>NC_135573.1:203243456-204537622 GCF_965152235.1 Eretmochelys imbricata | reverse complement strand
CAATCCTGTTTTAGAGTTCTATATCACAGTAATTTGGTAAATAAGAAGTTTCATTCCCCTTTATAAAAATCAAGTTTAAACTGCAAACTTTTATACCATTCCTTTTACATTCCTACAGCAAGTAAAACCAAACACAATCCTGTTAATAACATATGCACACTATCACACAAAAAAGAAAACAGCTTGTCAATACAAATATTAAGATGTAGATGCAATACTTCATTTTTTCATTAAGTCCACAAAGTTTTCTACACTTTATTAATTGTTCTGATTGTTTCTTTAGTCAAATGCAAAAAGAGTGCAAAAATAAGAAGGTTACTACTCCGAACTTAAAACATTCTACTGAGGCTAAATATTGCAGGTATCTCAAATTATAGAGCAATGTTACTCATACACATCTGTGCTGCAATACCTAGACATCGCTGTGACTCATGAGTGGAGTGGAAATATTAACACTACATTCCATGTATTTATTCCATTAGAAGAACCTGTCAAAAGTTATCCTAAAACTATACATTTAATTTCCTCTCCTCTTAAGAAACAAAAAGTATAAGAGCAACCTAGAAAATACTTGTGCCTTACTTTATAACTGTAAATTGAATGAACAGTGAAATGGATATGGACCCAAAATGTATTTAATAGTTTACTAGGAAAAAGCTGATTACATATCAAGTCTTTGGCTCCTTTGAGCCTAACATCCATGAAAACACCTACAAGAATCAGGAAATAAATACAAGAAGAGCTCTGGAATTGGTTGGGCACAAACTGTCAAAGGAAACACTAATTTTACTGTAAAAAAATTACTCTGGTCTCAGTATGCAGTTAGTATGTGTATGTGCAGTGATGTATTTTCAAATTAAATGAATCTTAACTTTTTTTTTTTGCGCAAAACACACCAGCACACAAAAGGAGTGCAAATTCACATTCTGAAGACTAACAGTCTAAGCTGAAATATGTTCAAGAAAAAAAAGTTTGAAAACTAAATCCCCAAATATATTAAAGATATTTAGGGTGACCAGATGTTCTTGTTTAATTGGGTCTCCCCTCATTTGGGGGCAGTAGTCCTGCTGGATTATACCAAAACCAGGATTTAAATCACAGAGCTTCCTAGCTACTATACACAAGAGCTTGAACAGCGACACTCTGCCCCAGAAACGAGTCAGTAACCAGCTCAAGAGGGAGCATCTCTGTGCTGCTCCCAGCTGCACAGTGTGCTAGTACGTGTCCCCATCCATCTATTTATAAGGTCTTCCATCATCTTAATATTTAAGAGCCCCCCAAATACGTAAAAGTAGAAACAACACTAAAAAGCTCTCTTTCTTCAGTTCCAACCTATAGGATAAATAAATTTGATTAGTGTATAAGATTTGTTTCATTGCATGTTGTGAGTATGTGTAGAAACTAGGGAAAACGAAGAATAAATAAGTTTTGCATTTAAAAGTAATTAGTTCTGTGGTCACTTATCTCTTGCAGGAGCAAATTCCATAGTTTAGATCCAGTCACTGTCTCCCATACACCCTCCCAGAGTTGGCTGACAGATTCATTGTTTTGATAACAATGTTGTGATTATAGGAGGTCATGGTCACAGACGGAGGGTTCTCTCTTAGGCAGCTAAGACAAGCCCATGGAAGGCTTTGAATATCAGGACAGAGGTCTTAAGTTGGACTATATTCAATGAGGAGCCACTGCAAAGAAATGAGCACCATGTGACCTGTGTTGCTATAGAAACAGACTGCTTCACAGCGTACTAGTTGAAGCTTTTTGCGTATCTAAGGCACGTGGGGATTGGGTCAAAATGAAGTCCTACTGGCATCCAGTTCTTTGTGGGGAGAAGGGGTGGTGGGGGAGAAGAGTAGTTGTAGAAGTTAAAAAGGTCCTACGGGGCAGACCCTTGGGCTGGTCCATTTTGTGGGAGAGAAGTGGTGCCCTTTGAAGTTTGGGGAAGGATATGTCCCAATCTCCAGATTTATATATAGTTTTGCCACAATAAAACCAGTTCACTGCAAGTTTTTATATGCTAAGGTTATCTTAATGATATACTAATGTGATTTACAGTTTTCATTTTATTATACTCATAGCCCTAGAAGCAAGGCAAGACTTATACAAATGAGAAAATAATATTCTTATTTTAGGAGTGATAACTGAGCAGAGGAAACTTTTTAAAAGTAAAATGTTCCATAGATTCAAAAAATCATTAGCCAAATTGTGACAGATCCTAGTGAGGGTATTCACAGAAGAGGAGGAAAGGAAGGAGAAAGCACGCAACGAGCATCCCATCCCCCCCAACACAAGGGGCAGAAACAACTATAGTCCCAAATCTCAGGAGAGTGCAAGGACTTCTGCTTCAGTGAGGCTCTCTCAGGGGAGCATATTGCTTTACCCTAAAGGATAGTTTAGCCTATGCACCAAGCCATTCATAGAAGAATTGTGTCCAAGTCCCTTATGGGACAAGACCTCCACATTACTACCTACTTAGGCTAGTGGCTAAATGCTACTATTTGGCCCAAAAGCAAAATCTAAAATGGACGGTTTTAGATCCAAAGTCTGATGCCTGAGACTCTGCAAAACCAAAACAATCTCATTTCATCCCCTCTCTCTCTAATAAAAATAAAACAATAATAGTACTGATATGACTCAGGCACAGTACTCTGCGTAGTCAGGTTCTGTGAAATTCTCCCACATGACTCTAGCAACAATACATGTCAATCCTAACCTTCAGCATTTTTACTGAGCTAATTTTATTCACAGATTTAAAATTCCAGTTAATGACAGTTTGAAACTCAGAATACGATACCTGAACAATGATATAAATGCACCTCTTAATTTTTCTTCCTACGATATTTCTATATTTAGCAACATATTGATACATGCTTCAAAAACCTTGATTTTCTGATGAAACAAAATGTCAGAATTTTATTAGCAGCTTGCTCTGCTCTACTCTGTACATTTGAATGTTTCAGATGAAACTTAAACCTACAAGCCCAAACTAAATACTTTATGTATGTTAAAACGCTTACTGCTGCTAGCTTCAATGTTTTCAATAAAGAAACTGTAGAAATGCTTGCCTATTAAAAAATGAAAAAAAACAAAACAAAATTGTGCTGTATAGGTGAAAACAAACCCTGTTTAGTTTCTAGAGTATTTTTCCCTTATACTGAACCACTTTGGTTATCTCACCCAAAAGGAATCAAGGACTTTATGTTCTGAATTCAGAAATATTCTCTGTCATGGGAATGGCATTCATGATTTATTATTTCCATGTACAAGAATTTCTGGTTTCCTTTTGTATTAAAATAATAAAAACAAACTACCTGTACTTATTCTAAATTCTTTTAATTAACATTTCTAAGAGCATGTTATTTTTGCAATTTTTTTTTTCCTGTTCAGAACCTCTCTCTATTCTACAATTGGAATTATGAAGTTATGCCCTCCCCCTTTTTTTTTCCCTGTTAAATTTTAAAAAATCTGTTGCAAACATCCTGGGCTCTCTAAGCATTTTCAGTAGTTTCACTCTAAGAAAACTGAATAAGAAATAGAAGGTTGTCTGAGATGCTGTATTTTATTTTACATAAACTCATCTTTAAAAAAAAGAAAAGAAAAGAAAAAACGTGTTTATTTCATACCTCACTACATGATGCAACAGCTCTGTGTAAGGGAGTCAACCACTTGCTGTCTTTGGCATTAACTCTAGCTCCTGTAACAAAAAATAAATAAAATTAACTGACAGTGTATTCATACAAAATCTAAGTGTTTCAATAGACAAATTACTGTACAAAGTTACTACAACATTATATGCTAGACTAGTTAATGCAGGAGGATGCTCAGAAAAATACTTTTTTCCATGGGCTTTGGGTTATAGGATTCGCCCTTTGATGCACAGATGGAATTCTGTAATTTCTTGTTCACGAATAGTGAAGTCTATTTAATCAGTTATCTACACTAGTGAAATCTATTTTCCCAATGGTACTTCAAAGGGCTGCTGTGGCAGGAAAAAAAAAAAGAAGCACTGGGTATCCTTGTCTTCATGCAACACAAAGCCAAGCACCCACAACACACACAACTTAATGGTATTCTGAGAGCAGATGAGGGGAAGAAGATTCATGATCCCCATTCCTTCATACCCCTTTGTAGTTGGGCAGATTTGTCTGCTTCCCTGCTGTCGACAGATAGGGGTAGTGCTCGCTGTCCCCCTTGGGAACTGGAGTGCATGAGGGAAAGAAGAGCAATATTTGAAGCTGCTTACTCCTGCCCGACAACTACTTCTCTTCAGCAGCTGGATTTGCAATGATCCTGCCTCCTCAGCCAGAGAGGCTATTCCCCATCAGCTAAGCAATACCAGGGAAGCTCCTCCTTTTGTGGTGGCCTATGTTGTTTACACCTGGGGGAACCAAGAATTTGATCGACTGAAAAGGAAGAACTCTTCTGACTTTGAAAATGATGAGTAATACAGCTAATATGGAGATGTCAGTGCCCCTTCCTTGTTTCTAAACTTGTTCACATACACACAAAAGGATATTTATTATAGCAGGCTGCGAAAGCTTGTTCAAAAAATCTTAGTTCCTTTAAAAAAGAAAAAACCCACACCCTAGAAAGCCCTAAATCCGCGCGCGCTCTCTCTCTCTCTCTTTTTTTTTTTAAGGCCCATTTTGGGCTTGACCCTTGGTTTTTAAAAAGTAAAACAAAATGATAGTTATAATCTACTAGAGTAAATTGGGAAATCATTCCCTCCTCCATCAACAGTTTCAATGAAATAAAAAGTTTGCTTTTATCAAAGGATCTTCACTTATAAATGGAAATTTTCATAAAAAATTCAGTTTAACTCAACCATTTTTTTGCCAAAAAGTGTTTTGATAATTTTTTTTTGACCAGCTCTGGAATCCAAATGTTAATGATACATCTCTATATACTAAGATGAGTGTACACCTCTTAAATTATCAAGAAAGGCAAGCCATTTATTGAGAAATTTATGTTTGGGGAAAGGATCATTGGGACCCAATAATCTAGTATAACAATGTTTGGCCAACTCAGGAGAAAATTACACCTTGTTGATATGTAATATCTCTTCTTTCAACAATTTAAAGACCAACACTGCTTTCTGATAAACAGACATGTAAATCATGTGCCTCATTAAAAAAAATCAGCTACAGTGTGCACCATACTCTTAGTGCACATGAATTTTAATTTTAAACTTGCATAGTATTAGACAGTTGGCTTAAACAAACCACTATCGCAGAGCAGCCTAGAAATCAATCACTTATTAAAACAACCAGCAGTGGATTTCTTAAATTTAACTTTTCTATTTATTTATAACTGCATTCATTTGCTTAAGCCCCCAACCCCACTACTCATTAACGACTATGGAAACAACTGAAAATACAATTCACACTATTTTCTACATGGGCTTATGAACAGTCTCTGCTGTCAGTTTCCTCCATTAAGTGAACACGAACTCCTTTGAGTAATATATTTCCTGAATGTATTTTTTAACAATGTGTTTTCCTGTTTCCTGATATAGCAATATTTCTAATTGCAAAATTGTTTTGTGCAATATGCTGTACTGCAAAAACAATATATTTACAACTGGAAGACAGTTCAGTAAAGACCAGCTAACCTAATTAATAAACTGTACTTCTGTTATCATAGAAAATCAGCAAACTAGACTACTTTAATACGAAATACTTGGTGCTCAGAGTTAAACACAACTAATCCTAGAAAATAATTCATTTGTTTTACATCACGCGTGCCAAAGAATGCACAAGCATGAAAGGTTTGTAGTGGGGTAAAACGTCACCCTGCAAGGGATTTCTAATTTGTTTTATAATGGCTTCCTTCAAACAGTGATATGTGTCTGAAGAGAGAGGGGTGATCATAGAATCATAGAATATCAGGGTTGGAAGGGACCTCAGGAGGTCATCTAGTCCAACCCCCTCCTCAAAAGCAGGACCCATCCCCAATTAAATCATCCCAGCCAGGGCTTTGTCAAGCCTGACTTTAAAAACTTCTAAGGAAGGAGATTCCACCACCTCCCTAGGCAACGCATTCCAGAGATTCCACCACCCTCCTAGTGAAAAAGTTTTTCCTAATATCCAACCTAAACCTCCCCCACTGCAACTTGAGACCATTACTCCTTGTCCTGTCCTCTTCCACCACTGAGAATAGTCTAGAACCATCCTCTCTGGAACTACCTCTCAGGTAGTTGAAAGCAGCTATCAAATCCCCCCTCATTCGTCTCTTCCGCAGACTAAAAAAATCCCAGTTCCCTCAGCCTCTCCTCATAACTCATGTGTTCCAGACTCCTAATCATTTTTGTTGCCCTTCGCTGGACTCTTTCCAATTTATCCACATCCTTCTTGTAGTGTGGGGCCCAAAACTGGACACAGTACTGCAGATGAGGTCTCACCAATGTCGAATAGAGGGGGACGATCACGTCCCTCGATCTGCTCGCTATGCCCCTACTTATACATCCCAAAATGCCATTGGTCTTCTTGGCAACAAGGGCACACTGCTGACTCATATCCAGCTTCTTGTCCACTGTCACCCCTAGGTCCTTTTCCGCAGAACTGCTGCCTAGCCATTCGGTCCCTAGTCTGTAGCTGTGCATTGGGTTCTTCCGTCCTAAGTGCAGGACCCTGCACTTATCCTTATTGAACCTCATCACATTTCTTTTGGCCCAATCCTCCAATTTGTCCAGGTCCCTCTGTATCCTATCCCTGCCCTCCAGCGTATTTACCACTCCTCCCAGTTTAGTATCATCCGCAAATTTGCTGAGAGTGCAATCCACACCATCCTCCAGATCATTTATGAAGATATTGAACAAAACTGGCCCCAGGACCGACCCCTGGGGCACTCCACTTGACACCGGCTGCCAACTAGACATGGAGCCATTGATCACTACCCGTTGAGCCTGACAATCTAGCCAACTTTCTACCCACCTTATAGTGCATTCATCCAGCCCATACTACTATAACTTGCTGACAAGAATACTGTGGGAGACCGTGTCAAAAGCTTTGCTAAAGTCAAGATACAATACATCCACTGCTTTCCCTTCATCCACAGAACCAGTAATCTGTGGTGATGTTGTGGGGAGGGTGAAGACGTTGAGAGGGAACGGTCACAGCTATGCAATAGTCCAACCAACACTGAAGAAAACCACCCTGGACAGCTATCTTCTAACATCCACAGTCAAACCTCCCATTCCTGAGCAAACTCAGAGAAGCTAGCACCAAGCCAGCTACGAACTCATCTTACTGATGGTAACATTCTAGATCCAGCACAACCTAGATTCAGGCCAAGACATAGAACTGGCACTGATGAATGATCCCCTCCTATCAATGGATAGAGGACAGACATCCACTGTTAACCATGAGATACGGCTGTCTTGCCTGAGAAGTGTGGCAGGAATCCCAAATAATGTGCTAAAATGGTTTGAGTCCTTCCCTGGAAGTATGCACCCAAAGAGTAGAGATGGAAAATTGCACTTCCACTGCTAGAACTCTCACTTGTGGAGTTCTACAAGGATCAATTCGCTCTCCGGTCCTCTCATACAATCACTAGGTGAACTTGTCAGATGACACGGATTCCAGTGCCAGCAACATGCAGATAACACAGCTCTACCGATCCTTCATCACACATGACCACACCACTACAATCCAGATGGCCCAGTGCTTGGATGAGATCAACTCATAGATGACGAACAGCTGGCTGAAGCTCAGCAACACAGAGGTGATGCTGGTGGTCCGAGGAAAGTATTTTGAAGAGTTTGCAGCCACAATTTAGTCTCCTTTGAGTGAAGGTTCACTTCCACAATTGGTCAAACTCAGTCCGTAGTCTAGGAGTACTCCTTGATTCCTCATTGATGCTGAGCTGTCACATTGCAATGCCAGCAAGTAATACCTTCTACCATCTCTGATTGGCTGGGAGACTCCATCCCATCCTGTTGGACAAAGACCTGACCTCAATTATTCATGCCTTCGCCACCTGTCAGCTGGACTACAGCAAAGAGATCTACCTGAGCATGAAACCTTTAGCATTTAGGAAACTCCAACTAGTAGCTTACCTTCTTAGCAACACAGACTACCCTGAGCACATCAAAACCTATACTCATTTGCCATAGAATTCTGAATCAAGTTCAAGGTCTCATTCCTTAATTTCGAAGTGCTCCCATGGCCTGAACCCCTGGATACCTAAAAGACTGTCTAAGGCGGCAGGACAAAACCCATGGTCAACAACTTTGCTCCTCTGTCACAATGGAACTCTCAACCTTTAGAGTAAAGCTTGACCAGATGGGAGACAGAACCTTCTCCGGGGTGGTTCAAAACTGCAATGAACTCCCCCCAGAACCAGGGACCATCACAAACCTCACCACTTTGCACTCATTTCTTTGACCATGCCTTCTCTAATATAAAACATATAGCAACAGATATTTAAGAAATAAAAAACCCTACAAAACATGGCACTCCACTGAACAAATTTCTCCAACTGGGAAGAGGAGGAGAGAACAAACAACACATGACAGATGTGAAGTCACATTGCTTAACACACTACTGGGAGGTACTCACAAGCTATGGGCATAAGTGTGGTATAAAAACCTATATAGAACAGATTCATCCATTAAAATAATTCTTGAAAACCTTGTGCAAGAGAATGGGTGGTATTTAGAAAGATTTTTTTTCCCCCTCGAGAGGGAGAAATTTCTAACACATCTAAAGAATCAGCAAGTAAATCTTACTTTTGTCTATCACCATGAAATCACCCAAACACCGTCAGCCCAGACTAACAGTCTCCATACTATTCTATACCCAGAGCTAAAGTCAAATACATCTGAGGACTCCAAATGTTGCTGGAATTGTCTTACAACAGCCTTCCCACTAATTGTCTCCCAAAAAAGGAAGATTTGAGACTGAACAATAATTAAGACCATAAATTGTCTGCATCCTACCAGCCATAAGCATACCTGTCATGCTTCCAGTTGCTCTCCAACCCCTGCCCGGGCCTCTCACTGTGACTGGCAGACAGTAAGATACAAGCAAGAGCCTAAAATACAGAAGACCTACTCACCTGTTAGTAATTTTCCCCCTCCAGCAATTCCATGCACAGTGTACTACTGACTCTCCAAACAGCAAAAGAAAGACAGCGCAGTAAATGAACACAGGGAATTTAAAAAAAAAATGGAAGCAAGAAAATGGAAGGAAAAATGAAAGAAGGAAAGAAATACAGATTGAAGAGAAAATGGGACAGATTTTAGCCCTGCCTGCACTAAGAACACGACCCTTTTCCATCAGCAGTCAAAGTAACTGGTCCACCAAACTGGAGTTGAAAAACTTTGCCCTTTAGTGTAAGGACAACAAAAAAAACTGAGTTACCATTGACTGGATCCTTGGATCTCAGCTCAATGCATGAGATAGGCCAGAACTCCCCTAGCTCTTAAAGAGTTCAAGTGCTTTGGAGACATGGGCGGCCCAATCTTATTCTCAGATCAACTGCCATGGTGTCTCAGGCCACTGCCATTCCTTTCTGTCCATGCTTAGCTATAAAGCACTGTCAGTTGGAAATGCAGTTATTTGGTCATGCAGTTTCAGAGTTCAATGAAGCTACAGACTTTTGCTTCAGTTTGAAAACAGAACACTTTCTAACATTTTTACATCCTTTGACTGATTTCTCCTCATTCCCATGGTTTGCTTGGGGTTCTGGAGTGGTTCCTTACAGAACTAGTTTTCTTTGATGATTTTAGCTGCATAGCTGAAATTGTCCAAGTTGTTGGTGCCTCTATGGCTTCAGTCATGGAGGCTGATTTCAATGCACTGTGGGTCATTAGCCTCATAAGCGCTGATATTCCTTTAGTACTTGGTGTAATACTCTGTTGACAGCATCACTGTCTTGTCATTTGTTCTTCTACAGTCTCTATTTGTTATCATTAATCATTGTGGCAGCACCTACAGGCCTTCTTCAGGGCCCAGGACCTCATTATGCTAGGCACTGTAAACACATGAAGAGATGGTCCCTGCCCTCAAAAGCTTAAAATCTAAGTATAAGACAGGAAACAATGAGCAGCTACTAAAAAGAGAACAGAACACACAGAGACGATTATAAATGTAATAAGTAATGAGTACAACACAAAATTGCCTAGCTTATCTTGGAGTGCTGAATTCCTCATCTAACTCAATAACTTGATGCATTTTTAGTACCTGGGGATAGTTAATCTACGTTCTTTTGTCTTGTCTTCATTTTAGAGCTGGTTGAATCACTCAGATTAAAAGTTTTTAATGGATGTATTGGAATCTTGTGTCTTTGGAAGCATTACACAAAGCTCTCTGAAGACTGGAGAACCTCAGCTCTCCTTAGGCCTCTCACTATATTTCTGCATGCTGGAACCATTCTTGGCCTCGAGTACTTCAGAGTTATTTGCCTCAAAGCAGGTGCCTGATCTAGCTTTTAAAGTGCAGCCTTGCATCGTCCCCCACACCACAAATACTAAATATACTTATACCTGTTGGACAAAGACCTGACCTCAATTATTCATGCCTTTGCCACCCATCAGCTGGACTACATTGAATCACAGAACTGGAAGGGACCTCGAGAGATCATCTAGTCCAGTCCCCTGCACTCAAGGGGCAACTAACTATTATCTATACCATCCCAGACAGGTGTTTGTCCAACCTGCTCTTAAAAATCCCCAATGATGGAGATTCCACAACCTCCCTAGGCAATTTATTCCAGTGCTCTGACAGTTAGGAAGTTTTTCCTGATGTCCAACCTAAACCGCCCTGGCTGCAATTTAAGCCCATTGATTCTCGTCCTATCCTCAGAGGTTAACAATTTTTCCTCCTTCCTCCTTGTAACAACCTTTTATGTACTTCAAAACTGTTAACATGTCCCCTCCCAGTGAGGCAAAGTTATTCTGTATTGGGTTATAAGCCTTTCCTGTGTGAATACACTGATCCAACATGTTCGTGGATGTTTACTATATGCCTATAATGTCTGAATTCAATGTGAATTATACAGGAAGGCAACAAAATAGCTTCTCAGATAACAATACCTAGTTACACACTAAGAAGACAATGGGGACCAGATGTTAGCTTCAAAGATCCTGTATCTTGTCTCCAACACACTGTAAAACTAGGCTAGGAATTAGAGATCAAATGAAGACTGAACAGTTAGAAGACCTCTGAGAGGTTGAAAAGGGGGCCAGGGTTTATTTGCGAGCAAGTATAGGCAGACAGGTTGGCACAGAAAATGCTCTGTGGAGGAGTCAGGCCTCCCAGACCCAGGGAATGGTAAGTCTTAAAGAAGAACTAGATATGCTTACAGTATGTTTTACTGTTTTTGAGATATATTTTTTCTGAAATGGTTTTAAATAAATGATGCTTTGCTTTAAGGAAGCTCTTTGGTCATTAATTACCACAGTCATTGCCCCAGAGGAAGTAGAAATACAGGTTCTGAGCCGAAGTCAGACCTAAAATGGTCAAGATTGAGACACAAGTGACTACCACACAGCACTCTATCTGAGTGAGAGTGAAATACACAAGAAAGGGGTGCTGGCTTGAAGCCTAGAGGAAGTGCATCAGAGGGACCAGGAGATGTTAATAGTGCAGTTCGCCTGATAACAATGAGGTATTTTTGCTATTCTGTTTCTTCTGTTCAAAGGTCACAATCTAAAGTGACTACTCTGTCTGAACAACAATACAACTTTGACAGGTTCACAAACTCATCATTTCAGGTTTTCATAACTTAAGGGTTAGAGTTTGTATATTCTATACCTAAAAAAGCCTGAGATCACAACAGAGGAGAACGTGGATTATATATTAAGAGAAAATTTAGAGGCCATTTCAAACAGATATTCTACAAAAAATGTCCTCCACTTGACAGCAAACCAGATTTGAGAGAAAAAATACATTTGTAGGTGCCCTTTATGTCTGAAGTGGATGCTATACTGTCCAAAGACAGGTTTCAGAGTGGTAGCCGTGTTAGTCTGTATCAGCAAAAACGAGGAGTCCTTGTGGCACCTTAGAGAATAAAATTTATTTGGGCATAAGCTTTCATGGGCTAGAACCCACTTCATCAGATGCATGGAGTGGAAAATACAGGAGCAGGTATAAATACATGAAAAGATGTGAATTGCCTTACCAAGTGCAAGGTTAGTCTAACGAGACAATTCAATTGACAGCAGGATACCAAGGGAGGAAAAATAACTTTCGAAGTGGTAATGAGAGTGGCCCATTTCAGACAGTTGACAAGAAGGTGTGAGTGAGTACCAGTATGGGAAAATTAGTATTGGTGAAATTAGGTTTAGGTTGTAAAATGACCCAACCACTCCCAGTCTTTATTCAGGCCTGGTGTCCAGTTTGCAAATTAATTCCAGTTCTGCAGTTTCACACTGGAGTCTGTTTTGGAAGGGTTTTTTTTTTTTTTTTGGAAGAATTGCCACTTTTAGGTCTGTTATTGAGTGACCAGGGAGATTGAAGAAGTGTTCTCCTACTGGTTTTTGAACGTTATGATTCCTGATGTCAGATTTGTGTCCATTTATTCTTTTGCATAGACACGGTCCGGTTTGGCCAATGTACTTGGCAGAGGGGCACTGCTAGCACATGATGGCATATATCACATTGGTAGATGTGCAGGTGAACAAGTCCCTGATGGTGTGGCTGATGTGGTTAAGGTCCTATGATGGTGTCCCTTGAATAGATCAGTTGGCACCGGGATTTGGCACTCAGGACAGAGTTGGCACCACGGTTTGTTGCAGGGTTTGGTTCCTGGGTTGGTGTTTTTGTTGTGTGGTGTGTAGTTGCTGGTGAGTATTTACTTCAGGTTGGGGGGCTGTCTGTAAGTGAGGACTGGCCTGTCCCCCAAGATCTGTGAGAGTGATGGATCGTCCCTCAGGATAGGTTGTAGATCCTTGATGATGCGCTGGAGAGGTTTTAGTTGGGGCTGTAAGTGATGGCTAGTGGCGTTGCTACTTTCTTTGTTGGGCCTGCCTTGTAGTAGGTGACTTCTGGGTACCCTTCTGGCTCTGTCAATCTGTTTCACTTCACTTCACCTAAACCTAATTTCCCCAATACTAATTTCCCCCTACTGTTACTCACACCTTCTTGTCAACTGTCTGAAATGGGCCACTCTCATTACCACTTCAAAAGTTATTTTTCCTCCCTTGGTATCCTGCTGTCAATTGAATTGTCTCATTAGACTAACCTCACATTTAGTAAGGCAATTCACATCTTTTCATGTACTTATATCTGCTCCTGTATTTTCCACTCCATGCATCTGATGAAGTGGGTTCTAGCCCACGAACGCTTACGCCCAAATAAATTAGTCTCTAAGATACCACAAGGACTCCTCGTTGTTTTTGTCCAAAGAACAAACATCTAAAGAATTCCTGTTAAGTATTGCTTAAAGCAACAGGGCACTATGAAAAACAGTTTTGATGTAGTGGGGGAAAACAGCTACATTTTTTCACATGACAAAGGGAAAATGAGAAATGTAATGCCAATTAGATACAGGCCAGATAGCTGTTCCTTTCAAGTAAATAATACAAAAAATGTTGTAGATACTCTGTCAAAAGAATATCAAAGCCTGTTTCTCAGAAGGGGACCTAAATATCAGATTGACTTGTATAAGGAAGAATAGATAAGATTGCCTTTTCATATAGGCAACTGCCAGCTCTTAAATGAAATTCTCACTGAAGCTAGTTGATTATACTACTACTATAATACCGCATTTCATGGTATGTGTTACCGAACTCATTTCTTCAAACTCTGAATGGGCTTGGCTGTGCATCATGCCTCAGTTTGCATACTGAAGGCAAAATGCAGCACAAACCACTTCTCATTATGTTTTATTAGTTACATGGATGCTAATCCATCCTTTGTTATAGTTCTTACTGGAGATGGGCCAACTCTTCTACAAAGTGTACTTAAATAACTGGCTGGTACTACTAGTAATAAATGCTGAGAGAATGTATTATTTTATTCCCTTTATCACTAATAAACTAAGGAAGCCATCAGCATCTGCTTTATTGAACATCAATGCATTTATTTAACCTGTTTTTATATACATGATAAAATTTCTTCAATCTAAATACCACTGATATAACACTAATTATAATACAATATATATAATAATACAGCACTAAAAGAGTTTCAGGCCAAAGGATTAAAGACCTTGCATGGGATACAGGGCCCAAACAGCCACTTTCTTAGTGTGGCAGAGCTCCGACCTTGTCCCCATGGGTCCCGCGCTTCCAGGCGGTTTATGCTAGCTTCAGAGGCTCACTGCAACCCTCCACGTAGCCCTTCTCTCTCTAGGGCAAGGGACACAGCCTACTGAGCCCTTTTCATCATAAGCCAGCAATGGAGGTTGGTGAGAGAATTCCCAGTCTCTGTTGCTCCTGCGGCCTCATGCCAGAACAGTTTAGGCCTCTGTCAGGACAGAGGCCTGTTTTCCTAGGAGGTGTTTCTGTAGTGGTGGTTTGGGGGGAACCCGGGCCCGCCCTCTACTCCAGGTTCCGGCCCAGGGACCCTAACGGTAGCAGCTGTTGGCAGCCAACCTTTCACTGCCAGAGTTGCTACATTTCCCTGGGCCACTTCCACACAGCTCTCCTGCTTCTCCCTTCTTCACCCTTACCTTAGGGCTCCCTTACCAATGACTTGAGAGTGTCTTCATTAACCAGCCCTTCAGCTGCACTTTGGCTCCCTGGCTCCTCTCTGCCTGACTGGAGTGAGCCCTTTTATATTATCAGAGAGGCCTTAATTAGAGTCAGGTGGTCACATTAGCTTAATGGCCTCACCTGACTCTTTGCAGGTTAATTGGAGTCAGGTGTTCTCATTAGCCTGGATGAGCCCCTGCTCTGGTCAGTCAGGGAACAGAAAACTTAATCCAGTGGCCAGTATGTCTGCCTTCTGCTACTCTGCTGTACCCAACTGGCCTGGGCCTATCACATTAGCTTGGACTTAAAATATGGTCCTATACTGAAGATTGACAACATAAAAATGGCACTTTTATACTGAACAGAGCTGTTCCCTATGTGCATTCAGTCATATCTATTTACTCTATTGACAATTTTATACTGCTTTTGTTCCTGTTGACACTGCAAGACTATACTCCAGTGGTGGAACGAGCTGAATTCCACCCTGGTATTCTATCCAGGGTACCCTGATCAGAACTGCCAATCAGGTTCCTCCCTTGAAGCAAATTTGCCCACAGTTACACCTGTTAAATTCACTGAACAGGCATAACTGAGACCAGTATTTGTTTGGCTTTCAGAATCTTTGTTAAAGGCGGTGCACAAACCAGAAAAGAGTCTTAGCAAAGTTGAATTTACTGGACTGGAAGTTAGAAAGCTATTTTTTACTTGGAAATTTAGCAAGTCTAGCACAGTTGAGACAAATATAAACCCAACTAGACTATTTTTACAGTCATTGTTTTGAGAAGAGCCACATTTTAATACTGGTCACACATACACAGAGTTCTCAGAATATGTCATCTGCAAAGTTTCATATTGAAGGAATAGTACACTGATCTCTTTAGTCCTGGAATCTTTAATAAAATTAGTCTGCACAGCCAGTGGCCATATGCGTAATGCTTAAAAGTTTGCATTAGTCTATTGTGACACTTGGAGCCAAATGTAATGCTGATGTAACTAGGTGTAACTCCATTAAGTGAGTTACCCCATAGCTGATCTGGCCCCATGTTTTTAAAAGGAGGTGCACAGAACCCATAGAACTTAATTTAGAACTGTCTGCCCAGAGAGGAACTCTAAAAAGACAAGCAAGGATGGAGGGATTGACGCAATACATTATGAAAGTTCCAGTTGCCAGTGAATAAGTAGCCTGTGTGACAGATTTTTTCCTGGAAAAAAAGGCTAACTGTGCACACAGGGCTAATAGTTCCATTGTTCTTCCTCCTTCTCAAAATGTAGGCACAATGACTTTTCTTCAGTTATCAGGTGCCTTGGCTGACTCTCATGACTTATTCAAGATTATTCTCAGAAGTTCTGAAATGTCCTCCCTCTGTTAATTGTTTTTTAAATAAAAAGGCTATATTTCACCCAGATCTCAGACTTGTTTATACAGCAAATATAAAATATGTCTGCTATAACAGGAACATATATTTTCAAAAATATTACCATGAGACTTACTCAAAGCCATTCTGCAAAAACTTCAGAAACTAAAAAATGCCTGAAGATCTGGGTAACTATCTTTACAGCGTTTAGATTTCGGCCAAACAGATGTGTACTATATTGCATGATCGCATGAAACTTAATTGGAGTAAATGTTCCAGAAGACACTGAGTTGGTGTCAGGTTTGTCATCCATCCACTTAACAAATCAGTCCACTTGAGGTCAAAGCATTTTCTAGTCAACTGTTATCTGGGAGTTAAGTAATAACTGTTGAACCTCTAAAGAGCAAGATTTTTCCAAGGCCCACTCAAGTCCTATAAACGGCTGCAGTTACAGAAGGTCAAAGCAGTAAATCCTGCATTCTTGTTGGGACAGCAAATCTGTGAACACTGGAAAAAGCTCGTGGACTTCTTAAGAAGTTGCAAGAGGTCTGCAGGTCATCGTTGCCTTAGCCATGCTGGAAATCATTAAGATTATTCTGTCCCCATCCAGTCTTCTCTTTCTGATCACCTTCAAAATTAATGGGAGGATTGGGAGGGAGCAGCGTACGGCCAGATCCTTCTGCCAGTTCAGGAATAAAAAAAACTTCTGATATGGACAGACTGTCCCTGACTGTTCTCGAGCAGAACTGGAGACACTTCATATATCTAGTTTCAGAGTAACAGCCGTGTTAGTCTGTATTCGCAAAAAGAAAAGGAGTCCTTGTGGCACCTTAGAGACTAACCAATTTATTTGAGCATGAGCTTTCGTGAGCTACAGCTCAGTGAGCTGTAGCTCACGAAAGCTCATGCTCAAATAAATTGGTTAGTCTCTAAGGTGCCACAAGGACTCCTTTTCTTTTTTCATATATCTAGTGATTGATCAACAGATCAATGTCTGGAAACCACTGTAGGCCGAAGATGTCACCTATCACCACTTTCTTTATGGACCGTTCATGCAGGGTGGAAAAGGAGATTATGAAACATGCTAGTGCCAAAATGCAGAAGCAGACTTTCCTAATGAAGACCCCTAACCTTCCTTAGATTTCATATCAGATAAAACCTTCCTCCTTTCTTTGGTATGAAGAAACATCTGGAGTATAAGCCCTGATCTCTAAATTCCCTTGGAACCTTCTTTATTGCTCCCACTTATAACAAGGATTAAATCCCTAATCTTAACATGCTCTCATGAGAGGGACCCCTGAACACAGAAGGGAGAGGGGTTTGGTAAAGGTAGAGTCTCAACAGAAGATGTTACTACAACTCAGTTTATCTCCAGAATCCTTTTGTCTGATGTTATGGACTTCCATTCGTTGACAAGGCAAAATTGTCTGTTCTCAAAGATAGGGTCAATGCAGGATAATTTGAAGATCCGGGTCCTGGTGTCAAATTTGGGGCCTGCCATTTTTACCTAGTTGAAACTGAAGGCTGTTTTCACTTCATTCATGGTTTTAAGATTTTCTTCTGGTGCATTTGCACAGGTCTGGGTTGTTGCTGCTGCTGAAAGTGACATCCCTGAGAATAAAGACAAAAGATGATGGTGGATAAATGGTCTATGGTACTAGAGTATAGGATCAGAGGTCGTCCTCCTCACAGGTGGAAAGGCACCTAAAGAGCATGCCATAGACCATGTGTCCAATATTTCATCTTATTACTAAATAACTAAATTTCCTTCCAAAGGAATATCTTCCAATCTTCAACACAGTTTCTGGAGGGAAAGAAAAAGACCATATGACTCTTAAGCAAAGCAGTAGATGCTACCACCCTAGCGCATGGATTTGAGAGCTTCTTTTGATGTTGAGGACACTGTTCATTATCGTCCGACCTTCAGTTATTAACATGTTAGTCAATTTACATTGAGTAACTGATTTTCCAGAAGCAAACGCAGGAATCTTTTCCGATAAGTGATAATGATACTGCAACATCATTGCCTCGTAATCTGTTACTCTTTTCCCAAGTGAAGCAAGAGAACACTTCCTTACCAACTGCACTGACTACTCCAGCCTGCAGTAGTCAATCTAATATTAGAAGATTAACCTCCAGTGGGGCAACCAGAATGCCAAATAATGGATAGATTTCCTCCAGTATTACAGATGGGAGTTCCAAAGTCATTGCCATCCTGTCTGCAAGCTTGTGAAACTGTAAAGATTCCTCAGAGAGAGAGGAAGCTGAAGCTACTCCAACATTTTCATGTGGTGAAAAACCAGTTTCTACATTTGGCTCTAATTACTGGTATTCCATCTGAGCACAGGCTCCCCATTTTCCTCCAACAGAGGGTCAGGCACAATGGTGGGAGAACGTGAAGCTCCGATTTGATGGGCAAGCTTTTTCCTCACCTCAAAAGAGAAGGGAGTTCCTATGCGAATGATGCTATGAAGTCTCTCTATAGTGTTTAGATGGCTGCCAATATGGCCACACCACCTATGGTGGAATTTGCAGGTTGCTGCAATACTCTTATTCCAATACCATATCATAACCTGGAGGATAAAGAGGTCTACATGCTCCATATCTGGGATACTCTCTTTTGAGAGGGTGAAATCTAGGAAGGACCTCTGGAAATTTAGCCCAATCCTGTTCATTTCTGGACTGCAGATCTGACTTTGGATCTGCTACCAAGAAACCACAGAACCTGACAAATGCAACATAGTGAAAGACAGACCACTTTTCTGGCTGGGCTTGAAGGTGTTTTGGACAGAGGTACAGAAGTCTCTCAGGAAAACAAACACTTCATTCAACCTCTTTCATTTTCCAGGAGTAAGATCAGAGAAGGATAATTTGAGAGATGTTTTGTCTTTCCTCCTTTAGATATCAAGCCTTACAGATACATCACGGGATCCTTGTGACTTACTTCGGCTAACAGTGAAACTGATGCAGCTGCATAAATTAGCGATGAAGAAATTGTTGCTGGTTCCAGGTCTATCTTGGATCATTTAGATACGGTCAGCACTCCTAGCATTTGGTTCAGGACCTGATACTGACTGATCAGATTAATTTCCTCACTGGGACTTGGCACTGCTAGCAGGAACCTTTTAGTTCTTTGCCTTCTTTTCCAGAACTGAAGCAGACTGATCCAATGGCTTTTCTCAGAACTTGGCCAACAGATCCTTTGGGGCTTTTAGTGTTGGATCTGATCTTGGAAACTGACTGATGCAATCATGGAACTCTATCCTAGAGCACAAACTGGAGCTTTCATCGTAGTATTCTTATGCTGAGCTTGTGCTTGGATCCCTTAGAGGTATGAGAGCTCAGTGGCTTCGCTGCCAAAGCTTCTTATATCAGAAGTGCTCTTGGACCACATGCTCTCAGAATGAACATAATGCAGACAGAAACCTCGGACACCTCAAAGGACAGTAGCCCTCATCAAGACATGCTAAGCAGCTGACATTCGTGTCTGATGTTGAAAAGACCATCTGACATGATTCACAGCTCTTAAAACCATGTCTCTTTGCCTTTGAATCCACCATGAAACTGAGACAAAACCAAACCTAACAGCTACTTAACTAATCCAAGAAGAACTAGCCTAAACAAACTATTATTTTCCTAATTATACCAACTACACCAAGAGTAAAATACTATGTAAGGCACTAAAAATTTTTTAAGAGAAGGCGCCAGATCTGAGGGATCCAGAGAAGTTTGTGTCCATTTGCTGGTGAGGTTGCTAGGAACTGAGACAACAGAGGGCACCATGCACGCTTTTACAGCCTCATCCCTCAGAATATTCAGGAACTCTGAGGGGAGCAGTCAGAGGGGCATGCAAGCACTTCAATGCCACAAGAAGGTTCCACTGTCTGATTTGGTGATCCCTTCCAACTTTAAGTTCTATGACTTTGAGTTGCACCAGCCAGTGTAGCCCATGAGTGGGAATATGCAGAGGATTCTCAATGAATTCTTATTAAGATTATTCACAATAGATCTCTTCACCTACCCATTCATTAACTCTCCTTTTCATGGAGAATACAGTGGATACTTCTAATCACCCATTTCCAGGGAGCCCTGTCTCCCACCAGTGTTCTAACCTAATCTATGTTAAGGCTGAAACGTATGAAGTTGGAAGCCCTGACATCCCTCCAGCGTCTGCAAGGTCTTCTCCAACCAGCTTTTGTTGGAGCAAATACATAAAGCAGGCAGGCTGGTATGGACTCTGGCACGCGGTGCAGTGTTGAGTCAGTTGGGAAGACACTGGACGCTGATTGGTCCAACGCCTGACATTCTTGGTTGTAATGTGATGAAATCATCAAGTGCCTTTAATGTTTTGTTGCTGTTTCACCTACCCAGCCCCTCTGCAAATTTACAGATGTTTGCTAGAGATGTTAGTTAAATTCTATTTGGTCTAAAAAAAAAAATTGATGATTATGACATGTTCATCAGCAGGTAGGCAGTTCATCTGATGACAAAGTGGGTGAATCCTTCAGGGACTAGCTTACTTTCAAGAGTTCTGAGAGGTATTGTTTCAAAAGGAAAAGGAAATGAGCTGGAAGTCATGGGAGGAATATCCTTCCTCTGCCGGAAATTTGTATCCGACATTGTCAGTTTCAGGCCCCTCCCATCCTACAGGCTTGGAAACCAAGACAAGCCGCAGCAGCAACAAGATTGCAGGCAGAGGTTTACTCAGAACAAGTGTCCTAGTGTTCAACACCCAAATGCAGAATGCTCAAGACATGTATATTAATGCTAAAAGCATGAAACTTTGAGCATGAAGTCTCAGTTATGCACTGAGAATGAACAATATGGGTCTTGTAACATACTTACACTTAGAGAAATCTGGCACAGAAAAAAAATCTCAAATTATACCAACAAGTGAGGAAAAAAAAAAAAATCACACTTTCCAAAACCAACTGTTTTCTAAAAAAGTTTTTTCACGCCAAGGATTTTTTTTTTTTTTTTTTAAGACATTTTAGTGTTTTTGTGGTGTATGTGGTGCGCTTGTTTTTGGTTGTGTTTTTGGGGGGTGGGTGGGAAGGAAGTAAAGGAATTTAATACCACCATACTTTTGCGGCATCTGACACATAATGTGACAGTGTAGCCTATATAATTTATACTAAGAACTAGAAAACTCATTTAATTAAAAAATGTTATGGGTTAGGCTTCAATCCAAAAAACAGTTACGGAAGCGTATAATCCCACTGAACTTAATAAAACTACTTCTATGTAGTTACATGTATGCTTTAACTGATGGCAGGATTGGGAAACCAACGAGTAAGGATCTGATCCAATGCCCACTGATATCAGTGGAAAGACTCCCATTGATTTAAATGGGCTTTAGACCAGGCTTGAAGAGAAACAATAGCAAAGCAAGGAAAATTCCTTGCAATTTAGTTTGTTCATATAGTATGATAATTGTAGATTGGTTTTTAATTTATAGAACTTCAAAATGTACTACAGAGTATTTATTGATGTGTAATAAATATAAAGGTTACAAAGTAAAGGACTCAAAAGTTAGAAAATGAAAGAATTAAGGTTGTGTATAGAATCTTTATTCAGCCCCCTTGTGCATATGCATTATTATACAGTCTTTAATTACATCACATAGTATTTTTTCCACAGGACTCCTTCATTCAGAATAGACACTGCTCACTTAATGAGCAGCTATTCAATATTTTGTTTTCTCCTCACTGTTGAATCTACCACTCTAGGCCTTATTTACTGCACACTACTCAAACCATGCTCTGAAGACAGAATTAATACTTTCCTCATGGGCTTTTCTATGGCGCTCATCATTACATTATGTGAGAGTTTCACAAACATTAATGTATTTTCACAATACCCCCATACAGCGGAAGTTAATAATCCTTGTTTTACAGACTGAGAACTGAGGCACAGACATATTAAGGTCTAAAGTATCCACTGATTTTGGGTGCCCAATTTGACACACCTACAACATGGTTTTTCAGAGTCTTATTATACTGTATAGCACGCAGTGATTTCAGTTGCAGCTGAGAGTCCTCAGCATTTCTGCAAGTCAAACTGCAGGTTCTTAAGACAGACACCCATGAAATGAGGAATTACTGACCTCTTGTGAAAAGGTTAGATTTTT
Source organism: Eretmochelys imbricata (assembly GCF_965152235.1). Taxonomy (NCBI): domain Eukaryota; kingdom Metazoa; phylum Chordata; order Testudines; family Cheloniidae; genus Eretmochelys; species Eretmochelys imbricata. The sequence continues at coordinate 204,515,499 of NC_135573.1, read as the reverse complement.
AAGCAACTTCCCTATCATCACACAGACACAGAGATAGGCTTCATTTCCCCAGGACAGCATTCAACTGCCTTAACCAGACCCTCCTATCTCTTCCTGCAATCCCCTGCCTCATTCACTATTAAACCTTCCAACTTCTGCAAAAAAAAAAAAAAAAGGCGTTCTATAGACTACAGTATCCTTCACTACACCACCCTGGTCAATCCTCAGAGCAGGTCCATCCTGGGCACTGAAGGAAGCACAGGTCCAGTGGGAAAGAACAGTATGCGGCATGTAATTAAAGGCTGAATCATAATGCAGATGCACAATAGGGCCAAATTACAGATGCCAGAATTAAGGTTGCCTACACATTTCCTATCTTTCAAGTGCTTCACTTTGCAAGCCTAATAATGTTCTTTTACCATAATTTGTGCATGTAATTTGCTGGGTTTTAAAAAAAGCAAACTGAAAAAAATAGAAAATCCATCATGTGTCATCATATTGACACCCACATGGATCATTAGCAAGGTTGGAAGTAACTTTAGCAGAGTAACTGGTAACAATAGTAAATTGTCATCCTCTACATGGACCAACATTAGAGTCAGATAAGATGCTTTACCAAGAGTTTCACAGATATTTGCTGACAGCAGAGGAATGGCGAGACTCAGGAACCTTGGGCTCCAGGCCAGGCTCTGGAGGGCAACAGGCACTAGAGGACCCAGACTTTTCTGCCCATTCCCACAAGATTGACCCCTTCTGCTCATCCCCTCCAACCTGTCCCTGCCTCAGTTCTGTCTCTCTCTCAACTGTCTCCTCATCCAAGTCCTATTCTCCACTCAGGCATTTTATCCTACTACCAATTTCCTTACCTAGCCATTCCCAGTCCCCCCCCACCTCTTTCTCTGATTTGTCTTCCCTCTGGTCTCCAATTGTAGCCCCATCGCCCCCCAGTTTCCATCTCCTTCTCAGAGCTCTCCATCTAATCTTGATGTCCCATGTCACTCCCTCAGCTCTTTTCCCAGCCAGTCCCAGTTGTCCCTTTCACCTCCTTATCCAGTCTCAGTCTTCCCTCCATCCACTGGCTCTCAGTCTGCTCCCCACCCACCCACCTCCGTTTCCCACCGTCTCCCAGTACAAATCTCCTTATCAAGCCAGTCTGAGATAGACCCTGGCACCAGGCTCCCTGTCCCAATCTACTCCCCATATCCAGCCCTCCAGGTCAGGTTCTTTTTCCTTTTGCATTCAAATAATGCAGCTTCCTTCTTCATGCTACTTGCACTCAGCAGGAGAGCACAGAGAGCTGAGAAATAGGCTGGCTGCTCTCAGTTCTGGTGCCTGGACCTGGCATGGCCCTGAGCAGCTGGAAACTGAAATTGCAAGGAAAGTCCTACTGAGCTCTGGCAGCCCTGGGCTGGAACATACCCATTTTGGATGGAATCTTCAGGGAACTGCGAAGCTCTACCAAGTCTCTGCTGAGCATGTGTGAACTCTGGTTTCTGAAAGGCTTATAACTTGGCCAAATTTTTCACGGGGATGGCAAAAGGCACAACCCTGACAGATACAAATGTACTAGGAACCAGGGGTGGACAAGCTTGGGGTGCATTCAAGCTTCTCAAAGAAAAAGTCACCAATTTTTAACTTGGGCATACTTTTCTCTAATCTTGGTCTCAAATAGCTAAACCATTTTGGCTGAAAGTTTCCCAAAAAATCAGCCTCAGGCAGACATTTAGCATGGAAGTTTTCAATCAAAATGATTGAAGTTCTGCAAAATTATAAGCAACAGAAAATAGGATCTTAAAATGGGAAGTGCTACCGACTCTCCTATAACACCTCATTAAAGTAAATTCTATTACTTTTAAAGCTGAGATGTGGGAATAGATCTGAAGTTTTTGAGCAGATAAGATATGTTTAGTGAAGTGCAGATTAAAGAGATTCTACTGTATTTTATAATTCTGCAATTTCTTCCACTGAGGGGTCTCAAAGCACTTTACAATCATGAATGAAGCCTCAAAACCACCATGGTGAGGTGTAACACACAGAGATTATTAAGGACTTGTTCAAGGTGACAGCAGATCAGTTACAGAGCTGGAATAGTAACTCTGATCTGTCTTCTCTGTCTTGTGTTTTAACCACTAGAACATACTGCCTCACTCATTGCATTCTGTATTGCAAGTGAAGAAGTAAATATGAAAAATGATTTTTAAATTCTTATTTCATTCTTATCAGGTCCTAAAAATCTTGTGTATATATAAGTTAGCAAAAGATAACTAGAAAAATAATGTTGTTCTTAATCTGAAGAAATATCAGCACTTTTAAATGCCATTTTCAATGTTAACATAGTCATTTTTCTAAATTCACCATAGTAAAAAATGTGCGCTAACATTTAGATATTAAGTACACTGCTTTAAATACAATTAAGTACAGACTTTTGAAGCAACTGAATTTGGTCATAAACTACTAATAAATAGCAAACATCACTGAGAAAGTTTAACACTGGTAGGTACTTTTTATAATAACTGAAAATTATTAAAAAAGTGGTTTGAATTAAGGAGTCTGTAAACAAAAGTTTAAGTACAAAAATCCCCAAATTTCAATTGAATTCTTAGCACATTAAATAGCCTGATAAAATTATGCAAACTAAAAGTACATTTAATGTATCTGTGCACAGAATTTTTTTCATTAACATGAACAGAACATACCAGATAAAATAAGTAGTTCAATAATTTCTGCATCTCCCAGATAGGCAGCAGCATGTAAAGGGGTCCTCTTTTCATTATCCTGTAGTAAGAGGGGGGAAAAAGGGTGTTTTTTTTAAATAAAGACATCTGTTTTAGCATTCTGTATGATTCATAAAAAAGTTAAAGAATAAGATTCCATCTTCCAAATACTGAACATTTTATATTTTAGGAAGCAGAGATATTAAACCAAAGAACCACTGAGTTATCACACTTATGTAGTCTGTAACAAACATGCTCTCACTTAGCAATTATGACAGCCCTGTGCAGTCATTCAGGACATGATCCTGAAAGATGCCAATTCCCAAGTACTCGGGACACCTCAGGATGAGGCCATAAATTAAATCAAAATCCATTCGTTTCTTTGGAAGGGGAAAAGTTGTGGGGGAATGTAAAAGTGAGGCTTTCCTAAGCAGCTCAGAGAATGTTAATACAATGAGTATCAACAGGTGTGATCTATGTTTTATGTGACAAGTTGAAGGGTAACTCATGAAACCAGGCTGTAATATTTTCATCATGGTCGCAAATTTAATGGAAAATGCAAAACTTGGATGTTGGACATGAAAAAAAATAAGATCAGCAGAAAACATGAAATTCAAACTTTCACCAGCTTTTTGCTTACTGCATATATGCACAGAAAAGCCCGAGAGGTGGATGTAATTGGCAAATTGATCTCACAGACATAGAAAAGACAGTGCAGGAGGCAAGTGGGACTTAGGTGCTTTTGGGTAGTCTCAGGCTAATATCCTTTTGAAGACACAGTTTAGAATCCACATGTGAGAAATTAAAGAGGACATCTGAGTTGGACTGAACTGAAGAAGATAACACGGACTTTCAGAAGGCTAGCACAGAATATTTCCCAAATCTGGCAAATACTGGCATTAGTTTATGCGCACGAGTCCACCGTGAAAATGGTGAAAGATCATTTTCTCATTATGTTGACTGTTAAAGGCTAACTGTAGGAAATTAAAACCTAATAAACTGCTTCTGTACAGCATGCTGTAGCAAAATTAGTTAAAAACAAAACAACAAAACCAAAAACCCCTTCAGTACAGCAGATAGGTTCATTTTATTGAAATGTGTTGAGCTTTGGAACAAGTTACAAACAAATTACTTTTGGATTCTTGGAATTTTTCAGTGAAGCCCTAAACATGCTTTAAAAGCAAGTGGAAATTTTGTTTTTCCCTCTAGGGGAATGTATCAAAACATTTCTAGCAGATTGCAGAAAGAACATTGTTTGATTATACTGGCCACTAAAATGTGTTTATTAAATTTAATGTTTCCATATTATCTATCATTTTACCATTTTAAAGAAGCACTTTTTTTTTCCACTCACGCAACAAAAGACAACTTTACTCATGGATTTCAGATTAATGAACACTGGCATACAGGCCTACATTTTCAATTTTTTTTTTTTAAACCAAAAACACTTTTTTTTTTCGCTTGCTTTCAAATACATTCTCTTTTCAAACGTAAGTAAATCCCCAAAGCAATTTCAATTTCTCATCTCATCCCCCAAGGTCCTGTCTTTATTGTTTTAAACTTTCAGGGCTGCAGAGCTGGGGGGTGTGGATGCACATTTTAGTGTTTATTACTCAAAGATAAAAGTCAGCACCACAAAAATCCCTAAAGTAGCTGAAATTACTTGGTAGTTAGCTTCAAATGCACTCAAATGTGGGATTATGGCAGTTCAGTAGCAATAATATAGTTATATGGCTAAGATGACATCTATTCTAAAAATGCCTTTTTTTTTTAAAAAAGGAAAATTAAAAGTAAGTACTCTCTCATGCTTGATCTCCACCCAAAAGAGAAAATGTATTTAGAAAGTTCCAGAATTTATCCAGCAGTTATGGCAATAGAAAAAGAAAGGTTTCTACTCTTGTTTTTTCTCCTCTTAGATAACTGAAAACTGACTGCTACTGAATTTCAAACCTAGCATTGACATAACCCTGAATGAGGAATCTATGCTTTGCCTTGTTTAAATATTTATTCTGAAATAAAGATAACATTTCAAAATAGGAACACAAGTAATGTGACAGAACTGTCATATCTGGCTTATTGTTAGAGAGGCGAAACAAAAAAATGGAGAACATTCATTACACATCAAGTTTATAAACCATCTATAAAGTAAGAATTTTAACTTAAATGAGTGGATTAAACTATTTTTAACAGATGCTATTACGGAGGGTCATATACTGGAAATTCAAAAAGCATTAATTTGAATGATCACCTAATTCTATCAAAAAGCAACTAATGTCAAATTCTACCCACCTTAATTGCAGGACGAAACAGGACAAAGATGGGCCACTAGGAAACTGGCTCTTGATTATCTAAGCAATGGAACATTCTCTGGGAAGCATTTACACTCTGGAGGAGATGATGCACAATGGCCAGTAGGGAAGCCTGGTTTGAACCCTACCCCACTCTGGCTAACTGGACAAGTTCCTCTAGTTTCTCACTAAGAAGCTAGGCTACAGGAGCGAAAACTCTGCATAGATGGTATACTGAAAAACTATAGTGATGTCAACTCCCTTTAAAAACAAAACAAACACACACCAATTACAACACGACTTGTGTTTTCTTAAAGACCCTGGAGTCATGTTACTAAGTAAGAACCTTAGGTTCTATTAAGAAAAAAGTTTCTAGCCTTCAGAGTTGTGGAGAAAAGGTTGAAAATATGAACTGTAAAGGCTCAAAAGACAGAAGGCAAATAAAAAGAACCCAAATTGTGTGTTTTAATGTGATTTTTAAGCCAAATCCACATTTTAAAGCCTAACTCATGATTTTGAATCTTATCAATAATTATTAAATCCATCCAAGCATTTAAATGTTTTTGCGTTTTAATGGGATTAAGCACTGCCGTAAAAATTCATTTAAAACATGAGCTTAGATGAAAAACAGAAAGACTAACTGTTGTTCATTAATGCACAATTAGAACTGTGCATAGCAGATTACAGGAATTAACATTACATTAATCTTTTCAGCATTTTGTAGGAAAGACTCTGCAAGGACTTTTGTGCGGTATTCTATATCATGGCACTAAGGTCAATTCTGGCACAATACTTAAGTTTTATAAAAGCATATTGCTATAAAAAGCTAGATCAAGCGAAATGTTTCAAAACAGGTTTTCTAAATGACAAGGAAGAAAGATTTATAAACAAACATCCCCTGCACTAACTACAGTCCAAGTACTGCCATATTCTGACTAGGGCCCTACCAAATTCATGGTTGCGCAAAATGCATCATGGACCATGAAATCTGATCTCCCCTGTGATATCTGGCTAGTGTAGAAGAGGTGGTTCTGATCTCCCCTGTGTTGCTGGGGGCACCCCAGCCAGTGGCTCCTACTTTGTGCCAAGCTCCAGCTTCTAGTCCTGGCCTGGCTGGGGGACTTCCTCTTCCCCTGCAGGGACCACTCCCAGGGCCAGGTCAGACCTACCTTCGGGAACCTGCCCCACCTACATGAAGCTCCGCAACTGTGCTGCCTTTTTCTGCACTGCTTTCAGAGCTGGTGCCAATCCTGTGACTTCTCCTACAATAGCTTTGTGACCGCAATGAACCCTTTTTGGGTCAGGACCCCCATGGCTATAACACCATGAAATTTCAGACGTAAACACCTGAAACCGTGAAACTATTTTTAAAATCCTATGACTGAGAAATTGACCAAAATGGATCCTGAATTTGGTAGGGCTATAATTATGACAGTCTGTCAGGACATGAAAGTGAAACTGATTAGTTTACCTTTGCTGTCCAACCAAAATGAAAAGGAAATACACTGGGCCCTCACTAGAACGCGGGGTTCGGGATCCATGTGCGGTGCCACATTAACGCAGGGACCGCATTATAGCAGGGGCCGTGTTACCAAGGATCCCAATTTAAATATTTAAATTTGGGATCCTTCACCAAGACTGTACTAGATGTGAATCTGCATTCTAGCGATGTGCGCTCTAGCGAGGATCCATTGTAGAATAAGTAGTTTAAAATAAATTTCATTATTAAAAATCCCTTAATTATCTAAAGCAGGGGCGGGCAAACTTTTTGGCCTGAAGGCCACATCGGCATATGGAAATTGTATGGCAAGCCATGAACACTCACGAAATTGGGGGTAGAGGTGTAGGAGGGGGTGAGGGCTCCAGAGTGGTATCAGAAAAGAAGTTCAGGGTGCAGGAGGGGGCTCCGGGTTGGGGTATGGGAGTGGGTGTGGGCTCCAGGCTGGGACCGAGGTGTTCGGAGGGCAGGAGGGGGATCAGGTATGGGAGGGGTGTGAGGGCTCCAGCTGGGGGAACGGGCTCTGGGGTAGGGCTGTGGATGAGGGGTTCAGAGGGTGGGAGAGGGATCAGGGCTGTGGCAGGGCGTGGTGGGGGCTCAGGGGTGCAGACACCGGGCAGCGCTTACCACGAGCAGCTCCTGGAAGCATGTCCCCACTCCAGCTTCTAGGCGCAGCCAGGCGGCTCGGCGCGCTGCCCCATCTGCACGCACCAGCCCTGCAGCTCCCATTGGCCAGGAACCGCAACCAATAGGAGCTGCGGGGGCAGCGCCTGACCACACCTCCATGTACTACATATGAGCCAGCGGGGGGAGATCATGCCAGCTGCTTCCTGGGAGCCGTGTGGAGCGGGAAAAGCCCTCGACGCCACTCCCAGGCTGAAGCAACAGAGCAGGGCAAACCCCCGACCCCACTCTCTGGCGGGAGCTGAGGGCTGGATTAAATGGTCTGATGGGCCGGATGCGACCCACGGGCAGCAGTTTGCCCACACCTGAGCTAAAGTATTAGTAATATAATTAAAGAAAACGGGTTTCTAAAAACCCTCAAAATATTCTATGATATTTAATTGGCCTGTCCCTTAAATAAATTGTTGTGGTAGACTGGATTTACAATGCTCATCCCATTCTTCTATTCAAATACGTGTGCAGAACTATATATTTAGTATGATGCTCAAAAACCTATTTGTGTATATTACCAATGTTTCCTGCATGAGCTAGGACTGATGAAAGGGTGTGGGGCAATAAGCCCAAGGATAACTCTTCAAGACTTCAAGCTCCATGCCCTCCCTTCTCTTTTGCAGAAGCTTAAGGAGAGCTCTTCCACTGCTTCCCTTCATCATTGGCTGGTGCAGTGGGAGCTCCCTTGTCTGTTTCAATCTATCTTAAGTAGGGTGTTTTAACCATTTAGCTGACTTTGATAGGATCACCATCTTGACACCGGAAAACTCCAAAACTAATTATACATAGTGGTTTAATAGTGTTAGGCAAGAGTTAAAATTCAGTTAGCAGCCGAAACAAAAACCTACATAACTAACAAGCAGGAACACCGGAAGCCCAAGGACACTGACAACCGTAAACACTTGATAAACCTATATGGTCAAATGTCCACCCAGTAACTCGGCCCTTAGAACAGAACAAACCCTCCCTTCACAGCCCTCCAGATATCTGTAAACACTCACCCGCACCCCACCCCTTTGCCTTAAGTTAGTCATGAATAATTGATGTAATCAAAACAGTTTGATGAGTGTGTTCTGTTCCTGTCTCTGCCACGTTAAATGCGCTCTCTGTCTCTGAAACAATGTTTGTCTCTGTAAGAACAAGATAAATGCAAATGAAGTGATAAAAGAAAGATATAATTGGTCACTGTAACCCCACACCTTTGAAGCTGTTTACCAGTCTTCCCGGTGCAGTGAATAAATCCTTTTTCAGTATTTGCCTGTGTGGTCTGATTCTTGGGGAAAAAAACTTCTTGATTAACAAGAGTTCTATGTATTTTAAAGTACAAAGTGCCCTGTGAGTTTTACCTATTTGTCCCAATGCATTTTCTGTGAAGTAACACGCAACATAATAGTCATTTTTATGACACGTCAAAGCTGACAGCTCCTCAGAGAAGGGACCCTGTCTTCCAACATGTTAATACAGTTCCTTAACACAATCCCCCAGTTCTGACTGCAGCTTCTGAAAGTTACTGAAATAAACAATTACCTTCCATTCACCTTCTAAATAATCAAGCATCTACTGAACCTGAACATTTTGAAGTGCAACATTTGTTAAAGTATGAATCCAACTTTCTTCCCACTAAACCTTTGTTCAAAAATTCCTCTTTATCCTATTTTAACTCCAAAAAGAGGAAATACAAAAAAAAAAAGGAAACTAGTTAAATTAAATTTTAACAGAAGTCACTAGAGTGAAATGCCTGCAAGCTGCCTGGAAACTATTTAAAAACATGACAGAGGCTCAAACTAAACATATGCCAGTCATGTCAATGTAATTAAAGCTATATCGTTTCATACCCAAAATAAAACTTTATTTGGAGGAGTGGAGTATCTGTTACAAGTATTCAGTCAGCTGGTAAATATTTTACTTTAATGTATATGGTAACTATATCTTTATACAATTTTTAAAAAGGTAGAAATTGAACTTTAAGTGGAAAAAGTTTGTGCAAAGAACATTTGTGAGTAAATGAACTGTTCAAATTTTAGGAATTTTTTTTTCTTTATGTGAAATAGGCCAAGCATCAGATGTTTGCCAATGCCTTTCTACCAGACTCCTCCTCATTAACATCTGTATAAATAAAACAGTTTCATGCAGAAAAGGGGCAGAGAACTTTTACTATATGCTTTTCAGCTAACATATAGTACCCCAAACTTCAATGGCTTTGATAACTATAGGAATTTTTTCTTGCAGGATTCAGAGTTCAGTGAGGTATATGCTTTTGGCATTCAATTCTCAAGTGATGTCATGAACTACCGTTTACCCAAATGTGACTGTGCCAAGTGTGTGTCCTGTGGGGAAACAGTACTACCATCTAAGGTCCTATCCAGGATATAAATTTTGATATAAGGATAGCATTACCATTTTATACAAGGCACTGGTGAGACCTCATGTGGAACACTGTGTACAAAGATGAATTCAAATTGAAACAGGTGCAGAGAAGGGCTACTAGGATGATCAGAGGAATGGAGAACCTACCCTTCATGAGGAGACTTAAGGAGCTTGGCTAGTTTTGCCTAACAAAACAAAGGATATTGGGAGATAGGATTTCTCTCTCTTTGTATATATATCTATGTGTGTGTGTGTATAGATATAGATATAGATATAGATATATATATATACACACACACACACACCCCCATCACAAGGATAAACACCAGGGAGGGAGAGGAGTTATTTAAGTTACAGACCCATGTTGGCACACAAACAAATGTATATAAACTGTCCATCAGTAAATTTAGGCTTGAAATTAGACACATATTTCTAACCATCAGAGGAGTGAAGTTCTGCAACTGCCTTCCAAGGGAAGTAGTGGGGTTAAAATCCTAACTGGTTTTAAGAGTGAGCTTGATAAGTTTATGGAGAGGACGATATGATAAGATTGTCATATAGCCCATTTGCAACTGCTATTAGCAAATATCTCCAATGGCCAGAGATGGGACACTACTGGGGGAGGGCTCTCAGCTACTACAGATGATTCTTTCCCAGATGTCTGGCTGATGGATCTTGCTCACATGCTCAGGACCTAACTGATCACCATATTTGGAGTTGGGAAGGTATCTTCTCCCAGATCAGATTGGCAGAGATTTCAGAGGGTTGCCTTCCTCTACAGCCTGGGTCACTTACTGATTTGAACTAGACTCTAGAGCAGGGGTTCTCAAACTTCACTGCACCGCGACCCCTTCCTGACAACAAAAATGACTGCATAACTCCAGGAGGGGGGACCAAAACCTGAGCCCACCCAAGCCTCAACATCCTTGGCAAGGGGGCCAAAGCCAAAACCTGAGCCCTGTAACCCAGGGCTGAAATCCTTGGGCTTTGGCCCTGATCCCCAGCAAGTCTAATGCCAGCCCTGGTGACCATTACAATGAGGTCGCGACCCACTCTGGGGTCCCGACCCACAGCTTGAGAACCACTGCTCTAGAGTGAATCTGTAACTTGAAGTCTTTAAATCAAGATTTGAGAATTTCAGTAACTGAGTCAGAAGTTACGGGCCTAACTACAGGAGTGGATGAGTGAGGTTCTGTGGCCTGCAATGTGTAGGTTGTCAGACTAGATGATCAGGATGGTGGTCCCTTCTGGCTGTAAAGTCTATGAGCTTGGGATTCAGCCCAAAGAATAGTTATTACCTTATCATTAGGTATCACTTTCAAATTAAGAAAAGGCAAACAGACTCACTATTATCAAAGAGAAGAGCCTATTTCCTTACATCTTTAAAAGCATATATCCAAAAGGTAAAACAGATTCATTTTAAAACTTTTTACTAATTTGACAGTTAGTGAAAACAGTGTAAAAATCATTTTAGATTCAGCCCATGTGGAGCCCTTGTTTTTCCTCTAAACTTGGGATCTCAGAAAAGATGACATTTTATTACATATACTTAATTTAGCAGGCTACAGAATTTCCACCCCCCACTAAGGTTATAGAGAAGATATTAGTCCTGTTTGCCCAGGACACAAATCACCCAATTCCAGAAAGTATAACTTTCTTTACAAGGAAAAAGACTTCAATTTTACACTTTGCTATAGAGCTTATATAACTCCTAAAGGCCAAGAGCTATAAATAGACTCCACACAGTTTCTTGGCATCGCTACTGCATTGGTTCCTTATTTACTCATTCTTACAGGTCTGCACAGCAAGCAGGCTTTTGACATTTCTCTCTCTGTATTTTGGAACCCATCCTTCAAAGAGAAAACAGCTCTGTGAACCCTTAGCTTCTGGAAGGATTAACCTTGAATTCAATTTTTTCAAAATTCCAAAGAAGTCAAGCCATTTTAAGAAAACAGTCTATGTTAACACTTTCTGCCAATACATTTTCACCTTTATGCTCCCTGAACATTCTGTAATATTGCTATCATTTTGGCAGTCCTATCTGATCAGGCTTTTGCACAGTGCAAGTACAGTTCATCAAATATTCCCATCCCAGATGCCATCCTGAAAACAGCTTATGTACAAGTTTAACTTTGCCCACATGAACAGCACCATTGAATTGAATGGGACTTCTCAGGTGAGTGAAGTTAAGCACATGCCTATAAATCTGCGGGATTCCATAATGAGAATTTGGGCATCTTAGAGGGTTTTTTGTCAATACATGAAATGGAGGAAGATAGCTGCCCTCCACATCTTTTGATCTTGATCTTATAAGTCCAAGATTCTTAAGCAAGATTCCCTTCTCTCCCCCGCCCAAGCATTTTAGGACTGTTATCTTGCATAGCATTAAATACAGTAATCCTGATGGCCCAGACTACATCTCAAAATACCAAACTGTCAGTAATATTTTATTCAACATCATTTCAAATAGAACTCTCATATTTTCAAAACAGATGTGGAAAGCAGACATATTAACACTTAGAAACAAACTTCACTTTGGTCTTTTTTAAATAATACAATTAATGGTTTGAAATGCTTAGCTGCAACATATAGCAGAAAAAAAATCAGGTTTAATATGACATATTCTTCTGGTAATGAGGAAGGTCATTCCAGTAGCAGGCCTTTGCACTGGTTTGATGTACCTTAAACATTGCAAAAACAAAAGATATAATCCTGGCTAGTATGGCTAATGAAAGTGAGAGAATATCAGATGAGAAAAGTTATATGGCTGACATAAGAGCATACATTATAAGAGCAATAAAAAACCCTTAAACATATGGCTAAACTCTCAACATAAGGCTATCCCACTGCATAGGAAAAACAAAAAGTATGGCAAGAGACCACCTTGGCTTAACCGGAGATCTTCAGTGATCTGAAACTCAAGGCACAAAAATGAGATTAAACTAGCTAGAGATATAAAGGATAAAAAGAAAGCATTCTACAAATACATTTGAAGCAAGAAGATGATCAAGGACAAGACAACAAACAGAAAAAGTGTAAATGGGTAGAAGTCCTAAATGTCTTTTTTTGTTTCAGTTTTCACCAAAAAGGTTAGTAGCCATCAGATGCCTAAGATAGGGAATACCAGTGTAAATGGGGTAGGATCTGACGCTAAAATAGGGAAAGGACAAATTAATTACTACTAAACCCTGGTCTACACTAGGAGTTGAGGTCAAATTTAGCAGTGTTAAATCAATTTAACCCTGCACCCCTCCACATGACAAAGCCCTTTTTTTCGACTTAAAGGGCTCTTAAAATAGATTTCTTTACTCTATCCCTGACAAGGGGATTAGCACTGAAATCAGCCTTCCCAGATCGAATTTGGGGTAGTGCGGACGCAATTCGATGGTATTGGCCTCCGGGAGCTATCCCAGAGTGCTCCATTGTGACCGCTCTGGACAGTGCTCTCAACTCAGATGCACTGGCCAGGTAGACAGGAAAAGGCCAGCAAACTTTTGAATCTCATTTCCTGTTTGGCCAGCATGGCAAGCTGCAGGAGAGTGCAGAGCTCATCAACAGAGGTGATCATGATGGAGTCCCAGAATCGCAAAAGAGCTCTAGCATGGACCAAACAGGAGGTACAGGATCTGATCGCTGTATGGGGAGAGGAATCCGTGCTATCAGAACTCTGTTCCAGTTTTCGAAATGCCAAAACATTTGTCAAAATCTCCCAGGGCATGAAGGACAGAGGCCTTAACAGGGACCTGAAGCAGTGCCGCGTGAAACTTAAGGAACTGAGGCAAGCCTACCAGAAAACCAGAGACACAAACAGCCGCTCCGGGTCAGAGCCCCAAACATGCCGCTTCTATGATAAGCTGCACGCCATTTTGGGGGGTTCAGCCACCACTACCCCAACCCTGTGCTTTGACTCCGTCAATGGAGAGGGAGGCAACACGGAAGCAGGTTTTGGGGATGAGGAAGATGATGAGGAAGAAGTTGTAGATAGCTCAAAGCAAGCAAGCAGAGAAACCAGTTTTCCACACAGCCAGGAACTGTTTCTCACCATGGACCTGGAGCCAGTACCCCCTGAACCCACCCAAGGCTGCCTCCGGGACCCACCAGGTAGAGAAGGGACCTCTGGTGTGTGTACCTTTTTAAAATAGCATACATGGTTTAAAAGCAAGCATGTTTAATGATTCATTTGCCATGTCATTCACAGCCAGTACAGCTACTGGAAAAGTCTGTTAATGTGTCTGGGGATGGAGCGGAAATCCTCCAGGGACATCTCCATAAAGCTCTCCTGGATGTACTTCCAAAGCCTTTGCAAAAGGTTTCTGGGGAGGCAGTCTTATTCCATCCACCATGGTAGGACACTTTACCACGCCACGCCAGTAGCGTAGTCGGGAATCACTGCAGAACAAAGCATTGCAGTGTTTGTTTGCTGGCGTTCAAACAACATCAGTTCTTTATCTCTCTGTGTTATCCTCAGGAGAGTGATATCATTCATGGTCACCCGGTTGAAATAGGGTGCTTTTCTTAAGGGGACATTCAGAGGTGCCTGTTCCTGCTGGGCTGTTTGCCTGTGGCTGAACAGAAATGTTCCCCACTGTTAGCCAGGTGGTGGGGGGACGGGTGAGGGGTTAGCCACGCGGTGGGAGGGAGGCAAAATGCAACCTTGTAACAAAAGCACGTGCTATGTATGTAATGTTAACAGCAAGGATTACGGTGAAAGAGTGTACCAATTGTTCTATAAAATGTATCTTTTTAAATACCACTGTCCCTTTTTTTTTTCCTGCACCCCAGCTGCATGTGTTTAAAGGATCACAGGATCTTCTCCTTCCCAGAGGCTAGTGAAGATTAGAAGGCGGAAAAAAACGCACTCGCGATGAAATGTTCTCTGAGCCCATGCTGTCCTCCCACACTGAGAGCACAGACAAATGCGTGGAGGCAGACAATGTCAGAGTGCAGGAAATCACAATATGAACACGAGGAGAGGTGGTGGGCTGAAGATGATAGGTGGCGGCAGCAGCATCAGAGGAGGCAGGATTCAATTCTGAGGCTGCTGGAGGATCAAACTAATATGCTCCAGCGTATGGTTGAGCTGCAGGAAAGGCAGCTGGAGCACAGACCGCAGCTACAGCCCCTGTGTAACCGACTGCCCTTCTCCTCAAGTTCCATAGCCTCCTCACCCAGACGCCAAAGAACATGGTGGGGGGGGGGGGCTCCAGCCACCCAGCCACTCCACCCCAGAGGATTGCCCAAGCAACAGAAGGCTGGCAGTCAATAAGTTTTAAAGTGTTATGTGGCCTTGTCCTTCCCTCCTCCACCACCCCTCCCGGGCTACCTTGGCAGTTATCTCCCTATTTGTGTGATGAATAAATAAAGAATGCTTGAATGTGAAGCAACAATGACTTTACTGCCTCTGCAAGTGGCGATCGAAGGGGGAGGGGAGGGTGGTTAGCTTACAGGGAAGTAGAGTGAACCAAGGGAGGGGGGGTTTCATCAAAGAGAAACAAACAGAACTTTCACACCGTAGCCTGGCCAGTCATGAAACTGGTTTTCAAAGCTTCTCTGATGCGTACCGCGCCCTCCTGTGCTCTTCTAACCGCCCTGGTGTCTGGCTGCGCATAACCAGCGGCCAGGCGATTTGCCTCAACCTCCCACCCCGCCATAAACATCTCCCCCTTACTCTCACAGATATTGTGGAGCGCACAGCAAGTAGTAACAACAATGTGAATATTGGTTTCGCTGAGGTCTAAGCGAGTCAGTAAACTGTGCCAGCGCGCTTTTAAACATCCAAATGCACATTCTACCACCACACTGCACTTGCTCAGCATGTAGTTGAACAGCTCCTGACTACTATCCAGGCTGCCTGTGTATGGCTTCATGAGCCATGGCATTAAGGGGTAGGCTGGGTCCCCAAGGATAACTATAGGCATTTCAACATCCCCAACCATTATTTTCTGGTCTGGGAATAAAGTCCCTTCCTGCAGCTTTTGAAACAGACCACAGTTCCTGAAGATGCGAGCATCATGTATCTTTCCCAGCCAACCCATGTTGATGTTGTTGAAACGTCCCTTGTGATCCACCAGTGCTTGCAGCACCATTAAAAAGTACCCCTTGTGGTTTATGTACTGGCTGCCTTGGTGCTCCGGTGCCAAGATAGGGATATGGGTTCCGTCTATGGCCCCACCACAGTTAGGGAATCCCATTGCAGCAAAGCCATCCACTATGACCTGCACGTTTCCCAGAGTCACTACCCTTGGTAGCAGCAGATCTTTGATTGCGTTGGCTACTTGGATCACAGCAGACTCCACAGTAGATTTGCCCACTCCAAATTGATTCCCAACTGACCGGTAGCTGTCTGGCGTTGCAAGCTTCCACAGGGCTATTCCCACTTGCTTCTCAACTGTGAGGGCTGCTCTCATCTTGGTATTCTGGCACTTCAGGGCAGGGGAAAGCAAGTCACAAAGTTCCATGAAAGTGCCCTTACGCATGCGTAAGTTTCGCAGCCACTGGGAATCGTCCCAGACCTGCAACACTATGCGGTCCCACCAGTCTGTGCTTGTTTCCTGGGCCCATAATCGGCGTTCCACGGCATGAACCTTCCCTATTAGCACCATGATGCCCACATTGCCAGGGCCCCTGCTTTGAGAGAAGTCTGTGTCCATGTCCTCATCACCATGCTGATGTCCCCTACTCGCCCGGTTTCGCTTTGGCAGGTTCTGGTGCTGCACATACTGCTGGATAATGCGCATGGTGTTTAATGTGCTCCTAATGGCCTAAGTGATCGGAGCGGGCTCCATGCTTGTCGTGGTATGGCGTCTGCATGGAAAAAAGGCGTGGAACGATTGTCTGCCATTGCTGTGATGGAGGGAGGGGCGACTGACGACATGGCTGGCTTACAGGGAATTAAAATCAACAAAGGGGATGGCTTTACATCAAGGAGAAACAAAAACAACTGTCACACAGAATGGCCCCCTCAAGGATTGAACTCAAAACCCTGCGTTTAGCAGGGCAATGCTCAACCCACTGAGCTATCCCTCCCCCGCCAGGTATTCTAGGCAGGACTGAATCTCTATTAAACTTTTCAAGGTGCCCCTGACAGACCTCACCGAAACAACTGTCGGCCATTGATTTCACGGAGGTTGGGGGGGCAAATGAATACAAAACAAATCTGGTCTATTTCTTGTTTTATAGATTCATAGATATTAAGGTCAAAAGGGATCATTATGATCTAGTCTGACCTCCCACACAATGCAGACCACAGAATCTCACCTACCCACTCCAGCGATAAACCTGTCACCTATGTCTGAGCTACTGAAGTCCTCAAATCATGGTTTAAAGACTTCAAGGAGCAGAGAATCCTCCAGCAAGTGACCCATGCCCCATGCTACAAAGGAAGGCGAAAAACCTCCAGGGCCTCTTCCAATCTGCCCTGGAGGAAAATTCCCTCCCGACCCCAAATATGGTGATCAGCTGAACCCTGAGCATATTGGCAAGATTCACCAGCCAGATACCCAGGAAAGAATTCTCTGTAGTAACTCAGATCCCACCCCATCTAACACCCCATCACCATTGGGCCTATTTACCATGAATATTTAAAGATCAATTAATTGCCAAAACCATGTTATCCCATCATACCATCTCCTCCATAAATTTATCAAGTTTAATCTTAAAGCCAGATAGGTCTATTGCTCCCACTACTTCCCTTGGAAGGCTATTCCAAAACTTCACTCCTTTGATGGTTGGAAACCTTTGTCTAATTTCAAGTCTAAACTTCCCGATGACCAGTTTATATCCATTTGTTCTTGTGTCCACATTGGTACAGTGCTTAAATAATTCCTCTCCCTCGCCGGTATTTATCCCTCTGATATATCTATCTTTTACATCTTTGGCTGACAGCAGACATTGCAGTAGGACTGCTAGCCATCCTCATCTCCTGGCTGCTCGCCAGAAGACGGTGCAATACGACTGCCGGCAGGACTAAAAAGAATGACCTGGTCGAATAACTCCTATTTATGTCCCTGCGCCCATGTTTGCCCAGGTGCTCTTGACCAACCTTACTGAGGTGGCCAAGAGCACCTAGGACATGACGACTCTAGTGATCAGGCCTACTGCACCGTCTGCTGCCACAAGGCAACGAGCTGCTGCTGTGTAGCAATGCAGTACCGCATCTGCCAGCACCCAGGAGACGTACGGTGACAGTGAGCTGAGCAGGCTCCATGCTTGCCGTGGTATGGCGTCTGCACAGGTAAGTCAGGAAAAAAGGCACGAAATGATTGTCTGCTATTGCTTTCACGGAGGGAGGGAGTGAGGGCGGGCCTGACGACATGTATCCAGAACCACCCGCGACAATGTTTTTGCCCCATTCGGCATTCGGATCTCAACCCAGAATTCCAATGGGCGGTGGAGACTGTGGGAACTGTGGGATAGCTACCCACAGTGCAATGCTCCAGAAGTTGACACTAGCCTTGGTACTGTGGAAGCACTCCGCCGAGTTAATGCACTTAGAGCATTTTGTGTGGGGACACACAATCGACTATATATAAACGATTTCTAAAACAACAACTTCTATAAATTCGATCCAATTTCATAGTGTAGACATACCTAACTTCTCTAGGGTATCTTCAAGTTGGCAGGGCCTGATTAAATACATCCTAGAATACTTTAGGAACTGACTGAGGAGATATCTGAGCCATTAGCAATTAACTTCAAAAACTCATGGAAGACAGGAGAGATTCCAGAGGACTAAAAGAGGGCAAATATAGTGCCAATCTCTAAAAAGGGAAATAAGGACAACCCAAGGAATTACAGACCAGTCATCTTACCGGGAAAGATAATGAAGCAAATAATTAAGCAATCAATTTGCAAACATCTAGAAGATAATAAGGTGATACAGAACAGTCAACACAGATTTGTCCAGAACAAATCATGTCAATCGAACCTAACAGCTTTTTTTGACAGGGTAACAAGCCTTGTGGATAAGAGAGAAGCAGTAGATGTTGTATATCTTGATTATAGTAAGGCTTTTTAGTATGGTTTCACATGACCTTCTCATAAACAAACTAGGGAAATATAGCCTACTATAAGGTAGGTGCATAACTGGTTGGAAAATCATTCCAGAGAGTAGTTATCAATGGTCAAACTGGAAGGGCATATAGAGTGGGGTCCCACAGGGATCGGTCCTGGGTCCGGTTCCGTTCAATATGTTCATGAATTATTTAAATAATGGCATAAAGTTTACACAAAGTTTGCAGACAATACTAAGCTGGGAGGGGTTGCGAGTGCTTTGGAGGATGGGATTACAATTCAAAATCATCAGGACAAACTGGAAAACTGTCTGAAGTAAACAGGATAAAATTCAATAAGGACAGATGCAAAGTACTCCACTTTGGAAGAAACAATCAATTGCACAAATACAAAATGGGAAATGATTGCCTGGGAAAGAGCATTGCTGAAAGGGATCTGTGGGTCATACTGGATCACAAGCTAAATATTAGTCAACAGTGTAACACTATTGATAAAAAAGCAAATATTTTGGGATGTACCAGCAGGAATGGTGACGTACCACCATTGTAAACAATACTCGGGAAGTAATTCTTATACTCTACGATAAGGCCTCAACTGGAGTATTGCGTCCACTTCTGGACGCTATATTTCAGGAAAGAGGAGGACAAACTGGAGAAAGTCCAGAGCAAAGCAATAAAAATGATCGAAGGTCTAGAAAACATGACTTTTGAGGAAAGATTGAAAAAAACTTGGGTTTGTTTTGTCTGGGGAAGAGAAGACTGAGGGGGAGATATAACAACAGCTTTCCATACCTGTAAAAGGTTGTTACAAGGAAGGGGGTGAAAAACTGTTCTCAATCTCTGAGGACTGGACTAGAAGCAATGGGTTTAAATTGCAGCAATGGAGGTTTAGGTTGGACATCAGGAAAAACTTCCTGTCAGGGTAGTTAAGAACAAATTACCTGCTGGTAATAGCTCACCTTAACTGATCACTCTCGTTATAGCGTGCATGGTAACACCCATTGTTTCATGTTCTCTGTGTATATAAAATCATCTTACTGTATTTTCCACTGCATGCATTCAATGAAGTGGGCTGTAGCCCACGAAAGCTTACGCCCAAATAAATTTGTTAGTCTCTAAGGTGCCACAAGTACTCCTGTTCTTTTTTGCGGATACAGACTAAAAAGGCTGCTACTCTGAAACCTAGGAAGGTTGTGGAATTTCCATCACTGGTGACTTTTAAGAACAGATTAGACAAACACCTGTCAGACCAGGTCTAGTTATTATGTAGTCCTGCCTTCAGTGCAGGGGACTGGACTAGAACAAGATGACCTACTTAGGTCCCTTCCAGTCCTACACTTCTATGACTCCAATGCAAAAATCAGCAAACAAGCTGTACCAAGCTAAGGTTAAAACTCCCCCAAAAGTGCTTTTAACACTTCAGAAAGCATATTCTTTTACCTGGAGTATTCCTTTGGCACAGCAGGTAGCAGAAGAATCCAAAGATAGGAGAAAGTTGTCATTACCAAACACTTGTGAAAAGGAGGAGGGACTCATGATCAGGCACCCGCAGTATGTTGACATAAAATAAAGCACTTGTAAGCAGTCCCCCCTCCACCCCCTGCATAAAGTCACAAGTGAATTAAAGGTCAGTATCACAGATAACTATATTTTATTCAGTAAAATGTTTTATCCAAACAAAATTGAAGAGGTAAAATTAGGGAGGAAATGGATATTATCTTGGGGATAAAGGGGAAGGGAAAGAATACAAAAAAGGGGCAAAAATTCCAAAAACGTATAGAGAGTGTCTAATAGATACATGCTTTGTCACAGCCCTGGCCAAGTACCCCTAATGGACCGTCACTAGACTATATTAAATCTGACCCACCCTTAGGATCCCGTAAGCATCCAAGCCAGCTGGATCTGAGCAGAGTCCAGACATTATCTCTAGCTCTGAAGCTCTAGGGCACACTCTGGGTGCAACTCCCTGTCTGAAACCCTTCCTTGGGATGTGGGACTTTGCAATTCAATCACCCTAAATCCCAATATCAGTGCCAAGACTTTCTAAATCACCCAGTCACTGATGCACAGTCCTTCAAAATTTCCCATTCAGTGGGCACTCTGGTTTACAGAATGGGTAACAGAATGGGTAACTCTTCAGGAACATAGACTTTGCAAAGGAACTTTGCCAAGGAATACCTGACTCTGTTTTGTCTAGATCTGTAATGATCCTGTACTATCTAACATCTGAACGCAATCTCCCCTCCATGGTCATCCCACTCCTCAGTCCTTGGACAGTGTCTTTGGGGTAAACCAGAGCCTCTCCTGCCCCATCTCTTCCAGCTTTGTCTTCTGTTTCTGGTGTTAGAATGGTTCCCTTGCTTAAGAATGTCATTTACAAAAGCAGTCCAACACTTAAACAAAAGCAAATCAACAACTCTGTATTTCCACTCAGGATGTTCCATGCTCCAAATCTCCCCTCCCACAACTTGTGGGGCAGAGAGTTGTTAAAAGTCAATAGCTCTGCTAGTAGGAACTCCACTGTCCCACCAGGATATAACCATTCATGGCTGATGCCCCTGCTTTCCAGACACAATCTGCTCCTCCTACAAATGGAAGTTCCAATCCACTCTGGAAGTTCCAATCATAAATGATATTCACAAAGCAAAAAGGAATTCATGCTCTGACAGACATTCCCCAAATGGTCATAGTTGCTAGTAAGGAATTCTAGTTTTAAAAATATACTAGGATGCTCAAGAAGCAAATCTTCCAAAAATATTTTTAATAAAAAATTAAAATTTTAATCTTATTTTTTCATTGCTCCTTAAACCTCTGGCTCAGGTCATGGATAAGAAGCAGTCTATATAGTTAGGCTGGGAACTGTTAAGTTTTGTAGATTATGACCAAACCCTGGATTTGGTATCACAAAGAAATTGGGAGCCTTTGGAGAGCACACAGAACTGGTGCCATGTGTTCCTGGCAGCTCATTCTGGTAAGGAGCAGACCACCATGTCCTGCAAAAGCTGGAGCTTTCGCTTCCACCTTCAACCCTAGACATAGTGAACACAAGTAATCTAGCCTGGAGGTGATAAAAATATGCATCATTGTGGTTATAGCCTTGTCAAAAAAGGACAGCTTCCTAGCAAGCTGAAGGAGGAATAAAAGGACAGATGCTTTTCCATGGAAGGAAAGGCCAATACCCACCAATATCACAACCATTTTACTTCGGCTTTTTCAGCATTCTTCATCCAGAAACTTCTCTCCTGTAGGCACTGCAACTTTTTTATATTTTCTATAAAGTCTGTTGTAAAGGAAAGATACAGTGGGGTGCCAATGGCAAAGTGCCTGGGGGGTACTTCAAAAAAAATCAGCAGGCAGATTCTCAGAATTTACTGATAGGGACACGAAGAACAGGACAGATCCCCACCAGATTCTTTTATAGAAAAGAAACATTGGGAAGAGAAGGAGTTGCCCGTAACCAGCCTCTGGGCCCTGTTAAAGAAGAAAAGTGTTGTATTTCCACTAGGCCATGTAAGTGATTCAGCAGTGACTCGTGATCAACAGTATTAAAAGCTACATAGACTGAATAGGATGAGACTGACGTCTGTAAGGCTCATTGGCACTACTAAAGCCATCCTCATGATGAGATCCAGTCCAAAACCTGAGTGTGAGGAATTCAAGATGGTATCAGCACATTGGAGTTCAAGCATCTCAAAGTTATTCCTGAGAGGTAACACGGTCTCCATTTTATAAATGAAGGAACTGAAACATATAACTTAGTAACTTACCCAAAGTTACAAAGAAAGTCGGTGGCAGAAGAAAGAAGAGAACCCAACAATCAGCTGGTTTGGGCTTTGGCCGAAAGAAAAATTTTAAGAGGGGAAACACTGAACACTAAGTCTGCTGTAGCTTTTAAAATGGTAGTAATTACTTAGGGTTTGTCTATACTTAACACAGTACTCTACATTCCTGTAGCACTTCAGTGTAGACTCTACTAATGCCAACAGAAGGGATTTTCCCATCAGCATAGGTAGTCCACTTCCCTGAGAAACGGTAGCTAGGTTGACAGAAGAATTCTTCCATTGACCTAGTGCTGGTCTATACTGTAGATTACGTTGGTATGGCTGTGTCGACTTTTCATACTTCTGAGAGGCATAGTCATACTGAAGTTCCTAGTGTAGACCAGGCTTCAATCAGGATTAAGGGTCATTCTCCAAAATGGAGTAAAACATAAGACTGCTTTGTACTCGAATCTTAAAAGGCAGAGGAAGTCTAGAAACCATGGTTTGTCCCATAATCTTAAACAAAACCATAGATCTTAAAGAGGACGATATTTACACTAGTTAAACTTTGAGGAAAATGCCACTAAAAAAAAAAAATGGTGGAGTATTCTTTACTTCCCTTGCTATTATATTTGAGAGGTGTGAAAAGGAATTTTGTCCTTTCTATCCCAGCTTTTTCTACTGCTTAATCCTGCAAGGAAGTCAACCCTAAATTTATAATCAAGAAGTTTCAGAGGGAAATTATTGATATCAGAATTTCAGTACTATGACTTCACATTCCACATTTTCCTTTTTGATTCCACAGTGAAGGAGTGGAACTTCTTTACTGGCTTTAGTAACTTGCAAATATAACAAAAAATTCATATGAAAACATGTAAACTTTAACTGATTTCAGAAGACTCCACAATGGAGAAAAGACTTAATGATACCTTAAATTGCCTTTTTAAGAACAGGTTTCAGAGTAACAGCGTGTTAGTCTGTATTCGCAAAAAGAAAAGGAGTACTTGTGGCACCTTAGAGACTAACCAATTTATTTGAGCATAAGCTTTCGTGAGCTACAGCTCACTTTTTCTTTTTGCAAATGCAGACTAACACGGCTGTTACTCTGAAACCTATTGGTAGTAGTTACACAGTAGTAATCAAAGGACCCAATAAAGATCGAGGCCCCATTGTGCTATGTGCCATATAAACACAGTAAGAAACAGCCCCTGCCTCAAAGAGCTTAGCATCTAAATAGGCAATACAAAAAGTGCTAGGAGAAACAGAGGCAATGTGACGTGCCATTTGTCATTAGCAGAGTTAGGCAAAAAAACAAAACAAAAAGAACCACAGGTCTGCAGAGTCCTACCCTTGTGTTCTGTTCACACTGCCTCTGTTAAATACCATCCTTCACCCCCAGAGGTGGTTCCATTAAGTGATTCCTACATCCTGTACATACAGTTCTTCTAGGATCTTGAGCAGACAGCTGGTTAAAGAAACTACAAAAAATGCCTCTTTTCTACCACAACAGGCATAACATTTACAACAGCTAACACATGCCATACTGACCTCCCTCAAAAACAACAAAACACTACCTAAAGCAGAGCTTCCTATAATCAGCAAAGACAGAAGATACCATAAAAGTCACTAGGAACCTTGCTATGTCATCAATGTAATTTACCTTGGCAACTCTTTGATATTATAATAAATTGGAGCTATATAAAATCCTAAAAAAGAGCTGATAAACTCTTATGGTTAACTTTAATACATCGGAGACAATCTATTCAGCATATCTGTGCAAGTACAAATAAACTTTTTGCAATTAAAGAATTAAAAAAGAGTTAATAAGCTAACTACACAGTTCTGTATTTCAGTATCCTAAAAACTCTTCTGCCTGGAGACCAACACTACGTATCTACATTTTAGTGAGGCAAAAAGACATAATTTATTTCCAGAATCACATAACGAAGGAAATAGGATATCTGATTATTCATTATAGAGGATACGCTTGAATAAGCAGCCCAAGCTATCTATCCAATGAAAATAAGTAGTAAGTCCACAACTTTACTAACATGAGACTACTGTAATAACTAACTATACTATTAACCCAATTCTTTCTTCAGAAGCCAGTAGGTATTCTTTGCAGTTTAAAACTTGTTGTGGGTTCCTAGTTCTCCCTTGAATAACTAATAGGGCTCCTAAGCCCTCAAAGTTCGTGTAATCAGATTTCAGACCCACAGGACTGAATCCTCCTTGTTCCTATGTTGCATATTGCTCATTCTCTTACTGGATCAAACTAGCAGTCCATAATTGTCCAGTATCCTACCTCCAGTAGCAACCAATACCAGATGCTTCAGAAGAAAAAGGTACGAAACCATGCCATGGGGAATTAAACAATAGCCTGGCTCTATGGAAAGCCAGTTAGAAGTTATCTTATCTCCTGAAGCATGAAAACTGACCTCTTCCAAAAACATATTTTCCTCTTTATTTTAATATCTTACCAAGGTAACTCTGGATGTTCTCATAATCCAGTGAAGTGTTCAAATTCTTCTTTAAATCCTGCTAGCGCTTAATAATATTTTGAGGTAATGAGTTTCATAACCTAATTTTGTGTTGTTTAAAAAAATATTTACACATGCTATCCACCTATCCCCCATACTAAAGAACTGGACACTTTCAGTAAAGAAACTTCCACCAGCAGTGCCCGATGGTCAGGTTCAACTGTTAACTACACCTTCTAAAAAAAAAAAAAAAAAAAAAAAGAATGATTCCCTTTTTCTAAGGCATTATCTGAGTTATAACTGAATTAAAATGACACCCACTTTCAATGTGGCCTTCCTGGGCACATGAACAAATCATTACTGCAAGGATTACCTGCCAGAAAAAAAACAGTTTTGCCTATAAAGCCAAAGTCGTGTTAGAATGCAGCAAGATGAATAGAGTCCTTCTAGGCCAAAGCATGTGTAAGATTCCATCTAAGCTATTCACTTGGCTACGGTCACCCAGAATATAGCTCATCTGGAGTGGATGCCTATAAACCTTTAAAATGTGACTGCAGAGCAAGGACATATCTTCTCGCCAACACACAGAGCCAATAGAATTCTCCACAAAGATTTCAGGACTGCACATAAGAATGGCCCTACTGTGTCAGAACAAAGGTCCATGTAGCCCAGTATCCTGTCTTCTGACCGTGGCCGGTGCCAGGTGCCCCAGAGGGAATGAACAGAACAGGTAATCATCAAGTGATCCATCCCATCACTCATTCCCAGCTTCTGGCAAACAGAGGCTAGGGACACCATTCTTGCCCATCCTGGGTAATAGCCATTGATGGACCTATCCTCCATGAATTTACCTAGTTCTTTTTTTAACCTGTTACGGTCTTGGCCTTCACAACATCCTCTGGCACGGAGTTCCTCCACAGGTTGACTGTGCGTTGTGTGAAGCAATACTTCCTTTTGTTTGTTTTAAACCTGCTACCTATTAATTTCATTTGGTGACCCCTAGTTCTGGTGTTATTGGAAGTAGTAAACACTTCCTTATCTACTTTCTCTACACCAGTCATGATTTTATAGACCTCCATCATATCTCCCCTTACCCATCTCTTTCCAAGCTGAAAAATCCCAATCTTATTAATCTCTCCTCATACGGAAGCCGTTCCATACCCCTAAGCATTTTTGTTGCCCTTTTCTGAACCTTTTCCAGTTCCAATATATCTTTTTTGAGATGGGGCGACCACATCTGCACACAGTATTCAAGATGTGGGCGTACAATGGATTTATATAGAGGCAACATGATATTTTCTGTCTATTATCTATCCCTTTCTTAATTATTCCCAGCATTCTGTTTGCTTTTTTGACTGCTGCTGCACACTGAGTGGATGTTTTCAGAGAACTATCCAATGACTCCAAGATCTCTTTCTTGAGTAGTAACAGCTAATTTAGACCCCATCATTTTATATGTATAGTTGGGATTAATACTTTCCAATGTGCATTACTTTGCATTTATCAACATTAAATGTCATCTGCCATTTTGTCGCCCAGTCACCCAGTTTTGAGATATCCTTTTGTCGCTCTTCGCGGTCTGCCTGGGTCTTAACTATCTTTTGTACTTTTTGTATCAGTAACAGAACTAAAAGAAACTTTATGTAACTGCACCTTACAGAAAAAAAAGTCTCATGACTCACCACTTTATCAGAATCTCCATGTTAGAAAGGAAATGAGTATTTGTGGTGGAAACTTTAAGCAAGTTGGTTATACAGAGTTCCTATATTTAGAATAATTTTTTTTAAATTAAAGACTGGATATCTGTTCCATGTATACTTCAAATAAAAGTTAACACTATACACAAACTTATCCTGTTCTTTCTTTATTGATACACTATAGCCAGCATAGAAGGTTAGTCAGGCTAGGTAAGTTGAAATTCTCTATTTAACATGATTAAGCCTAAACATTTCGTTTTTATAAAAAAGTTGATTACTTTACCACAATATTCAATTAACTCTGCCTAAACTTCTTAAAAGTTAAAAGACCTATCTGAACTCTTATTGAAGAAGAAAGCCCAGTTTTGATTAACAGATTAAACAAAATACATGACTTTTATATGGATAGCCAGGATATCCAGTTGTCAATTAATGAACATAATTTTGGAAGGGACATTAAAAAAACCTCTTGTTTCAGGGCTTAAGTCAAATCCTAAATATTAGAGATCAGGATGAGACCTAATGTGGAGAGTACATTCCCTCGTATCTGCCGATTACAGGGTTCTTACACCAGATCTCTGAAGCATCTGGTATTGGCCACTATTTAAGACAGGTTTCAGAGTAGCAGCCATGTTAGTCTGTATCTGAAAAAGAACAGGAGTACTTGTGGCACCTTAGAGACTAACAAATTTATTTGAGCATAAGCTTTCGTGGGCTACAGCCCACGTCATCGGATGCATAGAATGGAACATATAGTAAGAAGATATATACATATACATACACAGAGAGAAGGTGGAAGTTGCCATGCAAACTGTAAGGCTAATTAATTAAGATGAGCTATTATCAGCAGGAGAAAAAAAACCTTTTGTAGTGATAATCAAGATGGCCCATTTAGACAGCTGACAAGAAGGTGTGAGGATACTTAACATGTGGAAATAGAGTCAATATGTGTAATGACCCAGCCACTCCCACTCTCTATTCAAACCCAAGTTAATGGTATCTAGTTTGCATATTAATTCAAGGTCAGCAGTTTCTTGTTGAAGTCTGTTTTTGAAGCTTTTCTGTTGCAAAATTGCCACCTTTAAGTCTGTAACTGAGTGCCAGAGAGGTTGAAGTGTTCTCCTACCGGTTTTTGAATGTTATGATTCCTGATGTCAGATGTGTGCCCATTTATTCTTTTGCGTAGAGACTCTCCAGTTTGGCCAATGTACATGGCAGAGGGGCATTACTGGCACATGATGGCATATCTCACATTGGTAGACAGACACATTTAAGACAGGATACTAAACTAGACAGACCTGGGTTCTGATCCAGTATGGCAATTCCTCTGTGTGACAGTATATACTGTTATAGTCACCATTTTTACAAGACTATAATAAATTTGGTACAAAGTGAGCCTTGTGAGGTATCATTTGAAAACAATCTGCTGAAGAGAAGGTTATTCACCGTGTACAGTAACTGAGGTTCTTCGAGATGGCTGTCCCTGTGGGCACTCCACTTTAGGTGTCTTGGCGCCCTGTGCTTGTAATCAGAGATTTGTAGTAGTGGGTGTCCAGGTTGGCCACACATGCATGGCAGCCGTCTTGCACCACTCCGAGCAGCTACCTAGCGTGCACAGCCAACCGAACCCCAATTCCTTTTCTACCCCAGAGGATCAGCGTGAAACTCCAAAGTAGAGAGGAGAAGGGAGAGGGTAGTGGAGCACCCACAGGGACAACCATCTCAAAGAACCTCAGTTACTGCACGGGGTGGGTAACCTTCTCTTCTTCAAGGAATGTCCATGGGTGCTCCACTTTAGGTGACTATGGAGCAGTACCCCTCAACGGAGAGAGTGCTTCGTAGTTGGTTTATTGACAATGGCTAAGACCAAGAGCCCAAACTGTGCATCCGCAGCTAATTGTTGCTTGAGAGTGTAGTGTTTAGTAAAAATGTGAGCAGAGGCCCAGGTAGCTGCTTTGCAAATGTCCATGATGGGTATGTCATTAAGAAACACTATTGATGCTGATAACACCCTGGTGGAGTGTGCGCGAACTCCTGGTGGAGAAGGGAGATTGTTCTGCTGTTAACACAAATGGATACAGCCCAATATCCGTTTAGAGATGGTTTGACTCTTCAAACTTTCTGTTTTCTAAATGTTTTTGTTCTTTCTAGGTAAAAGGCTAGTGCTCTATGGACATCAAGCCTATGAAGAGAAGCCTCCCTGCTCTTGACATGTGGTTTCAGGAAAAACACAGGTAAGTATATTGGTTGATTTTGATGAAAGGGCGAGCCTACCTTGGGTATGAACTTGGGGTGCAGCCACTAGATCCCTTTGTATTTATAGAATGTGGTATAAGGTAGGTGTGCCATTAAGGCACCTAGCTCTCCCACCCTTCTTGCTGATGTGATGGCGATGAGGAAGGCCACTTTCATCGACATATGTAGCAATGAACAAGTAGCTAAGGGTTCAAATGCTTTCCCCATGAGGCTACGGAGGACGAGGTTAAGATCCCACATTGGGGTAGGGTCTTTTAGCATTGGGTGGGTATTCATCATGGAACGAGGTGATTGTAGCGAGGTGTACTCTGATGGAGCTAGTAGATAGCCCAGATGTTTTTAAGACCTAGTACATATTGGAGGACTCTGGGCAGTGGAGCCGACTGTGGAGAAATATAGTTAGCCTCTCACCAGGTGTAAAATCATGTCCACTTCTATGTATATGTTTTGCATGTGCTTAGTCTGCGGCTGTTCAAGAGTATGTCTTTAACTTGATCGGAATAGTCTTTGTCAATACCAGTCAGCCATGGAGAAATCGGGCCTTGAGATGGAGAAGAGCTAGACTGGGGTGACTGACGCGTCCTGAGTCCAGAGGTGAGGTGTTACAGGGAGGGTTCAAGGTGGTTTCGCTGCCATTTATCTCAGTTATGGGAACCATGTTTGTCTGGGCCAAGTAGGCGCAATGAGAATGACCCTGGACTTGTTTTGCCTGATCTTGTGTATAACCTGACTCAGAAGCGGAATCAGGGGGAATGCATACATTAGTGGCACCTCCCATTTAATGAGGGCTTCACCCAGGGAGTGGCATCCCAGCCCCGCTCGGGAGCAGTATTGAAGGTACCTTGCATAGTGAGCTGTGGCAAATAGGTCTATAACAGGGAACCCCTGTAGGTTGAATATGGTGGTGAGGATTGCATAGTCCATCTCCCACTCGTGAGTTTGTGAGAAGTCTCTGCTCAATTGGTCCGCCATGATGTTCTGGTGTCCCAGTAGGTAGGATGCAGAGATCTCTACATTGTGGGACATGCACCAATTCCAGAGGCATATTGCCTCCACGCATACAGGGTATGATCGGGCTCCCCTTTGTCGGTTTACATAGAACATGCATGCTGTGTTGTCCATAAGGACTTTGATAGTAGTGTTGTGGATTAGAGGAAGGAAATGCTTGCATGCGTTTCTGACTGCTCTTAGTTCTAATACGTTTATATGCAAGGTGGCTTCCGCTGAGGATCACTGACCCTGGATCATGTTGTCGCCCAGGTGAGCTTACCATCCCATGAGGGAGGCATCCATGGTGATTGTTATTGTAGGAGCTCTCTGTTGAAAAGGGATGTCTGAGCAGACTCTTGTGGGTGTGTCCACCACTCGAGGGAATCCTTTACCTTGCGGGGCATGGTGAGCCTCCTGTCGAGGGAGTGCTTGTGTGGTATATAGCAAGTGCGAAGCCAGGCTTGTAGGCATCTCAGATGTAGTCTGGCATGTTTGACGACAGAAGTCGAAGTGAGCATGTGTCCCAAAAGTTGTGGGCATGTCCTGGCAGACGTTTGTAGGCTGACCGTGACCGTAGTAATCAGAGTGGTTAAGCTGAGGAAGCGTTGTTGAGGTAACCTCGCTGTTGCCCCTATAAATTCCAATTTCTGGACAGAGACCAAAGTGGACTTCTGTAGATTTATTTGGAGTCAGAGATTCGCAAAGAGGTCCATTGTGGTCTGTGTGGCTTCTAGTGCTGTCTGCTGTGTTGGTTCTCTTAACAGGCAGTCATCTAGGTATGGAAAAATCATGACCCCTAGTCTGCGAAGGTGAGCTGCAGCGACAGCAAGGACCTTGGAACAATAACCCTTGGGGCGGTTGACAGTCCAAAGGGTAGCACCTTGTATTGGTAATGTTGATGTCCTAAGATGAAGCACAAGAATCTTCCGTGTGCTGCATGAATGGTGACATGAAAGTAAGCCGAGAGCCAATCTCCTTTCTCTAATGCCAGAATTATCGTTGATAGGGTCACCATTTTGAATTACTGTGTTTTCACAAATTTATTGAGTTTGCATAAATCCAGAATGGGTCTCCATCCGCATTTCTCTCTTTGAATGAGGAAATAATGGGAATAATCCTCTTCCCCTGTGTTGAGGTGGTACTGGTTCCACAACCCCTAATTGCAGGAGGTGGTTTATTTCTTGTTGTAATAGGGGCTCATGAGAGGGGTCCCTGAAGAGGGACGGGGAAGGGGAGTGGGTAGGTGGGACAGAAATAAATGGGATGGAGTAACCCTGCTGGATAATTTCCAGGCCCCATCTGTCTGTGGTGTTGTTCCAGACTGGGTAATATGGTGTGAGGCGATCCCCAAAAGGTGTTAAAGTGGGTTTGAGATCCAGAATTAGAGAATGTAGAGGTCTCGGGCCCTCAACCAGACCTTCAAAGCAATTGCCTGGAAGTGGAGGGCTGGGACACAGAAGGCTGGTCTTGATTCTGCCTTTGTCCGGTCTGCCTCTATTTGCAGCATTGGGTATAGTGTCTTTGAGGCTAGGAGTATGGTGCAGCCTGGAATTTTTGGTTATAAAACCTGCCCTGCTTTTTCTTGTTTACAGGGACATAGATGCTGAGTCTTTAAGGTAACACGGGAGTCCTTTAGACTATGCAAGGATTTTGGCAGGGTCCATTATGGCAGCGTTAATCAGCAGTGCTATTTTTGCCGATGGGGCGCGTCAAGAATGTCAGTGAGCTTATGTTGGGTCTCAGGGAGCTCAGACAAGGGAGTCCGCAACCCTCTTGAAAAGGTCCTTAAAGGACTTGAAGTCATCCCCCAATGTGCGGGGGAGAGAGTGGCATGATAGTTTCATCTGGAGACAAAGATCAGACATGCATAGGTGGCAAGGTGTCTCCTTCAGGTGTGTCCTGTTGCTGATCAGGCTCATCCTGGGCCTCTGAAGGTACTGGGTCTGTTGGTGAGGGACAGCAGGGTATTCTGGAGACCAGTGGTTAGGTGGTCTAATGTTCTGGGCCCTATAAATGGCCCATGTGTCCCAATATGGCCAGTTGGGTGGGAGGGCCATAGGAGGTGGCAGCCAGGATTGGGGCTGCCAAGCTCGTGTGTCTATCAGTGGCTGGTGATGCAAGGGGTGTACAGTTTTGGGTCGTTGTCCTAATCATCATCACTGGAGACAGGTGGCGCTGAGGCCCCTGGGGTGATGATCTGGCTTGGTCCGGGCCTCGCTGGCGTACCATCTGTCCCAAATAGGGGGGTCCCTGGCATAGAAGAAACTGCCAGGTCTGCCTGTCTAGTGAAAAGCTGCAGTACCGGGAAGCTCGGTGGTGGGGATGGCAGTGCAGTCTGAGAGGAGAGGGTCAGAACTGGTGATACTGAGGTCTTGCTGAGCTGTGTATGTGCAGCAGGTGGTGCCATTACCGTGGTCAGTGCTGGGACTTTCTTCAGCATGGTCGGTGCAGAGCTAGGGAGCTTGGCTTTAAATCACGCACCTGAGGGCCTGCCCATACCAGGTCCTTGGCTCTTTGGGAAGTCTCCTTACTGGACATTCCCAGTGCCTCTCGGTCAGAGACTCTCAGTACCATAGGTACTGGGGCAGTTTTTTTGCCAGGAGACAGTTTCCTTTTCGGTGGATCTCACGGTGGCGATGACCAAGACTGGTGTTTGGTTGCCTTTTTAGGAACAGGATCCTTGGAAGCGGTCTTGGTAGTGGAGGCCTTGTCTGAGGCTGCTTCTGGCAACCGTTTGTCAGGAGGTGTCCTGGACTCTGGATCAGAGACGGGCCTGAGGGATTTCTCCATCATAAGTAATTTAAGTTGGAGGTCCCTGGCCTTTAGTGTCCTGGCAGTCAGATTTTTACAATGAGAACACTTTTGAGGAATATGGGTCTCTCCGAGACAGCGGATGCACTGAGTGTAGCCGCCTGAAACGGGAATCGATAGCCAGCAGGTCAGGCAGTGTTTAAATCCTGGGGAATCAGGCATGCCTGAGAAAGGTCCAGCTCTGGAGAAGCAGTCGTCCTTGGCAGAGGCCCGTCGGGGGAAAACTACCCTAAAATAATATATATATTTTTTTTTAATATGGAAGAAATTAAAAGTAATGTTAACCGAAGTTAACTAGAATAGAGGGGATAAAAGAAAAGGAAGGAATATGAACTATCTACAGAGTTGAAGGGACACTGCTGTCGCTCCGACTGCCAAGCGCAGTAGAGAAGGAACTGGGGGTCGGTTGGCTGCACATGCTAGGTAGCTGCTCGGAGATGGCTGCCATGCACTTGTGGCCAACTGCTACTACAAATCACTGATTACAAGCGCAGGGCACCAAGACACCTGAAGTGGAGCACCCACAGGGACACTCCTCGAAGAACATTTTCCTGGTAAAATAGGTGTATTAATATTGTATGTAAAATTAAAAGGTTTCTGCTGCAAAACATTGCTGTAACATGTTCCAGAGTTAGAAGGGCAAGTCCAAACCACTTTTTCAGAGACAAAGACACACTAGCACCCCAGACAGATGTTGAAGAGTGATCACCGGCATAAGCGGCCATTCTTCAGCAACAGGTAGATGCAAGCAAAACGTTTACATTGCATCAGAGGAACATTTCACACCTCACATCAACAACGGACTACGTTTCACCATGACTCAACAAGGATGTTTCTAGCACAAGAAACTGAGTTATAAAAGGCGGAGGAAAACATTTGACTTCAACCTCTCCTCCTCCCATCTCTTTGCTCATGAAAACAACAACTCTCAAAGAACTGAACTAAGGGGGAGTGGTCCCAAGCTGAACAGAGACCCAGCCTTTGAAATTTACAACAGCATATGGTGAGACAAAACCCTTGCTTTTAAAGATACTTAGCTTGTGAAGTTAAGAGTAATATGCAAGCTAATACCTATTTCTTTTTTAACCAATCTTGACTTTTATGCATTATCATTTGTAATCAATTAAAATCTTATCTTTCTGAGGTTAATAAACTTATTGTTTGATCTTAACCAGTGTGTGTTTGGATTAAAGTGTCTAGGAAACTCCATGCAGGATAATAAGGTTGGTGCATCATATTTTCCTTTGATGAAATGACGGACTTTCTATGACCTTGCATTGTTCAGTAGTGTGCTGGACAGTACAAGATGCACATTTCCAAGGGAATATATAGGACTAGGAATTTGTAGCGTCTCTCTATGTAATTCATAAGTGACCATCAGAGTGCTCATATATTTAACTAAAAGAAAAGGAGTACTTGTGGCACCTTAGAGACTAACCAATTTATTTGAGCATGAGCTTTCGTGAGCTACAGCTCACTTCATCAGATGCATACCGTGGAAACTGCAGCAGACTTTATATATACACAGAGAATATGAAACAATACCTCCTCCCACCCCACTGTCCTGCTGGTAATAGCTTATCTAAAGTAATCGTCAGGTTAGGCCATTTCCAGCACAAATCCAGGTTTTCTCACCCTCCACCCCCCCACACAAATTCACTCTCCTGCTGGTGATAGCCCATCCCTACAGCTCACTTCATCAGATGCATACCGTGGAAACTGCAGCAGACTTTATATATACACAGTACAGCTCACTTCATCAGATGCCTGGATTTGTGCTGGAAATGGCCTAACCTGACGATTACTTTAGATAAGCTATTACCAGCAGGACAGTGGGGTGGGAGGAGGTATTGTTTCATATTCTCTGTGTATATATAAAGTCTGCTGCAGTTTCCACGGTATGCATCTGATGAAGTGAGCTGTAGCTCACGAAAGCTCATGCTCAAATAAATTGGTTAGTCTCTAAGGTGCCACAAGGCCTCCTTTTCTTTTTGCGAATACAGACTAACATGGCTGTTACTCTGAAACCTGTCATATATTTAACTGGGAGCGAATCTATGTGCTGAAGGCTGCATGAGCAGGTCAGGATTGGCTGTTCTCACAGTAAAGCAATATAAAAAGCACCCCCGGCTAGAGAGTTAAAGGGACACTACTGTTCAACAATTCAGTTTGTACCTTGGGGAATTCCCCATTGTGGCCCAAAGTATTTTTCCTTTCCTCTCCTAGAATGACTTAAAAGCATAGTTTGTGTTATGAGGAGTGGGAACACTTTAGTATCATTGACATTAAAAAAACCCATCACATACACATATATCCCTATCTACCCAAAACTGGGTTTTGTTTTTTAAAAAATATTTTAAAAGTCATATTTTACCTCATAGTGCTCTTCATTTGCAGGATTCCATCAATTCATGGATCCAGGCGGGGTAGCAGGTTCACTTCAAGGTTATCTAGCTGTATGAGGTATATGATCTGAGATAGGGCATTTCCTGGGAAGGGAGAGGGGAGCCCATGGAAGGTCTTTGGTAGAGAGTCAGGGTGACCCTGGCCCAGGAAAAGTTTGGGGAAAGCAAGTACCTGCCATGCTGCCTACAAAGCACTGCCACCTGATAAAGTCTAAGAAAGTGGTGAGCTAAAACGGTTTACTATGCGTAATGGTTCAGTATATTAATATCTCATCCTTCCATCACATATTTTCCTTTTGTTCATGTCCTCCCTTTATGGTATCTTGTCATTATACAAGAATATGAACTCTTTGGAGTGGGGATTGTTATATTTATGTTTTTACAGAAACCACAATTAAGAATAATTGTCAGGTGCCACAAGTACTCCTTTTCTTTTTGCGAATACAGACTAACACGGCTGTTACTCTGAAACCTGTCAGGTGCTAGGTGCTGCAACATTACAAAAAAAGGAGTACTTGTGGCACCTTAGAGACTAACAAATTTATTTGAGCATAAGCTTTTGTGAGCTACAGCTCACTTCATCGGATGCATTCGGTGGAAAATACAGTGGGGAGATTTATATACACAGAGAACATGAAACAATGGGTGTTACCATACACACTGTAAGGGGAGTGATCAGGTAAGGTGAGCTATTACTAGCGGGGGGGGGGGGGGAGGAGACACCTTTTGTAGTGATAATCAAGGTTTGCCATTTCCAGCAGTTGACAAGAACCTGCGAGGAACAGGGTGGGGGGGGGGTGTAAACATGGGGAAATACTTTTACTTTGTGTAATGACACATCTACTCCCAGTCTTTATTCAAGCCTAAGTTAATTGTATCCAGTTTGCAAATTAATTCCAATTCAGCAGTCTCTCATTGCAGTCTGTTTCTGAAGATTTTTTGTTGAAGAATTGCCACTTTTAGGTCTGTAACCGAGTGACCAAAGAGATTGAAGTGTTCTCCAACTGGTTTTTGAATGTTATAATTCTTGACTTCTGATTTGTGTCCATTTATTCTTTTACATAGAGACTGTCCAGTTTGGCAGATGACCCATCACTCTCACAGATCTTGGGAGACAGGCCAGTCCTTGCTTACAGACAGCCACCCAACCTGAAGTAAATATTCACCAGCAACCACACTAACCCAGGAACCTATCCTTGCAACAAAGCCCATTGCCAACTGCGTCCACATATCTATTCAGGGGACACCATCATAGGACCTAATCACATCAGCCACACTATCAGAGGCTCGTTCACCTGCACATCTATCAATGTGATATGTGCAGCAATGCCCCTCTGCCATGTACATTGGCCAAACTGGACAGTCTTTACGTAAAAGAATAAATGGACACAAATCAGATGTCAAGAATTGTAACATTCAAAAACCAGTCGGAGAACACTTCAATCTCTTTGGTCACTCGATTACAGACCTAAAAGTGGCAATTCTTCAACAAAAAATCTTCAGAAACAGACTGCAATGAGAGACTGCTGAATTGGAATTAATTTGCAAACTGGATACAATTAACTTAGGCTTGAATAAAGACTGGGAGTAGATGTGTCATTACACAAAGTAAAAGTATTTCCCCATGTTTACACCCCCCCCCCTTCCTCACAGGTTCTTGTCAACTGCTGATTATCACTACAAAAGGTGTCTCCTCCCCCCCCCCCCCCCCCCGCTGGTAATAGCTCACCTTACCTGATCACTCCCCTTACAGTGTGTATGGTAACACCCATTGTTTCATGTTCTCTGTGTATATAAATCTCCCCACTATGTTTTCCACTGCATGCATCCGATGAAGTGAGCTGTAGCTCACAAAAGCTTATGCTCAAATAAATTGGTTAATCTCTAAGGTGCCACAAGTACTCCTTTTCTTTCTGCGGATACAGACTAACATGGCTGCTACTCAGAAACCTAAAATTACAAATAGTAATCAGCAGTATTAATACTATCAGACAGGACAGGGAGAGAGACAAAAAGAACCAAAGGAGGCAACAAGAATGGAGTAGCATCCGATGAAGTGAGCTGTAGCTCAAGAAAGCTTATGCTCAAATAAATTTGTTAGTCTCTAAGGTGCCACAAGTACTCCTTTTCTTTTCACCCACCCACAGTTATTCTCACATTCTGAGAAAGAGCAGTTCTCTTCCCTCATTTCCTTTCTTCATGCCTCCTGCCAAGAAAATCCTCACCCCACCCAGCTACAGGCAGACTCCTTGAACTCTACATTCTTGGAAATTTCTCCTGACTCTCCTTCACCATGGCATTTGCAGAGCTAGGCAGCCCTTGAAGTCTTCCATCCATTCTAGTGTCAACAGCAGAACCCCTGCCTAGAATCAGGAAGTCTTGGAAGACTACAAAAGAGAATGATCAATTTTAAATTTGCATTTAAATAAAACAGCTTGAGGTTTCAGTAACAACAACTTACATTAGTTTGAGAGATGTTATGCATGAAAGCCACACTTCAAAAAGGTGGGGTTTTGCTGCAGTTTTGGAGAATGTAATTACTGATATTTCCTTCTGACAAACAAACCCCTCCGGCAGACAGCCATTTAAAAAAGAAAAAAAATACTTTTCTCCAAATAAAATCATTTATGAGATCTCTGTGCATGCCTGAACAGTACCTCTAGGAGGGTGAATAGCAAGTTTATTAAATTAAAACCAACTGAGGTAGGTGGATGAAGTAGTGTTTATGCAAAAAGATTCATCAGTGTTTGTGTGACCATTTCATACACTTGACATTTCCATAGCACATTTCATGCCAGCCAACTTCAGGGGTATCTAGAAAAATGCAATTTGCCTTATCTACAGTATATTTTTCATTACATGTTATTCCAATTTCCATTTATTCATTAATATTGGATTATTTTGGTTTAAATAATGTTCTAGATATATTCAAAATTAAAATACTGCATTAGCCCTAACCTACATAAAGGAATTTTCCTAATAACCATTAAATTCGTTTACAAGATTTCAGCCTAGCCCCCTCACTCCTACTGCTGCAGAGAACATCCAGATACAGTTTTGCCTATTTCTATTCCATGATTTGAATTAATGCAAGTAAAAACTCCTTCTCCCCAGTACGCTTTGTTGCAAGTTTAACCTTCTATGCTTCCATTCATACTTAATAGTCCATTGTACTGTAGGTTACATATGGTGTAATAAGTAATGGGTGCCTTGGAATAGCAACATGAAATTCCAGTTAAATTCTTTTATATATAGCAAGCACAGAGCTCTTTAAAAAGGCTGATCTGAGACTTTAATTGGTACCTTTTGTTACAATATGTTTGACCGCCAGCACTTAATTTTCATGATATTTCTTAGAAAACCCACGCACACAAAAGGTCACTACAGTACACAATCCGACAAAGGATGCTACTGTCTTCCTATAACTGGTACCAATCACTGAACCATTTAAAAACATATCAAGACTAACTCTCCTTAAGCAGAAGATATCCCAGTATTTTCAACTGCGTAAATAAATACAAAGTCCTTTCCCAAGCACAGTATCTGCTGCAAATCCACTCTTTTTCCAAATTTGGAAAAGATAAATGGACTCTCAACTATGTAAACATCTTTATACTGTATAAAACTTCTATGAATGAAGCAGTTTTACTAAAAAATTTCTTTCGCAGGTTAGCCAAAAAAAGAGTTATCCGTTAAGTTGACCATTATTCCCAAATAAAAACGAATCAAAAATTGTTTGAAAAATAATACCAACTGCATTTAATAAACACTATTAACATTTTATGCAAAAAGTGGTCCAGTACTTAAAATCTGTTTGGAGTTCTAAACATTTTTCTGTGCCAAAGTGAGCATACACAGAGTCAGGTAAATATTTAGATGTTTACATATAAACATTATTGGTAAATTACATAAAGATCACTTATTCCAAAACTTAAATGTTTTTTGCAAATACTGTTGATTTTTAAAAAGAGTGGCTCACGAAAGCTTATGCTCAAATAAATTTGTTAGTCTCTAAGGTGCCACAAGTCCCCCTTTTCTTTTTGCGCATACAGACTAACACAGCTGCTACTCTGAAACTTGTTGACTTTTAAAATCAGAAATACTATTCACTTGCGGGTTTTTTGTTTTCAGGTTTTGTTTCTTACTTTTTTGTTTTTTTCAGATATTTAAACAGTGGGCTATTCCAAAACAAAGTTGGGCCAAAGTTTTGCTTTTAGGTTATCAGCTTAGATATTTACATTTATAGTGATTACAGTGTATTTATGTATTAAAAGATCATCTGCCATTAAAACAGAATACTGGTCAATGGCTCAAAACACAGGCTATTTTTCTCTTTAAAAAGAGAAATTATGCCAGTTTTATACAGTGGCTATAACCACTTCAAGAAAGAAAGATTAGAGTATGTGCTCAACAGGACGACAGAATTCACAAGTTTTTTGGGTATTCTTAAGGATACAATTTCTGTTTTCCTGTCTCCTATTTTTTTTTTTTTTTTTAATGACTTGAGTCAGCAGAGCAGCAGCTGCATACAAAGTATTCCAGCTAAGGCCACATCTGGATGCTTCTTCTACAGCCCTGTCTACATTAGCACAACATACCAAGCACAGTTGTAAGTAGCAGGTCCTTCTGATTGCTGTTAACTATTTACATGTGTATGTGAACAGGGCAAAACCATTTTCAACACTGGGACTTAGACATTCTTGAGACAAGGTAGAACAGTTGCCCGCAACTGTCCAATTTGCTAGTATATTCTAAGCGGTAGGCATACTACCCCTCTGCTTCCCTTCCCGATGGAGTCAGCTTGACAGAAAAAGAGTGCACACTTGGATCCAGAGACCTTTGGCACAGGCTCCATCTGGGTCAGATAAATAGGCTGGACAAATTCATAGCAGTGAAAAAAATGCCACGGACCAAGAACTTTGGCCTCTCCCATGAAATCTGGCTATTATAGAAGGGTCGTGGTATTGACACCCCTTACTTCTGTGCTTCCTTCAGAGCTGCACCACTGGAGAGCAGCGGCTGGCATCCAGCTCTGAAGGCAGCGCCGCCATCACCACCAGCAGCGCATAAGTGAGGGTGGCATGGTATGGGGGGCATGGCCGGCTTTACGAGTGGGCGACACCCCAGTCCACCGGGATAACGGGTTCCTGTGGTCACAAACTTAGTGCTGGACCTGGAGGTTGGGAAGGGCTGGACAGGGGCGCCGAGCCATGCACCGAGCTCTAGCTCCGAGTCCTGGCCAGGTTGGGGAGGGATGAGTCTTCCGCTTCCGCTACACAGGCTGCCACTGGGACCGGGTCACACTCACTTCCAGGAACCTCCCCTGGCTGCAGGAAGCTCTGAAGGCAGCACCGCCACCAACAGTAGCTGTCTACAAAAATTTCTCATTGTTGCTAGAATCAGTTCAGCTCCACCAGTGTTAACAATGTAGCGCACCCTAGTGTAGACAGGCTGTTGTGTGCAAATACCATTTTAAAATTAATTAATTTATGTTAATTAAAACTGCTCTGACCGATCTAATCCATTTAAGACAGCAGCTGGTAAGCTCTCACAATAGCGCCTTTTGTAAACTACAAAAACTATTCATTGCTTACAATGAGTAACTCAGAAACCCAAATATTTCACTCAGCAACTAATATGCAAATTCAGTTAACTTTTTTGTTTTAAGCTATAATAAAATTCTGTTTTATTGAAAAAAGAAAAACCTATGTGCACGGAATCATGCAGATCATCATGTGACTTATAGCCATTTGATATAAACAATAATTGGTTACAAAGCAAAAAAAGCTACTGAACATAAAATGATCAATTCTTAAAACCTTTTTCCTTGCATGACATGCTATACTATATTAAAAGTGAAAAATTAAGTTTACATTAAGGATGTAGTACTACACAACTTATTAGACCTAAAGTGTAAGATTGCACCCCCACCACGTTAATGTAGAAGACATGCACTGAATTATCCAGCAACCAACTATCAAGTCATTCAATAATTGCCAACATATTACAGTAATTCTAAAAATGCATCTCAAAGCAAAAATATCCAACATGCATATTTATCTATATATGTTCAGAGGTCTCACATATACCAAAATGTTCTGCTTTTCTGGCTTGCCTAAACTCAGGCTTGCCTGTTCTATGTACAGGCAGGTATGAGTACCATTCTGCAAGAAGGGGAGACACTCCCTATCCAAATCTCATAACCTAGGGTTAGTGCACTGAGATGGCAACCAGGTGACCATGAGTTCAAGTCATCTCGATTGCTGTTTCATCTATTTTAGGTTATGTACTGCCACCCATTACCATAGTATCTGAGCACTTTTTTTAAATTGCCCTTTATTTCTGTCTTAGGTATTTATACACACACACACACCCCATTACTGTAGCGTCTGAGCATCTCACAACCTTTAATGTATTTAGCTTCACACCCCCCATCAGGTTGTTAACAATTTACAGATGGGGAATTATGTCGCAGAGAGGCTAAGTGATTTTTGCCAATGTCACAAGCAGG
The DNA here is from genome assembly GCF_965152235.1 of Eretmochelys imbricata. Lineage (NCBI taxonomy): Eukaryota > Metazoa > Chordata > Testudines > Cheloniidae > Eretmochelys > Eretmochelys imbricata. The sequence goes on along the minus strand of NC_135573.1, from coordinate 204,474,056 downwards.
GATGGAACAAGGATTTGAACCTAAGTCAACCAAATCCTAACCACTGACCAGCCCTTCCCTCCTTTAAAAAGGACACTGAAATGCAGAGAAACATATTTAGCAAGACGATACGCTACCCTAGAAGGCAGTCCAGTATCCACCATTTTGTAACTAAGCAAACAGAGATTTCACAAATCCATTTTAGGCAGAGCTGGGAAGAGAATCCACATCTCTAATACAGCAGTCACTAGTCATATACACAGCCACACTGCCTCACAGAACAACTGTGCCAAATATGTGGGCTTAGATATCTTGTCTACACCCACAACTCTAGTCACTAATACCTCACACCCATTCCCAGATCCAAGAACAGAATCGAGGATTTGGTATCACCAAAATTTTACTGCTGTCTAGCAAATCATTAATCTGCTGGTAAAGCACATGCCAATTTATCCAATAGTGTGTGTTCCATATAGAGAAAAATAGTTACTCCTTTACTCAAGTGGGAGAGTTCTTATATTCCAGAGTTCAAACCCTACTGGCAACCCATGTATGCAGTCCTCATGGTGACACATGAAGGTATTTATTTTTCTAGTTTAAATAAAACTGGTTTAATTCACACAGTGAGAAAACATTTTTAGAAAAAGTTTTTATAGTTTAAAACCACAATAAGCTGTCAAAGGCACAATGCACAACAATATACCGGTGTTCCACATTTCAGTAATTTGTCATACATTAATTGTGTCACACACAGGTAGGTTTGAACATTGGTATGTGCATGTAGCACAGGAATACCACTCTTGCATTAGGAGCTTTGCAGAAGGGGAGCTATTTTGGATTTAGCGGCTGCCTAAACAAGTAAACGGCATATTAAGACTGTAGACATGTTCTGGAGAAGATTAGATGTTTATCCTTGGTCTGAGATCAAGTATGAAAAGTTCAGCCGTCCTAAGAGAGCAAGTGTAATCAGGATTTTAATGGCACCTCTGGATGTAACCATAACTGTAGCAGCATTTGTTACCATGAACACCAATTAGATTTTGCATAATGAGATTATGAAAAATTCTACTGAGTTCAGCGACAATCTGCATAGCTCAGATTGCACTTTAATGCACTCTCCAAACCTCCACTGAAAACCTTTATTGATCTTTTTGCGAGTCACAGACGAGTTTGAGAAATTACAGTTACTCTTTCACTGCTATGTTACAATTCTAGTACAGACAATAATACAAAGTTTGTTAGTCTAAGCTGATATTAGATAAGGCAGCCAATGTTAATTCATAGCAGCTTTTTTCCAGAACATAACTAAAATTTGCTATCTTTTTATTATCTCACTGTTATGCACAGCAGCTTAGAATATGAAAGACCACCTCTAACCTCAGAATTCTTCTAATATGGCACCTTGACAAAAGAGGATAAACTAAGAAAGTGACAGCCTTACAATAGAGTATTTATTTTGTTGTCAAAAGGCATTTGATGCTATCTTTGGACATTTTTCTTTATATAACAGGTTTTACGCATGTTCAGGAATCAATTTTAAGTTTATTTCAGACCCTATAACCAGATTTCCCATGTATTTATCTTAAGTATACTATCTAGTAGCATGAACGCTAAACATTACATTTTGACAGTTTCAAAAGGATTCACTCAATTTTTTGGGCCAGTCTGACTGGAAAACACACATAATCTAGGGATTGCCTTTATTATGTTTGTCAAAAGCACATGGGGCCCAACCTGGTCCTGAGCTTTAGGCATTTCATACTGTTTTTGTGGTAACCACAATCACCACTTAGTTTTAAGAAGTCAAACATTACTCTACATAGATATACCTCACTTTGCATCAATAAAATAAACAGATGCCACAAAACTACAAAAATATTGTCAGACTATTAGAATATGAAATATTTTATATAAACATCCATAATCTTAAAAGATACGTGAAATTGAGTGATCAGAGAAAATGTCCCCCAAGACACTACATCAAAAATGTTCATGCAACATCCTTCTTGACTTTGTCAGATGGCTCCATATGAGATCAAAAGTTAATTGGATAAATTCAGCTGAGACACAGAACTACAATCCACAGAAAAATAAGTTGATAAATAACCCACCCCATCACCCACAAAAGGATACTATCCGCCACAGTAAGAATACTGACTGCACAATAAAAGGTTTCAGAGTAGCAGCTGTGTTAGTCTGTATCTGCAAAAAGAAAAGGAGGACCTGTGGCACCTTAGAGACTAACAAATTTATTTGAGAATAAGCATTCGTGAGCCATTCCTGAATACATCCAATGAAGTGAGCTGTAGCTCACAAAAGCTTATGCTCAAATAAATTTGTTAGTCTCTAAGGTGCCACAAGTACTCCTGTTCTTTTTGCACAATAATAGTTGTTCAGAAAAGCAGCAGGAAGCATTGGGGAGAACGAATAAGGAATTCCCTAGACCACTGCTGAAGTTTCTGGATGGGGATGTGAAGAAACACACACATTGTTTTGTCACATTGTTTCCCCAATATAATTCTCAACAATTAAATAGTCTAATGCAACTCTAATCTTTATTGTCAAATCATGAAAACTTCATTTTCTCCAACTTCTCTTTTCCACTGCCAATGACAGCACATAATTAAGGTGGAAATTCAAGGTCTAGATTAAAAGAACAGGAGTACTAGTGGCACCCTAGAGACTAACAAATTTATTAGAGCATAAGCTTTTGTGGGCTACAGCTCACTTCATCGGATGCACAGAATGGAACATATAGTAAGATAGATAGATATAGATATGCGCGCACACAGAGAAGACGGAAGTTGCCATGCAAACTGTAAGAGGCTAATTAATTACGATGAGCTATTATCAGCAGGAGAAAAAAAACCTTTTGTAGTGATAATCAAGATGGCCCATTTAGACAGTTGACAAAGTTTAGGATAGTTAACACGGGGAAATAGATTCAATATGTGTAACGTCCCAGCCACTCCCAGTCTCTATTCAAACCCAAGTTAATGGTATCTAGTTTGCATATTTAAGTTCAGCAGTTTCTCGTTGGAATCTGTTTTTGAAGCTTTTCTGTTGCAAAATTGCCACCCTTAAGTCTTTTACTGAGTGGCCAGAGAGGTTGAAGTGTTCTCCTACCGGTTTTTGAATGTTATGATTCCTGATGTCAGATTTGTGTCCATTTATCCTTTTGCATAGAGATGGTCCAGTTTGGCCAATGTACATGGCAGAGGAGCCTTGCTGGCACATGATGGCATATATCACATTGGCAGATATACAGGTGAACAAGCCCCTGATGGCATGGCTAATGCGATTAGGTCCTATGATGGTGTCACTTAAATAAATATGTGGACAGAGTTGGCATCGGGCTTTGTTGGAAGGATAGGTTCTAGATTGTGAGGGGAAGCTTGGGACACTAAGCATTATAGTCATCTCATAAACAGCCCGTGTCAGCCAGATAAAAACAGAAAACAAAAAACCAAAAACTGAACTATTCACCAAACAGGTTTCCTCAGTTTTCTCAAAAAAGAAGGGAAGATGTGTCTGTGTCAGCAACTAGAAAACAGGCTGTAGTAAGGGCTGCATGTGAACATACTGTTAAGAAAACTGTACTTCCCACCTCCCCAACCGCAGTTGGGCCAGCACTGAAGCAGGCACTGAGGGTGATAAGTACCTGTCTACATGAGAGAGGGTGGCTGGGAAGCTGCTCTGGGGAGAAGAGCATGTCTGCCAAAACCTGTGTTTATAAGCACATCTTTGTATATGAATAAGCTGATATGCCTACAACATGTTTCCCTCCAAGATTGTTTCTGAGGCAATAAAGCATTAAAATCTAAGGATTTAAACACAAGTTATGAGTATTTTGTTTTTTCCTGTTTTTTTCCCCAACATAAATGCTTATCAGTCAAAAGTATCTCTCTTTCAATAAATTCTTTAACAACTATATGAGCCCCTACCTAATTGGATTGTGCATCTGTTTATCCATGTTCAGGAACTGACTCCATTTGACTGACAAGAGGCTGTGCTGGAAAGATATTCCACACATGCTGAAAACTAAAATAGAAGCTTTTGCTTCAAGTAAAAGAAAGGAAAATAATTTAATTTAAAAAGTACTTCTACTAATAAAATGTTCTTTACAAGAACCAAATTTAATTTTTATAAGTTTTATTTATGTACTGAAAAGCATGAGTCAAGTGACTAACCTATTAAATACTAATCAGGTTTTTAAAATAATAAAGAATGTGCAAGATGTGGTAAAAGTGCACATATGAAAAGAATCAACTTTTAAAAAATTTAACAAGCACATTAAGTTATATATCGCATCACATGATCCAAGCTTCCTTCTGAAACATATGAACTACTATGGTATCCATAAAAAAGCACCCTCTTTTAAAACTATCAGGTGCAACTTCTATAAAAGTGAGCATCACAGAAGAGTCTGAAATGATATCAGAGAGCTGAAGTACTGCAACAGGAAGATTTACAAAGGTATTAATCACAGTGTGCAAAGTAAAAAAACAATAACAAAAGAAAAGTGGATGAACAACTGATCTCTCACCCAAAGCCAATTTTTTTTGTTTTTTTGCAACCTCATATAGGAAATTACTAAATCTCATTAAATTTAACCTTGTAAAACAAAACTTTCAAACCGACAAGAAGTCGCACAGTATTTACTCACACAGGACACAGCCTAAGGTCCATCAAGTCAATGGAGACACTCACATACTTTAATGAGCACTGGATCAGCCCCAGAATCTCATGCAAAATGCTTTCAAATGTCTAAATACATATTTTTGATTAAACTTTTGCTTTAAAGTCTATATATTCCCAATTTTGTAATTATAAACAGTAATTTTTAAGTGTTTCACTGGATCCAAACTATGTTGGATCTAGTGGTCAGCACTAACGCTTTAGGACAACTAATCACTTTAGGACCAATTTGGGAAGTTACAAATGGGAGGAAAGAAATTGCTGCATGAAGTCCTTACATGTGCAAATTTTAAGTGTTTTTTAAAAGCAAAGCGATATCAGCTGTTTACTATGGCTTATCTTTCTAATGGGACGCTATCAAGTTAAAAATTGTACATTACATGAAATTCCTTACTGATGTCTTACACCTTAAATTATTAATAGTTGAAGATGTACTTTATCTTGCACCAGTTATGTGGTTTTAACTTTTTGTATTTCACTCAAATAATGAAACTGGACAAGTCAACTTCATTTCAATATAACAAACAAAAAATTTGTTCAGGTTTGCAACACTGCAGGGTTATATAACAAAAGAAACAGGGCTTCCAGTTTTAAATGACTGCATAAACCTATTTGTTTTTAGAATCTGTGCTTTAAAATCCTCCCAAGATAATATCAGCCTAAATAAAGTTATGCCTACATTTTCTCAGTTGTCTACTGTACGTATATGTTGACTCTTGTGCATCCTTTGATTAAAAATGAATAGACAGACTCCACAAAATATCAGACCTAAAATATTCTCATTTTCTAGTCAAACTTTAATGCTTTAATGTAAACAAACTTTGTGGTTATTTTTGTACAGTGAAACTGGAAATTGGAAGTCTAAAAGTTCACACAGTAAGATTTTGAATTAATTCTTTTTTCTTTAAATAAATTTAGTACAAAAATCTAGGCCTTCTCTCGCACAGGAGCATTTTTACATTTAAACCCCTCATACTGCAGTGTTTCCCAAGCCAAAGATATTAACTTCAAGGTGAGATGGGTCTAAATAAGGAGATTAGGATCATGATCTAGGTGGTTATACTTTATGTAACAATTAAAATTTTCATAAATATCTGCAAGTAAGCACACTTTTGAAGTGATAAGAACATTAAAGAATTGGAGCTGTACCCAAAATGAAATGAATTTATTCTCAAAGGTATAGGGCACGTTTCTCTTTACCTGAAAGTTAACATCTTCTTTCTTAAATATTAATGCTCGAACTTCATCAGGGTCCCCATTAAATATAGCTTGAACCAGCAGTGGCTGAAACAAAAGAAAGTAGTAGTATTTAAAAAACAAACATTACATTCCATGCATTACTTCTACATGCATTTTTTTTTTTATGACAACATAATGGTCATATACCAAATCAAGACTAAGGAAGGTGTTCCAGGTAGCAAAATGAAAAAAACAAACTACTACAAAATTTGGCCTGAAGGAAGTCAATTAACTGCCTTTCCCTCCCTCCCCACCCCCAATATACTTTACAAACTTCTACACAAACTAAAGAACCGCTGGATTTAAAAAAAAGGTTTATAAATTTTTCTAGGTTTTTAACGAATGGTTAAAAAAAGACTACTAAAATAAATTCCTGTGGCAAAGTAAGACCAATTAGTCTAGGATACATTATATACTATTCAAAATATATGTAAAACTCATTTTACATTAGTAAATTAGTAAAATTAAAAGTTCTCGTGTTTGGATAAGAATAAGGAAGCAAGAGTATATTTGAATTATATGGAAACAAATGCACACGTACACACAGGCACTACTAAATATAACTAGATTTCCTAATCAGCATCACAAACTTCTGTGATATATCATGATCTAAGTCAAACCTCAAAATTACATGACAAAGAAGAATAATTTTGTTTTCAAGAAAGCAAATTTCTTCAATGCTTCTGGTAAGTGATAACATGAATGCACAGCTACATTACATCTATAATCTGACTTTCATAACTTTTTATTTTAGTGTGCAACTGATATTCTTAAGATACCCTGGATACGATACCAATTCTCAAAATACACACAGCTTATTATTGCATTATAAAGGTTACATCAGTTTCTAAAGTGGTACTGAACAGATAAAACAACAACAAGCAGGAAAGCAAATATTTACTGCAAATGTAATTTCGTCAAGCTCTCTGGAAAAACTGTGCTATCATAAAACTAACTACAAAGTTGAGATTTCTTAACTCTGCTTCAAAAATATCGTTACACACAAAAAAGGGAGCCCTTACAAGTTTTAATTCCATCCCTAAGTTTTAAATATCATGGTGCTTAACATAGGTGATTTTGACTTCACTAAAGAACTATTCGTTCAACACAAAGGTTTCAGAGTAGCAGCCGTGTTAGTCTGTATTCGCAAAAAGAAAAGGAGTACTTGTGGCACCTTAGAAACTAACCAATTTATCTGAGCATAAGCTTTCGTGAGCTACAGCTCACTTCATCGGATGCTTATGCTCAAATAAACTGGTTAGTCTCTAAGGTGCCACAAGTATTCAACACAAAGTAACCCAGGTGCTACTTTGCTTAGTCATGTAAATCCTATGATAAGATAATCACTAGACCTTTGCAGCACTATTGCAGAGGACATATCTTACCAACACATTTCCAGAAGGTGAAGGACGTACAGATGTATTTTCCTGAGGTAGTTTGGAAAAAAATGTGGGAGAATCATCTTCAACCTCCTCCAAAACAACAATACACACTCGACTCATTCGATCCGTTTGAAAAAACTGTATTCAGAACAACACTGTAGTAACCACAGCTGAGACAGCACAGAAAGTACTTTTACCTCCCGAGTATACACTCACAAACATAACTTCTTAACACTATTGCTGGTGTTTTAAAATTTAAAAAAGGACTTTTTTCCCCACTATATTTCATTTAAGATGTTCAAACAATGCTATTTTAAAAAAATATATACTTTAAAAACAAGGTTTCATTCACCTGTACTACAACACTGAATTTGTGAAAAATGTATTAAAAATATTCTCCACACTAACTAGGTTAGAATAGAAATGTCAATATCGTAAATATCTATAGTATGTCCTTTTACTAGAAAATCTGCCTGTTAATATTGCTATTTCTACAGAATAACTTTATCCACACAGTGAAATCATTGTTGTAGGTGACATGACACCACTCTGTATAGAATGAAACAAGGAACAATTGCTCTGACAGAGATGATCACAGCTATAGCCTGTCTTGCAAGGTCAGTCTCCAATTTACTGTACTAGGCTTTCTGATGACTGAAAATAAACACCACTGCCCTAAATGTTTCAGGATCTTATTCTGCAATTTTGGAACTTCATTTGTCTTAATGTCAGGAATACTTCACAGAATCTATTTTTCAGCAAGGATTCACAACATGATACTCCAAGATTGACAATTCTTCCCTATGTAATAAAAATCTCCGCAATGTACAGCAGAGCTGCAGTACATTTACATGCAATGAGTCAGACCACAAGGGACAATGGGACTCCCGGAATAATAAGATTGCCTGTTTAATCCAGATTTCCCAAGTGACAGAAACGTAGATAGTTTTACTCCATCAATGATACCAGCAATGTAGAGCATTCATTTTTCCTCCATCAGGCAATTGATGTGCTGCTCCAACAGGGAACCCACTATGCAGAAATGCTGTTAAGGAAGAATGTTTCCGTAAAACAAGCAAGCTACTAAGGCACGAAGAGCTCAAATTACTGCCTTAGACTTTTCCTGCATCAGCAGTTCATCACGCAAGTGTTTCTTTTGATCACCATGTGAATATAGCTTCCGTTGTAGTGTTCATTCAGACTGTGGAAAAAAATGAGACTCTGTGCATCTTCTTTGAGCCAACTTCTTTATGCGAATGGCTGTCTCTGTGCCAACCTGATTTTCCTCCAGGGTTTAATACTATATATCAATTTTCTGTCGCTGCTTTTTAGATTGTGTGTTCATTCAATAGATGGTCTTGCAAAGCTTTGAAATCCTACTGCCTGAATTGGTCATTAGAGAACATATTAACAGAGCACAGTTCACATCCACAGCAGCATTCGAACTGAGCAATAGTCTAAAGAGCACAGACTGCAGACCCGCAGCATGAAATGCCTAGTAATGCTCACATGTTACACTTACCAGAGAACTGAGCTACTGCTCTGGATGCAACTTCCTCTAGCAAAAAATAAATAAATAAATAGTGCCTTTTGGGCAGCCATCACAGTTTGAATGTTTGTGCCAGTTTTGTGACTAATTCAGCTCACACGTAAAAATTCTATAATTGAAGAAAGAGCGAGTGTTTAACTTTTTCCACTAAAAGCCACAAAGAAATCTGGTGTACTGGCTCTGCTGACTGACAATTTAGGCAAGTAAACAATTCCAACATTCTAACTGCTTTCACATGTTACTGTACAGAACAACAGAGGAGTCCTCATTTAACTCTCTGAAGACAGAGTATTTTAAACAGAAATCCCCTAAGAACTAAGATATAAAACTAGCTTTTAATGGTCAGTTACTTTAAAAAGATAAACTAACCATTGGTTTCAGAGTAACAGCCGTGTTAGTCTGTATTCGCAAAAAGAAAAGGAGTACTTGTGGCACCTTAGAGACTAACCAATTTGAGCATAAGCTTTCGTGAGCTACAGCTCACTTCATCGGATGCATACTGTGGAAACTGCAGAAGACATTATATACACAAAGACCATAAAACAATACCTCCTCCCACCCCACTCTCCTACCATAAACATTACTTTTGCTACTAGATAAACACACACACACACACACACACACACACAATATACAGAAGTTTGAAAAATGACTCCAAGCATAACGTAGCCTTCATTAATCTCATATTCCAACAAACTGAATTTATATTTTGACCTAAATTTGCTTAAAGTAACTGTGCTGGTCTGTGGGCGTATTATACAACTGCATCATGTGCCATAAACTGTTGGAAATGCTTCAGTGTTAAGCAAACGGTGTTTTTTTGTTCCTACTAGACAATATAAAGATTTTTTGATGGCTGTCAATCACTGATCAATTCACAACATATAAAAGGAGAACAGGTTGAATGATCTAGGAGACTGAGCAACAAAATGGCAGATGAAATTGGATGTTGAAAATGCAAAGCAATGCACAGTGGAAAACAAAATCCAAAATGATGGGGTCTAAGCTAGCTGTTAACACTCAAGAAAGATCTTGAAGTCATCATCAATAGTTCTCTGAAAACATCAGCTCAACGTGCAGCAGCAGTCAAAAAAGCTAAGAGAATATTAGGAACCATTAGGAAACAGAAAGTATCATAATGCCACTATATAAATCCCCGGTACACCCACATCTTGAATACCACATGTATTCAAGTTCTGATTGCCCTATCTCTAAAATGATATATTAGAAATGGAAAAAGTACAGAGAAGAGCAACAAAAATGATTAAGATTATGGAATAGCTTCCATATGAGGAGAGATTAAAAAGATTCAGATTGTTCAGCTTGGAAAAATGATGACTAAGGAGGGATATGAAACATCTATAAAATCATAGATCGTATGGAGAAAGTGAATAAGGAAGCGTTATTTACCCCATTCACGTAACACAAGAATCAGGGGTCACCCAATTAATTTAACAGGCAGCAGGTTTAAAACAAACGTAAGGGAGCACTTCACACAATGCAGTCAACCTATGGAACTCACTGCCGGGATCGATTGTGAAGGTCAAAAATATAACCGGGTTCAAAAAAAGAATTAGGTAAGTTCCTGGAAGATAGGTCCATCAATGGCTATTAGCCCAGGTGATCAGGGATGAACCCACATGCTTTGGGTGTCCCTAAGGACTCTGACTGTTAGATGCAGGGAATGGACGACAGGGGATGGATCACTTGGTGATTGCCCTCTTCTGTTCTTTCCCTTTGAAGCACCTGGCATTCGTCACTGCCAGAAGCAGGATACTGGGCTACATGGATCATTAGTCTGACACAGTACGGCCATTCTTATGTTCTTATCTGATGCCTCTTAATTAAAGTATTCTTACTCTGAAGTCCTATGTACCAGCCCAGGACAAGAAAAAGAAAGAAAACCAGTCTCAGGTGTTTTAACTGCTTTAGATATTAACAGATGTGATTTTTCAAAAGGTTAAGAATCAAAGTTATTCCTACTATCAGCACTGCCATTCCAAACCACTGTAGATATTTTAAAATCATATGCCCACCCTTCAGTAGTTTCACCACACTACATCAAAACGTGTTAAACAATTGCTAACACTTCCTGGAAAAAATCTGAGGTGGGGAGGAGAGGGAGGGAGCATATTTTAAAGTATTTTTGTAGATTATGTAGTCTATTGGTTAGAGGTCAGGACTGGCAGAATTTAACCCAGATGTCTTGTTCACTGTGTGACTCTGTGGCAATATATAAACTCTGTACCTAAATTTTCTTATTTCTAGCATTTGAATAATAATACTTTCCCACCTTTGTAAAGCCTTTTTTATTTCTCTATATAGTTAGTTATTATAATTCCATACAAGATCTTTGGGAAAGTTACAACTAAGGACATTTTAATAAAAGGAAGGATTGTGTTCTGTCAAGCTTATCTATTTCACTTGTCTGTCTACATGGTGGTGGGAGGGGTCACAACTGTCCACAGAATGCAGGATGACAGAGGATTTAAAGAACAAGGCTCAGGTAAATTTCATACAGATGTTCTTTAAGAACCAGGGAAGAGACAGAAAATGTAAACAGTAAAATTATTTCTACATGTAACAAAGATTTCCATGGGATGTCAGCAGCTCTTCCAAGATACGATACCCACTGAAACGTTTTCTGATACACTGCATATATGAAAAATATTTGCCTTCCATTTATGGATACTCTTCAGAAATTGACAATAGCTTGCATATGTGACCAAAAATAACCTTAGAAAAAATCAAACTACTAGATACTGTAAAGTAGCTCTCCCACCCCACCAATATACTGTTTTGGTGGATGGATACAAGTCAGAGGTTGGTAGTAGTCAATATCAAGGAATGTTTTTCTCCTTTCTTCCCACCTTCATTATGAGACTAACTAGCCATTAGTTTACTGGGTCCATATGTTGTGTGGAAATAAGAAGTCTTCAAAGATATACAAATATTTAAGGAGAAATATGAAGAAAAAAGTTAAGTATTGTTTTACTGCAAATTACAATTATAATTTGATATGCTAGCTAGATGCTTTCACTGTGATTTGGGAATTCCCTACTTATTATCTTTGCAATTCATGACCTATCTAGCTATGTGAAGAATCCAACAAGATGTCCAATGAATATATTTACTATAAGGAATATAACGCTTCATACTTACAACAAAAAAGTGGAAGATTGGGCACAGTGATTTAACTATAATTACAGAAGAGATTAATAAAAAATATTTGGATAAGTTCTGACACTTATTTTGGAAATTTTGCCCATAAAATATTTATGTAAAGTTGGTATGGCAATTCACCATATTTTTTTCTTGTACACATTTACTGTAACTTAATTTTTAGAATAGAAGTGTTACCATGTTCATACTGGAAAGAGTTAAAATGCAATTACATCACATCTAGCCACAGCTTTTTTTAAATAAAAAAATCAATATTGTATTAATTTCAGTGGCTATTTAACCCATATACCTAAGGGGTCAAAAACACCACAAATCTGCCATTTAACAACTACACCACCACACATAGGAGACAATGAACACCCCAAGAACATTTTGACTTTTTCTTATATTGAACCAGCAGCATAATTGTTGTTTTATATCCTTCTTAAGATATCTGATCTGGACTGAAAACACAAATGGATTGAGTGAATGCCTAATAAATTACAATATACCAGAGTGGGTCAATCTGAATACTAAAACATAATAGTAATTTGTTCTTGTTTTTTTAAACAAAATTCTTATTTTTGATTCAAATAATTTCTTAAGTAATTTCAAATGTACTCTAAACCAATCTACTCATTTTGAAATTTAAAATGGGCTGCAGAGGGATCCCTTTGCTGTACAAATACCTAGGAAATACCACTGTTACATTACAAAGTCTACTCTGAGTACTAGATGCATAAGTTTATATTCCTATAAAAACAAAAACAAAAGATCAAGACTTTAACCCTTAGCCTCTCTGCATGTTTTCCAGGCCTGGTGGGAACGAACTGTCACAAACTGGATACACAAATTCAAGTTGTTTTTTTTCCTCGTTAAAAAGTAGTAAAGTGTATTATGGTGGTGCTGCAGTAATAACAGACTGGAAGACTTCTCTATTTGGACTCTGAACTTTCTTCTCAAGAGGGAGAAGCAGCGCATTCCTGAACTGACTTAGGAAAGGGGCTACCAACATTACAGTGCAACCACCACCTTCCTCTATTTCTCAGGCAATTATTAATTGCCCTGTAAGAAAGCAGGGCTTCTCAACTTACCACTCAGAGTGAGTGCTGCAATGGTAGGATATCAACACTGAAGCACGTTGTATTTTAGGAGGATAATTGGCTACAGCAATGGTCTATGTGGTATCCTCTCGCTAACCAAATAAAATCAGGTAGATAGTTTAGTCGCAGTTTCTTCTGAATAGTGGTAGAGTTTCAGTAACAGCCAACAGACTGAGAAATTAAGCATGTATGTTCAAGTAGATGGGAGACATTTTATTTCACATTGTATTTAACTGGCAGTCTATGAAACAGGTAGTGAAACAGGTACTTTTATTTCATGTTTGGAAGTACACTGCAACTTCTCTATCAACGGTGGGAGTTGAGCACTTAATATTAGAAAAGAGTGCCACAGATACTCAAAGTACTTATACTAAAAGGTAGGTATCACTACACACCACACCTCATGACACCCGCAACTCAACTTTTAAAGAGAACAACGCTCAGAAACACCTTTCAAGTAGACTAAATATGAGAGAGAAGAGCCAAGAGTCATTGAAAAGACCGGATAAAGATGTTTTTTACAATATTTTAGTCAGTCAATTACATTTCTGGTGGTAAAAGTGAAGGCCTGCTGCCAAGAACACCTTACCACTGGCTCCCAAGTGCCTCACCCTTTAGCTTACTTTTCTAACAGTTCCATGAGGTGTAGCAGGAGAAGGAAGGTCAGAGAAGGAAACAAAGGAAAAAAAGGTAGTCATAGAGAGCTGGACCTTACCCACCTATACATAAAAGGTGGCTCCTAAGCCTAGATATCTCCTACAACAGCTCAACTATTTCCATGCCACCATATCAAACTTTTGCCATTTTCAGTGTTCATTCAATGCATGTGTAATTTTCCAGGTTAGTCTGATTTTGTGCTATTCCCCACCATCCATATACCCTTTTTAATTTTATTTTATAACTCCAAGCCTTTTATTCTTCTTGGTATGTTGATGTTAATGAAAGATGTGTGGCTAAATCCTCTACACTGCTTTGTAAACTCAATCTCCCTAAGCTAGTTCTAGCCTGCATTGCTGCAGTATTTGGCACTTAATGTAGTTAATTATTTCCAGCAACTGATTTTAAAAAGAGAAAATTCCACTGAACAAAGCTCAAGAATAGAAGCTTGAAGCCTGGAACAACAAACTAGGTCAATATCTAAAGAGAAGACTGTTCAAAAAAAATACTAACCAATAGTTTTACAACCAACTGCAAGTACATAACACATACTTAGAGCTAGATCTTGAGTTCAGACGTAGCTATGAGTTTAACCCACACCACCCCAGGAGCCATTGTGACTCAGACACTGAGTCACAGTTCCTCCCCTGCTTCCTCATTGCTCCTGGGGGAACGAGGCAGAACGGGGAAGGGGCTTGTATAGGCCAACAGTAAGTTACTAGACCCCTCCCTTCTGTTGCTACTCTGGCTTGTCTGTGTATCACAGTGGGGTGCAGGAAGAGATAAGGGGCTATTGAGGAGATGAGCCAAGTTCCACCTGTTTTGCCAAACTCCCTACCTGCCCACATTTTGGGTGGTGGGTCCTGTTTCACCTCTCTCTGAACAAAGGGGCATTTAAGTGTTCCCTCATTTAGTCTGAGCAGAAGATGTGACATCCATCCGTATCAACACGGTTCCTCACAATCCCCAGCATAATATCATTATTAATTTAACAATAAATAAATATAGTGAACTTTACTGCTGTGATTCACATAGCTGTTACTGAGCCTGGCTAACAAAATGATCCATGAACCATAATTCGCAAGAGCACTGTATGAAGGGAAGGGAGGGGGGGTTTGCACAGTTAAGATTGTTTGCACGAGTCTCATACATATTCTGACATCTACAGCAAAGGCATGCCAGCACCATGATAGTTATTTACAAGTACTAAACTTACCTGAAATTTTCCTTTCTTCTATTAAGGTCTGCAGATCTGTTACATTGGGAACGTCAGCCTTTTGCAGCTTAGGGACAAACCCAGTCACTCGTAACGGGAACATCCAGATCCCTGAAGTTCCCTTCAGTTCAGACAACTTCCACAGTAATTTCTACTTTCCTAAATAATGGATTGTGTTAACTGTACTTTGAATTCCCACTCACTATGTGCTACCAATCTGCTATCTATCTCAGACAGAATATGGATGAATGCACATTGTGGGACCTTCTGATTTATTAAATGAAGACCAAGAGGGTCTAAGTAGTGGTGGGCTAAGAGGCCTCTTATTGCCTGCTTGTTCTTCCATGTGGACTGCTGTCCCTCTCCACACTCCATCCTGAGATGTGGCGGTGGACAACCCAGGTAAACTGCAGCACATGCTGGGAACAGTATCATGGATGTTATGGTATGGCAAACAGCAGCAACAGCTGGTTCCCACAGCCAAATACTTTCCCAAGCTTTTAGGTGTGATGGGAAACCCCATCCCCTTATTACATCTTCCCAAGGAGCATGAGGAGGAATGTACAGATATAGCTTGTCTAGGAGAGCTGCCGAGCTCCTAACATAACAGTGCCTGAAAGAAGCTGATCTTTTTTCATCATTACATATGTATAAAACTGCATAACTCAGATTAGGTCAGCTTGCCTTCCGTCCCTGAGGGGAAAAAACTCCCTTTGTGCACATACATTCACACAAAGACGACAGCACATGACTGTAGTCTGGTCTTTTCTGCATTGACCTGCTGCTATGCTGTACTCTGAATATGAGCTTGGAAAACAGCACTGATTTCATTTAGTTCCCTTTTGGAAGTCTGTCCCTATAATCCTGCTTCAGAGGAGGGAAGCAAAACTGGGTTCAGAGATTGCTCTGAAAGTATTTCCAGTGCCCATCACCCACCACTTCCTAAAGTAATGTAGGCTTACTCGCTCCCCTCCCCAACATGGGTCCCTGTTGGGTGTTTCAACATCCTGGCTTGAGGTTCAACAACAGACTCCATAAAATCTGTCTCTCTCTCTTCTTCATGGGATCCCCATGGGCCAGACAGATCCGTTTCCCCCTTGGAGATTAAGCAGCTCAACTTTGCAGTCAGGAGAGGGGCTATTGGCATGGGCTCTAGGGACTCAAGCATGTTCTTCTGACATTGTGCCTTTTTGCCTACTCTACTTGTGGAGATAGGGGAGGGGAAAAGGCTTGCCCCAGAGGCAGTTTTTTCAGTCCTGCCTGCCTCCTTTGCTGCAGAGGGAGAACACTGCACTCTGCCCACAGAGCTGGCTGAGCTCCCTGTCAAGGTATTTGATAATGTCAGTGAAGCAGGAGTCACAGACCCTTTCCTTTGCCTTTTCTTAGCCTAGCTTTCTCCATGAAGCCCGTGAACACAATCAAAAGGGGAAGCAGATGTGAGCAGACAACCTCCCCAGAATGCAATCCTCCAGCATGAATGGGAGTCAGAAAGACAATGCTATTGAACTAAAATGTTAGTAATCAATTTGAAAAAAATTTTGGTATTTTCCTCAGAAAAGCTCTCCAGCAAGGAGATCTACCTGAGCTGCTAGACACCGTGAAAGCAGGAAAAAATGGAGGAAACTTCCAGAGGCAGAGCATTCCCTCTGCTGCCAATGATTGGTAATAGTTCTGTTCCCACTCCCAAGCTGCAGACAGACTGAAGTACCACTGCAGTGGATCTGTGACTCTTGTGACCAAGAAAAATGTAATCTTTTCCTAGTTGTAACCATATCTGCCCTTCCCAAGGCATATCCCACATTTTCTTCTGGGAGTTTTTCAGGATATTTTTAGCTTGAGACAGAAGTGGTTAAATTTTATACAAATGTATGTAAGGCTTTGTCTACAGTACAGCTGGGATCCATGCTCTGAGATCGATCCACCGGCGGTCAATTTAGCGGGTCTAGTGAAGATCCGCCAAATGGACAGATCACTCTCCAGTCGACCCCTGTACTCTACCCCCGATGAGAAGAGTAAGCTAAGCCAACGGGAATTTCTCTCCCGTCAACTCCCCGTGGTGTAGACCCTGCGGTAATTCGACCCAAGATATGTCGACTTACCGCGGTAGTGTAAACATAGCCTAAATCACCATACAACCAGGAGATAATGGGACTCCGGACTGACCAGAGGCTTTCAGGTTGGAGGGGGTTTTTTATTATTGAAATGTACTAAACAAAACTGCCTTCTAAAAAGATAGGAAAACAATTTATTCATATGCACACTTTCATATATTAGCCTTTATAAATTTATCACAATAATAAAGTGATTCTTGCAACTGAACTTTAGGTAACGTGTAAAGAGTTATATTTAAAAAAAACTGTAAAATCAGCTGTGCGAATCAGTAGCAGATTATTATAGGTTTGTCACATCAAAGAGCAGGAGGAAAAATCTTCGTGGTTAAAATAAGTTGCTAGGGTTACAAAATGTTTGCCTTTACAACCCAAGTCTGTTTAAAATTCCTATGGAATTCTAATGTGTACAACAGCTTAAGTCAGGAATATACACCATTTCTATTTAAACTATTTGGGAAACAGTAAAATATGATTCATGTCATTCTGGAAGGGTGGAGGACAAACACTGCATTCAACTATTTAAAATCTTCAGTGATGACTCATGAGCTATGGGCATTTCCAGAATCATTCACTTTTTCAAAGTAAAAGACTGCTGTTGATTATTCAAGAAATTATCAGCAAAGATTTGCTAAACAGTAGATCTAGCTTTCAGCGTACCCATTCAATTCCTACAATACTGTAAATAGATGGGAAAGTTTCCTCAAAACAAACAAGAGTGGACTAGGTGGAGTTGAAACTACCCCACTTCAAATGTTAAAGAGATATAGTTGTGAATCTCTTGTCCCAAGGCTACATAAAAACTTTCAAATTAAACATTACAGTTCTTTGATCCTCATCAGTAACAAAAGAATACCCTCTTGCAATCTTTTTCCATGCCTGTGTAATCACAGGAATCCTTCCTTTTGGTCAAATTTTCAGAAGCCAACAGCAACCTCAAATTTTCCAATAAAAACAGTGTGAAATACTAAATGGATGCAGAAATCCAAGTTACAGAAAGTAGAAAGCAAAACCAAACTGCTGCCTACTTAGAGAGATTTTTGTGAAGACAAAACCTGAAATAAATGTGCACTGCCAGGTTCTTCCCATGATCAGCAAGATTTTTTTTTATTCATGGTCTCTGGAAAAATGTCAAGTCACTCTTCCTATTAATGTTTTGTGAACTACTGTTCTAATCAGACTCTTCCTTGGAGAAAGTGTAATGGGTTAAAGATAAATGCCATCCATACACTACATTAATACAACGCCATAATTTAAACTATATGCACAGTCAGGAAAAACAAACTTATGGTATCCATAGTAACCTTAGGTCAGCTTTTACTCACATGGAGTATTTTCTGTTCCTATACATATCAGTAACAGGAAATACCTCAAATTAGCAAGAGAACTAAATTATCATTGCTATGGATACCAACACTTTTTTCTCTCTCTCTTGTATATCTAAATGCTCAGCCTTGCTGCACATGCTCTATCCCAACTCACTTTGCAAACGCAGTGAGAGCCAGGATTATTAATCATCCCACATGCATTCAAAGCAGGATTGATTTTGTCTGTCTGTTTTTGGGTGTCCTAAATTTCTTGGAGGATCTTAGGATCCCTCAGGAGCCCTCACTCCCATGACATCTGGGAAGGGGCTCCTTACTGGCAACAGCAGGTGGACCCAGGAGCAGGAAGTTCAGTCAATATAAGCTTCTATAGGATGAGGGAGCTTATCTGAAGCTGCAGGAGTGGAGGGCACCCCCCAAAAAATTAATGAGTGGGATGGAAAAGCCAGCATCTTTTCTCTAGATACCTCAAACATCATACCAAGAGTCAATGTTTATTCCATATGTGGGAGAAGTGTACATCCCATCACCAAGATTTAAGGATAGCCCTTTCCAGCAAGTTATTAATTCCTTCCCTCCCTTTTTTGCACAGTAAGGAACAGAAGGGAAAATTTGTGTAACTGTTTAATGCAGTGTATTTTATTTTCTTTAAAGAAAGACTGGTGGTCAGAAATTGAAATAAATTCAGTAGGTATGAGACATTCCAATAAATGGTCACAGAGTGCTGCCCAAAGCAAGAAAACTGGTCCCTCGTTAGCAAGCATTCCTATCAATTGGATACACTTACTTTGCTGCCAAGAAAAAACTATTTATTTTGCTTAGATCTTTCTTAAGGGCCCCTAAATAGCCCTCTCAACATCCTGGCAATAAACTTTTTTCCCCACTCTTTTGTTGGATTGCACCAGCAATCCATTATCTTTCTCCAAGATTTTGTAATTCCAGACAGCTCCCTCCCTATCTGAAGATCCCATAAAGCTATTCCTAAAGAAACTAACATCCCTAATTAGGAAATCTCTGTATGAAGAAAGCTTTCATTATCTTCTGGAGGTTTGACTTTGTGGCAAGTGTGCTTCACCTACAATACTAGCTCACTGCAACAATAAAAAAGCTTAAATAATTATACAAGTGTCAAATGAACATATCTTCTTTAAAGTCATTTCCATAGCTCCGCGCTCCTCAGAAATACTGTCTAGATAGAATTTCTAGGGAGATGGGGATCTTGGTAGTGTTGCATATGTGAGCCTGAATATCCTCCCTCCTCAAAAAAGGCCATTTCTGTAGAAAATTTTTTCCAGCATACTGAGTGAATATGAATGCAGACAAAGGAAATCTTTCAATTCCCAGTGGACCAGCCTTATAGTTCAGAAACTCCACCAACCCTCTCTTCCAAGTCAGCAAGAAGCCTTCAAGAGAACATTTCCTGACAGAATGTAGAAGTGGATATGATTCACTTGGGAAGCAGGCGGGGGGGGGGGGGGGTATTAGAAACATTTAATGGATACACAGAGCATGAGTACACAGACCATTTTAAAAAGCCAGTTAAAGGAGCATTACACACAGCAGAAATTCTACTTACAACCTCTATGAATTAGCAACTTCATTATTTTATTTACTGCTGTTATGTATTTTGTCACTGTACTGAGAACAAAACTTTCAGAGCTTGATTTTCCAGAATGAAGACAAGTATATATGCAATTATAGATACAGTAGCCCTGTGAAGAATCAGGATATTGTGTTTGCAAAACAGTAGAGGCTCCCCACCACAATGTATTCAATTTGCATGTGCTACCACAATAATTTCATGTGTGTAACTGTAAAAAAAAACTAAGTGTCCTTTTAAAAATCGCACTAATTGGCAAAAAGAATTTATTATTTTTAACTACAGTTGAGAAACGAAGGACATCAGGACATAAAAGACAAGAAAATAAAATCAATTTTGAAAAGATACATCTGTATCTCAATACTCTAAACTCTCCCTACAATTCCAGGTTTATATCCTCTGAGACTGTCAGAATAATGGCTTTCAATACAAAATCCTGATGATAATGAGCTGTTACATACAAAGAGCACTTTTAATGGTTATTCAATATTTTAAGCCTTGTTTTACAAATTGGAGCAGGAGTTAATTTATTTCATATTACACTTATCCATTGGCTGACATGCACAGCTATAACAAAATAGGCAATGCGACCATTTTAATTGAGACATTTCATTCAATTCAGGGGTTTCAAAAATATCTTTCATATACATTTGAATAAATATTAATCTGACATTTTATTTAGTAGGATTCTTGAAGAACAACATTTTCACAACATTGGCTACCGCATAAAAGACTAAATATTAAAAACAAAGATTAATCAATATGAAAATAGAAATCCTTTAAATCATGGACTTCTAAATGTCTATACCCCAGATCCTACAGCTTATGCACGAGTAATTTGCATTGAATTCAATGGCTCAACTCAAGCATAAAGTTAAGCACATGCTTCAGTGTTTGCAGAGTGAAAGCCTAACTGAAGTATACATGGAGATTCTAGTTTCTCAACTAATTTTCAGTGTTGAGAAACCTTGAGAAAAAAGGTTTGACCTGGAGGTCATATTGTTTATCACCAGACTTCCTTCTCTGTCTTCTCTCTTCTCCCCCAGCTCATTCTTAGACACATGTAGCAGCGGAGAAGGAAAGGGGCACTGGCATCCCCATTCTCAAACCCCATTCTCAAACCCCATTCTCAAACCATCCTAGTTACCAATACCAAGCTGACTGGCTACCCACACAAGAAATTCATCCTGTCCCTCAGTCTTTGAGAGGTGCAATGAATAAGGTCCTGCCTGCACACACCTGCTTTCACTTTTCAGGGAAGCCTGCAAGGAATACCTGGTGTCAATCCAATGCCTTTCATCAATATTAAACATTTCTGGAAACATGGTATGCATATTACACACCAAGTAGTCACATCTGCAAAAAAAGTCACATGGAGCTGCACAAAATGTGGCAGGTGGGTTTATTCGTAACACACCCCCACCAGATATATAAAGTTGAATTGAGAAAAAAGTTATCAGGCCTCATCTCCCCACTCTGTGGCAGACTGCCCTCTCAGTGGGCAGATTTTCCATTCCTAAAAGCTCTCAGCCCAGTGAAGAGAACTGCTCCTCGTCCTCTTCAGGTCTATCAACCTTATCCTTGAGTAAAGGAAGACTACAATGGCTGGGGAAGGTGAATGTACATGTGGCTGGCTAAGCTTGGCTGGATGAAGAAGAACAAATAAAAGAGGTAGTAGCTCAAAGGGATGGATAGATTAGAGAAATGAGAAAGTCAAGTGTGAAAAAGAAAATCAAGACTAGAGAGACCAAGAGGACGACAACGACAGAAGTTAAAAGGAGATAAATTAAAAAAACCTCACTTAGTTTAAGTTAAATATGTTGGGCATGCAGAAAGCGGCTAAAAATTAAACAAAGGAGGTATAAAGGAACTGACTCACCTCTTCTCTACCCCTCCAGTTCCTAAATCCCTTCCATGTGCACTTCTGGCTTCACACCCAAAACTCCTTTGCACCTTCTGGCATATATATGATGGTTATATCTTGGTTTTTCATTTTGAAAATCTCATCACCTTAGCAAGAGTATGAGTCAGCAGTGAAACACAAAAGGGAAGTGACCCCCTCCTACGAAAGTGATGTACAGGGCTGCAGGGGATTATGCCAAGGCAACTGCAGCGTAAAGGACCTCTTGGCCGGGAGGGTTGGGGGCAAAATGGGACAGAGCATTGCTGGGCCCCTTATCCCAGACACCATAAATCCTGTCTGCAGATCTGTATTCAGCATGCTACAGAATATACTCAAAATGAAGTACAAGAAGAAATAGAAAGTGTACAGCAGCTGCAGCAAAACAGGTACGAAAATCAGAAAAGTGACCAGGGATACCTGAATGATTGTATGGAAATGATTTAAACATATGTCTGCTATATTATGGATCCCACATTGCTGTGAGCTACTAAACTCTGTAATGAACATTTTGGCTGCTGCAAATTTCACCAGGCAGGACAAAAGAATGATATGGAACTCAGACAATCTACTGTCCCCTTGGGGAACTAAAACCAAACTCCATATAAGTAAACCTAGCAAATATTTCCAGACACCGAATGTAGTAGCAAACAGAAAAAGCTGGTAATTCCAGAATGATTTACTGCAAGTAGCTGAAGTGTAAATACTACATTTTTAGTAAGCTACTGACAAAACTAAGTTTTTGAATCTACAATTAGTTCAACTTGACTATATTTTTGGTGGCTTTTCATTCTAGTTTGCACTCATAACTTGAACAGAAAAATATTGAAGTAAAAATCCCCTCTTATCCTTAAGCCATCCTAATGGCTAATTATGGAAATTAAGGTATATTTCACACAATCAAAAAAAATGTGATCCTACTGAATATTGCTCTTAATGGGTACGCTTGTTTAATACAAAAACCCAGTTTTCAAGCTGTGACCTCTGGCCTGATAGGTAATTAACAGCTGAAGAAAACAAAGTACCACTACTACAGACCACAACATAATTTGCATCCCCCATGCCTAATTCTCCATACAACTCTCTCTCCTCACACACACTATTCACCTACACTTTAAATATCATGATTTTTTTAACAAAAGAAAAAGCCCCCCATAAACACAAATTTAAACCATTCAACTGCACATCTAATAAAAAGTGCGGTAGCCAACAGCTGAATTACATGTCAGAGTGTAGCACACGAATCTGAACATCTTAAAGAAATTGCATTTGATTTACATTTTTATAAATATCATGAATCTAATGGGTTAAAGGAAAGACCACTTCATTAATTTTCAGCGTGTTTCAGGTTTAAGAAGAATAAATGTATACAAGTTCTGAGACAGAAAAAACAAAACCCAAAACTTTATTTCCAACGTGAGCACAGGATTTTGAAGCTTTCCCATCAGCCCAAGCATACCCCACCCAAAAAAATCCCATCACTCACAGAGGCTGTAGTAGCAGCTGCCACCAGCTTCTGAATCTTGGAACTTTCTTGTTGCTCCACTCCTTCTACAGAGTACCACTCAAGCACCTGATTCCACCAGGCACCTTGAGACTCCACCTAACTACCGATTCACTGCTGCTTCTACGTAGAATGCAATCAGCTATTTGTCCTGCCTCACATCTCTGAGCACACCCTCTCCCACCTGGCCATCCTGGAGAACGCCAACGTCCTAGCTCGCTACACCAGCAACTGACAGCAGAACGGGATCGTGCCCATTGTAGAGCCAGAAATCCTGATCAATGGGGGACCATGACCTGAAGCACTGCCAGTACGTCACCAAGAAGGTGGTGGCAGCCATGTACAAGGCTCTGAGCGACCACCACATCTACCTGGAGGGGACGCTGCTGAAACCCAACATGGTGACAGCCGGCCATGCCTGCACCAAGTAGGACAGCCATGAGGAGATCGCCATGGCAACAGTCACCGCCCTGCGGCGCACCATGTTGTGCCGCCCGCTGTGCCCAGCATCACCTTTCTGTCCGGTGGGCAGAGTGAGGAGGCTTTGCTCAACCTCAACGCTATCAACAAGTGCCCCCTGCACAAGCCCTGGGCCCTCACCTTCTCCTACGGCCGTGCCCTGCAGGCCTCTGCCCCCAAGGTCTGGGCCGGCAGGAAGGAGAACGCCAAGAACGCCCAGGAGAAGCACATCAAACGGGCCCTGGCTAACAGCCTCGCCTGCCAGGGGAAATATACCCCAAGTGGCCAGGGCAGAGCCCGCTGCCAGCGAGTCCCTCTTCGTCTCCAACCACGCCTACTAAATGTGGGATTCCCTCCCCCGCCCCCCTGCTGCCTGCACCCGTTTTGTGGAGTCTAGTGTGGCTGGCTCCTGGCCTGCAGAAGAGCCGAGCTAACTCTGGAGGGACGTGAAGAACCCAGGGGTCCAGGTCCCTCTTCCCCTGTTGTTGTGGCTGTGTCTTAGCTTCCGCTCCCCACCCCCCTTTCTGGTGACAGACAACACTCCAGGCGTGCATCCCATGACGGAGCTGCTGGGCCCCCCACCCCCCAGATCCCACAATAAAGAGGACACTACTTAAACCGTGGGGGCCGGGGGGGACGACACAGGACGGGACACACACATCCTGTTTTAGTTCTTTGGATCCTTACCAGTAGTCCCACACACAATTTCACCTCTCTCCTTCCCCCACGCCATCTTCTTCCCTACCCCATCACTCACACCAATCCATTAATTCATTTTCTTCCCCACTAATCAGAATTAGCATAAATTCCACAATTTTTTTTAGAAAATGACATTTTTTAAATGTCTAGCTATATATACCCACCAAAATAGTCAAGATGTATGTATGTCATACCTAAGATACTACATGACCTAATTTTTGTAATCCTGGTATTCTCTTGTCACTGTTTGCTCACTCTTGTGTTTTGATTTTACATCGTAAGGTCTTCAGGGCAATGGGCATGCCTACTGTTTCATTAACTTCATTTCTGGATACTCAGTGAATATATAAATTATAATTTTTGAAAATGAATATTTTAGCAGTGGGATAGGAAAGTGATCTAGGAGAATTAAGAGAAAATGGGCATAAGCGGTGTTTTAATTAAGTAATTTTGCATTTTGCTGACAGTAGCTCTGCATTCATACTTACGAAAGCATATTTTCTTACATGCCAATTCCTTACGCTCTATAAAGCCTTCAGTTCATAAAGAGAGCACTAAAATGCATCAGCATGCTGATCTAACGGTAATGTTCTGCACTCATGGTCAAGAGATAAATTTGACTCAGTCTTAATTTGTTTTTCCAGGCTAGCAGGAGAGAGGTGAACCAGCACACACGGCTTGTTTACACAAGTTTAGTCTGTACTAACTCACATTAATGCAGATTGAAAATGCTTGCATATGCATGATGCAAACCAGGGGTGGGCAAACTTTTTCACCCGAGGGCCACATCTGGGTGGGGAAATTGTATGCGGGGACATGAATGTAGGACTGGGGCACAAGGTTGGGGTGCGGGAGGGAGTGCAGGAACAGGCTCAGGGCAAGGGATGCAGGAGGGGGCTCCAGGCAGGGGTTTGGGGTGCAGGAGGCGTGTGGAGTGCGGGAGGGGGCTCAGGGCAGACGGCTGATCATGTGCCCACAATGCTGCTGTGCACTACTTGGCACAGAGTCAAGATACAGGTCCACGTATGCAGGGGCCTCATATGGAGCCGGGCATGGCTGATCACATACGTACATGGGCCATGTGGCCCAACAGCCGCAGGCACGTGTGAGCCATGGTGAGCAGGTGGCCTTTATGTGGGAGATTAAGTCCGCCATGGCCTGAAACCATGCCTCTGGAAGAAAGGCCCTGGTTCACATGGAGTCAAGAACTGCCCCGATAAACTGTCGTATTGGCGTTAACATGGACTTTATGTTTATCAACAGGACCAGGCTCAGACAGGTGGAGCAAAACAGATCAAGGCTTATTTGCACCCACTTTGGAGACCTGTCCTTGATGATCCAGTCGTCAAGATACGGGAACAGGTGGACCCCGCACTGCCTGAGGTAAGCCACTACTGGAGCCACGCACTTGGTGTGCTGACAATAGGCCAAAAGGGAGCACCATGAACTGGAAATGGTGCCCTCCCCCTATAAAACAGAGGAAATGCCTGTGTCCCAGGAATATGGGAATAAGCATCCTTCAAGTCGAGAGCGGCGTACCAGTCTCCTGGATCCAGGGAAGGAACAAAGGCCAGGGAAACCATGCAGAACCTCAATTTCTTGAGAGACTTGTTGAGGCGATACAGGTCCAAGATGAGTCTTGGGCCCCCTTTGGCTTTCAGAATTAGGAAATAACGGCAGTAGAAACCTCTTCTGTGCATGTCCCAAGGAACCTCTTGCACCTCCCCAGACACAGGAGCTTTTCGACCTGCTGAACAAGGAGTTGCTCGTGAGAGGGGCCCCTGAAGAGGGACGGGCGGCCATGAACTGTAGGTATAGCACCGGGATACTATATCCAGACCCAGCGGTCCGAGGTTACCCTTTACCAGGCCAAACGGAAAAGTTAAAGGTGGTCCAGGAAGGGGTGGAAAGGATTCTGAGAACTAACTGGGACATCGTTCCCAGGCACACCTTCAAAACAAACGTTTCTGGCCCCCAAGGTGTTTAGAGGGCCCAGGCTGCGCAGGCAAGCGGGAAGAAGAAGGGCGACACCAGCTGAAGCTACTGTCCCTTCTTCTTACAGAACCCTGGCAGGGCTGTTTAGGCCTTGGCGGCGGGGGCGCCCAGAAAGACTTCTGAGCAGGCTTCAGCGTACGTATGCCCAACAAACAAAGGGTGGCCTTTGTATCCTTCACCCCATGCAGCCTGGTGTCAGTCTGCCTGAAGAGACCAACCCTGTCAAAGGGGAGGTCTGGGACTGAAGACCATCTCCTGCGAGAGGCTCTACTCATTTGTAGCCATGAGTTACGTCTCATCACCACTGAGACCGAGCTGCAGTCTGCTGTATCCCAGGCCATTTGTGGGGAGCACCTGGCTGCCGCTGTGCCTTCTTCAACCAGGGTGCCGAACTCCTGGGCTAATCCCTATGGGAGGGACTCCTGAAACTTGCAGACCGTATCCCGTAAGTTAAAGTTGTACCTGCCCAGGAGGTCATGATGGTTTGCCACCCAGAATTGTAGGCTGGAGGTCAAATAAATTTTTCTCCCACAGAGATCCAGTCTTTTGGCCTCTTTATTCTTGGGAGTAGGGGAGGACTGGAGTGGTTTGTCCTTTTCATTGGCCGCAGAGACGACCAACGACCCCGGGAGTGGGTGGGTGTATAAATACTCCAACCCTTTACCTGGGACAAAGTATTACTTCTCTACCCTCTTGGAAGTGGGAGGGATAGACGAGGGAGTTTGCCACAGGACCTTGGCAATGTTTAAGACCCCTTCGTGGGCTGGCAAAGCGACACAGGCTGGGTGGAAGTGGAGAGGACATTGAACTATGAGTTAGTCTGCTCAGCCATCTCCAAGCCCAGATTGTCCGCAACTCTCTAGAGCAGAGCCTAATGCTCCTTGAAGTCAGCGGGCAGACTAGCTCTTAGGTACCACCTCCTCAACCCTTGCCTCTGAGCAACTGGCATGCACCGAGCCCGGTGCCATTGGTATCACCAGTTCTGCTGGCACAGCCAGTGCCATCTGCTGTTGCTCTGAGACGGCCGCTGAAGAACACTGGGAAGGGGACATAGCCATGACCATCATTCCCCATGAGTCCCAATAAGGCCCCTGGGCTGGCCACTGTCCTTGGTGCCATTGCTGCGATGTTGCGGCCGATGAGGTGTCAGGGCCACAATTACGCCGATGGGATCTGGACGAGGGGCTAAACCAGGCCTCTGTGCTAGAGGAATCCCCTTCCAGCGACCACAGAGGAGTCGATGATGCCCACGTGTGTCTGCTGACAGTCGCCGGAAACCGGGGACGAGAGCGGGATGATTGGTGCAGTACCGGGGCGAACGGTAGCAATGTCTTGGAGACCATAGCCTGGATGGGGATCATCCCCACGTGGCAGGCAATAGGGAATGGCAATACGATGTAGACCAGTCGGAAGGCGAGCAGTGCCGGTAGTACAGAGACCGACATTGATCTCTAGGCGAACCTCGCCTGGGTAGCAGTGACTGCGGTGCCAGCGACCATGGGGGTAAGCACCAGAGGCTCTGGAGTGCAGTTCTGGGCATTTTCGACACTGGGGTGGGGAGCACTGTTTTGTCTCAGAGGATCGACTTCGCTCCACTACCCCCTTAAGGTCGCAGTGGCTGTCTTGCCTTTCTGGGGAGCCTTCACTGCTTCCTGCTGCGCAGATGGTGATGGTGGAGGTCTCTGCTCTCTTTGCACCAGGGAGGCCCGGGCAGGTGCCAGTGCAGATGGTGGCGCTTGGGTCCTAAACCGCTCCCCTGAGTCAGTGATGGACCTTTCAAGTGGCCCAGAGTTTCAGCCGGAGAGGCGCGCACTCACGGCTCTGGGATGGCCGGGCAGGCCGAACCAGGTCCCTTGCCCAAAGGCCCTTGGGCCTTTTTGCCTGGTGCCGGAGAGCTGTGCTTCCAGGCCTCCTTCTTAGGCTCTGGGGAAATGGATCAGTGCTGAGCAGAGCCCGGTGCTGGGGGTGCACTACACACTGACGCCAAAGTACTTGCCAATTCCTGGCAGGAGTGCTCAGACACTGGGCAAAGGGCAGACTCCATGAGCAGAGCTTGAAGTCTAATATCCAGCTCTTTCTGAGCTTGTGGCCAGAAGTTCTTACACATATGGCACTTCTCCCTAACATGCAATTCACCCTAGCACTTGAGACAGCTGCTGTGGGGATTGCTAACAGGCATAGGCCTGTTACAATCCATTCAAGGTTTGAACCCAGGGGACTGAGGCATGCCCGGCCTGGGGCAAAGTCCCACTGGGGACTATATCTAACTAGAAAGAACAATGAAAACTATTTACAAAGCCCAAAGAGCTCTTAACGAGGCGAGAATAATAGCTAAACCACTTGTGAAGCAATGGAGAGAGGCGCTCCAACTAACCACCATGTGCAGTAAGAAGGAACTGAGAGGGCATAGGTAGGCGGCGCCCGATATACCACGCCGAGAGCGCCACAGCCGTCCTTACGGATACCGTTAAGGCAGAAGTCTCCGACAACCATGCAGGTGGGAGCGTGTACACCTACAATGGAATCAACATGCGCAAGCACTTGAAGAGGAAATATAGGATTTTTTAAATATTCACACACACACTAATTTATCAGCGGGTTCTCTGAAACAATTTCATTATTAAAAATGCAAACTCCATAGCCAACATTACAACTATGCTTCCATTATAATCCCCATTTTCACTCATTCAAATTCCTCAAGAATTTTCTTTTGAGCAGAGTATTTTTATGTTTGGTCTTAGCGTGGGTTTTTGTTGTTTTTAAATAAGCTTGATCTAAACCCGTACTGCCATTTTTGAACAACATGATATGGATGGTAGGGGACAGAGAATGTTCCCCACTTTGCCTTAAGAACTTTTGCACACTGGATTTCTATTGATATTATTTCTAAAGATTTTGAAACTTCTTACTCTCCAGTTTCTTCACCACCATCTCTTTTTCCAGTATCAAGGTTGGGTAGGGTCGAGAGGTTATAAGCAGATTCCATCCACAACTGTTTTGAGCCTGTTGTGACGTTGCCTACCTAGATGGTTTTCGCAAAAAGAAAAGGAGTACTTGTGGCACCTTAGAGACTAACCAATTTATTTGAGCATAAGCTTTCGTGAGCTACAGCTCACTTCATCGGATGCATGCTCAAATAAATTGGTTAGTCTTTAAGGTGCCACAAGTACTCCTTTTCTTTTTGCGAATACAGACTAACACGGCTGTTACTCTGAAACCTGTCTAGATGGTTTTATATACCGTGTTATACCACAGTTTCCTTGGACGCCCATGCCTCTCTTTCCATACACTCTTCCATACAGAACAATTTTAGGCAGTTGGGGGGTCATTGTAGCAAAATGGCCAAATCACTGTAGTTCACACCTTTAGATGGCTGTAGCCATCCACTGCACTTTCAGTCAACTACAGATGTCATTTCTGTCCATCTAGTTTTTTCACATATACGATACCACACAGACACCTCACTTCAGGTGTTTACAGCTTTTGCTCCAGACATGGTCTGTACCCATATTTTACAACCATAAAGTAATGTGCGTACATTGAACATTCCATATACTCTGGTTTTAGTTGTCACAGACACTGATTTAAGATTCCAAAAATATTTTTATTCACGCACGCAAATATTCTGCTGGCAGTAGCTATCCGCTTGTTGATGTCTTCTTTATAGCAGTTGTCATTTTACGATAGAACCAAGGTAGCAGAAACAGTTTACTTGTTTGATGCCTAGGCAATAATTACTAGTTTAGCCTGTTTCTTGATTTTTGATGTTTACTAGCAAAGAAGTCATCTGACTTTCTGAAAAAGCCCTCTTGCTTTACTTTTTGTTGAAAGCATCATTCCAGCTCTTCACCATCTCTCTTAAGCCAGTCTTTCTTAGCCTTTGAAACTATTCTTTTTCATTCCTCACTGAGCTGTCCGTATTTGTTTCCACTCAAAACAATCTTTAGCTTTCAAATGTTCTGGATAGTCTTCCTGTCTTCTTGATAGGTTTTCAATTTCTGGTGTCGCCCAGTCTTTCCTTTTTGCATATAACCTCATCCCTAAAACTTACTTGCTCCTGGCATGAATATATCCTTCGCTTGTGCCCAGAGTTGTTCTACTGTTTTGTCCCCCTCTTGGACCTAGAGGACACAACAGCCACCAATGATGTTCTGAACAGTCACCACAGTGTCTGTATTTTCAAAGCTTCAACACTATACCCCCCACACACAAATTTTAATGTATTAAGTCTGATCTTGACTGCAGTGATCTATGCCCAACTGTCAAGCCAGATCAAGCTTCCGTAGAAGCTGCAGTCTGGTACACTTGTAGCACAATGTCAGAAAATAAGATGAAGTCAACCATGTTTTTTGGTAGTACCATAATTAGAAATCCATGCTTCTTTATTAACTCATCTGTGTTGAAATATTGTGTTCATTATAAACAATCTACAGCCTCGGTCATGTCTTAATCCTACTCCTTCTGTCCCCATGATGTTCTCCCAGTCTGAATTAGCACTCCTACTCTTGGTATTAAAGTCTCCCATCTCTACAAGGGGTTTATGAAATCTCTGATTGAATTCCATTGTAAAGTTGGTTTATGATACTGTCTTCTGTATTGTTGCAAGTATATATATTTCTACGATGGCTACAAGCCATGTTTCCCTTCTCTTTCCTTTGGTTTAATGTTCACTGTGTGTGACCTATATCTTTTCAAAGAACTGAAACGTTTTCTGACAGCATGAAGTCAATTCCTCCTCTGTGGGCACTGTCTGTCCTTCCAGCATAAATGCTTTTATGTTACTTCATGGAAAGTTTGCTCCAATTTAAAATATATATATATGTTTTAAATAAATGTTTACAATTTTCCTTGTAAGAAAGCGTAGGAGAGATGTAAACAATCCTTGTCTTGATAACTCCTCTATCCTGCAGATTTCCATGAATTTTAAAGGAGTGATTGCACAGATTTCTACTTCTAGAAATTTCTATCAGTGATATATTTCACAATGCAAGTGTACAGTGCACAAAGCCAGTATTGCGTCATAACAGACATCACGTGCCATCACTTTGAAGAAAGTAAGTTTGGTCAAAATTATGTGTTGCTAATTAAAAGTAGCAGTACACACTTTTGTCACTTGGTGGCACCAAACCAAAGAAAACCAAATACTTGAGAAAGAAACCACAAAATCCATTTGTGAACATCCTGCTACCCTCTGTAATTTAAATATAATTGGACATAACTCTTTCTAGTCATTGCACAAATATCAACAGATAGATGCTTAAAGATTTAATGTTACTGAATTTCTGCAGGAAAAGGTACATGAGATACAAGGGTCAAGTTTACTTACAGATCAACTCTGATCTTCCCTCATATTGGCTTTCAGTTTCATCTGCCTCCAACATAAGCAGCACTCTAAGTAAAAACCTTTAAAATCACCTTTACAGATTATAAGGCAAATGACAAAAGAGAAAAGAGCAGCCTCTCATACGGATATATCCAATATGCTGAAACAGTCTTGATTCTACCTTTAACACATTCATTTGTCTGAAAGGATTCCAAATAGATCAAAATAGTTCTGTGCATTCTGAAGTTTACAGATGGGGATCTGAGGCAGAGGCTAAGTGACTTGGCAATTAGGAAGATACCAGATCTTTATAAACAAAACACATTTTGTTTACTGTCTTGCTTCGTTCTTACTTCATTGCCTTTATGATTTTAAGACAGCTATTTGAAGAGCTGCTGGAGCTAGAAACCTGTGCTGTATGCCATTTGAAAGATTGCCAACAGTACAACAATCTCTAACTTTAGCTGTTCAAGAAATATCAGCTGCTGAAATTCTGTTAGAATTGAAGTGTTTAATAATAAAAAAAAAAAGAAAAGAAAAAGCCAAAGGGTAATAAGGATATTTCAAAAATAAATCTTTCATGATCTCAGAGGTCTAGAAACACTTTGGCAGAGCAGTACCAATACCCAAAGTCCCAGTATGTTTTTCTAAACACTGGTCTTGTAAGAGTAAGATAGAATTCCCCAAGCAGACAAAAATAAAACTGGAGCCCAGTTAATTATCTTCAGTTTTGTACTAAATGGAGTATATGCAGCAAACAGTCCCATAGTTAAGAAGTATTATTGTTGATCCACATCATGTTCCTTTAACAATTCTGCCCAACTACATGATTATAAATTTACCATTCCCAGTTCTGCAATATATCTATTTCAACTTCTATTAAAGTATCTCTCTACCATTTCCCTAGAATTGTTCTCTGCATTACCCATCAAATGCAATTCCATGTATTCTAATCATTTGATTGTAAAGGTAGTTTTACAGTCAGTGACAATGAGAACTCCCAACCTCCAGTAAATTATTTCTAGCTGTTAACTTTCCAAATAATCTAGTATTTAATTTCTTACACTTCTGTTCAATCACTACATCCATGAAATGTATGACAGTGTTACTAAAGCGGGAAGAAAATGTAATAGCAAAGTGTATTAAATGTGAACTGCAATTTATTTATTGTTTTAATAAATTTGTTCTACTCTAGCTAGAAAAGATAACAGAATTGTTAGCCATATGACATACCTAAATATAATCCTATATGCGTACACAGTCATCCTGTCATGCAATCCATGGAATAAAGTTTTTTCTGTAATCATGTGACAAACGCCTTTATTTTGCATCACCACCTGCACTCTGCCCAATCTCTGCCAGAGCTACTTCTAACATTCTAAATTACCTGTTGAAATAAATAAATTAAAAACTGTCAAATATTTTTCATCCCTCAAGTGTCAAACACACAAAACCAGGAACTGAAACTTCCACTTGCTATATTAAATCCTGACGCAGTGACACTTAAGGTTTGATATCACAAATTATAACAAGCTCTTCATCAAAGCTATGCTAATAAAACCTTTACAGCACATCACATATGTACTGTCTAAAGACGTACATAATATTATAATATATAAACTCTAACGTAAGGTGCCTTTTTATCAGATTTGTTAACTATATACATGCTTTCAGAAGTCTGTGCAATTAATGTAATATGAAGTAAACACTTTTGTATACAGGTTTTGAATGGGTATGGGGGAATAGCAAATTAGTTAAAAAGTGTGTTTATGCATATTTGCACAATTATGTCTCCAACACTAACTTAAAATTATTTTTTGGAAAAATAATATTGAAATATTATAGGCCAGTGGTTCTCAACTGGGGGTCCGAGGCCCCCCGAGGGTCTGCAAGCCCTTTCAAAGGGACTGCAGGCCCCACAGCTGAAACCCAGAGCCTAAACGCCAGCGACCCGTGCGGGGAAAAAAAGCCAGGAGCCACGGTTCCAAAGCCCTGATCCTCAGCGCTCCCCGCAGGCTGAAGCCAGGAGCCGTGGGCTGAAACTCCCAGGGTCAGTGCCCCACATGGGGCTGAAGCTGGGAACGGTGGAGCTGAATCCCGAGCCCCAGTGCTCCTTATAGGGCAGAAGCCCTCAGCCCATGGGCAGAGTTGGGGGGGGGGGGTATGGAGGCACTGCCCCCTCCAAACTGCAGTGCAAGAGTAGGGCAGTCCCAGGGGCAGATCTACCCCCCCCCCCACCCTCAACACACACACACACACCCCTCCTTCTCTCCCCACTCCCTGGCCAGCTTGGAGGTGGGAAGCCGGAGCTGGGAAGTACAGGGCAGCTACTGCTCTGGCTGGTGCCATGAAACAGACAGCTGCTGCATTCCCTTGTCTCCTGCTGCTGCCCGAGATTGAAACTGCTCCTCAGCTCCCAGCCCGCTTTGCTTGTGCAGCCACTGAGAGCTGCCTGGGTGTGGGGACCCAGTTCATGGTTCGCAGAGCCCTCGGGGAACAGCGACTGCAGGGGAGCCCTCCCAGCGCAAAGCCCCTATCTACTCCTCACCCTGAGCTACCCCCTCCCTGCACCCCCAGGAGGGATGTAAATATTGTTTAAAAAGTTAAATGTTTAAACCGGGGTGGGCAAACTACAGCCCACCAACCGTTTTAAGCCAACCCTTGAGCCCCCTCTGAGGAGTGAGGTCTGGGGCTTCCTCCGCTCTAGTGCTCCAGATGAGGAGCAGGCTGGGGTGCCGCTCCCAGAAGCGGCAGCATGGCCCATCTCCGGCTCCTATGTGTAGGGGCAGCCAGGGGGCTCCCCTCTGCACGCCACTCCCGCAGTTCTCATTGGCTGGGAAGTGTGGCCAATGGGAGCTGCAGGGGCAGTACCTGCAGACCAGGCAGCGCGCAGAGCTGCCTGGACACGGCTCAGCATAGGATCTGGAGTGGGGATATGACTGCTGCTTCTGGGAGCCGCTGAGGTAAGTGCTGCCCAGAGCCTCTCCCCATGCCCCAACCTCCTGCCCCAGCCCTGATCCCCTTCCTGCCCTCCAAAATCCTCACCCCCTAGCCCCACCCCAGGGCCCGCACTCTCAGCCAGAGCCTTCACTCCGCCCCCTATTCCCTTGCCCCATCCCAGAGGCCCCTCCTGAACTCGTCATTTCTGGCCCCAGATGTGGCCCTCGGGCCAAAAAGTTTGCCCACCCCTGGTTTAAACAATTGAAAAATATTTCATTTAAAACAATTAACCGATTAAAGGGGCAACTTTGGCTAGCGCAGCTGGGGCTAGGGCCGCTCTGACTGGCATGGGGTCACTGGGGTCAGCAGGCGAGCTGGCGCAGGGCCACTGGGACCGGCCAGCCCGGGGTTTAACAATTAAGACAGTAAGACTAATGCTTATCAGTTAAAATCCCGAGCCCTGAGCAACCTGCCTGTCCACACACAGCCGGCCCCTAGCTACCCCTCTCCCTGCACCATGAACTGCTTTCAAACTTTTTGAGCTGAGCCCCCTCTGCTCCCCTTGAGTTATAGTTTTTGGTTGCACTCCATCCCCCTCAACCCAGACAGGCTGGGTGGCCTGCTGAGGGGAGTCAGGGGGTAGAGATGGTGCTCTCTCCCCAGACCATGCCATGCAGAGCTGGATCGAGCCCTACAGGCCCCTGCCCCCCAAAACAGAAGTCAAACTACACCGATGCCCAAGGCGAATGCCCCCCGTCCAGCCCGGAACCCCAAGTCCTCTCCTCCCCCACTGGGCCTTGGATTTTTTATAGCATGTTGTGGTGGGGAGGACTCAAAGAAAAAGGCTGAGAACCCCCATTATAGGCTATACCATAGACCTGTATCAGCTTCAGAAATAAGTGTTTTAATCAGGATACAGCAAAAAAGCCTGACTTGTTCTATTCAAATATTAAATTGATCATTACTCCAAACAGCATAGAAGGAGTGGGGAAAAAAAGGCTTGCCGCAGAAACAAGAATTTCAGCAACAAACTATAGAGCTAATAAAAACCTCTGAAACCCAGCAAAGGATAGCACACGCATGTGATTTAAACCAGATATACTAAACAGATCACATGGCTACGATCTTTAGTAAAGGTGATCTTTGTGAAGAGGGCGAAAAAAAAAGTATCAACCAGCTCCAGGGAGGTCTGCAGAGAAGACTGAGTTCAACTACAAGAGTATCAATATTCAGGGTAATGAAAGAAAGACACTACCAACTCTTGAGCATTAGGGAGGGAAAAAAATAATCTACGAGAAGCAGAAAAATTTATTTCTATACTTACAGCTTTTATTACTTACAGGAGAACACAGACCATAAAATGTCCTACTCCTAACTGCTGGATAATCTGCTCTTGGCTGCTGAGAAAGCTTTGTACCATCAGCTCCAGGAGATATTTCCCAAGCTTAATTATACTAGAAGACAACTAGGAGTGAACAGCTTTTTAAGACAAATGCTAAGCAACCATTTTCATAGTACTAATTCTCACTGTATATCTAATAACCTCCATCCTCCAGACAGCTTCAGAATAGACCGTCCATACCAGAACAATACTATTCCACGAAAACTTACAGACAGGAAATAGTTTTTCTTTGTTTCATATGTGGTCCATGAACTGAGACAGACTCCTCACTGCTGGGAAGCAGCAAGCAGTAATTACGTCAAGAAGGGACCATCAAGAAGTTCCATCAGTTATCCCAATTATAAACTTAATTTTTTTTAAAAAAAGTTATGTTCAGAATAGTTTCTGTAACCTCATAGCAAGACATGGCATCGACCAAGAAGAAAAAGAGTACTTAGAAAACAAGTGCTCTGCCAATCTACTTATGCAATGCTAGTGCAATTTTCATTTTATTTGAATCAAAATTCTGGGAAAAGCGTTCTTTATAGCATTCTTAATTGCCCATTGTTCCAAAAGATTTATACAAGATTAAGACTCCAAAACCTTATCTCATGATTAGACAGTCTTCCAATTTAGCATCCTTGGTAAAGCATACAGATAAAATACCTTTTCAAAAAGTCCAACATACCTGCTATTTTGGAACAGATTCAAAATCACTACAATCTTACACTGTTGTACTAGAAAATCCAGTGTTTCAGAAGAATGGCCCAGAGTTCACCACGTGCAGCATGGTTCAGTACACAAGGTCCACCCAGGCTTCCACAGTATTATGTCAATAAAAGTACTGGAACAGTAAAACCTACTGAAATCAGATGTTGAGTGCACGAGTTACTAGTTTTAGAAATTTGTCTGCTGTGGGAATTGCTATGTTCTATCATCAAAATGTGCAATATACAACTGACGGGGGAGAGGGGCTTCAACCTGCACAGAGAGGGCTTTCATCACACAGTCTAAACAATAAATCTACACTCCCTGTTTTCTCAATTTGGAAACCATGAAAATCTATTCAGGTCTGCCTTGGGCCTGAGGGAGAGGGGGAAAGACTTGGCAAGCTACGGGATTAGCTCCCAGGGTCCCTTGCTGGTCCCAAGGGACTTGTGAAGTGCCTGGCATCAGGGAAGAGAAATCCAAAAGGGAGAGGCATATATCAACTCTGACCTGGAGCAGGAAGACTATCCCCAACAGAGAAACAAAACTAACTACACAGACAGGATAGTTTCCTCTGCTAGCACTCATTTTTTCCCCACCAGTCTTATGTTAAATAAAAGAAAACTTGGGGGACCAGATAGGCTGAATAAAGAGTTAACCACACTACTGCCTATACAAAAGTTAGTCAGAAAAGTGGCAAGATGGGTCTCACCATGACTCTTTGTAACCCTGTGGCATAGGGATATGAAGAGAGAATTCTCAAGAGTTGCAAACAGGTGTAAGCAGACTACTCTTGCACAGTACCAAAGATGGCCCAAAAAAGATGGCCAAAATCATTAGTATACTTGAAATCATTAGTTTTGGAAGCTGGTTCATAGGGGAAGGATAATGAAAGGCTAACTAAGTGAAAGAGGTGGGGCAATACAGTGGCTTGTCAGAAGAGGACATCTTGGTATTATCAAAAGTATTTCCAAGTAAAGATACATCCTTCCACAGCTGAAAAAAAAGAACAGGATTACTCCACAGTGAAGAGTCCATCCCAGGGTACGGACAAATCACTTTTGAAACTAGGAATTTTCTAATGTAGAGATTATTAGGAGACCATTTAAATAGGTATAAGGGAATCCTGGTGCTCTCACACTACAGAATGTCCAGAACCTGGGAAGAGGCTTTAAAATTTATTTTTTAATATTTATATTGTAAGATAAAGGTTTCAAATATGCATTTCCAATATTTATTCTAACTAAACCTAAGGCAACTTTAGAGAATAAATTAATAGTTACAAAATCTAAAAACTCAGCAGCATTACACAATAATGTCTACATTTAACAAAGACAAAAGGGTCATTACTGTAAACTTTTTTTTTTTCAGGATCCCTGATGTCTAGCAATTTGGACTTCACTTATTACAACCCACCAGCTTACTACACTACATAGGTGACACTGCACCAATCAGAGAATGCTACTGGAGCACAGAGCTGGCTTTTAGTATTATCAGTAAATGGCCTTTGACTCTACAGTGAAATACTGAGAAATTTCTATTTTAGAATCTGAGAATACTACAAACTGATCAAAGCCATCAACAGTTCAGCAATCACGAGAATTTATGTTCCTTATATTCACCACTCCACTGCTCTAGTGTAATGAATGCTAGCACATCACA
This sequence comes from Eretmochelys imbricata, assembly GCF_965152235.1. Taxonomy (NCBI): domain Eukaryota; kingdom Metazoa; phylum Chordata; order Testudines; family Cheloniidae; genus Eretmochelys; species Eretmochelys imbricata. The sequence continues at coordinate 204,435,467 of NC_135573.1, read as the reverse complement.
TTTCAACAAAAGAGACTACAGCAGAGATTCTCAACCAAGACAGGGATGGGGGGGGAGGAAGGGAGGAGGGAACGACGCAGAGAAGAACCCTAAAAAGTTGTCAGGGGTCATGAGCATCCTTTTCTTCCCATAGAGTCAAATGAAAGGGGGTGAGAGGGTCACGGCATCAGAAGTTTGAGATCCACTGACTTAGGTCCCAACCAAGACTGGAGCTCCATTGTGTCAGGCACAGTGTATAAAATGAGTCCTTGCCCAAAAGAGTTTACAATATAAATAGATAAAGGGTGGAAGGGGAAAAAAAGGCACATAAAGATGAAGTGATTTGGCCAAGGTCACACAGAAGGTCAGCCAAGAGCCAGGAATAGAATCCAGGTCTCCTGACGCCCCAGTCTCATGCCCTATTCACCAGACCATTCCCAACACAGTATGAAAACCAGTTCTTTCTCTGGCTGCAGATTAAGACCATTATTTCTTGTCCTATCTTTGGTGGACTTGGAAATAACGGATCACCACCCTTTTTATAACAGCCCTTAACATGTTTGAAGACTTGTCCCATCTCAGCTTTCTTTTCCCTGAAATTAACATGCCCAATTCCTTCAACTTTTCATCACAGATCATGTTTTTCAAACCTCTGTATTTTGTTCCTCTCCTCTGGAATCTCTCTAATTTGTTCATATCTTTCTTCAAGTATGGTACCTAAAACTGGACTCAAAGCTGAGGCCTCTCCAATGCCATGCAGAGCGAAATGACCGCCTTCCAAGTCACATACAGCACCCCTGTTATTACATCCCGGAATTATATCTGCCTTTTTTGCAACAGCTATAACTCCCAGATCTTTTTCTGCAGTACTGCTGCCCAGCCATTCTCCGTTTTTATTTGTGCATTTGATTTTTGTTGGGTTCCTCCCCTCCCTTTTGAAGGAAGTGCTGCAGGGCTTGAGGGTTTTGTTTTTTTTTTTTAAGTGAGTTATCTGTTGAATATCTTTAGCCTTCAACATTTAGAACTGTATGTTTGAAAGATATAGAATTTTTGCCAACTCTGGACAGGTCACTTTTAGAGAGGAAAATACACAATACCTAAGAAAGCTGCCCTACAATTTATATTTTGAAAGTTAACAACTTGTCACGTTCTGTTGGAAAAGTCAAACACATGCACAATTTAAAATAAAGATCAGCTAAAAAGCACTTAAATTATTAAAGAAAATACATTTGCCTCTCTTTACTAAAACCAAGGGCTGCAGGCATGCACGTACAGTGTTAAATATCCAGTCTACAAAGGACAAGTATAAAAAAAGAGTCATGTACCATCTGCACTCACTTTCACAATACAGCCTGGCAGATAGTTGAAACTGAGAACACAAAGCAACATGATATTCCCTTCAGAGCATTACAGAAGCATTAAGGGTGCGGGTGCAATTTAGAAATAAGAATAATTTACATTAACAGACTGCTAAAGTCCTTCCTGTACAAATTTACAATTAGCTGTAAAATACTACCAGCTAATCAACAGCACTACGAAGTTACCCAACATAATTAGGTTTAAAGCCACTGCAGACTGATTAATATTGCTATCATCTGCCATTATAGTTGCACACACATAAGTAGTGATGCTGAGGTAATGCTGAGTGACCTAAACAGAAGTTATTTGAACTATAATTACTAATTAAATACCCAGTTATCTGCGAGACAGCACTTTAACTGAATATGCGAGGTAAGTAAAAGATCAAGTCACTGTACACGATAAGCTGCTCCCAAAGAAATACATCAAACACTAACATGAGTTGAGAGTAGAATGCAGCAAAGAATCACTTTAGAGCATCAGCTTTTGACATCAATATTTGAATAATTTCATTTTTCAATACCTGTTAGGCATATCCAAGACAGAAAGAATAAGCGGAAGTAATATCCAATAAATGACGCAAGAAAATGTCTACACCACATATGAGCCAGCTTAAAGACAGACAAGACAAAGCAAGTTCTGATTACTGAAGCAACAAGTTACAAAAGTTTGCCATTAAGATATATTTGTTTTCTTTAGGGGGGATTCATAATGTAATGACTGTTTTAAATCTTTACATCTGTGACAGAAATGACAACTTCCTGCCATATCCTTGGGACACCTTATTGAATTAAAAGTTTACCGGTAAGTACTTTCGGGGTCCATTGTATTAAATGAATGGCTTATGTATGATTGTTCTACTTCCTAGAGGAGATCTGCCTTAACTTCTCAAGGAACCAAAAACAGTGGGTGGCGATTAAGGCAAATTACTCAGATTATAATACCCCCAGAGAGGTCATTAATTCAAACTGAATTCTCCAGAGACCAAGAGACAAAGAAAGGACTTTTGCATAAATAGGCTGAGTTTTAAAATGACTCAGGACTCTTCTTCCTTATCCAGAAGACAGGACTGTCCGGCCAAGGGGGGGAGGGGGCAATCTTTGTGGAAGGATTGGAAAGACTTTGGCCTATTAAGGCCCCATAAGATTCATAGGTAATCTTTTCCTCTTTAATGGTTTTATCTGAAGAATAAATGTGCTTGCTTAGAAAGAACTGTGTGGTACCTTGTAACTGCTGGCAATTATACTGCTTGTAGCTCTTACAGAGAAAGCAAAGTGCAGGTGCTGGCCTTTTTAGGCAGACTGTCTTACTGAGCATATCACAATGTGGATCAGAGATCAGTGCAGCCTTAAACCCCCTGGTTGGGGGGGCGGGGGGGAAGAGATAGGAGATCTCCACCAAGAAGAGATGCTGGCTGGAAGACAGAAACCTTTAAGTGGGTGCCCTCAAGGGAGCATAGGAGGAGGAATATATGTGTAGTTACCCTGAAACTGTGACATCTTCACCACCTTTCAGAGATTAAGGCCAGAAGGGATCACTGTGATGTAATCTGACCTGTATAATACAGTTCACAGAACATCTCCTTAAATAATTCTTACTGCGTATCTTTTAGAAAAACATCCAATCTGGATTTAAAAATGGCCAATCATGGAGAATCCACCATGTCCTTTGGTAAATTGTATCAATGGCTAATTATTCTCACTGTTAAAATGTATGCTTTATTTACAGCCTGAATTTGTCTAGTTTCAACGACTGGATTGTGTTGTATCTTTCTCTGCTAGACTGAAGAGCCCATTATCAAATTTTTGTTTCCCATGTAGATACTAACAGACCAATCGAAGTCACACTTTATACTTCTTTTTGTTAAACCAAATAGATTGAGTTCCTTGAGTCTATCCCTATAAAGGCATGTTTACTAATACTTTAATCATTCTTGTGGCTCTTCTCTGAACCCTCTCCAATTTATCAACATCCTTCTTGAACTACGAACACCAGAACAGAACACAGTATTCCAGCAGCAGTCGCATTAGTGCAAAATGAAAAGATAATATAACCTGCCTACTCCTACTCAAAATTCCCCTGTTCATGCATCCATAGGTCGCATTAGGACTTCTGGTGACAGCATCACACTGGTAGCTCATGTTCATTGGATTATCTACTATGACCCCCAAATCTTTTTTTGGAGTCACTGCTTCCCAGGATAGAGTCCCCCAACCTGTAAATAGGGCCAACATTCTTTGTTCCTATATGTATACATTTAGTCATATTAAAAAGCATATTGTTTGCTTATGTCCAGTTTACCAAGCAACACAGATCACTTTATCAGTGACTTGTTCATTATTTACCATTCCATCAATTTTTGTGATGAAGTGTAAACTTTATCAATGACGACTTTATGTTTTCTTCCAAGTCACTGATAAAAAATGTTAAATAGCCAACAACCGATCCCTGCAGGACCCCACTAGAAACACCTGCTTGATGATTCTTTGTTGACAATTACATTTTGAGACTTATCAGTTAGCCAGTTTTTAATCCATCTAACATGTGCTATGTTAATTTTATGTTGTTGGGGTTTTTTGTTTTGTTTTTTACTCAGAATGTAATATCAGACTGATAGGTAGTTAGGCATTTATAAATAGAAAAAGCGTGATATAAACCAAAATCAGGGGAGGAGGGGCTTACCAAAATAAAGTGCTTTTCCTCTAGTGAAAGTTATATCTGAAATATTCCATAGCAAGATACATCTTAAGAGTTCAGCCTATGCAAGTCCAACCTTCTTGGTTGCTAGAAACCATGCCCTTCAAATCAGAGAGTTCCTAAGTTCTGAATCTACTACAGAATGCTACAAAATCTGCATCAGAATGACAAGAACCTGATTTTTCCTGATTGTTACACTAAACAGCAATAAGCGTACACAATAAGGGGGTACACAATAAGGGGGTACATCTAAACAGCAATAAGCGTGAGATCTAAAACTTTAATCTAGCCAATGTGGATAACAGTAGTGAACAAGTGGTGGCATGAGACAACCTGAGTACAAGCCTGACAAGAACCATGGGCATGTACTTGGGTTGCTAGGCTATGCTGAATCCTATGGTGCCATCTCTTCACTACTATTACTAGCTAGCTATCCTCACTACAATCACACCTGTATTTACTGTGCAGATGTGTACTGTGTATCCTTTGACAGAGCACAGTACTTTGAGTTATACACCTTTGAGTTTAAACCTTGTTTTCCCACTAGTTCCTGAATAGCCTTGGACAAGACATCTCACTTCTGTATACTTCAGTTTCATCATAAACTAGGGAAATACAACCTACAACCTAGAAATACAATCTAGATTGAGCTACTGTAAGGTGGATGTGTAACTGGTTGGAAAATCATTCCCAGAGAGTAGTCATCAGTGGTTCACAGTCATGCCGGAAAGGCATAACGAGTGCGGTCCTGCAGGGATCAGTTCTGTTCAATATCTTCCGCAATGATTTAGATAATGGCATAGAGTACACACTTAAAGTTTGCAGACAATACCAAGCTGGGAGGGGTTGAAAGTACTTTGGAGGATAGAATTAAAATCCAAAATGATCTGGACAAACTGGAGAAATGGTATGAAGTAAATAGTATGAAATTCAATATGGACAAATGCAAAGTACTCCACTTAGGAAGGAACAGTCAATCAGTTGCACACATACAAAATGGGAAATGACTGCCTAGGAAGCAGTACCACGGAAAGGTATCTGGGGGTCATAGTGGATCACAAGCTAAATATGAGTCAACAGTGTAACGCTGTTGCCAAAAAAAAAAAAGCGCAAACATCATTCTGAAATGTATTAGCAGGAGTACTGTAAGTAAAACACGAGAAGTAAATCTTCCGCTCTACTCCGCGCTGATTAGGCCTCAACTGGAGTACTGTGTTCAGTTCTGGGCACCACATTTCAGGAAAGATGTGGACAAATTGGAGAAAGCCCAGAGAAGACCAACAAAAATGATTAAAGGTCTAGAAACGTGACCTATGAGGGAAAACTGGGTTTGTTTAGTCTGGAGAAGAGAAGACTGAGAAGAGACAGGATAACAGTTTTCAAGTACATAAAAGGTTGTTAAAAGGAGAAGGAAGAAAAATTGTTGTTAACTTCTGAGGACAGGGCAAGAAGCAATGGGCTTAAATTGTAGCAAGGGCAGTTTAGGTTGGACATTAGGAAAAACTTCCTGTCAGAATGGTTAAGCACTGGAATAAGTTGCCTTGGGAGGTTGTGAAATCTCTATCATTGGGGATTTTTAAGAGCAGGTTGGACCAACACCTGTCAGGGATGGTCTAGATAATACTTAGTTCTTCCTTGAGTGCAGGAGACTGGACTAGATGACCTCTCAAGTCCCTTCCAGTTCTATGATTCTATGATCATCTGCAAACTGAAGATATCTACCCACCTTACCAGGGTTGTTGTGGGGATTATTTTACACTTGCACCCAGCTTTGAGCAAAGTATTAGCAGTATAAATGTTACCAATTTAAAATAAAAATCACTAAAGATTTTTTCCATACGGTTTTCCTGCCCTAGTGTAGGTATATCAATATTGCACGAAACGATGTTACAAATGAGTTCTGATGAATAAATTATGGTGCATTCATTTGACTGTTTAGATAAAAACAGCAAAAATTCTAATCATTCTACTGAATGTATTAATAGTGCTCAGATGCAGGGGGAATTCTGTGCCACTGCCCATGCACAGAATTTATGTCCCCCCACAGATTTGTTTCCCCTGCAGAAAAATGACTTTCTGATGGGGAAGCAAAGGAAAGCCACAAGAGCAGACATGCACCCTCCCCAGCAGTATGTTTTGGGTGCCCAGGGCAGCCAGCAGAAAGGTAGATCACTGTGGGGAAGAAGGTTGGATTGGGGAAGACCTGGCTGGTGGTTCCCACCCTGCGTCGAGCTCAGCTACTAGTCCAGCTGGGGAGGATGTAAATTCCTCTTCCCCTGCATAGCGTCCAAGGCCGGGTCAGACCCAACTCCAGATTTCTCCCCCTGCTGCAGGAAGATCTGCACACTCTTCCTCCTCCTCCCCACCCCGCCACTTTCTGTGCCCATCACTCCTCAGCTGCAGGGGGAGGGATCCCTTTACAGGGAGCTGCTCCCCCATGCACACAACCCCCGTGCATCCAGACCCCCCACACACACCCAGACTCTCCCACCAAGCCTCACCCCCCTGCACTCAGAACCCCCCATGATGAGCCCCATTCCCCCTGCACCTGGACCACCCCTACAAGCCACCCAGACCCATATCCCCATCCCACTGAGCCCCAGCTGCACCTGAATCACAGCTGATGTTCAATTTGTGGGCCATAAAAGCATTTCCCTCTCTCAGAGTCAGGGGGAGACAGCAGCGGTGGAGGGGGGCCATAACTGAAGTAACCCCCTTAATTATCCAGACCTCTTCACAATGGAACCAAGTAACAGGAGCAAGAGGGGGATGGGAAGGGGAAAAACTGGAGCTCACTCCCTGGTGCCAGGAAGCAACTGAAAACAGAGAAAGACTCTTACACAGGGCTAGGAAATAATAAGCTACCCAGTGAAGAGGTATTTCTCTACCTTACCCACTGCTTCTGAACAGCCTTGTAGGCAGAAATGTATAGGAGGAGGAAGGTAGAAGAGAACAAGTCAAAGTATGCTTCCTCTTTTTTCTCTAGGGCCCGCCGACCCTTCCTTGCCTACACTCAGAGGCTAGAAAGAGCAGGAACCATTGATCCATTTCCTAAGTATGGTGATAGGCTCCAACTACCAGAGCCTTTCTAGACTTCAGAAGGGTGGAGATTGCCCTATATGGCAAATCACAGTGAATTAGGGACTTCCTCCCACATGTCAGCCCTATATACAGATTTTAAACGAGGGACTCATGAGTCACTATACCAAGAGACAGGAGGTTGAGGAAGACACGTTCTCAACTTCTTCTCAAACTGCTGAAGTCAGCACCTCAGAGTCATCATGACCAGAGGAACAATCTGAGGCAATCAAAATCATTGTTGCCCTTTCCACTCACTTGAAGGAACACCAATAAAGGAAATGGAAGACAACATATACATTTGGGAGTTCCCCACAAAGAACAGAAAAGACAGTGGTTCTCCAAGCACTATCTTCTTATCAGCAACAAAACCTGGAAAGCCAAATGAGTCTTGGCTGAGGCCAGCAGGTCCGCGATGGCGTCCTCCAATTTTTCAGACTCTCTGGAAGTCTTCTGGGGGAAAAGGAGTTACATCCAAGATAAGAGATCTTCCCTTTAGCCAGCCTGCCTTCAGACTGAACACTCAGGCCAAGTGTGGATTGATTTGGATGGCATTCAGGTGGCATTCTGCCCAGACAGAATCACAGCTTCCATGAACAATCTCTAACAAATATAAAGATCACACAACCACATTTTCCATTCTTATCAGCACCCCTGGTTTTCCTCTTATGTTTGGAATACTGGGGAGAGGGGCAGCTACACTACTTAAAGCTCAGTGACACCTAGGTTTAACATTGATTTCCTGGTGTCCATATGACAGAACGATCACCAGGTGATCTATCCACCCAGAGGCCTGCAGCAGTGGTGATGACTGGTACCTGCAACTCCTGCAGGGGCATCTCTGAAGAAAATCACTGGATTCCCCCCAACATGTGAGAGTGACTGGCAGCTGGCGTCAGGACAAATCTAGCTTATAAATCTCCACTGTGCTATGACTGTGAGCTAGAACAGGTGTTTCTCAACCTATGGGTCACAACCATGCTCTTTTTTCAAAACAAAAGGGTGAAAAAAGGAAGTTATGTTTATAGCCTTTAGGCTACAAAAATAATCTTAAAAACGTGAACTGGAGTATAAACCAATACAGTGATGCCTGCCTGATTCTGCAGTCAGGCCAAGACAATAGGTCTAGGAAGTATGACTTGTCCCATTCATCTTACAGCCTGTTAACTTTGATTCTACAGCCACAAACGGAATTGTCCCAGTATGTTGAAGAGTTCAGTATATCTGCCAAGAAATCTGCCATTTTACTGCATCTAGGCACCAAACATTGTTTTTGATATTTTGTGAAGCCATGGAGCAGAACACTCATGACCGGTCTTCCCTTCTTTTCCTCTTCTCTGAATCCACCTCTTCAGCCTGACTCTCCTCACTGGAAGACTCAAATCAAAATGTACACAAATGAATGCTTCTCAGCTACTACAATATTTCAAACAAGTTGTTGCAGTAGCTGACAAACGATTCAGGAACACATAAGCGGCCATTAAAATGGAGGAATTACTGAGAAATTTGGAGATCAACCCACCTTGGGGGAAAAAACCACTGAATTCTTCATGCAAAAGCTTATGAATTTAAAAATCAGAACACTGTTTTAATAAATGGCAATACTGAAACATAAAAGCCCTCTAGCCATCATACTTGGTGTCATTACAAGTAGCAAAAGCTGCCAAACCTCATAATTGGGAAAACACTGATTGCATTCCATAGGTGGATGGTGTTAATGTTGTGCTGGGAGCTGCTGCTGCTTCCAGATCAGGTTAAGGCAATTCCCCACTCCACTCACACAATCAGCTAAATGAATTCATACTATGGTGCCAGATGTTCAGGATCAATTGTTTATAAGGAAAGCCAGTACTTCTCAGTAGAAGCTGAACAAAACTACAGTTTAAAGTTTTGCAAAAAGTGAAACACTTGTCCGGAGTGAGTGGAAAAGATCCATATTGATGACTTCCCGTTTTGCTTTCCACTGACTCAAGAAGTAAAAATAGTCTTTCAGGCTCTCCAGCAATCAGTTCTTGTAACTGGGTTCGGCTGATAGTGTCTTATTAGCTTTGGGCCCCATTAGCAAAAAACAACTATGACCAGAAAACAGAGTGGCCTCATAATTAGACTCTTTCACCCCTAAACTATTGTTTAGCACATTGTTTAACTCACTGGGATGCTCTGGTGGTAAAGATGATATGGCGGAACTCAAATTTACTTGATGGCACTTAAATTTGTGAACTTAATTAGAAATAAACCCACCAATACACATCTCTCCACCAACTTGTGAATAACTGGGCACTCAACAACAGCAACTTTTCTTCCACACCAAAGTTGATTGGTTTTCACATGACAACTTTGTACCACTTGTTTTAACTCAGGGAAGACACAGGCTGTCCTTGCTGAATATTTCACTTACCAACGCCAACGTGAACCATGTCAGAGGGCACTGATGACAACTGACAGAGGGTTTTCTCCAGGCTGGATATACGCATAACAGTTCACTGAAGCATGTGAGGACCCTATCAAAAGCCAGTAGCCCACTAGTCATCAGAATCACTGTGAAATGTACATATGGATAATATTTAAGGAGTTATGTATTTATTTATTTTAAACTGAAAACTATATTGAAGTTAAGGCACCCCTCAAAAAGATTCCTGTCAGCCAAGAGCTAACAGACAAGTATCTCCCTGTCTGGTTGTTTACATATTGCATGCCTCAGTGTATACCTACTTGCAGACTGACTGCCACCTTAAATAGGAGAGATTGTTAAATCTACAAGAAAGGAAATCCACAAGATGAAATGAACATCAGATGGAGTCCTGTTTATACGTAAAGACAAAAGATTGTTCTGGTATATCTTGGGATGCAGGAAAACACCGAGGTGTCCTTCACTGAGAAAGCAAGCTGACATCATACTTGTATCATGAAAGGAAGGTCATAGACAGCCTGGCTATGAAGTACAACAAGGATTTTGGATGAGCATTACTCTATGAGACAAGAGTACCTAGTTAAATAAGTCTAGGCTCTAGAATGCATGTTATGATTTTATATGTAACCACCAGTTTCCAATACTTCTATTTGCTATTACTTGACTCACTATGCTTTGTTATATAAAGTTATACTTGATTTCACTATAAACATATTTAAGTGCTGAATGTTATTTGGAGTGGTGATCTGAGCTGGAATCGAGAAGCTGGGTTACTGGGTTTTTTTTTTTGTTTTAGTTTTTTTGCAAACAATGAGTCTGAACATTACGAGCATCCAGTGAACACGGGGCTGGACATACCAAGTAAACGCTCAGAGAGCTTGAGTGTTCATGTGTGCCAATCACTAACTGGTAAAGTAATAGCGAGCCCTGTGAGGACTAGAGGGGAGTACTTGTGTTGCCCGTGGACAATGGAGTTAGAGAGCTGACCCACAGCAGGCACAGATAAGGCTTCCTCATGCTAAGGGCTGGTGGCAGCGAGGTGACTCAGCACTGGGTACCCCTGGGAAGCATCACAACTGGTTTGCTCTAAATGATTTTTCTCCAAGGGAAATCACTGTTGAACGAAGTGTCAGCACCCTGCACTTCCCATATTGATAAACAGGAAGGGAATCAGGACAGCCCCAGTATGAACAAGGCTGAAAACCACTGGGTAAAAGAACTAAGTAAAATCTTTCTGCATGTTCCTGGTCAGCAGAACTTCTCTGAAGGAGGGCATTATGTCAAGAATTATGTCAGACTGCCCTCCAAGGGGGCAATTCTCAAAGGACTAACATACTTTTTCAGAAATTCACTATAAGCCTTGGGGCACTTACTAGGGACACAGGCTTCTGGATTCCTTGCTGTTCTACACTGGAGCCTTAAAAGTAGTCATCAATAAAGAATAAAGAATATTCAAAACTTCAGACAAAAGAGGGGCTCTACTACCTCATAGTTTTTGTAAAGTCCCTCCAGACTAAGGTAATGCTGACAATGTACTGAAATCGTTCTTGGCCCATAGCAAAGCAGAGGTATTTTTAATGAATGTGCACAATGGAAACTTGCAAATAAGTGTGTCAGAAGTCCATGGATTACAAGAAAGTCTCCTGGTTCCACAGCTATGATATCCGTCTATCTTGACTCTTCTGAAGGCCACAGAAAGGAAGCCATTTACAATCCAACACTAGATAGAGACCTGATGACAAATGGCATTACTGACAGCTAAGAATGGATTCCTGCAAAGCACTCCTGTCGTGGAACCTTTGTTAATGCTTTGCCATTCAGAAGAAAGCACAGCACTTGACCCCACAGCCTCTTCTTTGGGCAGAGAGGGAGAGGTGAAAGGATAAATCTACATATCTGAAAAAAGATCTAAGTCTATGAAAGGTTTCAGAGTAACAGCCGTGCTGTTACTCTGAAACCTGTCATTATGCAAGGCACTGCATTTAGCCGTATGGAGTGGAAATCTATCAACTGCATGAAAAAACTTGCACAGATACAGACAGACATCATCTTCCTTTCCAAATGCAAACAGATGGACATCGTACCAAAAGGACTGAAGGTAAAAAATCCATTACAATCTACATACCACACAGACTATGCTGACAGCTTGTGCCACACGCTCTCAAAGAAACTGCGGAATCACCTGATCAACATCCTCTACAGCAAACAGGGACAGATTAAGAATGAGCTCTCAAAAATGGATACTCTCATAAAAAACCAACCTTCCACACAAACTTCCTCGTGGCTGGATTTTACTAAAACTAGACAAGCCATTTACAACGCACACTTTGCTTCTCTACAAAAGAAAAAGGACACTAAACTTTCTAAACTACTACATGCTACAAGGGGCCACAGCAATGGTTCCCTCAACCCACCTAGCAATATTGTTAACCTATCCAACTATACTCTCAGCCCAGCAGAAGCAGCTGTTCTATCCCGGGGCCTCTCCTTCTGCCCCTCCACCCCCACGAACATGATACAGTTCTGTGGTGACCTAGAATCCTATTTTCGACGTCTCCGACTACCAACACTACAGAAAGAAGGATTCTAGGTGGACTCCTCCTGAAGGTCGAAACAGCAGACTGGACTTCTACATAGAGTGCTTCCGCCGACGTGCACGGGCTGAAATTGTGGAAAAGCAGCATCACTTGCCCCATAACCTCAGCCATGCGGAACGCAATGCCATCCACAGCCTCAGAAACAACTCTGACATCATAATCAAAAAGGCTGACAAAGGAGGTGCTGTTGTCATCATGAATAGGTCGGAATATGAACAAGAGGCTGCTCGGCAGCTCTCCAACACGAGTTTCTACAAGCCATTACCCTATGATCCCACTGAGAGTTACCAAAAGCAACTACAGCATTTGCTCAAGAAACTTCCTGAAAAAGCACAAGATCAAATCCGCACAGACACACCCCTGGAACCCCGACCTGGGATATTCTATCTACTACCCAAGATCCATAAACCTGGAAATCCTGGGCGCCCCATCATCTCAGGCATTGGCACCCTGACAGCAGGATTGTCTGGCTATGTAGACTCCCTCCTCAGGCCCTACGCTACCAGCACTCCCAGCTACCTTCGAGACACCACTGACTTCCTGAGGAAACTTCAATCCATCGGTGATCTTCCTGATAACACCATCCTGGCCACTATGGATGTAGAAGCCCTCTACACCAACATTCCACACAAAGATGGACTACAAGCCGTCAGGAACACTATCCCCGATAATGTCACGGCTAACCTGGTGGCTGAACTTTGTGACTTTGTCCTTACCCATAACTATTTCACATTTGGGGACAATGTATACCTTCAGATCAGTGGCACTGCTATGGGTACCCGCATGGCCCCACAGTATGCCAACATTTTTATGGCTGATTTAGAACAACGCTTCCTCAGCTCTCGTCCCCTAAAGCCCCTACTCTACTTGCGCTATATTGATGACATCTTCATCATCTGGACCCATGGAAAAGAAGCCCTTGAGGAATTCCACCATGATTTCAACAATTTCCATCCCACCACCAACCTCAGCCTGGTCCAGTCCACACAAGAGATACACTTCCTGGACACTACAGTGCTAATAAACAATGGTCACATAAACACCACCCTATACCGGAAACCTACTGACCGCTATTCCTACCTGCATGCCTCCAGCTTTCACCCTGACCACACCACACGATCCATCGTCTACAGCCAAGCTCTGCGATACAACCGCATTTGCTCCAACCCCTCAGACAGAGACAAACACCTACAAGATCTCTGTCAAGCTTTCTTACAACTACAATACCCACCTGCGGAAGTAAAGAAACAGATTGATAGAGCCAGAAGAGTTCCCAGAAGTTACCTACTACAGGACAGGCCTAACAAAGAAAATAACAGAACGCCACTAGCCGTCACCTTCAGCCCCCAACTAAAACCCCTCCAACGCATTATTAAGGATCTACAACCTATCCTAAAGGATGACCCAACACTCTCACAAATCTTGGGAGACAGGCCAGTCCTTGCCTACAGACAGCCCCGCAACCTGAAGCAAATACTCACCAACAACCACATACCACACAACAGAACCACTAACCCAGGAACTTATCCCTGCAACAAAGCCCGTTGCCAATTGTGCCCACATATCTATTCAGGAGGCACCATCACAGGGCCTAATAACATCAGCCACACTATCAGAGGCTCGTTCACCTGCACATCCACCAATGTCATTTATGCCATCATGTGCCAGCAATGCCCCTCTGCCATGTACATTGGTCAAACTGGACAGTCTCTACGTAAAAGAATAAATGGACACAAATCAGATGTCAAGAATTATAACATTCATAAACCAGTCGGAGAACACTTCAATCTCTCTGGTCACGCAATCACAGACATGAAGGTCGCTATCTTAAAACAAAAAAACTTCAAATCCAGACTCCAGCGAGAAACTGCTGAATTGGAATTCATTTGCAAATTGGATACTATTAATTTAGGCTTAAATAGAGACTGGGAGTGGCTAAGTCATTATGCAAGGTAGCCTATTTCCTCTTGTTTTTTCCTACCCCCCCCCCCCGATGTTCTGGTTTAACTTGGATTTAAACTTGGAGAGTGGCCAGTTTGGATGAGCTATTACCAGCAGGAGAGTGAGTTTGTGTGTGTATGGGGGTGGGTTTTTGGAGGGGGGTGAGGGAGTGAGAGAACCTGGATTTGTGCAGGAAATGGCCTAACTTCATTATCATGCACATTGTGTAAAGAGTTGTCACTTTGGATGGGCTATCACCAGCAGGAGAGTGAATTTGTGTGGGGGGGTGGAGGGTGAGAAAACCTGGATTTGTGCTGGAAATGGCTTTTAGATAAGCTATTACCAGCAGGACAGTGGGGTGGGAGGAGGTATTGTTTCATATTCTCTGTGTATATATAGAGTCTGCTGCAGTTTCCACGGTATGCATCTGATGAAGTGAGCTGTAGCTCACGAAAGCTCATGCTCAAATAAATTCGTTAGTCTCTAAGGTGCCACAAGTACTCCTTTTCTTTTTAAGTCTATGAAGTATCCTAATGAGATCAGTGGAAGTACACATTGGTCCTCTGATGTGCCCCCATTGCTAAGACGACACCGAAAGCCTGCATCATAAGAAGGAAAGAGGAGGCCTACTTCCCTAACAGACTCCCCACCAGTTTACGCCTGGAGTAGATGCTGCTAGATTACTTCTGTTTGTGGGAGATTTCTTCTAGTAGGATATCTGGAACTAAAATTCACAGGGAGATCAAAAACCTGGAATGGGAAATAGAAAAAATTTCTTCAACTTTTCATGAGGGGAAGTTTTCACCACACAACTGCTGAAGACCCTCATCCAAATCTCCTCAGTTTAAAAAAAAAGAGTAAGTAGCTTCTATTTTGTCTGGAACTTCTCTCTCAACAGAATTGCAATCGCTATTACAATGCAAGTTGTTGGTATGCTACTAGTGTCTGGCGGAGCTAACCAAAGCAAAACATTGTGTTGGAGAAGGCAGAGTAGGCACCAGGTGTCTCCCAGAATTCCCACACTATTTCCTTGGTGTCATGAAATGGAAGCACATGGAAAGGGGAATAAGCACTACTACCTGATCCCAAGGCCTTTCTGGTGCTGAAGAAGAAGAATCATCACAAGCCAGTGCTCCAATAAATGCAGTTAAGGAGGGAAATCTCTGCTTCACCTGGCTCTGAGGTTGAAGAATCCAAGTTCCTCATGTTCCTGTACTCTTTTACAGTTCTCTGCTTCAGTCCTGGTACTTCCCACACTGAATAGGGAATCTATTTGCCATTAAGCTGGCCAGGAAGACCATATTTGCTGTTTCTGCCATGACTCTTTCTTCCCTGACCTCTAACTCAGTTTCTCTCCCACCCAGCTATCAGTTTTAATGTTTGCTTTGTATCCAAAATATTTAAGAGTTAAAACATAATTCAGGTTTGTACAAAATACATAAAATTAAGACATAATAAAGCTGTACAATAGAACAGCACCAACTATGATGAACCAAACACTAATCAATTGTTTCATGGAGGATGAAGACAGTAAGAGTGCTTTTTCATTAAGACACTGCTTCCTCAATCTAAAACCCACTGTAAAGTTTCTTATTATTGGATCATTCAGCAAGTTAAAACATTCCGTCTTTCAAAAAGATTTTCCAAGGTATAGATTTTACACCCCTTTTTGATTTTTTTATTTCTACAATTTTAAAAGCATCATTCACCACACATACACAGATGTACTAGTTTTGAAACCCTTCTCATGTGCCTGGGACAGCTCTCCCTTTATTTTTTAAATAAACTGATCTTGAGTTATCAGATAAGGAGAGATTACTCACCCTATGCAGTAATCGGAGTTCTTCAAGATGTGTCCTCCCTCCCCCATGGGTGTTCCACTTCAGCTGCACTTATACCTCATGCCTTTTCATCATAGGTTTTTGGTAGAAGTGCCCACTCAACCCCTGCATGCGCCCTACACATCCTCATACCCTGCATCGAGGCTATATAGGGCTGCGCAGTCAAACCACCCTCAGTTCCTTCTCCACCACAAAGTCTCAATGGAAACTCTGAAGCAGAAGGGAAGGAGGACAGGTAGAGGATCACCCATGGGTCGACATCTCAAAGAACTCCAGTTACTGCACAGGGTGAGTAACCTCTCCTTCAAGTAGTGTCCCCATGGGTACTCCACCTCAGGTGACTACCAAGCAGCACCCAGCTGGAGAAGGGGGCTTCAGAATCACATCCCAGACTGATAAGACTGCATTCCCAAAGGCTGCATCCAAGCTTGAAGACAATTACCACATAATGTCTGGAAAAGATGTGAGTTGAAGTCCAAGTTGCTGCCTTGCAACTGTCCAGAACAGGAACACATTTGACCAATGTCATAGAAGTAGAGATCTTGTGAAATGGGCCAACACCATAGGAGGAGGCTGAATGTCAGCAGATTCATAGTATGATATAACAATCATAAATCCACCTGGAGAGTCTTTGGGTGGCACCTAACAAATCTTTAGATCTATCCACAAATGGAAAACAGCTTGAGTGAGTTCCTAAATGACCTGGTTCTGTCCAGATAAAAGGACAATGTCCTCCTAACAACCAAGGTGTGTAAAGCAGCACTCCCTTGGACTGATGAGGTTTTAGGGAAGAAGGGGGAAAAAAAAAAAAAAAAGAGAGAGACCAGAAAGTAGATGACTTTGTTAATTTGAAATTCAGATGACACCTTGGGTAAAATGAGAATATGGACATAAGAAAATTTTGTCATTGAAAAATTTAAATGGAAGTCCCGCCTTTTGAGCCTCTATTTTTTCAATCCTTCAGGCAGAGAGGATAGCTACAAGAAAGACTATCTTCATAGATAAGTTAATGAGTGAAGACGTAGCCACTGGCTCAAAATAGAGGATTTATAAAGGCATTTAAGTATTAGGTTCATCTCTCGAGTTGGAGTGGGTTCCTTAATTTGAGGAAAAAGGTTCCACAATCGTTCAAGAAACCTCAGAGTTGTGGGATGAGCAAAAACGGCGAGTCCCTGAACAGGGGAATGATAGGCTATAATAGCCACGAGTCATACCCTGATACAACAACTCCTAGATCATCCTAGTTTTTTATAAAACTCAAGAAGGTAGTCCCAAACTGTCAAAATGAATGAGTGAGCAGGTAGAGAACATCTGATCACACCAAATGCTGAACCTCTTCCATTTGTGAAAGAAAAGTAGATCTCGTGAACTCTTTTCTACTGTTCAGTAATACTGTTGTGCCTCCTCAGAACAATAAATCTCTATTCCCATTAACGCGTGCCATAGGTTGCCGACCCCTGGGTTCGGGTTACATTATACACACACACACACACACACACCCCCAATGTGTATATATCAGAGCATACATGAAAGAGGAGAAAGAAAAGGTTTTTTGGTAGGAAAGGAGTGCACGCCCCAAGACATGGGTAGAGGTAGAGATCAGGCTAGAATCCTGGTATTTATGGGACAGTAGTACAGCAGTTGCTGGGCAAGGGATTGGCACTATTAACATGAACTATAAGTCTGAAGTAGCATTTTTAAAATGTAAGCATTCAAACTTGTATTACTATATTTTTAATGGTTGCATCTTTGAATACAAAAAGTTCCGTTTTATCAGCCACAGTTGCTTAAGGTGAGAAAGAAAAAGAATGCTAGTAAAGTTTCAGAGCACAGAATGAGTTTGATAAGACTGGGATGTAGGTTTACAGTAATCAGTCAGAATGACCAAAATATAAGTTACCTCCATTTCACAAATATTGTTTGTCCAAGTAGAATGAAGTGCTAAGAGTAATGATAATGGCCTCTCAGTTATTTTCAGGTTCTCATGCACTACCAATATACAATGTTAGAGTCACAAGCATTGTAGAAGAAATGTTCAAATAAAAGTGAAAACGCTAGTTAAAATCCATAAGAACATTCCTATTCATATTGTTTTACAGTAATATATACTTATAAAAACAAAACAGAGTGTGGGACCAGGTTGCCTTATAGTGTCTTTAATGGGAAATGGTTGACACATTGATGAATCTTGTTCTAAAGCAACAGAAAGAATTAACAAAACTGATTTTTTTCTCAATATTCTAGTAGAAACAGTAGTAAAATTTTCAATACTTCCTTCTGAATAATCTTAGTTTATTAGAACAATTATTGAGAATTAAACACACTGCAGTCATTCCTTTACTATTAAGGAAAGTAAATAAAACAGTGTTTATCTTCCTAATGCTCTTCTTTTATGGAAGAGGATGCCACCTAAATTTTCCTATAATAAAAAGTTCTTTGAAGAGCACAATTAAAGATGGGGGGAGCAAAAGTGTGCTCTCTCTCTCTGAACTTGGAGAGCATGAAAACGCTCACATGAACTGCAACATTGTGATTTAACACTCATTTTCTTTGTCTCATCAGCCTTCATACTGCTATTAAGAGACAAAGACATGCCTTTGAGAAAAAAAACTAAATGAAATCCAATTCCTCACTCCCACCAAAAAATACCAGTTCAAGAGCAGTATCACTGATTAGGCATTAATATAATTGTGTCATGATTTACAGGAATTATCCCTGCAAAAAATGCAAGCTCTGAAAGACTGCCTGCCAGCAACTCTAGAGGCAGAAATCCTGAGCTACAGATGAAGCTGCATCCTCCTATAGGCTTAGCCAATGATTGCCAGCTCAAATATGAGTGATAAGCATGATATGAATGCTTAATTAATTTGATGACCATTCTGGTATCAGAAGACAATTCTAGCATGTTCTCCTGGATATATTTTTGATAAGAAAAAAGCATTCTTTGCAGGACAAAACAAAAAGAAAAAATTAATGAAAATGTCTTAATGAAAGTTTACTAAGTTCTAAATAGAAGAACCTCGCACATTCTTAGACCAAACACAAAGAGGTTAATCAAATTTTATGACCAACTCTGCCTATACTGAGAATTAAGAAACCTTCAACGATAAATAAATAAATAAATCACACAAGACAGCGAGGGCAGCAAGTGTTGATAGAGTCCATGTTTCTCAAAGACAAAATGTTCAACTTGCATATAAAACTAGGTTCAGCATTTGTTACAAAACTGATTCTACTCAGGTAGAAAATGGTAGAGTGAAAGAACAAATCGAGGCATGATTATGTCACATCAGCACTAAGCTCGATTTGCTTTCTTTGGTGACCAGAGAGCTTCAGTGCTGCAGATAACTATGGGAATTATCATAAAGAGATCGAGAGTAGTTGTAATGAGCAGTATCGGAATGAGCAGAACAAAAAGCACCCAAATCCAGCTGAAATACTAGGCAAATAAGTGTAAGAGGGAAGACACTAAAGAACCTATAGAATAATAGTATGTACTTTCATATACACGCACTTGTTCATCCCTTAGCAAATATTTTAAAAGTGGCCTCCAAACAGATAGGTTTCACTTAAAGTGTTCCAGACAACAAGGATAAAGGCAGGGTTTGACAAAAATAGACAATTTTCCTTGGCAAATGGGAGCTTAGATACCAATTTCTGCCAAATTTAAGCTTTTTTTTTTTAAATGAAGTGTATCGCCTTTGTTTAGGCTTGGAAGGATTAGATTTTTATCAATAAATGTCAGTAAACAATTTCACTGTACATAGATAAACTAACAAATTATTTCCATCAATAATCTAAATTTATATATAGGCAAAGAAAATAATGCCTGAGAACTTAAAACACAAAGAAAAATCTTAAATCAAACTGACATGATGTTGACAGTTTGTCTTAACAGTTATAGAGCTTGTAACTTTTTCAATCTCAACATCTAGTCATTAAATTGTGACATCCCCCCATAATTTCTCACAACGAAAAATTTAACTCCATAAAAATTTTTAAAAAAAATCTATGTCTATTTTTAAGCAACTGTCAAAATTATAAAAATATAAAAATCCAGTTTGGCCAGCAAAGCCTACCTTTATTGATTGCGGATGACCTTCTAGATGTGAACTAAATGTGAATTAATGCAGGACTGTCTTACTCAGTCTGCAAACAAAGCTTGAAACAAGAAAAGCGTTAAGTGCCTAATGCCCAAATCCTAGCCCCACCACACATCCCAAGCAGCCATGCTGTGCAGTGGGAAGTTCCTCTGGGGGTACAAGCCCACTCCACAGTAATGGCAATGTTCTGTAGCTTCCTCTCCAACCAGTGTTAGAGCACCCTCTGTGTCACTTAGTTTTTCCTCCCCCAAGTACAGAGGGCTGATGGATGTGTCTTCTGCTGCCAATGCCAAAGCCCTTAATTCGGACCTTAAACTTTGCTTTCCACGCTAAAGAAAATTTCCGTTTCACCCTTCTTTTTCCAACAATGACAGTTTGCCATCATTAAAATAACAATGCCTCTTCTTAAATCCTTATTCTTGCCTTAAGTCATCTCCCTTTCAACTACTGCAAACAACCTCTACCTTGATTCTCCATAATTTCAGGAAGTCTACTATGAATAGACTTTTTTGGATAAGAAATAGGGACTACGATCTCTATCATTCACCAAAATTGCAGCTCTAGTTTTGAAACTTCCCAAAGACCATATTACCATGGCCTAGTTTGCCAACCTGTTTAAAAAAAAAAAAAAAGGAATGTATTTACTATCTTCTTTATACACTTCTCTTGTGCTACCCCATGTTGAACACTCCCACATGCACACAAACCACTAAACCCACCTGTTGAAGATGCACTTCAAAAATCTTGTTCCTTATCTTAGAACTGACTTGACTTTTTTTCCCAACACTGTGAGAAACACCACAAAGCATACTGCATCTTGAAGAAGAAATTCATACATTAGAAGTAGCATATCATTTATCACCATATGTATGTCACTGAATTCATGTTTCCTCAAACATGAATAGCCAAAATAGGTACTCCATGGGTTCTCACTGTCATATACTTTTACAGACTATTTTTTCTACTCTTATCACTTTCTTCAGCCCAGCAGGCTACTCCAGATTTTGCTATCTTGTTAGATTTTCAAGTGTTCAGGATTATTTTCTTTTAATTAGATATTGTAGGCAAGTTTGCTTTTATGCAAAACCACCTTTTACAACTCACATTGCCCAAAATAATCCCTTATCCAAAGAAAGCTGTCAACCCAGCTTTTCCTTCTCTATAGCTATAGTTAATTATCAGCGGCCATTTGTCAGCTTCTGTTTTACACTATTAACAACCACACTCTATCACTGTGCCTTTCACATCTTCATTTTTGACCCTTCTTATTCTTTGTTCTTCACTTCAGCAGATCTATAAGGAGAAGGCATTCTGAAAAGAGGGTAACTTTAATTGAATACCGGTGTTATGCCAATACTTGTACTGCAGAACCTCAGAGTTACAACACCAGAGTTGTGAAGTGACCGGTCAATCACAGACTTCATTTGGAACTGGAAGTATGCAATCAGGCAGCAGCAGACACCAAAAAAAGGAAAATACAGTACAGTACTGCGCTAAACAGAAACTACTTTTAAAAAATAGGAAGTTTAAAAAAATATTTGACAAGATAAGGAAACTGTTTCTGTGCTTGTTTCTTTAAATTAAGATAGTTAAAACCAGCATTTTTCTTCTGCACAGTAAAGTTTCAAAACTGTATTAAGTCAATGTCCAGTTGTAAATTTTTGATAATGTTTTGTTCAGAGTTACAAACAACCTCCATTCCCGAGGTGTTCATAACTGTGAGGTTCTACTGTATTCACTGACAGACTGCCTAGCTGCAACTTTATCAAGCCGACTTTTCCGGGGGCAACTACTCTCAATGTGCATGGAGCTCATTAAAGCAACATTCATCTTGAAATCTACTCACTGTAGTACACCAGTGGTCCCCAAACTTTTCAGGGTTGCACCCTGCCCCCTTAACCCCGCTCGCCTCCCCCGGAGCAGCTCCAGGGGGTGTGGGGAGGGAGAGACAGGAGTAAGGGGGCCAAGGCTTGGGCCACATCTGGGGGTATGGGCAGGGCCAGGAGTGGAGCTGGGTGGCACTCCCTCCCTGCCCCCCCAGGGGGGCTGGCCCAGGCCTCAGCCAGGCCCCCCAAAAAACATTCCTCCATGCCCCCCAAGAAGGCCATGCCCCACAGTTTGGGGACTCTGTACTACACCTACCCTGCAATCCTCCAACAGATTTTTGTGGTTTGATAATCACATTCGCATTTCCAAACATTTAGAAGTATTATCAGATGTTCAAAGGCCCTAAACCAAATCCATTTTAAAGACTAATTGATTGCAGTGGATTTTGGATCAAGTCAAAACTGAAAGAAGAAAAAAAAAAAAGATTCTCTGTCTACAAAAACCTCTAATTTATTGGAATTCAATGAATTACATGTTAAACAAATAAAACATTTTCACAGAGGAGCAATTCAATTGCTGTCCTGATAACAACAATGGATGCTATATGGACATGAAGCATAGACTAGCCCATATATGATTTGATATTCCTGCTTCCTTTAGAGCTGAGGTTAAATACATTTTCTGCAAATTACAGGAAACTGCCACCCGCTCCTTAGAGATTGATGTCCAATTATCTTTGTTCCCCTACAGTATTTAATATTTGTATAGCAGAGAGACAGACAGATACATCCAATTTTCATTTTGTATTACAGTTGAGAATTTGTTATTTCTCTATAAATAACTTACTGGTGGGAACAGAAAGTTACTAAGTAAAAGGTGTGCATAGGTAAAAATATACACGTTCAGCTACATAAAGATATCAGAATACACTAGGTATAACAGGCACAGCTTCTGTGTGTTACTGGATGATCCCCAAGAGTTATGACTATGTATCCACAACTACAAAGAGGAAGTCAAAGACGACAAGGCTTACTGTCCATACCTACTATGGACTGAGAAAGAAGATGTAGCAAGCCCAAACTACCCGGGTAAGATGGTATAATAGATAACTTATACAGAAAGGCCTCTTGGGAAGCCTATTGTCTCATTTCACATTAATATTTGTATTGTAAACGCTGTGGGACAGGGACGATCTTTTCATATGTGTGGTACAATGGAACTGGAGACTCCAGGCATTAACCTAAATATAAATTCAGACAATGGTAATAGGAAAATAAAGCAACCCAGCTCTCCTAGAAGGCACAAAGATTCTCCTTGGGCCAGAGAGAATTGCTGGGACACACAGGCAGAAATAAGTTTTTGAACTGAGATTTGGCAGATTTTTCCTCCCATGCCATAGGTAATACTCTGACTGCTTAGTCATATTAGTTTAAAAGTTTAACATTTTATAATTTTTACTAAAAAAAACTTTATTTCCATAAAGACAACCTGAACTCCATGTGATAGCTTGTTTGGGCACTCTTAGGCCTCTTCAAACAGAAGCCAACTGTCTTTAGATCATAAAGGAAGCCAAAAATGGGACTGAGGTAATGGACATGAGTACCCAGTCCAAGGAAAGACTCCAAGCCCTTGCCCAGAAGGTGCTGAGAGGAAACTGGCTTTGAATGGTAGTATGGGGACAACAGGAAAAAAACAAAACAAAAAACCTTGAAAGGTGATAGATGTGATTACAAGTGTTACAAGTGCTATTATTGTTTTGATGTTTTCCTCCATTAGTTTAAAGCTAAATATTTAGATTGTAAACACAAACACACAAGAATCATCTTAGACACTAGGTGCCCTGACAATTAAAAACAATTCACAACCAAAACAAAAACCAGATTAGTACTAAATAGTAACAGATTAGCTACCAGGCAAAAAAGTTGAGACACTTCCTTACTCAGCCTTGAACCCATTCTAATTTAAACAGCAACAAAAACAAAAAAAATATATTTTAAAAGTAACATTCTAAAAACAGGGCCACTACTAAAGTTTCAAACACATTTTCTGAAGAATTTTAAGAGCGCTTGTGAAAAGCCATGTCTACCCTTCTCCTTTCAGAAAGGAAGTGTTCTCACATGGCAAGGAAAGTTCTTTGTTCATGTGACAGTATACCTCCGAAGGCAGACGTAAATGAATGTTTGTGTAAACTGTAACAGGAATTAGTAGTTTCTACCTAGGTTGGATACCTCTAGAGACCAGTATGCCTATCATTACAGGCAAGTACTTCACAATAAAAAATAAATAATTAAATTTGAGTAAAAGCAGTATGAGGGTAGCTGATAAGGAGCTATATCCTAGGCTCCCAGACATCTTCCTGCTAATGATTACATCCCTCACCACACTTTAAACTTTAGTATTTATGATGGGCAAATTATTCTCTCCCTTGTCTCCTTCCACCACAACAGCTACTTTCCTGTACTAGAAGAGCCCTAATCTGGTTGAATAGTCCTGGGATGTCCAAAGGCTGCATGCTTCTTCCTATCCAGTAAGAAAGTGCCAGGAAATGAAAACTTTGGCCTACGTGCCAGGTAGTCTCTCAAACTCCTAATATGCAGTTAAAATCTTCACTTCTCTCATGGGGTAGCATTGCAAGCGGGAGGCATAACACCACCAGAGGTTAAATGACACGGTTTCAGAGTAGCAGCCGTGTTAGTCTGTATTCGCAAAAAGAAAAGGAGTACTTGTGGCATCTTAGAGACTAACCAATTTATTTGAGCATAAGCTTTCGTGAGCTACAGCTCACTTCATTGGATGCATTCAGTGGAAAATACAGTGGGGATATTCATATACATAGAGAACATGAAACAACGAGTGTTACTATACACACTGTAACAAGAGTGATCAGGTAAGGTGAACTATTACCAGCAGGAGAGCGGGGGAAAAAAACCTTTTGTAGTGATAATAAAGTGATCACTAAAGGTGAGCTATTACCAGCAGGAGAGCGGTGCGCGGATCGGGGGGGGGGACCTTTTGTAGTGATAATGAAGGTAGGCCATTACCAGCAGTTGACAAGAACATCTGAGGAACAGTGGGGGAGGGGATAAACATGGGGAAATAGTTTTACTTTGTGTAATGACACATCCACTCCCAGTCTCTATTCAAGCCTAAGTTAATTGTATCCAGTTTGCAAATTAATTCCAATTCAGCAGTCTCTCATTGGAGTCTGTTTTTGAAGTTTTTTTGTTGAAGTATTGCCATTTTTAGGTCTGTAATCAAGTGACCAGAGAAATTGAAGTGTTCTCCAACTGGTTTTTGGAATGTTATAATTCTTGATGTCTGATTTGTGTCCATTTATTCTTTTACGTAGAGACTGTCCAGTTTGACCAATGTACATGGCAGAGGGGCATTGCTGGCACACGATGGCATATATCACATTGGTAGATGTGCAGGTGAACGAGCCTCTGATAGTGTGGCTGATGTGATTAGGCCCTATGATGGTGTCCCCTGAATAAATATGTGGGCACAGTTGGCAACGGGCTTTGTTGCAAGAACAGGTTCCCGGGTTAGTGGTTCTGTTGTGTGGTGTGTGGTTGCTGGTGAGTATTTGCTTCAGGTTGGGGGGCTGTCTGTAAGCAAGGACTAGCCTGTCTCCCAAGATCTGAGAGAGTGATGGGTCTTCCTTCAGGATAGGTTGTAGATCCTTGATGATGCGTTGGAGAGGTTTTAGTTGGGGGCTGAAGGTGACGGCTAGTGGCGTTCTGTTATTTTCTTTGTTGGGCCTGTCCTGTAGTAGGTGACTTCTGGGTACTCTTCTGGCTTTGTCAATTTGTTTCTTCACTTCAGCAGGTGGGTACTGTAGTGATCTTGTAGGTTTGTGTCTGTCTGAGGGGTTGGAGCAGATGTGATTGTATCGTAGAGGTTGGCTGTAGACAATGGATCGTGTGGTGTGGTCTGGATGAAAGCTGGAGGCATATAGGTCGGCATAGCGGTCAGTAGGTTTCCGGTATAGGATGGTGGTTATGTGACCATCGGTTATTAGAGATTAAGTGTTTCTCAATAAATTCAACATAGTTTATTAGTAATTTAGTTGCATGGGAAAAGATAAGACACTACATTCCAAGGAATTCTGAAACCTTTGGATTTCCTTAAATCTATAAACTCAAGTAGTTCTGAAATATAGGTCATCTAGACTTAAAAACCTTACACGTAGAACAGAGACAAACATTAACACTCACGCAAATTAGTCCTCCATATATACACTGGCAGATTTGTATTATCGCTGCATTAGGCAACCACTGATCAACATTTCCCTCAAAAAGCCTTTTAGAAGGATATAAAAAACATCTAGACATTATGGACTCTGAAACCTTGACTGGACACAATGCACCATTGTATGCACTGAGATTAAAACAAAACTTCCTCCAGCTGATCTAGAAACATACAGTAACTCTTCACTTAAAATCTTTCCGGTTAACATTGTTTTGTTGTTACGTTGCTGATCAATTAGGGAACATGCCCGTTTAAAGTTGTGCAATGCTCCCTTATAACATCGTTTGGCAGCCATCTGCTTTGTCCACTGCTTGCAGGAAGAGCTGCCCATTGCAGCTAACTGGTGGGGGCTTGGAACCAGGGTGGACTGGCAGCCCCCGCCCCCCCCCATCAGCTCCCCGTTCCCCTAAGTTCCCTGGGTGGCAGCTGCCCAGCAGGCTATCAATTGCCCGCAGTTCAGCTGTCCCTCCCACCACTGCCATGTGCTGCTTCTGTCCTCTCCCTTGGAGCTGCTCCCCAGAGCCTCCTGCTTGTTGTGGGGTCAGTGTACTTAAAGGAGCAATGCGCCTCTCTCTCTCACTCACACACACTGTGTGTCTCTGTCTGCCATGCTGTCTCCCCTCCCTCCATTTATGCTGCCTTGTAGAGTGTGAGGCTACGTTAATGAGTTAACCCTTGAAGGCTCAGCCAATTGCTAGATCATCATGTAGCAGTAAGGCATTCCCTGGGAAATATCCCATCCTCTGACTTCACCACCTCAACCAAGCTTCACAATTTCTCTGGAACCTAAGGCCCCCCAGCCCTCATTTACATTAATTCTTATGGGGAAATTGGATTCACTTAATATCATTTCACTTAAAGTCGCAATCATAACTACAACGTTAAGCAAGAAGTTACTATACTGTAGACCAAATTCTGTCCTCGGTTACATCCATGAAATTCCATTTAAATCAAAAGTGATTTGCTTCAATTAAATCACATCTCTGAAACCTAGGGCAGAATTTAGCTCCTAGATGCACAAGTGAGAGAGAGAGAGTGAGCTCTTACAGCCATATAAATAAAAAGAAAACAAATAAAGAAGTGGAACCACTACACATTGAGGATGGGGTAGAGATTAAAGATATTCTAGGTTTGGCCCAACACCTAAATGAATACTTTGCCTCTGTTTTTAATAAGAGTAACGAGGAACTTGGTGGCAGTGGCAGGGTGGCTAATGGAAACAAGGATATGGAAGTAAAAATTATAGGGTTCCCAACCCTCCAGGATTGGCCTGGAGTCTCCCAGCATCCATCTCCCAGTGACTACTGAAAGCAATCCAGGAGATTTTAATAGGATATTTTAAGAAAACGACATTATGTCATGTTGGAGGGGAGGAATCTCCCAGAATAGCTTTAGTCAGAGTTGGCAACCCAAAGAAATTACTACATTCAACATGGAAACCAAAATCATGGGACCAAATCAGGTGCCCCAGATAATCATCTTCCAAGAATACTAAAGGAATTGGCACATGAAATTGCAATTCCAATAGCAAGATTTTTTAATGAATCCTTAAACTCAGAGGTCACACCCTAAATGACTGAAAAATTGCTGATATAAAAAAAGGAAAAAATCTGACCCAGGCAACTACAGGCCTGTTAGATTTACTTCAATTGTACACAAGCTCTTAGAGCAAATTTTGAAAGAGAAAGTAATTAAATACATGGAGGTAAAGAGTAACTGGGATAACAAAATATGGCTTACAAAAGGTAGATTTTGCCAGAACAACATGATCTTTCTTTAACTAGATAACCAATTTTTTAGATAAAGTAAATACAGTAGACCTAATCTACCTTGATTTCAGTAAAGCATCAAATATTGTTCCACCTAGGTCTTGAAATTACTAGTTAAATTGGAGAAGGGGATTAATCCAAAAGTGGGTAAGGAAATGATTAAAAGGGGAGACTACAATAGGTCATATCGAAAGGTGAACTGTGCGGCTGAAGGGCGGTTACTAGTGGAGTTCCTGGAGGATTGGTCTTGGGCCCAATCTTATTTAACATTTGCATTAATGATCTTGGACAAAAAGTGGGAGTATGCTAATAAAATCTGCAGATGACACACAGTTGGGAAGTACTGCCAATACAGAGGAGGACCAGAGTATCATACAAGATGATCTGGATGACCTTGAAAAGTGGAGTAATAGAAATTGAATGAAATTGCAAAGTCATGCAATTAGGGACTAACACAATTTTCTGCTAAAACTGGAGATTTACCAGTTGGAAGCAAGAGAGGAGAGGAAAGACCTGGGTATACTGGTCAATCACAGGATGACTATGAGCCACCAGTGTGATACTATCATGAAAAAGGCTAATGCAATCCTAGGATGCATTAGGAGAGGCATTTCCAGTAGAGATAGGGAAGCACGGTGGATTTTATTTAAATCAAATTGACTTAAATCACTAGTCAGGAAGACTCAATTTAATCATGGATTTCTACATAAAAATGCATTCCTGTTGGTTGTTATAACTTTAATGCATATTCTTCACAAATCAGAGATAGATGTAGGTTTCATTTTTAGAAGGGACACACACTATATGTTTTTTAAGTGATTTATTTTGAAAACTATTCAGATTAGTTTTACAGCTATATCAGAAAATGAATGATTGTTTGGTTATTTCATTTACCAAAGATAACTGAAGCAGATATTTATGAAATCATTGAGAGGTGAACTATCTCCAATTCAACAGGTTAATCATTAATATTTGGAGGATTTTCTTGCCATACTGTATTAGCAGGAGAACATCACCAAACTGACATTTAACTAAAACAACATTCTGTATTCTGGATTATTTTTTCCCTTCAACAGAAAACATAATATTTTAACAAAACAAGCATACGAATTTTTGTATTTAAACATTCACATTTTTTAAAATCAGGTTGTTAAAATTATTTTTAACTAAATAAATGAAATTAAAAAAAATTAAATTGACTATCAGCCAGGTCAACATGAGAAACTTAAAATATTGGCTAATGCAGCTAACTCAGTTGTCTTCACCTTCACTTTCCTGTTTGTTCATAATCTGGAAAAGAAAAACAAGCTTTCCTGCTTTTTCAGGTCCCAAACGATTTCTCAATTTGGAATTAATTAGCCCAAAGGAAGAAAATATTCTTTCTACACTGGCTGAAGAAGCTACTGCTGTTAAAAGTGAGATTATCACTTCAACAGTCTCTGAATCCTAGTGCTTAAGTGACTTCCATCAGTTCACTTGTGTGGCTTTCTTTAAATCATCATCAGCAAACATTTATTTCTTGAATGGTTCACCCTTAGTTCTGAAGTTTATTATAGCTGCCGTTATGGAGAGATGATTGCTGGATGTCCATGTCATAGCCAACTCCTCTTCTTCAGAAGTTAAGGTTTGACTCTGGCACCGAGTATTGAGAATATTTGCAAGAAAATGACCTGGAGATGGTGCTTGTCCCATTCTTTTTTTAATGCTTGTAATTTAACTCTTTCATTGCATATTTCTCTTTTTAAGATCTCACTCCGTTCTTTCCAAATTTCAACAGCGTCAGCAACAAACCAGCTATTTCCCTGCATTTTGTTCGAGACTACAGAAATAGGCTTCAGGGTAACTCAGCATGTGTTCAACATTTCTCTTAAGCCCAATGTTGAGAACTTTTGTTGTGACAGTGCATCTATTTTTTCACGATTTTGTTCACAAACTGTCATCAATTAGGTCAGTACTCGATACAGTGCTCAAAACAGTCCACTACTGAGTTCCATCGCACGTCTTGTGGGAGAGTTAGCTTGGTTCCTCCCACTTTTTTCAGAGCAGCTGCTGCAAAGTGGTTGTTACAGAAGTATTTTGCAATTTCAACAACATTAGCCTTTATCTCTGGAACACTGAAATCTTTGGCTGGAAGGCAAATGAGCACTGCAACCGTATGTTATTAGCTTGGGACTCTCTTCACTCTCTATATAATAAATAATTATTTATTATTCTAAATAATTTCTTCTCATCTTAGATACATTTGCAGCATTGTCTGTGACCAAGCTACATACTAGACATTTAATTTTTTTTTTTCACAGTTTGTTATAGCTTTTACTGCTACTTCTTAGAAGTATTCTGCAGTGTGTGCATTTCCTGATGTATCAATTGTTTCTGTAGGGAAGACATTCCCTTCTGTTGTCACACAAGCACATACAACAGGAATATTGTGGACATTGCTCCACCCATCAAGACTCAGGTTAACAATTTTACCCTCTAGACCTTTCGCACACTGCTCAATTTCTCTTTCATACATGTTATCCTGTAATTCACCTGCGACATCTGCTCTGTTGGGTGGACTTTATCCTGGTCTTAATGACTGAACCATGTTAATAAAGTGAGGGTTCTCGATCATACAGAAAGGAGAGTTTGTTGCATAAACAAACAGGGCAATTTTTTTCATCAATTACCTCTTTTTGTAATCTGCTGGTTCTTACCACAAACTTATCTATGGTTGTTTCAGGATGATGGAGATTTTTTTTTCTTTTTGCTACAGGTGATATACTGTGGCAATGTGACATACATGATGTGACTGAAACACTATCATTGGCAGATAACTCTGAAACTATAGAAAATGATGGTGATCTTGAAAGTGGATAGTCTTTAGAATCCTGTATGTTGAG
Organism: Eretmochelys imbricata; assembly: GCF_965152235.1. NCBI lineage: Eukaryota > Metazoa > Chordata > Testudines > Cheloniidae > Eretmochelys > Eretmochelys imbricata. The sequence continues at coordinate 204,404,733 of NC_135573.1, read as the reverse complement.
GATGGATTTTCCTAAACAAAATAAGACAATGCAGTTATTTAATTATTACCATACTACTCATTTAGTATTACTCATTGCATTTACTGACACTCAGTACTACTTTAAAGGTGAAATTGTAAAAGGAAGATCTGCCTATTTCAGCTATTTATTTTTTATCACAACTGCATCTAAAATGATAGTACCATACAGTAACAGCTATATTTTTTGCTCAAACATGAGACTCCAAGAACACTCCAGGAGGACGAAAGACAGTCCTTAAGAAAGAAGTATGATATAAAAAAAGTTTACCAACCTGAAGATCTTGCATGTTCAGACATGTTCCTTTCATTATCTTCAGTGCAGCTTCCCCCAGAGAAGGAACACCTCTCATGATGTTGTTTCATTCGGTCAACCAGGCCTTGCATTTCTTTGTTGCACTGTTTGCATTTTGCACGCATGCCTGTCTTACCCACAGGTGGAGGCACTTCATTAAAATATTCCCAAACTGGGTCTCTTTTACGGCCTGCTGATGTTATAGGTTTTCCCTTCTCGTGAGAGAATCATATGGTAGATCTCAAATCAATGAAGGCTACATTCAGAAAGACCTTAAGACTTCTGGAATATTGAGCTCAAACAGTCTCACTTTTGTGTCTACTGCCTCTCCCTCCCTTCTCACATTTATCTCCAGACTTCTTCTCCTTGTCCAGATCTATTCCGTCCCCAACAATATTCTATTCATTGAACTTTTTGAAACTTTGGACTTTTAGAGAAAGGTAAGGGATTGACTCGGTGTACACAAATTTGCAGAGGGACAATAGGGTTGAGGTCTGTTATTTCTCACCTCTATATATTATTTATTTCTTTTAAAACATTTTTTCCGTTAACAAGCATGTTATCTCTGGAGACACAAATCCACAGTTTGAGAACTGCAAAACTAAGCATCTCTGATGGTATCTTCTAGACTGAGCCCCATTGGGTAGATAGAAAGATTAACCTTAATAATCTACACAGAAGCCCCTGCAACCCCAGAAGACTGGGTCCCTAATACTTGAACTATTGAAACACATTTACAAAATTTTTCTTAAATATTACATGACTATATTGTCTCATACTATAGAATTAGAATTTATAATCCCTATTCCATGATGAGATCTTTGAGCTATAATGTATCTTAATTAAAACGATCTTCAGATAAAATGCTTTGAGGAAAAAACCTATCAAAAAATCCGATTTAAATTAAAAAAAATCCAATTAAAAAAATTAAAATCATTGATTTTTATCCACCCTGTAGGGAAGTGTTGTTCCCACTGTACAAATCACCATATCAGGCACTCATCTGAAATACTATGTGCAATTCTGGTCTCTGTTGCTTAAGAATGATGAATTCAAATTGGTACAGGTGCAGAGAAGTGCTACCAGGATGATCAAAAGAATGGAGAACCTGCCTTACAAAAGGAGACTTTGTTTAGCCTAACAAAATTAAGGCTCAGGGGAGATATGATGCTTTTTATAAGTACATCAGAGGAACACACACCAGGGAGGAAGAAGAATTATTTAAGTTAAGGGTTAATCTTGGCACAAGAACAAATGGATATAAACAGGCCATCAGCAAGTTTTGGCTTGAAATTAGACAAACATTTCTAACCATCAGAGGAGGGAAGTTCTGCAACAGCCTTCCAAAGGGAGCAGTGGGGGCTAAAAGCCTAACTGCTTTTAAGACTGAGCTTGATAAGTTTATGGAGGGCCCGGTATGATGAGGGTGCCTACAATGGCACATAGCCCATCCACAACTGCTATTTGCAAATATCTCCAAAACCGCCAGAGATGGGACACTCGATGCAGAAAGCTCTGAGTTACTACAGGGGATTATTTCCCAGGTCTCTGGCTGATGGGTCTCACCTACATAATCAGGGTGTAACTGATCACCATATTTGGAGTCAGGAAAGCATTTTCACCCAGGTCAAACTGGCAGAGACTCTGGATGAATTATGCTTTCCTCAGCCACATGGGGCCTAGATCACTTGCTGGTTTGAACTAGAGTGAATGGTAAATTCTCTAGAACTTGAAGTCTTTAACAAGATTTGAGGACTCCAGTAAATCAGACAGAGGTTATGGACCTATTGCAGGAGTGGATGGATGAGATTCTGTAATCTGTGATGTGAAGGAAATTAGACTAGATAATCTTGATAGTCCCCTCTGGCCTTGAAGTCTATGAGTCTTACAATATATGCAGTAGGATATCAGTTGCACTCAAAGATGAGGAGCTGCTTTATTTAGATTTACTTGCAGTTTTAATATGTCAAATAATTTAGTAGTATGATTTGTATTATACTATAAATTATTACGTGATCGTCCCCCTCTATTCGACATTGGTGAGGCCTCATCTGGAGTACTGTGTCCAGTTTTGGGCCCCACACTACAAGAAGGATGTGGAGAAATTGGAAAGAGTCCAGCCAAGGGCAACAAAAATGATTAGGGGTCTGGAACACATGACTTATGAGGAGAGGCTGAGGGAACTGGGATTGTTTAGTCTGCGGAAGAGAAGAATGAGGGGGGATTTGATAGCTGCTTTCAACTACCTGAGAGGTGGTTCCAGAGAGGATGGTTCTAGACTATTCTCAGTGGTAGAAGAGGACAGGACAAGGAGTAATGGTCTCAAGTTGCAGTGGGGGAGGTTTAGGTTGGATATTAGGAAAAACTTTTTCACTAGGAGGGTGGTGAAACACTGGAATGCGTTGCCTAGGGAGGTGGTGGAATCTCCTTCCTTAGAAGTTTTTAAGGTCAGGCTTGACAAAGCCCTGGCTGGGATGATTTAATTGGGGATGGGTCCTGCTTTTGAGCAGGGGGTTGGACTAGATGACCTCCTGAGGTCCCTTCCAACCCTGATATTCTATGATTCTATGTAAACACAACCACCATAAATAACTTTAAGTAGTTAGCCACTGTAACTAAGGCAGCTTCAGTCTCCCACTCAAGTTCCAGAAATAGGAAAGACAGAATAAAAGCAAGAGGAAAATAAAAGAAATATGGTAGAAAGAAGTTGGTAGGAACAAGAAAACAGATCATATCCAGTAGTAATTTGGCTTCACAAAATTCCAGTGGATTAGGAAAAAGACTGTGGCCAAATGTTGAAAGACATGAGAAAGTGGAAGATATACAAGAAGTGCAGTAGAAGAGTAGATGCATTTCTTTCCCAATGGTTCTTGGTCAACGAACAGACTAACAGAGTTTTGGGGACGTTAATATCCGTACAGGAAGGAGGGACTGTTTGCTAGTTCCAAGTTCACAGTGATTTGCAGACTCCAGCAGATACTGGCAATTTTTCTAGAAGCTTTTATGAAGTTAGCTCTTTATTGGCATGACAGGCACGGTTTGGTTCGCCTTATTTTGTTTCCAGATCCTTGGCTACTAACACACCTGCAAACCTTCAATTGGATCTGCACAAATGGACCCTTATGCCCTCACAGAGGTCAAAAGGATCTGCTCTTCAGATCAGAGTGGAAGCCCAGGGCTTTTGTTTAGGGTTTTTGTTCTCATCTGAAGAAAAGGTCTTGTTACCAAATCAGTGGCTCTCAAAATCCTCCCTCCCTCTTGTTGGGGTCCATTTACTCAAAGACAGCAAAGACCTGTGATACTAGGTACTCCTTAATAGCTTTATATTTAAGGACCATGGAGTGGAAGCAATCCTGAGCTCTGTGTACTGAGATGGATCAGCTGTCTCTTCCATAAAGGGAAAGGTTCTTTGAGCTACCTGAGCCCAGACATCATCTTGTCAATGCATATGGATTCTGAACCCAAGGGCACCAATTATCAGAAAGTCTGAAGAAAATACTAAGAAAGGAAAATATTTTGATGTCTAATGTAGTTTAGATGCAAGTTTTAAGTGTGGGGGGGTTGGGGTTGGTGGTGGTTGTTTTTTAAAGCAACCAAAAAAAGTTCCTAAGAGATTGGAAAGGAGGTTGTTATTGGGCTTGTTTGTTTTTGTTGCTGCTTGGTATTTTAGATGATTTTTTAACCCAACTGCAACCTCTTAAATCTAATACGGAAGAGACATGAATTCTCCAAAATTTGATATTTGCACAGGGTTTAAAGAGTGAAAACTGGTATTTCCATGCTCCCCTCTCACCCCAGAACAACAGCGGCTCTTCTCCCCCTCCCCCATCCCAATGGGGCAATTTATCTTCCTAGTCCAATAAGGATAGTTTGGATGTTAATCCTTTTCAGGATTCATGCCAAGAATAAAGTTTAACACTAGCAGTAATGAAAATAGCAACCATGTAAGCATTCAGTGTTCATGAGGACACTGCAAACATTTTTTTAACTGCCAAACAAATAAGATCCATCTTAGCTACGAGAAAGATAAATGAATAAAAAAAAAATCAGGACATGCACTTTCGAGGTAAGTGGTCAACCTAATAGCTTCATGCAGCCACTTCTAATTCTCTGCCTTATTCCATGAAGCAGAGTCTGACTTCTGGGAAATAATGCATCCTAAACATAGCCTAATGAGTAGTCCAACAGAAAAGTAAAATATGTTGGCAAGTATGCAGTGCACAGATGGCCTTCAATGGCCACTATCACAGGCCTTAACCTTCTCCCCTTACCTGGGGAAGAAAAAAAAAACAGCATGTGAACCATTTAAATATTGATGTCTTAATGGAGGATCCAGTCTTTAATAGTTATAGTGAAGCAGTGTTCAATGAGATTTGCCACAAATCTGTTGCTAGCCTGTTGCTAGAATAGAACGCAATGAGTGGCTATAGATTTTGATGGAAGAGGTCTCCAGGTTTCAGTAAAAAAAAAAAGTGTACTGAAATTAAGTGTACTAACAGGCATGTAACAGATTATTATGGAAAGTATGGTCTTGCAGGTCTTCTGAAATTAAAAATCATTTATCTACCTGTTTAGAATAAGCAATACTTGACAAAACATTCTGGTGCATGCATACAACCTTAATATTTAGAATTCTGTAAAATTTAGTTCATAGGACAAGTAAACTCTTGCTTCTTGCTCAATGTATCAAGGGTTTCCTAATACTTCTATGACTGAACTCTAAAGGAGACAAACACGATTTGGCTTTCAAGATACCAAATCAACAACTCAAAATATTCTCTCAGACAACTAAAAAGCTATGAGGATTAACAAAGAGGAAGTTTTATTCATTAATTGAGGCATATCAGAATGCAGAGAAAACTGCAACTACAAGTAAACTGCTTTTATTTAAAAAGTTAAAACAAATTTCTACTCTGATCAGCCACTCTACAGATATCAAGCATTACTGTATGCAGTGTGTGGTACTGTCACCTCCATTCCAAGTGAAGGGAAGGCAGATATGAATACCATGAAAATTGTTGGTAAGCCTTTCTGGAATAAGGCAGAACATGTGGCATCTGACACCAGGGTGATGGGCACAGTACAGAGCCAAAAAAAAAAGAACACTGGCTGGTGCCAGATGTGTTTAGGATGCCACCCAACAAGTTGCATGAAGTACCACATAAGTTTGTACAGTCAAGCAGCCTGGAACTAAGAAAGGACTCAATATACTGAAAGGATCTACTTTCCACAATGATTAGCAGATACTCTGCTATGCAAGTTAAACATCAGGTTGTTTTCTCATCATTTGCTTGGCTGTAATAGAAAAACATTTACACATTTCAAAAGTGCACTACATTTATCACATGCAGAATCTGAGCCTAAACTATTATATCTCTAGAACTGCTATGAACAAGGCATTTTGTACCAAATTCTGGCCCTATGAGACTCCACAGCCAAGTCAGCTAGAACTCCACAGCCCAGTTTGACTCCGTGGGTGAAATCCCCGCCTCCCACTGTAGTCAGTGGGAGTCTTGCCATTGACTTCAATGTGGCCAGGATTTCACCCTGTGAGTTCAACAAATATCCTGGTGGAGTGATTTCTGACCACAGGTGTTGCCATATTACACACTGGATGACTTCACAACCCTTTCCTCCTCCAAATGTGTCCTCAAAACCCACTTCTGCTGTAACTAATGGTAGCTAGGACAGTGGCCCAGAAACCCAAACCTAACATGTTTAAATGATAAGGAACAATAAAATTGTATGTGCTGATGGCTTATGTAACCTTATTACTGTTCCCTTCATCCTGTAACCCCCCTTTCTATTGTTTGTTCTGCTGGACAATAGAGTGACCGTTACACAGTTAACATACATCCTTTGTAGACAGTCTGAAAGCTTAACACAACTCAGGATTGTCATATGTGAAACTTAAATTAACCCCAAAAGAAATCAACCTAAGAAGAGCATCAGAAGTGCTCTGCAACATTTACACAATAGGCTGATGTCCAAAGAACCAAGTCACATTTCCAGCTCCATTGCCCACGGAAAGTTACCAATCTCTGCTGAACGAATGAGAATGACCTTGCATTTATCTAATATTTTATTAATTGGATTGTACAGCAATCACTTTGCCCACCAATGACGTGTAGCTATCACTGGAATAAAACACAGTATCTCTAACAGCACACAAATAACTTCAATATAGTATTCACTTTGTCTTATCAGAACAGTCTTCTGCCAGGATAAAGGAGAATTAACATCTCTTCTCTTATGAAGAGAGGCAAGGTTAGTTTTTTATTTTGTTTTGTTTTTTAAATGAGCAAAAGATTGGTGACCCCATTTTCACATCTCACTCAAGAGATACTATCTCCTCTAGCATAGTGCCCCTGATCTGGGGCACTGGTTCAGTGCTGACCTAGCAAGAAGAGTTCCACATTAGGATTAATGAAGAAAAGTTTCAACCCAAAAAAAGTTTAGACAATTTTTTTAGTATTTGTAGGAGGTGCAGATGTGATACTCCAGAAACTGAAATTCTCTATCCACAAAAGTTACAAGATTATCAACAGTACAAACATTCTGCCGTTCTACTACAAATATACCTGAGCCCCCTAAAGAAGGATCACTGATGGAGAACAAACTACATTATTCCTTACTCTAAGTTTTTCAATCCTTAATTTCTGTTAAAGTTGACAAGAGTATTAATATGCATTAACTAAACTAGACAGATGTCTAATAGAAACTAGACTGAAATAAATGGGTTTCTCAAAGAACAAAGTACAGACATACACCAACTAACGACTTGACCCAACACCCACTGAAGTTAACAGAATTGCCATTGATTTTAATGAATGCTAGAGCAGACCTTTAGTTTGACTGCTACTAACAGGACTAGTCAGGCTATTCAGTTCTTCACTATAGGTACCTATTGCCAGCACTATGATCTATGTAGTTCCACTAGCATATTATTAATTTGACTGAATAAAGCTAGTACTTTCACAAGGAAGAGTACTTACAAGAATCATAAAACTTATCACAATAACTTCATATATAACAGATTTAACTATAACCACAATTTACAGTTACTGAATGCTGGAGTTTACAGCTTGGCAGCAAATACTAGAAATGATGCAGCATTTGACACTTCTATTAATATGGTACCCTAGAATAACTGCTTCCTCCAAACACTATCCCCCCAAAAATATGCGTTAATTTTCAGGTGGGGCTGGTCAATACCAATTTAAAACAAAAAACTTAACATACTTTAATGGGGCACCTAACTCGTAGAGCATCACAAATTCTAAATGAGGCACATGAGATGCTATCACAGCAGATCACTGAGACCAATCCAAAAGATGGCTATTTGAGTAGCAAGGTGAGAGCAGCATGCCACCAGCTGGGAAGAGAGCAAGATCTTTCATCTCAAAAATCTTCATTTTGTTAAGTAGCAGTGTATCCAAAGGTTATTCTTACTATAAAGAGAAAAATAAATTTCCATTATTTAACAATTATACACACAACTCACTAAATGGGCTTAAAAATTACACGCCATAGCAACGCAGAACATCTTCCAAGTTTTCACACGATTTCAATGACAGCTGGCATTCAATTATCAACAAACACTACACAACTCCAACTATTAATATATCTTTTTAATAACGTATTTTCTTCAAAAGATGCTTCTATCCCTCACTCTTTGGAAATGAAAGTACACTTTCATACCAAAATATCTATACAAACTGACATTCCTATAAATGTTTAATTTCTCCAAATTAATTATTCTTTGTATTGTGGTAGTACCCAGAGGCCAAGCTCCAACCACACTGCTATTTTTTCCTGCTGCACAGTAATGAAATTCAAAGAGATAATTTACATGCTATTGCACGGATATGATTATTACTCCAGAAATTATTTCATACTTAGGGCCCTACCAAATTCATGGTCCATTTTGGTCAATTTCATGGACAGAGAATTTTAAAAATGGTAAATTTCATGATTTCACCCATTTAAATCTGAAATTTCAGTGTTGTAATTGTAGGGGTCCTGACGCAAAAAGGAGTTATGGGGGGGTCACATGCTTATTGGAGGGCGGGTGCAGTACTGCTACTCTTACTTCTGCGTTGCTACTGCTGGCGCTGCCTTCAGAGCTGAACAGCTGGAGAGTGGCAGCTGCTGGCCAGGAGCCCAACTCTGAAGGCAGAGCCACTGCCAGCAACAGCATAGAAGTAAGGGTACCATGGTATGCCGCCCAGCTCTGAAGTCAGCACAGAAGTAAGGGTGGCAATACCAAGACTCCTTAAAGTAACCTTGTGTCCCTCCTGCAACTCCCTTTTGGGTCAGAACCCCCACTTTGAGAAACACTGGTCTCCCCCCATGAAATCTGTATAGGATAAAAATCACACAAAAGACCAGATTTCACGTTCCGTGAGGTGTTTTTCATGGCCAAGAATTTAGTAGGGCCCTATTCATTCTGTACCTGTACACCTGACAGCTTGGAATCTCTAGTATGAAGTACTTATATGTCATATAAATGCGAACAAATCAGCCTCCTCTTCTTTGCTTAGTTAGAAGAAATCAATATAAAGTGATCATAAAATTAAAGCCCAAAATAACTATTGTGAATATTAAATGTATTTGGGGTCTTATAAGACTTACTAATTAAATTTCAGGTCTTCCATTAAATCTGAGTTTTTGTTAATTTACTGACAACAATCAAGACAATTATTTATAATTCAGTAGCCACCGTCCCATCTTGCTAGGCATTGTACAAGTAAACACACAGAGGGCCCCTGCCTGAAAGAGCTTACAATCTAAGTGTAAAACATGATGCACATGGATACAAATATACAGAGAGCGCAATGTAATGAGGAGATACTGGTTAGCATGATAAGCAGTGGTCCACAGCACATCACATCAGCTGCTTCACCACTGCCAACTATTTTTGTAGGCATCACAGCAAATTGTTTTAAGGTGGACAATATAATTGGCTTTGTGGATTTTTATTGAGATGGCTGATGCACAAAGGGCAGCATGGTAGAAAGCACAAACATCCTAAATCAAAACTGGCACTATTGGCAGAACATAGGTGGGAAGTCAGCATCTTCCTACTGTGTAAAAAAAGAGAGGTAAGCCAGAGAGGGCCTTAGAAATGAAGACAAGTAGTTTGTGTTTGATGGGGTGGAGAAGAGAGAGCCAGCAAACCGACACAAAGGTCTGTAATGCAGTCAAAGCAACAAACCAGGAAAGTTATCTTTGTAGCAGCATTTTAACTGGGTACATGGAACACAATGAAATTTGTCAAGGCCAGCAAGGAGGAGTTCGCAGAAGTCAAGGCATGAAATGAAGGCCTGAACCAGGAGCTTTAGCTGTACAGCTGGAGAAGACAGACTAAGATTTAGACACAGAACCAGACCAATGTCAATGCTCACCACTAACATAGTACCTTCCTTCTCCAAAGGATTTTACAAAAACTGAATGGTTCGGATGATCAGGAATACAACCACGCCATTAAAGCAGGGCGGACTTCCAGCGTCAGAGACACTAGAACTGGAGAAAGCAAGGCGGGTATCTTTTTAAAGTGATCATGGTGAAAGGCAGTCACATGTCGGCGTGTTATTTAACCCCTTTAGTCACTCTCACACCTCAGAGGGTGGCCAGCGGGCGTGTGGCCGGGAACGAGGGCGGCTGGGCATGTGGGCGGGCAAGGGCAGACACCGCGGTCACCTGTTCGGCCCGGGCCGGTTACCCGGGAGAAGCCGGGGGGCGGGGACAGGCAGCGCCGAGCCCGCCCGCCCCCCTCACAAACACGCCGCAGGGTAACAAGAGATTCGCCCGCACCGAGCACATGGGCCCCCAGCCCCCTGCCCAGCACGGAGCGGCAGGCACTGAGCCCGACCGCGCACACGGGGCCCGGCAGCCCCCTCCCCCCCCGCAGCCACGGGGCCTCCCCCGGAGCCTGTCACACACGCAGGGTGCGCGCCCGGGCCGGGAATGAAGGAGGGAGGGAGGCAGGCAGGCGCCGCTTCACCGCCCTTCGCACCCACCTGCTCGCGGAGTTTAAGGAAAACCATGGCGAGGCCGCCACACCGACCAGCCGCCGCCTCCGGCCGCCAACTGACTCCGGCTGCCCCGCCTCTTCCCAGGGGCCGATCAGCCCGTGCACAGGCTCCGCACCGGGCGCCGAGGGGGAAGCCGTGAGCCCTGAGGAAACGCGCGCGCGGGGATGAGGAGGGGGAAGTCCCCCTCCTGCCCCGCCCCCTTCTGCCCCGCCCCCGCGTCGTTCTCAGAGGCAGCTTCCGGAATTAGACTCGGGCGGCTGCAAAGCAGCTCCCCAGCCACCCCCCCGGCCCGCCACTCACCATCAAGGGCGGTGCTTATTGGGCCAGGAGCAGGGGTTGGGGCGGAGTAAGAGTAGACCCGATTGGCCGGGCAGGGAGAGCTAGCGTGTGATTGGCGAGGAGCAGCAGCGGGGGTGGGCGAGGCAGGTTCGGGGCACAGGGCGGGAGGCGAAGATAGGGAGGTGGGCAGGAGAGAGGGTGACGGGCGTGAGGGGGGGGCTGAGCCTGTATCAAGAACTGCAATTATCCCCCCCCCACTTCTGCCCCTCCACCGCCTGGGGAGAAAACCCCGAAGGCGCCGGGATGGTCACTGCTGCCACCAAATGCGGGTTCATCTCCCTCCCCCAAAGCAGCGACTCGCGGGGGAACCAGGACCCAGCCTCCGGTGCCCCAGTGACCTTCAGCTCCTGTACTAGCCCGTCTGGCGCCTCGCAGGGGAGCGGGTTATCATTAGGGTGACCATACGTCCCATTTGGGCTGACAGTCCCCTTTTTTAAACCCTGTCCCAGACGTCATGACTTTTTTTTTTTTTTTCCTTTTTGGCAAGAATGGCCATTTGTCCCCTTTGCTCTTGCCAGTTGCACGTTGCTCTGATCAGTCGCCAAGAGCAAACAGAACAAATGCCCAGTTTTGCCAAAAAAGCGAGTTGTGCCCCCTTAGTGGGGGGCAGCAAAACGTTTCGGGAGGCCAGTGGTGACATGAAGTGCTGGGCAGCGGGGCTCGAGCCGCCGGCCCAGGGCAGTGCAGGGATCAGGTGGTCAGCCCCAATCCCTGTCGCATGGGGCTGGGGCAAGCAGCAACACCAGGTGGCTCGGGACAGCCCTGTGTGGAGGTACAGGCGAACGGTGATGTCATGCATCTCAGGCCAGCCCCCCACAGTGTCCCAGATTTACTTTGGTAAATATGGGCACCTTACTTGTCACAGAGTGAGGTTTAGGGTGTGGAGGTGACAACCAAGGTGCTGTCATGAGGCCAATTGGAGCCTCCTCTATGTGGGGGGGGGGGGCGGGGGGTTTTATATTGCCTGGGTTTTAAGGCAAAGTTTCAGAAGATATGGGAGATATTTTCCAGAAACTGTCAGAGAAGTTAAGTAATTTGAGTAGAAACCAGAACTACTTTGTGAAACTTGTATTGCAAACAACCAAATTCTAACTTGGGATTCATTTAGGGTCTGATACCAAGCTCTTTATTTATACTTAACAGCATCTCATTCCACCAGTGGCCCCATTGAGCCCAATACAACTGAGCTCCAGGTGGTCAATGAAGTAAGAAGGAGCTACTTACACTGCACTCATCAACATTGTATCTCAGCATCTTGATTAACATCTGTCATGTGTTACTTCTCTCATCCTCTCCCACAAAGGGAGAAACACGTGCAATGGAATGTCCTGATTTGGTAAGGTTTTAGGGGGAAGAGCCTCTAGGCAAAAGCATAAACAAATAGCTTTGTTATTAACTATGAATGCTCAGAGTCAGTCCTAGCTTTTGCAGAGTCCTATGTTAAGATATGTAGGGTCTCTGATATGATTCTTATCTTCCAGGGGCCACAGATGCACACATACCAAAAAGGGGCTATTTTTAGGAGTTGGATATTTTTAATATATATATGTTGCTATGTATTTATGTTAAAGAAGGTCAAAGAAAGGAGTCTTGCACTTAGAAAGGAAGGTGAAAAAGTTTGTGATAGTCCTTAATTCCCAGGGGAGTTCATTCCACACTCTCAGAAAATTTCTCAGGAGCTGGTCTCTTTCTCTCACACACACACACAAGAGCTATATTCTTATTATAGTGAGTTCTATTGTGCCAGATACACATAGTTATCAACCAGAGTCTTCATCCCAGTACTTTAGGCAGTTAAGAGAGTACTGCTTGAAATAGGACTACTGTAGTGTACACTAAGGAAATTTTAGTGCACATCAGCAAGATCCACCCGTGCCAGTTACAGAGTAACAGCCGTGTTAGTCTGTATTCGCAAAAAGAAAAGGAGTACTTGTGGCACCTTAGAGACTAACCAATTTATTTGAGCATGAGCTTTCGTGAGCTACAGCTCACTTCATCGGATGCATACCGTGGAAACTGCAGCAGACTTTATATACACACAGAGAATATGAAACAATACCTCCTCCCACCCCACTGTCCTGCTGGTAATAGCTTATCTAAAGTGAACATCAAGTTGGGCCATTTCCAGCACAAATCCAGGATTTCTCACCCTCCACCCCCCCACACACAAATTCACTCTTCTGCTGGTAATAGCCCATCCAAAGTGACAACTCTCTACACAATGTGCATGATAATCAAGTTGGGCCATTTCCTGCACAAATCCAGGTTCTCTCACCCCCCTCCAAAAAACACACACACAAACTCACTATCCTGCTGGTAATAGCTCATCCAAAGTGACCACTCTCCCTACAGTGTGCATGATAATCAAGGTGGGACATTTCCAGCACAAATTCAGGTTTTCTCACCCCCCCACCCCCATACACACACAAACTCACTCTCCTGCTGGTAATAGCTCATCCAAAGTGACCACTCTCCCTACAATGACAGGTTTCAGAGTAACAGCCGTGTTAGTCTGTATTCGCAAAAAGAAAAGGAGTCCTTGTGGCACCTTAGAGACTAACCAATTTATTTTAAATTATTTAAATTATTTAAATTGGTTAGTCTCTAAGGTGCCACAAGGACTCCTTTTCTTTTTTCTCCCTACAATGTGCATGGTAATCAAGGTGGGCCATGTCCAGCACAAATCCAGGCTTTCTCACCCCCCCCCCCTTTTTTTTTCCAGGGACACACACACAAACTCACTCTCCTGCTGGCAATAGCTCATCCAAACTGACCACTCTCCAAGTTTAAATCCAAGTTAAACCAGAACGTCTGGGGGGGGGGGGGGGGTGTAGGAAAAAACAAGGGGAAATAGGCTACCTTGCATAATGACTTAGCCACTCCCAGTCTCTATTTAAGCCTAAATTAATAGTATCCAATTTGCAAATGAATTCCAATTCAGCAGTTTCTTGCTGGAGTCTGGATTTGAAGTTTTTTTGTTTTAAGATAGCGACCTTCATGTCTGTGATTGCGTGACCAGAGAGATTGAAGTGTTCTCTGACTGGTTTATGAATGTTATAATTCTTGACATCTGATTTGTGTCCATTTATTCTTTTACGTAGAGACTGTCCAGTTTGACCAATGTAAATGGCAGAGGGGCATTGCTGGCACATGATGGCATATATCACATTGGTGGATGTGCAGGTGAACGAGCCTCTGATAGTGTGGCTGATGTTATTAAGCCCTGTGATGGTGTCCCCTGAATAGATATGTGGGCACAGTTGGCAACGGGCTTTGTTGCAAGGATAAGTTCCTGGGTTAGTGGTTCTGTTGTGTGGTATGTGGTTGTTCTCTCTGGTCATGCAATCACAGACATGAAGGTCGCTATCTTAAAACAAAAAAACTTCAAATCCAGACTCCAGCGAGAAACTGCTGAATTGGAATTCATTTGCAAATTGGATACTATTAATTTAGGCTTAAATAGAGACTGGGAGTGGCTAAGTCATTATGCAAGGTAGCCTATTTCCCCTTGTTTTTTCCTACCCCCCCCCCCCAGACGTTCTGGTTTAACTTGGATTTAAACTTGGAGAGTGGTCAGTTTGGATGAGCTATTGCCAGCAGGAGAGTGAGTTTGTGTGTGTGTGTGTGTGTCCCTGGAAAAAAAAAAAAGGGGGGGGGGTGAGAAAGCCTGGATTTGTGCTGGACATGGCCCACCTTGATTACCATGCACATTGTAGGGAGAGTGGTCACTTTGGATGAGCTATTACCAGCAGGAGAGTGAGTTTGTGTGTGTATGGGGGTGGGGGGGTGAGAAAACCTGAATTTGTGCTGGAAATGGCCCACCTTGATTATCATGCACATTGTAGGGAGAGTGGTCACTTTGGATGAGCTATTACCAGCAGGATAATGAGTTTGTGTGTGTGTTTTTTGGAGGGGGGTGCGGGGGTGAGAGAACCTGGATTTGTGCAGGAAATGGCCCAACTTGATTATCATGCACATTGTGTAGAGAGTTGTCACTTTGGATGGGCTATTACCAGCAGGAGAGTGAATTTGTGTGTGCGGGGGTGGAGGGTGAGAAAACCTGGATTTGTGCTGGAAATGGCCCAACTTGATGATCACTTTAGATAAGCTATTACCAGCAGGACAGTGGGGTGGGAGGAGGTATTGTTTCATATTCTCTGTGTGTATATAAAGTCTGCTGCAGTTTCCACGGTATGCATCCGATGAAGTGAGCTGTAGCTCACGAAAGCTCATGCTCAAATAAATTGGTTAGTCTCTAAGGTGCCACAAGTACTCCTTTTCTTCCATGCCACTTAGTGCACGACACACTGGTGGGCAGTAGAATTTACATCCTTGATGTTATACACTAAGGCACCGTGTAGATGAGACATTAGATATCCTGAGCCGAGGCCACTGAGTGCCTTAAAGATAAGAGCAGAGACTATTAACTTGATTTGAAATTCTATCGGAAGCCAGTATAGGGAACAGAGGACAGGTCTGATGTTTTTGCAATAGCCTGTGTTGCTGAGAAGACACATTCTGTACTAGTTGGAGTTTTCTAAGAGCTGAAGGCATGATGACCAGGTATATTTCATTGTTGTAGCCAGCCAAGAAGTGATAAAGGCACAGTGGATAAAAACCAATAATTTCTAAAAGTGATTATTTTAAATGGATTTTTCCGATGAAAGTTAAATCCATTTTTTTAAAGTTGATCTAAAATTAAATTTGAAATTATGACAACCTATAGTATAGCCCAAACTTACTATAATCTATTAAAGTAATTTAAATTAAATTAAAAAACCATAGTCAAGCAATACATGTTTGCTGCCAAAGTTTTAGAGGCAGTCAAACCATGAAACTTGTGGAAATCTCTGGCTAAGCACCTGGAATCAGAGTTTGTTGAAGTGCTAGACCAGCTTTTGAAAGCAGTAGCTGCTTCTGCAGGTGCAGAGAAAATGTTTTCTTCATTTCAATTTATCCAGTTAGTTCAGTTCAATTATTATTTTTTTCAAAGTTGATAAACCAGTCAGGAGTTGAAAAAGCAGTATAGCTTGTTTTCCTCTTGCCATCTATGAGTAAAATGAGGTGTGGAAAGATGAGATCTACTAGTTCTAATCTTGAAGGACATCATCAACAGAAAAATCAATTCAATTCACTAACTACAGATACTTTATTTAATAAAATAAGTTAATTTTAAATGCAGAACATATTTTGATAAGCTTTTTGATCTTATTTGTCCAGCACATTTAAAGTAGTCTTATTTAACTAATAAACAAACTTGAAAAGCTGTTTTTGTGCATTTTAAGTGATTACTAATGTCCATCCAACTGCAGCTTGACAAGTCATGAGTTAAAAATTATTCATCGTCTAGTAATTAAATATTATTTACCATTTTCTGACATAAAAATTTGTGTAAGGATTATAATTATTCGCAAATCAACATGCTCTAATGGTTACCAATCAATGACAATTCACCTTTCTTTAGCAAAATAACTACAAAACTAAACAAATGCAAAACAAGATTAAAATCAATTTAAATCAAGGTTTTCTACTTAACTGATTTAAATCAATTTTGAATTAGAGGCCAGATCATCATCCACCAAGAAGGGATGAAGTTTCCTAGCCAAGCATGACAGTGTCAATGAGGAACCCAAGAATATTCCTAAACTACAGACAGAGTAGTTGACCAATTGTGGATGCGTAGCTTCAACCAAAGGAGACTGTACTATGGCTGTAAACTCTTTAAAATGCTTTCCTCTTCCCACCAGCATCAGTTCTGTCTTACTTAGGTTCAGCTTCAGACACCTTTTCTTCATCCAGCAGCTGATCTCATCCAGGCACTGGGCCATCATGGTGATATTGGTGTGGTTGTATGTGGTGAAGGATAGATAGAACTGTGTAGCACTTGAATCCTTATTGTCTGACTAGTTCACCTAGTGAATGCATGTAGGTTTTATGTAATGTAACTTATTAACCCATAGAAAAGTGGCACTAAAACGGGTATTAGGAAGCGTTGCAAATCTCTCTGAATACGTCTAATAAAAGGGGAAAGAGAAAGAGAGGTTTTCAGGTACTAACAAAATACTGAGATGGGAATATCCATACAAAAAGGCATATAAGGAAGACAGTTCTCTTCCTAAATGGAAAAAAGTTCTTTCACAATACATGAAATTCACCGTTGGGCACAGGTACTAAAATTATTGCATTTCTTTCATCAGAAACACAAACACAAAAGTCTTTAGAAAACTAAACATAAAAATTGCAAAACTGGTCCTGGAAACACCTATATGCTTAAATTTAAGTAAATGTGTAGTTAATGGGACATACATAAGCGTTTGCAGGATTGTGGCATTATACATATTATATACACATATGCATACATAATACATATATACACACAGACAAAATACAAATTTACATGTAGATCAACTTCAAATGCAGGTCTATTACATATTTTTCATTAATTAATGTTATACACTTTTCTTATTACTATAAACAATAGTTTCAAGAAATAGTTCTTAGTACTTTAACAAAAATATAGGTTTCAGAGTAGCAGCCGTGTTAGTCTGTATTCGCAAAAAGAAAAGGAGTACTAGTGGCACCTAAGACACTAACCAATTTATTTGAGCATAAGCTGTCGTGAGCTACAGCTCACTTCATTGGATGCATTCAGTGGAAAATACAGTGAGGAGATTTATATACATACAGAACATGAAAAAATGGGTGTTATCATACACACTGTAAGGAGAGTGATCACTTAAGATGAGCTCTTACCAGCAGGAGAGCGGGGGGGAGGGGGGGGAGGAGAAAATCTTTTGTAGTGATAATCAAGGTGGGCCATTTCCAGCAATTAACAGGAATGTCCGAGGAGCAGTGCGGGGTGGGGGAAATAAACAAGGGGAAATAGTTTTACTTTGTGTAATGACACATCCACTCCCAGTCTCTATTCAAGCCTAAGTTAATTGTATCCAGTTTGCAAATTAATTCCAATTCAGCAGTCTCTCATTGGAGTCTGTTTTTGAAGTCTTTTTGTTCTAATATTGCGACCTTTAGGTCTGAAGTCGAGTGACCAGAGAGATTGAAGTGTTCTCTGACTGGTTTATGAATGTTATAATTCTTGACATCTGATTTGTGTCCGTATATTCTTTTACGTAGAGACTGTCCAGTTTGACCAATGTACATGGCAGAGGAGCATTGCTGGCACATGATGGCATATATCACATTGGTAGATGTGCAGGTGAATGAGCTTCTGATAGTGTGGCTGATGTGATTAGGCCCTATGATGGTGTCCCCTGAATAAATATGTGGACAAAGTTGGCAACGGGCTTTGTTGCAAGGATAGGTTCCTGGGTTAGTGGTTCTGTTGTGTGGTGTGTTGTTGCTGGTGAGTATTTGCTTCAGGTTGGGGGGCTGTCTGTAGGCAAGGACTGGCCTGTCTCCCAAGATTTGTGAGAGTCATGGGTCATCCTTCTGGATAGGTTGTAGATCCTTGATGATGCATTGGAGAGGTTTTAGTTGGGGGCTGAAGGTGATGGCTAGTGGCATTCTGTTATTATCTTTGTTGGGCCTGTCCTGTAGTAGGTGACTTCTGGGTACTCTTCTGGCTCTGTCAATTTGTTTCTTCACTTCAGCAGGTGGGTATTGTAGTTGCAAGAATCCTTGATAGAGGTCTTGTAGGTGTTTGTCTCTGTCTGAGGGATTGGAGCAAATGTGGTTGTATTGTAGAGCTTGGCTGTAGACGATGGATCGTGTGGTGTGGTCTGGGTGAAAGCTGGAGGCATGTAGGTAGGAATAGCAGTCAGTAGGTTTCTGGTATAGGGTGGTGTGTGGATCTCTTGTGTGGACTGGTCCAGGCTGAGGTTGATGGTGGGATGGAAATAGTTGAAATCATGGTGGAATTCCTCAAGGGCTTCTTTTCCATGGGTCCAGATAATGAAGATGTCATAAATGTAGCGCAAGTAGAGTAGGGGCATGAGGGGACGAGAGCTGAGGAAGCGTTGTTCTAAGTCAGCCATAAAAACGTTGGCACACTGTAGGGCCATGCGGGTACCCATAGCAGTGCCGCTGATTTGAAGGTATACATTGTCCCCAAATGTGAAATAGTTATGGGTGAGGACAAAGTCACAAAGTTCAGCCACGAGGTTTGCCGTGACATTATCAGGGATACTGTTCCTGATGGCTTGTAGTCCATCTTTGTGTGGAATGTTGGTGTAGAGGGCTTCTACATCCATAGTGGCCAGGATAACATTCATAAACCAGTCAGAGAACACTTCAATCTCTCTGGTCACTCGATTTCAGACCTAAAGGTCGCAATATTAGAACAAAAAGACTTCAAAAACAGACTACAACGAGTGACTGCTGAATTGGAATTAATTTGCAAACTGGATACAATTAACTTAGGCTTGAATAGAGACTGGGAGTGGATGTGTCATTACACAAAGTAAAACTATTTCCCCTTGTTTATTTCTCCCACCCCCCACTGCTCCTTGGACTTTCCTGTTAACTGCTGGAAATGGCCCACCTTGATTATCACTACAAAAGGTTTTCTCCGCCCCCCTCCCCCCGCCCCGGTTCTCCTGCTGGTAATAGCTCATCTTAAGTGATCACTCTCCTTACAGTGTGTATGATAACACCCATTTTTTCATGTTCTGTGTGTATATAAATCTCCTCACTGTATCTTCCACTGAATGCATCCGATGAAGTGAGCTGTAGCTCACAAAAGCTTATGCTCAAATAAATTGGTTAGTCTCTAAGGTGCCACTAGTACTCCTTTTCTTTTAACAAAAATATAGAATTTGATAAATACATTAATGTTTCCCTCTTGACAGTATCACTTAAAAATAAAATATTTTGATTCTCAAATAAAAAAAACCCTAGAAATAATACATAGAAAATCTCAAAATTGCATAGATCAGAGTTAAGGTGGTTGTGAGGAAATAAGCGTTTCTTGTTTGTTATGCACACATCATACAATTTAGGTCAGCCTAAACTATATATTATTTTTTATTTTTAAGTGCTTTGGTTTTGTAAATGATATGGTAGATAACTATACGGTTGTCTCTTAGCAACCTTAACAGGTTTTTGAAAGTGCTTTGGATTTGAAGTATATATAACATAAGAAACAGTGGCACTGATAACATTAAGATTTTTGAATCCACAAAAGTTAGAAAATTCCACAACACCCTTATAAAACCAATTTTGTAAAGAGCAATGCAGCACACCTAAGGGCACGCTTTTAGCTGTGTGCGCAAGGATCAGACTACATGGCTCCCATTCATGTTAATGTTAAATCTCCATGCTGAAATCTTACCCCATGATATGTAATATTATCCATTGTTTTTGAAACAGGACCATATGTGCTGCAATTGAAAGACATAAGGGGCCTGAATGTATAAAGATTCTGTAGAAGCCTCATGTATGAGATATTTTGTGAGTTTGTCTGTACTATATTATTTTAACAGTTTTTGTGATTGGTTTCATTTGTTGACAATAGTGCACATTTTCAAAGGATTTCAAAGCACTGCATAAACATTACTTATACCTGGCAAAAAACCTGCACAATAGGTATTTATTATTTTTATACTTTTTAGATGACTAAACAAGCACAGAAAGTTTAAGTGACTTACACAAGGTGTGTCACTGACAGAGCTAGGAATACAATCTAATAAGACCTGATTTCAAGTGCCTTGTTCCAACCACTAGACTATCCCCCTGTATCTAAGCAGGACGGATTTCATTTTTGCACAGAGTGGAATGGATCTGAAATCAATGAAACTTTATAATCTCATATCACAGGTGCATACATCACTGCAATACTATATGAGCATTTGCAGGAATCTAATCTTCCAGTGTAAATCATTCTAATTTTATAACAGCATCATCACAAGGTTTTCATACAAGTGCTTTGAAATACTTTGTCAAAATCCAACACAAGTTTTGTAACTCTGGCTCTACCAATTTGTTTTTGAATCATTTGACCTTCATGCTTTCTAGTTGTAATGGAACTGTAATGGATACCATAATGGCATCATCTATCTGACCTAGTCTATCATCTAAAGTGCCTATCAAAATAGAACATAGGTGCTCTTCAGTCCAGTTTCATCCCTAGACTGGTGCAGGGACAGAAAGTGGTGGCTTGTGCCTTCCTTATTCAAGGAGCCAGTTCAACACCTAGAGGAAGCTAGGGCAACCCTGAGGGCCCTTTGCACTACTTTAGCTGGTGCAAAGGGGCTGCCACACAGGCACGAGTTCCCTTGATAGTCTCTCCATAGTCTTGCATCATCTACAAGGAAATTCCTCTTTCCAATAAAGATGAGGGAAAAGTGTGAAGACAGAGAGAGAAATCAGCAATGAACAATGGCATCATCTGCATTTTGGTGCAGAAGATGGTGTTAGATGTTTGAAATACAAGCTGAACAAAGCAAATACTACCAGGCTACTGGCAGATCCAACAGTAAAAGGCATATGTGACAATAGGGCCAGATTGTTTTACAACAGTAACTTTGTTCTAGTTTCAACTTTCTTGGTAGAAATTTTGTTTTCTTTTCTGGTTTCAGTTACAGATGATGTTTTTTCTCCATAGTGTGAAATTCACTCTTGTTCAGAGGGCCAGCACAAGATCTCATTGGGTCTACAAGGGATACATAAACATTCTGCTGGACTTCAGCACAGGGAGAATTTCCTCCATAAAGCTAGTGCAACATTAACTAGAAAAAGTTGCAAATCTCATTTGGGACTCTGATAATAAAAGGTTTTTTACACTTCCATATATACTTACTACTAACTAGCTGTAAAATCAAAATTATTCCTAGGAATCCAATTAATAATTACCAGAGCGAAAACAAGCCATTGAGC
The DNA here is from genome assembly GCF_965152235.1 of Eretmochelys imbricata. NCBI lineage: Eukaryota > Metazoa > Chordata > Testudines > Cheloniidae > Eretmochelys > Eretmochelys imbricata. Next base: position 204,383,212 of record NC_135573.1, on the reverse strand, counting down.
TCACTGGGTGGCGGGGAGGACATCTAAGAGCTTGTCTACACTTAAAGTGCTACAGCTGCGCTACAGTAGCACTTCAGTGAAGACACTACCTATGCCCATAGGAGCGCTTCTTCCCTCGGTTTAGGGTCTCCAGCTCCACAAGAAGCAGTAACTAGGTTGATGGAAAAATTCTCCTGGCTACACTGGGTGTTAGGTTGGTTTAACACATCACTTAGGGGTGTGGATTTTTCATATCTCCAAGTAACATAGGTATGCTGACCTAATTTCCTAGTGTAGACCAGGACTAAGACATAATAACGGTTAGAATTTGGCACCTTGTTTGCACCATTTCCCTCAAATATATCTAACAACTTAGACATCATGAATATAAGTACTGTATATATAAAGACCCAAACTTTCATATGAGTTTGCCTTTAATCTGTATTCATAGGCAAATATCTTGAAAATGGCTTTCTTGCCCTGCCCAGTGTAACACATAATGGTCTCTTTACCAAACTAGCTGGGAAAAAAAAAAAAAGCAAACCTTGTGGGCTGTAATCTTGAAAACTAAATATTTTCAGGCTGGCTCAGTACTTGGAATGGAGGCACCAAAACAGTGGGTGCTACATTACATGGTTATAGTGAATCAGCAGGTGACCTTCTTCCCGCTTAGGAAGAAATTCACCTCTGTGTGGAGTAGCAGTTCTCAACCAGGAGTCTGCGGCCCCCCTGCGATCTGTGAGCCCTTTCAGGGGGGCCGCAGGGCCCCATGGCTGAAACCGAGTGCCCCAAATCCTGGTGCTGAAGCCGACGCTTCCTCTCCAGAGCTGGGAGCGGTGTGGGGCTGATGCCAGTGTAGCAGAGCACTTTGTGCAGGGGGCTGAAGCCAGGATCGCCAGAGAGCCCCACCCCCTGCTAAAGCTGGGATCCCCAGCGCCCCCGCTGAAGCTGGGAGCCACAATGGGAAGCCCCCACTGCCCACACACAGCCCCTATCTACCTGCTGCCTCCACCCCAAGCTACTCCCCTCAGGCACAAAGCCACTCGTTATCCCCTCCCTACACCCTGAGCAATTTTCAAACTTTTTGAATTGAGTTCCTGCTTTGGGTTATATTTTGTGGTTGTGTCCCCCCACAGCTCAGACAGGCTGGGTGGCCTCCTGAGTGAGTCAGGGGGTGGAGATGGTGCTCCCTCTCTGGACCCCGCTGTGCGGAGCTGGCTCAAGCCCCACCAGCCCTTGCCCCCCCAACCCCAAATAGAAGTAAAACTATGCCTATGCCCAAGGATCCCCCCGCCCCGGAGCCAAAGTGTATTAATGCCTAGGCTGACAAGGCCTAGGCCTAGTGCGGCAAATTTGCAGGGGCGGCAAATTTATAATAGCTGCTTCCCCCAGTGTTCCCCCCTTTTCCCCCCTCCTTCGCGAATCTGTTTCGCGCACAAGCACTGGCAGGGAGCGGGGAGAAATAGGACCCAGCAGCGCGCTCAGGGGAGGAGGAGCAGCGGTGAGCTGGGGTGGGGAGCTTCTGGGGGGCGGCAACCATTTTAGGGCCTAGGGGCGGCAAAATCATTAATCCGCCACTGCCCAGAGCCCTGATTTTACCCCACCTCCGGTAGGCCCTGGAGTTTTTATAGCCAGTTGAGGGGGGCCTCAGCACGAAAAAGGTTGAGAACCCCTGTGTTAGAACACTTTATGGCCAAGTAAATTTCACCTGCAGGTTCAGCTGCATGTGCACTATTGCGTACTTTTTGTATTTTCCTTTAGAGGTGGCTTGATTTCAGTTGTGGACAAAGTGATTCCTATTTATAGTTTGTAAATTAGTTTATAAAGCACTTTGGGGTCCTTTGGGATGATGAGCACTGTGAGCCTAATTTGTAGAGGGGATGAGTGCCCAGAAATCCAGTTGTGCACAGGAGCTGCAGGTGCTCAGCCCCCCACCCGAAAATTAGCCCTTATATGAATGTAATACAGTATTACTAACAGGAAGAAATGAAGGTCAATTTGTCACCGAGCTACTGTAGTAACAGATGCAATGGAAATGTGGACAGATGTCTCATGCTGTAAAGGAATGGTGTAAAGATGAACAAAACCTTATGTTATACAAAATACACAGCTGAATGGGCTCATATTGAGAAATATGGTTACAACTTTTTATTTTTAAAAATACATTTACAGGTTGCTGAAATCGCTACTGTCGAGGTCCACTTCACTTCCCACACATGAAATGCAAGCACCCAATGGACTGGTTCTGTAAGTATTTCTACACTTCAGTAGTGGAACTGGAAATCTACCTATGAGAAAAAGGTAAGTAAACTTTTTGTTTCCTCTTTCATATTTTACCTCCTAAAATGAGAACATTATCTAAGCACAGCTTAGAAACACATATTTTGAAAAATGTAATTTACTCACATTTTATGTTAATTTCTTGCTGCCGTTAACTGAAATACAATCTCATAAAGGAAATTCACCTTTTTAAAAATCTGACTTTTCTCTGATTAGAAATATTTATGAATACCTTTAATAATTTATGTATGCCTAGAGCCACATAGATATATGTAAACTCTTCTCAGATAAATACTTTTATCATCTTAAGAGATAAAGAGCTTGAGGCAGAAGACAGGAATGTGTTGTATATACGTCTCTGTGGTGAATATATTTGTCAACTGAGTGCCATTACGATAAATTTCAGGGAAGATGAAAAGCATTTCCTTGACAGTGAAAAATTTGTAACTCAAAGAAGCAAGAATGAAGCAAATAGTTTGTATTTATCTTTGCATCTTAATAGACAACCTTATTCCTGTTTTTATCTTGTTTTCTTCATTCTCACACTAAGATGTTTTCACTTGTATGAAATATTAACAAGAAGAGGAATTCAATTAGAAAGGCATGGCATCCTTGTCATTCACAGTTGGCTACAGAAACTTTAGTCAGATGCATTTCACTTGTACTGATTTTACCCTTTGTTTTGATCAGAGAGCCAAGAGAGACAGGAAGAACTTATCTAAATATCAAAAATTTTACTATTAATTATGATTTAATAAATGATAATCTCACCTCTCCCCTAGTAACACACTATCACACTAGATATCACAAAGATCACTGACTCAATGGGCACAAGATTGAGCCCTAAATGAGAGGGAGTTGCTGGCAGTGTGTTCCCCGTGAAGGGTCCTTGATTTTGGAATTTGCGTCCCAACTTGGTCTGCCAGAGCCTGAGTTTGTTCACTTACTGGGCATGCTACAAAGCCCATATTTTCTTAAACTTTGAGGGGTTGGGCTGAGACATGGTTATAGTGATGAGTAAGGTATAGAACCCTATATAGAATAGAACAGTGATTAAATTCATGGTCAGTGATTTTTTTACTTTGGGTGGTTTAATCTGTGGGCTAGGTGCACAGAAAATATGATGGGTGCCTCTAGCTACATAGGTCCCCATCTATTATATATGAATTTAAATAAATAAATATTACAACAGTGCCCAGGATTGGAGTCTCGTTATTCTGGGCACTGCACAATCATAAAAGGAATGACAGCTCCTGCCTCAGAGAGTTTACAACAATACTAAGCCATATATTAACTTCTACAAGAAAGATAAGAGCCCTAACACATAAAATGCAAGTTATGGCAGTATTATTTTAGTATACCAGAAAAAAGCTTTATCGTGTGTACTTTTTGCAGAAGTTAGGACCCCTTGCAGTATAACATTGTTCTCTATTTTGTAGGTAACTGTAGGACATCCTAAGAATTTGTTTAGTCGTGTTTAGGTCCACACACATTTTTAGCATGATGTTTTATATATTTTGTAACTTTTTTTAAAAAATGAAAATGTACTTTCAGAAAATAACTTATGAATCTGACAGCATAGGAATGAGAGTAATTAAAATAATTTACTGCAGATGTTAACACAAAATATTCCCTAAAGTACTGGATGTAGAATTCTACATTGCTGTAAGGTAACTTGGCTAAATTGAAACTTACATATACTGAGAGAGCATAATGAAACTGAAAAGCTGGAACCAGTCCCTAGCACATATTTTGACAGTGGTTACTTACAAGCTATTGGCCTGTACAGCACAATATTGACTTATAGGAACACACACACACACACACACGTAAAAGAAGCAGAACAACATCCCCACAACTTGAAAATGCTCTAAAATGCATTTGTTTTCCAAAAGTCCATACTTTTCAGGTTTGTACGATATACCAAATCTGAATGTGCAGGCTTTCAAGATTTATGTGATAGAATCAAATTCTATTTTTAATCATAGACGTTCTCTTGTAGTAATACTAGGTTATAAAATCAATGCACTGTGAAAAATTAATCTGTGGAAAGACTTGATCACCATAAGCCCTGTTGTGTAAACAGTACTATATAGCCGCCTCATCTTATCTGAAGTATGATTAAAGAAATGTAAAAAAAAATCTTACCGCTATAGTGTTTGGTATGGCATTGGATTGTGCGCACAATTTTGACATCTTTATTAATTATTATTATTGCTTGTATTACTGTAACCCCTTAGTCATGGACCAGAACTCCACTGTGCTAGGTGCTGTACAAACACAGAACAAAAAATATGGTACCTGCCTGAGAGAGCTTACAATCTAAGCATGAGACTAGAGACAACTAGTGGATACAGATTGGGGAAGTACAAGAAAACAATGAGAGAATATTTGTCGTGGTAATAGGCCATGGTCTATTGTCAAGTTTTTTGTAGGCATCACAGAAAAGGAGAGTATTAAGAAGGGATTTGAAGGAGGATAATGAAGTGCCTTTGCAGATATTTATGTGGAGCATCTCCCAAGTGTGAGGGACAGCATGGGAGAAAGCATGAAGGTGCTTGTTTCAGATTTTTATAAGGGGGTGATGGAGACTCTATTGTCAATATAGGTTTCAGAGTAACAGCCGTGTTAGTCTGTATTCGCAAAAAGAAAAGGAGTACTTGTGGCACCTTAGAGACTAACCAATTTATTTGAGCATGAGCTTTCGTGAGCTACAGCTCACATCTGATGAAGTGAGCTGTAGCTCACGAAAGCTCATGCTCAAATAAATTGGTTAGTCTCTAAGGTGCCACAAGTACTCCTTTTCTTATTGTCAATATAGTACTGCAAGGTTACACCTTTACCTACTTGCTGAGGGGCATGTTGGGGATGTTGTCCAGCAGAGGGAGGTAATTAGATCTCAAAAACTGCCCCGCTGATGTAGTGCTGGACAGTGAGAAAGCCAGGATTAGCCATTGCTAGACCATGAATGACTGAGACAGAAGGCTAAAAGATGTGATCAGGTTATTTTCTGATTTTTCCATTCTTACCTATACATTTGTACCTGTTTAGATGAATTATAAGGCTAGACATGCTTTGATTAGGGCTGTTGATTAATCGCAGTTAACTCACATGATTAACTCAAAAAAATTAATTGCAATTAAAAAAATTAATCCCAATTGATTGCACTGTTAAACAATAGAATACCAATTGAAATTTATTAAATAATTTGGATGTTTTACTACATTTTCATATATATTGTATTCTGTTTTGTAATTGAAATCAAAGTGTATTTTTTTTATTACAAATATTTGTACTGTAAAAGATAAACAAAATAGTGTTTTTCAATTCACCTCATACAAGTACTATAGTACAATCTTTTTGTCATGAAAGTGCAACTTACAAATGTAGATTTTTTTTGTTACAAAACTTCACTCAAAACCAAAACAACGTAAAACTTCAGAGCCTACAAATCCACTCAGTCCTACTTCTTATTCAGCCAATCGCTAAGACAAACAAGTTTGTTTACATTTACAGGAGATAATGCTGTCCTCTTATTTACAATGTCACCAGAAAGTAAGAACAGTTATTTGCAGGGCACTTTTGTAGCCGGCATTGCTAGGTATTTACATGCCAGATATGCTAAACATTTGTATGCCCCTTCATGCTTCGGCCACCATAGCAGAGGACATGCTTCTATGCAGATGACGCTCGTTAAAAAAAAAAAATGTGTTCATTAAATTTGTGACTGAACTCCTTGGGGGAGAATTGTATGTCCCCTGCTCTGTTTTACCCACATTCTGCCATATGATGTTATAGCAGTCTCGACCCAGCACATGTTGTTCATTTTAACAACACTTTCACTGCAGATTTCACAAAATGCAAAGAAGGTACCAATATGAGATTTCTAAAGATAGCTACAGCACTCAACCCAAGGTTTAAGAATCTGAAGTACCTTCCAAAATCTGAGAGGGATGAGCTGTGGAACATGCTTTCAGAAGTCTTAAAAGAGTAACACTCCAATGCGGAAACTACAGAACCCGAACCACCAAAAAAGAAAATCAAACTTCTGCTGGTGGTATCTGACTCAGATGAAGAAAGTGAACATGTGTTAGGGTGACCAGATGTCCCAATTTTATAGGGACAGTCCCAATATTTGGGGCTTTTTCTTATATAGGCTCTTGTTACCCCCCCACCCTCTGTCCCGATTTTTCACACTTGCTGGCGGTCACCCTAATATGCATCAGTCCGCACTGCTTTGATCATTATCTAATAGAACCCATTCTCAGCATCAACGCATGTCCCCTGGAATGGTGGCTGAACCATGAAGGGATATATGAATCTTGAGCACATCTGGCACGTAAATATCTTGTGACACTGGCTACAACAGTGCCATGTGAACACCTGTTCTCACTTTCAGGTGACGTAAACAAGCAGGCAGCATTAGCTCCCACAGATGTAAACAAACATGTTTATCTGAGCGATTGGCTGAATATGAAGTAGGACTGAGTGGATTTGTAAGCTCTAAAATTTTACATTGTTTTATTTTTGAATGCAGGGTTTTTTTGTATATAATTCTACATTTGTAAGTTCAACTTTCACAATAAAGAGATTGCACTGCAGTATTTGTATTAGGTGAACTGAAAAATACTATTTCTTTTGTTTTTTTACAGTGCAAATACTTGTAATCAATAATAAATGTAAAGGGAGCACTGTACACTTTGTATTCTGTGTTATAATTGAAATCAATATATTTGAAAATGTAGAAAACACCCAAAAATATTTAAATAAATGGCATTCTATTATTGTTTAACAGTGCGATTAATCACAATTAATTTTTTAAATCGCCTGACAGCCCTAGTTTTGATATGATTTTTCTCTCTCTGTTTCTAATAAAGTGTTCTTTAATAAGATTCAGACAGTCTTACAGGATGAAATCCTGGTCCCATTGAAGTCAGTGGGAGTTTTTTGCCATTGACTTCAATGGGGCCAGGATTTCACCCAAATTGTTTTGTAAAGGAAAATCATGCACTCTTGTCCCACAAGAGGGAAAGTAACCTTCAGCCTCCAAGGAAAAAGATTAAGATTAACTCTGCTCAGAATCCTAGGTCAAGGGGCATGATTGACAAGGCTTATCCAATCACATGCAAATAGTATCAGAGCTGTGGTTGGCACAATGTACCAGGAACGCCTATAAACCACAGAAAAGAACTGACTTTAAAATTTCCAAGATAACAGAAATATACAAACTCAAATTCCTTTTACAATATTTAAACATTTTATTAAAGCTAATGTTTAAAATCAAATTTACACAAGTTAAGAAGGAAGCTACTGTACATTTGGGGGCAGGCTTGAGTTATGAGAGGTTACAAGTATCGGTTACAAGGTTCACAAGATACATACATAGTACATAACCAGCATAGACCCCCATTGGGGTGCAGGAGTTTTTAAAGCGTCAGTGAATAAGTGATCTCGGGTATGCCACCCATAGAATGTATTATAATGCCATTATATAAATACATAGCATGCCTACACCTTGAATGCATGCAGTTCTGCTTGCTCTATATCAAAAAAGATATATTAGAATTGGAAAAGGTACAGAGAAGGGCAACAAAAATGATTAAGGGTGTGGAACAGTTTCCATATGAGGTGAGATTAAAAAACTTGGGACTTTTCAGCTTGGAAAAGAGACAGCTAAGGGGGGATATGATAGAGGTCTATAAAATCATGAATGATGTGGAGAAAAATGAATAAGGAAGTGTTATTTACTCCTTCACATAACACAAGATCCAGGGTCTCCCAATTAAATTAATAGTAGGCAGGTTTAAAAAACAAAACAAAAAAAATGAAGTATTTCTTCACATAATGCACAATCAACCTATGGAACTCATTGCTAGGGGATGTTGTGAAAGCCAAAACTATAATGGGATTCAAAAAAGAATTTGATAAATTCATAAAGGATAGTTCCATCAATGGCTATTAGCTAAGATGGTCAGGGATGCAACCCCATGCTCTGCGTGTCCCTAAACCTCTGACTGCCAGAAACTGGGAGTGGATGACAGGGGATGAGTCACTCGATAATTGCCCTGTGGTGTTCCTTCTCTCTGAAGCACCTGGCATTGGCCATTGTCGAAAGACAGGATACTGGGCTAGTTGTACCACTGGTCTGATGCAGTATGGCTGTTATGTAAAACATAATATGTTTCCTTGAAAGCATGCAGGAAGGTTATATTAATCACATCACAAATTTCTTATGTATATTTAGTCCTTATGTCTTTACTCTGGAACTTGTCTGCTTCTGTTCTATTCAGGATTTTTAAATTCCATACTGAAACTATGCAAGAGAGATGAGAAAGCACTGAAGGTAGGAGACCCTGGAACAAAAGTGAAAACGATCACTATCAGAAGTAAATTGTAGTTTACTATTTTTATTCATTTTGAAAGAAATACAAAGCAAAAGTAGGGATTTGTTATTTTAGTTTAATTTAAAGAAGACGGACTATTCTATTTGTATTCACTTTGAACATGAACAGTGCCATTTTCAAGTATTCTTATTCATAGATTCATAGATTCATAGATATTTAGGTCAGAAGGGACCATTATGATCATCTAGTCTGACCTCCTGCACAACGCAGGCCACAGAATTTCACCCACCACTCCTACAAAAAAAACCTCACACCTATATCTGTGCTATTGAAGTCCTCAAATTGTAGTTTAAAGACCTCAAGGAGCAGAGAATCCTCCAGCAAGTGACCCGTGCCCCATGCTACAGAGGAAGGCGAAAAACCTCCAGGGCCTCTTCCAATCTGCCCTGGAGGAAAATTCCTTCCCGACCCCAAATATGGCGATCAGCTAAACCCTGAGCATATGGGCAAGATTCATCAGCCAGATACTACAGAAAATTCTTTCCCAGAAAATTCTTTCCCAGGTAACTTGGATCTTACCCCATCTAAAACCCATCACAGGCCATTGGGCCTATTTACCATGAATATTTAATTACCAAAACCATGTTATCCCATCATACCATCTCCTCCATAAACTTATCGAGTTTAATCTTAAAGCAAGATAGATCTTTTGCCCCCACTACTTCCCTCGGAAGGCTATTCCAAAACTTCACTCCTCTGATGGTTAGAAACCTTCGTCTAATTTCTAATCTAAATTTCCTAGTGGCCAGTTTATATCCATTTGTTCTTGTGTCCACATTGGTACTGAGTTTAAATAATTCCTCTCCCTCTCTGGTATTTATCCCTCTGATATATTTATAGAGAGCAATCATATCTCCCCTCAGCCTTCTTTTAGTTAGGCTAAACAAGCCAAGCTCCCTGAGTCTCCTTTCATAAGACAAGTTTTCCATTCCTCGGATCATCCTAGTAGCCCTTCTCTGTACCTGTTCCAGTTTGAATTCATCCTTCTTAAACATGGGAGACCAGAACTGCACACAGTACTCCAGGTGAGGTCTCACCAGTGCCTTATATAACGGTACTAAAACCTCCTTATCCCTACTGGAAATACCTCTCCTGATGCATCCCAAGACGACATTAGCTTTTTTCACAGCCATATCACATTGGCAGCTCATAGTCATCCTATGATCAACCAATACTCCAAGGTCCTTTTCCTCCTCCGTTACTTCTAGTTGATGCGTCCCTAGCTTATAACTAAAATTCTTGTTATTAATCCCTAAATGCATGACCTTACACTTCTCACTATTAAATTTCATCCTATTCCTATTACTCCAGTTTACAAGGTCATCCAGATCCTCCTGTAGGTTATCCCTGTCCTTCTCTAAATTAGCAATACCTCCCAGCTTTGTATCATCTGCAAACTTTAGTAGCACACTCCCACTTTTTGTGCCCAGGTCAGTAATAAAAAGATTAAATAAGATTGGTCCCAAAACCGATCCCTGAGGAACTCCACTGGTAACCTCCCTCCAACTTGACAGTTCACCTTTCAGTAGGACCCGTTGTAGTCTCCCCTTTAACCAATTCCCTATCCACCTTTCAATATTCCTATTGATGCCCATCTTATCCAATTTAACTAATAATTCCCCATGTGGCACCGTATCAAACGCCTTACTAAAATCTAAGTAAATTAGATCCACTGCGTTTCCTTTATCTAAAAAATCTGTTACTTTCTCAAAGAAGGAGATCAGGTTGGTTTGGCACGATCTACCTTTTGTAAAACCATGTTGTATTTTGTCCCATTTACCATTGACTTCAATGTCCTTAACTACCTTCTCCTTCAAAATTTTTTCCAAGACCTTGCATACTACAGATGTCAAACTAACAGGCCTATAATTACTTGGATCACTTTTTTTCCCTTTCTTAAAAATAGGAACTATGTTAGCAATCCTCCAATCATACGGTACAACCCCTGAGTTTACAGATTCATTAAAAATTCTTGCTAATGGGCTTGCAATTTCTTGTGCCAATTCTTTTAATATTCTTGGATGAAGATTCATTCTAATCATTCTCCCACAAGAAGTATCAATAATGGTTATTACTTTACAGCACCAAAAAGCTCGCTCTGCACCACACAAAACTCCATATCAGAAGACATTGGGGCAGTTTCCCTTCTGTGCCCAGCTTCCTGGCAGCAACATAAGGAAGGAAGCTTAGGGGACTCCCAATTTTTCTGCCCCAGCCCAGACCCCTGTGTAAGTTGGAAAGGCCTTGGTGCTGCTGCTCTAAGGTCTTATCTACACTGGAGTTTTAGCCACAGATGTAGCTGCACTGGTGAAAATATGCATATTCTTCCAGATCAAGGATAAGTTGAAATAAAGGTAGTGAGAGAGCCCATCAGCATGAGACAAATCCAGACCCGTGACTTGAGGAAGAGCTCTGTGTAAGCTCAAAAGCTTGTCTCCTTCACCAACACAGTTTGATTCAATAAAAGATATTACCTCACCCATCTTGTCTTTCTAAAATCCAGCACCAATGTCACAGCTGCAATGCCTCATTGCTTGAGGGTAGATGTGTGTGTAAAGACATATAGTGGGGAACCCGTAGCACAATCAAAATGTTCAATATTTCTGCTATTCCATGTCATATAAAACAAACCATTTAAAAGTCTCTTTTTAAGAAAAGAAAAGGGGATCAGATTTTGCAATCTCTTACAGCATCTTTGCACTTGCCTCACAGTGCAAAGTTGCCCAATCATTGGAAAATTCTTCCTATATAAAGAAATCCACCAGTGATGTGGAGTCCCCAATTTAAGGGGCATGTCCAGGGGAAAGGGAGTACAGCTGGGATATTCCCCTACCCCACAATCACAAGCTGTGAGAACAACCGCCAGGAACTATTAGAAACGTGCAATTTAAAAAGACTTTCAAGCTGCTGTGAATGATGAGACTGTCTTTGATGCTAAGCAACCCAAGGATCATACACCGTCACAGAGGTGGCCTAAGATCACTTTGATCCCTATGCTCTAATCTCACACTGAGGGCATCTCGGCAGTAGTGGAGAATCTGGCAGTCTTGAAATTTATTGCAAAACATTGGTGAGCAATGTTTTTTAAAATCCAAGAAAATGTCTGTTAAAATAGAATCATAGAATAACAGAGTTGGAAGGGACCTCTGGAGGCCATCTAGTCCAACCCCCTGCCCAGAGCAGGACCAATCCCCAACTAAATCATCCCAGCCAGGGCTTTGTCAAGCCTAACCTTAAAAACTTCTAAGGAAGGAGATTCCACCACCTCCCTAGGTAACGCATTCCAGTGTTTCACCACCCTCCTAGTGAAAAAGTTTTTCTTAATATCCAACCTAAACCTCCCCCACTGCAACTTGAGACCATTACTCCTTGTCCTGTCATCTGCTATCACTGAGAATAGTCTAGATCCATCCTCTTTGGATCCACCTTTCAGGTAGTTAAAAGCAACTATCAAATCCCCCCTCATTCTCCTCTTCCATAGACTAAACAATCCCAGTTCCCTCAGCCTCTCCTCATAAGTCATGTGTTCCAGACCCCTAATCATTTTTGTTGCCCTTTGCTGGACTCTCTCCAATTTCTCCACATCCTTCTTGTAGTGTGGGGCCCAAAACTGGACACAGTACTCCAGATGAGGCCTCACAAGTGTCGAATAGAGGGGAACGATCATGTCCCTCAATCTGCTGGCAATGCCCCTACTTGTACAACCCAAAATGCCATTGGCCTTCTTGGCAACAAGGGCACACTGTTGACTCATATCCAGCTTCTCGTCCACTGTCACCCCTAGGTCCTTCTCTGCAGAACTGCTGCCTAGCCATTCGATCCCTAGTCTGTAGCGGTGCATTGGATTCTTCCGTCCTAAGTTCAGGACTCTTGTGCAAATAGTCATTCAATTCACTGCAGTAAGAATGCTACCCCTCTATTTCAAAAACCACAGAATCAGAAACTACATTTTTTGTGAAAGCAGCAGAAGAAACAAAATATACTGAAGTTCTCTTCACTTCCTTAGAAAGGAACAAACTTCTTAGAAGATGAAGGGAAACTGCAGTAAAGAGCTGATACATTAATATGCTGGTTGTGCATAAATCATATTTAAGATAACACAGGCCTTCCTCCTGTAGAAGCATCACCACAGTAATATATATTTAAAGGCTATTTCAGGTTTTTGTTCCAATCTGCCTATATCCCAGCGGGACCTCAGCCTGAAATACTGCTCCAAGGGACACAGCACATAATCAATCCCTTTGAAACAACTTTGGTCGTGGTAAATTCATATAAGTGCTGATTCCAATTACATTAATGAAGCTGCAAGGGGACTGCATTTCTTGTAGTCCTAGAGAGGCTCTCTAAATGCTGCATCATCATGCATAAGATCACATGGAGGCTGCATTCAAATTCACTGTACGATAGTGGTGTTCGATATTTTCACAGCCTGACCTAGCATATTATTTCAAAAAGGCCAAGAGGGCCACAGTCAATAATTTGGAGCAGATTCTTGGTCCTGGTCTGCTCCCTTTGCACTGCTGCAGTGGAGCAAAGGGAATGGAAAATTCCCCCAAGTTTCCTGCTGAGGAGTCCCTAATGTGGGGAAGGCTCCAATAGGTGCAGAACCAAGATATCCAACTCCCACACCTTCCTGTCTACAGCCCCTAGTGCAGCAGGTGTGTCCAGAGTGGGAAGGGAGAGTGGCTGCAGTGTTCTGATCTCCAACTATCTCCAGTTGGCATATGCGTGGGACGAATAGCCAGCTTGTGAAAGCTCTGCTCTCACCTGGGCTGGTGCAGAGAAAAATGATGCCATAAGAGGATGCTGGTTCTCACCTTCTCTTCTTTATCCTCGCTCTTGCGCTGTCCAGATTAGCTTCATGGGGGAGAGGAGTCATTCTTTGCCAGGCACTCCCCTAGGTTCAAGCAGAACCAGTCAGGCTCCTAGTTTGCTCACCCTGGGGCTCTTACTGACCAGAAGGGAAGAAGGCTGATTCAAACATTTCTAATTAGAAATCAGAGGATGTGGCTGAGGGAACATTTTCTATTTGTAATCAGATGCAAATTTTCTTCATATAGTCACCCTCAAAGTGCCCAGGTAGCCTTTGAGTCACAGCTTAGATAGATGTTCTGTGGGTATGTCTACAAAGCGCATTAAGCGTGGGCTCTGACTCAGGTTAGAAAGGGATTCTTGCCAACCAAACAGTGTTTGTGAAATATTACAAATATTTGGTATTAATGTTGCTGTTAATGGGTGGCAGTTCATCCACTGGTTAGAGCAGGGGCCTGGAATCCGGCACACCTGGCTTCTGTTCTCAACTCTGCCACTGATTCACTGTGTGAATTTGGGAAAAAACACGGTCTTTATACTTCAGTTTCCTCATCTTTAAAACTGGGCTAATGATTCTTCCTTATTTCACAGATGTGCTGTGATATTTAATATTTACAAAGCACTTTGAGCTCAGCTGAGTGGGTGCTATATAAACACAAAGTATTATTATTTAGTAATGAAGTTTCCATTTGGTGTGGGTGTTGGTGATCTCTAAAAACAGGGTCAGTTTTCAGCTGGGTGGGCAAGAAAAGTGGTCACCTATGCACCAACTTTCAGGGGGCATCACACAGCAGTGCCTGCTGCTTAGCTTTTGGATTTTGTTTGTTTATTTCTGTATGCAAGGCTACTCCAGAGTAGTGCTGAAAATGTTTTCCGCCCTGGACAGCAAAATGCCCAGCATCAACCCCGTCTAGAAAACTTTCTAGTTTATTCTTCCCCAAATAATTCCATTATAAAATTTGAAATCTAATTAAACATACTTTTGGTTAATTTGGTCTTTTAAATATCCTGGTGTGTGTACAGTTATCAAGTTTTAACTTCATATATAAAACATTAAGAAGTAACAAATTGAGGTAAATAACGCAAATATTGAAATTATGAGGAAAATGGTTTAACTACTGATATTATTGGCTTATAACATTTGGATAATGCAAATATATGTATATATTTTAGCTCTTGCTCGAAAAATTAAAAGTACAATTACATTTGGTTTCAGCTTCTTACTATTAAATAGGATTTGTTCAGAAATATTAGTTGGAGAGCTTCATTTTGATTCTGAGCTCATTACTCTGGCAGAGTTTGCATTGATTCCAGTGCAAGATATAGTCCCTTAAATGGCAGTAGCAAGGAGAGTGCTCGTGCCTCAGCACGAGGAAATATTACTGGTAGGAGAAAAAGTACAGAAGCTATAGGTACATGTCTTTTTTAAGATGGGCAAGAATAAACCCAATAAATCTTTCCATATCAGAATTCTGGGGACATTCTAAATCACAATGGAAATGGCTGGTGTAACTGGAAATATTTCACTGCAGTTCAGCTGTTATTTTATTTACAGTCCTTCAATATATTGTTTTATATTTTGAAATTAGTTAAAATGATTGTATAAAAACAAAATAAAGTTTAAATAGTCAAATGAATTGGCTTTTTCAGTTACTGTCAAGCAGGTATAAGAAATTGCAACACATCTTTCCAGAATATCTTATGTTCAAGAGGAAACCTCTGCCTTCCTATACCTACTCAAGCTCACAAACAAGATGTGTTATAGACACAGAACTACATACACAGCTATTAAGAATTCCCCATATGAAAAGTAGGAATACGTGCTTTGGAAATAATCTACAAAATAGATCTTGTTTTGTCAAATGTGAAAAAGATTTGGAAATAGATTATTAAAATTAGGGGGGAATCAAAGATATATAGGAAATTCCACTATGCATTTCTGTGCTATCTGCCAATATCTTAATAAAATATTTAAAGGTACAGCTTGTTTATCTTCTTCATTGCCCCTTGCTCATTGCTCACTGCTGCCACCATGTGTTACCACTAATTCCTTCTGAAATAAGAATACCCCTTGAAACAGGTAGTTACTGAATTTGGTAATGGAGGCCTGCCTGCAAATAGGCATGATGCCACCCAGAAAAAAATGTAACGTTACAAGCAGGAGGGCAAATCTTCCTTTAGAAAAAGTGGGCACTACTGGGAAGGGTATGACCACCTTCCGAAGCACCAATATGGCTAAACAGCAGCCCTTGCAGCATTCTGTGTTGCAAGCCTATGTTGTCTTCTGGCATACAGCCAAAACACTAATCAAATCTGCTCTTCTTCTGTGCACGCAAGGGTCATGAATGTTAGTGGAACTTATGCACATGCATTAAGAGTTGTTAGTTTAAAACATTTCATATATATGCATATGTTTGCAAACACAAATATCCTCAGTCTCCTTCACTTTATAATAACAGAGTGACAAGGACATTTGACCTTCTTGAGCTAGTGCATGGCCCAGAAGTTTCAAAGCCTCTTAAGGGCCTAAGTTGCCAGATAGATTCCTAATAATGGACACTTATGGAACAGACTGCCCATAGGAGAAGTTTTCTCCTAACTTCAGGCAGAGGTTGGCTCATTCCCCAAAGTATGAAGGTCTACATCTCTTATTTTCTATCCTATCAAATGTAATTGTGGATATTCTCATTATTCATGTAAATGGATATTTTTTAAAATCCTAATAACATCCAGGCCTCAATGATAACTTGCATCAATATGTTCCACATGGCAGTTATGCATTGCATTAAAAAACTTAGTGTTCTTAGGCCATACTAGGATGGCAATTTATTATACTGTACAAGCTAAACTTCCTTAGGACTGTTCGGTTCTTTGCTAAATTTACAGTTCTTTAAAGAACTCTTTTAAGATGAGATTAAGTGACAATTTGTTGCTGGTTAATCATAATTAAGTTTACAGGCTATAGTTTCAATTAATATATGAGCTCAGGTTTGTGTAGCCCCAATACAGCAAAGCACTTGAAATATATACTTAACTAAGGCCTCCATTTAGCAAGATACTTAAAGCACATGCCTAACTTTAAGCCCTCAATGTTGCCAACTCCTGCAATATTTAGTGTTTTACTTTTTGCCCAGCTCCTGGGGACCAGTGATTCCATGACAATCTCACGCTTTCAGTTTGAAAATATGAACCCTAAAGACTCAAAAACCAGAACGCAAAGAAATAGAATTGAAAACATTTTAAATCTAAAAGTTATTAAGCCAATCTCCTGATTTTTTAATGTTTGAGGTTGGTAGTCCTGTTGAAACCACCTGCTTAAAGTCTGATCCTGCTTCCCCTAAAATTTAGCCTAATTAAAGGCTAATGCAGCTCCCATGACAAATTTTCCATTAATTTCAATGCATGATAACTAAGTGTACACTAATCTTTATAGTGAAGTGCCCCTCAAAATGGCTAATCACTCTCCAAATACGGTTGAAGACATAGTCCCTGCCCCTGAAGAGCACACATCCTAAAATATACTGCAACAAGCTAATTACCTTAGTCTGTAGCTTCAGGAACTTTGTGTAGCTTCCCCCTCCCTATTGTCTCACCTCTAAGGAATTTTCCAAATAAATCCCTGGCATTAAGAACACCACCACACAGGTGGAGGAAGCACTGCAAAACAGGTCTGGGTGCTCACACAGCTGATATGTCTTAAACATCCTATTCAATTATTACCCTGGCTGCCTCTCCACTCCCTTGTTTGTCTCATACACTGGTGATGGGTTGTCTTTTAAACTATAAATACTTTGAGGCAGGGACTGTCATTTTCTGTATGCCTATAGCACAAAGCCCAGTGGAGTCCCAGCCTGGTTTAGGCTTGTAGTTGCTGCTCTACTATAAAATGTTTAATAAAATAAAATAATAATAATAATTAATAATACTAGGAACATGGCAGCTATCATGTTGGCTAACACCTAGAGATTAAATTGTGTACCTTTAGAATTGTAAAATGCATTGGAGCCAGAGAGCCAGACTCTCATGCTGAAAGCCACATCGTTTTGCACACTCAGAGAAATGACTGTACAATGGGTAAAATGGAGGAGAATCAGCCCCCCCAGTTTCTGTGCCATGTTCCAGTTGCCTGTGATTTCCAGTTGTTTACACATAGTGTCCACGGTGGTATTTGTTCTTCGGTGTCAGGGGGAGGGGAAGTACATAAAGTTCCTGTAACTTGCTTCAGAACTCAGAAATAGGTGCTGGTGCCCTGAATGCCCTATTGTCTGAAAACAATCAGCTTCACCATGTTGAAGCAGGTGCCACTGCATTCAAAAGGGGTGGGGGGGGAAGAAAGGGAGGAAAAAAGTGTTTTGAAGGATGTGGCGGGATTTGAACCAAACTGTACATGAATTATATCTAACTACTAAAGTGATCCGTATGAGCCTCCTACAAAGCACAAAAGGCTCTACATCAACTACCTCTGAGACAAATCTAAATGGAATATTGTAAATGAACTAGGCAGTCATTAAACATGGCCTCTGTTCTTGGCAACAGCATGGGAAAAGCTAGAAATAATTACACAAGTGGTTTTTCAAATGACTGCTGACTGAATTTGTTTTCTGCCCCAGAATGTTGTTGCAGCTCATAATTTCACATTTCCATAATAAAAGTAAGACCCAGTTCAGTGTAGTGTCTAAAAATCTACTTACGGGGCTCAGCATTATTCAGTTTGAATACCTGCTTTTCATACATCCTGTGTTACTGTTCACACTTTTATATTTCTTATTTGGTTACAGAATTTTCAGCGATTCTCATAAAGCTGTCAAATTAGGATCAGTTTGGTTCCAAGTTTTAGGAAAGTTGCAGTGCTAATATACTGTGCTAAGCACATTGTCAGGGCTTAACAAAAATGAACAAACAATACACCTTGCTGTGTCCTGGTCTCAGTGAGGAGGACTGGAATGCTAACATTGTACAAAGGATAGCCTTTGACTTAGCCCCAGATTTTTAAAGTATTTAGGCATCTAAAAATGCAGCTAGGTGCCTAGTGGGATTTTCAAAAGCCTCTAAGCCCCTAACTCTCATGTAGGTACCTAGGCACCTTTGAAAATCCTTTTAAAAATCAGGCCTGAGTCTCATACCATAAACACTGTCAATGTGATCTAATACATCAAAATTAACTTTTTATTTTTCTGTGACAAGAAATACTCTGACGATTTAAAGGTGTGGTGTCTAATTAAAATAATTATAACTGGGATTAATATGTGCTGCTTACCTTTAATATGTACGTTGTCCCCTCATTGTGTGTGTGTGTGTGTGTGTGTGTGTGTGTAATGCCCATGATTGTTAAGGGTGAATTACATGTGTGCATTGTAAGGAGTGTGAATTCCAATACGTATACTTTCTTAAAATCTATTACTACTAGGTCAGATCCTGGGCCACCTCAAGGGGAAGTCCTGCTCAAAAACGGATAACACAATCTAGCTCCTTATGAAATATTAAGCACCAGAAATTCCCATTAAGTCTGTGGAAGTTGGTACCTCTCTGGCATGTCTATATTGCAATGGACCCAGTGGAACTTGGGTTCAAATTCCATCACTTTGTTGTATGGACAGAGCTCAGGCCCGGATCCTCAGAGTCACATCCTGAGAGTCCGCTAACACTATCCCCAAATCCTATGGGCCAGTGTTTGTCTTTTCTATCCCAAGGCTAGACAATCGACTCCCAGGCAATGATGGCAACCCTCCTGGTTCAAATATAGCTGCTCCAAGTTTAACCCTTCCATTTTATTCTGACTGCTGAAATACGAACAGGGTGAACCATCTCCTGTATTAGCTATAGCCACCAATAAGACAAAGTCCTTTGTCAAGCGTGCTGCTACTTGGTCATGGAACCACAGTCAGATTCTGGTAAATCTCTGGTGTGAGGCGAGCAAGACGTTTGACTGCAGTAAGAGTACCAGAAATTATCTTGTATACCAAGGAATAGAGGGCAAGTTGGCAGAGTTGGGGATTCAGTGGATTGGTCACCAGTGCAGGGAATGGATGAAGCAGTTCAAGAGCAACTACTGGTAAGCTAGAGATGAGAACTTCACTTCTGGGAATTTCCTGTCATCCTGCCTCTTTTACGAGGAGTTTGACTGAGTGCTAGATACTAAGGTGAGCACTAAGTAACCGTCAGTTCACAATAGCCTGACAAGCCAGAATGCTTCTGATCCTAAATCTAATATAGCACTGGAGAGGAGCAAGCAGCGGCCAGATCAGGCTAGCAAAGTGACGATGGTGTTCGTGCCAGTACCTGAGGAGTCTTTGTCATTGGAGCAGCTGCAGAATGTCCAGGGTCCGTATTCAGAGGAGCTGTTTGATGACCTCCTGGAGGAGCAGTCCACCATGGAACTGGAGAAGAAACAGAAGAGGCAGAAGTAGCCTTAGAGCCTGGTAAGTTTCTGTCTCTGTTGTTATCAATGTACAAATGGGAGTGATTTCTGGTTTACGACCCAATTCTACTTTTCATTACAAGCAGTGGATAGCAACATGTACCCACTAATAGCGGAATACACACCAATGCCTTGGCGTCTACCCCTCATTCCAACACCACATGGAATTCAAAATGGAACCAGGAAGCACAAACAGTTAAACAATTATATACAATGACATTTTTACTAGATACTCGCACATTCTTGTAAAGATTCTTCCAAAGTTTGCAAACTGAAGAAGAGGTAAAAAAGCAACAAAGGTTGCAGGGTCCCACCAATATGCCTCTCTTCAGCTGTGATAGACCTTCAGAATGGACAGACTGGAAGCAACATTTTTGCAAGAAAATTCCCTAAAGAAACTGGAGATACTCAGGTATCATCTTTAATTCATGTTGTGGGGAAGCTGGCAGAGCATATCTTTAAATCCCTTACCTTTACTGAAAGCAGTCACAAAGATGACTGTGACAGGGTTCTGGCTGTGTACGATGCATACTTTATACCTCAGAGGTATGTGGTTTATGAAAGAGCATGTTTTCACCAGACAATCCAGGAACCAAGAGAAAATGTTGAATCTTTTTAAAAGAGCTTTGCATGCTTAGTCTGAAAACTGTGATTTTTAACTACAAAACACCAAGATATCAATGGCAGGTTGATTATTGGGTCAACAGACAAGAAACCCTCACAGCAACTACAGTTAAAGTAAGACTTAAGTGCACCCACAGCTATACAGATGGCAAAGCATTCTGAACTAGTCAAACAGCATAACAAGAGTCAGAACAACTTGAAAAACCTGAAATGAGCTTATAAGCTGTAAACAGATATAGCATGAGTACTAAAAGTTATTACCATAAAAGCCCTGAGGCTATTAGGCAGTCCTAGGCAAACAACAAAGCCTTTTAGACTAAATGTACAATATGTGAAAAAATTCATAGCCCAATAAATGTAGGAGTATAAAGTGCACAAAATATGGACATTCTGCAACTGTTTGTTGAACCAAGGCAGTCAGGGAGTTGACGATATTGCAGACAATCAAGATACATTGAGCGGATGTTTTCAGAGAACTGTCCACAATGACTTGAAGATCTCTTTCTTGAGTGGCACAGCTAATTTAGACCCCCATCATTTTGCATGTATAGTTGGGATTATGTTTTCCAATGTATGCTATTTGCAATTATCAACACTGAATTTCAGCTGCCATTTTGTTGCCCAGTTTTATGAAATCCCTTTTTAACTCTTCACAGTCAGCATTGGGTTGAGTAGTCTTGAGTAAGTTTGCACTGTCTGCAAACTTTTCCACTTTACTGTTTACCCCCTTTTCTAGATCATTTATGAATATGTTGAACACTACAGATCTGTACACCGCTATTTATCTTTCTCCGTTGTGAAAACTGACCATTTATTTCTACCCTTTGTTTTCTGTCTTTTAACCGGTTACTGAGCCGTGAGAGGACTTTCCCCCTTATCCCATGATTGCTTACTTTACAGAAGAACCTTTGGTGTAGAACCTTGTCAAAAGCTTCTGAAAGTCCAAGTATACTACATCAACTGAATCACCCTTACCCACTTGCTTGTTGAAACCCTAAAGAATTCCAATAGACTGGTGAGGCATGATTTCCTTTTACAAAAGCCATTTTGATTCTTCCCAAATATATCTCATTCACCCATGTGTCTGATGGTTTCAACCAATTTGCCTGGTACTGAAGTTAAACTTATTGGTCTGTGACTGCCAAGAGCACCTGTGGAAACTTTTTTTAAAATCGACATTACATTAGCTATCCGCCAGTCATCTAGTACAGAGGTTGATTTATGTGATAGGCTGCATACCAGAATATGTAGTTCTGCAATTTTGTTTTTGAGTTCCTTTAGCACATCTGGTCTTGCTGATGTATTACTATTTAATTTATAAATTTGTTCCAAAATTTCCTCTTTTGATACCTCAATCTGGGACAGTTCCTCAGGATTTCTTACCTAAAAAGAATGGTTCAAACCAATGCAAAGGATTAATCTAGCTTCTCTGAAATGGCCTTTTCTTCCTTAAGTGCCCCTTTAGCATCTTGATTGTCCAGTGGCCCTCCTGATTGTTTGCCAGGCTTCCTTCTTTTGGTGTACTTAAAAGAAAATTTTCTGTTAGTTTTTGTGTCTTTTTCTAGCTGCTCTTCAAATTCATTTTTGGCCTTCCTAATTATACTTGGACATCCTGGACAGGGCCAACAAACAGCTACAGTACCAAGCCACACAGTCAAGTGGATAAATCCCTTTCAGGGTAGCAAAGAGTTCAACACACTGTCTACCCTCACCAGGGTCTTCAGTCCCGTCTCTGGGCCCCATAAATCCTGCCCTTCACTTGGACTTCTAAGCAAGCTTTCTCCCCTTCTCAGGGCTTAGGCCACTTTCCCAGTGGCTGGTGAGGGAACCCAGGCCTGCCTGCTACTCTGTGTCCCAACCCAGGGACGTCGTAAACAGCAGCCATGTACTGCTGCCTCCAGTTTGCTGCTGTTATTCCCTGGGCATTTTCCTACGTAGCTCTTCTCTCTTTGCTCATACCTCAGGTTGAAGTTCTTAGATCCTCCTCACTGAACACCATCTTCTGGTTCTCCCTTGAGCACCTGTAACCCGCATATAGCTCCCTTCCCTGCTCCTCTGGCCCAACCAGGAACTGACCTGCTTAGCCCCTGCAGCTCCTTTTATCTGATCCCACTGGGTTCTGATAGGCTGCTTCCATGCAGCCTCTCTAGGCAGGCCTGTAGGACCCACTGTTGCTGCTCATTGCTGGGGCAGGCTGCTGTAGTACACAGGGCCTCAAGCAGGGGGTCTTCAGGACCAGGTATGCCTTGTCACTCCTCTGTACAGCGTGACATCACATGCACTGTAGGGGCCCCAGAATTAAGCCCTGAAGGGGGCTCCACACACAACAAACACTGCCACTGCTCCTCCATGTTGCTGACTCCAGTTACCGGGACCCAAAGGACAGCTCAGCAGGATGTGTTGATGAGCTGCCACAACTTCTGGTAAAGTGCCATGGGACGGACAGTCAAGTTTCCCCAAAATTCACCATAGAGGGCTAGGGTGGTGGCTACAGCTGGGGAGGGGACTAGGAAGCCTGCCAGATTGACTTGGGTCTGTGTATTGCAATGTGGATGTGTGAGCACGGGCGTGAGACCCAGGTCCAGCAATTGTAAACCCAGGGTGACTACCTAGTGTGGACACTCAAGCTTACAAATATAGAGAACTGCAGGCTCAAGTCCCATAGATCCATGCTTATATTGCAAATTAGACATACCCTCAAGTGCTAGTGGAGCAACTCCAAAATCTTTCAGTTTTAGTAGTATTATCTAGATAGATGATGGTGGCAGGTGGCTTCTACTTAAAAGAAAATAGATCATACAAGAAAAGTTTCTTCTTTATCACCATTTTTATGTAGTTGTTCACCTGTGACAACTTCACTCCATTTACTGTAATCAGACCATGTATTATAGATTATGTATTATCCATAAGCTGTATTTCACAGTGCAGAAAGCCTTTTCTATAATTGTTTCTACCAGAACATTAGCCTCATAATCAGTAGCACTTACACGCATGGAATAGATGGACTGATTTGCATAGCTGTCCTCTAAAGAGTGTAACATCAATCATAGTACTAATTTGTTTCTGAGGCAGAAAATTAAAAGTGGTCTGATAAGAAAATTCATTAGTTATCACGTTATTAGCTATTGGAGGAATACATCTGCTTTATTTTAATGTCTCTAAGTTTAGAACTTAGCTGTTCTGCAGTAGCTTCATTTCTGTGGTTTTCTGTTGTCATTGGCAATGTAGCTGATGCCAAAAATGTAGGTTTTATTAAGATGGTTCAGTGAAGCTTGGGCCGATCAGTCACATCGGGCTGGTTAAACTTATGCTGGGCCATGTTGGCTCCTGGATTGGTCCAGAATCCTGGAGGTGTAAAGGTGAAAGAAAGCCACATTTCCCCCTGCCCTGGGCTATGCATCTGATGAGGCACAGTGTAGAGTCTGGCCTAACTTTTCTAAGTAACTCCTCTCTTTCTCTGAGTTTGGCTACCATCTATCCCTCGGCACTTCCATCTATGCACTGTTAAGGTTTTGGATTCACTAGCTCCTGTCAGCTGTAGAGATCAGAATTTCTGTTTAGTCAGCTCCATATCTCAGGGGAACTTCTGTCTCTACAGCAATTTGTGAAGCTCAGCCCTTTCAGCAGCCTCTTTTGCAGCCAGTTACCCTGATACAAGAATGCTGTATAGAAGCTGATAACTTTTCTTTCCTCTCATCATTCCATAAGAGCATCTACCTTCAGGAAAGACATTAGCTTAAAAGAAAACCAAGAAAAGCTGATGCACTATCAAATCTGTTCTAATCCTACCACGTCTTCTGTGCTGTCATTATGTTGATACTGCATTTCATGGTTGTTTTTCATCTCATCCTCTTTTAGAAGGCTTAGTTTAGAATGATTGTGTGTATATAGTTTGTGTGTGTGTGTGTGTTTTACAGCTTATTTCTAGTATTCTCACCTTTAATCTCATATCACTGTAATGCAAGGAAAGGTTACATGTTCCAAGTACCAGGCTAAGATATCAAAAGTCATTCACCTGTAGGTATTATAAGGGGAACATGAAACCATCCACCAATATTTTAAAAGTCTAAACACTTAGGACAAAGGAGTGTAATTTAGGTGTAATGGAAATTAAGAAGGGGAAAATTTAGGCTGAAGATCAGGAAAATTCTGTGAGATCTACTAGACTGTGTCATAGTCTCGAGAAGGAAGTAATACAAGCCTGGCCACTTTTGACTTTTATACCTAGATTGGTAATATACTAGATAGTATGCATTATTAGTATGTATATGGCTCTAGTGCTTAAAGGCCCAGCTTTGTGTTGGATGCTGTACAAACACCTAGTCAGAAACAGTCCCTGCTCGCAGGAGCTTATCATCTAAGCAGACAAGAGTGGAGGGGAAAACCCTAGCTCATACAGTCCATTAATGAGAGAACTGGTATTAGAAATTTAGTTTCTTGACTCCCTCTTCACTAGACCACACTGCTCCCCCAGAAGCAATAATCTTGCATTATCAATGAGATAAACTAGATGACCTAAGAGAGCTAGTTTCTATGATATAGTGTAGTATTACAATTTCATATATTCAAAGTAACCCTCATTTAATTTCTATGAGACTTTAACATCTTTGGCTGGGTGCAATGTGTGCTATATTAATTGGAGAGCTCAATAATTAGATTCTTGTGGCTAACCACAGTTTCATCCATTTAGTGAAAAATCAAAGCAAAAGATGATGAAAAAGGACAATTCAAGCTATTATTTTTTTATTCCTTATTACCCTAGCATCATTCCTTCCACTCTTTCTGTTTTAGCTTAAGTGACTTGACTTCCTAAGCCAATCCTCCAGCTAAAGTAATGCTCTAATTTTAGGCTTATCACACAGCAACAAGACATATTGTTTGTGTGAGATTGCAGTGTGGCTCTAAGACAGCTACTGCATGTTGTGTGTTAGGATTCAGAAATAATTCAGAAACAATATTCTAAATCTTTTTCTAATTAATTTTCTATATTCTTATATGGGATTTTGTTCCAAGAGAACTCAGAATAATAAAATGCGCGTCCTCACAGTGTGCTACAAAGTGCTTATTATTTTGCTATTCTAATATACTCTTACTGTCTTTGGAAACAGATGCTCCAAATACTGTTCTTAATTAAATACTAAGAGCTAGATTTGCATGAGGGTCTATGGCAGCAGAAGACAGTATAAATCTTGGCACAGGGCCCCAAATCCACGAAAGGAATGGTTGTGGATGTGCAAGATGCTTGCAACCTTCCCTCTGTTGTAGGATCTGCAGGCCGCCAAGCCACCCCCTCAAAATGGGTGTGTTAGCTGGGGATGGAACTTGGCCAACTAGGGGATGCACTGATGCAGAGCATTCTCATGGAGCCTTTGCTGGAAGAGATCCTGGAGCACCCAGCAGAAATGAAAGCTTCTATCCACTGTTTGAACCCCCAGAGAAGGTGGAGATGATGGATACACTGCTTGCACACTAAGCTGGGGGGAAGAGATAAATACACTGGAGGGTAGGGATAGGGTCCAGAGTGACCTAGACAAATTGGATGATTGGGCCAAAAGAAATCTGATGAGGTTCAACAAGGACAAGTACAGAGTCCTGCACATAGGATGGAAGAATCCCATGCACCGGGATTCCCACAATTGAGGGAAATGATTATTCCCTCCTATTCGGCACTGGTGAGGCTACATCTGGAGTACTGCATCCAGTTTTGGGCCCCCCACTACAGAAAGGATGGGGACAAATTGGAGAGAATCCAGTGGAGGGCAATGAAAATGATCAGGTGTTTGGGGCACATGACTTATGAGGATAGGCTGAGAGTACTGGGCTTGTTTAGTCTGCAGAAGAGAAGAGTGAGGAGGGATTTGATAGCAGCCTTCAACCTGAAGGGGAGGGTCCAAAGAGGATGGAGCTCAGCTGTCTCAGTGGTGGCAGATGACAGAACAAGGAGAAATGGTCTCAAGTTGCTGTGGGGGAGGTCTAGGTTGGATATTAGAAAACACTATTTCATTATGAGGGTGGTGAAGCACTGGAATGGGTTACCTAAAGAGGTGGTGGAATCTCCATCCTTAGAGGTTTTTAAGGCCGGCTTGACAAAACCCTGGCTGGGATGATTTAGTTGGTGTTGGTCCTGCTTTGAGCAGGGGATTGGACTAGATGAGCTCCTGAGGTCCCTTCCAACCCTAATCTTCTTCTATGATTCCTCTGGGAGTGAATCTTTTCTGGGGTGCTGCAGTCCTTAATGAGAGGGGGAGGTGCAAACAGCATCTGCTGCATCAGTCAGGGTGAATCTGACCCTGGGTCATCAAGAGAGCAAAAGGAACAGCTCCATTGAAGAGGATCTGAGCAAATTATACCAGCTAATGCTTGGGCCCTTTAGGTATCAAGTCCTTGCAGAAAAAGGTTTTCTAAAAGACTAATTTTATTTTATTAATAAAAATAAAATACACTAGTGATTGTGCTTCTCTGACCTTAGCCACAGCCAAAGAATATTAAATTGACTTCATTTTGTTGTTTGTAGATATGCCTGTAGGCGGCTTGAAGCTTGTGACTATCACATGAAATGATGATTTGGGTGCTTACTCAGTCATTAATTTATTAATTATTACTATTGGAATAGTACCCTAGCATGATCAGGGTCCTATTGTGCTGGTTGCAGACACCTTCGAAGACTTGGGCTCTGCCCTGAGGGTCTTACAGTGTAAAATGGCTAGTCAGATATAAAGCGTAAAGTAAGTGCCCACTGTCCACACATAAGGGCAGAATGGAAGGAGTCATAAAGACACTTATGTGAGAAGCTGACGGACAAAGGGATGAGGCTGGAAGCATTGGCAGTATGGAGATGCGGAGCAACGTGATGAGTCAAGAGTGGGCAAGCAGAGGAGAGAGAGTTGTGAAGTGCCTTTAACATGAGGATGAGAAGCTTGAACTGGATGCAGGGTGGAGAGACCCAGTGGAGGGATTCAAAGTAGGATGAGGGACATGGTCAGAGCAACAGGCAAGAAAGATGATGTTAGCAGCTGTTTTTTATTCACTGAAAGACTAATGTGGGTGTTAAGGAGGCCAAAGAGGAGCATAGTATACTAATGTTTTCCCTTTGCCAAGCGGTAACAAAATTTGGGGCCTTGCAGGTTATTTCCCCCAATAGAACAGAAATCAGGGGTGCAAAGTCTTACCGCAATTTGTTTATTTGTACAA
The DNA here is from genome assembly GCF_965152235.1 of Eretmochelys imbricata. Taxonomy (NCBI): domain Eukaryota; kingdom Metazoa; phylum Chordata; order Testudines; family Cheloniidae; genus Eretmochelys; species Eretmochelys imbricata. Next base: position 204,355,504 of record NC_135573.1, on the reverse strand, counting down.
TGTGCTCTAATCCCATTTCTTTGAACAACGGTAGTCACAAATGGCACACAGGCAACTCCTTCTTGGAGAAACTTTAGGCAAGGCACCTCTGTCCTGCCTCAGAAACAGCTGTCTTGTGTGTGTCTCTCTCTCCAAGGTCTTCCACAAGTCTTAACAATTGAAACTATGTCTCCTTTTCTCCTTCAACCCCTGTATACCGAGGCCCATGATCACACCAGGTGGACCTGGGCATCTACCTTCCTTTGGTGCCACTGCTCTGCAACAGAAAGGAACTTCAGAGTTTTAAACACTAGACAAAAAAGAGTGCATTAACTAATGCAATCTCCATAATGACTCTCTGGGTGCAGTTTTTGCTGCATCTTAACTCTCTCGATTGGGAATGTTATTCTGGATGCTTTTCTATTAGTAATATCCAATGGGCAAGACATTAACATCAAAGACCCCTAATGGGGAAACTATGGCAATAGTCAACATGGGAGATGGTGAGGGCCTGGATGAGAGTTTAGGCTGTATAGATAGAAAGCAATGGATGCACCTTACAAATGGTTACGAAGGAAGCAGCAGCAAGATTTGGACACAGCCTGGATGTGCTGAGCAAGTGATAGGAAGGATTCAGAGATGCCCCAAAATTATAGGTCCGAGTAACAGAGACAGTAGTCATGTTATCAACAGTGACAGAGGATGTAGGAAGTGGAAAGGGTTTAATAAGTAGCTTCTAATTTTGTTTCAGAGTAGCAGCCATGTTAGTCTGTATTCGCAAAAAGAAAAGGAGTACTAGTGACACCTTAGAGACTAACATTTATTTGAGCATAAGCTTTCGTGAACTACAGCTCACTTCATCGGATGCATTCAGTGATACATGTGATACCAATGTGATATATGCCATCATGTGCCAGCAATGCCCCTCTGCCATGTACATTGGTCAAACTGGACAGTCTCTACTTAAAAGAATAAATGGACACAAAATCAGATGTCAAGAATTATAACATTCAAAAACCCCTTGGAGAACACTTTAATCTCTCTGGTCACTCGATTACAGACCTAAAAGTGGCAATACTTCAACAAAAAAACTTCAAAACCAGACTCCAACAAGAGACTGCTGAATTGGAATTAATTTGCAAACTGGATACAATTAACTTAGGCTTGAATAAAGACTGGGAGTGGATTGGTCATTACACAAAGTAAAACTATTTCCCCATGTTTATCCCCTCCCTCACTCCCCACTGTTCCTCACAGGTTCTTGTCAACTGCTGGAAATGGCCCACCTTGATTATCACTACAAAAGGTTCCCCCCACCCCGGCTCTTCTGCTGGTAATAGCTCACCTTAAGTGATCACTCTAGTTACAGTGTGTGTTACATTGTGTTACAATGGTAACACCCATTGTTTCATGTTCTCTATGTATATAAATCTCCCCTCTGTATTTTCCACCGAATGCATCCGATGAAGTGAGCTGTAGCTCACAAAAGCTTATGCTCAAATAAATTGGTTAGTCTCTAAGGTGCCACAAGTACTCCTTTTCTTTTTTCTAATTTTGTATGACTCCGTTTCTGGGTGCTCTACTTGAGGCATCTAGATTTTCAGGGATACTGAGCACCCACAGTTCCAACTGAAAATTAGAGTTAATACATGTACCCAAAATACAATGTTAATGGGTTTTACAGTTACTGTCCTGTAGTTTTGCAACATCCATAAGCCAATATACTTCTGTGATAGATATAAATACAAGAAATGTATTTAATTAATAAATGGATTGTGTGTGTTAGTATGATGGAAATAAGTATTCTGTTCAACATTAATTGAATGAAACACGATGGCAATGAGATGATTGCTTTGTTGGGAAGATCAGCCAAAGCATTTTGTAACAGCTTGACAGCCAGACTTGCACATATTTGCGGGCCTAATTAATATACTTATGCTTACAAGAAGGAGGGAGCCTACACCATAATGCAGAGATGGAAAGATGCAGACCTACTGATTAGCTTTAAACGTGCTGAAGTGCCATTAAGAAAGATGCTTTACCAGAGAACTACAGTATAAGCTTCAGAATGCAAATTTCTGTTACGCTTAAACGAATGCATAGAGGTAGGGGCTAGTCTAATTTCCTGGTGCGGCATGGAATTTCACAGACTTAACAAAAACAATGAGGAGTCCTTGTGGCACCTTAGAGACTAACAAATTTATTTGGGCAATAAATGTGTTAGTCTCTAAGGTGCCACAAGGACGCCTCGTTGTTTTTGCTGAAACAGACTAACATGGCTACCACTCTGAAACCTGTCACAGACTTGACAGTCTCCCCTATTACATCAGTTATAAGGTATTGGCACAAATGTTTTAAAATTCTCGTGTGTGTGTGTGCGCAAAACACCCAATGCACATATGTGATTTGGCTTTGCCACACACAGATATGTGCATATGCAAATACCCCACTAACTCATGTGCACTCATCAGGTGTTGCCAGGGCCCTGACTTCCTCAGTAATGTCAATACCTCCGAATCCACATTTTTGGGGTTTTTTTTTTAAAAGTATATTTTTACCCTGACGGTTCATTAGAAAAGTTTGGAAACAAACATGAATTGAGCATAATCTAATGCAGTGATGGTGGCTTGAGTCCTCAAAAGCCTCCCGCAGAGAGGAGGAGTAGCCTCTAGTGTCAGGGGGGAAGTTACCTGGCCCCAGGAGCACCACCAGATCCCAAACCAGGCCCCTAGCGGAAATAAGAGCCCCTTCATGCTGCTCTGGGAAGCACCAACCTGGCACAGCTCTGGTGGTGCCCTCTTGTCAGCATTCTGAGCAAGGGAGGCCTTGCCATTGCTCCTGCTGCTGTCGGGGGGAGCAGACTGCTACCACTGGTTTACCTTCTGCTGGTATGGGGCTGAAGGAGCAGGCCATTTGGGCCTGTGCTTGTCATTCTGGGTTGCCTTAATCTACCCATGGGTGTTTTGTGGTACAAAAGAGAATTTACAAACATTTGGAACACAGCGTACTTTTCTTGTGTAACCAGGAATCTATTGTCACTGATTTTTTTTAAAGTGGACGTTCAGTGTTTTAACTGTATATAATACAAATATTCCCCAATGGAGTCCAAGAGTACTATGTAGTTGTCCATGTGGGTACTATGTAGCATATTCTTCTTAACAGACTCTCTTTATCCTTCCCTTATAGCTGAGATCACATGCGTGTGGCCTGATATTTTGTTTGTAATTATGTTACAGTCATGCTTAAAAGCCCAACCAAGAACAGGACCCTATTGTTATAGACGCTGCAATAAATACAAAGTGGCAGACAATTCCTGCCCCATAGAGCTTACAATCTGAGTAGACAAGACTGGCACAGGGGAACAGACACAGCCATGAGAGGTGAATTGCCCAAGGTCACCCAGCAGGTTGGTGGCTCAGCTGGGAATAGTTAGGTCTCCTAACTCCCATTTCAATGCACTACTTTTAGCCCACACTGCATCTACAAATGCAGCATTATGATATTTGGTCAGTGATCACAATCATAATGGCTGCTATAGCATTGCCTTTAATTTTCTAATCTCTAGCAGTTCCATCCTAGGTTCTAGATGGTGGGCCTGTAATTACAATATTTAATGCTGATTTATCTTGCTATAGCTTAGTCCATGTAGCTTAGTCCATTCTTAGTCCATGTAAAATACAGATCTGTACAAGTGAGTGAACCATCTGAATGTTAACTGTCTTTAAGAGAACAGACCATATCAACTGTATTCACTATCTAGGTATCATATCTTTAAGTATTCAAAATGATGGCCAAAAAGATAACAATTCTAGATCTCCCAGTTACACAAACCCAGCAGGGGCAGTGAGAGGATGGAGTTTGGAGATATATGGTGTTAAAACATCAACAGTGACAAAAACCTTACCCCAGCCAAAGTTTTGACCCCCAAAAGGGTGAAATGCCAGAGACTCCATGAAGTCCTCTAGGGACTTCACAACTGCTACTGATCTTACATGAAAGGCACTCAGATACTACTGTGAAGGACAGCAGTATATAACTGTAAAATAGATAGATTCGGAGTCCCTATTTGAAATGAACTACTTTTTAGGAGCACTAGTCTTGTAAACTGATTTCACATCCTATTCAATGGGCTGTTATTTATCTAGCACCATAACTATGCATGGTGCTTAATAGACAAGCAACACTGATGAATCCCTCCCATCTCAAAATCTCAAGTTAGATATAATATAATATGGGCTGGCAGAAAAAACAGTGGGGAGAATGTGGAAAGATGAGAGTTGCAACAATGAGAGATTCTGAGAGATGTTTATTGTTATGTCCAATCTGTTAGAGTACATTTTCAAAAATGGAGCTATCAATGAAGGGCAGAGTGGAGGTCTGCATTGGAAAGCTGATTGAAAGGAGGGTGTCATGAGAGTTGGGGAGGAGCAGCAAGAGCTGTGTGCTACACAGGGTCAGGGCAGATATTCCAGACATCAGGACAGCAGAAGAAAAAGCAAAGTATTGCTTGTGGATGAGATGAAGGGAACATCAAGTCCAGGTGAACTGGCAAGGCAGTAGAAGGAAGGCATATTATGCTAATGCGTATAATCCGAAGAAAATGGCTGAGCCAGAAAGGAATGTCCTTTAAGAAAATGTCAGTGAATATTTCATCATGTTGGCTCTTTGTGTAGTCTCAAAATCTTCATAGAGACAGTGGCTATAATTGACTCAGACTTTGGACAGAGAGGGGCAATTCCTCCCACAGCAGAGAGACACATGATCCAAGAAAAGGCAGCTTTCAGCTCTGCTCTGCAAGGTAACGTGCGTTGTCCTGTTGCTATATATCTAAGATTCATGTGTTAGCTCAAATGGCCATTTCACTGCCAGCCTAGTAATTAGTAGTTTATAGAGCATTGCCCTTCCCGTATGAGTAGTGCCCTAGTTTGGCTGCATAGAGTGTAGAGGGTGGTGGTATCAACACACTCAGACAAACTCATTCAACTCCAGTAAGATCTCCTGAATGCTGAAAGGCTGTCAGCACATGCTTAATATGAAAGGTAACACAAAACAGACTAGGGACTAACTTTAATTGAGTCTCGGGATCTAGCAGTAATTGCCAATACCCTTTGGGCAGGTTAATGGTAGCTAGGTACTGAGACCCATTTGCTCGACTAAAGTCGGTCCAAAATTTCATCTTTTCCTGGGCATGGGGTAAGCGTCAGATACTGTTATGGTGTTAAGCCTCTGATAGTTTGTACAGAGGCCAATAGACCCATCTAGCTTGGGAGTTAGAACAATGTGTGATCCCCAAGGGCTGTGATAGGGTCTGTTTACATTCAGGGCCAGTGTATCTCCTTTTCCGGGTTTTGAAATTGCAGTTCCAATGGACTGGGAGGCAAGGAGATTTCAGAGTCCTGATATTAATCTTATGAACAGCGGGTGTGCTCAAGTCTTACTTTAAACATTTTGCAATTAAAAGTTTAAGTCTAGTTGATCAGGAGTTGGGTTCTCTGCTGATACACAAAGGCTCCCAGGGCACTGCGGGTGCAGTGTGCGCACAAGGGGTTAAAGAACCTAGCGACTATTCTCATTGCTTAAAGCACCCACTTAAGTGCTTTGCTGGATCGAGGCATTTGGGCTAGTTTCTGCCACCTTTACTCACATTGAGCAGCACCTTATTCCATGTATAGCCCTGTTGGTTTGGACTGTAGGGCCTTTACTCACCCTGGCTGTGGTTAATCAGCTAATAGGTTGTTGAACAGGACATGTCCCTATCTACACTGACTGCAGAGTTGTGGTCAGCATCGTGCTGGTTAATGAATTCCTCAGACTTGTGCTCTAACTTGACAAAATTTTCTAGTGAAGACAAGTCCTTAGGGCAGAAAGTCCCCGGATACAAGAATGTGCACAGAGGAGGTAGTGGCGGTGGAGATGGAGGTGGCGGTGGAGATGGAGGTGGCGGGGAATCTGAGCTATAGCTGGTGCCTAAGCAATGGCTGCTCTTTGTCAGCCCTAAATGATAAAGTTTCTTTTACTTTGTGTTTGATCATGGTTGAAAATAGACTACAACCATATCAGAGGCTTAGTTTTGTCAGTTCTGCTCCTTTTTTGAGTCTTCCAAGGCTACTTTGCCACATGGAAGACCCCCCTCCCCCACCTCAGCTTTTCAGACCACATTACTGCCAAGTTGTCCAAATGTCACAGCATCTTCTCCAAATGGCAGGAGACCATAGTCTCACATGGTACATAATGAACCTGTGTAACAGGCTTCCATTTTGTAATTATTACCAAAAAGTGAGTTATGTGCCAAATAGTTGATGGCATTACAGGGCCAAAGTTTGTATTTTGTTTGCTTTAGTTTTTCCTGTTATCAAGCAAGCTTTGATACTTTTAGAGTCAGAGATAGCAGGCTAAACTGAAGGTGAGGGGAAATTTTACCATGCCATAAACTAGACAGATCCAACTGAAAACTGGGAATAATATTAAATGGGAACTTTAAATTACTTTGTGCAGTACAAGTTTGATCATTCATTCCTAATCCTGTTATCCTCAAAAAAGCAGAGAGTGTCATTTTCTCCTATCTGTTTCCTTTGAGGGCCATTCTGCTCACAGTTCTGTGTCACAGATGCAATTAAGGGTGCCAACTTTTTCACGTATACTAAGCAACTGAAGAGTCATAATTGATCAAAATGGGTTTTAATTGTTCATTTCAATAAAAACACATTTTAAAGTTCTACACTATTATTTATTGGCACTAAACTAATTGACAAAAGCACTAATCAACAGTGATTATTCCTAGCTGAACCACAATTCCCTGAGCTATTATTGTCAAGAAAAATATTTTCCTGAAAGCTGCCAAAAATACCATTCCTGTTCTTAGTCTAGCCTCTTAGTCATTCAGGTGAAAGATAAAGATCCCACTGTGGTTCTAGAAGATGGTAAGTGGACAACTAGTATAGCCTGGCCAACCCTTACTCTCCCATCCCAGATTCATTGGCATTAATGTTCCCAGCTCTGTGTCGCGAGTTCGATATAGATACGGATTTTGACGGTATATCATTACTTCCCCACCCATATGTCATTTATTGCTTTGAAATATCTTCTGCTAGGTGCCCAGAAGTAAAATCACAGAGGTTTATATTAGTACTCCATTCCTGCGCATTCTCTCTCTCTCTCACACACACACACACACCTACCTATTGGACTTCAAACTTCAGCTTTATAGTTTTTTCATATAATAAATTCCACCAACTAACCAACGGTGTACTTTAGTGTAATTGTCAGGACTGATCTGAATTCTAATTTGGAATAAATAAGCAGAATTGTAGTAATTTTATCATCATTCACATTATATGCAGAATGTGCTATAAGGCAGTGGTTCTCAACCAGGGGTCTGGGGCCCCCTGGGGGGCCATGAGCAGGTCTCACAGGGTCCTCTAAGCATGGCCAGCATTAGACTCTCTGGGGCCCAGGGTAGAAAGCTGAAGCCCCACTGCATGGGGCTGAAGCCTGGGGCTCTGACCCCTGCACCCAGAGCTGCAGCTGAAGCCTGAGCAATTTAGCTTCACAGGGGCCCCTATGACGTGGGGCCCCAGGCAACTGCCCTGCTTGCTACCCCCTAACGCCGGCCCTGGCTTTTTTATGCAGAAACCCAGTTGTTGTGACACAGGGTGGGCCATGGAGTTTTTAATAGCATGTTGCGGGGGAGAGGGGTGACGTGAAGGGGGGGCTCAGAAAGAAAAGAGTTGAGAACCCCTGCTACAAAGGCACTTAAAGAGCTAACATTGAATGTCTCACTACACCTGGCAGTAGTGCTGACTGTCACTTCAAGGTTATCAATTTCAAGGTGTCTACCCTGTGTAAAAATTGCATATGTATCTCTCTCTCTTTCCTGTGCAACAACATGACACATAACTATTCATTACATTTCCTCATAAAGGATCATCTTGCCTTCATCACATAAGCTTTCAGCCTCTTATGACAGTTCAGGTCTTAACAAGAGAATGAAATAACATTGCCAGATGATTAACTCAAAGATGAACTCAGAGGAGTTTAGGGTCATAAATAGAAAATCAACTTATGAACAGGCTCTGATCTTGTTTCACTCGCCTATCTCAGAGTTTTCCATCAGTTAGACACCCAACCATGTTATAGTTCTTATACAACAGGAAGCTTGGGAGCACTGGAGAGAATATTGGAACATCCAGAAACATAAAGGACTCTCCTCTGAACTGGCTGAGTAAGACTCCCATAGTGCTCCCAGTTGCCCAATATTATACCATAGAAGGGAAATTTCTTCCTGACATCAGCTCATTATCCACTATGGCCACAAAGCATGAGAAATGAGGGCCATTAAAACACCCAGAAAGACTTGCGAGCACTGGTGAGCACCAGTGGAACATGCGGGCAGGCCATTAATTAGCTGTAACAATGCATATTTTGGTTGGTGCTGGACGGTTTACACAATGTTATTATTATATATATGAGGGCACAGGTGTCCATGTGTCAAATGGATTATGGTAGGGAGAACACACAGGTCAATCTCATCTCTTTCTTTTGATGTGAAGCCAATAAACCATTCACTGTCAATGGAGTGAGGATTTTTACAGCAGCAGAGATCATGTGGTTCATGTCTGTTTCCTAACCCTAGGAAATTCAGAGGGGAGTCTAGTGGCTCTCTAGGGCTGAATGTCTTTGCCATATTGATCACTTCAGCAGCAGATGGAATAGTAAAAGCACCCAAAATTAAATAATCACACTTACCGAAGACCACCAGGTATTAACGAATTACAGAGGTTTAACAATAACAGTGTTTTGACAGGTGCTTTCAACAATCTTTTTCTGACAATCCAGCATTGTTACATGTAGAAAGGGCAATATTAACTATGCCCGTACTTGATTAATGTGACTTATTCCAGACACGCAGTATTCATACCCTTGGTGATAATTACCATAAACTCAAGAGGTGTCGGGGGTGGGGAGACTTTCCATTGCTTCTGGATTAACAGCTTTAGTCACACTATACAGTACTGTGGCATTTTCAGAAATTTACCCATAACTAATCATTTGTGTTTAGGGTGATTCACAGCCTTAGCTTCTTCATTCTTTATGGGGAATTCTTGCATCGTGAAGCTTCTCAAAATCCAACAGGACTGGCATTTGAAGCAGGCTGTCATGAACATCAAGTTGAAACTGCTTTTCTTGTGTGAATGGATGATAAGAGCTTTATGAAGAAGAACAATGGATGCTACTCTGAGCAGATTATATCCAAGCCTTGGAGAACATCACATGTATTTTAATTAAAGTGATACTGTCAAATAGAAAATCATGGATCAAATCCTTAACTAATGTAAATTAGCACAGCTCCATTGACTTAACTGGAATCAATGGAGCTATGCCAATTTACAGCAGCTAAGGATCTGACCACATATAGCTAGAAAACATTAACATCCATGTTACTGCTAACACTTTAGATGATTAAAACAAATATTTTTAAGCATTTCAGTAACTTTTCACCAATTTTGCTGTTGATGTACTGTTCGCATTGCACTCATCTGGCACAATGGGGCTGGATACGTCAGGTCTTTGTTTACAGTCAGATTCTCTTTGCTCATCTTGGCGTAGCTCACTGCTGTTATAAAAGCTGGGTTTTACTGAAATTAAAGAAAGCCACAAAACATTTTCTTAAATGTTTGGGCCTAAACTAAACTGAGGGTGGCATCCCCTTTGTGTTCAAGTCTGTTTTGTGTTCTTTAAAGCAAATAGAGCAGGTACTCAAGAAACAACAGCAGTGCTTGCTTTAATATGTGCATCTCCGGCATTAAATCCCAGCAAATTCTCCCAGCCCCTCTACAGCCACAGCAAAACCCCAAAACTGCTGTGGTTCTGCTACATAGGGGGAGGAGGAGCAGAGACTGCACAGGGGAACTCTGTAGTCCCCTGCATGCCACAAAGACAAGCTCCACATTGACTCTCTTTATGGCTATATTTACCCTTGTGCGCTTTCCTGGGTACTCAGCCACGTACTGCTGCACATGTACTCTGTACTCACGTCGACTGTCCACATATGGTGTGCTGGGCACACCATTTTCAATATGCACAGGCATTAACCTATATCCACACTACCCCTTTTCAGTTTGCAGTGGCATTGCTAGTATTTCAGATTCAGTGTCCCAGAGTCTTGTGTGTCACAGGAGACACTCTGGGACCCGCCTTGTTGTGTGTCACTGGTACGGTGCACTGCCTTTGCACATTTGGCGACAGCAGCTTGCGGTTCTCTCTCCTTTCCGCCAAACTGCACTGAAGAAATGGCCCATGTCATAAATATAAAGGGAAGGGTAAACCCCTTTGAAATCCCTCCTGGCCAGGGGAAAGCTCCTCTCACCTGTAAAGGGTTAAGAAGCTAAAGGTAACCTCGCTGGCACCTGACCAAAATGACCAATGAGGAGACAAGATACTTTCAAAAGCTAGGAGGAAGGAGAGAAACAAAGGGTCTGTGTCTGTCTATATGCTGGTCTTTGTCGGGGATAGACCAGGAATGGAGTCTTAGAACTTTTAGTAAGTAATCTAGCTAGGTATGTGTTAGATTATGATTTCTTTAAATGGCTGAGAAAAGAATTGTGCTGAATAGAATAACTATTTCTGTCTGTGTATCTTTTTTGTAACTTAAGGTTTTGCCTAGAGGGGTTCTCTATGTTTTTGAATCTAATTACCCTGTAAGATATCTACCATCCTGATTTTACAGGGGGGATTTCTTCATTTCTGTTTACTTCTATTTTTATTAAAAGTCTTCTTGTAAGAAACTGAATGCTTTTTCATTGTTCTCAGATCCAAGGGTTTGGGTCTGTGGTCACCTATGCAAATTGGTGAGGCTTTTTATCCAACATTTCCCAGGAAAGGGGGGGGTGCAAGTGTTGGGAGGATTGTTCATTGTTCTTAAGATCCAAGGGTCTGGGTCTGTAGTCACCTAGGCAAATTGGTGAGGCTTTTTACCAAACCTTGTCCAGGAAGTGGGGTGCAAGGTTTTGGGAAGTATTTTGGGGGGAAGGACGCATCCAAACAGCTCTTCCCCAGTAACCAGTATTAGTTTGGTGGTGGTAGCGGCCAGTCCAAGGACAACGGGTGGAATATTTTGTACCTTGGGGAAGTTTTGACCTAAGCTGGTAAAGATAAGCTTAGGAGGTTTTTCATGCAGGTCCCCACATCTGTACCCTAGAGTTCAGAGTGGGGGAGGAACCTTGACAGCCCAAGTCCAGGATGATGTGGTTCTGCTCCTGCTTGCAGGACAAATGTTCATGCGGCGCAGTACACCAGGGACTGGATGGAATGGGACCAGAAGTATTTCAGATGCTCAAAGATGGAAGACCAACAAGACAAATGAAAATTCACTGGGATCCCATAGAACAGATGTGTTGAATGCTGGGATCACAATGGTATGCTCATGGCTGGACCCCACATCTGGACATGGAGAAGTGACATGGTGTGGTGGGACCACATTGTCTTGAGGTGATGACCAGTGGCTTCAGAATGAGGAAGTAGACCTTCATGGAGTTGTGTGAGTAGTTTGCACCAAACCTCTAGCACCAGACCACTTATTTTTTGCAAATCCATACCAGCACAGAAGTGGGTGGCTATTTGTCTCTTGGTCAATTGCCAACCAGTTCAGTGTTGGGAAGGTGTTTGTACACCTTTGCCACGCTAGCAGTACTGTAATGGGTGGTTGCCATAACCAAAAATCCCTGAAATGGCAGGGGGATTTCAGAGGGTGGGGTTGCCAAACTGTGCAGGGGCCATTGATGGATCATGCATCACAATACTTTGGTCACTGAAAGGGACAAGTTGGTACATGAACTGAAAAGGTTACTATTCACTCATTCTCGAAGGCTTAGTGGACCAAAGAGGGTTAGCTCCTGAACACCAACACTGGACATACGGAAAAGGTCCATGATGCTAGGGTGCAGAGATAGCACTGCCGGGGGAAGAAGGGACTTTATTCCCCACAGGAAGGATGTGATTTTTGTATAATATATCTGTGCTGATATATTTCAGGGGACCTCACCTACCCACTCCAAATGTGGCTCATGAAGCCATACCCCCAACGTCACCAACGCCAAGAAAAAGGGACTTCAGCTACTGCCTGAGGAGCTGCAGAATGATGGGGGAGTGTGCCTTTGCTATCTGAAAGCTCATTGGCTCTGCCAGCAGACTCCTGTGGATACCAGTGCAGCTGACCTGGTTCACATCATTGTGTTGTGCGGTGCCTTGCACAACGTAGGTGAGACTAACAGGGAATACTTCCAGAGCAAGTGGACATAGGACAGGTCTAGTTTTCAGAGCCTGTTCAGGCAGCCAGATCCCACCCATGTGCACACTGCCTTTAGTTCCTGGCAGGCAAGGGACATTCATGAAGCTATTTGCTCGCACATTTTGGATCAGCGTGGATCAGAAGGTGACTTGGGACTGTACTGAGGGACACTATTGTGACACTAGGGTGCTGTTGAAAAAAAGTTCAGTAGAGCATTGCCACATACTTGTGTTGCAACTTATCTCAGTGGGTCTCAATCCCCAGCAGCTGACACTAATGTACCAACCTAAAGCAGAGTATCAGGTGAGGGCCCTCAGTGTTAACACCTTTGGCTGTGGTTTTGTGCTGCAGAGAGTGTATATGCACTTTAATGCCATCATTGTACTGGTTTTGGTACAAGTAAACAGCTCTGCTTGGAGTTGCTTTATGGAGATCACTTAGGCATTGTTGAAGTAATTTAAAACCAGTTCTGTAAAGTTTTGGGATGGACTTCACATGTTCCTTCTTCACAATGTTTTCTGACTTTGTTCACAGCACTTACCAGATGCTGTACATGAGTATTGCCATGGTTACAAGTGGTGACTTTCTGATGGGGAAAGAGGAGTCTTAAATGCACGGTTCAATACCAGCGATCTTCACTGTTAATTTACTTTTGTTTCCTTTGTCTGTATTGTCACTTAAGTCCTTAACAGAGCCATAAAGATGTTTCAGGTAACTTCTCTTTGGTTTTCTATTCTGGTCCTTCAGACAGCATCTGTTGTTTCACAACTTAGTTCACTGTTTATTAAAAAAAAAAAAAAAACCACACACACCACCCAGGATTCATTACATTAGGAAATTGATGTCTGGAAAAGAAGGGGGTGTGGGAGGGACAGAATTCATTGGATTTCTTTGGCCCCACATTGGTACAGAAATCACAGTCATGTGCTGTACTCCTGTTGACCCATCCCAAACATGCAGGAAATATCACATTGATCATACTCTGAAAGCAAGGTGCACACACAAGTGAAGTGAACTGTAACTTCAGGCATGTAGTACTGGCACAAGAGGGGATATTTCCAGGGAGCTGTGTGTAGGGGGAGGGTGTATGGTAATTTACAAGCCTTTTATTCCAGTTCCTGTCATGGCTCAGGTTCCTCCTCAGGGAGGCTTCCTCAAACAGGTCCGCTGGGTGAAGGTCCAGAATCACATGGTCCTCTTTCTCTGGGTCTCCCAGGGCTTCCTCTGAGGTCCCCACTGCCTCCTCATCCTGCCCCTCATCGTGTCCTGTCATACGATGAGGCCAGCAAGGTTGATGAGGGGCATGAATCACTTCAGGATCTGTATTCACAGCCTTGGAGAGCACCCAGTCCAGCTCATCATAGGATGTGCAAGTGCTAGGTCCACTCCTGGAATGTTTGTTGGAGTCCTTTATTCTCCGGTTTCAAACACTAAGGTACTTCATATACTCCCAGCACTGGGATCGAGTCCGGTGAATGCCAGCCTCCTCCAGCCACCGTGAAATCTCCCAGAACAGGTGAATGTTCCTGCTGTTCCAGGCAAAGTCATGGAGGATGGTGTACTCTGACCACACAATGATCAGAACCCAGGTGGGCTCCAGAGATCAAGGGACAGCTCTTGAAAGTTGATCTGCGATCACCTGTGCTGATCAATAATGTTCACAGGAGAATTGACATTAAGTCACTCAAGCATAGGTCACTATTACCTCTGGCAAGTGAGCATCAGGGACCTTACCACCAGCAAAGGGATCAGTGCATTGTAGGAATAGCCCTGAAGAGCTATTGATGCCTGGGAGCTGGTACATCTACGGTGCAGCATGGATGGGGCAAGAACGGGTGTGGGGCCATACCACAGCAGAGGGTTGCACAGTCCCACACCTCTCATGTGTGCTAACTTTCATGCTGTGCACTCTCCGTCAGGACCATGCTTCAGGTCTTCAGATGTGGACAAAGGGGGGGCTGTGGCACAACACCACACATGTACAGTCGCAAGTGTAGACATAGCCTATGGGAGCATGAAATGGATTTTGAGCGGCGATCAGGGGAGTAGCAGGGCAGTGCCAGTCTATTTACAAACTGCATTAATCCACTCACCAAACAGACCACATGGGGCAGAGGTCACAGAAGGTCACCATTGTTTGCCTACAGTAATGGCTGCTGTCCATCTGTGCAGGGCCCCCCTGCCTCCAGGTTACAGGAAGGATTTTGTAGCACTCAATAGACAGGACGTTATAACACCACCTCTCAGATTCTCCCTCCCACAGCTTTCTGGTCACTCAAGCAAAACAAAGTTCCACTGAGCTGGAGCCTGCTGTGTCAGGTGATGTTTCAGTCACTTGTTTTCCTGGTGTAGCTCAAACAGGATTTCTCTAGCTCTGACAGATTGTGGCTAAAACCTCCACACAGCTTGTCCTTCAGAAGTCCCCAGATGTCTCAGCTGACACTTCCCTGGCATATACTTCATGGAGAAAATGGAAAAAAGCTGTCACTCATCTGCTTTAAATTTTCCTTGTTACTGTGCTGCCAAATAGCATCAATCAATATTTAGGAGATTGTCACTAGCTCCAAATTTCTCTTTGGTGGCCAAGACTTGTCGATTTGATTCTTAGGGAACTTCCCTGGTTTTGTCTACAGCATTTTGCATAGTTGCTCTCTTCCTTTCATAAGTGATGGCACTCATCTTACTTTTAGACCTTTAAAGGTTGTCTTAGAAAGTTCCTTTGCATTCATGACATTAGATAGAGCCACATATCAATGAACACATTTCAAACATTCCCCTCTGATTTACATTTTCTCTAACGTGATCTGATCACCTCTGCTGTTCATTTTATTAACTGTTTGAAATTCAACCCTGAGCAATGGGCCAGCACAGTCTATGCACTACATAAGCCATGAAAATAGGGCTTAGTGGGATTTAAAAGTTGCATATATAATACACTGGCCACTGTGTCCCCTCATCTATGCCTGATCCACAAAGGAAACAAGTCTGTGACTTATGTGATGGCCACCATCTTGACTGACACCAGGGAATGAACTGGGGAAATCCCAGAGCTAAAAGCACGAGTCTTTACAGTATCAGCTAAGAGCCTGGCTATCAAGGTGAGAGCTGTAATGGACCCATATCCATACCCATCAGGGTGTTCCTTAACACACATCGACTAGTGAGTTACATGTAGGCTTTGTACTGGCTCTCTGTGCTGGGGTTTAGATTATTTCCCCATAGGTGTACTTTAGGATATCTTTATTCATTCCTACTAATTCCACAGGGTCAGTTCTTGAAAAGGACCTTTCAGCCCTCCATTTTTCTGAAGGTAGATAAAAGGCATTCTATGAAATTTACTGTGTGGGAGTCATTTGGATGAGACCTTATGAACCAAGATCCCAACTGCCTCTGTGCCCATTAGAGATCCTCTGGCACTTTTCATAGAAGTAAGGATTTGCCCTAGTGTCTCTGGCCAAACATTTTGCTCCCTCTCCGTCTTGTGTAGTGCCCCATATACTGGTTAGAGTGTCACCTTTTTAGGGTAGGGACAATCTTTTTGTTCTGTGTTTGTACAGCACCTTGCACAATGAGGTCCTGCTCAGTGACTGGGATTCCGAGACACTAACACAAAACAAATAAGTAATAATAATGGTTGGTTGACACCCTCCACCCCAGAGGTGGCTGCATTTCCATGCCGTTTTACATGTATAGCTGAAACCTTCATTTGAGATCATTTAGGATTAAATAAATGTGCTAGTAAACTAAGATTTTATTTATAGCCCAAATGGGGTGGAAGGGGGACAGCATTTTGGCATCGAGACCGGTTGTAGTCTTAGCTATTTCCTGTTTTCTTTGGAAGTTTTCGTTGTCTCAGATGCTTTTGGTTTCTGTTCCATGCATTTAACTTCAGTCTGTGTATAATTTCTCCTGACATATGATCAACAGAAAATCCTTTGTGTTACTGTAATCATGCTGCTGTAGGGGGCCTCCCACCTCAGAAAGCTGGTGAGATTATCAATCATCATTTTCTTAAGTCTGCCTTGAGGAGTGTCACCTCTGCTATTAGCATTTTGATTTCAAGGTGAACTGTGGGCATGGCAAGCTCCCAGGACGGTTCTTAATAGAAGTATTTAGAAGCAATGTGAGAGGATGGAATATCTGGTATAAGAGCATAATTAATCAGAAAGCTTTTTGGTGATCACGTTGTGCTCAAAGAAGGAGAAGCAAGATAAGGCCCTGATCCTGCACACTCTTATACTCATGAACTTTACTCACATGAGTATGCTGAGCCTTTCATAAAAAATATCTCAGCCATCACAGGAGCTCCATCCCAGCCTAGGTCAGCAAGCAATCATACCTTTGCTGTGGTGATCCCTGGGATGTAAAAATCTCTTCTCCTTCACAGTCCCAAATTCTCTCTCCTCACCTTTCAGCAGCAGCACCTGAAAACCATTCTTTCGCAAAGCTGCTTTTTATTATGACCCGTCAGCCCTCATATGAAGTAACTCCTCCCCTGTGTCATCCCTCTATGCAGCACACCTTCTCTGCATCGCCTACAGGGTTCTAGTTAATGATATGCATAAGGCCCCAATTCTGCAAACACTTGTGCACATGGTTAACTTTACACACCTGAATCCACTGGATCAAGTATGAACTGAAGCATGTGTAGAAGTGTTCCCAGAATCAGGCATGAAGTGAGCTGATCTACTTTGAGTGCTTGGTGTTCTTCAGAGAAGCTTGTAAAATAAGAAATCCATATCCCTGCTTAACCCAGGAATTAGGAGCCTCTGAAGATTTATGGACAACTTTTTGATTTTAGACCTTTTGGTATCTAAATTTTACAAAGTTTTCAAGACTCGAGAATATAGGTGTGTGGGTGTTGAATGTGTTTGGGAAGCAGATCCAAAACCAGATTTATCACAAAGCAAAGTGGCACTATGGCTACAGTAATATAATATCAGGAAAATGTGAACAGTAATCAACCAGTCCATCTATTTTAATGTTGCATAGAAATACCTGGACCCATGTAACATTATCAAAAGCAAACCACAGAGATGGTGGTATGTGCCAGCTCTACCAAGATCAAGATTTTTAAAAAGTCTAATCTATTAAAAGTTTTGTAGCCAGGGTATCACAGAATTGAAACACTCTATTGATGAGTTAAAACTAAGCACTATTTGCCTAGAAGTCAAATACAAAAAGATTTCTGCAGGCATAAAAGAATGTATTTGAAAAGTGTGTAAAACGGTCCTACCTTTCTGAATAATTTTGAGTCTGGAATCTGATCCTAATGACACGGGGAATTTTACC
This sequence comes from Eretmochelys imbricata, assembly GCF_965152235.1. Taxonomy (NCBI): domain Eukaryota; kingdom Metazoa; phylum Chordata; order Testudines; family Cheloniidae; genus Eretmochelys; species Eretmochelys imbricata. The sequence goes on along the minus strand of NC_135573.1, from coordinate 204,337,947 downwards.
ATTGATTTCTAAAGCAGCAGAATCATGTCATTTGAATCTCAATGTACAGCAAATAATAATTTAGAGTCTGAGGCAAAGCCCATTTAAATCAATAGGAATCATTCCAGCCTCAGCTTACGTTGAAACCATTGTTAATCTACCCTGTTCAGATGCTCATTCCTAATAACCGCATAACTCTGGTTCTTTAATCCTGGTCTTGTCTGTGTCATTTGATAAAAAATGTGAATATACACATTTCAGACTTGATTTCCTAAAGTTAGGCACCCCATTCAATATTTAATCACCTAAATGAGAGACCTGATTTGCATACATCCTGAGTCTTTTCAGCCCCATCAACTTCAGTGGGAATTGTGTGTACTTGGCATGTTTTGAAAATCAGGTATCTAGTGTTACATGTGTACATATGGGTTTAGGCGCCTACATTTGAAAAGTCTGGAGTGTGGTGAGTGCATGGTAGCGCTGGTCCTGCAGCCTGTACTCACATGAGTAAAACCTCATTAAAGTCAATGGGACTTCACATGTAAGTAAGAGCTGCAGGCTACGGTTGTTCTATTAAATGTTTACTTAATAAAATAGATGAACATAAAAAGGAGATATCTGGATGTCATACTATTCTTCAAGTTTGTGGAAATAATTTCCAAAGAGCCTGCTTAATTTTTAAACATGAACACATTCCTATTTTTAAATTGTTTCCCTCCTTCCATAGGTGCCGACTCCATGGGTGCTCTGGGGCTGGAGCACCCATGGGGAAAAATTAGTGGGTGCTCTTCACCCACGAGCAGCCAAGCTCCCCTCCTTACCCCCCCGCCCAACCTCACCTCTGCCTCCTCCCTAAAGCGCTCCCCGTCCCCGCTTCTCCGCCTACCTTCCAGTGCTTGCTGCCACAAAACAACTGTTTTGTGGCATAACATGCTCCAGGAGAGAAGGGGGAGGAGCAGGAATGTGGTGCGCTCAGGGAAGGAGGCAGGGAAGAGGCGGGGCCAGGGTGGGGATTTGGGGAAGGGGTTGGAATAGGGACAGGGAGGGGGCAGAGTTGGGGTGGGGACTTTGGGGAAGGGGTTGGAATGGGGGGGCAGTGGTGGAGTCGGGGTGGGGCCGGAGGGAGGGGGTCGAAAACACACCGGCACACGCAGAAGTCAGTGCCTATGCCTCCTTCCCAGGCACAAGAGTTTGAGCTGCTGCATGTAGTAGCACTGGCTTGTCTATTGTAGTAGATGAGAAAGATTATTGGTAAATGTGCCAAAATGTCGTTTGTTTCATAGTGAAAAGAACGAGGAGGACTTGTGGCATCTTAGACACTAACAAATTTATTTGAGCATAAGCTTTTGTGGGCTAAAACCCACTTCATCAGATGCATGCAGTGGAAAATACAGTAGGAAGATATATATATACACAGAGAACATGAAAAAATGGGTGTTGCCATACCCACGATAACGAGGGTGATTAGTTAAGGTGGGCTATTTTCAGCAGGAGAAAAAAACCCTTTTCTAGTGATCATCAGGATGGCCCATTTCCAACAGATGACAAGAAGGTGTGAGTAACAGTAGGGGAAAAAATAAGCATGGGGAAATAGTTTTACTTTGTGTAATGACTCATCCACTCTCAGTCTTTATTCAAGCCTAATTTAATATTGTCTAGTTTGCAAATTAATTCCAATTGAGCAGTTTCTCGTTGAAGTCTGTTTTTGAATTTTTTTTTTGTAGTGTTATGACTTTTAGGTCTGTAATCAAGTGACCAGGGAGATTGAAGTGTTCTCCGACTGGTTTTTGAATGTTATAATTCTTGACGTCTGATTTGTGTCCATTTATTCTTTTACGTAGAGAGTGTCCAGTTTGACCAATGTACATGGCAGAGGGGCATTGCTGCACATATCACATCGGTAGATGTGCAGGTGAACGAGCCTCTGATAGTGTGACTGATGTGATTAGGTCCTATGATGGTGTCCCCTGAATAGATATGTGGGCACAGTTGGCAATGGACTTTGTTGCAAGGATAGGTTCCTGGGTTAGAGTATTTGTTGTGTGGTGTGTGGTTGCTGGTGAGTATTTGCTTCAGGTTGGGGGGCTGTCTGTAAGCAAGGACTGGCCTGTCTCCCAAGATCTGTGAGAGTGAGGGATCGTCCTTCAGGATAGGTTGTAGATCCTTGATGATGCGCTGGAGAAGTTTTAGCTGGGGGCTGAAGATGGGCCCAACAAAGAAAGTAACAGAACACCACTAGCCATCACCTTCAGCCCCCAACTAAAACCTCTCAAACCCGAACTAAAATGTGACATATGCCATCGTGTGTCAGCAATGCTCACCTTAACTGATCACTCTCGTTATTGTAGGTATGGCCATTTTTTCATGTTCTCTGTGTATATATTTATATTCCTTCTGTATTTTCCACTGCATGCATCCGATGAAGTGGGTTTTAGCCCACGAAAGCTTATGCTCAAATAAATTTGTTAGTCTCTAAGATGCTACAAGTACTCCTCGTTCTTTTTGCTGATACAGACTAACACGGCTACCACTCTGAAACTTGTTTCATAGTGCTAGTTCAAACATTTGGATATGTCTGCCCCATTGTCTTGTAGCAAAGAGAGCATTATCTGGAGCAATTATAGTGCCGTCATTCTTCACTATCTGCCAAAGCGAAGAGACTCACGTATACTGTACGGTACAGCTATGCAGTATGTTCCTTGTGATACAAACCAGGCCTGGTGCTTTATGGAAGAAAAGAATGTTAACACAGTGTCAATTATGGTGCTATTAAGACACTTTCACATAAGTCTCTGAATTAGCCTGCTCAATTGCTACAAATTCTGAATAACTATGAGAATTTAATCCATGTATAGATTTATTCCCGTTCTTTCCCCTTAGCTAGTTTTGTGATTTTCTTTAATGTTTAAGTACTGCGTAATTTTTCTCCATTGTACTCTTCTAGACTTCCCTGTCTTAATTACATTCTTCATAATGCTACACTATAGAGGAGTAATTATTTCTAATCTTTGCCCTTATTTCCACGAAGTAAAAATCCAGGGGAAAAAAAAGTAATGATTTTCTTGAAGTTTCTGTATACATTCAGATCTGACAAAGTCATCAAAGTAAAGTGGCTCCAAGGTCATCTCAGATAAGAAAGACACATGAAACAGCTCTGTTAATTTGTACTATTAGCCTAAATGTAAAAAAGTGCAAAAATAAAATTCACACAAGGCTGAAACCCTCTTTTTTTTTTTTTTTTTTTGCTTTCTCTACTTCTGGAACTAGGTGGTGTAGAAAATATGGGGCCAAATTCTGTTCTCATTCATACCAGCTGAATCTCATTGAATTCAATGAAAGCAGAGTTTGCATTATAATATATAAGATAATCCTGTTTGGAGATCCTGAAAGAACATGGCTCAATGATGAATTCAGGTGTGTGTGTGTTCGTTTAAAACTATTTATTGAAATTTGCAGTAAAATACAACATTTAAAGAGGATGTGGTGTTGTTTTCTACAAAACATGGTACGACTGGCAAAGCATAAAGATGGAGCAGGTATTTAATGAGCCATATAAATACATGAACCAGCTCTGAGGGTAACACATGAACAAGGAAAGCATACTACTACTATGGAATATCAATCAGAACTAGAACCACCTGAAACTTCTAACAAAGCAGCAGAACTCATGTGGACATGGGAGGGTTGGTATACATTGAGAACTTATTCTTTTATTCTAGAAAGCAAGAGGTAACAACTGTCCTCTTTGTACATGCACAGAATTCCTACCACTGTTAATAGGAATAATGCACATGTATTAAGGGACACATTAACCCTACACTTCCAAACGTTACTTGGGATTTAGTCTAACAATACAAGTTTCTTATCTAAATCTCATGCAAAGACTCAGTGTAGGACACTCTCTCTCTCTCTCTCTCGTGTGTCTCTGTGTGTTTCCCCACCATCACTTGTCTTTCATTTCTTCTGAATCATATTGTTCGATTCTTCCGGTATTTCATGACTGCCAATCTCTAAAGGGGAATTTAGTGACAAGTGAAAAGTGAGGGGTTGTTGCATGTGCCTTCATAATGGAGTGGAGAAATGGGACAGATATGTCTGCGACTGAGAGAGAACTCATCCATTTTCAGCATCTTGAAACTATTTCTAGATTGTTGGGATCACCTCCGAGACCTCTTTCCACCTGGCTTTCCATGAACTCATTTCAACTGCAGACTTCATCACTCAAATATCTTTATTTGGTATTGAGTAATGCTGTGCTGAGTTGATCAATGCAAATGCAGGAGGTGGAGGAAGGGCTCATCACAGATCCAAAGTTATGTAACAAACTTCTCCCTTCATATACATTTACACATGACATTGCATTTAGTCTACACTTTATCACATGTTTTGGCTTTGGCTTGGTTCCTTTCCTATGAACCAATCCCTATACAGCCCGCTCTGTCCACGCACTGACCATGTCCGATGTACCCTTTACATCATCTTTACATTCCCGACTTACCTTATCCATTGTTATCTTGTCTATTGTAAATGTTTCCTGGGGGTTCCCCTTTATCTTAGCTAGTACAGACAGTCTGTGTCCACCCTGCTTATCTATTTATCTCCCAAGTAATGAGGCCTCACCTATGTCCAGTTACTCATATTAAGCCAAGCCTACACAGATTAGTTCATCCTTGTGAAGAACACGTTCCCCCCTTCAATACTGCTGTCCAAGAGAGTGTTAGCTAGAAGGTTACAAAATTTAGACATGCCATATGGCAAAATAATCTTGTATACCTACACTTTTCCATTCATAAATGGAAATCTTTACTCAAGTCATGTTAGTCCCATCTTGTTCCCTCTTCAGCTCTTACCTCATTTTCAGCTTACAATTCCACTGCAGCCCTACACCCCAGCATGGAGAGGGAAGCAGTTTGTTGACGGAACTCCCTGTTTTCACATACTATGCACAATGGTAAATCCCCCTGCACCTGGCAGAACCTAAAATTCTGAAAATGCATACAGTGGCTGTATAATTGGTATATGTGAAAGTGCTCTTCCACTGTAACACTCAGTTCTTCAGCTATGTAGGTTTTGAGCTATTCCTGTCCATTGTACCAAATCCTAGATTATTAGTAGGTGTGTTTCAGCCTGTAATTTGTTTCACAATGTGAGTTCTGAATGCTTCTGTTCTAGTCTCTTTCAGCAAAGCGAGTCCATTATTTGGTACAATTTCAGCCCTGTGTCTCCATTGCAGGCTTTCCCACACATCTCCCTAGCAGGCACTCAGATCATTTACTCGCTGATGACATCAACAGCCAGGGGTTCTTGAATTCCATTTTCATGCAGTTACAAGGCAAGGAGCCACATTCAAGTATGTTATTTTACATAGGGCAGAGCCTGAGAACTGTGAAGGACTGAGTGCTCGCTGAGATGCAATAAGAACCCTAAACTTCAATAGGAGCAGAGCTGTCAGCACCTCTCATCATGTGCTCAGTCCCTAACAGGATTGAGTCCATGGCTAAATCACTTCCCAAAGGTCACTGAGGGACTCAACAGCCGAGCCAAGAATTTGACTCAGCTCCCTGAATCCCAGTCCTCTGCCAACCATGAACACGAAACCATGCTCTGTTTACATGGAAAGCAAATGTTAACAGAGGCTGTATCTGCCTTGTGATTAGAGCCCTTTCATTCACTTCCCCTATTTAAGTTTTGTGTTTCCCTAGAAACACTAAGGGGAAAATTGTCACCCCTCGCCATATATGTGAATGGTGAATAACTTCTAACTATGTGTCTCCCACCTCCTGCATAGGAGGAGGGCTCAGCCTACCAATAGTGCTCTCCACCCTTCTGCTAGACCCTGTGGAAAGTGCCCTCGTTGCCATGCAAGGGGAGAGGGTGGAGTCTATACACAGCTGAGTTTATAATGATCCTTTCCTTATCTTTTCCACAGAGACCCCTCTGCAGTGAGGATCTCCCTTCAAGAAAGGGTCAACCGAGCAGCCATGACCAAGGTGCTGTCCTTATTTAGGGCCAACTCCTCTCTCAAAGGACAAAACAAGGGAGGGCAAAATCCACAAACTTTCTGTTGCATGATCCGCTTCAGGGGGAAGTCCAATAAACTGGTTTAAAATCACACCATTAGTTATAGCACTGCAACTCTGCATGTAGACAAATCCTAGAATGATGACAAAATAGAAAGGAACCTCTAGAATCCAGTCATCGTATTCTGTAATTTGCCATAGGGGATGCAGATGGGGAACATGAGACCTTCCTCCACAACAGAGGCTAAATACAGAGTGGGAGGTAGGAATGCAAAGATACTGGCTGATCTGTTGTACCCCCTTCTGCACGCAATAAAAACATAATTTCCCAAGGTAGAAATGCCATTACATACACTCTGATCTTTAAATACAGAGAGAGATCTTGCCATGTGTTATTAAAAGAGACTGATGAGCCAAAACCCAAAAACAAATGGCAGACCAAACTCCATAGACAGTCCCCCTCCCTCACCTGCAAGGAAGCCAAAATAGCTCACCCTGTACACCACTGTTTCATCGGAAGCAGACATACTGCAACACACCCATGGCTTACTCTGAAGCTTGCATAGCAGCCCACTCTTGCTAGTTTGAGAATCGATTGCTGAGGATTGCATCAGGATTTTCTCCATGGCAATGCAAACTGCTTCTGCTCAGCCATCTGTCTAATCTATTGCCTTTTAAATTTCACTGTGTTTCTTGTCCTTGCATTTTGCATGCTGGTAAGTTGCATACATGTTCCCATTGCCGGATTTCTCAGTGACATACTTGGAGGTTTTCAGAAAGCTTCCTTGAAACCAAAGAATGTTTTTTTCATATATCATTGTAGCAATAAAGAATATTGTTTTTTAAAAAAATCAACTAAACCCTGGCAATTTTATTTTAGATTACTTGTGATCAAAAATGACAAGCTTATTGACATGTGCTCTGATTTTTTTTTTGTAGTCACCATTCAAGCTGCTAATTCTGCTAATGGATTCTAGAGGGAGTTACAGAATAATGAATAATAATAATTAATAATTCACTTGCATTTCTATTGCATCTTTCATGTCAAAGGATCCAAGAGTGCTTTACAAGCTATATATGAAAATAATTGAAATGAGCCACCTCTGAGGATGGGGCAGTATGTAGCAGTTGTTTACAATTATCAACAGCACTACACTACAATCTAGATAGGGTACAACATTCATCTCAAGTGAAATGCTTTGTTCAGCTTGGACCAGAATCCAGGCAGATGTAGAGTATGCAGCATTACCCACTTATGTGATTTCATCATGGATCACAATATATTTGGTGTTTATCTTAAAGCCCCAGCTTTTGGAGTCATGTGATTATGTGAGAATGTCAGGTTTCATTTTTAAAAATAAGTTTCTAGCCCTTATAGTTGAAGAGAAAATCTTGAAAAGGTTAAACCTAAAGGCACAAAAAGCCAGAAAGAAAATTAAAGTAACCCAACTGTATTTTTAAGCCAATTTAATGATTTTGAGGGGCCTGACTCATGGTTTTTGAAGGCTTGCAGTTGGTAATGCTGAGTATGTGCAGAACAGATATTTAAAATAAAAGCAGGAGCACATTCCATTGCTTTGGACATTATGTATGTATAACTTCCCACATGGAAAACAGGCAAGATGCAGCCCCCACAAAAATAGTCTTGGAGCAGTACTAGTCCTTCTGGTCTTTTCCACTGTCACAAGTAAGCGGATGGATCCATGTAGTCACATCTCCAACATTAGAAGAATGACATTGCAACAGAGATTGGTTTAAGGACAACAGTACAAATCATTCCAATTAGAATCTTCAAAGCTAAAACCTTCTATATAAACCAGGGTCACAGATCATTAATTGTTAGGCTTAAAAATTCTGATGGTATTCTTTTATCATCTGTTACTATCAGGAGTTGTAATTCCTCCTCCTTTGTGTATAATTAGAGGTATACCAACATAGGAACTTCAAACCAGAATCATCTGAATATTGCAGGGGAGAGGGGCTGCTGGATTTGAATTTCTGAATTGAAAATTGTTGTTTTGGCTTTGGGCAAACTCCAAACCAAAAGGCGCTCATTCTTTGGTTCCAGGCTGGATGAAGCCGATAGCTTTTAAGAGCAGATTATGAAATGCGGATGCCTTAGCTGGACCTTAGCCTTGAAAATGAATCTTTAAAAATTCTTTCCTTCAGCCTTTCACTTTTTTAAAGAACCAAATTTCTCATGCTGCCACAAGGCTGTTTGTGTCACACACATTTCTGTCATTTTCCCTGAAAAAGGTCAAAAAGAAGAGTTACTGAGCACAGGAGATCACTGTTACTTCCCTTTGCAATTGGCTCAGGCTGAACAACCGCATTCAGCTATAGTGATCTTGCCTTTTTAGAGAACTATTCAAGGAAAGAGGAGGCGATAGTTCAAAAAAAAAAAAACATTCAGCAAGCTAAGGGGTGAACCTCTTAGCTGTGCTGTTTGATAGGATGAACACCAGAGGGGGTCAGCAGAACGGTGTCTGTCCAACTGCACAAAGAAAGCATCAGTGCAACCAGATTAGACGGCTCGAACACTATCATGCTGAATCTGACTATTAAAAATATCTTTCACATGCTGCATTTGTAGAGCACTGGGGTATGCAGCCCCTCAAAACAACAAGCCAAACATGATCAGGGCCAGAACACAGATATTGTATCAGACTGACCTGTATCATTATTTATTATTTGTATTATTGGAGTGCCTAGGAGCCTTAGACATGGACGAAGATCCTATTGTGGTGGGATCTGTGCAAACAGAACAAATGCAGAAGAAATAGATTGTTAACACTGTATCCTGTTTATAAAACACTTTTGGTCTGGACAGTGCTTTGCAATGTATATTGGCCAGGTTTGCAAACTGGTCTCTAAAACTTGGACCTGCATATTTTGCACATGAAACTGTTTTCACTCTCTCTCTCCCCCCCCCCCCCCAAAAAAAAGGACAAAAGAAAAGACGTTATCAGAGATGCTGTCAAAATGGGGCATATTTGGGACAAACATGTGAATGGGGCAACTCAAATCAAGGATGTGATCACTGTGTGAAGCAAGAGGATGTCATGTGCAAGATCAACCACAGCAACTGGGAAACAGGAGGCTCACACAACAATTTAAAGGAAAAGTCCCAAGATACTTATTCCTGCTGCCAGAGGAAAGAAGAAATCATTGGACAGGTTATGCTTTGTTCAGGATACCAGCAAGAACTGTAGATAGACTTTCAGATGCTGCACTGTAGAAAACACGGTATGTCACATCCTGCAGGGAGCCACGGAGAATAATAGCAATGAATTGCCCAATTCTGGGGTTCACCAGCATTTTACCATAAGTGCTTCCACACAGCAAGGAAGTATGGCCAAGTTAGCGGGAAAAAATGTTTGCTCTGTTATCCCCACAAGAAAGTAATGGCATTATGGGACACAGGTGCTCAGGAATCAATGATAATAAATGGAAAGAGGTCCATTTCCTGGAGCTAGACATAAGACCCATTGAAGATCTGTTAGATATTGAAGAGAAATTAGGTGTAAAAGCAGTGAATGGCAATGAACTCCTTTAGAAGGCTGGATCAAAGCAGAGTTGCATGCATTCTGAGGGGCATTAGCATTTCCGTGGATCACCCTAATAACTATTTCAATTATACTGAAGTCCTATCTCCCAGTAATTCACCAGCATAGGAACACATATCTTGTCAATATGATTACTAGCAGAGATAGGATGACCAGATGTTCCAATTTTATTGGGATAGTCCCAATATTTAGGGCTTTGTCTTACTGTGAGTATTACTCCCTACCCCAGTCCTGATTTTTCATACTTGCTATCTGGTCACCCTAGGCAGAGACTCTGAGTGAATCAAGTCCAACATTTTAGTCCTAAAGGATCCCAAAATACTTTTTGCACTGGACAAACAGGAATCATATAATCTGCCACTGAAGTGCAGGTACCTCTTTTAATATCCCATATTTACAATCTGTAACAACTTAGAACAGAATTCCAGGAAAGTAGTATTTCAAATCCAGATGAAAGACCAGACAGACAATAATGGTCTGCATTGGAATTTGGCCAGCATATTGGCTGAACATCCCTATCGTGGCAAAAAATGCCTTAGGCTCGCTCTTTAATGATCATCAATGGCCAGAAGCTCTGTTTTAAATCTTAGCCAAAAGATTCTAATGAAACCAAACATCCTGTGATTGTTCCTGCTAGGCCTGAATGGGAGAAGCTACTTGAGAAATATGACTTTGCTGTTTGTTAGGTATTGTGTTTTAAAGATCTGAAGCAAGGAACAGAGTCCCAGCACCTCTTTCATTTGACTAGAAAACAAAAGTACACAAGTGTTGAAAGAGAAAGAAGGCTAAAGGGAAAGGGAATGTGAAAGAAATAGGAAGCTTAGGATGGATGGTGATGGGGAAAGAAAGTGATGATTGAGTAATGTTCATCCTGCTTATTACTATTTTGTGTAATGGGCCAACTCAGTCCTGGGTTGCAGGATTACACAAAGCCCCCGATTTTTTTTCTTCCCATGAGGAGCACCATCTAGAGGGAGTACAGACTTGTGCCAAAAGAGGCTTATGTCTCTATTTTGAATTTTGTACTTAACTGTGGTGCATAGTTGTTTTTCTCCCAGCAGATCATTTGCAGGATGGGTGTGTGTTGGCTTCACTGTCAGCAAAAAGAACATCCAAAATCCATAACCACATAATAACATCTGGGTGAAGTTTAGCCAGCCGCAGATTTGGGAGCAGATTTCAAATAAAGGCAGCGTGTTTTCCCTCATAACTTCTTTATTTGTTGTTTTCACACTTTCAGTTCTCAGAAACTGTTGGTCAGACAGTCGTACAAATACAGCATAAGCTCAAACAAAGACCAATGTATAGTAAAAACAGGGGATTCACTAGAATTTATAATATAATGTAAAACTTAGTGATCTTGTTTACTAATCTGCATATAGTGGCTGCCTCTATCCGAGTGAAATTCACCCAGCTATGGAGGGCCTTTACTTAAGCCATACATTGGATTGCATGGCAAGGAAGGCATTGATGGAGGGCTCCACAGGAGACTACTGCACCCCCAGAAAACTGTGAAGGAAAGCTCAGCCCTGGTGCAGAAGAGCCCCCTACAGGGTTTGCTGGAGAAAGGTGTATGGGATCTATGTTTACAGACGTGGTGACCCCAAATTTCTGCACAGCAGACACAGAGGGGCAGTGACAACTGAAAGTACCCCTGGGCTCCACACACACTGGTGGTCAAGGAGTGACTGTCCTTTGTGGCACTTGCTTAGATTATTCCCAAAGTCATGTCACATTGTAGATTCAACATGGCTAATGTGAAGCTTACCAACAGGTTGCTCCTGATTATCTGAATGCCAAAGGGGCCATGAATAGTTTGGATAACAAAAGTTTAGCTACTGCACTGTATTGTACGTTTCAGAGTTCTCCTCTTAGTGGAAAAATCTTAGAAGGTGGACCCCTCTATCCCATCCAGGCACTGGATTTCGATTTCTAGCACCACAAACACTATATAAATCTCTGTCAAGCAAAAGGAGAAATACAGACATATAGGACTGTAAAGAAAGCCTATTAATAGCACACTAAAGTTCTTTGTATAGGTTATGGTGCTTTGCAGCAGATACAAAACTAAGAATGCATACTTAGGAATGGCAGCATCCCATGAACGTCCATACTGCTACAGACAAAGCTACAGCTTTTCATTTGCAGCACAATGACCTGACATATATCAAGGAAGCTATATTTGCCTACTGAGGCCTAGGAATTTTCCAAGACACATCCTAGTCAATCTTTTTGAAAGCTAAAGTTGGTTGGAATTTGAAAATGTTTCTCTTTTTCTTTGGCTTGCAGGCAAAAAGCCATCACATTTTGTTCATGCTACAAGTGCATAGGAAATCCACTCCACATCTGGACAACTAAATTGACTGGAGTTACTCAAGCTTTGATGAAAACACATTTAATGTTGAAAGAAAACACTGGTAAGGCCAAAAAGGTGAGATGGTGGCTTATATCAAATCAAAGTCTTTCATAAATTCAGAACAGTGCACATGTGTATTTTTATTTGCAGCATGCAGTTTTTGCTTTGAGTCACATCAATTTGAAACATTCGTATTGCTCCATGCACTTACATTTTGAGAATCATCATCTTTTACTTCTTTTTTAATTAACAGGATTTCAAACTGTTGAGATAATTTTCAAAGATGATAATGGTTGGCACATATGTCTGTATACAGCATTCCATCACTTGATCTCTGAAATGCTTTCATAGATAGCAGACATTTCACTGCTTTCTTTCCTATGGGAAATGATGCCCCCCCCCCTTAAATTTCTCTTCTCATATTTTGCTGGAGGGCTTGTAACCTAGTTGCAAGTGCTTGCTGCGGTAAATATGTTTTCCAACTCTTTCTGGTGTGAAATTCCAGGTACAGTATTATGTCAGATCAGATATTTGTGAAAAAATGTATGTTGGCTCCAAAAGAAAAGAACAGAAAAATCATTCTAACCCTGCCAGGAAAATATTTTCCCCCTTCAGCATGAAAACAAAATGTAGAGTCAGCCGAGAGATCTGTTGATTAAAGAAAAAGTAATGCTCTTTGTTTTTCTTTTTTTTTTTTTAAAAAAAAGATATTTAAAAGCTCTTTGGGAGCTATAAACAAAAAGAAGCTAGTTGGTTGATTTCACTGAACTCAAGTCAGATTTTACTGGCATGTCATACTGCTACTAATATTAAGGACACTTTTACCGTCAGTGCTATTTTTGGCAATGGAGCTAGACAAAAGCTAAGTTAGAAAATAACTTGACAAGAATATAATACAAAACTATTTTATTGGCTTGGAAGTTACTCCCTCCTTTATCTTTCTTGCAGGCAGGCGCAGTTTCTATGCTAAGTGGAAAGCAAAGTATTAAGGCATAGGCAAGCTTGGATGTTTATTGTCATTACATTTTATTAAACTGGCTACCTTGCAATAAGCTTGACAAAGGCCAAATAAATACAAAAGAAAAGAAAAAGAAAAGAAAACCCTTTGTTGGGTATCAAAGCAATGACAGAATTTCATATACGTGTACTATAACTACACAGGCAGAATGGTGCGTTTTTACAGCTACTGTAGGATACCCCAGGTCTCATTGAGGGCCCAATCCTGTTAATATTGAAGTAACTAGTAAAATTCCCACTGACTTCAATATGAGCAGGGTGGTACCTGTAGGCTGCTGTTTCCTTATATAGACAGCCAAAGTAGCTACTTAGAATGTCCTGATTTGGGGAGGAAAGTCTCTACACTGAAAACATACATTGGCCTATCTACCTCTCTTGGGGGTGAAAAATCTACACCCCTTAGTGATGTAGCAATGAAGACCTAGCTCCCGGTGTAGACAGTGCTAAGTGAGTGGAAGAATTCTATCACCTCGCAAGGAGGTGGATTAACTACAGTGTCAGGAGAACCCCTCCCGTCACTGTAGCAAGTGTCTACACTGAAGCACCCCAGTGGTGCAGCTGCAGCTGTGCCGCCGTAGCATTGTAAACATAGACAAACCCAGAGTGCTGACTTCACATTTACCCTGTGCACCGGCGCTGCTGCACTCAGGTTAGGGAGAAGGGCGACCAGATGTCCCCACCTGAAGGGAAAATTCTGACCGTCAAGAAGAGTTCTTTCCACCCTGTACATCACCACTGGTAGTAAAGGTTCTGCAGAGCAAATTCTGCCCTCGGTTACACATGTACAGTCAGTTACCTACAAGAACCTACAATCTACTCAGGAATAAGAAAGGGAAAACTAGGGGGAAAAGTAAAACAGGAATTAAGAATTCTTACCAGTTAGGAGACAGGGCAATGCAACAAGCAGCAGTTGGATATAAGATGACCATTTCAGGGCTAGAGCAGGCTGTATCTGCCAAATTTAAAGGGCAAATGACCCCCAACCCTTCCCCAAAAGGCATGCTGAGGAAAAAAAAAAAAAAATCAGGAAAGCGAGTAGGGATCCAATGGCCATACAGAAAGGTGCACTTGGGAAAAGTGGAGGTGGTGTGCTTAATCACTACAACATCACATTGTGATTGTCTTCAGTGGTTATGCAAAGAGGTAACTGATTAGCTACATGCAACACAACTGAATTTCACCCTATGTGCTTTAAGGAATAATTTTGTGTCTTTCATTATTGTGCATCTGACAATACATTAATTATAAATCATAAACATTTGTTCAATAATAAATCCAATGTTATAGCTTCCTGATATTACAAACTAGAAGACTTTGCCAGGGGTCTGTAGACATCATTTCTTTTTCAGAGGATAGTGCTAGGAGATCATGGTATTAGCATTGACAATTTTCCCTTCGTCAAATTCTTCCAGCTACTTTTCAAAACGTTTATGTTGCCTTCATTTGTTTTGAGCTTTCGTCTTCCTTATCTGGTTTTGTCCAAACCTCAGAACAAGAAAAGAGCCTTTCAAACAGTCATGGAGAAATTCAGGCAACTGGTAGGGTTCATTACTACAGATCGGCACCATATGCAACTTTTTGTTATGGACACATTAAGGGAGAATCTTACCACTGATTGGATGGAAATAAATGTTAGTGTGATTTCTCCACTGTTACTACTGCAATAGAACTGCTAACGAAATAGCCCTTCCTCTATACAATTACTAAAGTCAGCCAATGTCTATGTAATAGGATTGTTAGGCTAGTCACCAATAGCTCTGCAAGTACAAAACCAACTTCTACATCCTAACAAAAGCAATTTGGTAGCTTGGTAAACTTACAAAACATTTCTGTAAGGTCAAAAGAAAACACCACTTTGGGACTATTAAGCTTTCTTCTGAGATCCTGAATTTCAGTGCAAACCTCTTCTTCCCAGCACACACTCCCATAAAGTTATATTTGAAAGGGATACTGGTAAACCATATCAATTCATATGCTATTATATATACGTTGCAAAGATTATTCACTACAACACCAGAAGGTTAAGAGCTGTAACATTTTAAAGTAACAATAGCAATCAAGGGGCCAGATGTTAACAGTCTCTGTAACGTGTAGAGGACTTTTTTCATATGGATCTTTACCCACGACACTCTTCCATGCAGGAGAGGATTTAGTCATCTCCACTACCCCATTTCCCGCCCTTTCTGTGCAGTCCTGGGTCTGCAATGAGGGAAGGGAGGAGACTGAGCAGGCCAGAGGCAGAGGTGATGCATATTTTCCCTGCTCTATTCTCTAGCCCTACCGACCTTACCTGAAAAAGGTAATTCAGTCTCAAGCTGTATTACCCCCACCAGCTGGGTGTCCTGGATGCTGCTGCCAGCAAGGGAATATATCTAGTAGTGTGGCTCCAAAGGAGCCATGCTGAAAGGTGGATTGGGGGGAAGGGCCTTTGGGGACAGAGCTAGTGTGGGGGTACAGGGCCTCCATGTGGTTAGCCCTGGCCTCTGTGTGGATTCGTAGCGATCCGCTAGGTTAGGAGGAAGGCTGTGCACCTTGTTGGTAGGGGGAGGGAAAGTTTTGGCCCACCAGTGAGGCAGTGTGGGACAATCTTTGCAAGAGATTCCATGAAGAGATTTTGGCTCAGAAAAACTGTCCTGGGATTTTAACAGGGGAAGGGACAATCTGGTCGAGGTTGGTTCTTCTAAATCTCTTGGAATTTAGTTTTCCTTTCTGCGTTGATACTTCTATTTATCATAGCTTGAGTGGTAGCAATATCTATTATTAAGATGGCCTAATACTTTCCACTATAATCCTCTGTTTCCAGTTGCTTGTAACTTTGCCAAACTTTAACCTTTAACGCTGAAGTTTTCCATACTTGGTCTCTGCCTACAGTTGATTTTTTTTTTTTTAAATTTGATGCAAAATGGGTCAGCTGCTTTCAAGAACAAAGTTAGTGAATTTGGCAAAGAAACCAATACAAAACACAAACAAACCCCCAACCCCACATCCCCTCCCCCCCCACACACAACCCCCACCTATTTGTAAAGATCACCTCAGGGTTTTGGAGCAGGAAGTTGGAATTTGGTAGGGAGACCGTGCTGAGGTCGGAGAGGTGCCCAGCATTGTCCCCATCAAAATCCACTGAGATTCAGCTGAGTCACAAGCCATAGAAAATTGCCACTTATACACTAATCATGATGCTCTTGGGCTACTCTAAGCTTATAGCATCATTTAAAAGTGATGTTAGGAAGTTCTATCACTGTATAGGAAACAGACAAAATTCACGCTCCTGTATCAAAATACCATTTGGGCTAAGGGAAGAAGCACTGGGTTGGGAGCCAAGAGACTATGAGCCCCTTTTCTTCAGTCTGTGAAGGGGTCACTTTGTTCGGCTTATGCATTGTGAGGAGACATGTGGCGGAACAGAAATGCCTAAATAAAGGAAGTTCTTAAGTTTGCCCACTGATAAGCATATACTATCATACAGGGTAAATTTTTCAAAAGGACATAAGTGACTTTGAATATTAAATCCCATTTTTAAATTTATGCTCCTAAGTTGCGTTGAAAGTAAATAGAAATCATGCTCCAAAGTTCTTACATCACATTTGAAAATGGGATTTAGGCTCCTAAGTCACTTGGGTGCTTATTAAAATTTTACTCAGTCTTTAATTATATGATCACATACAATTTTCCCCTCACAGGATGCCTGTCTCACAAAGACTCTGGTTCAGCAGAGGAGTTAGGCATGTGTGAAAGGTCCCATGATCTATATGTATAGTTATGTAGGGTAGACATCAACACTATAATTAGGGTCAAACTGAGCCACTGAATTGCAAACTCCTCGCTTCAGTTTTTCTGAATTTTTCTTTTGAGATGAACTTTCTCCTGCTTGTTCTCAGCCCAAATGGGATTTGTTTTTAAGAGCCTCACCTAAATCAACCCAGCTTTTAGAGTTGGAGGTGAAAGATTATGTACTTTCTGCTATTTTTAAAAAAATTGTTCAGTTACGTTTTTGAACCTGTTAAAACAAATTTTTGTTTTGTTTTGTCTGAAAAAACATTTGGTTTGAAAATTAGGATGTATTTGGTTTACAACAGATATTGAGTAGACTGCAAACATCATACATAGAAATCTGATGTGGTCTTTATGGTATTGTCCTATAACAGGGTGCACAGCAAACTTCTAGAGGATACCACAGCTCTTCCCAATGAAAAGCTTCTTTGGGAGTCTTGGCTCAGATCCTGCAAACACTTCAACACATGCCTAACTTTACTATTGCAAGTAGTCCCATTAACAGCAATGGGACTACTTGCAATAGTAAAATCATGCACAGGTATAAGTACTTGCAGGATAGGGGCCTCAAGTTGTATATAACTTTCTTTTCTACCTGTATGCTCCAAGACTTAGTACTAAAGTAATGCTTTTCCTTTTTCTATGGGCAGAGCAAAGCACCACCAGATAAAGGATTGTAAGCTCTTTGGAGCACAGCCTGTTTTGGTTCTGGGTTTGCACAGCACCTACCGCAGTAGGGTACTGACCCAAACTGTGGGGAGTCTAAAAGAAAATTCAATGAGGGAAAATGTTTCCCTAGAGGATTCAACTCCAGATACACTGGGAAACCCTTACCTTGGACTGGTGTCTAGTGGACTGTACTACAGACAGAGACTTTGGAAACTTGTCATACCAATACAGAATTTATTTGATTTTACTTCCAGCCCTGTGCTCATTTCTGTAGAGCATGTTGTGACCCGGGGTGCCTAGGGCAGCCCTCACTGACAATGACAAGGTCAGGACAAGCTGCAAAAGGGAGCACAGACACTCCCCAAACTAGTGGTTAATACTGAAGTTAAGTTCACCCACCAGTCACAAACTGTGCTTCTGATCCCCCACACTGGTTATCGAGAAGCTAAAAAAAGAAGTCACACAGCCCCCTTTCTTGCATTCCAGTTCTCTGGCTCCCAATCAGCACATAGGTCCAGTACAGCGAGAAGTTATTTAAAAACTCTGCTTACTATATAAAATGTTCTTCTGACCCCAAAGAGCCAACCATGTTACCAGGTCAATATTAGTTTGGATCTTACTCAAAATACTACACTGCCAGCCAATCCTTTAGTGTCTAAAACTAAAGGTTTATCATAAAAGAAAAGAAGAGAACAAAGAGTTGTTAAATTGTCAAGTAATCAGATACATACATAGACTACAAAGTCCATATATCAGGTTCTTAGCAGTGTTGGTGAGTTTGCTGGCTTGAAAGTCCCTCTGAATCACATTGATAGCTTGGATGGGCCATTTAGTCCTTTCTTCAGAGTTTCAATTTGTACTTCAGAGGTAAGAAGCAGCTGCCTTTTATATTCTTTTGCCATGTAGCTGGTACTTCCTGTGTCTGAAAATATGCTTCACAGCAAATGGCATGGAAAAGCCTTAGAGGTCTCTGTCCACAGGCATGCCCCTACATGTCTTGCCTACTCATAAGATGTAGCCCCACCTTCTCTCAATGGGTCAGTTATATAGCTGATGACGCTTGATGGGCTATCGAACAGGCTAAGCAGTGCTGATGCCAATCTGCCTGGGGGTGTCACCCAGAAACACAGCACAAGTTTGGAAATACAGATATACCCTACATATCTATAACCCATAATAAAAAGGTGATACAAACAAGATCCTATGCATCGACATTCCACTTCCCCAGGGGGTGCTCGACCTCCTTGCTGCCCCAGGTGCCCCCACCATTCCACACCTTCCCCCAAGGCCCCATCATGCCCTGCCTCTTCCTGCCCCTGAGTGAGCCCGGACCTCGCTCCTTCCCCTCCCCTCAGCACTTCCTGCATGCCACTGAACACCAGAGTGCGGCAGGCGGGAGAGGTGATGATCGGCGGGGCTGCGAGTGGGCAGAGGCATTGTGGGGGAGGGGAGGTGCTGAACCACGGGACTGCCAATGGGTGCTGAGCACCCACTATTTCTTTCCCATTGGTGCTCCAGCCCCGGAGCATCCACGGAGTCGGCACCTATAAACAAGATCATCATACTTGGCAAATCCTAACATTTTTACAGATAGCTTACATGGCATATCTGGTCAGATTCCTTGCAATTTTATAATATTGGTATCAACAATATCATGAAGTGTCTCCCTGATTCAATACAGCTGCTTCTGAAACCAGTGGCTTTAGCTAATTTGTGAAGGACACTGTGTGACGTTGCACCCCATAATGCTTTATGGAAATATACTTATGAATGTATATATGACATAACTGGAATGTCATATGCTACATATGTCATGTAACATATCTCTGCAAAGGTTATGATCTACTGAATATATTCATCCTATTTGTATGCATGTATCATTTTTGTATTCAAAGTTATGAATATTGGCTGTGTACTTGTTTGATTTTTAAGTAGCCTTAGTAAGGTATTTGGTCAGCTTCTTAAGAAAGGAATGTGCAAGTTAAGTGCCCAATCAAGAAACAGTTAACAGACAAGGGAACCTTGGAAGACTCCAATCCACATAAGAAGTCTACCTGGGAACATTCAAGGAGCATGTAAGCAATGGCTGCCACTTGTAAGGAACTGAGTTGTGCTTGCACATGTGACTTGCCCATGTGATTCCAAAACTCCATCTTGGAGCTGGATTCTGTGTAGGAGAGAGGAGGGGGTCTCCACCCACAAGAGAAAGTCTATTTAAGCCCCTGGGAGACCCTTCCATTTTGTCTTCAGCTGGCTCAAGAGATGCCTCTCCACCTCCAAAGGATACCTGAAAGAAACTGAACAAAGGACAGGAACCACAGGGGTTTGAGTGATTGCTGGACCCAGACTAGAAGGAGGCTAGTCTGTAAAAGGAGTTTACTGGAACATCTCTGAAGGTGAGATTTCATCTGTAATCACTTTCTTACTGTATTAGGTTTAGACTTGCATGTTTTATTTTATTTTACTTGGTAATTCACTTTGTTCTGTCTGTTATTACTTGGAACCACTTAAATCCTACCTTTTGTATTTAATAAAATCACTTTTTAAATATTAATTAACCCAGAGTATGTATTAATACCTGGGGTGGGGGGGGGAGCTGCTGTGCATCTCTATCAGTGTTATAGAGGGCAAACAATTTATGAGTTTATCCTGTACAAGCTTTATACAGGGTAAAATGGATTTATTTGGGGTTTGGACCCCACTGGGAGCTGGGCATCTGAGTGTTGGAGACAGGAACACTTCTTAAGCTGTTTTCAGTTAAAAGCTGCAGCTTTTGGGTGCATGGGTCAGACCTGGGTCTGTGTTTGCAGCAGGCTAGCGTGTCTGGCACAACCGGGCAGGGTTCTGAAGTCCCAAGCTGCCAAGGAAAACGGGCTCAGGGGTAGTCCCAGCACATCAGTGGCAGTCCCAAAGGGGGTTTCTGTGATCCAACCCAGCACACAATGCAAGCAAAAGTGTTCTACAGGCCTCCAAAAGATAAGACCAGAAGGAAAAAAACAGAGCTGATTTCAGTCCTGGTGAAGGAGACTTAAGGACTTGTCCACACATACAGTGCTGCAGCTGTGCTGCTCTAGCGCTTTAGTGAAGACGCTACTATGCCAGTGGGAGAGCTTCTCCCATCATGGTAGTTAATCCACCTCCAAGAGAGGCAGTAGCTATGTCGATGGGAGAAGCTTGCCTGTCGACGTAGTGCTGTCTACACTGGGGGTTAGGTCAGTCTAACGAAGCCACTCCGGGGTGTGGCTATATCACATCTCTGAGCGATGTAGTTATACTGATGTAAGTTTATAGTGTGGACCTGTAATGTAGAGTCAGGAAGAGCTCTATTCTGAATTTCTCAGCACTGAATTGTTCTCTCCTCCTCCTGGCATACTTGTGTGGGAAGCTGTGAATCAAAGAGCACAGAATAAATAAAAGCTTCCTATTTATAGCTATACAAAGAACCAAAAAAAAAAAAATAGATAGATAGAGGGCATGCATACTACACAGTGAGGGCCAGATGTGTGAATCAAAAATGATTTCTCACTTACTGAAATAAATGCATTTACAGTATCAAGAGTATCAGCTATTCCTGTGGACCTAAATGTTTGCTTACTGCTTAAGGTGTCATAAAGCACTCTATGATCCTCAGAAGGAACAAGTGGTTTCTAAAATGAATGTCCATGTTCTATGTGAGGATTCAAACTATGGCCCTGACAGTGCAATCAGCTCTATACAGGCTGACCCCAGGCCCCTAACTCTTATTATAGCTAAAACCTTTGAAAGCCTAAGCTTTAACTCCACCAGCTTAGTACACACTAAAGCACAACTTGCCTTGTCTTGATTAGAATGTGTTAGTTAGATCAAGTTAGCAAACAAGACACCTTTAAACATTAATCCAGACAATGCCTTAAGTCATTCTAGTGCTGTACAAACCCACAGCAGATTAAAATTCAAAGCTTTTAGCTGTTATAGGGCATCCTGTGAGAGCACAGGGATTGCATGGTTGGAGTGCAGTGAAGCTCAATGCAGCAGCAGGGCCACAATTTGAATTCTGACACAGAACGTAACTATATTCACTTTCAGGACCACTTTTAAAAACAAATCTTCCTTAGTGACAATCCCTTCCAACTGAATACATTAATACTCAAGCACACCCAGTTTGAGAATATATAATTCCCTGAGCTTGATTAGAGCTGGCCACATGAAAGAGCTTTTTTAATTGCACTTTACCATCACACTGTACTGTGGTCTTTGGGTAACATTAAACATAAAAGCAAATGTGTTACAGCTGTTCAGAGACTAGTGAGAGTTTGAAATTACACAGGGTTAGTTTTGGAACTCTCAGGTAGACACTATTAAGGCGAAAACCTTCATGGCAAATGCTATTATTCTAAAGCATTTGAACGTCCTTTACACCCCTTTCTCCTTTTCAACTTTTTTTTAAAACTGAAATGTAATGTTAGATGCATGAGTGTAGACCTGCTGAAGTAGAAATGATACCAAGTATATAATATTATCTGTGTAAGAGCTGAGGATTTAAAGGAAAGGAAGACAGTATCATTCCCATTTTACAGATGGAGAAATGGAGGCACAGATAGTGAATTGACTTGCTGAAGACCATACAACAAGTTGGTGTGACAGAGCTGGGAATAGAACCAAACTCTCCTGGCTCCTATTCTAATGCCTTATCTATCCACTGGGCCACTGAGCAAAATGAAATAAATTGTATCCTTGCAGTCATGGAAGTCAAGGAATTAACGATTCCGTGACTTCGCTTCAGTCAAGGCTGGGGCTGTGCCCCACCACCCCATGGCTGTGGCCAGGGCTCTGAGCCCCACCCCATCCCCCTCAGATTCAGTTGGGGCTTTAGCCACTGCCGTGTGCCCCTGCCCCATGGTTCAAGCCAGGGCTAAAGCTGGGGCTGTACATTCTTGCCTGGGGCTGTGATGGGGGCTGGAGCTGTGCCCCCCATGGCAGTGGGGCTGGAACTGTCCAGTCCCCCACATGGGGCTCCAGCAGTCATTCCTCCTCCCACCCCACCTATTTCTCCCCCCATTAATTTTAGTAAAAGTCTTACACAGGTCACGGCTCCCGTGAATTTTTGTTTATTGCCTGTAACCTGTGTGACTTTTACTAAAAATAACCATGACAAAATCTTAACCTTAGCTATGACATAGCCCTTTGGATCATATGAAAAGTGAAACTGGTCCAGTAGCTTGTAATGGCCTCTGTTCTGCAATAGGTCATCTTGCGTTCTGTTGATGATCTCCTCCTGTGTGTCTTATATAGCTCAGACAGAGTAAAACCATTAAACATATATCTTTATATGGAGTCTTTGTATAGTCCTTTCAAAGCCGTTCGTTGAATTTGAAACCCAACAACCATGGCAGTGGCAAGGGTAAAGAAACCAAGCATGTGTATTACATAATAAGAGTTAATGGTGCTAAGATGACAATGAAGAGATGGTGACTGTCACTGCAAACACTCCATTGTGTATTGTGGAACTGGCTGGAGCTTCAGCTCAGCCACCTTAATATATTCTTATAGTCAGAAAGACCCTCCTTCCTCTTTGACTAGGATGTAAATAGTTAATGGAGGGGGAATCCTTCATTGGATACAACCCAATCTTAACTTCATGGTCACATAGTATGGCACTACAATTTTTGAAGAGAAAAACTGCCTTAAGCCTCCTTGCAAAGCTTGAGACCACTATCACACAGCAGTAGCCTGCTTGAACAATAATGCATTGAGTACTAATCCCTGGCTGCAGTAATCTAGCATGAAGGTTTTGAAGTTGCGAATGACCACAAAAACAGAGGGGAGAGAAAGTCAAAACTCTCCCCATATGAAAAAGTAATAAAGAAAGAGAGACATCATTTGTCTTGTTTATACAGTGCATGGTTCTCTCTCTTTTGCTACGGTCTTGGCCGTTCAGCTAAAAGGCTAAAGTTAGTTTTTACTTCAGATTGAATTACTAGCAAGTCTTTTCACAGCAAAGCTGGGAATGCATGACTGTGGCAAGAGCAAAACAAACTGAGAAGTGGAAAAACTATTGATAGGAAACACTTTAGAACTAGTGTCATAGCAGCAAGGTAAGAGCTAATATCATGGTGATAATAATACTTAACATTTACATAAATACTTTACATTTACATAACCCCATCCATCTGAGCATTTCAAATGACTTTGAATTAATGAATTTAGCTTCACAGCATCTGTATGTAATTCAAAATTACATTTATTTGGAAAAATCAATTTGCTCAGCTGTAGAAAAAACTGTACCGGTTTAGTAAAAAAGATTTTCTAAAATAAATGTCAAGATAGCTTTAAAAGGTACATCCCAGAATACTGATCTCTAAGCACTGAGAAGTTTGACACCTGAAAAGGCATGTGGCAGTGTATGCACACACCATCTCCTGTCAGGGTGAATAGCAGTGTGCTGACACTGCAAGTACTGTCTACTACACTATCCTGGGCCTCACCACGTTGAGGTCCAATGCTCAGAGTCAAAGCAGCAGCCTTTGGGTTCTGGGCTGCATGGCCTAGCAGCCAGAGTCAACACCATGGACCTTGAGTGCAGGGCAGTGTGGCCTACTGGCCAGAGTCAATATAGACGCCCTCAGGTACAAGGCAGTGTGGCCTAGTTGACAGATCTGGGGGGCTACCCCCAGAGGGGGTGGCAGTCAGGGGACCCAGGCCCACCCAACTCCACCAGGTCCTGACCCGGGGCCCTAACAATGGTGGAGTGGTCCACCACTGGGTCAGCAGGGAATCCAATCACAACACACTGAGCGTACATGGGTGGGAGATACCACTCACTCACCCACCCACCCTCCCTGGTTCACTTCCTACTGGGCTTTCTGATGCTGCAGTCCATAGGGCATTTGGGTCTTGGGGCTTCTCAGCACAGGTAACTCCCTGGGACTTCGATGGCAACAGGTCTCCAATCCAGGTCTCAGGCAAGGGTTGTAACACTCCTCGGCTGGAGCCTCCACCAAGCATCCTTCCTCCTTGGCAGTCTGCCCAGACTGGGCTGGGCTGCTCTCCTTTATACTAGCACAGCAGTTGGAGCATGCCCAGCATGGTCTGAGGGGTGGGACTTCCTCCACCCATAATGTGGGATTGACCCTTTCCTGCCTAGCGCGGGGTATGCACACCCTGTCACAGGGCTGCTCTGGACTCAGATAAGCAAGCTTCCAATAGAGTTTGAATCAGAATGGTTTAGCAAAGGAAAAAGATTTCTTCTTACTTTAACAGTAGCATATGATGCTTTAGGAGTGTCAAATGTTGAACCATCTTGTATGCTGTGACGTGTATCTGTTTGTAATCTCTTGTCCCAGGAAAAAAAGCCTGTATGCTGCTAAGAACCAGTTGTACCACTTAGTAAAACATGGCTGCTCAAACTGAAATGTTCGATGGACAATTTTGACTTCTCTAGAAAGTGCCAGGGCTTGATTCTTTTCTCACCCCAATGTAAATCAGGACTAACTCCACAATGAAACTGTAACAGTGTAAGGCTGGTACAACTGAAAAGAGAATTGGGCCTTGTGTCTCTAGACACCAAAATTGTTAACATTGGGTTGGCCTCCCTTTTTTTGGTCACAATTTACCCTGGTTTAGTTTATGTTCATTTGAAACTACTTGGGTAGGGCTGTGATAGAATTTGACACATATAGTTTTCTAAAATTGTCTGGATGCGTGCAATGGGATATAACGATATTGTAAAATATTTTAGACACTAAATTGCATTGCTGCATAAAGTTGTTCAGGATAACACCAAAGCATGTCTGACTATGTGTTCCCTGATGCCCTGGCCCCAAGGACTTTGGTCTCACCAGTACGTTTGGTAAATGTCTTTTTACTTCATTTTCCCTCTCAATAGAGAGTATGATAGATAGGTACATCATTAAACTATTTCTATGTATGTCACTTGTATGTTCAGATAATTAAACCCTCAGTCTATCTCATTCTCTCAACACGCCATAGTCACCCAGGGCCTGGTCTGAACTAGTATGATTGGATGATGACCCTCGATGGTCTGAAGAAAGGACCGTTCTGGGATTTTCCATCTGCAGTAACACTGACATTCAAACTCTATGAATCAAGAAAAACAACATTTTCCCCTCCACTGGGTTATTTCACATGAACCAAATGTATTTCTGGGTCTGTGGAAAGAGCAAGAGAGCCCTCCACTTTCAAACTATCCCATTTTTTTGTTACTTTCAAGTAACTTTTTAAATAGACATGGGCAGCAGTCATAAAATGTCCTGTACACAGTGGGCCAAGTGTTAATGTCTTTTCTCACTCAGGCAAAGTTCCCACTGTCTCTTCCAATGGACTATACCTGAGAAAGGACTTCCCTTTTGTAAGCGAATAGAGCCATAAACCATCAAAAGTATGTGAGTTTGGGGACAATTGTAAGCAAATTTGTTCTATACAACTCAATTGTGGAAGCATCCTAATATCAGAAAGCCCTGTTAGGTAATTTCACGTTGTTCTCTTAGCCCTTAGCTCCCAGGGAAGCTGTCCCTATAGGAGACTAATCATGCAAAGTGCTGCGCCTCCAGAATTCCTGCTCACAACAGTGAGAGTTGAGGGCACTCAGCACTTTGTACAATCAGGCCCTAGATGAGGAATCTACTTCATCTCTGGCAGAACATTATTAGTGGCTAAAAATCCCATTTAGTGATGGGCTAGTTCTTTGCATGCTTTTTGTTAGTCAGAGGTTCCTTGCTATTATGTGCAATTGTGTAACACTGAGTGTAAATCATCAGTAAGCGACATGTAAGTATAACCAAAATTAACATCTCCAGTTTAACAACCAAAAGCACCCAATTAACTGTCATTAGAAAAAAAAAAGTTATATCTCCAGAAATGAAGACAATGACTGGATGAGCATAACTGAAATGAAGCTAGCCAGAGCTTTTCCCCTTCTCAATACCTGTGGGTCATTTAGCCATAGGACTTAAAAATATGATATTGCAACTCACCAAAGTAAGATTTCTGTGATAACCAGGGAATAAAAACCTAATTACTAGGATAAACAACTCTCAGAAGTTATATCCAAATTATCCGTTGTTACTATACCTGCTTAAGAGCTAAATTCTTGGTATTGCAAACTCTTGGTTCCAACAAAATCATGGCTGTTTGCTCAGAAAGCTTGGTCTCTGTTTCAGGGTCATGGACACTAAGGTCCAGATCCTCAATGGTATTTAGGCTCGTAACCCCCTTTGAAACCAATGGGAGTTAGAGAATCTGGGCCTAAGATCCTGAATAAAAATATAGGACTCTGCTGTTACGTCATACTAACGTGTGGGATTTTATTAATTCAAACCAAGACATAAGAGGGATTGGAACATCCCCTTTAAAACAGGGAGAACGAGGGCCTGAGAAGGTTCTGCACACAAAACAATAGAAATAGCTGAGCTTGGGGAGAAAGTTTCGGTCACATTGATGTAAGTCTTCTAGCAAGAGAACTAGCTTTCTCTGCTGTTGTATAAATGAGCACTTTTCTTTCCAGAGCCTTGTTTTTGATTAAATGTCTTGTTGAACTTCAAAACACACAAGACAAAATCTTTCATTGTGGCTGTGAGCTGTGGTTTCACTAGGAAAGTTTAGTGTGAGCAGAAAAACAAGCATGAAGTCAGCATTTAAATCTCTAGGTATCACAGAAAGAGGACTCTGGGGAAATAGGAAGAGGGGCCTTGGACCTGTGAATCCTTGACCATGCATCTATCATCTTATTACAAAGAATACAAATTTCCCATGATAAAAAGTCAAAGTCAGATGGGATCCAGGGAGAAATAACATTCCACTGACAACAAGGGCATGTACTAATTTCAAAGGAAATTACACAGTTACCAGTTAAGCAGGCAGTATAGACCAAAGGAGTAAAATGTAAGTCTTAAAATCTGTGGTGGGGCTTGAGTGGTTGAAGATGAAACTAAAAAGTAAGATATTGAAAGGTAGCAAACTCATTGTACTTGCTTGTTTGCTGATGGATGCCAAATTAACCCAAACAACACTGCCCCTGTATTTGATGTTTAATTCATATATGGAAAGGGAAGGAGAAATAAGAGTTCCTCAGAACTAGAGCAAGTAATTCACAACAAATCACTTACTCACTTAATTTGGCCTCTTTCCCTGCTCATGGAACATCCATACTGGACTGATATTTCCTTGAATTTGAGGTAGCAAATATGAACACTCACCAAAAATGTGCATTGCTGGTGCAGTTCAAGAATTAACAGCATCAAGGAATCCCACCTGGAATGTTGAGAAGAAAGTGACTGAGAACTGATTTAGCTACATTCTCCTTCTCTCCTTTGCACCCAGAGAATGAACCTCCCATTTTGGTAGGCAGGAACTCCTTTTCCCTTTTGCAAACCTTCTTGGTTTGCTTTCTTCCCCAGAGTCTTTCATAGCAGATTACATATAAGGATGGAGGAAAAATTTGTAGGAAGCAAGACCACATAAAGCTATCAAAGCATCTATTCCTATAAACAGCCCCAGTCACATGCTAGAGTACAGGCAGCCTCCAGCAATGTCTTTCTGCCCTCTGCAGTTCACATGTTCGATGTTGGCACATAGGGTGAGTGTTAACAAGCACATAAGCCATCCCTGTCCCACAAAAGGGGCTTTCTGCAGTGTTAGACTGCCTGTCTTAGGCTGCCCCCACTCTCTAGTTAAATAGGCATAACACTGTGGCAGTGCCCACCACATTATCTCAACGGATGGACATGAGTATAATTATTCAAGCAGTCAAATGGACCAGCTGGAAGGGTCCGGTGGAAGGGTCCAGTCATCCTGAGTTTTTGTACTTGTGATTAAGGCAGGGGTTCTTAAACTGGGGGTTGTGACCCTTCAGGGGGTTGCGAGATTATTACAGGGGGAGAGGAGTCCCCCAAGGTGTCAGCCTCCACCCCAAACCCCACTTCACCTCCATCATTTATAATAGTGTTAAATATAAAAAAAAGTGTTTTAATTTATAAGAGGGTGTCATGCTCAGAGGCTTGCTGTTTGAAAGGGGTCACCAGTAGAAAAGTTTGAGACCCACTGGGTTAAGGGGACAGGGCCATTTTCACTCATTCAAATCACAAGTGGAAAGAGAAGAGCATTATTTTTAAGGATCTGATCCTGAATTCCTCCTTCAGGCAAAACCATCACTGAAGTCCAGTGCTGCAGAGTTGAGCTCTAACCATCTGACAACTTTTGGCTCTTTCTTGGGCTTTCACCCAGTTGATTAAAATAAGCCACACTGGATGACCACATTTCTGCTTAATAGAGTTTCAAAGAGTGAAGAAGGTCTACTATAAACATGACATTTGCCCCTCAGAGTGTGAGACATTTTTTAGATCACTCGGACCAGTAATGAGTTCTGGCACCTGGGGTGCTTTAATGCTATACTGCTGTGGCTCAGAGCCTTGACTCCAGTACCCATCCCACAAGCATAAAGGTCTCACCCTGGCTTTCACCAGCCTAGTTACTCCTTTTAGGGTGACCCCAACAGCTCTACTATCCTGAGCCTACCCAAATCCATCTACCCAGAGTTCTTAATTACCAGACGCTTCGGCTTTTCCCCAGGATTCACCACCCCTGAAGGAGTGAAACCCTCTCCCAGTTATCTGTTCACTTTAGCACATACACTCCCCACAGGGTTTGGACGATAGAGACCTGCTTGGAGTCAAAATACACAACATGTTTATTTAATAGAAAAATCAGATTCAAAACTCAACTCGTAAGGGAAAGCAAACACATACATGTTATACAGAAAATAAACAAAGATGCAATTTCAGGCTCTTCACATCTATATTAGTGAATTTCCCTTTTCTAATACAAGTTAAGATTGCCTGTGAATAGCTTCCCAGCATGCCTCATAGCCGTAAAGGGGGATCCAGTATTCACAGACAGGTTTCAGAGTAACAGCCATGTTAGTCTGAATTCGCAGACAGACTCTCCGCCTTCAAAACTATCTCTGAGCTCAGTATGGCCTTCACTTCAAACCTCTTCTCTTTCAACAGGATTTTCTGTTTTTTTTCCATTTCTCTCAGACTATGGTAATTCCTGGTTATTCAGAGCAGAAGGGGGCGGGGAGAGAATTCCCTCTTGACTTGATAGCTGGGCATCTCAGTGTCTTCCCATTAGCTGTAATGATCCATCATTTGCCTTTTTCTGGGTTGTGCCCTGGATCATTACTTGCTGGTTTTATGTACACACCGGGCTTGGGAGGAACCCCTGCCTGCTGTGACGTGTATTGGAAATTGTAGTTCAGGGCATGAGCATAGTATTCTATATACATAAGTACACAGATTCACAGCCACACCTGTATATACATATCTCATAATGACCATCACGTCTGGAACATTACAAGCTTTCATAAAATACCTTACTCAACATATTTTTATACACAATAACATTGTATACAACCAGTCGATTCAATTGCTTACTCTTTGGGGCTCAGACCCCCTGTTTTCCCTTTGGGGTCTGGACCCTGATTATCAGAGATCCTGGTGGCTCAGCTCAGTGAGGTAGTAAGTTTCTCCTTAGGTCAGGCACATTGTCACAGACTATATAGCAGTCTTGGCACTATGGTTGTTTAATGTGCTTTTCTCTGCAATACAGAGGCTTGTATTTTGTGGTCTTCGATAATAAAGACATAGGCCCAATGACTTCAGGGAGTTGTGCTCGTGTATCTCCGAAAAGAATTGGGTCCGGTATTCTGTAGATTATTCAGATGCTTGTGGCAGTTTTTTATTTGCTTTTGGGCAAAAACATGCTCTCCAGAAACATTTGTTGGCTAAACCAGAACACCCATTTTGACCTTGAACCCTTAGATTTCCTTCATTGCTTGCTGAAACAAATGGGTTTTTCCTTTGGGGGTGGGGTGGGGGAATTAATAGAGGCAGTTAACATCAGCCACATGTATCTATATTAGTGATGTATTTTTACTACATTATTGAAACCTGGTGCATGAGAAAGCCTGTCGCATGATTTGTAGTTCTTTGCCAGAGGCTCGCAGGAAGACCTAATTTTAACTAAATCATTCAATCTCATTCTTATTGGCTGTACTAATTTTCAAGGAATATACTCACAGTAGTACTCTTGGTTTTTTTTAAAAAACAAGATTATGTGACTACATAGTGCAGAAACACTTTTGACTCATTACTATTATTAAAAAGCAAATAAAATCTCAAGTTTAATGTACCAAGAGCTGTGGGGGAGTGGAGAAGGTGAGGGGAAACTGAAGCAAAAAAGCCCTTTGGGGTTTGGAGCATGACTTTAAAGCCATGAGAAATTATTCCTCATGTAAACAGATACCTGCTGCCATCTAACATAATGGAAACAGGCACAGCTGCCCGTGGATTTGGGATCCAGTGAGCACGACTAGCCAGAAAAACCACAACAGAAAAAGTCTCTGAAAACTTCTGGGGTCAACAAACTGTACAGTCGTTGGAGATTTGTTTTAATCCAATTAAATGTTGTGAATTATTGTCTTGCTGGTGTTACTGGTGTTTAAAGACATAATAAAACCAAAAGGTACACAACAAAGTAATCTCCTGAAAAAAAAGAATAGATTTACACTACCCTGCATGGGAGGTTTCTCTTTCTCCCCTCTTTCTCTTAATATAGAACAGTTACTTACCTGACAGTAACTGTGGATCTTTGATACTTTTGTCTGTGTGACTCCCATTCATGGTGTGCAAATACCTAATGTGTGTGACTCCTGCACAAGAGACACATGCCTACTATGAAGGGGATCCAATCAGACAATAACAAAGAAAAATGCCTGGTGCTACCATTTTTACTCTAGCCCCAGTATGTCAGATGGATCTGTAGCAACATTATTCTATCCCCATGTTAAATGTATTCACTTACAGATTATTTTTAGGCATATGAAAGAGCTCACAAGAAGTTTGTTTGTTTTACACAGGTGAAGTCCTCTCCCAGTTCACAACAATGAAAAATCAGCTACAAGTATCTGCTGGGAGCCTCTTCTGACAGCTACAGGTATTTTCAGGAGGTCTTCAAAGTCAGGTAGAGCTAGCATGACTTTGGATGGTCCAAAACAATATAGCTGTGGCCTGGTAGTAGGTGTGAAATGCAAACTGTGTGCGATTTAGAAATCATGTACTTGATGAGCGAATGAACAGTATATCAAGGAGAGGTTAGCACTAGACTTGGTTGGGAGTTCGCCATCAAAATGTTTTTGCAGCAGAAAATTTTTGATTTTTATCAAAAAAATTTCTGTTTCTATTGGAATAACAGAAACAAATTATTTCATTTGGGATTGGCTGACACAAATCAGCTTGTTGAAACAAATTGAAGTGTTTAGTTTTAAGTTAATTTGACATTAAGCTTTGATTTGTCATAGGAGCTATAATTCAGATGCCTCATTACCTATTCTTCTTTATGGGCCAGGCTCCATGGCTGGACTACATCTCTCAGGATGCATCAGAGTCTGCTCTCTGGGTGAACCGACACTATGCATCATGGGAATTGTGATTATGGTGCATCATAGGATATGTGGTCCAGATATGGAGCTTGGCCCATAGAGGAGAATAGGGGCATGAGGCACTTAGAAATACAACTCCCATAAGGCACCACAGCAGCACAGGGGATATACATTAATGTTGAACTGAGCTGAAACAACATGTTTCAATTCAACAAACCAAAATGAAATATTTTGAATGGAAATATCTAAATGAAATGTTTTAAAAAAACATTTCTCAACTTTCCATTCCATGAAATATTTTCATTTTTGTTCTGATTTGGGTTAAAACCAAATTTCAAAATACTGGAATTTTCCATGGGAGAGAAATTCCAATTTTCTATCAGCTCCCAATTAGCACAATCCATCCCTGCCATTTTAAGGAAAAGTGCTATGATGGCAGACTCTGAGTATGACTAGGGACGTGCCATTGGCAAGCTGCAATTCTCCATGAAAGCTGAGTGGTGACCACAATTTATTATTATAATATATTTTGTCTAGTGACAAGAGTTAATCCTTTATAATTATGCTGTGTAGAGAAGTCAGTGATGAAAATGTACTTAACGCTGGTGAGTACAACACAACACATGTTGCTGTTTTGTTCAGATAGCTGTGCTATGTGCAGTATTTAAAAGCAGTGGAAGGACTAAAGTATAAGTAAATGAGGGAAGGGCCTAACCTGGAAGGTTATGGAACACAACAGCCATAAAATAGCTGTAGCCTAACCATAGCAACAGAAAGTTGAATCCCTGCCCCTGTGAAAACTAAAGTGCTTTATATTTTACTTTGTATCTTCTTTTGGATTAAAAACAAACTAATTGCCAATGGCTGCAGTGAGAAGGAGCTGAGATTTCATGGAAAGTTACCAGCTTGCAGATTTCAACTCTCTAATGGCCGCCAGGGAGCTTTTGCTTGGTTGACTCCATAACGTCCTTAGGAAAACACCTGCACAAAAAGATGATTCTTGCAATAATCCCTAAGCAAAGTAAGGCTTGGGCTTAGTAGAGGGAGTAATTTCTGCAGTCAAGAGCCCTCCACTGAGTAAGTCATGGCGTGGCTCCGCAAGTTCCACCCTGGGAACTGTTCTTGGTAAATTTGTTATTCTCTGGGACCACTTTATCTCTAGGATTGCTCGTCTCTCTGAGGGACCCTTGTTTCCAGCACCTTCTCCCTGGGAGTACCTATCTTATCTGAGCTTGGGTACCTTTTTATTAGGTCCAGGTGCTCATTATAATATAATATAAGGGTAATGTAATTAATGCAAATCAACTTGGGTTTATGAAAAATACTATCTTGATATCTTTTGTTGATGAAATTATAAGTTTGGTAGATAAAGGTAATAGTGTTGGCATAATATATTTAAACTTCTGTAAGGCATTTGACTTGGTACTACATATTTTGGTTTAAAACACTAGAATGATATAAAATTAACATGGCACACATTAAATGGATTAAAAACTGGCTAACTGATAGGTCTCAAAATGTAACGATAAATGGGGAATCATCATTTAGCTGATGAGTTTCTGGTGGTCCTGCAGCGATTGCTTCTTGGCCCTACGCTATTTAACTTTTTAAAAAATCAACAACCTGGAAAAAACAAAATAATTCCTGATAAAGTTTGTAGATGGCATAAAAATTGGGGGAGGGGGAAATAATGAAGAGGACAGATAATTGATTCAGAGCAATCTGGATCACTTGGTAAATTGGGTACAAGCAATCAATATGTGTTTTAATATGGCTAAATGTAAATGCATACATCTAGGAACAAAGAACATGGGCCATACTTACAGGATGGAGGACTCTATCCTGAGGAGCAGTCACTCTGAAAAAAGATTTGGGGGTCGAGGTGAATAATCACCTGAATGTGAACTCCCAGTGGCCACAAGAACTAATACAATCCTGAGATGTATTCACAGGAGAATCCCAAGTAGGAGTAGTGAGGATATTTTACCTTTTCATTTGACATTGGTCTGACTGTTGCTGGAGCACTGTGTCCAGTTCTGGTCCACACAATTCAAGAAGGATGTTGATAAATTGGGAGGGTTCAGAGAAGAGCCACAAGAATGAATAAAGAATGAAAACAAGACTGATAGTGATAGACACAAGGAGCTCAATCTATTTAGTTTAACAAAGAGAAGATTAAAGGGTGACTTGATTACAGCCTATAAATAACTACATGGGAAACAAATATTTAATAATGGGTTCTTCAATCTAGCAAAAAAGGTATAAATGATACAGTGGCTAGAAATTGAAGCTAGACAAATATAGACTGGAAATAAGGCATACATTTTTAACAGTTGGAGTAATTAACCATTGGAAAAATTTACCAAGGTTGGATGCTTTTAGAAAAAAATGGATGTAAATCAAGATTGGATGTTTTTCTAAAAGACATGCTCTAAGAATTATTTTGGATAAATTCTATGGCTTGTGTTATACAGGAGGCTCTGACGCCCCTCAATTGCTATGGGACAATATGCCACTAGCCATGCAAGAGCCTGATCCTCAACTCCCATTAAAGTCCCTATTGGATGTGAGCACTGTGCAGAAGGCACTACACATGTTGTAGGACCACAGCCTTAGACACTACAAATTCACTTCAGCTTTCAGCTTGTGGAGAAGGATTTATTTAAAACGGTATAAGGATTGTGCAAACACAGGGAATAAGGTGACCATCTGTGCAGCACTCTAGAGACCCAGGGAGATAACCCTTTGCCCTTGAAAAGTGGAAACACTCAAAATAAGGGTAACTAGCCACAGCAAAAAAATCTCATTTATTTTGCCTTGTTAAAAGATCCATCAAACTGCATTTTGTGGTTGGCTGACTGATTAGAGGTAGTCACAACATCCATCGTCTACCTATTGGAAACAAAGATATACATATACTTCTATTTTGTTGTCTTCTTCTCTACAGTGATTTTCCTCAATGAAAATGTTCAGCTACTCGCACACTTTAAAACCAATGATAAAGGATTTTTAAGAGAATTAAACATAGAAAGAACAAAGAACTGAGGCGTTCATCAGTATTTTGAGGAAGAGAAAACGTGAACTAAAGTGATTCAAGAATAGCAG
Organism: Eretmochelys imbricata; assembly: GCF_965152235.1. Lineage (NCBI taxonomy): Eukaryota > Metazoa > Chordata > Testudines > Cheloniidae > Eretmochelys > Eretmochelys imbricata. The sequence goes on along the minus strand of NC_135573.1, from coordinate 204,303,030 downwards.
GAAACATACTTCTAAACTTTTCTCCTCTGATTTGCTCAATATAGACAGACAAATGTTGCCTCCATCCTAAGAAGGATTAAAAACTTTCCCCCTGACAATTGGGTTTTCACGTGGATTAGAAGCCCTATTTTAGACTCCTAGATTAGAAAACCAATTCCATCTCATAGTTTCAACCCACCTATCGAAAGAATATAAAAGGAGAAAAAAAGGGCTTCAAACTTTAGGAGGTTTTTTTCCCTGTTATTAACTTGGAGTGACCGAGATCCCTGACAGGAGTTCAATGTATAATAGTTTCCATTGCTTATGGTTCCCTTCTGAACTTCCATTTTGTGGGAATATGCTTGGATCATTGCATATAATACTGACCTGTCTCTAGAAAAGTCTCACTGTATTTTGGCCTGGCTCCTTTCCATTTCTAGTCCCCTAAGTCTGTTCCCCATTTCAACATTGCTTATTGCTACATTCCCAAACACGTTACACAAGCTTAGAGGAGCAATTTATAAGAATATTAGTAATTTGGCTGTGACCAAACAAGCCTTTTTCTCGTATAACAAATCATTCTGCCATGGAAACCAGCATTTTGTGGTTATTTGCTCACTTGTTTACAGCATTTCATTGAATGTGATATTTAAACAGCAGGCAAATGATTCAACCCAATATAAATCCATGAAAACCATGCAGGTCTCTGCAGCAATTTTCAAATCTAAATCTGGCTGGAAACGTACTCTGAAGACTTTTCCAAAAGTGCCTGGAAGAATGTAATATATGAATGTGTAATCTTTCCACAGACAGCCAAATTGTGCCAAATGTGTATATGTAGTGAGCCTACTTTGATTTTTGTAGCCTGAGGCAGCACCACAGTCTAATAACACTGCAGTAAAATATCCTGGCATATTGTCTGTAGAGATGTTTTTCTATAACTGAAAAAAAAAGGGGGGGGGGAAGAATATAAAGGCTGCACAACTCAACCTCAAGAGGGAAATTATCCATAATCACACTTAGCTCAAATGCAGTATCATTGAATGTAGTAAATCTCACCGTCTGGGTCAGATCCTGCAACCCTTACTCTCATGAGCAGGCTTTATCCCACTGACTCCAACGGGACTGCTTGTGTAGGTAGACTTGCAGGATCAAAGCCCTCACTTGCGATATTTTGTCAGAGAGATGTGTCAAGTTAAATGGCATAGTTAGAAAAAGAAATGTCCCATTTCATGGGATTTCAGAATCTGAACCACAACCAGTATGTCTCTTCAGTTTTTTCATTCACCCTATGAAACAATGGCAGCATATTGGTACTATGCTCAACTCTAACTATGAAGCTAGTGCCGGCCACAATAATCTGAAACTAGTGTAGGGGTGAAAATTTTCACCAAAGGTGACACAGCCTCTCACAGAATTGAAGGAGTGGGTTTAGACAGGATCTTCAAGGCCTGGACCTATGGAGGAGGCCAGGGGGAGCAGTGAATCAGAGCAGGGGTGGAAGCACAGCTGGTTGTCTAAACCAACACACAAAACTCCTCCTAGTAAAAACAAACAGGCAGGCAGTGCAGATCACAGAACATGGATGGTTTATGCTAATGGCCAGAAAGACCCCTTAACAAATGCGCCATCACAGTCTTCACTAGCTTGAGTTTCCAATCTGATTAAAGGTATTGCCCTATGTACACACTGCAGTCATCTAACCTTGTGTTAATAAAGGCATGGGTCACTGTAGCAAAGTCCTCATCTGAAAGAAACAGTCACAACCCCCTGAGAAGATGTACAGTAGAACCTCAGAGTTTCAAACTGACCAGTCAACCACACACCTCATTTGGAACTGGAATTACACAATTAGGCAGCAGCAGAGACAAAAAAATAAGCAAATACAGTACAGTACTATGTTAAACAAAAACTACTAAAAAAAAGGAAAGTTTAAAAAAAGATCTGACAAGGTAAGGAAATTGTTTCTGTGCTTGCTTCATTTAAATTAGGATGGTTAAAAGTAGCATTTTTCTTCTGCATAGTAAAGTTTCAAAGCTGCATTCAGTCAATGTTCAGCTGTAAACTTTTGAAAGAACCACCACAACGTTTTGTTCGGAGTTACGAACATTTCAGAGTTACAAATAACTTCCATTCCTAAGGTGTTCATAACTTTGAGGTTCTACTGTAGATTGAAAATACCCATCCTGATCACTGCTGCCATATGATCATCTAACAATAGCTGGGGATCCAACAATATCCCCAGATTGTGTACTTAAGTACCACATGGTGGACACATCCTCACCATATCCAGTTACAAAGTCCCACCCTACCAACATCACTTATGTCTTATCTGGAGTGATCTTCATCCAGCTAGCTCCCATCCATACCTAACCTCTACAGCAGGGGTTCTCAACCTGTTTTTTTTACACCAATAATGGACCCCAGTCCTCCCCTGGTCTTTATTGGCCAAGGACGACGTTTAATCCAAAGCAGAGGCTGAGGCACAATACGTTGCTGACACTTCTAGTACTTAGTGAATGTATCAATGGAGTTACCAGGGATCAATTTGTCCACATTTGCCAAAGTGTCCTCTGTAGTGCTTCTGTGTAGACACTACCTATGGTGACAGGAGGGGTTCTGGCATAAGTATAGGTAATCCACCTCCATCAGAGGCAGTAGCTGGGTCAATGAAAGAATTCTTCCGTTGACCTAGCGTTGTCTACAACAGGGTTTAGATCAGTATAGCTACATCTCTCAGGGACGTGGATTTTTCACACCCCTGACAGATGTAGCTATGCCAACATAAGTTCCTACTGTAGACCAGGCGTCAGTGTCTCTAAAACAGTTTGATGATGAAAAGGTAAGTCACTGTCCTAAAATATGGCCTCAGATTTGTTCCCATGTTGCAGTATGTAGTGATCAGCAAAAAAATGGCACTGGGCAACTACGTTCCCTCTAAGATGTGTGGCCATGCAGCAGGCTATCAAGGGCTGTGCAGGCGCATACCAGGGAGGGGCGCCTCTCCCCATGGCCCTGGGCTGCTGCGGCAAGAGAGGGCTGAGGGGAGTCCTCTCTCCCTGCTGCTGCCCCAGCGCAGACTTTACCCCAAACCCCTCATTCCCAGTCCCACCCCAGAGCCCCCACCCCCAGCCAGAGCCCTCACCCCCACACCCCAACCCTCTTCCCTAGCCCTGAGTCCCCTCCCGCACTCCAAACCCCTCTTCCCTGGCCCCACCCCAGAGCCCGCCCCCCCAGCCAGAGCCCTCACCACCCCCACACACCAACCCTTTGCCCCAGCCCTGAGCTCCCTCCCACATGCCAAACAACCTCGGCCCCACCCCTGCCACACATCACCTCCATATTGGTGCACATAACAAAATTCATTCTGCACATGGAGATAAAAAATTAGAGGGAACATTGCTGGGCAAGAACATTAAAAAAAAAAAATCCTGGTAGGAACAACTGAAATCCCTTTACCGTATACAGGTGAAAGAAAAAGTGTGGCATCCACTTTGGAATGGAGTGTTTAGCTACAGCATGTTATTTTTGGTGAAACATGACTGCGGGGTTTCAGTGCTTAAAGGATGCAAACTCCATGCCTGCTTATCATCACTGGCTCCAGGCTCACCACCTACATCAGGCTGAGGCTCCACTGATATTTCCCGGTAACATCACAGAAAAAGTCTCTCTTCACTGCAGGTATCACCGTGAGTTTACTCACGGCCAGAATCCTTTGGTTCACATAGGAATTAATGCCAGAGTCTAATTTTACAAGTTTCAGAGTAGCAGCCGTGTTAGTCTGTATCCAGGGGACACTAAGGAAGGAAACTGAAATCTTGCTTGCTGGAAGTTCACCCCAATAAACATTGAATTGTTTGCACCTTTGGACTTCAGGTATTGTTGCTCTCTGTTCATACAAGAAGGACCAGGGAAGTAAGTGGGTGAAGGAATAAGCCCTCTAACATCTTGGTGCCGTGACTCGGATGCATCGCATCGGATAGGTGAGTGGCAGCCTGTAAGTCCCCCTCCCCAACAGTCCGCACAACTACTTGGAGGGGGTATAGCGAATGCTCGTGATGGTAGTTGCGGGTTTTGGCAAGCCAGGGTAAAGGATTTTTTGGATAAATGGATAAGGAAGAACCAGGGCCCATACCAGGTGCAGAGGTCAACCTGGGATGAGATTAAAAAGGAAATGGAGGAAGTGTTAGGGGACCCAGAGGGATGGGGGGCAGCTGAGGAGTCCACCCTCCTTTGGTATATGGGCAGTGGAAGAAGGTCCCTGCCCATGGGGACTGAATGCCTTCCAGGGAAAGGAGGCACTTCAGTCTGCTTGTGAGAGGTTTGAAGTAAGGGCAGCATTATGGGAAGCTGCCAGTAATCTTTCAAGTTTGGTGCTGCTTCAGCAAGGGTTGCTGAAGGGTTGTAAATTAGTTAGGGGTGGTTAAAGATGATTTGGCACAACAGGGTTTAGAGTCAAAAGCAGAGTTAACAGACCACCTTTAGAGACTGGAGCTGGGACTTGGTCCTGGGGGAGTGGAGAGAAAAAAAAAGGTTTCAAAGTGCAAAATGGCAGGGTTTGCAGGAGCAGGTAACAACCCCCACTCTTCTCCCAGAGCCAAAATGAGAACCTGGGGATAAGAGTTCCCTACTGTTTCAACCCAGGGAGCCTACTCTTGGCTCAGAGCTAACTATATCCTTTTCTTCTTTTCTTTTTTCTTTTTCTCCATTTACTTAATTTGCTGCTGGTAGCCTATACTTTAAACTGACCTGACAGGATTAATTGGTTTCTTTCCACCTCTTCCTCCTCCTCTCCCCCAGCCTTTCCACACTTTTGTTTTTCTGAAGTTTTAATGCAGGGTACTTTGGATACTTATGTGAAATGTTTCTGGTTATTTTGGACAAAGTATGATGGAGGTCTGCTGTATTCCACTGGAATTTTTGGAGTAAAAGATCCATGGGCATCAATGGAGACAAATGTTTTACTACCTTTTTGAACAGTCTCAAGGTAAAGACAACACAGGTTAAGGCAGCTGTGTGGCAATAATTGTACTTGGTGGCTAAGTTGTTACAGACAAATTGCACTACCTTAAAGAACTAAATGTAGGAGTAAGTGATTTAAAGAAGTGAGTGAAAAGTAAGGTCTGCAATAGCTGCAAAAGTGAGATGGCTGTGAGCCCTTCTAACAGGGGAACAATGACACTGTTGGCCTCTCTGCTATTTAAAATTTATCTCAGTTTTTGCATAACATACAGTGTAGGGCCAAATTGTGTCCTCAGAGGATGTGTGCGCAACTCCCATTGTGTTGAATGTGCTTTATGTGGGTGTCCAAAAGCAGACAGGCCCACAGTGAATGACTGTTTTGGCTTCCTGATCTTTATTATTCTTCACCTCCCACTCCAGTCAACCAGCTGCTCTCCTCAACCCAAAGTAAAAACAACTCCTGTCCTTTAGACTGTGTTCTTAAAGAAAGTGTTACTAATCCAAACTCTGTGGAATTCATAAAATGCTGGCAAATTTCAAATTCCATTTGCCATTGACTTCAGTGAGAGCGGGATCGATATTTTAAACAACGTTTTGCAGCATTTTGGGCTATTCCAGCATTGGAGTTGAGTGTGCTTAGCACTTCTGAAAAATCAGGCCATCATTGTCTTAAGTTAAGCTACCAAAATTAATGGACACTTTTGAAAATTTTAGCCTGTCTAATTTGCCCAAAGATATACAGTGAGTCTTTGACAGAGCGGAGGATACAAACAAGGTGTCCTGACACCAAGTCCTTGGCTACGAATGCTGGACCTCACCGGTAAATATTATCTATGTGTAACTATTTTCTTATGCTGCTTAAGCATATTTCTTAGTTTTTCAAACACAGGGGAAAATAAACACTTTTAATTTTTAAAAAATTATGCAGAGAAACAGACAGAATTTAATCTTTGTAGGGTGAGATGCCTCAACATCTAGCATGGCTTTCTTGTTCTGCCTCTGAGACACTTCCATGCAATTAGTCCTCTTACCACTGTGAATATATTAAGTGTATCCCTCCCCTACTGAGAATTCACCATTTACCATACCAGTCAAGTAGAAAATGACACTTAGACTGTCCATGCTAGTATTTTCTGTCTTTGACAGAACAAATATTTTACTTCCACTCAAATCTCCAATCTCCTACACCCCAGTGACATATGTAAACAATTATCTCTAGCATCTTTTCATGCTGTCAACTATTTTCTTAGAGACAATAGGTGGCATGATATCTTTTACTGAACCAATTTCTGTTGGTAGAAGGGACAGACTTTCGAGCATCAGAGCTTTTCCTCAGGTGTGGAGAAAGTAGTCAGTGTGTCTGAGCTAAATACAAGCTGGGACAGATTCTTAAGCATCAGGGTTACACACACTCACCCTACCTTCTCCTCCACACCCCACTTAAAATAAAGAAAAAAAGCCTCCACTGACTGCATGCTCCTAGTTGTCACCTACCACACCACACTAGATTAATAGATTCTAAGGGACCACTGTGATCATCTAGTCCAGGGGTAGGCAAACTATGGCCCGCATCTGGCCCGTCAGACCTTTTAATCCAGCCCTCGAGCTCCTGCCAGGGAGTGGGGTCGGGGACTTGCTCCTCTCCACCTGCCCGGCGCTGTTGCCGGGGAATGGGGTCAGGGGCTTGCCCTACTTCAGCGATCCCACCAGGGAGTGGGGTTGGGGGCTTGCACCGGTCTGTCCGCCCGGTGCTTCCCAGCCCCCAACTTGATAAGCAGGTGCGAGCAGCACTGCTTATTCAGACTTCACCACGCTGTTTCCGGGATCGGAACCCTCACCCCTGCGTGCCCAATCCCTGAAGCGCCAGCCTCCTCGCGCCAGCCTCCGCCCAAACTAGCCGATGATCAGGGCCAGCAGCATCGCAGGATACTGCCCCTAATCGAGTCCAATTAGGAACGGCAAGCTCCTTCATTGACCAATCCCTGAGGCTCCTCTGAGACACTCGCCTCATTCCTTATCAGCCAATCACCAGGGCCCAGACCCTCCCGGTCTCCTATGGCCCCACCCTTCAAACTGCCCAGGGGCCGTACCCATCCCAGCTAGGGTGCCTCCACCTATGGCGATGCCTGGTACGGCCGCTTTGGTGTCACCGCCGGCAGGGCCCCTCGGAGTCCCTGGTGCCGCCCCTGGAGAGGAGGTCGTTTTAAAATATTAGCTTTAAGATTTTTATATGTTAAACTCTCATAACATGCTAAATAAACGTCTTTTTATTTTGTGTATCCTCTTTGTCACCGTTGCTGACTGACTATAGCAACAATGTGAGAACACACAACCATTTAGAAGTAAATATGTTGCTTTGAAAAAGTGATAATCAAGCATAAGAATTAGTAACACTATTTTTCACTCATTATACCTCGCACCCAAGGTTCTCAAACAACAACAAATTAATTTAGCTTCTCAGTACACCTACTGTGTAACCTGTTTTACTTAAAGGGAAACAGAGGCACCATTTGGGCTCGATTCACCTGCATGAGTGCAGCGGGTTGCAGTTCCTACTAATTACACTCATGGAGGAAGCTGTGCCAGACACACTTCCCCCTTTCGGGAGGTAGGTTCACCTAGTACAGGGGTGGGCAAACTTTTTGGCTCAAGGGCCACACTGGGGTTGTGAAACTGTATGGAGGGCCAGGTAGGGAAGGCTGTGCCTCCCCAAACAGCCTGGCCCCCATCCCCTATCCGCCCCCTCCCACTTCCCATCCGTGACTGCCCCCCTCAGAACCTCCGACCCATCCAACCCTCCCTCCTCGTCCCCGACCGCCCCCTCCCGGGACCCCCCGCCCCTAACTGCCCCCCCAGGACTCCACCTCCTATCCAACCCCTGCCTGCTCCCTGACTGCCCTGACCCCTAGCCCCCCAACAGGCCTCCTGGGGCTCCCACACCTATCCAACCCCCCCGTTCCCCATCCCCTGACCACCCCCCCGAACCCTAGACCCATCCAACCCCCCCTGCTCCTTGTCCCCTGACTGCCCCCTCCCAGGACCCCCCAGCCAACTACCACCCTCACCATGCCGCTCAGAGCAGCAGGAACACACAGCAAGGCTGCGGGGGAGAGAGGACAGCAGGGGAGGGGCCGGGGGCTAGCCTTCCCAGCTGGGAGCTCAGGGGCCGGGCAGGACGGTCCTGAGGGCTGGATGTGGCCCGTGGGCCATAGTTTGCCCACCTCTGACCTAGAAGGACATACTTTTAAGTTATAGTTGGGCTTATATAGGAGCCTAGCTAGCAACTACCTTGGGAAGTGAACTGAATTTTCACATTTCTCAAGTGCCCTAGCCCCACTTCCTCCTTGACCAGTCACACACACTTTAGGGGCTACATCGGCTGCCCCTGAACCCCTGGGGAGAGATGGGGTTGTGGGTAACTTGCAGTGCTGTGCCCTCACTTTAGGCAGGTTTTCCAGTGGTAGGGATCCACAGTCTGAGTTCTGCCAGGCAGGGAATTTAGCCCATTGAATGACTTGCCCAAGGAAGCAAGTGGCAGAACTAGGAATAGAATCCAAGTGTCTTGATTCATGGTCCTGTACCTTAACAACAGGAGCCTCTTCCTTCCCTGCTGCTGGCCTGACAACCTAGGAGACTGAAGTCATCTTTTTACAACCAAATCAGGCTAAGTTACAGGCTTCCTTATGATGCCGCACCCATGCCATGGTGGGGTGTCTATAAGGTGGAGAGGGCAGTCTCCACAGCTATTTAGACCTTGGCCTCTGTATTGAAACCACCTATCAAAAAGGGCCAATTGTGGTAGTGTGAGATATGGACCCCATGTCCCCTGGGAACTGGCCTAAAACCACTACATTTATTTAACAGAATGGATGCTGTTACTTTCTTTTTATTGGCAGATAAGATATTGGCAGTTTTAGTTGTATCCCTCATAGGGCAAAAGTTCCCAAAATGTGGTCAGTAACCAGAGGTAGTTCATGGCACCCTTTGTGGTGGTCCACAGACAGCAGATTGTCAAGTGGTACTGCTCTTCTCCTTGTTTCGAGCTACTAATTATAATAAACTACAGCTAAATATTTCTTTTCAACGTAAATAGTTTGTAATTGGTACAGGAATGTTGTGAGAGCATGTCTGGGAAGGGAGGGGGTCTTCACAATCATGAAAGAGTTTTGAAATTGAGCACAAAACAACCTCTCTGTTAAGATGTAGTCCCCATTCTGAGAAAAGAATCCCAGGAACAGGGACTGGCTGCTTGCACCAGAAATGCCTAATCCATGGGTAAAACATTAAACAATGACTTTGTGACTGCATCCACCTAACAACATTAGGCAGTAATAGCTTCCAGTCATTGCCAACATCATGGGGTGAGAGTCTTTGCCACGCCTCCAGGAGGCATAGCAAAGAACTTGCAGTCTAGGGGGAGAGGGGGCCATGGTGACTTTAAGCCACCTTTGTACCTTCCCAATCCTGGGCTTCTCAGCAGTGACTGGAATCTCCATATCACTGTGGCCCTGCCTCCAACCTGCCCCTCTCACCTCCAGCCCTGCCCTGCCCTAGCAATATGCCAGGGCTTTCTTGGAGGACAGCCTCACTCACTTACATGGCTGTCTTCCACTGTGCCTGCACCAGGGGAATGCTCCCCTGGCTGGATATGGAAATTTTAGACCCCATTTACTTAGCATAAAGGGTCCAAAGCGAGGTCTGAACCTTGCCCCTAGATTTTAATTGCTGCCCTAGAAGTGAAATGCTCTGAGAGTGCCTTAACAAATCCCTAAGCTATCCTCTTCCTTAAAGAGTCATACTTTCTTGAAGGTTCAAAATACAAAGAAATGTTCAGACGAACTAAGCAAATTTTGGGAGCAGTGTATTCTTTTTTAAATTAAAGGTAACACATTGTGCATAACTAAACACAGTGTCATGTAAAGTTGTTTTAAAGGAAGCATTGCTGTTGTCCAAGGGGGAATCCATGTTCAGGCGCAATTGGCTTGTTTTTCCTTTAACATCAGATGCAGAATGCCTCCATTCTCCTTTACAGAAGAGATTTATATGCTGCCACTCTTCTGGTAAAATACTTGAATAATGTAGTACTATTTAGACAAGACGAATTTCTGGCTAAACTTAGTGTGTCACTGCTGATTATTCCTATCCTTAGCCAGTATCATATCACACAAATGCATTAGGACATTTTTCTGGACCATGATGTCTTTATACTTACTGGAACAATTACACAGTCAACAAACGGAAAGGCACTCATGAGGCTGACCTGTGATTCAGAGAGATGCCTTTTAATTTCTTGAACTTTCTTTTCAGTGTACAAAAATATATTCCCCAAAAATCAATAATACTGATGTCATTTCCTCTATTATTAATCTATTTTCCTTAAAGTGACACAATATAGAATATAACATCTACACAAACACACATAGATAAGTATGCCCACAGTCTCATTTCTATACTTGTGGCAATATTGGCTAGGTAAACCTTGTGTCTAATGTTAGATTTTCAGATTCCAACTTGGAAATCTATTACCAATAAACAAGATAAAACTTAAGCCATATTGACAATTCAGTTGGTCTCCAAGGTTCTGGTCAACCATGACCAAGACTCGGCTATTGGTGCTAGATTTGAACTCTTGCTCCCTGGGGCAGCATGATCTGAATCATGGCCACAGACTCAGATAGCAATACTGGCATTTTGCATGGTTTATTTAATGCAACTCACTATTTTGTGCCTTCAAGCATCCCCTACTGCTGGTAGTTATGCTCGGTCTCTCCTGCATTTTATCTGTTGCAGTATACGAGCACCAGAGAGGCTGGGAAGATTAATATAGGGAAGTCCTAAATGACTACTCAAGTGGAGAATCAGACCCATAAAGGAAAGACTGTGACAGCCCTTTATTGGTGGGAAGCATGCAAAGAGTTTTTACACTCTTGGTGCATGGACTGGTCGCTTAGCACATTCTTAGGGGCATACAGAAGGGGTGTAGAGGAAGCAGGACCACTGTCTGTGGAACAGGCTATCCACACTTGGGTGAGCAGATTTCATCTTCCTAAAGGATGATATAGCCCACACAGTCCCTCTAGTTACCATTGAAGAACATGGTGCAGGTTGGGTGGTTGTGGTTCTACACAGCCCTTATTTGAGCCAGTGGATAAATACCACAATTTGGACAGGGGATGCATGGGAACAAATGGTACATTCTCCATGTTGGTTGCACCAAATTCCTTACCCAACACATTGGTTCAGATCCTCAACCACAACTAGGAAAGGAATTCTTTACCCTGGGGTCCCACTTGCCTTGGAAGTGTTGGATAAATACAGGGTTAAAACTGAGTGAATTTAAGAAACAGAATCAGAGCTATGTATGAGAACAGATATGGAGATCATTACTAAAAAAAAATCTGTTCAAAGTAAAGTGCTGAAGAGTTTACTGTTGGTGGAGTGCAACTGCAGTTGGGTGAATGCTTTAGACTACATTTCAAAGGCAAAACTGCAAATACTTTACAGCTAGCTTCAAGCTCACAGAGCTCCAATTAAAATCCTGTGTAACAGATGGCAAATTCTGAGTCATAAAACAGTATTAGTTGGCAACAAACTTATGTTTGTTCCAAAGGGATTCTTGCCATATACTGCTCTGACAACTGTGCATAGTCTGTACCAGTCACCAGCATAGTTCCTGCCCTGGCAAGCAAAGCTCCAAATCAGTTTACACATGAACAGATATTTGAATACGAATGTCTAGTATGAAAAATACAAATACCAGTCTGAGGCAGAAAACCGACCACAGACATGCGTAATCTGGAGATCACTTTTTTTTCTGCTTGTTTCTGTGGTGATTTATGCATACAAGTTGCTACCTATGAACAGATCATATTTTTTAAAGGGCGAGGTGGAATTTAACAAAATGTTAGGTAGTGAGTGAATTGTTAAGACCTGGGCATTAATAGTGATTTTGATCTTCAAAGCACTTTACTCACATTTTAGAGGTGGAGACTGAGACAAAGAATCTTGCCCAGGCTCTAGAGGGAGTTACTGCCAGCAGTGGAGTGAGGAGTTCCTGGCTACAGTCTTGTCCTCAGGTCCATTAGGCCCCATTTGTCTCAATTACATTAATAGAATTAATACAAAATCTAAAACTCATGACCTGTCTGTAGCAAGCCTCTTTATCAAGGAGTCCTCCATAAGAGTTACATTCTAGCATAATGTACAAAACTAATAGAGGACATTCCAGTAGGGACATAATTCATGTTGTGGTGCACATAAGTCATGTACTGAAATCTTATATGGCCCTGAATAAATGAGAACCAAAAAATACATGTGCTCCACAGTGAAATTTACAATATAAGTTAGCTGTTTTGCCTATTATACAGACACCCTGCCCCCCACCCCCATATCTGACAGGGGGGAAGAGGCTAGTGGCCAAATCATAATCAAACTAATATGTCTGTGACTTGAGCATCTGGAGCCCTATTTCTTCATCCACAGGATATGGGTAACACACCCTGGCTTCAGTGGAGTTACTCATATCCTGTGGAAAAGGAGAATTGGGACCCCAACTAGGAAAGGGAAGAAAACCATAAATGACTGAAAAGCAGGGAATATTCACACAATTATGTGATGGGTAGGGCCTATTCAAACCTGTGGGAAGAAAAGAGATTGCTCTGATCAATGTGAAGAATACAGCCTCCCTTTTTCAGTAGATAAAACAAGTTCCATGTGTACAGTTTAGCAAGCGCATGGAAACTGGTTAAACTGCATCTTTTCCCAAGCAACACACCAGTAAAATCTAGGCACTGTCCACTGTGGGAGTGAAAGCATATGGACCTGCAACTAGTAGGACTCAGTGGTATATTTAGCTGTTATAGCTGTTTCCTTTTAAAAGTTTGTCCATCCACAGGAGCAACTGCCATTTTGTGACACAGAACTGATTGCAGCACGTTACAGAGAGGAGATTCCAGAAGTGAGCACAATGTGATTTACATTTTGTTCTCTCTTGTTTTATTGCTCCTGTTAATCTAAAATAAAGGTTCACAACCTGGGTGCTGTGAACAGGTATCAAGAGTCACAACAATTCTGCCCTTTTCATTGTGCTAAGTGTGAAGGGGATCCCAACTAGATCCTGGCTAGATGGAAGGAGGGTCCTGGTAGGGAAAAGGTTGAGACACACTGATCTAAAAAAAGAGTCATTTGGCCTGACAGTAGATGATTGCTCTGTGGGTGTCTGGAAAAACTTAATAGCCAGAAACTGGCACACAGTAACCTTTTAGATTCTACCTTTGTAACTAAGGATTTTTCCAGCATTTTCCTTGTGTGCGTTACATTTTCCCTTCCAACTGCTGGAGCTGCTGGCCGGACTGAACATGTGCACTGGTTCAGTGAAGACCAACTCTATAGAAAGTGTCTTGGCACAGTTTAGGGTGTAATCTTGGTATCAAAAATGTATGGGGTAAAATCCTGGTCCACACTGAAGTCAAGGGGAGTTCTGTAGTTGATTTCAGTGCATCCAGGATTTCACCCATCCATTAAAGATATGTCTAAACTATAATAAAAGGTGTAAAAAAATGTGTTAACCAGTCTGTTTTAAGACAGATATTAAAAAATCCTAATACAGATAATGCAAGTTGTATTTGAACATGTCAGTTGGTCAAGGTGAACCCTAGGGCCAATGGGACTAATTGTGTACTTGAGCACATGCATAAATGCTTTGCTGAATTGGGTCTTTACAATCTAACTGTTGGTCACTACATGAGTGTTCAGACTCTCATTTCTGTCTCTAAAGCCAGTACTTTGTTCTCTCATGTCCTTTCTTGTGAAGTTTGATGGTGTGACCAAATCTCCAGATAAAAATAAATAAATAAATAAAAATTCAAGAGCATAAGAAATGTCATAGCTTTTCTGACACTGGTTAGCAGAAAAATAGAAGTAGCTAATATTAAACATTCGCTGCTGATTTTAACATTGTCCAGCTCACTTCTCCTTTGTATGCTGAAGAGTTTCTGTATGCAAGATGTCAACATGCATGCATCTCTCTGACGCATCGTCTTGCTTGTGAGGTTTGGCTAAAAAACCAAACCCATCAATGACGGCACTGAAAAATATTTGCCTCTAGTAACCTTCCCGCTTGTTCTCCAGATGCTTGTTTTAAAGCCACACACTTTCTGCTACTAGAAAAATTGAAACCTATAAACATTGACTCACTGGCTGAAATAAAAACCCAGAGTTCCTGAGAAAGCTTTTTAAAAGGTGTGGAAGTTTTCTTCCCATAAGACAGACTGCATAGTATTTGGTTCTTCATTTTACTGATTAATATGTTCCATCTCACTTAGAAGTGAACACTCAGCCCAGAACCATTTACCTCTTTGTCATCATTGTACATACTCAGTGATCTGTTCTCTGCCTCGGATAGTGTAACAGGCACCAGCTTGGTCAAATGCTGCCTCGTGCTGTACAGAGGGACACAGAACCATGTAGTGCATTTACAATTCCTTTCCCCTCCATTCTCTCCAGCAGCTAATCATTATTCTGTCTCTTCAAATATCTGGCTCCTCCCTGTAGTACTGTTCATAAACAGCATCCAGATGTTAATAAACATGTCAGATTTATTATTCTTCATGTGCACAACCTTTTCCATTTCAACATTTTCTACAATTTATTTAATCCACCCTGAAGTCTTTGTTGCTTGCTTATGTTTCCATCTCACCAGAATATATTTTCTTCTCTCTAGAATACACTATATGAGCGTCGAGGGAAGAATTCCTTTAAATCTGAACCAAAATAATATTCATTTGTTTCAAACCCCAAGAAACAGATCCCACATTTAAATGTATGCCCTTTGGAGTTTCCACTCACATTTTCTGGACAGGAATCTACTGTGGAACGTCACTCAGTGTTCCAGTTGGAGTTCAGAAGTAAACTTTTAATTTCAGATTTCACCATAACAAAAGGCTGCTGCGCTATATTTTTGAATGTGATTCATTCAATTGAAAATAAGATGCCAGGTCAGTGAGCTATGGTTTATAAATCAATCCAGCCAGAACAAGACTGACAAGTGATAGAAATACAATATATAGCACCTTGTACAATGGGGTTGGGGGCCCAGCTGCTATCACATAAAATAAAATAAAAACAATAAAAAACCCTTTAACTCTTTAAATAAAATTTAGACATTTAAAAACAGTTTCTATAATCAAGATCAGACTGTAAATAAATAAATAAATAAATGCGTACGCAGGCCTGGAGTCTTGAGACTCTACCATTCATGCAGGGGATTCCCTGATCTGCACAGCGAATGCCATTCGCATGAGTTCCTGAAGCAGCAGCAATCCTTCTGCAGGAGAGGTGCCATTTTAAGGTTTCAGGACTTTACTTCTTACTGTAGATTATTTTATTATAAAGTAATTTAAAGCAGAACATTACTACTTATTTGTCAAAAGAAAAGGAGTACTTGTGGCACCTTGGAGACTAACCAGTTTATTTGAGCATAAGCTTTCATGAGCTACAGCTCACTTCATCAGATGCATAAAGTGGAAAATACAGTGAGGAGATTTATATACACACAGACCATGAAAAAATGGGTGATCACTTAAGATGAGCTATTACCAGCAGGAGAGTGGGGTGCGGGAGAGAAAACCTCTTGAAGTGATAATCAAGATGGGCCATTTCCAGCACATTTCCAGGAGTTAACAAGAACGTCTGGGGAACAGTTGGGGGGGGGGGGGAGAATAAACAAGGGGAAATAGTTTTACTTTGTATAATGACTCAACCACTCCCGTCTCTATTCAAGCCTAAGTTAATTGTATCCAATTTGCAAAGGTGAAAACTGTCTAATCACACAAACCCAACACCCTGCCCTGCCCCTTATCCCACCCCTTCCCTGACACCCCACTGCTGCCCCACCCCTTCTCAAAGGCCCTGCTCTGCTCACTCCATCCCCCCTCCCGCCGTTGCTCGCTTTCACCAGGCGGGGGCAGGGGGTTGGGTTGCGGGAGGGGGTGCGGGCTCTGGGCTGGAGCAGACAGGTTTGGAGTGTGGGAAGGGGCTCTGGGCTGAGCCTGGGGCAGGGAGTTGGGGTACACGAGAGGGTGCAGAGTGCAAGCTCTGGAAGGGAGTTTGGGTGCAGGAGGGGGCTCAGGACTGGGGCAGGAAATTGGGGTGCAGGAGGGGTACAGGCTCTGGGAAGGTGTTTGGGTGTGGGAGGGGGTGAGGGGTGTGGGCTCAGAGCTAGGGCAGGGGATTGAGGTGCAGGAGGGCATGCAGGCTCTGGGAGGGAGTCTGTGTGTGGGAGGGGGCTCAGGGCTGAGGCAGGGGTGCAGGCTCTGGGAGAGAGTTTGGGACCAGGAGGGGGCTCTGGGCTGGGGTTGCGGTGTGGGAGAGAGTGATGGGTGCAGGCTCCGGCCACTGGCGCTTACCTCAGGTGGCTCCCAATTGGTGACGCAGCAAGGCTAAGGCAGGCTACCTGCCTGCCCTGGCCCCATGCTGCTTGCAGAAGCGGCTGGCATGTCCCTGTGGAGGAGGAGGCAGGGGGCTCCGTGCGCTGCCCCTGCCTGCAAGCACCACCCCTGCAGCTCCCATTGGCTGCAGTTCCCGGCCAATGGGAACTGCGGGGGCAGTGCTTGCAGGCAGGGGCAGTGCAGAGACCCCCTCCCCCCACCAGGAGCTGCAGAGACGTGCTGGCCACTTCCCGGAGTGGCGCGGGGCCAGGGCAGGCAGGGAGCCTGCCTTAGTCCCACTGCGCTGCTGGACTTTAAATGGGCTAAAATCTCCCGGATTGGTGTCAGTAGCCTCTGAGAGATAGAGCCCGATTCCAGGAGACTCCCAGCAAAACCGGGAGGGCTGGCAACCCTACTGACTTCAGTGGGATGGGTACAGCTAGTATTTACTTATCACCATGTGTGTATTTGTGTTTATTTGCTCTTGCCAGGAGTAGGATTTTTAGTTTTCCAGGACTAATTAGCTCCTCTTTACCTGCAGTCCCCAAGACAAATCTCTACTGGTCACTTGGAAATTTGATTGTGTTTTCCTGTGTGTTCATTCCCTCTCCAAGTTTAGTATCATCTGCGTATTTGATCACTTATACAAAAGATACAACAAAAAAAATCAACAGGCTTGAGGCAGCCACACAAACTGAAAAAAGGGGATCAAATTAGACTCTGGGAATTGTAAGAGAGTTCTGGATTGGGCTACAACTAACTGGAAGTGGTATGGACTTGCTCTTGTAACAGGACAGCAGACTCCTGAGCTGTCCCTTGTGTCCAGCGGTTGCTTCGCAATGCCCTGCCTCTGTTTCCCTCCTTCAGGGCCCTCAACTCCACACAGTCTGTTGTATTTCAAAACAATTTTATAAACACAAAGTTCCAAAAGCTTTGGAACACCAAAACCTGTGCACCCAGTCCTAAGGTGGGTACAGCACCATTGTCCCTGAGGGACTGTGCCTTCCTGCTTTCTGGGCACCTGAAGAAGCTGCAGGGCCTGGACAGCCTTCTTACCAAGCTCAAAATCCCTTCCTCCAGGACCACTGCAAGAGACCCTCTTTACCCTGCAGCTTCACTAGGCAGTTCCTCCTTGACTGACCACAGGCCTCTGTTTTTCTACCTTCCCAGAGGCCTAGTTTAGAGATATGATTTGCTATGTTCTCGCTACCTGAGAAATCAAATTAGTTATGTCAGAGAGGACCTGGGACCCATCTCCCTCTATAAGGGCCAGCCACCCTGGGATAGCTCTCTACACAACACTAAGAATACGGAGAAACCACCCAGAGAAAGTTAGGTTCTAAACAACCATGTTTACTAACTATACATAAACATACAAGGCCTAACTACATATATGTATACACTGCTGCTCTGTTAGGTTCTGACAACTTCTGCAATAAAAATAGGGAAAGCTCGTAAGCTATTTAAAGGGATACTCCACAATTCTTATATACTGCAGGAAGAATCATTGCTTGAAGACTGAAGGTACAGCACCTCCTTGCTATAATGAACCCCTCAGGATCCAAGCCATTTGTTCGGTATAGCCAGGGGTTCGTTATAGCAAGGGGGTTGGGGGACAACTCCTCAGGCACTGGGGCTGGAGGTCGGATCCAGCGAACACGTTTGTGATAGCCCAAGGTTCGCTATTGCGAAGGGCGTTATAGCGAGGGTCTACTGTATGTCTACACTAGGGTGACCAGTCAGCAAGTGTGAAAAATCGGAACAGGGAGTGGGGGATAATAGGAGCCTATGTAAGAAAAAGACCTCAAAATCAGGACCATCCCTATAAAATCGGGACATCTGGTAACCTAGTCTACACCGCAACCACAGGGTGTGATTGCAGTTCATGTAGACATACCTGAGCTAGCTTTAATCTAGGTAGCCTGGGTACTGGAGCAGCGAATCTCTGGCAGCATGTGTTTCAGCACGGGCTGTCCAAGCCCACCTGGAACCCCAGGTAACTAGAGGAGGGGCTAGCCCTCACGGAAGCACGTGCTGCAGCACACACTGCGATGGCTCCAATGCCCAAGCTGCCTAGATTAAAGCTAGCTCGAGTAGGCCTTCATGAGCTGCAGCTGTAATGTGTGTGGTGTGCGGAATTAGACCTGGGACCTCTGGAGTTTAGTGTATGAGCCTCTATGGCATGAGCTAAAAGCCACATGGCTCTTAGCTAAGGCTGTAGCAGACTCACTTTCTAGCTAGTCTAGGTGCCACTAGGGGGGCACAGAGCACCACAGCAAGCAGGCCTGGGTTACACAATCAGACTCTGTGATTGCAGGGTAGATGTACCCCCTCCCATGTGTGACAGAAGAAGCAACCTGGACCACAGCTTGAGCATTAATTGTCATACAACACCAGAGTTCTGACGGTTTTAATAAACCCTGTTTTACACATGCCCTCTGCAATTATTTTATATCTGTATTTTCTTTGGCATCATTCTTCATTAGAATGGGCCTTTTCTGTTACAACAGCAATAAATCAATTTCAAAAAGTTAAAATGCAAGAAAACTGAATTTCAGATTAAGACACTTTAACTAGCAAAATCGAAAATAATTAGCTAAGTGTCGTGGCCCAAAAGAGTACTCTGAAGCTCCTGCTATCTTGTTACTTGGGCCAGCATGAGCTGGAAGCACTCCAGGCGGAAGCACACTTAGGGTACGTCTACAATACAGCTCGGGGAGTAATGTGTAGCTCATGCAGATGTACCTGCACGAGCTTTAATCTAGCTAGCTTGCTAAGAATAGCAGGGAGGATGCAGTGACATGAGTTGCACAAGCAAATATGTACGCATGGGGGGAAGGCAGGCCTGTGCAGCCTGCACCGCCCCATCTACACTGCTATTTTCAGAGGGCTAGCCAGCTTAAAGCTAGTTCAGGTATGTGAATGACACCACCAAATAGCCTAAGCATGCTCCCATGGGAGTGCTCCCCTTATGGTTCATCTGCATTGTAATCAGAAGTGTGATTGCAGCATATGTAGACAGACCTGAGCTAGCTTTAATGGAGCCAGCTTGGATACCAATAGCAGCAAAGCTGTGGCACAATGGATTTCAGCTAGGGCTAGTTACCGAAGTACATACTAAGGATCCCAGCTGGGTTTGCAAGGACCGCACTGAAGTTGCCACATGTTGCCACAGCTTCACTGCTATCGGTACCTGAGCTAGCTAGATTAAAGCTAGCTTGTGTACGTCTACACAGCCTGTAATCACACACTCCAACAGCAGTGTAGACATACCCATAGGTCTTTTTTGGAGAGAGCGAGCACACCGTACAGTTCAGCAGCAGCAGCCCATTTGGATGATAACTAGGAAAGTTTCAAAGATGCCGTGTTCAGATTCAGATCTGGGTTCAGATTAGTGTTCAAATTCAAGGCCAGGCCAAATCGGGGCAGACAATGCCAAAATCTCATCAGCATTTCTCATAAGATTTCGGTCCAAAAAGCTAGAAATCCTGTGAAATTAGTTGATCGCACAGGAATTTTAACACCTGAAATGACATCAAAGGAAAATGAGGGCAACTCAGCACCTCCCAGTACTGAAAACTTGCAATGTCTGTTCGAAAAAGTCCCCAAGATATGGCCAGTTTGCCATTTCCATGATGTTTTACCTGAAAAAGTTTGCTGTGACATTTCAAACAGAGGCAGCCTAGGAGAAAAAGAATTTTTAACCAGCTTCTTCACTGAGCTACTCCCTACTTACATCCTCTTCATACAAATACTGTTGATAAATACAGCTAGTGAAATCCCATTTCATCATGGTAGACCAGATCATCAGCTGGTACAAACTGGCATAGCCCCATTGCTCGCAGTGTCTACACTTTGACCTCCATTTCCTTCCCCTGCTGATGTCTGATTTTTGCTGCTGACTGAGCAAAAACAGTTGTAAAAATGAGTAATGCTGCACCAGCAAGGAGTCACCTTTTGGAGAAATCAATAATTGGCCAATTCTGTTCTCCATGTGAAATTTTTCAGTCAGCTCCCTCTCCATTTAGCACCATTATTTATTTTATGTAAATGGTTCATAGAGGTAAGCTATATCTTTAAAAGCACATGGTAATTCTTCATAGTATCATATAAAATTTTTATGAGGGTTACTTAATGAATCCACACAGCAGGTATAGTTTACCTGCCAGCTCTTACCTCAGTTGGGCAGGATTTATTTATTTTGGCTTTGTTTTTATTAGGTTTTCCTGTCATCTTCCCCCTTTTTAAAGCTATATTACCTTCCAAATAAAGTTAATAAATAATCTCAGTGTGAAGCTTATTACAATCTCTTTCATGTACTGGTTTCACCCATTCAAAATATTCACAGATCAGAATTCTTGACTTGGGCAGGGCCAGTTAATGTCATGAATAATTTTCATCTAAAAACATTACATTATTCCTAAACCAAAGAAAGGGGGGCAAGGGGGAAGCAGTTTTTTTCATACTTGTTCATTTAAGACACATCCACAGTTTAACTACTTTCTGTCTTCTCTTTGTAAACAGAGCCCATTACTATACTAGGAAACAAACTCTGTCACTGGGGCTGTGGACATGGATACCATGAGATGACGACAGCCATACATAAATTCCATCTGCGTTAGTCTAATCCCTCAATAGAGAGATGACTGCATGGTAACTGTTCCTTTAAGCTGCTGTCTTGCTTTTGCTTTTTAAAGAGAATGATAAAGACTTCACTCACTTGCCCTAACCAATACTATTTCCTATCAGTGGTTTATGTGATTGACTGATTTACACTTCAGAGAATTGTGATGGGGTATACAAAACCTGCACCTGGCAAGAAGGGGTGAAGAGGCAGCTTTGGGCCCACGTAGCCCTGCCCCACTGTACCTGCAAGTCATGCCAATCTTGGCAGAGGAGGCTTAGGCTATATCTCCATTTAAAACACTCCAGTGGCACCACTGTAGCGCTTCAGTATAGACACTTACTACAGTGATGGGAGGGGTTCTCCCATCACTATAGGTCATCGACCTCCCCAAGAGGCGGGACCTAGGTCAACAGAAGAATTCTTCCATCCACCTAGCGCTGTCTAAGCCAGGAGTTAGGTTGGCTTAACCACATCTCTCAAGAGTGTGGATTTTTCACACCCCTGAGAGACAGAGCTATGACAATGTAACTTTTCAGTATAGATTGGCCCTTAAAAAGGGAGAAGCTAAGCCCAGAAGGCCCCAGCCTAGGGAGGTGGACAGACCTCTCATCCCACCCCGACTCCCGGAGAGGAGTATAGAGCAGTAGGACAGATGGCTGGAGGATCCTACAACACAGAAGCAGGAGCTGCTTTTTATTTCTGTTACTTTAGTTTCTTTTAGAACTGAGAGTAGGGGCCAGGCCCCAGGGAAGACCCCTGCTTAAAATACAAGCACCCGAGGAGAAGGTGGGCTGATGTAGGAAATAGCCGAGGGAAGAAACAAGAAGTCTGATCAGACGGACCTTACCCACTTGTTACAAGGGTCATTGGGAGGGAACTCTGGGTAGAGGGAGGGACTGGGATCCCTTACAGCCTCACTGGCAGGACTAGTTGGAAGACCCCAGATGGAAGGGGCCAGAAGGAATATATGGGCCTGGCCCAAGACTGTCAACCTTGTACAAGGGCCTGGGACTATTGGATGAAATTCTATTTTGCCCTGAAAGGGGCAAGACCAAAACGGCCAAGTCACAAGGCAAAAGTAGACCACTAGCAGACTGGCCCCCCACACTCCAGAGAATGAAACCCCACAATACCCCACCTCACTGCAAGGCAGCGCATCAGCTGGTTAGTCACTTTGCCACCAGGATAATTTGTTATATCCGAAGATAGACCAAAGTTTCCAGATGAACTGTTCATTTTGGTCTGGTGATTCTGATATCCTTTTTATACCATCATCTATTCTAAGAGATTGCACACTGGCTCCTGACCTACTTCAAAGTACCTGCACCAACAGCCACACTAAAAACAACAAAAAAAGCATCCTAGAAGCAGTATTTTAAGTATAAACATTTTCCTATGTTAAACTAGCTGGTTTATTTCCCCGAAAGAAGCATTGTTAATACATCAGATTGGCAAGTGTTGTGATCATTTAAACAGAATGTTTGTTTGTGTATTGAAGATGTAGATCTTCTTTGTTCAAATGGCAGCTTCCTGCCCCACCTCTGGTAGAAACCTAGGGGGATTCACCTCCATGAGAGATGCAAAGTTCCATCAAAGCAGGGAGGCTTTCATCAGTGGTAAGGGTTCCCCACGGGACACCTATGGTGACGACTTCTGGGAGATACGCAAACTGGCCCTGCACCTGCCACTTCTGCACCCAACCAGCTCCTGCCACTTTTCTGGCAGCACAGGCTGGCTTTGGCACCCCCACTGAAGCAAGGTTGCAAACAGCTTTGGCATCTGTGTCTTCCTTTCATCACTGGAGGTCCACAGCCTGGGTTTCTTGTGGCAGTAAATAAAACCAAATGTACATCCATGTGGCAGAATACACTGAAAAGGCCTTTAGTGAGTGAATTCCTACTGCTATTTCACTCTCCAGTGACCAGCACTATAGGTTTATCTTGAAAGACAGAAATAATAAGCATACCTTTGAAAATACACATCTTCCATTGCCATAGAGTACATGAAACTCACCTTGGTACCACACAGAACACACCATTAAACTGTTCCTTAAGGACTGAAAACAAAAACCAAACACATATCAATAAGCATATGATAGAGAATGAGTTGTAAAAAGAGAGTGCTTTATCCCTGAGACCAGTGGGATGAAGAGGCAACATCCTGTAAACACTAGCTGCCTACATTTTAGTTTTATGTGCTCAAACTTAAACTTCCAAACAACCTCCACAAACTGATTCAAGGCCAAAATAGAATTTCTTTGGGCATCAAGCAGTGTATTTTTGGGAAGATCAGCTTGTGGCTGAGGTGGTGGGGAGAGGAAGGGAGTACAGATGAGTCACACTTTTAATTGGTTGCAGAAACTTTCTCTGCTGCTACCCTCTTTTTTGGACATGAACCGGTCTTTCATTTTTTCTTCCAAGTGGTAAATGCTGATGTTGATGTCGATTTGTGTTTATCCACATACAAATAATGTTGGCTGCTATTTATAGGGACCTTTTAACATCTTTGGTAATAATACAAATATTAAGTACCTGCCTTTCTTTAGCTTGATTTGTAATGATTCCATAGCCCAGCTTGCTGTGGACCTTTTAAAGGTGCCAGAAGTCTGGCACTCCACCCCTCTGCTGAGTGTGTACAGCCAAGCTGTTTACTGAGGGGGAGGAAGGTACATTCCATTCTCATTTACACGTGAATCCAGAGTAACTCCATGTAACTGAAATCAGACTCTGACCAGAGAGTGCATTGCACTTAGAAAACTAAAATTAATACACAAGAAAACAATAGGCATTTATAATGTACTCAGGCTAGAGTCACTGTAACTTACTGATGTACTGAATACAGTGGGAGAGATGCTATTAAATTTATGTTTCCATAGGGGACAAGTTCCATTTTCCATTCCGAGGCCCTACCTATTGTGCATTTTTTTGACTCATCTGCAGACAAGCTGAGAAAGGGTGCACCAAACAATGCTCAAAATTTTAGGAGCAGCATGATGCTGTCTCCATGAAACAGCACCGAATGTGCTGGTGTGAAGATTATCAAACAGTAGCACAGAATAGTTGTCTGGGGAGAGGGGGAGGGTGACAGAACTTGTCCCATAAGGACATGCTACAACCCTTTCCCACAACCATTTCTAACAGTACAATGTTTGTATGAACAAACACACACATTCACACAGAGGAGAAATGGGAAGGGGGCATCAAGACACTGTCTGATCAGTCTATCCATCCCTCTCTGCCTGAAGTGCAACACGTAGCTCAGCTCTGAAGGAGGTAGAAGCCAGCTCTCGTCGCAGTGTCACCACACCTGTGAGCTAGGGAAGCATTGTTGTCCTCTTTTCACAAAGGAGGAAATGGAGAGATTGGTAAGTTAAAAGACTTGCCCAAGGTCACACTCTGGCCTGGATTCTCCCCTGGCTGAGCTACACTTGGCATTGGAATGGGATGGTGGGGGACAAAGATGGATTTACACCACCTTTGTGGCTCCCTAGTTTTGAAGCCTGCTGCAGGTACTAAATTACTCTGAACCGCCGATGAATACAAGGGGCTGTTCCAGAAACTGGGGCTCACTGGACCATGGTGGTATGATGGGCACACCCACTATTCCCAAGCCACTTCTCTTAGGCTTTGGAAGAGAAGAAATAGGGGACTGATAATGTTACACTGTGAGCTCATAATCTGGGAAATCCCAAGGTAGCCAGTTAAGCACTACCAAGCAAGGCAAAGCCACTGGTTCATAGGAAAGAATTAGGGCCAGCAACTCTGCCAGGAATAGAACAAGACTACTGGCTCTTGACTGTAACTACTACAGCATATTCCCTCCTTGGAGCGCTCTGAAAATGGTAAACAACCACGTCTCACTACTCAAGAATGAGACTGCCTGACAAACGTGTTACATACTAACAAAGGAATTCATATCTTTCCATCATTCTTTAGTCCCTGACTTTAGAAGGCTTTTTCCTCCCCAGTGAACCTTGTTCCTCACTTTACCCTCGACTTCTTTAATCCTTTGTTTCACACTGTATTTCTTGCCACATTTGTTTTCACCTCTTAGAAAACTGCCTATATGGACTTGTTTTTTCAGTTTGAGTTCTTGCACTTTTACCTAAAATTTACTAGCCCTGAGCTGAGTAACAAATTGGGTATTCTTAATCACAGGGGCAACATTTAATACAGAAAGAGGACAGAAGCCTATCTATGGAGACAGTGTTACTGACTTCTAAATACAAGGGATTACGTACACAGACTGTACCAAAGAATATCTTCAAATGGTCACAAATAAACAAGATCTAAGGGAGATGTGATCAGGGGATGGATAAGGTAGCAGTTTCTCCTTCCCATCAGCTTGATATTCAATACATCAGTGAGATAACAGCTTGAGCTTGCAAGGACAACTGTTTGTATCTCTGACTTGTGGGTGCCACACTTATGCCCTGCCACACAGTAGTGTGAAAATGTTTGCAGGCTTCTGGCCTTTGTATGCAGGGAGCAAATGAATATGTAAGTTGATCACAGGAGTTTCCAGGTTATACAAATACAGAAACTCAAATAGCAATAATGCCATTTATTGCCCGATGTGTCTTTGAGGACATTAATTTGCTATCTAAATTAGTGGTCTCCTGCCAAAACCTTTCCATTCCAACCAGAATGGATGTCTATGATGATATGCCTTGTGTTTGGATAATACAGTTCCCAGCTATACTCTACTGTACTATCCTGTGGATCAAGACAATTCAGTGAACTGCTAGGGTCAAAGCTCTTCCTTTTTTGTGTTTATCGTTGAAGAGTAAAGGAGTTGGACACACAGTAGGAGGGGCAAAGCTGTGCCCTGACATGAAGTTATGGCAGCAAACCCACAACTTGCTAGAATCCAAGTAGCAAATACCTTTGTGCTTGGAGGGTCAAAATATGTATTAGTAGGGATGTAACGAATACTCAGATGCCCCATATCTAGGATGATTATTTGGCTATACAAGCTGCCACATAAATCCTGTGTATGTTGCACAAATGCACAGAGGTTATGCAATCTTCTGCTTCTGAGGGGCTCAGCCCACCATTCTGCCTTCCTGCCACCATCTTCCTCATCTGTTTCTTTGTGCAAGGAGAAACAGAATCTAATCTGTTCCACAGTTCTGTGATCTTTTCCCCCGCAAAAGGAAACTCAGAGAATTTCTGTGCCTGTTCCCGTGTTGCTCCCATTAAAACAGAGAGAGAAATTTCAAAAACAAATGAGGCAGCTGCAAAGTAAGATCATCAGTGGTCATGAAGTTCATCTCCTTAACCCTCCTTCACCCCTTAGCAATTCCACAAGACAGGAGACTCGCTGGCCAGCTGGAGGAGTGAGGAATCAGAGGCAGCTAGCTGCAGAAAGGGCCACAATGTTTGTGGGGTTAGAAAAAGGCTTGTGGTAGATGGTGGCCTGCTCCTCCCTCTCACTGTTCCAGCCTTAGGTGACAGAAAACCTGTCTCCAAACAATAGCAGCAGAGGGAAACAAAAGTCTCCCTCTTCTTCCTATAAAGAAATATGAACTTCTGAATTTAACCCCATTTATCTCAGTGAGGTGTTAACTTCAGAAGTAAAACCTAGGAGCTACTTCTACAATTGCCTCTTCTCCTTTCCCTCCTCAAACTTCTGGTTAGAGACTATATAGTGCCTAACCACTTCAGTCATCAGGGCCTGAGAAGTAGGGTGACCAGATGTCCTGTTTTTAAAGGGACAGTTCCATATTTAAGCCCTTCTGCAGGTGTCCTGACTTTTTCTTAAAAATGGACAAAAAATCCTGCTGCTGGCTGGATCCCTGCTCACCAGTTGCTTGCCCACCGGTGGTGAGGCAGGGTGGTCCAGTGGTTGACGATGGGGGTGGGTGTGCAAGCTTGGTGGCGGGGCAAAGATGCAGTGTGCGGGGCCGGCCACACCCCCTGCGGGTCCATCAGCACAGCCCCTGCTGTATGCCAGTTCTCGGCCAGCAGGGCCGCACCCCATTTCCAGCCAGCGGTGTCTGGTGAGTGTGGGCAGGTGCCAGGCAGCGGCCGCTTACGTGTCGCCACTGTTGCCCTCCCAGTGGCCCTTTACCTGCTTCCTCTCTCGCTGTCCTCTCCCTGCTTTGCCTCTTGGCCTCCCACCCAGCCGCACTACTCCTCCATATCCCCCACCCATGTGCTGCCTCGGGAAGACACTGTGCCAGGTACCATGAGAGGTGGGATTCATCCCAGGGGAGGGTCAGGTTGGTTAGTCAACCCCCCTCTGTGAGAGAGGTGTATGGGAGTGTAGGGAGGGGTGACATGTGAACCCTAAAGCCTTAAAGACAAGAAGGCAAATAAAAAGACTCCAACTACACCATATTTCTTTTTAACAGGGGCTTGGTCAACTTGATGTTAATTTGAACATTTGTACAATTGATTGAGATTGAACTTGCTTGAATACAAGTAATTTTACCAGGTGTCCCATATTCAGTACAGGGAAATATGGTCACCCTATCGAGAAGTGTTCTTTCAACTGGTTCTTCAAAGGTTTGCCCATTGTGGAAATATTAGAATTTCATTTGTTGCCATACAATTTCTGGCACTGTTAGCTTTGTGCAATAACTGCTCAGATAATATTTAAAATCTTCAATGCACCTTGTCTTTAATTGCCATAGAGACAAACTGAATGAGATAGAGAGATGCTGCATACAAGACCTTTTCATGGACAAACAGGAACTTAGCTAAAGCTGAATGCAAGTTTTGCAAAGCAGAAATTACTTAAGAGGATGATATGTCTGGATACTCTAAATGAGCGATGGAAATGTACTGTGAAATACTGAGAAGCTCATAAAGCCTTCTGAGAGGGTCAAAGAGCTCCCCATATACAGAGGGCCTATAGACCATACACAAACTGCAAATGCAGTGAGTGATGGAGCATGATGAAGCCCAGAAGAGGCCCTGGTAGGTGGGATCTCTCAAGAGTGGTTAGACCAGTATTGCCCGTAGGAAGTTAATGATGGCAGATGACAACTAGCAAACTTCAACTAATGAATAGTACGGGTGCTGTATGGCACTAGGGCTACCCTCCACCTCTGATTCGAAGTTGTCACTTCCAGTGCAGACTATGGGCTCGGCTGTAGCAGACACGGCCCTGCACTTGGGGTGGTGCAGAGCCACACTACCACAGTGGGATACTCTGGGTAGGGCTTGTGCCTCAGGGGGCATCCCTTCTGGAGATCTAAAGGGCACCAGGGGAGCAACCATTCCTTTTAGTGATGCAGCATACTCCCTCTTCCCTATGCACAGATAATAGTTTGTATCTTTTATCCCTGGGG
Source organism: Eretmochelys imbricata (assembly GCF_965152235.1). NCBI lineage: Eukaryota > Metazoa > Chordata > Testudines > Cheloniidae > Eretmochelys > Eretmochelys imbricata. The sequence goes on along the minus strand of NC_135573.1, from coordinate 204,274,739 downwards.
GCACTAGGAGTGAGATTATCCTTGTGCTAGGCAGGAGACCTAGGGTAGATGGGAGTCTTCTTACACCCTCCCTTCCCACCTTTGCTCACTTTCATAGCAACCAGACACTACCTGGGCTTATTCTGTCACTCTCCTCCACTCCTGTAGCTGTTAGAAGTTGCTCCTTATGAGACACTCCTCTGACTTTTGGAGACCACCATTGTTAAGTCCAAGTACTCCTTGGCCCTTCTGCCCCAAAGAAAGAGTGTTTCAAGAGCAATCTTGAGACTCTCATGGCTAAACACTATCTTCAGAGAAGCCATTGGAGCTGGTAAATCAATTTATATTAGACCATCGAGTCCAGCTCCCTGCTAATTCAGGATTGTTCTCTATACTGCATCTTCTAGTTTTAACAACCCCATGTGATGATGCTTCCACCATCTGCCTTGGGAGACAATTCCACTGTCTAATAAAGCTCTCTGTCAGGAAGATGTTCAGCCTACATTTTCCCCACTCTTAATTTTGATCATTTATGCAAATGTATGCATATAAATTCATTATATGCTTACATTAGCTTTACTGCACTTGGATTTAGACAGAATTCTTCAAACACTTCCTATGCAAATTATTAAAGAAATGTTAACATGGCAGCAAGGGTAATTAAACATGGACATGTTACTAAGAAGAACTACAGCTGCTATGATGTGGTTTCATTTTTGTGCATAAAAATATCCTGTAAAAAACCACAGATCTATTATTAAAAAAAATACAACCCCTCAAACAACTTCAGCTGTTAAAATAATTAACAAGTTGATGGGACTAAAGCAAGCTATTTAACAATTGAACAATTAGTCTTTTATTTATGCAATCCAGTTTGAAATGATTTTAATACTGCTAAACAGAAAAAACGAGATGAAAATGGACATTTAAAAAGGTGTGGTTAATAAATCAGTATCTGCAGAAATGACTTAAGTACCTCTTTATTGCCATGTGTAAAGACACTTAAAGGCCTTTAAAAATACAGTAAATGACTGTTCAGAATTTCAACAGGAAGCATGGACAATTCAGTAGAAGACTGACTAACAGCAGTCAAACTATTGTATTGGGCTAGCTGGTTCACTTAGTGACATCATCCTGCACTGCCGTCTGGCAGACCCGGACCATTTGCTATTCCCCAGTTTATCTGGATGCAGCATACTCAGTCCGTAGCGCCATGTTGAGGGCGGGAGGGGGTCTGGTGTTCAAGCCCAGCAGTACCACCTAGTGGCTACACTCTGGGTTGCATTGACTAGTAGCAAGAGTCAAGGGCCATATTGCCCAGAGGCGAGAGTTGGTGGCCAGGGTAGGGGAATTCCACTGTGAGCATGCCTAGCAGGGGTAGCTGGGCAGGGCTTTCTGGGCCCAGAGCTGCTCTTTACCGCCCCAGTGTGGATTCTGTATACCCCACACCACACCCATTATACCCACAGTGTGTCTTTCCAGGTCAAAGCGTGGCTGCACTTTGTGAAGTAACTCTGTACATACAACACTTTAAGGCACATTTTGTGTCATTACCATATCAAGTGTGCTTCATCTATAGGTAAGAATCTTTTTTTCCTAACTACTTCAGGTGTGAAAGGAAGGGCTCTTTTCATGTATGATCAGGTTCTGTACACCAAATTACATTACTGTTACCAGCACCCAGTGCCGAGAGGCTGAACAACAGCTTGAGTTGGTTCATTACCCGGTGTGCTACACCCAATTATCACAACGGGGTGGAGAAGCAGAAAAGTTTATTTGAAGCTTCAAATAGGTACAGGGAGATTTGAATCTCAAATCCTGTACCCAGAGCAGGAAGTTACACAGGCTTTATACATCATTTTTCCCAGCATACTTATCCAATAGCAAGCTGCCCCAAGTATCCATATAGCCAGTCAATCCAGTTCCCAGCTAGTTCCCTGGTTCTCTGTATCATTTGTTAAACTATACATAAAGCTGCTTTATTCAGCATTGTTCTTCCATATCTGCCCTGTGTGGCCTTGCTTAGTTTCAGGCAGTCTGACTCTGCAGCATATTGTTGCAGATCCTCAGCATAACTGCTGTGTGTGCCTCCAAGCGGGGGAGCCAAGGACACTTGGGCCTAGTACGCAGAGCTGCTGCAAGTGCCTCCAGGCGGGAGGGTGGGCCAAGGACACCTGGGCCTAGTGCGAGGGGGCTTCATCGACACTCGTGGTCTTCCATCCCCTCAAGTTACCTAGTGGCCATGCCCCAGTGTCCCCAACATTACCCTACCCATGACAACCGTGCAACCGCACAATTTTCATATTAGGCCTTCAGGGGCATCTTGAAAACCCACTGAAGTGAGCGCATTTGCACAGGTGTAGATAAATAATTCAGTGGATAAATAATAATAATAAATAAATAAATAAATAAATAATTCAGTGGATGAGGCATATGAGAAGTAGAATCCAGCTCACTTTCTCTGAACTGGGCTGACTTTTGCAGGGCTAGCAGTGAAAAAAAACCAAAGACTAAAATAACTGGTGACTTCAGTAAAAACTTATGATGCACAGGGAGCAGATCTATTGAGCAAGACAATGCCATTTTTTATACAGTCACTTTAAAGTGTGATGCTACTCTATGAAGAGTGACATTGATTGCTACAGAAGGAATTCTATCCAGCCTTTTAAGCTAGAACAATTTAGTGTACGTATAAGGGGATGGAACATGCATCTCAGATAACAGAGTCCTAAACCTTTTAGTGGTGCTGTCAGGCCTTGCTAAACATAGGAATATAACTGAAGCTGGTTTATAGTGAGTGGGCCAAAGCCTGGCATTCCTTCTTTCAAGGGAAATTTTGCCTGGGTAAACACTACAGGATTTGACCCATTATGTTTCAAAAATATCAGGTCTTTGGGGTGATGTAAGCTGGTTGACTGGGCCACTCAGTCCAGCAACAACCAAAAGATTGGACATGGCTTAACCATAGGTCTTTTGTATAAACAGAAAATAATATGATCAGGCTACATCCCAGCCGATCAACAGCTAATTATGAAGCTTTGCTCCCTCAACCAGAAGTATCTGAAAATTTCCTTTCAAGTAATAAGGTCTACAGTTCCATTACAATGGTGTCTCAGCCTGCACGCAGCATGGGGGCAGAACCAGACCTGTTAGTCACTGGCAGCAGGAGAATGCTCCATCTTCTAGAGTTCCTGCCATTTGAGAACTTCCACAGCCAGGATAATTCAAATCTACTTTCCTAAATTAAAGACTGCATTAAAAATACTTTGAAGAAAAAAATGCAACAATTTATCTTACTGCAGAGCATGGTGAATTCTACCTAATGACACAAACCCAAATCCTTCGATGTTATTTCCATCTCTGTAGTGGATGATCATTTATCACCAGGGTGATCTGGATCTGTGGACCTTATAATTCAAAGAAAGGAGATTTTCTGGTAAGTGTGGATGCGTTTTCCTGTTCTCTATGCCAAGATCCACAGATAAATTAAGAATGGGATTTTCATAACAGTGTCTTCCCCAGGTGGGAAGCAGGATCATCCTTTAAATATGCACATCCAAAACAAGGTAGATTATATATAAATATCTCCTCTGTTTTCCTTTGGGTACTAAGCCATGGAGGAGAATTCTGTCAAAAGATAGGAAATGGCATTGACTATCAGGGAATGACCAATATGAAGACATTGGAGAAATGACCATCTAATAGATCTCGCTACAAGGACTACGATTACTCTGCTCTGAGATTGTCAGTGCTCCTACGGACTGGACTTTGATGCTTAGCCAAAGGGTGAAATATATCTTGAATTGACTTAGATAATGAATACTATTACAGGTGTGAGGACTACTTGTCTGGATAAAAGTACAATACTGGGTCTTGTTAGAGAAAGCACCTAAATTCAAATTAACCCCCCCCCCCCATCTGATCAGAGATAACTATTGGGGGCAGGGTCTACTCTAATGGATAAGAAGAGTAATGACACGTCTTGCAAGGGTTCAATCTGGGTAGTGCTGTAGGGAACAGAATGAGGCTCCAAGGTCATAATTTATGACCTTGTGACTGGAATAAGGTTGATGCCCTAAGGACACATTGAGCTGAACTCTTGTTCTAAAATCTGAACTAAAAGCTTTGAATTTCCCTCAGAGAAGCTCTGCAGCAGGAAGGTTGGGCTAAGCCAGCAGCCGCTGTGGATGCAGAACAAAAAAATGGAGGGCATTTCCAGAGGCAGGGGCATTTCTTTGCTGCCAGTGACTAATGACTGTTTCTGCCCCCTAAGTCCAAGTAGCTATCTAGAGACCCATTGTAACAGGTCTGTGGACTTTAACAAAGAAAGTCCTTTCGCCTCACCCATAGTTATGGTATCACCACACTTAGAGCACACGGTCTTTCCTCACGTCTGCTTGGACTTTCAGTTCTCAGACCTGCTCCATTACTCCACCTGGGACGCCTGTGGGAGAGGTAACCAGAAAGTTAATTCCTTGCCTGCTGATATTCAGATATAGAGGCTCTATACCCAGTCACTAGCAGATTCACTCTGCTTGCTCCAATAGGTGATCAGTTAGTTACATTAGAATGAAGACCGAAGAAGCCAGACCATTGTTGCCTTGTACAATCCAGGGAGTAGCACTCAGGCATTAACTTCTGACAATGGTGCATGATAGAATGGTGACAACAAGAGCAGGATATGAATTAATCCCTTAGCAGGCTTCAGTTCCCATATCTTAAAAATTCAGCCTCAGCATTCCAAAAATGTCAGACAGATGCTTTAATATTTTATATGCTGTTGGTCTTCCAGTCCAGCAACTGTGCTGGGGCAATTTTATGTTCCATTAAAAAGAAAAAAAACCTAACAACTCCTCCCCACCCACACAGTACAATACTGTGGTAGACTTGATGTACGTGGAAGGAAGGTGGGGGTGTATTTTCTTAGCATACCTCGCAGATTAGTCAGCAGTGGCACAGACACTATTTATAATTTGTTGGATAAAATTAGATTTGCCAGCTTCCTCCCTATTTTACAGTTGCCTGTTCGGGGCCTTCGCCCAACTTCCATTGAAATCAATGGACAGACTTCCAGTTATTGATTTAAGTTTCAGTGGGTGTTGGAGTGGGCCTATAATCAGAACCCAGCCTGAAACAAACAGTGATGGAGTGACTCTTTTCAGGGATTTTCATATTTTTACAAAATGAACAGTTCTATTGACGAGCCCCCTGAAAGGGTAGAACAATTGCCATGCTAAGATTTCCCCCTCCCTCTGCCTTTACCACCATCATTCTACACTGCCTTAATTTGGAGTGGTTCAACATTTTTCTTTGCATCTGGATGCTGACACAAGCTCTTTAATGAAGGCACTTCAATACTTCCCTAGATGAGTAGAACATGCACCTAGAAGTCTAGAGTGCTGAGCAGGCTAGTCATTTGACCGTGTGTACGAGGAGGTTTTTTAATTAACTTCCATACAAAGTGACATTGTTTGAATAATTCCATGAGAACCAATATGTCAAACAGAGTTTGTCTGCATGTCTCTGTGCTTCCAACAGATAAAGCAGGTTTGTAGGTTGGATGCAGCTTATTGTGGGCTGTGTGTGGAAGAAAGACATTGCTGTCCTTTTAGAAGTACTAATGGTAGCTCCCAGAAAGGGATGTATTTGCTCTGGTGCTTTTAAAACTAAACCAAGAAAATGTGCAATGGCTCCAATTTCTTAGAAAATAACTTACAAATGCAATTCAGAAAGAACGTCTATATTGTAGCTGAAACCCACCAAAGTCTTGGCAGAGCGTTGCTGTTGCTTCTGAAGCTGTAAAGTTAAAGGGCTACATTCTTGTATTTTCTCCATCTGTCAGGGAGGTTTATATCCTCACACTGTTAAACAATTCCCCTCTCCAAATCTCTCTGACACACAGGGCAAGATTCTGTGCTGTGCCTCCTGGAAGTGCAGCACACACAAGCGCGCCCAAAGGGATGGAAGGCAAAAGTGGCTTTAAACCTTCTATGGACTGCTCTGGAGCCTACAGTGATCTCTGATACACCCTAGGCAGTCCACAGAGCTGCTCTGCCCAAGCTGCTAATGGGCTGGTCTTGCCTCAGAATCGTGATAGCACTCCAAGCTATAAACCTGCTTTATCAGTGCAGCATCTGCCCCAGGGGAAATTCTCCCTGAGCAGACTATTGAGTGTTCCTGGCCTCTGTACAACTGCCACAGTAGTATACAAAGGCTGCAGCAGAGGGGAGAATCCTTCCCAAAGAGTTTAGCAAGAGGAATAAAGCGTTTCTCAGAATGTAGCTGCCTAGATATAGCAAGTTAGGGTCTAAGGCATATGGTGAGGGAAGGGGAGATTGGATAATCGAGATTCTCTTACCTGTTCCAATGGAACTGTCTGCAAGGCAGAGAAGTAACACATTTAAGGGTGGACCCGTCCAGAAACTGTGGCATTTAAATTCCAAATACCTTATCCACTTCCATTCACTGAAACAAGACATTGAATAATTATTTGACTAGAGTCCCTTTCTCTCACAAATTGACCACACTTCCTCTCCTGGATCTGTCTGGGGCCTCCGACAGACTGTTTCTCCTACTTTTAAACCTTAGCTGCCTCCTCCTGTCACTAGACAGACTTTTTCTGCCAAGTGAGGTAACCCAAGTCTACCCAAATAAACTTATTGCTGCTTACATCTCTGCTTCTGACTCATTCTTGTATCCATCTTCCTCTGACTTCAGGACCCCAAGCCCAAGGCTCCTGCCTTAATCCTCCCTTGGCTCTAAATAATTGATTGAGCAATAGAACATCCATACCATCTCTCTAGTAAAGGCCAGAAAAAATACCAAAGATCCTGTCTTTCAAGATACAGAGTATGATGGAAACATAGAATTTATATGAAACTTTTAATGAAATGCCTAAGTCTGGTCTACTCCAGAAAATTGTGGTCTGATTTCACAACCAGTGCACAGCCTGGAAGAGCAATGGTGGAAGCTGTAGTGTAGTCAGAATACCATTTTTTGTAAACCACCATTTCAGCTAAGCCTGCCCAAATAGAAAGAGCTACGAAGTTTTCTAATGTAGACACAGCCCCTTCGAGCCCATTTCTGTCAGTCATTAGAGAATTGTTAGACCCCCAACAAGGTAAATTTTTTAACACTATTGGGAATTTCACTCTCTTTTGCTAGTCACAGCTATATTGAAGTAAACTACCAAGACCAGAGTGTATTGGACCAGACAAAGTTTACACGTAACAAGTTATTCCTTATAGGGCAATTAAAAAAAAAAAGTTATGAGCTGGGTGGCTTTACCTTTCAATAAATAAATGACAAGTTTGGCACCTCTGCCTCCAAGCCTAGGCAGAAGACACCACAATGCAGTTCCTTAGTACTGAGTTTTGCACTATTGCTTTAGGGCAGTAGTTCTCAAACTTATTTGTTCGCGCCACCCTGCTTTGTATCCGAAGTCCATTCCCCCACCCCCCGTACATATACAGATAAGAAAAACTCACTAAATATTAAAAACAGTAAGGCATTAATTCAAACAGAGCCAACAATCCATTGCGAGAAGAGCAAAAGCAAAACCGTACTTGTGATCAATGCTTAAAATTAAATGAGCACACCGCATCATAGCAAATGGATTAATGTACAGATGGCAACAACTTTGTATAATGCTATGCAAGCTTCACGGAAATCCGTCAAAATGCACAGCGCCATCTGAGGACCTAATATGCCTGGAGGAATTAGCTTTCCTAGTTAGTCATTGCTGTGGGTAAAAATGTGCGCAGTAAATTTCCCCCCCTAAAGCTTCTCATGCCCCCCCTGAATACCTTCTGCACCCACTGTGGGGGGGCCTGTCGCCCACCCCCAATGTGAGAACCTCTAATCTAGGGTGGTTGATGTTGCAATTTAAAACTTTAACACTTCCTAAAAAACAAAAACCCTCTTACTTCCCCAGTCTGAAGAATATATTTTCTTCCACATCGTACCTTACCACATCTCACTTGTTGATTAAATACTGTGGGGTTGATATTCCACTCAGACAAGTACAATCAATAGTAATTTTATCATTATGTATCTTACAGGAGTGCTTGAGATCAGGGCCTGGTTGTGGTAGATGCTATACAAACACAAAGTAAGAGACAGCCCCTACCCCTCAGTTTATAATAATCTAAGTAGACAAAGGATAGGAGGCAAAGTGACCCATAGGTCAGTACTAGAGCCAGGACTAGAACTCAGGTCCACTGAATCCCAGCCACTACCCTACTCCCAGGAACATGCTGCCTCTCAAGTTGCTGAAGTTACTCTAGTGCAAACCTGAATCAAGCTCTTTGTATCCACCTTCATGAAATTTCAAAATGCACTACAGCCACTAACTGCCTCTCTCTTGGGTTCTGGTCTACCAGTTTGTTAGTTCCTTCAGTACTCGCAGAGCTTATGCTCTAGAGTTATTTACCATTACCACTGGTCACGATGTAGTTACTGTGCAACTTCCAATAAGAATTGTTATATACTTACAGCACCGTTATCACATAATACTCAAGTGCATTTCCTGGCAACTCCTTATTCTCATGAATGCCGAGAATGGATGATCGTTTGAATGAAAACAGAGATAACAGAGCTCAGGCAGCAACTACAGGTCATCCCAAGGCAAAATTGCTTGCATCATAGGTCAGATTCTCAAAGCTAAACACAACAGCTTCAACCCTTATTCTCTCCACTGGAGTGGTACTGGATATTAAAAAGTATATACAAAATATGTGCATAGGGACCCAAACAGGTAACTGTCCATACAGACACCAGTTGGATAACTTGCATACATATCTTGGATACAGGTTTTTGTAAATTTAGCATCAGAAAGCCTCAAAAATCCCAAGTACAGTAATTTAGAGTTGAGGCTGAAATCTGTCCCAATTGTGACAACTTAGATACAAAATAATAGCCCTATAAACTCATGACCTGAATTAGTAAAAAGGGAAATTGCACCCCCAGTGTAACTTCATTGGTTTCAAATAAATTACCCTGTAGCTAAATTGGTTTCCTTCTTTGAAGGTGAGAAGTGGTATAATGTGCACTTTAATAAATTCACTATAAAGTCTCACTATTTTGTTCTTATGTACCTGCAAAGTGATACTTTCCAGACAGTATCCTGAATATAAACAGAGTTTACTTTTTGGCATAAAGAAGGTCCTCAAAATTCTAAACCACTTTCTCTCCCAACTGCTGATATACTGAGATCCTGCAAAACCACAACATCATCCATATTTCTAATCCAGATTTACCACATGCTCTCCTGTAAAATAGGCTGTTGCAGACTACAGAGTAAACACAGAAATGAAACAGGCTTTTTAATAATTGGAGAAGGTCCAAGGAGATAGTGTTCAGATCCAGATGCTGATCTTGTCTATGCTGAGGCTAGAGTTCAGTTTCAAAGCTGAACCAGGGCTAGGATTTGGGACTGAAGTGACAGTACTGAAATCTTACCACCTAGTCTGATGAGATTTTGGCCCCAAGCAGAAAGTCTAACAGGGTGACCTACCCTTGATAGATCATTTCAGGAAGTGGCAGAAATCTTGTAACATTAACTGGCCATTAACATTAACTGGATCCTGAAAATGTGCCCTCTCTCATTTTGATGCAGAGTCACTGATTAGAAGCTGATGTCCCCAAAATTTAGGATTGGGCTCACATTTGAGGTTCCCATTCAAGACTTTTTAAAATTGTGGCATTAAGATTAATTGATACTTGCTATAATTGGCAAAACAACTACTGCTAGCAGCTGGAGAAGTGACACTGGAACATTTTTAATGGTGGGGGTGCTGAAAGCCAATCCCCCTGCTCCTGTCCTCCCCCCTCCCCCTGAGCTGGGGTCAGGAACAGGGCCATGTCTCTGGGATGGGGGACCTGGACAGGGGTAAGAAGGCAGAGGCTGGGGCCGGAAGCCGAGATCCCTGGGCGCTAGGCTGGGACCCCATGTGCGGGGCTAGAAGCGGAGTCCCAGGAGCAGAGGCCTGCATAAATCCTGGGGGAGCTGCAGCACCCCCTGAACCCCTAATTCCCATGCCTATGGCTGGAGAGTAGCCAGTTAATTAATACTTATTAACGTATGTATGTGGGTACTACAATGTACCTCTGTAGTCCATTGGTGCTCAAAACAGTGATGTTGTCATTCTCCAAGGTGCACCTTTAGAAATACAGTATTCTTTTGCTAACAATTTATTCGCTTTATTTATTTATTTGCAATTTATTTATTTTCCAGCCCGGTGTGCCAGCACCAGCAGTCGGACTTTTCAGTAGGACTTGGTAGAATGATCCAAAAAGTACAAAGCTTGCCTTGGGAGCCCTTTCCTCCACCCTTCCTCACCACATTCAGCAACTAGAAAGTTTACTTCATCTTCTCTGAACATTGTCAGAAACACATGGCTGAAAGGCTGCTGGGACTAATGCACTACTAGTGAGTAACCGCCAACCTTCACAAGCAAGCATCCTACCATTGGCTTCCCATGCTGAAGGGACTTTATTAATTATAATCCATGGTACTTCCTATTCATGCTCCTTCTATACAAAGCATCAAGAGGTAATGTCAGGAGTGGGCTGGTCAGTGAAAGGTATCTGGATCATATTGCACATATTTATTATGGAATGCTTTACACGTTGCCCTTGATTAATATGGGAAGAAGAGCTCAGCTTATTACAATCAGTGTTTTAAGAGAATGGAGTAGAACCCTAGTCAGAAGTCTCATTCTTGCATAGCTCAAAGGCACATAGTTTGATGATTTGTATTACATGGCCTGTTGCTTGACAGACAAGATCCCTGCCTCAAAGAGTTTATAATCCAAAGGGCATTTATAGAAATGTTTTTTAAAAGCTTAGTTACAGCTATTAATGATCTAGTTTGCACACAAAAGACTGAACTGATCACTTCTCTTTTAGTTTCTTTAAGCTTAGCCCTTCGTGTCTGGCACTCAGTAATGATCCCTATCTACCACTGCTCCTGCTTGATTCCAGTGCCAAGAAGTCACAAGTTTTAGAAATATGAACAATAATTACACTATAAGTTAGTTTCTGAAATCCCCATTACTGCCTAAGACTTTCAGTTAAGGATAGGATGCAGGAAAGGAAATGGTGTAAAAACTCCTTTAAACTATAAAGTACACAAAGGCCAAAGACTGAAGTGACCTCTTATAATGGTCTTTGAGGCGCATACCTAGTTAGACTACACCCTTCCCATTGTAAAATCCCCGGGTGGGCCTGGAAGCATCCCAAGCTTCAAACTTTTTTTGTATTACAGGATGTTTTGTTTAGTTTGACATTTTGGCTTAAATCAATGCCCACAGTACCCCAGAAAAGTATTTACTCAGAGAAAAGCAGGGGCCATTTCCACCACGCTCCTCTCAAGGGACTGTGTTTGGAAAGGACAGCTGTAGTTTGCTTAAGGACCCCAGGTGATAGAGACTGTTATAGGGATATGCTGAATCACCACATATCCCAGGCATTGGGCTCCTCATCCACAACAGCCCCTTCTTTTTAGTTATGCTGGTATGTAGTTGCCCTGGTAAAAAAAGAGGTTGTGGCCTCAGGTCCCTGCCACCCTTGATGCAACCAGGATCCTACATCCCAGTTTATGACAAGAGAAACCAGGGGTCAACCTACCTCCATGAAGTTAAATACGATAAAAGATATAGTCTGCCAAAGAACAAGTGTAATGACAGGAAGAAATTCAAGTCAAAATCCTTTAGACTCTTTGGCACATGTTGGAGCAAAGACAGCAAGCTTCCCCTTTGGTAATTAATACGACTTTTACCACAGACTAATACACTTGGACCGGTAACTTAACCTGTGGAGTCTAATACCTTGGGGACCCACTGGTGCCAATTAAATAGCTTTGAGTCTTGCAAGATAGGATATTCCAGAGATTAAGCTCATTGATGTGAAGATCAAAGAAAAACTACCAGACAAAAAACAATGTTGTGAGTGTCTGAAGCCTCCTTCTTTGTTGCCATAATTCTAAACATCCCCAAGAGATAAATTGTGAATAATGAACAGCAGCATAATTTGGTGGATATAAACTGCTCTCTCTTCACAGCTGTAAGCTAGTTGCCCTTGCTTTCTGTGATGTCAGGCGGCAGAAAAAACACATCAGCACTTAATCCAGCTTTTATGAGCAATGTCATGTTAGACTGTGGTTTGGAATATGATTTTTGGACTAAATTCCACTCTGTGTGACACCCATTGAAGTTAATGGGATAAAGCAAGTGATTTCACTGGGGTTGCATGGGGTGTAACAGACAACAGAATTTTACTTAATCTGTCAAAATTCTGAAGCATATTTATTAATCCAAATTCAATTCAAATGTCTGCCTAAGCCTGATTTTGCAGTCATCATTTGCCTTCCTTGTGCTGTGATGCTTCCAATTGCTCCAAATTCCTCTTTGTTATGGTCTGTCATGACCTTATGGACCTCAACCACTTTCCTAATTTCTCAGTTCTCCATTGCTAGCAAACATTTTCATTTTTGTTTATTTATACAGTTAGAACTTCTTTTCAGAAGAGTTTAGGGGAGCTCCCATGTTGTCAACATTCTCAGTAAGAACTTTTATAGAACTTTCCTAGTGAAGTTTTGTTTATGAATGTCCCTGGAAAAGCAAAATTTCAAGTCTTTAAACAAGCTTTTTTAATCAGTACATTACCTCAGTTTAAACCCTAATTGTACAAAGCCTGGCACATGTGAATAATTTTACACCTGCGAGTACTCATTGATTTTTCTGGAGCTATTCATGAACATGAAGCTACTTATACGTGTTTGCAGAAGCTGGGCCTTGGTGACTAACTGAAGTCGTTTTGGGACGTAGCAATTTATAAAGGATAGGCTCTCCAGTGATGGAACATAAGAACAGCCACACTGGATCAGACCAAAGGTCCATCAAGCCCAGTATCGTATCCTCTGACAGTGGCCAATGGCAGGTGCCCCAAAGAGAATGAACACACAGGTTATCATCAAGTGATCCATGCCCTGTCACCCAATCCCAGCTTCTGGCAAACAGAGGCTAGGGACACCATACCTGCCCATCCTGGCTAATAGTCATTGATGGACCTATCTTCCATGAATCTATCTAGCTCCCTTTTGAACCCTGTTCTAATATTGGCCTTCACAACACCCTCTGGCAAGGAGTTCCAGAGGTTGACCATGAGTTGCGTGAAAAAAATAAATACTTTGTGTTTGTTTTAAACCTGCTACCTATTAATTTCATTTGGTGGCCCCTTGTTCTTGTATTATGAGAAGGCGTAAATAACACTTCCCTATTTACTTTCTCTATACCACTCATGATTTTATAGACCTCTATCATATCTCCCCTTAATTGCCTCTTTTCCAAGCTGAAAAGTCCCAGTCTTATTAATCGCCCCTCATACAGAAGCTGTTCTATACCCCTAATCATTTTTGTTGCCCTTTTCTGAAACTTTTTCAATTCCAATATATCTTTTTTGAGATGGGATGACCACATCTGCACACAGTATTCAAGGTGTGGGCGTACCATGGATTTATAACATGAATTATACCATGTGACCAGTCAGACAGCTTGTACATTAATTCACAAGTATGCAATACTCAGAGCTAAGTCTGCAAGTAACTATTGGGTAAAAGTATTTCCACATAAAAATTTCAAACAATTTCAAAAAGCAAACAAATTCATAAAAAAGCAGTATCTTCTCACAAAGGCTAGTTTTCCAGGAAACATGGTTTTAAATTGAATCTTGTTACTGAGCAACTGGGACACATCCCAAAATATAAATGCCATTCTTCTACCAAAAAGTAAACAAACTTCAAATATAAAAAGCATTTTAAAAAATTAAGACTGATACTAACTCATAAAATCAGACAGTTTTATGCAGTTATATAGAAATGTGTCCCCTATTAAAGACAAAAATAGGATGGCAGCATAGAAAACTAATGTATAGAAATTATGAGTTTTTCACCAACCCTGTTTTCAGTGCTATACTTTTGTTATCTCCTGTGCTGATTAATTCCCTGTGTAAACCCATTTAACTCACCACCAAATGCGGCCAAGGGTTTCTGTTATTCTCTTTCAACCCAAATTCTTCTCTTAAATATGCGGGGCGTGCACAACTCCCATTGTCGTCAGTAAGGATCGCATGCCTAGATCTTTAGGCAGAAGTTAGCCCTTTATGTTTGTGGATATTAATGTGTGTGTTTTAGATTGGCCCCAAATTATTTTCATACTGCACTTTTGGATAAGACTAGCGGTTAAGTCATTTCTGCTCTGTGTGGACATTGGAGATTTCAAGGCACTTTTCAGAAGGATGGAGGTTTTGCCCTGGTGTTCTTGACCAAGCTTTTCCAAACCATCCACTATTGTAAAATGTATTTTGTACCAATTAGTTGCCACCATTCACACCTAAGTGTGGCTACATTTTGATGCTAGTATATGGGATAAAAATATAGGTCTTTATTCTGACAAACCCTCACTGTTGTCCTCAGTTAAACTCCTTTGACCTCATAATTTGGCTCTATATGCACAGCTGTAAAGTTCCTTGGAATGCATCACAAGGAGAGGTGCTAAATAAATGTAATATATTATTTTATCTCTAAAAAGCATATTCAGCATAAAGAACTATCACAGGACACACCACTTACCACCAGACTAGCATCTCCCCTGAGACTCTGGGGATTAGCTGGAGGCCAACACTCTCCATGTCTGCAGCTTGCACACTGTCACTTCATCTGCCTGCAGCTCCTCCCACATCCTCAGGAACCACAGCATCCTCTCGGTGGCTTAGCCCTCCAGCTGTGTTACTGTCTGTGTTCCCCCCCTTCCGGGGGAGTTGAACTTCTCAAAAGTGTGATAGTTTTCTACCACTTGCCCCATGCAGGGCCGCCCGGAGGATTCAGGTGGCCTGGGGTCTTTGGCAGCGGGGGTCCTTACGCTCCGGGTCTTCGGGGCACTTCGACCCCCGCTGCCGAAGACCCGGAGTGGAAGAAGCGGCTGTGGGTCCTTTACTCCGGGTGTGTTCAGCAGCACTGAAGGACCCCCCCGCCGCCGCAGCCCTGCTGAAAACTCTCATGGGGGCCCTCTGGGCGGCCCTGGCCCCATGGCTGGTAGGGAACCCAGGCCTGCCCTCTTCTCTGGGTTCCAGCCCAGGAACCCTCAGCTCAGCAGTCTTGGCCTTCTCTCTCTGGCCTCAGCGCTCTATCCCTAGGCTTCTTCCTACCACTGGTTCCCTTTTTCTTCCTGGGCCTACCAATTCCTAAAGCTTCCTCCCTCTTTCCAGGGAGTGACTGTAGTCTCCATTCACTCCTCCCTTTCTCCTGTGAGCGTCTGACTTTTCCTAGCAGTTCCTTCTCCTTTCACCTCCTGGGCTTTATGGGCCCCATCTACTCCTGCCCAGCTGAGCCTCCTTAATCAGCTGCCTAATGGGTTAATTGGCCCATCTGGCCTATATTGAACTTTGCAGGTGTCAAGATTCCCTCCCCACTCTGAACTCTAGGGTACAGATGTGGGGACCCACATGAAAGACCCCCTAAGCTTATTTCTACCAGCTTAGGTTAAAAACTTCCCCAAGGCACAAATCCTTCCTTGTCCTTGGATGGGTACTGCTGCCACCACAAAGTGAATTAGACAAAGATTCAGGAAAAGGACCACTTGGAATTTCTGTTCCCTAAAATATCCCCCCAAGCCCCTTCACCCCGTTTCCTGGGGAGGCTTGAGAATAATATGCCAACCAAATAGGTAAACCGGATTCTTAAAAAACAGAACTTTATTATAAAGAAAAAAAAGTAAAAGAAGCACCTTTGTAAAATCAGGATGGAAGGTAACTTTACAGGGTAATCAGATTCAAAACATAGAGGATTCCCCTCTAGGCAAAACTTTAAAGTTACAAAAAACAGGAATAAACCTCCCTCAAAGCATAGGAAAAATTCACAAGCTAAAAACAAAAGATAATCTAATGCACCCTGCCTTATTTACTTACTCTTTTTGCAATATTGAGACTCATTTTAGGAGAAGGAGTTTTCTGACCTGATGCTTCTCTGATTCACCAGAGAACACACAAAACAAAGAGCACAAACAAAGCCTCCCCCTCCCCCACCAGAATTGAAAGTTATCTTCTTTCCCCATTGGTCCTTTTGGTCAGGTGCCAACCAGGTTATTTTCCTTCTTAACCCCTTACAGGTAAGGAGGAATTCTAGGCTACCTTTAGCTGTATGGTTATGACAGCAGGGCAAGTGTGGGATAGTCACTCCATCACAAGGACAAATAATGACAACCAGGAGCAATTGGTATTTTTCCACGTACCTGTTACCAAATGTTCAGTTAAATAATGTAGTTTTTGGCTGGACAACATTAAGGGAAGTCACAATTCACAGTAATACATAGGGTCAAACCACAAGCTTATCATATCGTCAGGACCAGACACTCTCATTTCCATTATATCTTCTTCATAACAAAGACGGTAGCACTGAAAAATAATATGCAGTTTATGCTTTTACAGAACTCAGTTCTGGGTACGTATACTGGCTCTTCCACCACAAAACTCCATTATATGCCCTCTTTGGTCCTGTTGATGCCCACCTGCTACCCAGTTGCACCTCATTAAGCTTCACACCTGCAGCAACTTTAAACTCAGACCCTATGGCTTTTATCCCCCCTATAACACATCAGTTGTTTGCTTGTCACACTCTCATTAACAACTGTCTTGTCATCGGGAGTTTTCCTAAACTTATCCTTACTGCCAAAATTCTCTGACAAACCTCAAAAGTCTGATACCTCAGCAGGTTCCTGGTTATCAAATACTGAATATACTGAACACAGACAAAGACACAGTCAATGATAATCCCAGTTCAGGTGACAGGAATACATAGCCAAGTAGTTTGTTCCAGAGCCTGAGGACAGATTATGCTTTTGTTGTACTTTTTTGCATATAGTATGTGTTATTTTTGTGTATCAGAAGGATGGGAAATATCAATTGAAAGAATTTTCTATTTTTCTTAAACACCATATTCCAAACAGTGTTTGATTATCCATGTGATCCATACCAGTAGTGACACAGGCCTAGATCCACCATGGAACTTTTAGGCTTCCTGTCACACAGTGGAATTGAGAGTCCCAAGTTAAGAGCCAAGGCTCCCTATACAATGCAAGGGAAAGGTTAGTGGTGTGGTCTACAAACGTATTAGGCATCTAAGTCCATTTTTAGGCACCTAAGTGATCCACAAAACTCCCACTCTGCTGCTGCCTGTGCATGCTTAAATTCACTTTCGCCTACATTTTTGCAATAAACATTTTCTAGGTGCCTATTCTTTGGCCTCTGAGCATGTGCACAGCTGCCTCACTGTACGTGTCCTATGTCCTGCTTAATCCCGAAAGTGATTCACAAACTGGGGAAGATAGACATTTGACCACCTAAATTGTGTGTGGGGCCTGGTCCGGTATGCTCAGAGGCTGCCTACCAGATTGGGCCCCTGAGCTGTGTTCACACAAAACAGTGAGAAGGGGAGGGGCACCTCCCTTAAAACCTTTAGCCTAGTGGATGGGGTACTCACCCAGACCCTGAGAGAGCCCCAGTTCAAGTCTCCCCTTCTTCTGAGAGGGAGAAAGGATTTGAACAGGACTCTGCTCTGGTTAGGGCAGATGAGTGCCCTAACCACAAGGCTTTAAAGTCTGTCTCATTCTTTCACTGGCCTAATATTTAATTATTCAAGTATTTAATTAAAGTGGAACAACGAGAGAGACTGAAGGAGCTCCACATCAGAATACTCCACAGCCTAGGAGTTAGGGCACTCACCTAAGAAATGACAGAGTCCTGTTCACATTCCTTCTCCCCCCAGGCAGCGGGTCTCCTACTACCAAGGTGTGTACCCTCTCCTCAAGGCTAAAAATTATAAGGGAGCAGCTGCTGCTATCTAGGGGTTGGGGTACTGTGCGTCTGGCAGCAGCCACTCAGGTGCTACACTCTGCCCACCTCCCACAAGACCCTAATGGCTTTCATGTCCACAGTGTTGCTTGCACAATGCAGTTGAGAGCTCAGCTCTAGGAATTAGTTTGCCTAGGACTATTGCACTGTTTTCAGACGTCATTTTACATTGCCCATATGATTTATTAGCAGAAACCATGTTAAAAGAATGACCCTGTCAAAGAAAGCTATCAGGTTGGTTTGACACGATTTGTTCTTGACAAATCCATGCTGACTGTTACTTATCACCTTATTATTTTCTAAATGTTTCCAAATTGATTGCTTAATTATTTGCTCCATTATCTTTCCGGGTATTAAAGTTAAGCTGACTGTAAATCCCCTGATTGTCCTTATTTCCCTTTTTATAGATGGGCACCATATTTGCCCTTTTCCAGTCCTCTGGAATCTCTTCCATCTTCCATGACTGTTCAAAGATATTTGCTAATGGCAAGTTGCCCTCCTCAGTCAGCACCCTGAGTATTCTACGATGTATTTCATCAGGCCCTGGTGACTTGAAGACATCTAACTTGTCTATGTGATTTTTGACTTGTTCTTTCCCTATTTTAGCCTCTGATCCTATCTCATTTTCATTGGCATTCCCTATGTTAGATGTCCAGTCGCCACCAACCTTTCTGGTGAAAACTGAAACAAAAAAGTCATTTAACACTTCTGCCATTTCCACATTTTCTGTTATTGTCCCCCCCACCCATTGAGTAATGGGTCTACCCGGTCATTGGTCTTCCTCTTGCTTCTAATGTATTTATAGAATGTTTTCTTGGTACTCTTTATGTCTCTAGCTAGTTTGATCTTGTTTTGTGCCTTGGCCTTTCTAATTTTCTCCCCATACTTGTGTTATTTGTTTACATTCATCCTTTGAAATTTGACCTAGTTTCCACTTTTTGTAGGACTCTTTTTTGAGTTTCCAATAATTGAAGCTCTCCTGGTTAAACCAGGGTGGTCTCTTGCCATAATTCTTATCTTTCCTCTCAAGGTCCCTTCCAGTCCTACGATTCTGTGATTCTATGAAAATGAAATTCCTCTAATATTTAATTCAAACTCCCCCCCCACCTCCACCTCTCTCTCTCTCTCTCCACTGTGGAATATCAGAGCTAATTTTGATTCCGTTAAGAGTCTAGTTACAGGCTGCTGAGCTGAATTCACTTTGGGCCAACGGTGCACCAGCACTGAGGTTCCCCTACTACAAGCTGAAATCATGACATAGCTAAAATTAGTAAAAGCTGAAACTGGGGATCCCACAGCAGCCAAAGTGACCATTTGGGCAGCTGTGGGCTCATGCTAGGCGGGGTGGGTGTGCCTATGCAAATGAGATCAGCCCCTGAAGTTCTTTTCCACAACTTGCCACAACTCACCACCAGATGTCAGGGTGGAGCACAACCTGACTCTGCTTACACATAACATGTAATTACTTCCATGTTTTATATACTTATTTTCTTCACATCCATGCAAATAAGGTTGATGTTAGGATACAGAAAAGAATTGTACTATGGGGTGTATGTAACTATGCAAATGGAGGGGAGGTGTTAAGATATATGCAGGGCTTTAAATATAAGGAGTCTTCCTGATCATCTGCTCCTGGCACAGGGGTATAAATCAAGTCGAGATGGCTATTATAGAGTAGCAACCTATGCATATACAGTCTCTCTCCCGGGCAGACTTGTGTTCATTCTTTCTTTTTTAGTGATTTTCCTGACTATGAAATAAAAACTATGCAGGTTGAAAGGATATGTTGGCTCTTTGTGTGTGGATAACATAACATGCCACTTAATATTTAACATTGAACTGAAAGGGAATGTTTGGGACTAAAATACATGCCAAAAATGAGAGAGATGGGGAGAATAAGCATGAGTGATGTAACATGGTGATTGAAGGGTTTATTGCTCTGGATAAATCCCCTATATTTCAAATGAATACTAAATCCTATGTTTGATATGTTCTACCTCTTAATGACTAGCAAGCAGATTGCTCAGCAATGGGTGACAGTGAATGCCTTCTATTTTTGCCATCAGGCGGAGAAAGCTGAAGGGGCTAGGTGCTGATGGCTATCTGGACACTAGAGGCCCTAAGAATCAGAGTAGATTAATGATCAACTCAAATTTACATGGGAAGCTGCAAGAGCATAGGAAGCACATAACTTGTTTTCACACTAGAAGAATAAATCCTGGACAGAAAACATCATTAAGCTGTATTTACTTCGTAAATATGTACCCTAACTTAAAGAAAGAAAACCTTATGAAATGTTGCAATTTTATGAACAGTAAATTGTTAAAAGCCTGGAAATTCTAAGTTATGGTTAAACTCTGAAAAACCCAAATGTTTGAAAGTGCAGAACTGAGGCAAGCCCCCAAAATAAGCGTAACTCTGCCCCTACTTACGCGCAAACATAAAACAAAATTTATACCCACACACTAGCATGGGATTGAGTATGGCTCATATCATATCAGTACTGAATAGTGAATACCATACTGTCCAGTATTTCAGGTACTAATATACGCATCACTAACCCACTATTTATGTACCAGCTACACAAGAAGAGACTATCCTCTATTTCCCCTTCCCACTTTGAGGAAGCAACACAAACATCTCATCTTTTACATTCATATAAACACATGGAAGACTTGTCCAGTGCTCAGCCTGCGTTACCAATATAATTCAGTCACATGAGACTTGGGAATTTTACAGCCATTTGAAACTTGTAGGATTCCAGTACCCGCAGACATTGTAAATGAGAATGCCCTTGCCATTCAACTATGAACAACCTATTATTTTATTATTTGTTTGTTTGTTAAGAGCACAATGAAATTTGTTTCAGCTGTCCACAGCAACTGGCTGCAAGCTTCTTAAAGCCCCAAGATGAACTCTGTGGTTCTTTCTAAAATGTTTAAATGTAATATTGCCCATCACAACCATTCAAAAAGTAATGAAACTTGCTTAAAAATCACGATTTCGTCTTTAAATTATAAATCTGAGATTTTTTTAATTTGCCTTCTGTTTTTTTAACTATAAGGGTACACTTGGGTCATTTTTAGCAATTTTTTCTCTGCAACCACAAGGGCTAGAAACTTACCTTTTTAAATAAATGAAAGTTGAGATTCTCCTGTATTTACGTGCTTCCAGGAGTCAGGGCTTCAGCACCAATATTGTAACACTGTAAATGAGTTTGAGAAGTTTAAAGGAAAGCTCTTTTTTCATCTCAGCTTGTAGCAACATAATCATTATTTAATATTTATATGGTGATAGTGCCTAAAGGCCACAACCTATTGTGCTAGGCACTGGGGCACTCCCTGCCCCAAAGAATTTACAATCTAAAATAATGTATTATGTAATGGCATTGATTTTCTTTTTTTAAACTAACATCAGAAGAAAGTTCTTCTCTTTTTCCTGGCAGCTGCCATCTTGCAGATCATTTACTAATCCCTCCACACTGTTCTGGGAACACCGCTAACTTTCAGAAAGTGACATTCCTCATATTTCACAGCTCCTGGGTTCTTTCTCTCCCAGACCTGAAACATCTCTCCTGTTGTTTGAACATGATTTTTAGCTGACCTCATCTCTAGATTCTTTATGGTCTGTATGTCAAGGAGGAGCCTCTGTCTCACATTGGCAGGGTACACAGAGAAGGTATACATTGAATTTTCCATCTGGACAGGACAGGGGGATTGGGAAGACTGGCCTTTCTGCCTCTGAGTGGAATAGCAGGTGAGAGAATGGTGCTGTATCTTGACTGCATATGGAAAGTAAGATGGGATAGAAGTAGCTTCCTTACCAGAGTAAAATTGACACATGGGAATGACATGGCAGTGGTTGTATAGAGAAGGCAGGAAGCACAATGCTCATTTTTCTGACCCAAACTGGGGAGGTGACCTAAGAAATGTTCTGTGGATGGTAAACAGTTTATGAGCGTTTGTTGATTATATTAGAAATGTATACTATGGTGTGGTGAAAAGAAAAGGAGTACTTGTGGCACCTTAGAGACTAATCAATTTATTTGAGCATAAGCTTTCGTGAGCTACAGCTCACTTCATCGGATGCATACGATGGAAAGTGTAGAAGATCTTTTTATATACACACAAAGCATGAAAAAATACCTCCTCCACCTTTTTGCGAATACAGACTAACACGGCTGTTACTCTGAAACCTATGGTGTGGTGGTGTGTAAGAAAGTTCTGAGTTTAGAGACTGAAGCTAGACAAGGAATTAAGGTTGTTTTGGACTGTGCAATTTTACCCATGTACATTTTATTTACTCGACTGTGTGAACTGTATGAGCATATTGAAATATCTATGTACAAATAACTTCCTCAATTGTTCAGTTCCATGGTTCTAAATGGCTAGGGTTTACTTATCTGTTAGACTCTATGTGTTTCCACTTTAATTTTAACTGGCAACCTTTAATTTAAAAGTAGAAAAGATATCTGTGTGTTTGCAAACTGGACTACTTTACCTGCCACTGAAATGCAGCTATCCTTAGAGAGAAAGATGAGCAGCTGCTGTTCAGCACTACACAACATTTCAGTGAAGAACAGAGTCATGTTATAACTCCGATTTCCACCACCAGCCCAGAATTATATTGACCAGAGCTATTATAGCAGCATCTTATAACGGTTTACCTGCTAAAAAATATATTACAAATCAAATAAATGCATTTTGTTAGGTCAACTGGGGGAAAAATCAACAATACTTCACCCACTCCCCTCTTCCTTAATCCTTGCTTCTCCCTTCCTATGAAATTGAATAGTCTGCAAGTTGCTGGTGCCAGCTCTTTGCAAATTGCCTAGGACAGGTCTCTTCACTGACGGTTCATTTTGCCTTTCTGTAGCTGACATGCATTGTTATTTCAATGAAGGCTTTGAACTCAGATTTTTTTCATGCAAATTGGTAATGCTTCCCAGCTGAATTGAAGACATCACAATGTTTTCTATGAAATCCAGTAAAAAGAGCAATATTTTCTCATTAGACAAACTCTGAACTAATGACAGGTTTCAGAGTAACAGCCGTGTTAGTCTGTATTCGCAAAACACACCCCTGGAACCCCGACCTGGGATATTCTATCTACTACCCAAGATCCATAAACCTGGAACTCCTGGGCGCCCCATCATTTCAGGCATTGGCACCCTGACAGCAGGATTGTCTGGCTATGTAGACTCCCTCCTCAGGCCCTACGCTACCAGCACTCCCAGCTACCTTCGAGACACCACTGACTTCCTGAGGAAACTTCAATCCATCGGTGATCTTCCTGATAACACCATCCTGGCCACTATGGATGTAGAAGCCCTCTACACCAACATTCCACACAAAGATGGACTACAAGCCGTCAGGAACACTATCCCCGATAATGTCACGGCTAACCTGGTGGCTGAACTTTGTGACTTTGTCCTTACCCATAACTATTTCACATTTGGGGACAATGTATACCTTCAGATCAGCGGCACTGCTATGGGTACCCGCATGGCCCCACAGTATGCCAACATTTTTATGGCTGATTTAGAACAACGCTTCCTCAGCTCTCGTCCCCTAAAGCCCCTACTCTACTTGCGCTATATTGATGACATCTTCATCATCTGGACCCATGGAAAAGAAGCCCTTGAGGAATTCCACCATGATTTCAACAATTTCCATCCCACCATCAACCTCAGCCTGGTCCAGTCCACACAAGAGATCCACTTCCTGGACACTACAGTGCTAATAAACAATGGTCACATAAACACCACCCTATACCGGAAACCTACTGACCGCTATTCCTACCTGCATGCCTCCAGCTTTCACCCTGACCACACCACACGATCCATCGTCTACAGCCAAGCTCTGCGATACAACCGCATTTGCTCCAACCCCTCAGACAGAGACAAACACCTACAAGATCTCTGTCAAGCTTTCTTACAACTACAATACCCACCTGCGGAAGTAAAGAAACAGATTGATAGAGCCAGAAGAGTTCCCAGAAGTTACCTACTACAGGACAGGCCTAACAAAGAAAATAATAGAACGCCACTAGCCGTCACCTTCAGCCCCCAACTAAAACCCCTCCAACGCATTATTAAGGATCTACAACCTATCCTAAAGGATGACCCAACACTCTCACAAATCTTGGGAGACAGGCCAGTCCTTGCCTACAGACAGCCCCGCAACCTGAAGCAAATACTCACCAACAACCACATACCACACAACAGAACCACTAACCCAGGAACTTATCCTTGCAACAAAGCCCGTTGCCAATTGTGCCCACATATCTATTCAGGGGACACCATCACAGGGCCTAATAACATCAGCCACACTATCAGAGGCTCGTTCACCTGCACATCCACCAATGTGATTTATGCCATCATGTGCCAGCAATGCCCCTCTGCCATGTACATTGGTCAAACTGGACAGTCTCTACGTAAAAGAATAAATGGACACAAATCAGATGTCAAGAATTATAACATTCATAAACCAGTCGGAGAACACTTCAATCTCTCTGGTCACGCAATCACAGACATGAAGGTCGCTATCTTAAAACAAAAAAACTTCAAATCCAGACTCCAGCGAGAAACTGCTGAATTGGAATTCATTTGCAAATTGGATACTATTAATTTAGGCTTAAATAGAGACTGGGAGTGGCTAAGTCATTATGCAAGGTAGCCTATTTCCTCCCCCCCCCCCCCAGATGTTCTGGTTTAACTTGGATTTAAACTTGGAGAGTGGTCAGTTTGGACGAGCTATTACCAGCAGGAGAGTGAGTCTGTGTGTGTATGGGGGTGGGTTTTTGGAGGGGGGTGAGGGAGTGAGAGAACCTGGATTTATGCAGGAAATGGCCTAACTTCATTATCATGCACATTGTGTAAAGAGTTGTCACTTTGGATGGGCTATCACCAGCAGGAGAGTGAATTTGTGTGGGGGGGTGGAGGGTGAGAAAACCTGGATTTGTGCTGGAAATGGCCTAACCTGACGATTACTTTAGATAAGCTATTACCAGCAGGACAGTGGGGTGGGAGGAGGTATTGTTTCATATTCTCTGTGTATATATAAAGTCTGCTGCAGTTTCCACGGTATGTATCTGATGAAGTGAGCTGTAGCTCACGAAAGCTCATGCTCAAATAAACTGGTTAGTCTCTAAGGTGCCACAAGTACTCCTTTTCTTTTTTCTGAACTAATGGTGGCTTGGGATGTTACTGGTTATGTGGGTAAAAGTGGAAAAGGCACACACAATGGTGATGCTTCCAAAACATTGGCTACATACCAATTCTCCCCAAGATATGCTTTGGGCTATAGCATACCTTTTAAAGCACAACTAAGATAGGGAAGGAGCCAAGATACAGCATACTAGTGTGTAAGGGTGCTGTGGGAGTGCACTCTGAAGTGGCAGATAGTACACCCTTTTAAAAAGAGCCAGCCTCCAGTCACTAGAGGATGCTACATCATATCTTCTTGTTTAATGGGACATCACTCATTTTAGTGCCTTCATTTTTATTGTTGAAAATTATTTACATCAGCAACAAAGACTCATGAAACAGTTGTAGTTTATAACAAAGGGGTTATTTAGACTAAAGGAAGAATCCGGTAGCATTTTAAATGTCCTGCAGGAATACGTCTTTGTGTCCCTCATTTAGGATCAGTTCATATTGTGAACCCCAAGTGTTAACACATCATATGTCAGGCCCCAAAAATCGTAAGATTGGCTTAAAAGTCATGAGACTGTTTGTTAAAATAATAAATTTTGGATTCTTTTTATTTGCTGTCTGGTTCCTGAACCTTTAAGGTACACTCAGTTTATGTTTTCAGGCTTTTTTCTACAACTAAAAGGGCTAGAAATATACATTTTTAAAAACTGAGCAGAGATTCTCATATAATCACTTGCCTCCAGGAGCTGAGGCTTTAAGAAAATTACCAAATATCACAAGTCTCATTATAAAATTGTGATGTTGTCCCATATTTGGGCCTTGCCAGGTTGAGAGGCACATGATCCCATGGGATGTGCAGTTGATAGTCTCAGCCAATTCCTATTCTCGTCTCACAAAAACAAATGCCCCAGTCAGCACCAACGAGCACCAACCTTGTTAGTAGTATCAGCAAAGATGCCACAGAGACTCAACTACCCTTTCAGTCCCATAGGTGGGCCTTCCAGATCAGGGTTGCAACACATTAGTACCCACTGGTGGAAAAGCTTGCACTGTTACTGCCGATGCAATATCTGATTTAGGGACGCCAGGCTCCAGGGTTGATAATTCAGTACATTTTGCCAGCACTAAAATGACTAAAGATATAAATATTTATTACACATAAAAATACCTATATATTCCAGAGTCAAGATGTTATGATGCAAACACATTTTAGCATTCAATATATCATGTGCATTCAACCCTTTGTTCAATTCAGTTTGTTATATATATTCCCTGCTTAATAAGGATATTCTAAACTAGAATCATGTGTGCTTCTTGATTTGTTCCCCGAAACAGCATTTGCCTCCTTTTAGTGCACCTCTAACAGTTCCATGCAAAGTTTTGATTTGATAGGACAAGAACAGTGAGGGCATTAGGACCAAGAGAAAGACACACACATTGCTTTGTATTATGTCTGGCAAAGGGTTCCTTGACTGAGTGCTGTAGTTATGTGTGAAAGAAAGTCAGGGACTGACTAGTTCTCATCTGTTGATCACAGTTAACTTGACGCGTCAAAACAGGGGAAGCTGTCAGATCTGCTTGCAAAGATAATATCACTCCAGCCCAGGCAGCGATTGGAAACTTTGCAGTGGCAGGAAATATTCTGGAAGGAAACTATAAAAAATGGAATTTATTTTTACTTTTTCTCAGAATTAAAAACGAAAATCAAACTTAAACCACCTTTTAATGAGCTTTTTGGTCAGCTAAATACATTCTTTCTTAGACAATCTGGGATTCTGTATAATAAAGGATCTCCTTTATCTAATTGGATCTATGTTATCTCTCATAAGTAGGTATTTTTGATTTTGTCTACAAATATACGGGAAAGCATGAAACAACATCAATGAAATGCGAGGGGGAGGGGGAACCTCACAGCAGACAGTAATGACCAGTTTATTGCTGCAAAGAAACCAGAGAGCTGTGCTGTAAAAAATATCCAAGTGATATTTAGCATGACCATCTGTATTGTTTTGTCATCAACAGTATGCTCTTGAAGAAGAGGTGCAGATATGGATCACGTAAGCTTCAGTTTCTCTTGTTGTTGCTGATGCTGGGTTTTTTATTACTGATGGTTACAATCCTGAATCCACCATTCCGGGACCTGAACAAAGCGGGAACATCCCAGCCATTAAAGTTCAGTGCCAGAGAAGGGTATCAGCTGGACTTTCCGGAAACGCAAGAAATGTTGGAGACTCAGGAAGAGAGCCAGCACTACTACCCCATGGTGGGGTTAGCCCCTTTCATTTCCCTCCGGGAGGACGAGCTGCTAGTGGCCATTGTGTCACCCATAGCCAGGAGAAACGACAGCAAGGCTAGAAAAGGATACCGAATGGTGAAGCAGCAGAGCAAAAGGCAGGAGGAAAAGACTTATGTCAAGCCCAGGGGAAACCAAGAGTCCCAGCTCATGTCCTTTCCTCTACGGGATTCAGAAGAGGCTGCTGGGGGTGAGCAATTGGCAATCCT
Source organism: Eretmochelys imbricata (assembly GCF_965152235.1). Taxonomy (NCBI): domain Eukaryota; kingdom Metazoa; phylum Chordata; order Testudines; family Cheloniidae; genus Eretmochelys; species Eretmochelys imbricata. The sequence goes on along the minus strand of NC_135573.1, from coordinate 204,247,198 downwards.
TGGCCTGGAAACTCACGGCTTTAATGAAGCGCTCAGTGAGCGGATTTCTCTGCGCAGGGAGCTGCCTGAGGTGCGGCATCCTTTGTAAGTAAAACATCCTAATTATTTCCTATGAGAAACCTGACCCCTCCCAATTGTCCCCCTAAAAAACCTTTCCCTTGACCCCTGAGAAACCTGTCCCCTTTCTATCATATCATCTTCCTCATTGGAGCAACCAACCATCCTCCCCATAAGGAAATATATCCATTCCCCCAAATCCATGTCCCTTTCCCAAACTCCATGCTACAAACTGGGACCCTGAAACACAGATCAGAAATTGGAGCTCAAACTAGCAAGACACATCCTAGTTAGACAAAGCACACTCCTCTTCCTGTCTCCTAAAATAACTTAGGGTACAACAGCTTTCATTTCATTCCATTATATCATCCCCTGGGGATACTGAGAGCACAGCAAATGCTATAACAAGAGCCATGAGAGACACTTGTCTCATTTTCTCCCTTTCTTAAATACTATAGTTGTTGTGGGGATTTCGGTTTTCTTAAAACAATAAGGTGGTGTGGAAGGAAGAATAACTGCAATGTACCAGAGAGACAAGGTGGGTGAGGTAGTATCTTTTATTGGACCAATGTACCAGTCACTCTGGGGGTTCCAGTCCCAGCAGAGAGGGAAGAACAAGTATACAATGAATTAGTGTACAAGGCTATGTTATTTGTAAAACTCTTTTGCTCCTTGTTTATGTACCTCTCTTGCCCTTTCACGTTCACTGGCAGAGGCAATCGTCCTACTTCACCCAGGTAGCCAACAAGTTCTGACTTTTCAACCTGTGAGTGCACTTATTTATTAGCCTGCTCATTTAATGAGGAGTATGGCGGCCTCTGCTGGCACATATCAGAATGGGAAAATGTTGCAGTTGGCTGCTTTATTTAACAGGTGCCAGGGCCAGTCAGTGCTATTTAGCCATCTGTTGGTGTGTGAGAACTACGGAGCTGGTTGGTCTGTTGGAAAGGCAAGCTACGCAGATGAATTGTGCTAGCCATAAGATGCCAGTATAAGGGACTTATTTATGCTTGTTTAGGTGTCTTTTGTTAAATAATCACATATACTTAAACTTATTTATTTACTGTATTCTATTCAGCTGATGCCATCCTTTGTTCTCAGAGTGCTTCATATGTAGGTAGTGGCCCAGATTCTGCTCTGAATTTCACTTGTGCGGGACCACTGACTGTTTGGGGACTGAAATAAGCAAAACAACTTGGGCCAAATTCAGCACTGAGTTACCCCTGCGTATAGTTATTGTGGGCTTGCTTGGGTGTCACTGTGGGCAGAATCTTGGTCTAAAAATGACTTTGCTCCCTGACTGCTGAATATTTTGCAGTGCACCTGATGTGAACAGAATGCCAGGGCATTTGATGCATGTCCAAAGGGCTATAAAAGTATTGATCTGTTGGGTGTCCATTGCCACTCAGTTAGTAAAGCGATAACATTATTTTCTATTATATTCTGTATTCTCAAGTGGACAGTTTCATGTATTCCCTGCAGGAGCTGATGATACCACTAACACTGGGGAAAGGGCAGAGAATAACCGAAAATCTCTGGGCCTCCTACACTTCGTCTTGTTTGGTTAGATTGTAAGCTCTCCTCTTTATGTCATGGTAGTCATATAACCCTCATCAACATAGTATCTGAATACCTTCCAGTCATTAATTAATTTTATCTCACAACACCCCTGAGAGGTAGGGAAGGACTATTCCTATTTTGCACATGGGGGAACTGAGGCACAGGTAGATTACAGGGCTATAGCATGCTAAGAAGATCTAGTGAAAAGTTCACTGGTAGTTAGTCTGTGCATCAGTTGGTCTTGATGGGTGAGGTTCTACCTAGTACCTAGCCAAGTAGGTAGTGGAGGACAGAGAGAGCATCAATCCCCCTTCCTGAATGGATTCCTTAAGGCAGAATAGCAGCTCTGGAACTCACTGCTACTCCAATTATCATCTGGGAGGGGGGGGTGACTCCGGAATGTGGTGTAGGAGGGGAGAGAAAGCAAGTAGAGCCATGGCTCTGCCTCCCTCTGATCTGGCTAGCCATGTGAGATGGGTTATGTAGCAAGTCTTAGAGAGATATAGCAGCTTCCATGCTCCCCAGAGCACTGGGAGAGCTCTGAGAGGCATCCTGCCTTTCTGAGGCAGACTGTCTCTGATGCATCCCCTTTGAGTAGTGCAGCATACCAAAAAGACGTGATCTGGCCCTACGCAAGTAAGAGGTTTCACATATCTTTTGCAGTGGTCATTTTCTCATGGCTAGAGACAAATGGCAGTCCATGTTTGAGGAGACAAACTTCAAGACTTAGAGGATGTTTTCCATATTTGCTAACAGTGTTTGATATACATTATCTTTAATTTGTTTTTATTTCAGCTGAGTTACACGGATGGAAAACTAGAGCAATGCAGGGGTGAATCAGGCCCTCTATAATTACCCAACCAAAACCAGCTAGAAATGTTCCAGAGAGTTATTTCTATACAATTCTACCTTTGTTGCAGCCTGTCTGAAGTTAGGTGGTAAACTGTTGTGGCAGGGACCATACCTACTTATTTTGAGGCACCTAACTTACTTGCATGCTGCAAAATAATAATGATAAACCCCACTTCTATATATTTCATCTTCTAATAAATCAGCTTTAAGATGTATGGAGTTTGTCATAGAACATACTCTTAGAAGTGCTGTCCCTTAGAGCTGACGCCATACCGTTGCATTGTCTTTTGCATTAAAGCAGTGCACTGGAACAACTAAATTGCCTGCTGTTCACTGCAGCCTGCCACTCATGTGCTGTCCATAAAGTCTTGGACCCGACCATCCAATGTGGAGGGTGGCCCCTTTGATCTCTGCAGCTACACGCCACAACCTTACACATCAAGCATTGCTCCGTACAACCACAGTCTTTCCTGCGTATCCCTGGTGCATGTCGGTGGTACTTTTCAAAACATGTATGAATAGAAGTCCTGGATCTCTGCCAACATGCACTCCACCCTCTCACTAAAACTTATTAATAAGACAAAATCATACCTCATGTAATCCCATTTACTTTTCTGGCTGGGGAGAGAGCGTGGCCAGGTGACCACGCCTAGCCGCTGGGAATCCTCCACTAATGGGGCCAATTGTACTTTAATGCTACTCTCGTTTACCAGGACCCTGAAGGTACAAATGCTCAACACCCTTCCAGTATCATCCCCTGGGGGTGCATTTGCCACCTTTGAGAACACCTGCTTTCTTCTTGCCAAGGTGCAGTTAGCATCCCCCTGGACAGTGGGGGTGAGTCAATCCTGTCATCTTGACTTTATGACAGGGCCTTGTCCACAAACCACGGTTCTTCTCTCTTGGGATTTTAAATGTCAAATATTATGTACCCAGGCAAATGCAAACATACAAAATGTCTAAAAGGTTTTAAATTACCTCACAAAACTACAGCTCCCACTGAAATGCTGCTGGGAATTGAATCTCAATAAGACATTTTTCTGAAGCCGAGCAGGAGTCTCCTTTGACAGTGCCCTTGCCTTGTCTGAATTCATGTAGTGTTGACCACAATTCAGTATTGTTCATGGGTCAGATTAGACCCCTCTGCTCTGTCCCTTATCAGTCATGACCTTTACTTGTTTGAAATGATCAGCCAGTTATGGGCCCCTTCTTGACAGCCTGTGCAGCTGCCCCGAAGTATAGAAAAGGAGTTTCATGCGCCAACAGCCCCTCTCATTTAACTGAAGACTAGTTATTTGTATTTTTAATTCCTTGCCAATCACCATGGCAACTGAATGCCACACCAGCTAGGCTTCATAGTCCAGAGCAGTCATTTTCAGTCCTTTTCCAATCAACACCCCCCAAAATAGCATCAACTTTCTTGTCATGACAACACTACAAGATAGAAAGCATTATGGGATTGTGGAAAAAATCCACAGTTGGTTATGGCAGTATTTGTTGCTCCTCGTTCAGAGGCGCCATCAGTTTCTTGCTTTCCCTTCCCTGTCTCTGAATACAATTGTTAAATCAGATTCTTCTGCTTGGAAACACAAATTGCCCCCTTCAAGACACTGGGTTTATCCCTTTTCTCCTGTCTTAAGTGACAACACAAAGATATTAAACAAAAAAAACCAAACAAACCTGAGCCATATTGATCCCATTGCCTTTAATAAAGTTACACCATAGATTAATTTGGCCCAACAATTGTTAATTTGTTAACTAATTTGGCCCAATGTGTGACTTTCATGAGTGAAATTCTGGCCTCATTGAATTCAATGGCAAAACTCCCATTAACGTCAACAGGATCAGGAATATACCCGATGTGGGAATGCCACAGCAGATCAGAACAGTGAGCCTTCTGGTCAGAAATCCTGTCTCTGAAACTGGCCAGTACCAAAAACCTGAAAGGAAGGAGCAAGAAATCTTGAAGTAGACAATTATGGAATAATCTGCCCACTCAGAGAGTTTCTGCTTAACCTCCATCCATCAATGGATGGCTTATGCCCTGAACCATAACCCTTTTTGAATGTATACCCTTTTTAGAAAAAAAAATATATTTAACCTATGTAATGTAACTATAAATGTTTTCATTATCCATATAAACATCTGATCTTCCTTTGATCATACAAAGTTTCAATAATATCACGTGGCAATGAGTTACACAGGCTTATTATGCATTGTGTAAATTAGTAGTATCCATTTAAAAGTTGTTGATTTTCAAGGAACAGACAAATAAATTGTACTTGTTTTGTGAGAATAGGAAAATAGGCGCATCAGACTGACCTCCTCTATAACATTAATTAATTTAAAAAAGAATAGGAGTACTTGTGGCACCTTAGAGACTAACAAATTTATTAGCGCATAAACTTTCGTGGGTTACAGACCACTTCCCACAAAAGCTTATGCGCTAATAAATTTGTTAGTCTCTAAGGTGCCACAAGTACTCCTGTTCTTTTTGCGGATACAGACTAACACAGCTGCTACTCTGAAACCTGTCATTAATTAATTAATTTCTATCTTATTCCTTATTTGCCACATCTTTAAATCTTTAAAGTCTTTCCATGCTTCCAATCCTTTTTGTTGTCTGTCTGGACCCTTTCTATTTCAGCTCTGTCGTTTTCAAAGTAGGATGACCAGAACCAAGCACAATGTTCCAGGTGAGGGCAAACTATTGTTCTCTATAACGCCATTATAATATTTTCACTGTTATTCTCTATCCCATTCATTAGATATCCTAACATTTCGTTTGCTTTTTTAACCATCACTTCACCCTGAGCAAAGATTTTGAGCTGTCTGCAATGAAGTAAGGGTAGATTGTGACTTTCAGCCTCAGAGAAATGGATGTGTTCATAATAATAAGTAAACAAAAAAGAAGTGTTGCAACCTTCCATATTGTGCCGCTCTCATTCTATCACATACAGCTGTCTGCAACAGGACTATGACCCCAACCTTCCTACTGCTAGTGTCATCATCTGTTTCCATGACGAAGCCTGGTCTACTCTCTTGAGAACTGTGCACAGTGTTATGGATACAGCCCCAAGGGCCTCTCTGAAGGAAATTATCCTTGTCGATGACCTCAGTCAACAAGGTAGCTCCCTTTTGCTCTCCCTAAATTCTATTTTCAAGCTCTTGGAAGGAAATTGTAATACTGCATGGCAGGGTCAGGGAGAATGGAACTAGAAGGATCCTCCAAAAGCAAGCTAAATATAGAGAAAACTGGTTGCCAAATTTTACTTTTCCTCCCCTACAATTCAGCTTCATCCTACGTTTGAAAGTGTTTATGTTTTCCTGTCATTTCCAATAGTTTTAAAAGCCTTTATTTTTTAAACACAGTTCACCAAACAGATTGCTCTGCATGACTGCCCTGTCCTAGTCATTACGTCCCACTCCACCAATCTTTGTGTCAACCACAAATTTTAATCACCAGTGATTTTATATTTTACTTTCAGATCAGTGATAAAGGGGCTGAATAATGGTGGACCTCAAACTGGGAAACACCCCCATTTGATGATGACTCCCCATTTACAACTACTTTTTGAAATGCCTCAGTTAGCCAGTTCTCAAACCATTTAATGTGTGCTTTTTAAATATTGGATAGTGCTAATTTTTTAAATGAAAATGGCCAGCCTTTTTTAAAATCCATGGGGTGCAAGTAATCCGGGCCTGCTGATTTAAAGATGTTTATCCCTAGTAGATGCTGCTTAAAGACACCTTAGTTACTAATGGACTGGAAAGTATCTCCTCATCCTCATGTGACACAAAGTGCATCATCCTGCTTCTTTCCAAATGCAGAACAACTTTTTCCCAATGAAAGCTGAGATTCTTACAGAATTCCAGGAGCTGCAACTTTAAGAAAAAGAACAGATGTCATGAGACTTGTGATAATTTGGGGAAAGCTGGTGGTAACACTCAGAGATGACCCATACTTGCTGACAGTGGGGAGGGCAGAGGGAGAGCAGTGGCTTTAGCAAATGTTACTGAGCATGCTCAGTCCATGTGAACATGTTCAGTACAAGCCAAGTAGCAAATCTGGGGGGCATGTGACCCATGTTTTTCCCCCTTCCCACGCATCGTTTCTGATAACACTGCTTGCAGGGAGATCTTCTTCCATAGATTGCTTCTGGGACAACATGGATTCTTCACTGCTACTAAATTATACTCTCACCTCAGAGTTTGTTCTTCCAGTCTATAATGGAAGGACACATAAGGGACACGTAAGGGAAGGTCACGTAAGGGACACGTAAGGGAAGGTCACATTACTCCTGGCTTGTCCCTATTGGAAACAGAGGACTTCAGTCTCCACAACTGTGTTAGTCCAACATCTATTACAAGTTCTAAATTCACTTCACCTTGCGTCTGTTTTTAAACCAACACCACATTAAAAATAAAATGCTAGATTGTGCCCTTGGCATATAAATTGGTGGTTAAGATTCACTGCCCAAGGAGTAGCCTCAAGAGGAACTGTGACTGAGAAAGTCATCATTCCTTCCCAACTCTCCCCTTTCACAATGATGTCATGTGGGGAGAGTAGTGTACTGCACTCCTTTCCAGGGGCCTGCACATGCCTTCCAGTATGCCCAGCCAGTTCTCCTGGCTGACTTGTGGGGAGGCAAAACCATGGTTCCATCATTACCTACCCAATTTCCTCACAGTGCGGGGGGGGCGGGTGAGAAGGAAGGGGGAAGAAAGGGGTGGCTCAGCACAGCCCCCATGCCCAGAACTGCAAGCTAGAAAGGTCTGACTTAGCTAAATAGGAGTTGGAGATGAGGCTTTGCTCCCCTTTACTCCCTGCATGAATGAGAAGGATGAATACAAAGCTAACCCAAAAATCATTTTACTAACTGGGGAGTACCATTTTTGCCACAAACTATTTTTGGTTTTTGTTTTGTTTTTTTGGTGACAGACTGAATCAGCACTAAAATCTGAATGATTATTATATTTATTGCAGGGCATCTGAAGTCAGCCCTAAGTGAATACATCTCCAAACTAGATGGTGTGAAATTGATCAGGAGCAACAAGAGGCTCGGGGTCATCCAGGGTCGTATGTTGGGAGCTGCACGGGCAACTGGGGATGTGCTGGTCTTCATGGACTCCCACTGTGAGTGTCACACAGGCTGGTTAGAACCCCTGTTGGGCAGACTAGCCACTGACAGGTAAATATCCCTTTGGGCTTAGTGTACAAAATGTTTAGATGCTTGTTAGAAGGGAGTGTGTCACCGTGAAGAACTGTGATCCTTGAACTATTTATATTGTTCATAATGCACAAGTTTATACTAATTCCTGATAATAGGACAACACTTGTGATCTCTTAAAATTCATTTTTACCTTGGGTTTTCATGGTCTCTTCATCCCTTTATCCATACTGTGTTATTTTACTTTTACTCCATGTGCATTAACCTGAAATTTAGGAGACTAGACAGATCAGGCACTTAATAAGACACACTACCAAACCCTTTCTCTCTAGGGCTGCCTAGAGGGAATACCGCCTGTGTCTGTAGTGTCTGAAATGCATTAGTATTGAAGCATATGGTGGCCAACATGAAATGAGTTGGCAATCCCAGACAGCAAGCAACAGATGACAAGCATCCATCAGAGAAACTGCTACAACAGTTGGCATTATTTGCTACACTTGTTGGCAGTCTTAGTAGCGAGGCCAAGGATTGAATAGGCCCAGAGGCTGGATTACCTTCTCCTCCTGTGAGCTGCTCCTGTCAGATCACAGCTGATGCACATTGACGGGGCAGGGTGGGAAGGGCTGCACTGCTTTCTCCCACGTTGTACCTGTGGTTGATCCATGGAAAAACAGAAGACTTTTCGGGCTGCCTAAATCCTAGCTATTTCACCAACACCAAGTTCACAAAGACAAATAGAGATAAAGCCTGGCTGTGATCAGCATTCAGCAATCACCAAGCATCACAAAGAGGTTAGGTTACTGAAGTGTTTCAAGAATCAGATGCAGTAAGTACATACCCCTTAATAAAGAAAGAATTCTGAAGCCACTGAAAAGTAAATGTTTGAACATTAAATTCTGTAACATAACAGTAAACTAAGACTGTTTGTAATACAATGAATTGCTGAGGCGGTGTGGGTGTATTTTGAAAAGAAAAATATAATGCCTCCTTTAAAACACTTACTAGATCAGTAAGTAACCATAGTAAGAAGATGCAAACAAGGTTGTTCCCAGGCAATGAAATAGGCTGCTTTTACTGCTACTGCTGCTTTTTACTGCTTTTAAATTCATTCATGTTCGCTTTTAGAGATGATTGCATTGTTCAAACGCAAAATGAAAGATGCTGTAAGTATGTGGAATAGAATACTGTTCTAGGATTCCATGTCTGCCCTTTTCTAAAAGGGTCTCCCAGTAAAAGCAGATTGCTTTGTCTTCTGGATTATTTGTGGCCCACGCTGTTGAAGCTTCATTGCTCTTGTGACTCAAGCTGGCTTTGACCTAGTATCCAATGTCTGCACATGCTGCAATCATATCTCCTGATTGCAATGTAGATGTACCCTAAAAGAGCTACAGAAACCCTTAAAGGAGTGTCACAGTGACACACTGATCCATGGAAGATTTTCACATGCCACTTCACAGGGAAATTACAAGAGCAGGAGAGGAAGCATGGCCCATGGATCCAATGGCACAAATTCATGCCACACTGATTCACTGGCTAAAATTCCCCATGGCAAGAGAGTGAGGAAGCCACCAATGCTACTGTCACCCCAAGGCTTCCATAGTGATCATGGAGCAGCTTCACTGGTGCCTTGTGCCCCATGGGAAAGGCTTCTGTCCCCTACAGCACACACCAACAACCCTTGTGCAGAGCCAATGTGCTGATTGTTTACTCCGGTTTTGCACAGGGAACCAGGATTTCAGTCCTGAATAAAGGCTGCAGGATTTGCGGCCCATGAATAGAAATGTAGCCTGATTTGGAAAACAGTGGTGGCCAAAATCATCTCTTTCTAAATACCATAGCAGAAGTGTTCCTACTCCAAGCAAGGGAGAATTTTGTAGTAGTTAAGACACAGGGTTGTCAGTCAGGAGAGCTGGGTTCTAGTCTTGGTTCTGCATTGACTTGCTAAGAGAGTTGGCAAATCATTAACCTCACCACGTCTCACTGTTCCCATCTGTAAAATGATGATAATGCCATCTATCCGATGGAGGTGATGGTGCGGGGGAAGTTATGTCATTATTTTTCCTAAAGTCTTTGAGGTGCTTGGATGGAAGGTGCTATAGAAGTGCAAGGCATTAGTATAATAAACTTGAATTCATTAAGCAGGTGAGGGACTGTGAAATTGAATCTATACTCACCTCCTTATACAATAGTGAAGCAGAAAACAAAGTTTCACTGACTCACGAAACGCCCACCTCTTTTCCTCATTGTGCACTAATTAAGTTGTCACTCACTCACTTTAGCTGTAAAAGAAAGTGCTTTAGCGTAGGAGAGCACTTCATCAGCTACAGAAAGTGACTCAGCAACTGCCCGGGTTATATACTGCCTTTCTGATGTCTGAACCTTTGCAGGAGTTCCAACCAATAACAATCCAATGCTCTCCTAGATCTAATGTTAAAAAGGAAAAGAAAGAACAAAACAAATTTTATATATATATATATATATATATAAATTCAAACTAACTTATTACAGGGAGACAAATGTGATATTAATGTAATATCCAACATGAAGGCAGAATCAGATACTTTATCTACACAGACAGCTTCAACTCGAGTTAAGTTATTCCTTTTGAAATACAAAATACAGGCTTCTGGCAACAGCATCATACTTTTGGTTTTCGATTTCTGATATCAAGGAAATAGTCATAAGCAAACAATTTCAGATGTTTGTGAAAATCATGCAGTCCCAAGACTCCAAACACATTCGTGAATCAATCATGTTGCAAAAAGCAAGTTTGAAGAATAAGCAGCAGAAAGATGGTTTCATAATACTTTACACTTACAGTAAAACCTCAGAGTTATGAACACCTCGGGAATGGAGGTTGTTCATAACTGAACAAAACATTATGGTTGTTCTTTCAAAAGTTTACAACTGAACATTGACTTAATACAGCTTCGAAACTTTACTATGAATGCAGGTCTCCCGAGTTGCATTTATTATCCTAACGCAGTAGGAGCTGGTGAAAATAGTAACCTAATACAGGTAAGCACAGATTCCTTGTCATATAAAATACTGACTAATTACATGGTAATCCCAACCCAGCTCACTTTCTGCACTGGGGGTTTTAGACACCAGTACAACTACACAGTTCTAGCTGCTCTGGTGCAACTGTACAAGTTTCAAATCGGGAGCAAATCACAGTTTATGCTGGTGCAAGGCTTCTACATTGAGGGCTTGAATTAGTGTAGCTATATTGGTGTATCTACACCAGTTGATAAAACCTCAGAGTAAGACAAGGCCCCAGTCTCTTATGGCAAAGACCTGTACAATTTAACAGGTATGAAACCAGTAGGTTTGTATAGAAATTATTAAAAAAAAAAACTCCATATGGAATCATATCCTTTTCTGTAGACTTTTTAAGCATTAATATAGAGAATATTGATAGGTTCTATATATAGAAAGGTTCCCATTCTCCAAGACTCCATGAGGATGGATGGCAGACCCCTAAGAAATACTTAGTTGCTCCAGGAAGTGGATCTGATGAATCAGGCCAATTGTTTTCAAAAGTGCCCACTAACTTTAGGATGCCTCAGTTGTTAGGTGCTCACCTTGGACACCTGATTTTCAGACCTGCTGTACACCTGCAGTTCCCACTGACTTGTAGGCAGTGTGTAAGTAATAGAATTGGAATTTATGCAGGATATCAATCGTAACCTTATTTCTTGGGGAAAATGCCATGGGATCTTTAACTAAGACAAGTATAATTTGTTTCATCCAAGATAAACTAATTTCCACAGTACAATGCCCTCAGGTATCATGCTGGTAACTCTACTACCCCACACAAATGCCAATGTCATGCTGCCTAGTGCCTGCCTACATTTCCCTAAAGATTTAGCTAGAGGTGTCATTTTCCATTTCCTGTCCTCAGATGTTGGGTTGTGTTACTGTGTGCCACTGAATTCCATCTCAGAGAGGGCTACATTTCAGTCAAGATCATCAAAGTGCTCCTTATATGTAAGTTTCAATAGCAAAATGTTAGGTAAGCTAAACTATAGGTGTGACTGCCAGCTTCATCCATGAATATAACATATTATTTGTTGATTAAATACTTCCTTTCCCCAAGGATTTCAAGCATTTTACAAATACCCATCTGAGGCAGATAAACCGTGTTATTCCCATTTCGCAGATGAGGAAGTAGGGAAGTGAAGTGAATTTTTCTAAGGAAGCCCATGGCAGAGCTAGGAATGGAACCCAGGGCTCCCAAGTCACCACCCTATGGCTCACCCAGAAAAACATCCTGCCTAAGGTTATGTAGCCCTTTGGAATACCTTGTTATAAAAGGTTCTAGAGAAAGGAAACATTATTATAGAGCTCTTTCCATCCTTATTGAAAAAGGATCACTATACACCTTATTGGATTACTGAATTCACTTAGCAGGGGTACTTGACTAGTTTGTGTTATTTTTTGGTTTTCAGGCTTTAGTTGATAACCTTATCAAAATTCTTTTCCCAGAAACTACAAAATCTTCCTAAAATAATTACCATGTGCACACACCCTCAAGTAAGACTTGTTTAGGATGAATTCTTTGAACCATAAATCTGAACCATAGATTTACTATGAAACAGTGCAGCAGTAAAAAGATAGGAAACAAAGGGTAAGAATAATGAGAATAGGGTCAGTTTTCACCATAGAGAGAGCTAAATAGTGGGGTCCCCCAAGGATCTGTACTGGGACAAGTGCTATTCAACATATTCATAAATGATCTGGAAAAAGGGGTAAACAGTAAGGTGGCAAAGGGTATGTCTACACTATGAAATTAGGTCAATCTTATAGAAGTTGATTGCATATGTCCACACTAAGCGCATTAAGCTGGCGGAGTGCTTCCACAGTACCGTGGCTAGCGTTGACTTTCGGAGCGTTGCACTGTGGGTAGCTATCCCACAGTTCCTGCAGTCTCCGTTGCACATTGGAATTCTGGGTTGAGCTCCCAATGCCTGATGGGGCAAAAACATTGTCACGGGTGGTTTTGGGTACATGTCGTCAGTTGCCCCTCCCTCCGTGAAAGCAACGGCAGACAATTGTTTCGCGCCTTTTTCCATGCAGAGGCCATACTGCTGTCAGCAGACAGTGCAGTAGGACTGCTAACCGTCGTCGTCATCCACCGCTTCCGCTGCAACTCTGCTCTGCTGCTCTTGTCTCCATAGTGAATTTCTCCATGTTGTCTGTCATGTGCTCCCGGGTACTTGTGTTCTTCCTCGGGAAATGTGTACGGTGCTAACCGTCGTCCTCCACCGCTTCCGCTGCAACTCCACTCTCCCGGTGCTATGAATCCACCTCCCAGGTCCTCTCGTCGTTCTGTATAAATATCTATTCTCATGGCATCTGTCGTCATCCACAGCTTCCGCTGCAATTCTGCTGTCCTGCAGACGCCAATCCAAGGCAAGCATGGAGCCTGCTCAGCTCACTGCTGCTGTTGTGAGCATTGCAAACACCTCGCACATTATCCTGCAGTATGTGCAGAACCTGCAAAAGCAGGCGAGGAGGCTACGACAGTGCGATCACGATAGTGATGAGGACATGGACACAGACGTCTCTCAAAGCACGGGCCCTGGCAATTTGGACATCATGGTGGTAATGGGGCAGGTTCATGCCATGGAATACCAATTCTGGGCCTGTGAAACAAGCACAGACTGGTGGGACCGCATAGTGTTGCAGGTCTGGGATGATTCCCAGTGGTTGCGAAACTTTCGCATGCGTAAGGGCACTTTCATGGAACTTTGTGATTTGCTTTCCCCTGCCCTGAAGCGCAAGAATAGCAAGATGAGAGCAGCCCTCACAGTTAAGAAGCAAGTGGCGATAGCCCTCTGGAAGCTTGCAATGCCAGACAGCTACCGGTCAGTCGGGAATCAATTTGGAGTGGGTAAATCTACTGTGGGGGCTGCTGTGATCCAAGTAGCCAATGCAATCACAGAGCTGCTGCTATCAAGCGTAGCGACTCTGGGAAACGTGCAGGTCATAGTGGATGGCTTTGCTGCAATGGGGTTCCCTAACTGGGGCAATAGACGGAACGCATATCCCTATCTTGGGACCGGACCACCTTGGCAGCCAGTATGTAAACCGCAAGGGGTATTTTTCAATGGTGCTGCAAGCACTGGTGGATCACAAGGGACGTTTCACAGACATCAGCATGGGATGGCCAGGAAAGGTGCATGACGCTCGCATCTTCAGGAACTCTGGTCTGTTTGAACAGCTGCAGGAAGGAACTTACTTCCCAGACCAGAAAATTACCGTTGGGGATGTTGAAATGCCTGTAGTTATCCTTGGGGACCCAGCCTACCCCTTAATGCCATGGCTCATGAAACCATACACAGGCCCTGGACAGTAGTAAGGAGCAGTTCAACTATAGGCTGAGCAAGAGCAGAATGGTGGTAGAATGGGCATTTGAACGTTTAAAAGCTCGCTGGCACAGTTTACTGACCAGGTTAGACCTCAGCAAAACCAATATTCCCATTGTTATTGCTGCTTGCTGTGTGCGCCACAATATCTGTGAGAGTAAGGGGGAGATGTTTATGGGGTGGGAGATGTTTATAAGGGGAGATGGTGGGGTGGGAGGTTGAGGCAAATCGTCTGGTGGCCGATTACGCACAGCCAGACACGAGGGCAATTAGAAGAGCACAGCTGGGCACCCTGAACATCAGAGAAGCTTTGAAAACCAGTTTCATGACTGGCCAGGCTACGGTATGACAGTTCTGTTTGTTTGTCCTTGATGAAAACCTGCCCCCTTGGTTGACTCTACTTCCCTGTAAGCCAACCAACCTCCCCCCTTCAGTCACCACTTTCAGAAGCAATAAAGTCATTATTGTTTCAAAATCATGCATTCTTTATTAATTCATCACACAAATAGGGGGAAAACTCGCAAGATAGCCTGGGAGGGGTGGGTGAGGAGGGAAGCACTGGGTGGGGTGGTGGATGAGGGAGAAGGGAAGGACAAGGCCATACTACAGTTCAAAACTTCTTGAATGCCAGCCTTTATTGCATGGGCAATCCTCCGGGGTGGAGTGGCTGGGTGCCCGTAGCCTCCCCCCTAACCCCTCCCGTTATTGGGCATCGGGGTGAGGAGGATATGGAACTTGGGGAGGAGGGCAGGCAGTTATACGGGGGCTGCAGTGGTGGTCTGTGCTCATGCTGCCTTTCCTGCAGCTACACCAGACACCTGAGCGTGTCAGTTTACTCCCCCATTAGACTCAGCATTGCATCCTGCCTCCTTTCATCGTGCTCCTGCCTCCTCTCACCACATTCCTCCCTCCTCTCATTGCATTCATTTAACACTTTCCTGGTCTCTGCCATTGTTTGCCTCCACACATTCTGCTGAGCTCTTTCAGTGCGGGAGGACTGCATGAGCTCTGAGAACATTTCATCATGAGTGCGTTTTTTTCGCCTTCTAATCTGTGCTAGCCTCTGGGACGGAGATGATAGGGGGAGCGTAGAAACATTTGCAGCTGTAGGAGGAAAAAAAGGGAGAGTAGTATTTAAAAAGATACATTTTAGAGAACAAAGGGAAGACTATTTCACACTGAATCAAGTGATTCACATTATATAGCACATGAGCTTTTGGTACAAGGTCGCATTTTGCCTCTTATATTGAGTGCCTGCCGGTTTGGTGTGAGACATCACACACGCTCAGCTGGGCAACAGTATTTGGCTTGCAGGCAGTCATGGTAAGGCAAAGGGTTTCGTCTTCTTCAATCTTCATAACATGTGGGAACGGTTTCAAACAACAACGCCCTCCTTTCCCATACCAAGCAAAGCTCGTTGGGTTGGCCATTTAAAAGGAGGGACTGCAGTTTTAGGGTGAATGTAAAGCACAACCCAACCCCCCCCCAATTCTCTAGGATGATCACTTCACCCCCCGCCCCCCACCACGTGGCTAGTATCAGGGAAGATCCTTGTCAGCCAAACACAAACAGCTCAGCATGAAAGGGCCTCCCCCCACAGCGTGGCCAACAGCGGGGATGATTTCTTTTCAGCGAAAGGCAAACAGCCCAGCAGGAACGGGCACCTCTGACTGTTCCCTTAAACAAATTTCCTGTATTTGAACCAGGTGACCGTGAATGATATCACTCTCCTGAGGCTAACACAAAGAGATAAAGAATGGACGTTGCTTGAATGCCAACAAAGCCTGGGCCCATTCGCTGCAATGCTTCGTTCTGCAATGATTCCAGACTACTTGCTATTGGCTTGGCATGGTAAAAGTGTCCTACCATGGAGGACAGAATAAGGCTGACCTCCCCAGAAACCTTCTGCAAAGGCTTTTAGAGTACCTCCAGGAGAGCTTCATGGAGATGTCTCTGGAGGATTTCCACTCCATCCCCAGACACGTGAACAGACTTTTCCAATAGCTGTACTGGCTGTGAATGCATCCCAAGTCTTCAGGGCAAATTAATCATTAAACACGCTTGCTTTTAAACCCTGTATTATATTTGCAAAGGTACACTCACCAGAGGTGTCTTCTCCGGTTTAATGGTCCGGGAGCCCGCCTTGGGAGTGTATTGGGTCCAGGGTGATGAACAGTTCCTGGCTGCTGGGGAGAAGGGATTCACCACTTGCCTGCTGTGCACTATCCTCAACCTCCTCCTCCTCCTCCTCCTCATCTTCCTCATCCACAAAATCCTCATCCCTGTAGCATGAGACTCCCCCCCTTGCAGGTGCACGGACAGTGATGGGGTAGTGGTAGGGGCCCCACCTAGAATTGCATGCAGCTCATCATAGAAGCGGCATGTATGGGACTCTGACCCGGAGTGACCATTTGCATCCTTTGTTTTTTGGTAGGCTTGCCTCAGCTCCTTAACTTTCACGTGGCACTGCTGTGTGTCCCTGTTGTAGCCTCTGTCCATCATGCCCTTAGCATTTCATCTTTTGGAACGGAGTTCTGCCTGCACGGATTCTTCTCCCCATGCAGTGATCAGATCAAGTACCTCCCATTCGGCCCATGTTGGAGCTCTTTTGCGATTCTGGGACTCCATGGTCACCTGTGCTGATCAGCTCGCCACATTGGCCAAACAGGAAATGAAATTCAAAAGTTCCCGGGGCTTTTCCTGTCTGCCTGGCCAGTGCATCTGAGTTGAGGAGTGCTGTCCAGAGCAGTCACAATGGAGCATTCTGGATAGATCCCGGAGGCCAATACCGTCAAATTGCATCCATGCTACCCCAAATTCAACCCAGCGAGGTCGATTTTAGCGCTATTCCCCTCTCTGGGGAGGAGTACAAAAATCGATTTTAAGAGCCCTTTAAGTCGACAAAACAGGCTTGGTCGTGTGGACAGATGTAGGGTTAAATCAACCTAATGCTGCTAAATTCGATCTAAACTTGTAGTGTAGATCAGGGCAAAGTTTGCAGATGATACAAAATTACTCAAGATAGTTACGTCGAAAGCTAACTGTGAAGAGTTACAAAGGGATCTCACATAACAGGGTGACTGGGCAACAAAATGGCAGATGACATTTAATGTTGATAAATGCAAAGTAATGCACATTGAAAAGCATAATCCCAAATTATGTATACATACAAAATGATGGGGTCTAAATTAGCTGTTGCCACTCAAGAAAGAGACCTTGGAGTCATTGTGGATTGTTCTCTAAAAACATCCAGTGTGGAGTAGCAGTCAAAAAAGCTAACAGAATGTTAAGAACCATTATGAAAGGGATAGATAATAAGACTGCAAATATCATATTGCCACTATATCAATTCAAGGTACGCCCACACCTTGAACACTGTGTGATGTTCTGGTCACCACATCTAAAAAAAGATGTATTAGACTTGGAAGATATACAGAGAAGGGCAACAAAAATTATTAGGGTTATGGAACAGCTTCCATGTGAGGAGAGATTAATAAGACTGGGACTGTTCAGCTTTGAAAAGAGATGACTAAGGAGGGATACAATAGAAGTCTACAAAATCATGAATGATGTGGAGAAAGTGAATAAGGATGTGTTATTTACCCCTTCACATAACACAAGAACCAGGGGTCACCCAATGGAATTAATAGACAGCAGGTTTAAAACAAACATAAGTACTCATTCACAAACAGACAATCAACCTGTGGAACCCATTACCAGGGGATACTGTGAAGGCCAAAAGTGTAACTGGATTAAAAAAAGGATTAAATAAGTTAATGGGGGATAGGTCCATCAATGGCTATTAATCAAGATGGTCAGGGATGCAACCTCATGCTCTGGGAGTCCCTAAAGCTCTGGCTGCTAGAAACTGGGACTGGATGACAGGGGATGGATCACTCAATAATTGTCCTGTTCTGTTCATTCCCTCTAAAGCATCTAGCACTGGCCACTGTCAGAAGACAGGATACTGGTTTAGATGAACCATTGGTCTGACCCAGTATGGCCATTCTTATGTTAGTTACAATATATTGTCTTTCCTTGAAGAATTTATCTTTGATTTGTAAAGACTTTCTTGACATTTCAGTTGTTCAGGGATGACTAATATAACAACCCGTACAGTGTTTTGGAAAACAGTTCAGATGCCCCTCAGATAGTTTCATCCTACACCAGCCTATATTTCAGTCTGCTTCCAGATCAAGAATAATATATAGTTTCATAGCTATGTAATTATTACTGTTTTGTGTATTGCACCTTTAAATCTCTAGGAGTCTGCTGGACCTGCCATTTTGTGGCAGCCTGTTGCAGACGATGCACATACTGTGCTCTATCATGAAGATCTGGCTTTGGTTATTTCTTGTAGAAGAATGGACTCACTGCTACTGTGCCCATTTGTAGCTGATGGTGGCACAGTTGCTTTCTTCTCTCGTACCCCTTGCTGACAGTCACTCCAGTCCTGCCTCTCCTTGCAACTTGACCCTCCAGGCATGTCATTTTAAAGTCTCTCCTATTCCAAAGGACTGCTGTCCCAAGTCTACATAAAAAGATACCTAAGTTCCATTCTCTTCCACCCCTCTTCCTGGGGAATTACTAAGGCCCACAGGTCCTCAGCTGGGATCTTCAACATAGACCATCCAAGGAAATCCCCACACAAGTAGTTCTAGTCACACTCAGCTGCCAGTACTTTGCTAAACACTGTCATGAAGGGAGAACCCACATCTCCTGACATCTTGGTACTCCATCAGTCACAGCTCCATATTAAACCATTGTTTGGGCCCAATGCAGTGAGAATCACCAGCTCTTGTAGCCTTTGCCTTTTAACTGCCCACACACAAGGTTTTCCTAGCCTCAGGTGGCCAGGCCTAACACCCTCAGCTTCCTGGGCTAACTTTCCAGGTCCCATGCCCTCCTTTCTCAGGACTTCTTGAAATGACTCAGCCTAATGATTGTGAGGTTCTTTTTGGCTCTTATTTCAGAGTGTGGGCTCTCAGATTTCTTCCTGGCTCAGGCCCCTCTAGTTCTGGCTGCAAGCTTCAGGCCTCCCAGCCATCTGTCTGCCTGTAGCCCAAGAGAGAAAACTCCCAACTACCTCTCACTTAGGTATTCTCCCTGGGCCTTTTCCACTACTCTGTGGTCCTTTCCTTTATGAAGACCCAGCTTCTCCCCCAGCTGGGCCTCCTCTTCAATTGGACCTAGCCCTCCCTCCAGGTGCAAGCAGGTACCTTAATTGAGCTCTCTAGCTCCAGTTAACCCTTTCAGTGCCAATATGAGGTAGACAGCCCACCACACAGCCCTTAATCTAAAATACAATTAATTCAGACTGAGAGGATATAGCTGATTTTTTGCATATGGGAAAAGCATATCAAGTAGGTTTGATGCTTGGCCCCTGAGAACACCAAATGGAGAAAAAATTAGCCTGGTTATGTCTTTTGTGGAAGGTTTGACTGTAAAAAGGCACAGACTCCATGTTTCGAGTATAGGAAGGCAGGGTTTTCTCATCCCTTAGCAGTCAAAATATCTCACACTAGACCTCTTTCTGGATGCACCTCTCCCTCAACCCTTATTTTAGATTCAAATCTATCATCATGGGATATTTCCCTCTATTACTGGACACTATATACTCAAATTAGGAACAGAAACACAGATCCACTAAGGTTCTTGGGTGCCTAAACCCCAGATTTAGGCACCTAAATTCAATTTTTAGGCATCGCTGCAATCCACAAGCCACCTGCTCAGCTACTGCTTAACCCTGTAGGCATCCAAACTCACTCAGCGCCTAAGCTTTTGCAGTAAAAGTTCCCTATGTGCCTATGTTTCTGCCTCTGGACATGTGTATTACTGCCTCCCTCTAGGTGTCTGGATGCCCTGGACTGGGAGAAGCTAGGTGGGGAAACTCCTAATTCGCCTCAGGGACCCAATCCTGTAGGCATGCTCAGAGGCTGCCTAACTCCATACAAAAGAGCTGGAGGGGGAACCTCCCTTATAACCTTTAGCCAGGTGGTTAGGGTACTCACCTGGGATGTGAGAGACCTCCCAGTTTAAATCCCCCCTCTGCCTGGTGAGGTGAAAGGATCTGCACAGGGATGTGCTACCTCTCAGCGGAGTGCCCTAGCTACCAGGTTATAGAGTCATTATCAATCTTTCTGGTGCTCAATTAGTATTTAATTAATTAATCAATTGGAACAACTTTCATAGAAGAGATTGAGGGAGATCCACATCAGACTAATCTATAATCCAGTGGCTCAGACACTCTCCTGAGAGGTGGCAGAACCCTATTCAAATCCCTTCTCTTCATCAGGTGGAGGGGGGACTTCAACCTGTGGCCTCCTACATCCTGGAAGCGTACCCTAAGTACTGGGCTAAAAGTTATAAAGGTGAGCCTCTTCATTTTGTGTGGCATTAAGCAGCCTCTGAGCATGCCTGCTGGATTGGACCCCAGAAGCGTGTTTGGCAGAGGAGCACCTATCTTCTCCTGGTTCATGGATTGCTAGCCGAGAGAGGTGACTAAATCCAGGCATCATGGAGGCACCTGTCTTCATGAGGCAGACGGGGTGTAGGACACATCCCTCTGGTCGACATCTCTCATTGGCAAGGTTAGGCATCATGCCTCCTGGCATGCTGGATTTTGTAGCTCACATTCTAAGGTACCTATCTCTCCCCACATATCGTAGAGGGAGCCTAGGCACCTAACTCAGGCTTTGTGAATCACAGTGTGGTTCCTGTGATTTTTCTAGATGTTAGGCATTACAACACGGAGAGTTTGTGGAGCCGGGTCCAAAGGCTTCAAAATTGTTAAAAGAAGTTAATTTATCTTCTAACAATCTGGATCTCTTCATTTGGTTCTACAATGTAGATCACCAATTATTTATAAAATTGTTGTTAAATATAATTAAGAATTACTACAGCAACTGAAAATTGCCACATTGTCTGTTTGCTGCTGTTAGAAATCAGAGTTTTGCCAGGTGTCCAGGATCAGACAAAAACACTTCTATTGTTTAGAAAATGTGTGTGCGGGTGTTAGTTTTATGCTGATTTAGCGTAAAGAATGTAAATGTTTTCTACAAAAATCAAACGTCTTCATCTCTTCTCAGCACAACTACTGCAACTCCCTTCTGTACGGCCTGCAAATCCCAGCTTTCCAGATTCCAAAATTCACAAAAAACTGCTGCCTGCCTTCTCACATGCACAAACAAGCATGAACTTATCACTCCCATTCTCACAAAATGCCAGTAGGTCAGCATTCATTTCAGTATACTGTTCAACACTGACCTTGCTTTTAAAACCTTTCACATACTTAGTCCCCTGCAACTATTTAGCTGACTTCACGGACTTTGTCTCTCTTTCTGCTCTTCTTTTCAGGCCCTCCACTTGTCTAGAACAATACTCATTAATATGTTTTGCACTTATATAGTATGTTCATCTGAAGATCTCACAACCCTTTACAAAGGTGGATAAGTATTTCTCCCATTTTAGAAATGGTGGGGAAAGAGAAGTTAAGGTTGAAAGCCAAGATTTTCAAATATGGCTGGCTAAAGTCAGGCATGATTCATGAAAAAGAGGTTTGATTCTCAAAAGTACAGAGCACCCATACAACTCCCAACTGACCTCAGCACCTCTGAAAATCAGGCCACTGATTTAGGTGATAATTAATATGGATTTTGATATCTCATACCCAAATTTGAAACTTTTGATCTAAGAGACTTGTCGGCCACAATGGGAGTAGATTTTCTGGAATTTTTAAAAACAAATATTGATTTCAGACCCGATCTAGCAAAGCACTTAAGCACATGTTTAATTTTAAGTATGTGAGAAGACCAGTAACTTCAAAGGGACTTTTCACATGTTTGAAGCTAAACCCCATGCTGAAGTGCTTGCTAAATCATGGCCTTAGCCTTCTGCTTGCAGAAGCTTCCTTTTAATCCTATTAGCTCCACCTCATTTAAAACTTTCTGCAGTATTATTTTTCTTGGGAGCTTTCCTGCAAGGTGATTTCAGTGGAAATGCAGGTGCCCAGACAGTGCCCAAAGGCAGATGCTTGCCCCAAATTTGGGCCTGAGCAAGAGAGTCAACATGTAGCTTGGATTCCTGAGCCATCTCATTTTTGTAGGAAAAGATCCACTCTGAGAGTGTATTGAGGACAATAGGAACATTTTTACAATTGTTTTCATTGCCTGTGCTCATTTTAACAATCTATTCCTTTCCCAGCAAAGCATGGTACAAATCAATACGAAGCCCTTCTAAAAGCAGTCTGTATGAAACTTTAAGCAGAATGGTTAATTAATTTTTCTTTTTCTCTCATTATTCGTATTTTGACAAGCAAAGAACACAATGTCCACAGCTTATGTAGAGGGTAACAGGAAAACATTGCATTTGCAATTGTATTTGGTTTAGAAATCCCCAAACAGGAAATTATGTTTGTTTGCTTTTTCATAGGTCTCATGTGCGCCAGGCATTTGAAATATTCACAAATTAATGACGCCCCACTCACATTGCACAAAGCATTGCTGCCAGTTCTTTTTGAGTTTCCTTCCTCCCCTTCTTCTTCTTCAGATTCCATGGAATAAAATTAGCAGCTGTCTGCCAGGGTGAACATTTCATTTCAAAGTTCCGAGAAGGTGCTGACTGTCTGCCAGCTACTGAATTAAGAACAAAACAAATTACAAGCAACATCTTCCAACTTTCAATTACCTTTGGCTGAAAATGTGCATTTCTAGCCATGTGAACACCAAATCCACCATTAAACATGCAAAAAACAGATGTTTTAGAAAGGATACTTTAATATTACAAGAAAGATAAGGCAACACTTGATTAAAATAAGAATTGGATATTGATTAGTTTTACTAAAATTAAAGCTGCTAGATTCCTTATTTATGATCAGAAGGACCTTGTAACAATTTGAAGTTTAAGCTGGTGTAAATTAGCACAGCTCCACTAATTTCAGTAGAGCTATGCTTATTGACACCATCTAAGGATCTGACTCTTAAATTTCTAAATGGTATCTTAAAACCCTGTGAAGCACGGAATTCTGAAGGTGTTATCATTTATACAGTAATATTTTTAAAACACAGATATCAGTTTGTAGTGCATATAATTCACTTGAAAAAATACATTACTGGTTCTTTTACTGAAGAATTTGAGGTAAGGTGCAATATGGCATATCCAATGAGTTATCAATTGTCTTCAGTTTCATAATTTTCCACGTGCAAACTTTTTATTTAATGCTTATCCAAAAGTCCTTTTTTTTAAAAAAAAAACTTGCTTGTTTTAGTTTTATATCAATCTTTCCATTGCTGAACAAATTTTAAACAGCCTCACTTATTCTGCTTCTGACAGATTAAGAGAGTAGGCAAAATTGTGCAAAATGTTCAGAAGAGTAGGTTGTTTTGAAAGCACATTTTTACCTGGTTTGGTGGTTGTGATTGATTTGGTTCTGGTTTCCTGAGTGGCTGAGCCTATTCCAGGTAGTGCAGAAGTTTTGTTTTCATAGCACTGACGGTCTGGATCCAAGATTTAAAACAAAACAACAACAACATATAGTTTTAAAAAAAGGACCCTCTCCTGCAAACACTTCTGGTTTTAGAGCTTATTGTCATGAACAATCCCACTGAAGTCAAAAGTGTTATTGGAGGATTGGGCTCTGATATTGGCAACAAATTAGAGAACTAAATCCAGAAAGGATGAGATGTAAATGAATGGAAAATATAATAAGAAGAATTATGCCAATATCACACCCTTAGATCCAGAATTTTATCTCAGTTATACTAGTGTAAATCCAGAGTGACAATATTTACTTCGCTTCAGTTATTCTAGATCAAAAAGAAAAGGAGTACTTGTGGCACCTTAGAGACTAACCAATTTATTTGAGCATAAGCTTTAAGTGAGCTGTAGCTGTAGCTCACTTAAAGCTTATGCTCAAATAAATTGGTTAGTCTCTAAGGTGCCACAAGTACTCCCTTTCTTTTTGCGAATACAGACTAACACGGCTGTTACTCTGAAACCTGTCATTATTCTAGATCAGTGATTTTTAACCTGTGGCATGCAGACCCCTGGTGGTCCACAGACTATGTCTAAGAGGTCCGGGAAAGGTGACTAGGAAAATAAAATTTCAGATCCCAAAAAAGGCATTCAATTTTTCTGATCAATCATTGGGTATGTGAGTACTCCCACCTACAGGTCAAAACTTTGAAGTATTGTCATTACTAGAGAAGCCCACTGTTTAGGGCCCTGTCTCATGCTGTGTCAAATGCTGTGCTGAGCATGTGAAACGTTTATAGTTGAATTCTGTTCAGTCAGTTTTCAGTCTAAGACTTCTATGGTAGGGGTCCGCAGACCACAGGTTGAATTTCCAAAGGACATTCAAGATGAAAAAAGGTTGAAAACCCACTGTTTTAGATTTACACAACTATACATTAGGTAAAAATCTGGCATCCTACTCAAGCATCTTTGAATTTTTTATTCTAAATAATTCCCCATTCATACTTCTCTTCCTAATCTCTCTCACTCTAATATGAAATGTTATTCTAAAATAAACTACCTTACAACAATTAGTTTATCAGTTCTATCTATGTAAGAATATTTAGACTAGAAGCAATAGACTAGAGTGTGTTCATCTAGTAGCAGCAAAGTGAAGCAGGAGTTTCTAGTTCCAATTATAATCATCAATCCCATTTCCACTCAGGCAGCTGTAAGAGGCATTGAGGTGTTTATGCTGGAGGAGGACCTCAGTAGTAATTTTTACTCTAAATGGTGCACACTGCTGTTGCTTGCCATTTAAATTGTAGTTTTATTGACTTGCATTGGAGTTATATGATATTCTTTAAGTTTTGAAATTTAGTCATGCAAGATGTATTACATTTTTTAGCTTCATCTGGCTATTCCTTAGTAAAAAGAAAACAAAAAAATGCATGACTGAACCAATTAAGTAAATCCAGCAGTAAACTGCGTTCAATTTTAGCACATCCCAGAAGAAGGTGGTGACTTTTATTCCGCCTCTTTCCTTTGCCCTAGTGTTCTCAGTTGGAGAACAAGGATTGACACCAACTTTCTTTGGAAAGACTTCTGTTGGCTTTCGTTTGAGTGGAATGCTGTCATTCTGAATACAGGGAAATCTCTCAGGATATCATCAAAGGATGCAATGAGAATTTGATCTTTATTATTTGTATTATGATAATACCATAAAACTGCAGTCAGGATTGGACTTCATTATATTAGGTGTTGTACAAACATATAGCCTATACAGTATAATAATGCTTCAAAAGAAAGTGAAGCCCAGAATATTCCTGGCCGATTGTCAATGTTGTCATAGGGAGATTCCTTCCTGAACCCTACTGCAATTGGCTCATACCCTGGAGCATGACAATGAGTTACTTGGTCTTAACCTGTATGATTACAAATGTTATAATTGGTCATAAAGTTATCTAATCTAGTTTATAAATCCAGTGCTTGTCTCTAAGAGCCCCTATGATTGTGAATTCCACAGGCTGATATAGTCATTTATGAACAAGTATCTTCACTTATTTGTTTTAAATCTATCTGCTTTTAACTCAACAGGTGACACTCCCTGTTCTCTTACTATGGGACAAAGGAGAGACTGAGCAGTTTTAACTATACTCTCCATAATACTACAACTCCCCTCTTGCCATTGAAGACCCATGGACAGTTTTTCTCCACACGTTTCTAAAATCCTCACTAGTGGAATGAGAACTGTAATAGAAAAAAGGATTGAGTCCCTCCCTACTTGCACTGAAAACCATCACTATAGTGATTGTAAATGCAGCAAAAATATGCCCAGGTCATACAAACATCACACAGAATTGTCAGCTCCCAAAGCTGACATCAGTCTCTCTTTCATTGCCCTGGCAAACAGTGAACAGATAACAGGATACTGAAGACTATGGTGTTGACCTTTCCCTATTGGCTGGAGTGTATTTAAACTCAGCTCCTCTTAAGAATGATCTCAGACCAGCAGAGCTAAAACTTTTAAAGAGAAGGCCTTTGGTGTCTCTTTGGCAAAACATGCTGCTTTCTACACAGAGGGGGCCAGATTCTTCTCTCACTTAGGGCTTGTCTACATGTGAACAGGTTTCAGAGTAGCAGCCGTGTTAGTCTGTATCCTCAAAAAGAAAAGGAGTACTAGTGACACCTTAGAGACTAACAAATTTATTTGAGCATAAGCTTTCGTGAGCTACAGCTCACTTCATCGGATGCATGCAGTGGAAAATACAGTGGGGAGATTTATATACACAGAGAACATGAAACAATGGGTGTTACCATACACACTGTGACAAGAGTGATCAGGTAAAGTGAGCTATTGTGAGCTGTATGAGCTTATGCTCAAATAAATTCGTTAGTCTCTAAGGTGTCACAAGTCCTCCTTTTCTTTTTGCGGATACAAACTAACATGGCTGCTACTCTGAAAACTACTCTTATTGCAGAATCACAGTGTCTTTTTCTGGTTTGCTTTAATCCACAACAGCTATTCCCACTTTATATGCACCCCTACCTTATTCTGGAACAGCTTCCCTGTGTAGACTAGCCATTATACTGAAGTCAATGGGAGTAGCTCCTGTGTAATAGAGCAGAAATGGGTTACTTTCCTCTTCCAAACAGCTTTTTTCCTGCAGCTGTCAGATCTGTAATGCTGTAGCAGTTGAACTATTAAGATGGTTTCCAAATGTCATGCACCATTGATTAGGAAACAGGTTTTGATACCACAGAATTTGTTCTTTGCCGAATTCCTGATAATTTCAGGATGTCATGAGGCTCATTGTTAAGCATCATGAGATGTCTGACATGGAAAAATACAGAATAGTCCTGTTCAGATAAAGCCAGATTTAACTGAAGTTAGAAATTAATTAAAGGATATATGTCCATGGGGTATGGGCTCCTTTCTGGCTATTAAAGACAGACAATATAATGGAAACAGTGCAGTGGCAAGAAAATTACAAGTATATGCTAAGAGGGAATGGAAATGTTAACTACACAGATTGTTACAAAGCAACCATTATAATATAGTACAGAAAAAGAATAAGTATACTATATATTGAACACTTGTGTTTTCAATTTAACCTTATCAGATGAAAAATAGGTCTCTTCCAATGACCAGTCCATGGAAAATTATAAGCAAAATACACCTCCTAAATTCCACTATTCAAGTATAGTTCTGCCCTTAGTCATACCCATGAAACCCTGTTGAAACCAGTGAGGTTGTAAGGGCAGATTGTGACCCTTTGTCTATGCAATTGAGATCTCAGAAGGTAGAACAGTGGGCAGAATGTGTCCAGCTGTGTAAAAGATTCAGTGCCAAATCCAGAGATTGTAAGCTTTTGGGGGCAAGGACCATCTCTTGGTTCTGTGTTTGTACATTTTGATAGTGCAACCAAAGTAAGACCCAATTAACAGTGAAATGACTGTGATTATACATTCTTAATAAATTAGTGTCCCCTACTTTACTCACTATAGGTTCAATCTTTCAATAGGCAAAGCACACTCAACTCCCATCAGCAGAGGAGTTGAGGGCAATCGGTACCTCACAGGAGTGCTCAGCACCTTGCAGGGTCAAATCCTAGAACGCCATGGTTTACTAACACACTGCCAACTTATTCCCCAACTTGGCTTTCAAAAGAAAATAAATTCTTTTCAGAAATCGAATCGTCTCCCCTGTCATAGATGTCATTGACTGGAAGACTTTTCAGTATCATCAGTCTGTGGACCTGCAACGAGGTGGTTTTGATTGGAAATTAGATTTCCATTGGGAGCCGCTGCCAGAGCATGAAGAGAAGGTACGCCAGTCTGCCATCAGCCCCATCAGGTAACAGTTCATCAGCCAATATGCTTACTCTCCCCTCAGCAACACAATCACAAAATCTAACACACCCTCCAGCTAACTGAGAAGAGAGGATTACATTCACAGGTTTTTTTGGCCCGTAATTTTTGAGAGGAGAGGGTTATTGGTTTACATTAAGTTTACACATCCGGTAGGTTTTAATTTATTAATAATATTATTAGACTACAATAAGGTCTATGTTATGGCACGTGCTTCCAGACACAGACATTGATCCAAACAGTGTACAATCTGACAGCGGGGCTGGAACTATTTGTATAGTGGGGATGCTGAGAGCCATTGAACCAAACTGTAAACCCTGGATATAACGGAAACCACTTTAAGCCAAGGGGTGTGGCAGCACCCCCAGAACCCCTAGTTCCAGCATCTACACAAACTGAAAAGACAAGGAATGGGGGGAGGGGAAGATGCATATACAAAGTTATTAGGATAATGATAGTCACATGGCTTATTAATTAAATGTTGATGTGGGGTGTATGTGTGTGTATAAGTTTAAAATATGCTAATTTCCCCATCCCTTGACCCTCACTCAACCATTCCTCTCTTGCCTCTTTCTCCTGTACCAATTTCCAACTTCAGTTCCATATTTCCTTCCCTCCATAGAGTTGAACAAGTCAGTCATGCAATAAATGAAGTAGATTAATAGTTGATGTACTCAATTAGGCTCAGAGCCTCAAGGATACTTAGGCACCTAACTCCAAATTGAAAGCAAAAGGATTTTATATGGAGTAGAAAAAAGTGTGGGAATTGCAGATGACTGAGGTGGAGCAGCGGGAAGAGGGATGACAAAATAAGAGACAAGTAGGGAGAAGTAAAGTGTGGCAGTAAAGTAAAGTGTGGCAGAATTATGCAGAGCCTTAAAGGCAGCCACAAGAAGTTTGAGCTTAGTGGAGGTGGACAAGGGGGGGGCCAGAGGAGGGTTTCAAGTGGGGAGATGTGGTCAGATCAACATGTGAGGATAATCTTATCTGCTCTATTTTTATGGCCTGGAGGAGGTGATGAAGTAGTTGAGATGAGAATCTGGGGGAGGTTTAATCTTTTTTCTCTGTTCACCCAGCTAAGAGCCTCAAAATATTGTGCAGGAAAAAAAAAAAAAAAAAGGCTGCAAGATTTGGATATCACCTAGAAGTGTCCGAAGAGGGAGGAGTTGAATTCAGACCTAGTTTACTGAGTGACAGGGAGAATGGTGGTGTGTTCAGTAGTGACAGAGAATGAGTGGAGGTCAGAGGCATTCAATGAAGGTGGCAGTGTAGTGCTGGTTTGGCAAGAAAAATGGTAACATGAAGGAAAAGAGAACAAATATGTAGTGGAAGAAGTCTGTGCAACAATGAGAATGATTTCTGAGGCATTCAGTGGGACAGAACAGACAAATTGGAGGTTGAGGTGAGCCAGGGTTGGGGGTTAGTAGGACAGTTTACAGTGGGGGGGTCAAGAAGGAGAAAAGAGTCAATGGTGGAGGAGAGAAGTGAAGGGATTCAGCAACAGAGTCAGTGGAGAAAGAGGAGGATTGAGCAGGGAGAATGGGGAGGGGCGGGGGGGAATGAGTATAGAAGAGCAGTCATAGACTTGAATGGACTGGAGGTCACAGAGGGCTGGGGAATGTTGGAAGAGATGAGGCAATAACCTGAGAGACAGAACTCTGCTACTGAGAGATCAAAGAAGCAGCAGCCTTTAGTGATTCCACAGTTTAGTTGACCCAATGCCAGGCACATCTCTTGGCTGGTCCACGCTGACCGCAAACTTATGGCCAACATCAGGTCAGCTAACTCAGGTGTTCATAACCATGTTCAAACACGGTAAAATTGTAGGTAAGCCCTAGAATCTAGGCTAATGAGTAACCTTGGTGAGAAGACTGAGGGCAGGACTCAAAAACAGAGAGGGTGCTAAGAGCAAGAGGGTCAGAGGGAAGGAAGCAGCTTCTTCTCTGCAGAGCTTTACACAATAGTGTCTTGCCTGGGGTGTCTGCAAGTGTAGTTTTGGCCATCTCCGTTTAAAGTAAACAGCAATTGTGTACATTTGTAAAATAAATAAATTACACTGGGAAATACCCTGAGCCCCATTTCTCTCCCAACAGCAAAATGGCTCACTGCAAAGTCCCAAAATCTGCCAGTAGTCAGCAAGTGGAAAGCAACACACACACACACACACCCCTACCTTTTAAACTAGAAACACAGTTGACACTTTAAAATTCCCCTGCTACCCTCTCAGTGATTGTAAGGCCCACCACAGGATCATACATTGTTTTATAGAGACCTCTCCATGATCAGAAAGAAAAGGAGTACTTTTGGCACCTTAGAGACTAACCAATTTATTTGAGCATAAGCTTTCGTGAGCTACAGCTCACTTCATCGGATGCTTATGCTCAAATAAATTGGTTAGCCTCTAGGTGCCAAAAGTACTCCTTTTCTTTTTGCGAATACAGACTAACACGGCTGTTACTCTGAAACCTCCATGATCAGAGTAAATCTCATTCTCTGTTTAACTCTCCATCCTAAATTGCAGCAAGATTCACTTTTAAACTGTGCTCTGTCTAGAAGTCCCGTGGTGCCTGGTGGAGTAGTGGCAATGGACCGACATTACTTCCAAAATATTGGCGCTTATGATTCCGACATGACTCTGTGGGGGGCAGAAAACCTAGAATTATCTATAAGGGTAAGAATCTGAAGAAAAATGTCAAGTAACTATTGTGTGTTGAAGAGAACCGCATTTAAGAGCCCAGAAGCAACTCAGAAAATAAAAACCAAATACAAAACTGCATCAGGTGAAGAGAAATTACTGTTTTCTCAGAGAAATCTACCCCTAAAGTTGTCCAGCAAGATGTCAAGTGACAACACACAGAACCACTAAGTTAGAAGCAGTATGTCATCAAAACAAAGTCTCATTGGCTGACCCTCATCTCATGAAAGGACAATATTTTTAGCACCTTCTGAAAGCTGCATTTTGCAAATGAACCCTTTCATGCATGTAGTATTTGGAAAGTGTTAGCTGCAGAATCTTAACAACTGGAATGGACACAGCAGTGTGCCTTTAACACATGTTTAACAATTAATGTTAAAGACTTGAGTAAATCAACAAGTTGCACACATGTTAAAGACACACTGCCTTTTCTACACTAGGCTGTTAATACATGTTAGCTAACACCTCCCAAATCCTAGTCTAGATAAGGCCTCAGAACACAAGCAACCAAATTATAGCTGCCTCCTTCATGGGTGCACTGGGAGAATGGACTTCCTCCTCCTTCTGAGGGCCTCCTCCTTGGGGCATCCCTAATTTGGCCCCATCAGTATTGCTATCAGATAAAATGAATCCACAAGGCTACTGGCCAGAACAGATTTTTACTCATGTCAGTGTCTATTTCACCTTGCTTTGCACAGCTCGATTACTTACCATTTGCTAAATGGTGTTGATAGCGATGTACTGCCTGCATAGCGGATACACCATGTTAGAGTCCTTTTTGTCTTCATCTGTGTTACAGGCCTGGCTCTGTGGTGGTTCTGTTGAAATCCTTCCATGCTCACGGGTGGGGCACATCTTTCGAAATCACATCCCGCACACTTTTCCCAACGAAGAGGCTGCAGTGAGGAACAAAATCCGAATAGCAGAGACCTGGCTGGATTCTTTTAAAGAGATTTTCTACAAGCATGACACAGTGGCATTCCTAATTAGTAAAGTAAAGACATAAGTGATGGTCCATCTCAGGAGGGAGTAAAGTAAATCCTTACCATTTGGGGAAGGGGAGGAGAGAGAGTTTTTCTTTTCATAGCTGATGAATGCTGCCTGTTAATGTCCCACCTATTGTTTAGCCACTTCCAGAGGGAAATAATTTTGTCTGAAGAGAAACAGCCAGCTAGTACACCAGACTCAGGAAAGCATTTATTGAGGTAAAACACTCACAGTAAAGGTGACATCCTGTTTAGCTCAGGGTTGTCCAGAAGAAACTGGCTGTA
Organism: Eretmochelys imbricata; assembly: GCF_965152235.1. Classification (NCBI taxonomy): domain Eukaryota; kingdom Metazoa; phylum Chordata; order Testudines; family Cheloniidae; genus Eretmochelys; species Eretmochelys imbricata. Next base: position 204,215,400 of record NC_135573.1, on the reverse strand, counting down.
TTCTCACAAAACTAGAGTGAAGCACACAGGAAGATAACAGAAAGGCTCTAAGAGCGACAGACACCCCAACCACGATAAACCAATTAGATTTTCATTTGAGGAGTCATAAGGATGCATTGAAAAGGGGATTGGATACTAGCAGCCATTCTGTCTTACAGTTAGGGTGTGGTACCATAATGACAAAGCATCACTCCTCACAAATCCTCCTGGAGTGACTCAGCCTGCTCCAGAACCACAGTTTAGGTGGTGGCTGTTTGGGTTCAGCCCTGTGACTGAAATATGTCATATACCCAAACATGGGTTTCTTAAAATCCAAACAGCAGGGTTGTGGACAATCCTGCTGCTAGCCCTATTTCTTTGGCTCTGGTACATTTAATTATACCAGGAACCTTTTCCACTCACTGGTAGGGCAGAAGTTTGAGCAGTTTTAGCAAGCAGGTGAAAAAGTAGAATCAGTAAAGGAGAGATGTCATTAATTTTAAAATGCGGTGCTTACGAAACTGAAGACTGATGCTACATCTAGCATTGTGTGGGTTGGCACTTAGCACTGTATGAGTTTCCTCAAACAATTTTGGCACTGCATTTCAATCCTGATCTGCCAAACTCCAGTTGCTGTAGTCCTGAGTTGCCCAATCATGCTAAATTTTATGATAAGTTTGAGACTATATCAAACTAATATTTTTCATCTGATTTTTTTCCAACTGAATTTTCTCTTGCTACTTATATTGCAGGACTTGAACCCCATGGGCCAAATTTCCATCTAATTTATACCCCTGCTGTCTCTTTGAGTCAATGAGCTAGCAGTGTAACTGAGAGGAGAATGTGAGCCCAGGTCTGCAGAGATCAATGACTGGTTTCTTATTTCATTTAATAATTAACTGAAGGTGCTTCTTGTTAACCTGGTAATAACTTTATCCTGAGCTAGTAAACCCTTCAGCTTCCAGCGTTGCAGTTTATGTGCTATCAAAACCTTTGCCTTTGGCCTCAAAGTTTATTTTGCTTAGGTTACTGTTATTATATCACAAATATGAAGTACCCTGAAATGATATTCATGTTCAGCTAACGTAATATTAATCTATTACCTTCTTCCACATACAGTATTTTTGTGTTAGTATAGCATGGTGTATTAATCCATACAGGTAATGAATGAAATAATTTGCAATGCATTCACTTGCAATCATCATAATAGTCTTGTCCCTCCGCGATTTGTTGAATTAATAGGGTAAATAGGGCCATCTACTGGCCACTGGAAAAATCCAGGGAATATTAGCTGAACATTGACATCTATTAAGTATTTAGATTTTAAGCAATTTAGATTGCGTTATACATTTTTTTCCATTCAGAATTTATTTTTTCTGGGTCTGAACTCTTAGGATCTTAGGATTCTTCATCGCAGGCTCACAGCTGGAATAGTTTATGTGACAGAAGAAAATAACATATCCTATGAATATTATTCAACCATTTATGTTATTATTTATTACCAGTATTACCGTGCTGCCTAGAAGCCGTCATCATGGACCAGGACACCATTGTGCTGGGCACTGTACAAACACAGAACAAAATGATGGTTGCTGCCCCGTAGAGCGTCTGCAGAAATAAATTATTCACATAATAAAATGAGCAATTAATGGGAAAAATAGTCAAATCAATTGTTTATATATACAATTTGATCAGTATTACTGCATATGTTAGACCAACTTCTAAGCTCATTCAAGAGAAGATTTTGATCTGTTAAAGCCAGGGCATTAAATGGCAATTAATAAGCCAAATTCTAACAGCCTATGCAACCCCATTGGTTTCAGTGCAGTTAGTGTAGAATTTGTTTTTTGTTAAAAAGAGGGCAAAGAATTACTGATTTTGCAAGATAATTGTACTTGTTATGGATGATGAAAATCCTTATTCCCGCCCCATTTTTAAAAGATCTTTCCACAGTATGCATCCGATGAAGTGAGCTGTAGCTCACAAAAGCTTATGCTCAAATAAATTGGTTAGTCTCTAAGGTGCCACAAGTCCTCCTTTTCCTTTTTGCGAATACAGACTAACACGGCCGTTACTCTGAAACCTGTCATTGTAACTTGCTGTACATACGGGGTGGCAGAACTGAGCCCTCCCTGGGCAGTATACTTCTTTTACAGCTTCTCAAAACCAAATATATTAGTACTTGTTTACTATCCATTCAACTGCTCTATGCTTTCTCATATAAGGCTGAGAAGCCAGACTGCAACCAGCGCCTTCAACTCCAAAAGCGACTGGGCTGTAGAAAATTTCATTGGTTTATATCAAATGTATACCCCGAACTCTACCCACCAGCGTACAAACCAAGATCCTCTGGCAAGGTAAGAGGGAAATTTATTATTATTTGTATTACTGGAGTACCTAGAGACCCCAGCTGAGATCAGAATCCCATTGTGCTAGGTGCTGTACAAATATATAGTAAGAGACAGTCCCTAGCCTGGACAGTTTACAATGTAAATAGACAAGGCAGATAAAGAATTGGAGGGAAAACAAAGGCACAGGGAAGTAAAGTGACTTGCCCAATATCACACAACAAGTTCCAACTCAGGAAGTGAACCCACTTCTCCTGACTCCCAGTCCAGTGCCCTATTCCCTAGCTCATGCTGCCTCCCCAAAAGTTATAGGATTTCACATTTAATAATTATAACTTATTAAAACACACATTTAATAAAACTGTTTAATGGGCCAAATCCTGAGGCTCTTAGTTTCTAGTCAGTCCTTTCTCAGGAAAGTTCCTATTGACATTAATGAGAGTTTGCCCAAGAAAAGACTAAGCATTGTTTTAGGATCTCAAAATCTGACCCAATGTGAAAAGGCTTAGTGGCACCTCAACGAGCGTGAGAGCGAGTATGTGTACATGAGCAGGGGATCACATCCTGAGCTCAGAGTGTAGACATAGCCCTAGCATTCTGGTTGATAGATTCAGAAACTGTAATATAATATACTACTAGTTATCCTCATATTGTATGGAATGATATATAATTCCACGTTTGTCATAACATACCAGGATATGTAATATGGTCATGATACTGAAAACATTCTTGTGACTAATGTATTAAATTCAGTACCATATACACAAACAGGGCAATTATTAGAGGTCATCAGAAAATAGGGTTTTTTGTGGAAAATAGTGACTCTCTGTTGAAAACTGAAAACCCAAACCCAAAAATTTGGAGAGTTTTGGGTGTTCAGTTTTTCTGACAAAAATATCAAACATTTTCAGGGAATACAGACAGTTTCTGCAAAAATTTTAATTTTGTCAAAAACCCAGTTTGCCATAAAAAAATTGTTGGAAAAGGTTTGACCAGATCTACTAATGATAAAGTGGAGGTTTAACTTTAACTTTGCCAAATAGCATTGGGCCAAGCTAATCTCTTGTGTCACTCTACTGACAAGGCTCAGTTTCGCTCAATATGCAAGACTATTTGATCTTGCCTATGAGTGAAAGAACTCTACTGGCTGAATAATTAGCCAAAGCACATACAATAAAAAGGATACAACCCAAGCATCATTAAAAGTTAATTAAAAGACGTTTCCTTTTTAACTGATTGTACTTTATTTCAGTACAAATATTTATTTGCAGCTGTACAATACTGGTGTTGGCTTCTGTGCAGATTACAGATCTGCATGGGGTGCTGCAGAAGGTCCTATTGAGCTGTCTCCTTGTAGTGACAATATTAACCAGGTATTGTATATTTAAAGCTTTTGTGTACTGGCATCAAATTTAAGGCCCCAATTCAGGAAGGTATTTAAACTGGTGCCTAACTAACTTTAAGCATTGACTTCAATAAGAGTACTCGTGCTTAAAGTTAAACAAATGTTTACATACTTTCTTGAATCAGGGCCTAAATGCTGACCAGCTAAATTACTGCAACAATATGTCTTGCTGATTCTGTCCCATCCAAAAAATATGGGTTTTTTTCCATTTGGGAATCAGTTCATCTGAACCTTAAAATATTGAGGTTCACCACACCACTATCCCATGATATTTTCAGTATTCTCTATACTAAAAATGAAAAATGTATGTGATTGGACTGAAACACAACAAATACTGCAGTATATTGAATTATAGCAAATGGTAAATGTCAAGATTTTCATGAAGTTGACTGTTATTTTTTCAATCAGTTTTTGGAAAGTTAAGAAAGGGAAAAATCGTATTTTAGTTAATATAAGAATGATTAAGAATGATTACTTAGCACACTGCTTGACAGAACAATAATTTAAAGCAAAGATTTACAATACAGCAAAAACATTCATTCATTCATTCATTCAAATGAAATCTCAGTAAGCAGTCTTTGTCTAATGAAAATACAAACAGCATTGTGACAGCTTTACTGTATTCTGCCTCTCCTTTTTAAGGTAATATGCAAAGTGTAATTTAACCACCAACACCTAGGATATGTCTGTTCATTTTCCATGACAGATATTTAAAGCTGGCTTCTGTTTTTCACCTGAAATTTTTTGAACATTTTAGGTCATTTTGATATTTAAGTATTTGATCTGCAGCACACTCAATCATCTACATTAACTAAAGTGTTTCTGTCCCTTTGTGGATGCAAAAATGAAAGCCTGGCTTACATCAAGCTAAAAATGAGGTCTTTACTTTTTATCTCCATAGAGGTCAGTCAACAATACTGAGTTCTGCAATAACGTTAAACAATTAGAACTCTATGCTCTGATCCTTTTACATCTAAAACTCCCATTAAAGATAGGGGAAGTTTTGGTAGCTCAAGAAATACAAGACCAGGACTTTAGATTGTATATGCCAATATTTGTGTCTTGATTGGTTTGTAAAAGTTCTGCTTCCTGATTGACTCAAAGATAGATGTTTTCCCCTGAACTTTTAAATTCATCTCTCTTTTTGAATGCTGAAAATGAACTCAGTGGGAGTTGAAACTGTCCAGCACATGTGGATTGGGCCTGTGAGTACAAAGTGATTATTTATTATTTTCAGTAGCATCCGGGGAAATGGAAGACTAGGAAGTTTAGGGAACAAATATAGCAACTCTAGAATAACAGAGATGGATTTTTCCCATAATCTGATGTCTGGGAATGTCCCACCAGCCGGACATTCCCAGACCTTTTAAAAAAAACAAACAAACCAGAAAAACATTGCCTACAAATATTATATTCTGCATCTACTTTGTACATGTTATCCAATCCTAAAAACCTTTACTTATGGAAATAGTCCCAGGAAAGTAGTCGTGCAAGGACTACTTGTAAGAAAATAGGTTTGCAGGTTCAGGCCTATTGTGTCTCCTTCATTCATCTTGGCATTGTATGTTAACAGACAGGAAATGATTTTGGATACTAGCAACTAAAAATGAATTGGAATATTCTTCAACTTTATTAATGCAAACAAACCCTTCTTTTTCTAGCATTTTGAATATAACAGTATGAAGGAAATCCGGTTTGGTTCCGCTCTGCAGTTTTGCTTTGATGTCAGACATGAGAAGGTTATCCTTCAAAACTGTACGCAAGAGGCAGAAAATAACCAGCAACAATGGGATGTCCAAGAGGTGTGTAGTGATTTTGTGATGAAGCTAGACTAACTGAAAACAGCCCAAAAGTTGTGGGGAAGGGGTTACCAGAAGTTTTAGATTACGGTTTCACTGCATCACAGTTTGCATCTGAGGTACTGTGAAGCTATTTGTCCTATTCACACCAACTTCCTCAGACAAATTTAGTTAAGAATAAGAATTAAAGCAATCATTCTATAGAACCGCATGCTCTAGAACCCCTTGCTTGGCTTGAATTGGATCCCTTTTGGGAGTAGGATGGGGCCTTAAAATTCCCCCTCTACTGCAGTATAGGAGTATCTCCTTCTATAAGAATTCAGTATTATTCAGTGGAATTCACCCAGCAAGGTAGGAAATTATCTGCAGCATGGGAAATTTTAAGGCTCCAGGTCAATATATGGAACAAAGTGTTAAAAGAGATCTAGACAGATTTATAAATGGGATTGTATGATGGGTTGCTTGTCATGGTAGGGGGCAGAGCTCAGCAGCCCTGGGACTCACCAGTTTATGTCTTATGTTCCTAGAAGCTCATGTGTCTAGGCTTCAGACAGCTACCTGCAGGGGTCAGGAAGGGATTCCCCCACCGCTGCCAATGTATTCTGTTTTTGTTTTTTTTTGTCTCCTTCCTGTGAAAGGATAGAAGGACACTGAACACTGGACAGGGTGGGCGAGGGCTCTGAGGTGGCATGAAGCATTCTCTGTCTCAGGTGCTTGGCTGGCTGGTTCTTGCTCATATGCTCAAGGTCTAACTGATCACCATGTGTGGAGTCGGAAAGGAATTTTCCCCCAGGTCAGATTGGTGGTGACCTGGGGGTTTTTTCACCTTCTTCTGCAGCATGTGGGTGAGAGTCACTTGCCAGGATTATCTGGGTATATCTCACTTAATCATTTCCCTGCCATTACAGGAGCCTCGGGCACTGGTGTCTGTCGTTCCCACCTGTTCTCTCCCAGTGGCACATCATTGTCTAGTCCTCTGTGGACTGTAATACTTTGGTCTAATTTCAGTTGTTGGGTTTAGTGTGCAGATGCTGGGTGGTGTTGGTGGCCTGGGATATACACAAGGTCAGACTAGGTCCCTCCTGGACTTAAACTCTGACTTGATGAACTTCCAGTTTTTCTACACACAGAACAGGTGCATGGCAATCACATGCGTACTACAGCTCAGAGTCTATTATAGTTGCAGTTATGGGGCACTTCTGCTACCATTCTACTTCCTAATCCCAGTGAGGATTCATTTTCCCCAGCATTGGACTAGGTTAGTCTTGGCAAGACACAGTCCAGCAATTTATGCTGGGGACAACATTTACCCTCTAAAAAGCAGAAGGCACTGGGAGTGGGGTGGGGTCTGATCTTAATAGGTGCTGAGTATGCACAACTCCCATTGGCTCAATTGGAACTATGGGTACTCACCACCTTTCAGGATCAACCCTAAGGCTTTTTCAGTAATGATTAAATTTAAAGTATTACTCCAAACAAAGAAATAATCACTGATCCCTACTGATTGCATTTCTTTGTTAGAAGTTTAAAATACACATTCTGATCTTTATTGAAAGTCCTTTACTTTTTCTCCATTCCTTCTGTCCCTTTTTTGTCTTTTTGTAGAGTGGAATGATTGTCCACATCCTTTCTGGTAAATGCCTAGAGGCGGTGAAGATTGAAGCTGAGAAGGACTTGTCCTTACATGTATGTAACAAGAATGAGAATCAGCTGTGGCGATTTGATCACTCACATGTGCTAGATGAGAGATGACTGACAGGTCTATGTGAAGACTGTCTCCAAACCTCACGGTCACTTTCATTTAGGATTCAAGACACACAGATTCCTGCATGCAAAAGAAAGTTATGTATGTCTGCCACGGTCTTCAGGAGATGCTAGAAAGACCTTGCTTGGAAAGTCTTGCTCAAGTAATTGCAGTAGGCTCCTGGTTTAACCAACTCAAGCGAAAAATTACTATTTGTTCTCTTCAACCAGAGAATAAAAGTACTGTGAGTATCGGTAATGACTCTGCAGCTCTACACCTGCAGAAGACAAGAAGTTTGCCCTTTTAAGGAAACTTGGAAGACAAATTGCCAAAGGGTCTCTCTTCTAAAACTTCTAAGAAAACAGGAAGATGAATCTTTGTGAAACTTTAGAAACTCTCTCAAAGGAAGTCTGCCTTGTTGAGATGAGAGTTTAGCCAAGCTGTACAGTGTACTTGACCCATATAAAACAAAGTAGGTTTTGTATGTATCAAAGTAGAACATAATTACTTTTGTAAGAAATAGTTAATATATTCCTGTCCAAATACACTGAGCCAATACCCCATTCTCAGTGAGATTGCAGTGTGTGTGAATTAGCTCAGAACTGGGCTACATCTTGTTCTTGTTAAAAATTCTCATTGATGTCAATGGGAGTACAATCAGGCTCCCTGTCTTTGGCCCATTGTCTCTTGCCGCCTTAATCCACAATCTAAATTGGATGGGACAATGACTCCAAAGAAATGGATAGATGTACAATGTTCACGCTTTAGTTTCCTTTGGGATTTAGTAACTCCTTGTCAGCAAACTTTCCATTAGTAGGCTTCAGGACACCCAACAAGAGCAGAGTGTGAAATATTTAGGAGAAAAAAACCTCCCAAACAACATGTATTTTGACATGAAATTTATTGAAGGTATTCCATTTTGACTCATAAAACGTTGGGAAGAATTAATGTACTAAAGCAAAGTATCACTAATGTACTAAAGCAAAGTTGTAAAACTTCCAGTTGAAAGCAGAAAATGGAAGAACTTTAGGTGCACAAGACTTTATAGCTACGTAAAAAGAACATATTAGTGTTTGCTTCCTTTTCCTGTATCTGCTGCTAGCTACTTTAAAGAATAAGAGTGTTGACATTGCTGACTCTAGAAAAGAGGATTCCTATAACCCCTTACTCACCATGGGTCTCATAGATGGTCCTCAAAAGTAACTCATCAAGGTTCTTTTACTGGGAGCGTGATCATGCATCCCTTCTGACCTCAAGTCTCTCACTGAAGTTAACAGCAATTATTATAATATCAGGACCATAGTGTCAGGCTCTCTGTGTCAGAAAGTCTAACTTGCATGAACACTTTATCTGGAGTCCTTAAATTAGGAATTAAATCAAATAGGGCTGACACCTTCAGGTGCTTCCAAAATAGGAGGGGGAGAAGCTTGGCAAAACAGAGAGGTGATTGCAGGATGGAGCCTGTTCCTAACTACCTGGCTTTCCTTTAGATCAGCTCACAATTCATTTCCATATCAATCAATCACAGCTTTCAGACAGTCATTAGGGGGCAGCACATCACTATTGAAACCTAATTTATTGTGACTTTTTTTAAAGAGACAGAAAATGTTACTATTACTAAGATTTAGAGCAAATTGACTTTGCAGTGGGGCTTGGCACAAGGCTGAAAATAACAGAATGTTCTGTTCAGAACAATCCAGGTGTCAGCCTTTGGGAAATCCCAGAAAATAACATTCAACAATAGAAATCAGTCACAACAGAAGAAACGAACATCATTGAGTGCTGTGTCATCAATAAAAATATTATGGTATGGTTCCTGTTTGGTTTCAATGCCACAAATTCCACCTCTTGTGCACGAATTACTCCATCCACCATAATCACCAAAACTACCGCCTGTTCCTTCTATGATAGCACCACTGCTACAGCGGAATTTGATACTGTTAGCGGCTGTATCGTCTAAAATTCCTTGGGGTTCTTCAACTTTCAGCTGAAAGGATGTTAGGAACCCAGTTGGACACCAAGTGATTCCTGACCATTGCCCAAACCTAGGGGGGGAAAGAGAATTTCAATATATTTTTCTCTACTTGTTGCATAAAAGTTAGTGAAATGTTATTTTAATCAAGTTTGATCAATTTTTAAAATGGGAAGTATGCCAGATTTTCTGGATTATTTTGAATGTATTATTTATTATGTGTTGAACACCAGCTGTGTTTGGACTCTGCAGAATACACAGCGGATACCATTCCTTACATTCGAAAAATAAAGTGACAGCACAATGACAGCAGGTTATCACAAGCTGAACTCATGACAAAGCAGCAAGAAGCTTTTCCTGTCTGAGGGCAGGAAAAAGTTGGAACAAAACTGAAGAAATGTGAATGTCCTGTTCACAGTATATGTGTCAAACTCAAGAAAACCTGAGAAAACAAGATTCACTGTAGATATATGCACACCAGAAAAAGCCTTAAAGTAAATCCATTCACATCAGTGGAAGTAAGAAGAGAATATGTTTCTTAATATCAATTTAAAATAGCTTGGAGTTTACTCTTTGTTGCCTGCAATAATTGTAAGTGTCTGCCTGGAAAAAAATTATACCCATACTTCAAAATCTGGATTTATGTTATGTCCACTCTTTAAAACTTTGATATTTACATGAATATTAAGAATATCTAGAGTGTTCATAATTAATGTCAACAAACATTTTGGAAGGGATATTAAACCTTGTGCTTCAGGATTCAGGCCAATCTCTAACTATCAGAAACCAGGATTAGACCTATGCAGGGTGCATTCTCCCATCTGCCTACTGGAAGATCATTGCATGTCTTCTGAAGCACCTAGGGCTGGCCACTGTAGGGGAGAGGATACTGCACTAAATGGACTTGAGTCTGATCTAATATGGCAGTTCTTAAAATCAGATAATATAAACTCAATTAAATGACTGAGCCATATATATCAGTGACCCACAGATCCTTTCATACACAAATTACATTTAAAAAACACTCTTTATATTACATAAATACATTGATACAACTGATAGAGGGTGAGGCATTCAAAGTTGAAACTGATAAGTGGGCCCTTAAGGGGACATCATCAACTTTAAAATAATCACATTTCTGTCTGAACATTTCCCTATTACCATTACAAGTAATGCCAAAGACTATTATAACTGAAAAATGAAGGGGAAATATTTCTCTTTTTTTTTTTTTTTCTGTTTCTTTTCGTTGTGCATTTGGCAGAACTTGGTGTATAGTCACTTTCACTGTTTCCCCTCTGTAGTCAGCCAGGTCCTGATCCTGCAATCAGATCTATTAGCTGAACCCCTCCACTTATGCAGTGCCCCATTGGGGTGGAAGGGTCTACGCTAGTAGATCTGATTGCAGTGTCAGGGCTTAGTTACTTAGTTTCCGCTGCTTGGGCAGAACTTTTTACACAGCAAGGTGGGGAAAGAAAAAAATATATAAAAACAGGGAAATGTGATTGCCAACATTTTGGCCTCAGGAGCAGGTAAAGTACCTGGGAATTACTTTAAAGTTGTTATTTTTAAAGTGACTAGATTCCAGATTGACTGTGTCCCTATAACACAAGTTGTTATAAGAAAACTGTAAAGGCCAAATATTCAAGTGAGGATGAGGTGTCAGTTTTAACTTTAAAGACCATCAAAGCGTGCCTGGGGTAAAAGGTAGGAAATTCAGACACAACACAGTCAATGTCTGCTATTTAAATTGTAGCCTTTTCTCTCTGAATTTTGCAAATCATGCATAATTAATACCTTGAGCCAAATTCATTGGGCTACCCTGGTGTAACATAGACCATTACATGGCCGCTTCCTCGGTAGTAGTAAACAATTATATTCCCAGCATAAAAACTTAAAAAGAGCAACCTGGAGGCAATAACAGGCTGCACTGTGGTTGACAGTGCTACAAGTTCTCAGGTTCCTCATCTTCTGGTTTACTATAGATCAAGCAAAATATAAAAGGTTGAAGTACCATTAAACTTACTTTCCAGAATCAGATTCAACGGTATAGACAGCACTATTCGTACTGTTGATTTGTATGCAAAATAAACGGATCCCATTTAGTGCAGTGTCATCACTAGCTCCTCGATACTCCTCCACCTAAAATATACAGAAATACAGTAAGATCATTAACATGATAAGAACCTATAGCTCTGACGAGGGTATGGATAAAGTAATCAGGTTCAGTTACCTTTACACTATATCCCGTAGCATAGAAATGTTCTGGGCACATATCAATCCATGTCCAAGCGCCCCAAGGTCCTCCATTAGTGACGTTTATTGAGCTGTAATACTTTCTGTTTGAAAAAGTGCCATTAGCACGGATTTCTCTTTCACCAAAGACTGGGCAGACACAGGCTAAGCCAACCAAAAGGAGAATAGGACTGGCCTGCATTTTATAACAGCTGGATGAAGTAGTGTGAGCCACAGCACTAGTTACTGCACTCTGTCTTTTATACCCCATTTTATCTCTGCCAATTTGATTAAAATAACAAATGTGTTCAAGATTGTCACATGGGAAAGTAGAACAAACAGTGTGTTTTGCAATGGTGATTTACTGGCTCGTGTTCTTAAATTAAATCTGGAAAGTCTGCAGCCCTCAGGTTCTGCCCTGAATGAAATATATCAGTGCACAGTGAAATGTTGCATTTTTGTTCCTAGGGGTTATTTATTACATAGTTTATCTAATTATTTAGGGTCAGATTCTGTCACCCTTACTCACGTTGACTAGTACATTATTCTGAAAGTAGTTCCATGGAAGGTTCCTAATGGAAAGGTGTCCACATCACAATTGATTAGCAGCCTTATAGAGACCTGTAGGAGATTTGTATTCCCTTGGTGCCACCTTAACTTGGAAACAAATCCTATAGTCCTTCAACATAACTTCCATTGAAGTCAATAGGAGTTTTGTCTGAGTACCGGTGATGATATGGCAATCTATGTACAGCTTATGAATGCTATTTGATATTATGAACTCTGTGTATGGTTATCAGCATCGCCGACCTCAGTGATTCAAACTCCAAAATCATGATTCAGACTCCAAAAAAATCTTGAGATTGGCCCAAAAAATCATGAGATGTTTAAAAAAGATTATGTTTTGTTTTTTCAGTATGCCTTTTGGCTACTGAACTGCCCCAGCCCATTCTGAGTCTGTATGTGACAATTAGTCTTGCCCACAATCCCAAATGTATTAAGTAAGGTGATGTGGACCTCCTGGTCAGGAGCTCTCACCGCCACATCTAGCCACCCCCTGGCTAGCAATTAATCTTGTCCCCAGTCCCTTTATCAGTTCTGTCCCCACCCAGTCCCCCCATCAGTCCAAGCCCCCATCGATTCAGCCTCATCCCTCCCGTTCAGCCTCCCCCAGTGTGCTCTACTCCTCCTGGGGTTCTTCACTCTCTCCCATGCTTGGGTGGACTGCAGCCAGGTCCCCGCTCCTCCTGCCATGCTATGAGGGGTAAGCTCCAGGGACTTTTCACCCCCGTCTGTCCCTTCCTGGGCCAGATGCTACAAGGGGAGAAGGAGGAGCAGAAATGCTGCCCTGTCCATTTTTCTCACAGTAGGAGAGGGGGGATGAGGGAGCAGTGTTGCACTGAGCTGTTAAGCTCTTTGCTCCCTCCTTCCCCTGTGAGCATGGCATGTGGAGAGAAGAGACTCTGCTGGCTTCTGGTGGGGCTGAGCTTTGTGAGGGGATTGGAGCTTCTTGCATCATCATGAGATGAGCTCCAGACACCTCTGAAATCCTGTCACTTGCACAAAACTCACAAGTGTTTGCAATACTGCATTAGGCCCTTTTGGTAGTCTTCACCGTATTCTTCCATTGCATTTGTTGTGCTAATGAGAGAGGGAGTAGGACCTGGCCAACTACCTCTGAATGTGATAGTCACTAATGACCATCAAACAACCGAATAGACCTTGCCCAAGCAGAGCAATGGTGTCGCAGCAACCTAGGTAAAATCAGTCCTCTCCAGATTATCTATGAAGGACAAGAAAATGGAAGATTCCCCAAAGGGAAAGAGGAGATCTGCGTGTTAGTGCACACCTTCAAAAACACAGAGGCTGAGAAGATCAAGGGTGGAGGAAAAAGGGGCATGGCTTTCTGGGCATGAGGGAACCTTTTGATTGGCACTCCAGCCAAAGTTGATGCAGGAGTCAGTGAGGAGACTCCATGATCTGGAGGAGAAGCCTGGGCTGGAGGAGTGAAGTCCAGGAGATGGGACTTGGAATTTTGAAAGGACACTGACCAGATCCCAAGGAACATTCAAAAGTGGTAAAAAAAAACCTAAGTCCTAGACTGGTTTACAGAGGATTTACTATTTTACCTACATCTGTATATCTTTTGTGCTGTCTATGAGTAAAGCATGCTTTGTTTTAGAAATCCATCTGCAACGATTGTGTCTGTTTGCTTCAAATATTACATGTTCCTGAAGGGTTAAACTATAACTAATGTACCCATGAGGGTGGAGCTCTGTGGGAGGGTATGCTTAAGCTACTGGAGTGTATTGGGATGGGTTCAATACTGGTCTTGGGGCTAGGGCAGCTGGAATATTGGGTCCCATGTACAAGAAGAGGTAGCCCGCAGAGTCTATGCCCAGGGAGTGAGCCTAGTGGCCAAAGAAAGGCCTGGAACCTACCCAGTCCCAGAAGAACTTAAAAGCACACATTCAGGGTATGGATCCAAATACAGCAGCCCGGTGTGTCCAGCAAAGGGGAGCCTGACCAGGTCTGTGACGGCACTGCAGCAACTAACCTCTAGAGAGCACATCCTGTGAAACACCCCAAAGGCCACCTCAGGGACTTTTACCTTGCTGAATGACCACACATCTTGGACACTTATAGTGCAGAAACATTTCCTAACATTATGATTATAGAGTAGGTGGATACAGATATTGCATGTAATATTGTTACCTCTTTGCCAAGCAGTAGATGTCAGGCCTTGCAGGTCAGCTTGCCTTTGGAGGAGAAATCAGAGGTGTGGTGTATGAGTACACAAACATACATCAGTCCTGGAACAGAGGTTCTCACAGACAGCCTGCAGGCAATACCTTCTTCCAGGGTTCTCAGCCCACACACCAATGCCCAATTTCCAGGAAGCAACTCTGCCTCAAGAATGGACTGTAGTTCGAGATTAAAGCCAAGAGAAAACACACTTGCTGCTTACCACATCTCCCCAAAAGAAACCCAGGCCCCAAAACCAACACAGCATTTTCTTTCAAGTTTAAAATTTCCTCACAAACTAAGAAAAAGTACTTGTAAGATTATGTGTAACAGCACCATCTAGTGACCTGTTATAACAATATGCATTTTCAAAAATATAATTTCTAACGTTTTTAAAAAGTGATCTATAATTTATATTAGTCACCAGAAAGCTGTATTGTGCCAGGCTTCTGGATGAGGTAGAAAGGTAATCAGGAACTTTGATGATACAGAACAGATGTGAGATGTCAGCATTGATATTCTGTTCTATTCTAGTGTGAACCTGGGTAGTGTACAGTACAACCTGAAGGCTGAATAATTGAATCTCTTTCTAAACAGCTGCAATATTTCTCTGCACGGACTTTGATGTGTACTCTCATGATGTTTACACAAAAGATAAGTTTTTGCTATACATACAAAGAGGAGAAGATAGACTTTCTACTCATTCTTAGGAAAAAAATACAAGGAATATTTTTAAGAGACTGTTTTTAGTAAGCTACGGTAACAGCATTTGGGTAACTGTTCAAAAGGGCCAGGCCTAAGACAAGCTACAGAGACAGCATGCAGACCATGCAGATGCAGTAAGAGCCCATTAATCCTTCTTTCTTCATTTAATCAGAAAGACAAACCTAAAGGGGATTTTCATTCTGCAGTCTTCAGGATGTGCAAGTGGTGATTTGTTCCAGTGAGCTAGAGAACCTCTCCTATTAAAGCTCCCTTTTCAGTTCCACAAGGCTAAGAGTGGAGGAGCCCAGAACTGTTCATTAATTGATATCCAAGAGCAATACAGATTTCTGCCACAGCTAAGAAACCCTGCTGTCTTAGTTTTGGGTTGGCTTGCATTGGACTGTTAGGTAATGAAAAAATGATGGGATTTCCAAGAGCAAGTTACCAAAAGGAACCTTTCACATCATGCTTCAGGCATATATGTGTTTCCTACAATGCTCCATTTGACATTTTCCTCTCCATATAGCATTGAACAATTGGCCAGGTGAATTGGGTGTGTTTGCGGGGTAGAAGCTGTCACTTTCTTCTGAAGCATCAGAAAAGGGGCCAATAGTCTAATGCATTACGGCAAGTTATTACAAGTAACGGTGACTCTAGTCAAAAGAACTCAGATATTTGGAGGTTATTGTCAGTCACAACAATTGTATGACTGCTAAACAAAATTGGTGTGATGTATCACTCTGTAATGACTCATTGCACTGACTATCAAGCAATAATACTGAGGGCCTTCAGAGAGCTCTAAATGTAGATGAGACATCAGTCAGAACAGTGTCACTGTGTTATAAAGCACAGACTTCTGTCTGCAAAAGTGACTTGTAATCTGAGCCCTTCTATCCCTCATGTCCAATCTGCTCTTTCAGCTAACACATGGGCATCCACATTCAATTTAGGAATAGCTGTTACAGGCAGGGAGCTCAGAATCCCCCAATTTGCTGCTGATGTCCTTTATTCTCTGATCCTGGGTAGTTCATCTGTTTGTAAACATCTAAGAGCAATGCTGAGGGATCAGCTAATTTTTCAGTTTTTAGGATTAATATTTCTTGGTGTGAAACTATGCCAGTTTCAAATACAGACTAAGAGCAACATTCTTCTCTTATTTTAATGGGTTTAAATCTGGAGTAATGTAATCAAAGTAGCTTGAATTACTCCAGATTTAGTTACCAAGGATTTATGCAGATATAACTGCAGAGCTTGGCCAAAAGCATCATTTATAAAGTACCGGTACTTTATATCAACTGTTCCTCAGAGAGCTTTACATGCCTAGAGCGCAGAATAGCCCCAGCCTATTAATTAATATTAATAAACTGCCTTTGCAATGCAATTTAGAAACCTGTTTACAATTCTGGCATGATAATTTCATGGTTCCTTGGGATGATTAATCCATCAAACCTGAGCCTCTTTCTCCAGAATACTTTATTTTTGCAGGTGCTCCTGATATAACTGCCTAAATAGTACAAGAACGAACTAGACAAAATGTGCAGACACTTTATTTGGCATGGAAAGAAATCAAGGACACAACCCTGCTACAGTTGCAAAAATCAAAAGAGTATGGGGAATTTGGCCTTTCTAAGTGGAAATTCTACATTTGGGTGGCCTTGCTGCAATCTGTGTGGGACTGGCAGTCATTGTCTCTGAATGAAAAGCTTGGTTTAACCTGGCATACTATCAAACCCTCCCTTTGTAAGAGCTTTCATTTGGCAAATGTACTGCCAGAATTTCTCTGGCTGAGAAAGTGCTATCAAATCCTGTTATGTATAATATCATGAAAGTGGGCCTCTTAGTTTAAAACATTGAGTCAGACTAGGTTCTTCGTGTTTTCTCCAACTGCTGATTTCTTTGAATTGTCCTTTAGCTAGGAAACTCCCAGATTTGAAAAATTAACAGGAAAACAAACAAAAAGGACTTAAAAGGATCAAGGAGTGTTTTATAGGGAAACATATTAAATTATTCCAACAAGGTAATCTTCTGTATCAACCAAAATGAAATGTCTGTGTGCACCTATTCGTACGGCAGTTCTTATTTTTAACTCTGAACAGATGGAATAACAGCTTTCAAGTCAAGGCTGAACATGAGGAAGTCACCCACATATAATTTCTAATGAAGGATAAAGGTATCATGCATAGACAATCAATACATAACACATCTATGCTCCTTCTGTATCTGGGTAGGTGTGCAGCACAGTACACTAAACTGCTCACTAGGCTTTACTAATTAAGGTGAAAATCCTGTGCCCAGTGCCTAGCACAAATAGCTGTGCTGGGGAGAGGAATCTTCCCCTCACAAACCAGAGTAGTTTCCTCAAGCCCTTTTGCAGCCCCCAGGGAAGGAACAACCCATATACCAGCATATCCTCCTGACCTGCCTCTGCCACAAGCTGTTCTCTCTTTGTTGCGGCAGGGTATGGAGCTGTGCACCAGTCCCCATCATGCAGGCCCCCTTGCATGGCAGAACCACATCAATTCTACTGCTAAGCAGTTTTCTGTTGTTGTGGAAGAGGGGTTTCATCTGTCCGAAGGAGTCTCTTCCTGCCCCATTACAGTGAATGGGAATCCTTACTTGTTCAAGGAAGGGCTGCAGGATCTGACCCTATGACTAGCTGCCTGCAAAGTTTGTCAACATTCAGTTGTGTATCGTGTTCTCAACAGAAAAGGTTAGCGCTGAGGCTGAGAAAGCACTTCCATGCCAACCTCATTTTAGGTGCTCTTCCCTGTGGGTCCCAAGAAGCAGCCTTTCCCTGAGTACCTATGCAAAGGGAGGGGAAACTGAGTTATAGTTATCCCCTTGTTCATGGTGCCCCTACACTCTATTACAGTAATTATTAATGACTCATTAACAATCAGACTCGCTATCCTTTTTTCAGGGCAGTCACTAGAATGTAAGCATAACACACTAATAAGCACTGAACAGGTCTGGTTTTCTCCTGTAAGGAGAGGGAGGTGGTACACAAGCCAATACATCACAGTAAGACCCCATTGTATAAGGCACATCACAGGCAGTATCCCCACTCCTTACAATAACAGGCCCACCAATCTCAACCAAAGAATCTGGCAACAGGGCAACCAAATAGCCCTCAGGAAAACCACTGTACCAAACAAAGCTTCTTGGGCAATGGCTTTGAAAGATCGTGGACATTTATGGAGCGTATAACAAGTAATGTAAATGATAATTCCCAACACAAAGAATATGGAAGAAAATGACTTAAAAGATCCAAACAAGTAAAGCCAAAGCAGTGGTGGGGGAAGGCGAGCATAAATTAGATAAGGACAAATCTGCCTCAATGCATCAGCCTTTTATGCAGTTTCCTCCCTCCCTCCCCTGATAACAATGTCAAACAACCCATACTTTTTTCAAAAGCCTGGCTTAGCTGTGCGTACACCATAGCCCAAGAGGCATTAACCCCACTGAGCTGTGCACTCTTGTTGTGAGCACGACAAACACCTCACACCTTAACCTGCAGTATTTCCAGAGCTGAGACAGGAGTCACAATGCGGAACATTGCCATGTCCTTCGAGCAGCCCTGCTGCAAGCCAGAGAATGAAACAATTCCCGGTTGCTGCTGGCAGCCACGCAGCAGTTGAACATATTTCTGGTCCCAGGAAACGAGCACTGACTGGTGGGATTGCATCGTTATGCAGTTATGGGATGACAAGCAGTAGTTGCAGAACTTTCGAATGGCCACTTTCCAGGAAATTTGTGCAGAGGTTTCCCCAGCGCTGAAGCACAGCAACACTAAAATGAGATTTACCCTGACAGCGGAGAAGCGAGTGGTGATAGCTCTGTAGAAACTTGCAACGCCAAACTGCTACTGGTCAGTGGGGAGTCAATTTGGAGTGGGTAAATCCACTGTGGGAGCTGTTATGATCCAAGTTTGCAGGGCCATTAATCGACTTCTACTAAGAAGGATGGTGACTCTGGGAAATATGCAGGACAGAGTGGATGGTTTTGCCGTGATGGGGTTCCCGAACTGTGGTGGGATGCTAGATGACAAACATATCCCTATTTTGGCACCAGACCACTTTGCCAAAGAGTACTTAAACCGAAAGGGATACTTTTCAATGGTGTTGGAAGTGCTGGTGGATCACAGTGGCTGTTTCACCAACATCAATGTGGGATAGTCAGGAAAGGTGCATGATACATGCATCTTTAGGAACACGGGTCTGTTCAGAAAACTGCAATCCAGAACTTTATTTCTAGATCGCAAAATAACCATTGATGACGTACAAATGCCAATAGTGATCCTGGGAGACCCAGCCTACTCCTTGCTCCCATGGCTCATGAAGCCGCACACAGGCCACCTGGACAGCAGTAAGGAACAGTTCAACAATAGACTAAGCAAGTGCAGAACGGTGGTGGAATGTGCCTTTGGATATTTAAAGGGTCGCTGCTGCAATTTGCTTACTATGTTAGACCTCAGAGAAAGCAATATCCCTATTGTTAGCGCTGCCTGCTGTGTGCTCCATAATATGTGAGGCAACGGAAGAGAAGTTTCTGCAGGGGTGGGGTGTGGAAGTGGATAGGCTGGCAGCTAATTTTGAGCAGCCAGATATCAAGGCAATAAGAAGAGCTCAGCAAGAGCTCTGCAACTCTGGGATGCTTTGAAAACCTGTTTCAGTAATGAGCCACAGTAATGTGCGCCGGTTATCTACATTGTGCCTTCCCATACCATTCCTTCCATTGCATCAGTTTCCCTGTACCTCCCCGTCCCCTCCCCCAAACCCCAATGCTTGGAATAAATAAAGAGTAATTAGTCTCAAAATACTGATTTTTATTGTCCATAGAATCACAGAAGATTAGGGTTAGAAGAGACCTCAGGAGGTCATCTAGACCAACACCAACTAAATCCGTGGTGGGCAAACTACGGCCCATGGGATGGATCCAGCCCATCACGGCTTTGGTTCTGGCCTGCGGGACTGCCACCCTTGTGGTGCCATGGGCCCCGCGCCACTCTGGGAAGTGGCCAACACCGCGTCCCTACGGCCCCTGGGGGAGGGAGGGAGGGAGAGGGCTCCATGTGCTGCCCTCACCTGTAGGCACCGCCCCCTGCAGCTCCCATTGGCCAGGAACGGGGAACCGCAGCCAATGGAAGCTTCAGGGGAGGTACCTGCAGGTGAGTACAGTGCATGGAGCCCTCTGCCCCCACTCTCCCAGGGGCCACAGGGACGTGGTGCCAGCCGCTTCCTGGAATGGCATGGAGACAGGGTAGGCAGGGAGCCTGCCATCTGGCACTGCTCCAGGTAAGCAGCGCCAGGCCAGAGCCTGCACCCCGAGCCCCTGCCCTGAGCCCCCTGCTGCACCCCGCATCCCTGCTGTACCCCGCATCCCTCCTGCACCCCAACCCCCTGCCCTGAGCCACCTGCTGCACCCCTCCTGCACCTCAACCCCCTGCCCTGAGCCTCCAACCCCCTGCCCTGTGCCCCATCCTGCACTCCGCACCCCTCCCTGCACCCCTGCTCTGAGCCCCCTCCCGCACTCAGCACCCCCCACTGAAGTGCAAGCCAGAACATAATCGGAATCTCTAGCTATTCAATAAATCGATTTGATTTTCCAGCCATGGTGAGTATGGCCCAGCAGCACAGGCAACAGGCCTTGTGCTGCAACTTGTGGGCAACCCGCATTGGGATCACAGGTGGGCAGGTGAACAGTGCCCCCTTCCCTTAGCAACATGGATGGTGCTTGGAGACCGGGGACCAGCGTTAAATCTCCCAAACTGCAGCCTTTGTCAGCAGCGGCCCTGGGGGGAGGGCACGGGAGGGGCATGAGAGAACACAGGAAACCCAATCCCCGATGCCCCCATCACTGCTTGTAGCAGTCACCCTTGGCTTGTAGATTCTGAGGTCAATGCCAATCCCTGCTACCCACACCACCGGCATGTTAGGGAAATTATGGTTGAGGGACCCGGAAATCACCATGCATTGGGGGATCACATGCTCTACTGTTTGCAGTATGAACACTTGTAATGAAAACTTCCACCATCCCGTCTCGGTGTCCCTATGTGGTATCAGTCTCCTGGGGGTAACAAAGGGGGCAAGGCAGCAGATGCTGCAAGCATCTGGGTACAGACCTGGTCCTTATGCTGCTGTGCTGTGTACCACAATGATGCCAGAAGAGTTAATACTGGAGTGGCATGGGAAAAAGTCCTACCGTGGTGGAAGAAATAAGGCAGCCCTCCCTAGAAACCTTCTGCAAAGGATTGCAGAGTACCTCCATAAAAATTTCCTGGAGATCTCCATGGAGGATTCCTGGAGCACATAAACATCCCTGTGCACATAAACAGTCTTTTCCACAGGGAACTCTCTGTGTAACTGGAGTGCACACTGGGAAGCAGATACCCACAGCACCTCACTTTTTCTTCATATTAAACATAAGATATGAGAGCATGTAACCCCTACGGTTTGATTGGCATTCACACTCACCAAGGATGCCTTCCCCACCATCACCGTCAGCCATGCTGTCCTGCAACCGGCTGGATCCCCTGCTCTCCTCCTGCTCCTCTTTCTTGTCCACAATGTCCTCCTCATTGTTACTTGAGGTGGACCGGGGGTCAGACTCCTGCAAGGTATCCATGCTGCGTTTGGGGGTAGTAATGGAGTTTCCGCCAAGAATCGCATGCAGCTCATTGTAGAAGAGGCACATCTGTGGTGTAGAACCAGAATGACTGTTCGCCTCCCTTGTCTTCTGGTAAGTCTGCTGCAGTTCTTTGATTTTCAAGCAGCACTGCTGCGTGTCCCTGGTGTAGCCCTTTTCCCCCATGCTCCGTTCGATCTTTTCATAGATGTCTACGTTTCTTCGGCTGGATCAGAGCCGTGCTTGCACACACTCTTCTCCTCACAGACCAGTAAGAACCACCACCTCCTGTGTATCCCAGGCTAGAGCGCGTTTGGGACATTGAAGCACTAGGATCAGCTGCATTGCTGAGCTCTCCATGCTGATCAAACAGGAAATGGGAATTCAAAATTTCACGGGGCTTTAAGAGGGGAGTGGATGTTTCCTGTGTACCTGGCTGCTGTGCAGCAGAGTTGAAAATGATCACCAGATCCGTCACAACAGAGCACTGAGAGACACTTCCTGGAAGCCAATTCAGTTGACATACACACTGCTGCGTCTATATTGCCTCTCTGTTGACCGATCAACATCAAATTAAGTGCTATGCCTCTCGTGGAGGTGGAGTAATTAAGCTGACATAACAGGTGAGTTAGGTAGGCAGAAAGGACCAGTGAATGTAGACACATACATTATGAGGTTGATGGAAGGCAGCTTCCATCAACCTAAGTTTGTAGTGTAGACCAGGCCTAAGATAGCCCTACCTCTACCCTAGAGCTTATTGTACCTATGCACTGAAAGTCCCCTAGCCTGACTGTAGCAGCCAAAAAGAGTATAGTAAGGGAGAGAGGCGATCAGTCGAAAGGATTAGATTATGAAGGGCTTTTATTTTATTACCACTATTAAGACCTTAACTTGTATCCTTTGCTACATAGCAGCCAGTGTGGATTGCAGACCCCATAATAAAAACCTTGTTTGTTCTAGTGCCTAGAAAAAAAGGAACAAATTCAATAGTTCTGTGCTAGCCTTGGCTCCATATTTCCTTATTTATGGGAGCTTTGTGTCTCTGTCTTACATTAAACTCAGATATTTAAATAATGTTAAATCTGATTATCAGGCCATGGAAGTTGTGCTCCATAATCCAAGCTGTCATTTAAATTTAAAAAAAAATATATTCTAGACATTTAAATGTGAGGATAACCTTCTTAAAGCAACCAATGCTGAAAATATTTGTTTGTCTGTGAACAGCCTGCAATAAGATCTCTGCCCCTCTCAAGTGGGTGTTAACTTTGAAATCTAATTATGTAAATTTCACGGTCAGCTGTTTAAGTATGAACTATTTCACTCCTGATCATACTAATCTGCAGTTAATGTGTTTATCCAACAAACCCAGAATGCCTCCTATATCTTCCCACATTCAAAAGGCCCCAGCTGTCCACCACTTTCCAAGAGTCATGGTCCCCAACAATTTCTATAAATACTATTTGTCAATACAAAATTCTCCAGTGTATTAAAAACGTAGGGGCAGAGTAACTAGATAATGTTGGGTTTGTATTATTCATTTTCATATTTCAGTCAACAAACACCTAAATTTTAAGCTTATTGGAATCTGCCAAAGAAAGTCCAATCTCCTGCAATGGAGTACTGCAGAATGCAGAGTTCTTGGTGTACAATTTACACAGGTTATCTGTGGAGTATAGAGCCTTCCCTATTATTAGCCTGAAGGGGAAAGTAATATGAGAAGTTATGACCCCACTCCCAGCTGGCTCTCTGTTGGTACAGGATTTCCCCATGCAGGATCAGGGCCTAAGACTGAAGATTTGTAGGAATCTTTTAAGGCATTATCATTTCAATTTTTTTTAACGTGTGAAATAGGATTTTGGTTTTTTTTAAATATATACTAGAAATGTATCTTTTGTGTAAACATTGTGAGGCTACCCACCAAAGTCCACGGTCAAAAATATTGCAACCGTTTAGCCTTATGGTGGACAAAATCAGTTAGGTGTGGAATGGAGGATGTGTCAAAAAATTGTTTGCAGACTTGCCAAAAAATAATAAGGGTGAATCCAAACAATAAACAACACTCTCCATAGCAAGGGGAGAGAAAAAAGGCATCATCATTACCAAGGTGGATTAGAAATTATGTAATACAGCATTGCCAACTCTTGCAATTTTATTGTGAGCCTCACAATATTTGGTGTTTTTCTTAAAGCCCCAGCTCTTGGATTCAGGTGAGTAGGTAAGAAACTCAGCTTTCATTTTTTAAAAAAAGTAAGTTTCTAGTCCCATTGGTTGCAAAGACAAGCTTGAAAATATAATCCTTGAAGGCTCCAACACCAAAAGACAAATACAAAGACCTCAATTGCTATTAAAATCATGATTTTGGGGGGCCTAACATGTAAATTTTGAATTCCTAGAATTAACAACATTGTTAATATAAATTAAAGACCGTCATGAAACTGACCTGGAGAAGAAAATGGAATAATTCTCTTTTTCAATATCCTGAAGTACATAAAACAAAAATAGAAAATATGGGGAAGAGTTATAGGAAAATTAATTAGTTTACAAAGGGCTGGTATCAATGATGAACTATATTTAGCGGTTATTCCCCTTATGCAATTAGTTTCCCTACAATTATCATCCAGTACGTAGGTCTGTATTCTTTTATTACCAGGAGTATAGACGCAAACTTTATCAATGTATTTAAAATGTCATTCACTACAATAGCCTCATAAACAGCAGATCTCTTTTTAAGTCAGGGTCCCAAGAGGGAGAAACTACTGCAGGCTGTTCAGACTCAAGCAGACATTGCAGCATTGGTTTGTACTCCCTTCACAAACTTAAATGGCTAGAATATTTTTTTAAAGGACAGTTTGTATTATGAAGCACAAGGGGTAGATTCTGGGGCAAATTCCACAGCCTGGTAAGGTTTAGCATTATTTTAGTTTCTCAGTTTAATTTAAAACAGACACACAAAATTCCCATAAATAAGGAAACTTGGAGCCAAGGCTGGCACAAAACACAGAGGTAATCTACCAATATCCTTCACATACCAGCTGGGCTATTGCTTCCAGCTCTGTATTTATCATCTCTCTGAAGAAGCATAATTTATCATTTCTTGGTTTACTCCCGGTAAAAATATAAAACCTTGTTACTTTCTTGGAACAACCATGGTGTCTAGAAGCCCTCTCTTCGATTACTTAATGATAATAGTATGTGAAGCAATAGGTATAATGATACAAGCAGTATCATTGACTGCACAGTCCTGTTTGTCACTTTTGACCCACTCCCATGACTACAGATTTAATGTAGCTGGAAAACAGGATTTTTCTCATAAATTTAGTACAAACAAAGGGCCTTTCTTATATTACACTAGTGGGCAGCCAGTCACCAGTAGGGTTACTGTGATTATTGGACCTAAAAATGTACCCTAAGCTCAACTGTGTGAAGTACATAAAAGTTCACAAAATGTAACAACCACCTAAGACTTTTTGCCTGCCTAGGAATTAACCATTGAAAACGGGTCAAGTTGTTTTCAATAAATGAATGTTATGGACAGGTGCAAGAAAACCAAATAGAAAAATTGAATTAGTCCAAATAAAAATGGCCTACTGATATAAGTCAAGGACTGTGGTGAGATATTTAGTAAACAAGCAAATGTGGGAACAAAGTTACCTATGCCAAGTGTGGTTTTACAGAAATAGATTTAATTGGTGTACAAAATAACGAGGATAAAATGTGTCATCCACTGTTACTCCCATTTTGGGGGGGAAAGGGGGTCGAGGGGAGATCTTAAAAAGAGACTATCCCCAGCTCATCTGCCAGCTTGCCAGCATTGCAACTCATCTCAGCTGCCTCAAGTCAGAAAGAGCAGATGAGGCTAAGGGACTTTCTTCTCAAGAGGAAAACCAGCTACCCTTATCCTTGTTTAAGGAACTTTGTTTTCATCTGAGAGTGCTGAAAGTCATTGCATCATCATGACATCCAGTCTTCATATCAGTGGGGAATCTCTAATGGCCCCTTCCCTTGTTGTATTGCTTTCTATCCCCCTTCTTTACTCTCTCATTCTCTGGGCTTTTCACTGAATCCTGAAATCAACTATAGTGCATTCATCCTTCCTTG
Organism: Eretmochelys imbricata; assembly: GCF_965152235.1. Lineage (NCBI taxonomy): Eukaryota > Metazoa > Chordata > Testudines > Cheloniidae > Eretmochelys > Eretmochelys imbricata. The sequence continues at coordinate 204,189,749 of NC_135573.1, read as the reverse complement.
TTAAGGAGAAAGGATCCAATCAGATGACATCCATGACCAGAGCTTGAACCAGGGTGTAAGCAGCAGATGTCATGTTGACTTGCCAGCTAAAGCATCCACTTGTGATTAACCAGCTGTCCAGTCTTCCAAAAATATCCACAAAAGACATGTTTCACCCATTTATTTTCTATCCTGTTTCTACACTACCTTGTCTCTCTCTGTTAACAACAGGATAAGTGAATGCCCTTCACACATCAGGAAGATTATTAATGATGTTTTTACTCTAAAAGGAAGGAGACTGATAGGGTCTGACTAAGTTTGTTTTGTATAATCACTCAACCACAGTTTCAATATAAAAGTTTGTTTTAATTCCTTATTCTCTTTTTTGTTTAATCAATAAACTGTCAACCTGAATGAATGCTTTTGCATGTCTGCCAGTAACCAAGTAAATCCAAGGTTTCTGTGAAAAATAACTCTGAGCCTATCACTGTTTAATGCTGGACAGTGAAAGAGTTTACGAAGATCTTTAACACCTTAGGCCTTTAAAATCAGTATCAATACAACAGGGCCCACTGTTCTAGGTGCTATACAATCATAATAAATGATGGTCCCTTACAATTAATGATACAGTTTTAAAAACTTTTATTTAAATAAACAAAATAAATATTTGTAAAAAATATACTTTAAATAAATCGAGACCACAGCAGTTTTTAAACGTAGGAATCCAGCACCACCTTGTGGCCATCCAGTGAAACAATTATTTGTTAGAATCATAGTATCATCCAGTTCAGATTCAGAACTTTTAGTTAATGGATACATTTTGGAACCATCTAGGTTTTGCAAAAACAAGGTTTTACTAACTCTCATAATTTTTTCCATGGTTTTGTTCAGATGTAGTTATTCCCCTCTAACACGTACAAACTCACTTATTGCAGGATTGGGTTAACACAGAAAAGCTAGAAATAGTGAAACTGACTTTTTTATATTCAGTGCCCAAGCTGAGCGATATGAGTAGTAAACAAACCATAGAAGTGTTATAAAGTATAAATTTGTAAAGCAGCCTAAGAATAAAGTGCTTTGGAGTGTGTTCTTTCAAGGTTCTCTCTGTCTTAAGAGCACCATTTGCAAACCTGTTCTCATGAAAAGACTCCTGCTGGGAAAGCACTTACTAGACCAGGGTCTACACTGGTAAAGCCTAATATAAATGTTGAGAAGTACAACAGAAACACAGCTTCACTATTCATACATTGACAAACAGCACTGAGAATAACTTGCAGCCTTATTGAGTATTTGATGTAGTAGGGTCAGATGAGTTCATCCAAGTTGTTCAGAAAAAATTGGATCAAATGCTACTCACAGGTACACCTATTCACCCCACTGGGAGTGAAGGTGCATTCATGGGAAGTTACCAGGACTGCATGAGTATTACCAAATGTGGCCCACCGTGTCTCTCTTCACACAATCTAAACAAGGGAATCAGAAGTTATCTAGTTTGTTTTAAGTAAGTTTAGCTTGGTAGCCATAACCACGATTGCTTAAGACTCTAGGACTAAAGATGTGTTTACTTTAATGCAGCAAGCAACAGATATGACAGGTTCAACAAATAAGTTGTACCTACTGAAGGCAGAAACTGCAGCTGTTTGTTTCTAACCAGAACACTTTCTATTGCCCAAACCAGAAAAATTCTTCTACCATTCTAACAGTCCAACTTTTTCCATGTGTGAACCATTTTGTAACATATATAATTAATAGAGCCAACCTTTTCTTAAGCCCCCAACGGTTGATGATCCACGTATTTCATTCTGTGCAGATACAAGGTCCAGAGACTGGAGAATAGCTACTCTTTAGCTAGGTTTAGCATACAAATTTCACAACCTTATATGCAATGGACTGGAAAAAGCTTTTGTTGATTTGCATCCTATCCTGGAGAGCTTCTCAAAGTCTTAAAACATTTTACAATAATTTAAGAATTATATGCTTTCAGGCACAAACCCACTTATGTTTTGGCTACTAGAGACAATTGATAGTAGCCAATCACTGCACTGATATTTGAGGAGCAAACATCTCCAGAAGTACAGAACTCTGCGAGTCTTTTCCACATTGACAGCCAAACATTGGGGTTTTTTTGTTCAAGAAGAGCAGAGTCCATATAGCATTCATCAGCATTTAACCAGTTCCTTGCTTGTAGGTGCTGAGACTACTTCACCACACACAAACTGTTCCTAAAAAAACAAAAATGAATAGTGTTATAACTAATTTCCACTGCCACTCCCACAAGCAGTATAATGTAAGATAATTTTGTTTTATGGCAAAACAGTTTTATTATAGGCACGGTTGAAACTGAAGCCTGAAATTAAACTTTCATATAAAAATATGCAAGAACTGATAACATACAAGTATGTTTAAATAGGCTTGTCACTTAGCTAACTAAAAAACATCATTGCAAATTTGGATTACGGAGGCGCTACAAATAAGGTTGTAACTAGCTTCCTATTATAAGAACCATTTTATCTACCCTCCTACCAAAAAGGAGTTTATTTTAAGGTATGTACTGACTGGGTAAGAGGGAATTGGGGAAAACAATTAACGTGAATTTTGGAAAAAAATTCTAATTCAATATTTATTTTCAAAGTTTGAAAAATAGTATCAACAACAACTAGCACATGTACATGGCATAGAAACTTCACATTTGATTTATGTGAGCTCCTTGACATGATCTAGTCAGCGGACAGGACTGTTTCTGCTAGTTTGAAATATCTATTCACTCTGGGTTTTTGAACATATGCATATATGATTAGATCTCAATGTTTATGAACTTCAAAGCTGTGCTGAAGGACGGCTGGGGCAGTGAAATGTGAAACACATAAGAAAACAAAATTTATTTATAATATATGACTTTATCCTTAGAGAGCCCCTTTAATTTATAAAAAAGCCCAAAAAAATGCATCTACAATTACTCTTTTTTCTCATGGAAGATCTCCCACCATTGCTGGCAGTGGTGGCAGCATAAATGTAAACTGGCTGTTGGCATTACCACTGTTATGCCACATAATTGACTGGAACAGATCTAGCCACATGAGGGAAAGACTGTCTGCAGCCATCTATACTAACTCTCATGCGGGTGGTACCACTGCAACCACACTGGTTGCTGAAATACAGGTAAGAAATTTCCTAGTGTAGGCAGGGCCTGAGTGCAACTTCTCAGGAGACAGTGACCTACCTGGATGAGCCATTTATAGCTACCAGTGGCAGCTGTATGCCTGCAGTCAGATGTCCTGGCTCAGAACATGTCCAGACGAAAACAGTGTGTCAACCAACGTGTTACAATTAACATGTTTTTAAACTAGTGTGGAGGTTTAACATCTTCACAAGTGTTTTACACAGTCACAGCTGACCATAGGGGAGCTTGGGGTCCTCTGGGACAAGCCAGCATGCTGTTAATGTGATAAACCTTGATTGGATTTAAAGATGTACCAGACACCTGTTTGCCTCGATGGTGTTGCCCGCTGCCACAAAGCCACTGAGGAAGACAGACACTTGCGTCCCCATGCTCCCGCTCACCCCTAGGCTGGCCCCATTCTCACCTGGTCATAGATCACCCTCACAATCAAGGAGCAGCTGGGGCAGGTGGCCACATCCTCCCCATTCTCCAAATCCTCCTGCAACAGATCCAGGGACACAGTCATTGCTCCGCAACTGTGCAGCACTGCTGGTGTAAGGTTGCATTCCTCCGCCTGAGCCAATGTGCTGCTTGGCTATTATAAGCTTGCTCATGTGAGCTAGAGTGCTCACTAATATTTGTTACCCTCACTCTGCCCTTACTGAGGATTAGCTGCCTTGCTAGTCACAGGGACTAAAGGGAGCAAATTGGAGGGGAGGGATGGGCAGAATCTGTGTGTGTGTGTGGGGGGGGGGGGAGAGAGAATACACAGGAGGATTAAACAGCTCGAGGAAGGAGAAGGGATGAGAGGCAAAATCAGGGACAGGGTTAAGAACCAAGGTGCCGCACTGCCAGATGGTGGCAGAGGAAAACTCTGAGATAGGGAGGGGGAGAGGTGAAAACATTACCCCAAATGAGAGCCATTTGCAGTGGTTACAAAACTACGGCAGGGGGCTGCTGCTCCCACACCCTCCACTTCAGCACCCACTTCCCAATCTATGTTCTTAAAAATTCAGCACCCAATGCCTAGACAAGGCAGCTTTTCCCATCTGATATGATGTATTGATCTGCTAAAGGAGTGAAATATTTTTACATGTACTCTCCTCCAAAAGTTATAATTGTCACACATGTTTAGTGTTTAAAAGAATCTCATATTAGTTTATATCTCTGCATACAGCCACACAGCAGTTCACAGATTATCCTAGCTGCTGTTCTGATTACCTCGGACTGCCTTTTTCTACATTTACAGTGCATTACAAGTTTCACTCCTTTAAATGATTTTCTTTTAAAATGTTATTTGTTACTCTTAGTACTTCATCATTTACCTTTGTTAACATTGTGCAGATGGATGTTACTTTATTTGCTATTAAAAATATAAACAAACACAGTATCAGTGAAAATACTGATAGTTGCTAGTAGCTTTAGCAATCACATCTCACAACATTTCTAGTATTGTGATATTCGTTTTTAATTCTAAATTTGTGTTTCTGGGTTTTTTTTATTACACAATTTTATTCTTTGGCATCATATGACTTCCAGACTGACTGATTTCCTGGGTTCAGTGTCAAAACTTCTTCAGTTTCCTTTGATCTGCCAATGGGGACTGTCTTTGTCAACTGTTATTTGCCTCCCTATTCAGCACCCTAGTGCTTTTTCCACGTCACCACTTGTGTATAGAACGTGGCTCCAAAATAATCACTAAAGGCCAAATTTTTAAAGGTTGAAAGCACCTAGATACCTTTGAGAATCCCCCTAGTAGCCTAAATACCTTTAAAAATCTGGTCCCAAGGGCACTGTTCTACCTTGTATGAAATCCTTTTCATAGGCAAATTTTTACTGTTATTTTTATATGCAATATACAATAAAATATACAACCCCAAAATGGATTCTTGTGGCTCTCAATCTAACAATCGTGTTATGCACCTGAAAGTCATGCAATTTAAAAGAAAAACATAAAAAAAATTCTTGCTATTTGCCTTTTTGTTTCTGTGCCTTCAGGGGCACTAGCTTCATACTTGTGCTGTTACCTCTCCCAAAGAATCCATATACAGTAAAAGCTGTTTTATCTGGCATGCTAGGGGGCTGGGGCGTGCCAGTAAGTGAAAAACACCAGTTAACTAAGAGGGAGGGAGTTTGGGTGCGGGGCTTGGGCGCAGGAGGGGGCTTAGGGTGCCGGATCTGGAGAGTGCTCACCTTGGGCGGCTCCCTCCAAGCGGTGACCTGTCCCAGCTGCTCCTAGGCGGAGGCACAGCAGCCAACTCTGCACACTGCCCCTGAGCGCTGGCTCCGCAATCCTATTGGCCGGGAACCATGGCCAATGGGAGCTGCATGGGCAACGCCTGCTGGCAGGGGCAGCACGCTGAGCTGCCTGCTGTGCCTCCGCCTAGGAGCAGCCAGGACAGATCGAGGCTTGTGGGGAGCTGCCCAAGATAAGTGCTCCCCGGATCTGGCACCCCGAGCCCCCTCCCCTCTCTCGTACCCAAACTCCCTACCAGAGCCCACACCCCCTCCCTCACTCTGAACCCCTTCTGGCCGTTCTTCTGCCCAGGAGCGGCAGGGACAAGTCGCCATTTCCGGGGAGCCACGCGGAGCCAGGTAAGGAGCCTGCTGACCCCGAGCTAACCAGACTATAAACCGAACTTTCTATGAAGATTAGAAATACCAGCTGATAAAACTTTCCGGTTGGTACAGGGCCGGATAACACAGCTTTTACTTTACCTAAAATGGATGTGCATTCCTATAACATTAAACATGGGTTTGGACCTCCAGGAATGTGACCCCCACCCGTTGTAACTGAAAATTTATTAAAACTCCCATCCTCTAAACACTATGGTGCACAATTTACTCTTCTATTACTTCACTTGTTGCATACATAGATGTTGATTTTTCTAGTAGATTATTTATACTTCTAATTGCATATTTCAATTTCACACCCTTTTATGTATGCTACATATTTTGTTATGATACATTTCAGTGATGTTCTTCATTCTGACATATTGACTGTTCTGTACTGCCAAAAATAAAGGATTCTTAAAAACTGAATGATCCCATTACTCTTTTTCATTGAATTGGGTGGGAGGGCAAACTGCTGATCTCATCTAGTTTGCTTTTTGGTGGAACTAAAGTGCCTTGTCTGACTCTACACTACGTTTTTACAAGGGGATAGGTAATACATGTTTGTTACCGTGGTGGAAAAATACACGTCTTCTTAGCACTGAGGACACAGATTACAATGCTGACTCAGGTGTTAATGAATCATTATTATTCATAGTTGACAACTCTAACACTCAGACGTTCTTGTCAACTGCTGGAAATGGCCCACCTTGATTATCGCTACAAAAAGTCCCTCCCCCCCACCCACTTTCCTGCTGGTAATAGCTCACCTTAAATGATCACTCTGGTTACAGTGCATATGGTAACACCCACTGTTCCTCATGTTCTCTCTGTATATAAATCTCCCCACTGTATTTTCCACTGAATGCATCCAATGAAGTGAGCTGTAGCTCATGAAAGCTTATGCTCAAATAAATTTGTTAGTCTCTAAGGTGCCACAAGTCCTCCTTTTCTTTTTGGGAACACAGACTAACACTATTTCTAAGTCATCAGAGGTATTTGTCTCTGAATGTCTGCAGCCCCACCCCATTTGTACAGGTGTCACAGATAACTAGTTAAAACTAGGGGGATAAAAATTGATGAGGAAAAGGCCTGAGAAACAAAATCAGAGGGCAGCCTGGTCATACGTTTGTGCCAAAATTACTGCAGACTCTCTGTGGCCTACCCTGCAGTGGAAAGAGGCTAAGGAGGACAGACAACACCTTCCTCCCGGGTTTTACGTACAAGAGCCCCGCGGCTAACTCTGCAGAACGCCTGCTCACGAGGCAGGAATAGCCTGACTTTACCCGGGCCACGCCGGCCGCAACCCGCCCTCTGCCCCCAGCAGCGCAACGCGCCGCCCCCGGCCAGCGAGCGAGCGCGGCAGCCGCGGGGCGCACCTGGCTCTCAGTAACGGCTACCGCGGGCAGGCCGAGCCGGCGGCCGTTGGTAACGTTTCCCCAGCACTGGGGCGAGGCCCGGCGCGGACCCCGCGCCCCGACCGGGAGAGGCCGGGCTCTGTGCACTGCCGCCCCGCGCTCCGTACCCGGGTGATGAGGAAGCGGTCCCCGCACGGGCACGGGTAGCTGTATGTCTCGGTCTCCTCATCGTACTCAAAGTCCTCGATCTCCACCTCATCGTGAAACACCGACATGGCCCCACGCCGCCGGCGCCTCTCAACTGCGCATGCGCCGTCCCTTTTCCCCGGCACTCAGGTCAAGTACGCCGCCAGTCCACTTCCGGGCTTGCTCGGCTGTGTGCGCCAATAGCCTGTCAAGCCGGAAGCGCACTGCGCGTGCGCCGGAAACCGTTTTCCGGCCGGCCATCGCTCATGCGCCATTCACGGTCGAGACGGCGGGGTGTTTCTGCCACAGCCCTCCGCCACATACGTCACAGCCAGCGGGGAGCCAATGGGGAGAGAGCAGGGCTTGCCTCAGAGCTAGCGGGGGGGGGGGGGGAAATGGGGCTGCCGCTCCCCTGTGAGCGCAGCTTCAGGGGCGAGAACAGTTATTCCCCCCCAAACCCCCCGCCCTGGGGCACAGCTTCTGATGGGGCAGGCGGTATTTCGCCTGCGCTTCGGACCACGGGTCCGTAGGCGCCAAGGCGAGCGGCGGGGCGTGGCCTTGATCACGTGACTATGGCACTGGCGTCGCGGCAGGCGGGCGCCCCATCACGTGATGCGGATGCGCCGCCGGTAGGGCAGCTGGGGTGCCGGGTGCACGTGCGCGGGCGGGCGGTTGCGGGAGGAAGGGGGAATGAGTGACTGAGTTGCCCGCGTGAGTGTGAGCGCCAAACAGTTACGCAGCGGCCGCGCGGAGAAACAAGTCCCCGACTCCGCCTCTTCTTCAGCCGGGGTGGTGGCTGAGGCTTGGCTGGGCCCCTCTTCTCTGTCTCCGCCCGGGGGGAGGCCCAGGCGGCCGGGACCTGCTGAGGCAACCAGTCACTGGCGCGGGCGGAGAAGCGGAGCAGGGCCTCGCTAGAGAGCGAGGGACGAGAGGTGCGTCGTGCCGCACTGAGCGCCCAGAGCGGCGGCGGCGGGGCCTGGCCTGGCGCGGCGCGGGAGCCAGGGACCCCCCAAATCCGGGCGCTGGGCCCGCGCGCGCCGAGCTGCGTGTGAACGGCGCCCCCCTGCCCGCGACGCTGCCCTGCCTGCGCGGCGTCGCTGAGCCGGGCCCGGGACTCAGCCAGCAGAGCGAGCAGGGAGGCCGGGGGGTACATTGGGCCCAGCTGTCAGCGGGAAGCTAAGGCGGCCGGGTAGGACCCGTGCACTTCCTGCGGGCAGTGCCCTGCTCAGGGGGAAGGGGCGGAGTTAGTTTGGCTTTAGCTTTGGTCGGATGTTTCCTGTGCCGCGGGTTCCACCAAGCGTGACAGAAATATAATACAGGCAAATAGCGATATCGGTTCCAAAAGTGACATTCGTAAGTAGGTGTGAGTGGCTGAAAGCAAATGTTCCCACGTGATGCTACAACCTAATCTAGCGATGTTGGTCCCGTATAATGGGTTGCACACATGTATACACATAGATAAAACCTATTGCTTGTATATGCTCATTAACAGTGACAGCAACCAGTTTTAGGATACCTCTAAAATAAAAGTTTGCAATTATGACTGTTCTATAGAAGCAACAATATGTTTTTAAGGCCCTCTTGTTATGCTATTAAGAAAGAGGAAAAGACGACTGGCAGCTTTTTGTAGGTACAGTAGAATCTCAGTTATGAACACCCTGGGAATGAAGGTTGTTCTGAAATAATTCTGAAATGTTCATAACTGAATAAAACATGGTTCTTTCAAACGTTTACAACTGAAAATTAACTTAATATGGCTTTGAAACTTTAGGGAAGAAAAATACTGCTTGTAACCGTCTTAATTTAAATGGAACAAGTACAGAAACCGTTTCCTTACCCTGTCAATTTTTTTAACCCCCCCCCTTTTTTTCAGAGTAGTTTACGTTTAACACAGTACTGTACAGTATTTGCTTTTGTGTGTGTGTCTGCTGCTGCCTGATTGCCTGCTTCTGGTTCCAAATGTGGTGGTTAACTGGTCAGTTCATAACTTCACCGTTCATAACTGAGGTTCTACTCTATATTGTTTTGTAACAGAACATTAGTGGAGTGAAATTTACAGTAGTGCACTCTGCAAACATATTTTACTGTCATCTTCTAAAATGGCTTGCTGTCCTTGAGAAACTTGATACTGTTTGGAAAAAATATATATACTTACCGTGGTCAAACAGAATTTTAGCCCTGGGTGAGTGGGCCAGGAGCAAAGCATCTCCTGAGTTACTTGCTCCGTTCTTAGAGAGGGAGCAAGCAGACTGGATCCACTGTAGTGCTGTCCTGAGTGGAAGGAGAGGAACAAGGAAGTAGCACCACATCTCTAATAGGATGGAGGGGGAAAGGGAGGAATAGAGTGATTGGAACTGCTGCTGCTTTTCTTGGAGGGAAGGGAGAGGAGTGGAAATGGGAATAAGGAATGGAACAGTTCAGATGAAGAGGTGCTGGGCAAATGAAAGCCCTCGTGCCCATCTAGGAGGGCAGTAGCTCCAAAATAACGTATTTTATAGAGTGCTTATTGTCAAAGCACTTCATAATCTTTTCTTTAAAGATGCACTGCAAAGGCATTCAGTTTGTCTGGTTTGTTTTAAACAGTTGTGGTTTGAATGTGTTTGTTTCCCTTCAGTAGTTTGATAAAGTTGAAGCTAAATCTTCTTTCCACCTTTACTTGACAGTGCTATGGTTCATTAATAGGTAGGGGTGGTTGTCCTTAATTCATTAATGGGAACAGAAAACGTCCAGAAGTAATTTCTAGGGTGGAATTTCTAGCGCAGAATTCATTCACTTAGGGAGAGGAACTCAAAACTCATTTATAGGAGAGTTTGGAATTTATTATAGGGTGATGTGTTGATTACATGGCAATGTAAATTATGTAGGGGTAGCTTTGAGGGAGCATGCTTGGCGGAACAGATTTTTTTCTACTAACTAGTAGGGCTTAGCCTTGGTCTGTGCTACCAACTTATGTTGGTATAACTATGTTGCTCGCAGGTATGGAAAATCCTCATTCCTGAGCCATGCAGTTATACCGACCTAACTCCAGGTGTAGACAGCACTATGTGAGCGGGAGAACATAGCTACTGCCTTTTGCGGAGGTGCCGTACCTATGCCAATGGGAGAAGCTTTCCTGTCGGTGTCACAAAGTGCTACAGAGGCGCTGTAAGTGTGGACAAGCCCTACAGTCATGTTTACACTACCACTTGTGCCGGCAAAACTAATGTTAGAGGTGTGAAATAGAACACCTCCTGAGCGACTTAAGTTTTGCTAGCATAAGTGATAGTGTGCATAGTGCTATGTTGGTGGGAGAGCTTTTCATTGTGGTTTTATTATGTTGACAGGAGAGCTCTCTCCTCTTGACGTAGAGTGGCTACACGAGTGATCAGTACAGCTATGCCTCTGCAAGCTCGCTGGTGTAGACACAGTCTTAGTCTTTAGCTGACTATCGTGTGTGTTAAGGGAATCTTTCAAGCCCTGAGTATTGCAGCTCTTACAGCAAAACTCAGTCTGTTTTTTTGTGTTCACTATAATGACTTACTATTCAGCTCATGTTTTGGCCTTGCCTTCCCCCATTTTTAAAGTCTTAGTTTAAAGATAAAAACCACTCCCCTCTTGAAGGAAATGGCACTGTCAAGCAGGGCTGGCCTTACCATGAGGTGAACTGAGGTGGCCGCCTGAGGTGCCAGACTCTGTGGGAGTGCCACTAGGACCCAGGGTGTAGAAAATTGTGTCTGCTGCTGGTGCATATGTACTCTCTCTGCTCTAGATGCACAGAGATGGTGGAGTGCTGTGCTGGAAGAAGGAGGGCACAAGAGACATAAGAGGCAGGCAGGAGAAAAGGTGAGAGGGAATAACAAAGCAGCAGGAGTTGCAGGGAAAGAGAAGGAGGAGCCTTTTATGTACCTTTCTAGCACCTCCAGGAGCTTGGACTGATTCACACCAGCTTCTCAGGGAGTTTCCTGTTTCCTGCTGCTTCCCTGAACCCACTTGAGGAGAACAGGCAGTCAACTGAAGTAGCAGGAACCAGTTAGGCCCTTAAGACGCTGATATCTTCCCTCACTCAGGCCCTGCTACCAGCCTGCTTATTTGTCCCCTTTAACTGAGTGTTGAGAGCCACTATAGCTGGCACAGAATAGCAGTCATGAGTGAAAGAAGAAAATGTCCCTCTGGGGCAGGATTCAGAAAAAGAAAGAAAGCAAAGGAAGCTTTTCTATCTAAGCAGGAAGGAACTCTCCAGAGATACATAGACACAAATGTTCACGGTGAGCCTTCTGGCCCCAGTGAGGATGTGAGTGGTGAGGAGATGCCTGATCTTCCAGTTAGAGCGCAGGTGACCTGGCAGCTACTGCAGCATCTGTATCTCCATCTCAAATGGATGTAACCATGCAGATTCCTGAAGAAAAGTGTAGATCAGAGAAGAGTGTGGTGGAGGCGCAAGAAACAGCTGCTGCTGAGTTTAGTTCCTTAAGTCTAAATGATCCAGGACTGTGGACCCACTTGAGCAGTAGCCTGAGGGACTTCCTTGTACTGCATGGGCCACAGCAAGTGAAAAACTTCATGTTCCCCAAAGACAATGAAAATAGAAGTTTCCATCCAACACGTTACTGGTGTGAAATCCCTAATGGTGACAGAGTGGAGAGGCCATGGCTTATATACTCAAAAACCCAGAATGCTGCATACTGTTTTTGTTGCAAACTCTTCCAGTCTAATGTTCCAGCCACATTGGGTTCTACAGGAACAAAGGACTGGAAAAATCTGGCTAGAAATCTGGCATGCCATGAGAAGGCAGCAAATCACCAGAGAGCATTCCATAGGTAGAAAGAGCTTGAGATGAGACTAAGGTTAAAGGCCACCATAGATGATCAGCATCAAGAGAAGATTGCATCAGTGTCTCTTTACTGGCAAAATGTTCTGAAAAGGCTCATTGTCATTGTGAGAGTGCTTGCTACCGAAAACCTAGCACTGAGTGGCACTTGAGATCAGCTGTATGTGCCAAACAATGGAAACTTCCTTAAAACTGTGGAGCTGATGGCTGAGTTTGATGCAGTACTCCAGGAGCAATTAAGCGGAGTCACCACCCAAGAAATGTACGCACACCACTACATTGGAAAAACAATTCAAAATGAGATCATACAGTTACTGGCAACAAAAGTCAAACAGAAGATTGTGGCAGATCTGAAGTCAGCAAGATATTACTCGGTTATTCTGGACTGCACACCTGACACGTGCCATATGGAACAAATTACTTTAATGGTGCGTTTTGTAACAACAACAGAATCTACTGAAAATGTCCTTGCAATGGTGACTGTCAGAGAACATTTTCTAGAATTTATTGACATTGATGATACTACAGGAGTTGGTATGACAAATGTGCTTCTTAAAAAGCTGGAAGATACAGGAATTGCGATAGCTGACATGAGAGGTCAGGGCTACGATAATGCTGCCAACATGAGAGGAAAGAGCAGAGGAGTGCAGACACGCATCTGAGAGTTAAACCCTCGAGCTTTTTTTGTCCCATGCAGTTCTCATTCATTGAACTTGGTGGTCAGTGATGCAGCATCAGCTTTTAATGAGGCTGCTGAATTTTTTAATGTAATTCAAAGCATCTATGTATTTTTCTCTGCATCAGCTCATTGATGGCAAATTTTGAAGCAACATTTGGGAACATTCTCTCTGACACTGAAACCACTGAGTGCCACACGATGGGAAAGTCGAGTGGAGGCGATAAAGCCTATCAAACACCAAATTGGGAAGATAGATGATGCCATAGTTACCATTATGGAGGATAATGCTATGACAGGAATTGTTCATGGGAGGACAGTGGCAGAGGGCAATGGAATCAACAGAAACATACGTAACTTCAAATTTCTGTGTGGCTTAGTGTTGTGGCATGACATACTGTTTGAAATAAACGTTGTAAGCAAGAGACTCCAAGGTGTTGACCTTGATATATCTGGAGCAATGGAACAACTGGACAAAACAAAGTCATCCTTACAGTCTTACTGGTCAGATGAGGGATTTCAAAATGTTCTGAAGAGTGCACAGAAGTTGGCAGAGGAACTTCACACTGAAGCTATTTTTCCACCAATTCAAGAATACAAGAGTCACCGAAGAAGAAGACATTTTGATTACGAGGCATGGGATAATCCCATAAGAGACCCCAAACAACAATTAAAAGTTGAATTCTTTAACCAGGTGCTAGATTGTGCAATACAGTCAGCTGAATGTTTCATGCAGCTCAAGGGACACAGCAGTATATTTGGGATGTTGTATTCCAAAACTCCTCACTATACCTGAAGAAGTCCTACACCAGCAATGCAGGGCACTAGTCAGTGTTAACACATAATGACATGCATGATATTGATGCGAGTGATTTAGGTGATACATTTCAGCAGGATCAACTCCAAAGGCTGTTCTGAAATATATGTGCACAAATAAGATGACTACCCTCTTTCCAAATGCTTTTGTTGCGCTGCGCATACTTCTAACACTTCCTGTAACAGCTGCCAGTGGAGAACACAGCTTCTCCAAGCTGAAGTTAATAAAAACACATCTATGCTCCACAATGACACAGGAGAGACTGGTTGGCCTTGCAACCATCTCAATAGAGCATGAGCTGGCCCAGACTGTGGACCTTCAGGAGGAAGCAGTTCAAATCTTTGCAACCAAGAAGGCACAGAAAGCACTACTTTGATTATTCAAACAGATAAAAATGCCAGTGTTTACTATGCAGACAAGAAAAGTTACGTTTGCTGTGCAGGCATTTGAAAATTAAGTGTGTTACTTAAAATTTTTGAACAAGGCATTTGAAGTTGTTAGTTCTCCTTTATTGGGACAGGTAGCAGAGGAGTACCATGAGAGGAGTAGAACAGGAAGAAGGCAGAATTGAGACCTTTCTAAATTTTGGCCCAAGTGAGGGGGCATGGAAGCATCAATTTGAGCTCCCCGCCTCAGGTGCCAAAATGTTGTGGGCCGGCCCTGCTGTCATTTAAAGGTGGAAAGAAGGTTAGCTTCAATGTTATCAAACTACTGAAGGGAAGCAAGCACATTCAAAACACAACTGTTTAAAACAAACCACCCAAACTGAATCCCTAAAAGTAAGTTGCAGTGGGATTCTGAAGTTAGGCCATTTACCAGCAGATGTTGTTATGGTTAGTAGAACTGGTTTTTAAGGATATTGGAGGATTAAACAAGAAGCATCTCTGAAAAAGGACAGTGATGTTACTTGTTTTATAATTTTGTCGATTATGTCAAAAAGCCTTAGATATTCTGATATCCGTTATTAACAGTTGGCTGTTGATTTTCTGAAATGTACTTAGCATCTTTGCTATTGTCGTGATGTCACATGATGTTACAGTTATCTGCCAGTAGCAGGGTTTGAAGTTAAGGGAAAAGCTACCTGCTGTCTATTCCAGTCTTTTCCTATGCTGACGTATTCCAGTCTTTTCCTATGCTTTTCTTTTTGCAAATACAGACTAACATGGCTGCTACTCTGAAACCTGACGTATTACTGTGGCTCTTTGGCAATGTACATTGGTAAATTCTGGCTGCTTCTCAGGCTCAGGTTGGCCCCTGTTCTAAATCATATACTGCAGGAAAAAGTTTTGATAAACCATTGTTCAGTCCTGGTGCCTTATGACAAGACACTTTTATAGAATCCTATATTAAAAAGTTGCAGTGAACTGTGCAGATAAACGCTACAAAGTTATCACTAATTGAGAAATGTTAAAAGTAGCAGCAGCAGCAAACACTTCTTAAATCTGAAATTGGGCATTTTAAATAAATAATAAATGCATTCTATTTCTGAGGGATCTACTTAAGAAAGCTCTGCCTTCGATTTTCACAAGAGTATAAACAGGAGACTTTATTCGGTAACCAGCCAATGCAGTTCTTAGTGAAAGCCTAGGAACATACAGTATAATCAGTCAGGCATACCGGATTGTTGCCATTTTAAAGAATTCACAGTGGAAAAAAAAAATCCTTTCTAAAATCAATACATAAATCCAGTGTATGTCAAAGTAAGATTTTTAAATGTGAATGAGAGATTAAGAATACTTGTAGAGCTGCAGGAGGCTGCAACATCAGTAAAATGCATCCTGAAAATGAGATCAAGAGTTATGGTAATCCAATCTCAAAAAAACCAGAGGCATGTACTAACAGAAAGACATATTGGTTCATTGGGGGCCTAATCCTGAAAGTGAAGCCAAGGGTGTTTCCTAGTTTGTTTTCTTGTACTATTCTTGATCACTTTGCTTTTGTCTGGTCGGTTGGTGCAGCTGCTTGTTCAGATAGTAGGTGGTTTTGAATCTTAAAAGCTATATTCTCACTGTATTATGTAACTGTCTGCACCTTCAGATGAAAATGTACTGCTCAGGCTTTTACAAACATGAGTCTTATTGAGGATATACAAATCACTATAGTGCAATATTATGCTTATTGTATCATCATGCTGTACATTCATCGTTTTTAAAGGTAATTTTTGAATCGTTAGGAAAGATCAGGGTGTGTGCAAGTGTCCTAGGCACTTGCTTTATAAGCTTTCCCTTGCTGTCCAACCAGTATGCCCTCAGTGATGACCTGGAGGGACGACTTGTAAGGGTGAGAAGATAGTTGTCTCCGTGCCTGTTCAATTCTTTGCTATCTTTTGATATTACAATTTTGGTTGTGATTTTTATGCTCTGGGCACCTGCCCCTTGGGAGCAAACTGTGACCAACCCATTCCACATGGACGGCTGACTAAAAAAAAAAAAAAAAAAATTAAATTAATTGATGGATATAAAATATATACTCAAAATTAACTATGTTTTATAGTTTAGGATAAAGGGGAGATGTTTACTGGATATTGGAGGTTTTGAACTGTTTTCAAACCTGATGCCTGTTGATTTAATCAAGTTGAATAATAAGAAACTGTTGAATAATTATTTTAAATTGAATTTTTTCAGGAGCTGGTGATTTTGACCAGGGAACACCATGGCCCACACTACCATTTTTGCTGCTTTTGCTGTTCCTCAGTTACTGAGAGGTACTGCTCGAATTTTCCCCACTCTTTCTGCATTGTTACGGTTGAAGTACTCTGCTTTGTTACACTGCACAATGAATGGGTAGGTTATCAGTCTACAAACACGACTAAATATTTTGTTTTTAAAGAGATTGTGATGATAAATGTCATGAGTGTCAGAGGCTGAAAAAACTTTAAAGAACTATAGAAATACTCTATCAATCACCTGGTTGTATTTTAAAGACATTAGTAAATAAGGCTGGCTGTCAAACAAGAATTCCATTCACAAAAAATGTTGAGGTGTTCAAACTGGGTTTTTGCAATCTTTCAACAATTTTTGTGAAAAAACATGAGAGGGAGACATGAATAACCTAGTGCTTAGGGCACTTACCTGGGTTGTGGGAAACCCTGGTTCAAGTCCTTGCTCTGCCTGACCCAGATGAGTGCCCTAACCACCAGGCTATAGAGTTAGTCTCTGTCTATCTCTGCTATTAGAGTTGTTCCATTTTGTATAACTAGGTAAATATTCATGGGCAAGAGGTTCTACAGCCCAGTGGTTCTCAACCAGGGGTACATGTACCCTGATGGTACTCAGAGGTCTTCCAGGGGGTACATCAACTCATCTAGATATTTGCGTAATTTTACAACAGGCTAAATTAAAAGCACTAGCGAAGTCAGTACAAACTAAAATTGCATACAGACAGTGACTTGTTTATACTTCTCTATTTACTATATGCTGCAATGAAGTATAATGTTTATATTTCAGTTGATTTTATAATTATATGCTCAAAATTAGAAAGTGAGCTATTTCAGTGGTAGTGTGCTGTGACACTTTTGTATTTTTAGGTCTGATTTTGTAAGCAAGTAGTTTTTTAAAGTGAGGTGAAACTTGGGGTACACAAGACAAATCAGACTCCTGAAAGGGGTACAGTAGTCTGGAAAGGTTGAGAGCCACTGGTGGTTAGGGCACTCACCTGGTATGCAGGAGATCCAAGTTCAAGTCTCTGCTCTTAATCAGGCAGAACATGGACTTGAACTTTGGCCTCCCAAATTACCAGTGAGTATTCACCAGGCTTGGTTGTTGTGGTGTGTGTGTGGATCTCTCTTTCTCTAGTTGTGACCAGAATTTTCACCCTGGACCAGAGAAACCTGTGTGATGAAAGTTTTGTCAAAACAAATGTTTCTGTGAAAAGTTTTGTTTTTGGAAAACGAGTATTTTCTGTTGAAAATTTCCCAACCAGCTATTAGCATTCTAAGATTAAATCTGAGGTGAGATTAGTGTCTGACTTCTTTTAATTTTTGTTTAAATTAACATAGTGTAGAATGGCAGATTGATTAAAGTGGTTACATTGTCAATAGAAATTTCTACCTTTTTAAGCGAAGCACTAATACTTTGCAGTTGCAATAATGACGTTAATCTTGATTTGCTTTTTGTTGAAGCACAATGAAATCCAAAAGGAAAACAGATCATCTGGAGAGAACGGCAAATAACTTTCGACAGGAGGTTAGTGTTCTGTTCTACAGAAGGGAAATATTTTTTTTTGTGTTATGAAGAGACTAGATAATCCTATTTGATGGTGATTAGGCTTCTTTTTTTTCTATATGAGATTTTGTGTCATTTGTCATTTTTCTTTTTTGCATTTATATTACGAAGACACTGTTATAAAAGGGCATGTTTTCTTTTGGATGGGTGAAACAAAATGATGTTAAAGAATCAGTGTCTGTCATTCCTTTTTGACATGTTTAATCAGGAATTAGTCGTCCCCTAGTTCAGTTTGGATTGTTTTAGTTAAGGAAATCTTAGGCACTTATTGTTTTGTAGTACCATCATTGATACATAGGCTTTTAAGGAACAATGCGATTTTCCCCTGTTTTTAATTTTATTTTCAAGTGTTTTAAAGGTTACCTGGAAAGGAAGAAAAATAGCTCTTGCCTTCTTATTTTATGATGTATAAAGAAAGGCTGAAAAATTCAGAGATCATTTGGTGAGGGAAGGATTTTTCTTTGCTTGTGTTAGGTTACAAATGTAAGGAATGTCAAGTCTTGTCCTTCATCAGAACCAAAGAACATCTTCAAAAGGTATCTGATACGTACAATAACTCCTCACTTAACGAAACATTAACTGGGACGTCATTATTAGGTCATTGGTCTATTAGAGAACATACTCCTTTTATGTCCTGCAGTGTTCCCTTAGAATGTTGTTTGGCTCCCGCTGCTCCGCCCACCCGGTGCTTCTGCTGGGGAGTGGGGAGAGAGCACGGGGGCTTGCCCCATTCCGCCTTCCCGGCGCTCCTGCTGGAGTCCACTTGCCCTGACTTCACTCCCTGCTGGAATGCCGGGCAGGCGGAGTGGGGCAAGACCCCATGTCCTGACCCTGCTATGCCCCTGCCTCAGCCAAGCTTCACAATCGTCATTGGTGAGTACAGTATTACATGGTTTGTTTAAAGTTATTTAAAATTTATACAGTATATGTACATAATGTCTTTTGTCTGGTGAAAAAAATTTCCCTGGAACCTAACCCTCCCTGTTTACATTAATTCTTATGGGCAAATTGGATTCGCTTAAAGTTGCATTTTTCAAGAACATAACTAGGATGTTAAGTGAGGAGTTACTGTATTGTGAACTTCCGTATACTTTGATTTAAGGGATGAAAGTGCTGTATCTTTAACATACAATTTTTTTCTTTTGTTTGTAATAAATTAGTTTAAATAAGTTAACAAAAGAGTTGTAAATATTCTGAATATAAATAACTTGCTTTCTCCATTAATAAGGTTTCACTACTAAAGTGATTCTACATCCTTTTTTGAATTTCAGTGTGTCTGGGAAGTGGAGGTGTGTTAAGGGATGGGCATTGGTTAGCTTGAAGAGGGTATGAAGAACTCTCAGGGCAAGTAAAGGAAGGATGGTTCAGTGCTGCTACCTCAACTTTCTGGAACATCTGGGAAATTTTTCTCTCATGCTGAATTTATTCTTAGTTGTTACATGTTGTCACTTGATTTCTGACCGGTTAGAAACTGGTCAGTTCAAATCTCCTGTTTAGCTGTATATCCTATGTAATTCGCTTCCCTCTCCACATTACCTTGCTTGGTTTTTGTAATCCTTTGGAAAGATTAGTGTAGGATATTTGTGTTGCAGTAATGTGGATGAGTACACTAACTATCACATACTCAAGGATGTAGCATAAGTAGCAAGTGCAAGAAAGAGGAGCTGAAACTTTGTCCTCCTTCAGTGAAATCCAGATTAAAAGACCCAGACATTCAATTTTTTTTTTCTTCTGCCAAATCTTGATCTGGGCCAGTTGGTTACTTTTATGGATGGTGAGAATCTTTTTTGAAGGTCCTTGATCACCCTACATCAAACTTAGTTTTCTGCACCAACTTACTACTGAATAATAATTAAAATTCCAGTGTTTTGTCAAAAAGGCCAAAGAACAACTGGAGGGGGTGGGGGTGTTGGGGAGGGAAGGGGAGAAGGGATGTCAAAAGTGTATGCACGTTTCCTGCACTAAGACCTTTACATAGGAGAAACATTTAAATAGCCTACCTGACACTTGTCTCGTTAACCAGTGTGACTGCATTTCCTGTTTAATATTGTCTATTAAAGTGGAAAAGAAAAGTACACTACTCTAATTTTGTTTTAAGTTGGCAAGTGTTCTGTTCTTTTACTGGACAGTAGACATGTTCAAATGTTGTTTTATGGAGAAATTCATTTCCTGTCATGTGTTTTAAATCAGAGCAAGACTGGTTAAAGTTTCATTTGTTAAATTATTTGATCTCGTACAGATGAGAAATGGCACAATCATGTGTTATAGGAAACATCAGACTGGGAGAGCTATTGTAGTAGATGGCATTAAACATTTTTAAAATGCTTTACAGCCTAGGACATAGACTGGCCTATTTACTAAACTAGTTATAGTAATTCTGTTTTGCTGAATTTTCAACAATAACTAAAAAGTCTGTGGGGGAAGGAGGATGGACAGGTATCATGCAAGTTAGCTGTTAATATTATAAAACAAGAATTGTATGTTTTGATACACATTGCTGACAGTCTGTTTGTATCCCTGTATTATTGAACATTAGTATGATTGATTGTTTTATCCTGTAGATCGGGGCGGGCAAACTTTTTGGCCTGAGGGCCACATCAGGTTTCTGAGATTGTATGGAGGGCTGGTTAGGGGAGGCTGTGCCTCCCCAGACAGTCAGGTGTGGGCCAGCCCCCGCCCCCATCCAACCCCCCTGTTCCCTGTCTTCTGATGGCCCACCTGGAACCCCTGCCCCATCCAACCCCCCCTCTCCTTCCTGACTGCTGCCCCCATTCAACCCCCCTTGTTCCCCGCCCTCTGACCACCCTGACCCCTATCCACACCCCCGACCACCACTCCAAACTCCCCTGCCCTCTGTCCAACCCTCCTGCCCCCTTACCAGTAAGGGTTCAGCATTCAGAAACATCTTAAGGCTGCCCTCCCTGGGACCCTTTCTACCACCCACTTTGTTTTCCAAGTTTTGCTCTCTGTTGTGAAAAGGTAATAGAAAAAGAGTCTAGCAGATCAGCTCATCTTCTCTAAGAGTTGGCTTGTGCAGTACCCCTCACAGGAGCTGGCAGGGTAGCCTTCTCTCTGCCTTGTAAACAGCTCTCACCTTTTGAGCTGTTCGGCTTCCTTTTAAGCTCCACCTTAATTTGGAGCATGCTCTGCAGCTGCGGCTGGGCTGGATCATCAGAGCACAGAATTGCTCTTTAACCCCTTCAGCACTTGTATGAGGTTTCCCATCACACAGAGAAAAAGTTTGGGAACCACTGGTGGTAGCCCCAAATTCACCAAAGATCACCTAACATCCAATTTAGCAAGCACAGTAATAGTCCCATGAAAACTGATGGAACAAGTACCTTGCTGAGTCAGGGCCATAGTGACTGTTTATAGTAGTTCCATTTTAGAGATTTTTGGATATCTGAAAAGAGTCTTTATTTTGAAGATTACGATTTCCACTGTCATTCAGTTCACACTATTTGTGGTGTGTGAATGTTGTACATTATAGATGTTCAGTAAAAATAGCCAGATGGGGATAATGTTGCACGTTTGTATCTAGATCAGGGATGGGCAAATTTTTTGGCCTGAGGGCCACATTGGGGTTCCGAAACTGTATGGAGGGCCGGGTAGGGAAGGCTGTGCCTCCCCCAGTAGCCTGGCCCCTGCCCCCTATCTGCCCCCTCCCACTTCCTACCCCCTAACTGCCCCCCTCAGAACACCCGACCCATCCAACCGCCCTTGTCCCCTGACCACCCCCTCCCGGGACTCCTGCCACTAACCGCCACTCTCGAAACCCATCCCCTATCCAACCCCCCCAGTCGCCTGTCTTACCCGACCCCTATCCACACCCCCACCCCCTGACAGGCCCCTCAGGACTCTCATGACTATCCAACCACCCCCTGCTCCTTATCCCCCGTCTGCCCCTTATGCAATCCCCCCACTCCCTACCACCTTACCATGCCATTCAGAGCATCAGGACTGGCATCCGTGCCGCCTGGCTGGAGCCAGCCACACTGCTGTGCAGTCTAGAGCACTGGGGCAGGCCGGCGGCTCTCGCAGCCGCACTTCACGGCAGGAGCTCGCAACCCCACCACCCGCAGTGCTGGCTGCACGGCAAGCTGAGGCTGCAGAGAAGGGGGAACAGTAGGGGAGGGGCTGGGGGCAAGCCTCCCTGGCCAGGAGCTCAAGGGCCGAGCAGGAGGGTCCTGTGGGCCGGATGTGGCTGGCTGCCCGCAGTTTGCCCACCTCTGATCTAGATTTATCTTTCTTTTGTTTTAAAAGGTAACCAATAATCTAGAATGTATATAGTTACATTATTTTAATCCAGATTAAACTGAATTTTATACACAGGTTTAGATTAACCCTGATTAAAATTACCAAAAAATCTTGGAGTTGTAGTATACATTTAATGAGGTGTGGTTTTCTGTGTGATTCAGTTATTATTTTGCCACTGTGGTGGATACTTCATAATGTTTTAAAATTATGAAATGCTATAGTTAATGACGCATAACTTCCACGGACGGTCTCGAGCACATTTGCTGAAAATGACACCACTGTAATATAATGATTCATTCTTATTTCTCTAGGTTATATCTCCAGCAAAAGTGTGTGGCATCACCAATGAATCTGAAACAGTTAAAAGACTTCGCTTGGCTGTCACAAATAAGGATTTTACTTTTAAAGCAGGACAGTGGTAAGACTTCTCCCTGATTTTGTGGAGGGAAAATTGCTTACAGAAAACCCAGGATGATGAAGTGATAAAAGGAAGATACTGGGATAATGCATCTCCATTATATTTATATAACATACTATTTTAGTCATAAATGATATATGAAACAGCTGATAAATTCAACCTCATAATTGTAAACTATGTTTTATTAAATACATCCATATTTCATACAAATAGAAAAAAAATAAAAATTAATATTTGCCAGTTTTCATTTTCATTCCTTCAGTGATGACCTGTGGTTTATATCCATTAACTTTTTGCTAAATGAACATCTTTACACACTACTTGTATTCCATTACTCTAGCTGCACAGTGGAGCAGAGACTGAGTGCTGCAAATTTGAAAGTTAATTTTAATTTGGTTTTACAGTTTTCTAATTAAAAAACCCCAAAAAGTAATGTTGATCTTTGTCCCCCTAACGTTAGATCTGCTGGGTTAGTTTGGGTAGGCGTATACTTGAAAACAAACCCAATTCACTGCTTAGGCCATTCTATGGATTAACTGTTGTGACACTTCCCAGGGATACCCAGGGCTTTAAGGCTCCTTCCTACCACCTGTCTTTATCATGAAGAATCCTTGTCTGTGACTTTTGGGGGTCAGCTCCCCAATTCCACTGGCCATGAGCAACACAAGTACTCCCCTCTAAGCCTTACAAGTCCTGTAGTTACTCTACAAGTAGTAATTAGCACACACTAATCCTCTAGCCCTCTAATCATTTCACTGGAGTGACCAGCCCCTCGTTCGCTGGTTGCTTGCAGTATTCACAGATTTGCTTCTTCCAAAGAAACAGTACATCCCAGTTTACCAATTCCACCTCAGATTGCTGCTCTACTGAACATGGAGCTCTTAGATATATTTATGGTGAAATCAGGAATAAGTTTCTTTAACAAAGCATGGAGATTCAAAGTAATAGCAAATAGAAGTATTGGAAACAAAAATGGTTACATATAAAATAAAACCATAACACGCATGCTAGACCCTAAACATAATTAACAAGATATTTCATGTCTTATTAAGCTTTGCTCACCCAAAAATCCTTGCAGCGATTTATAGCTAGGCTGGCTGCGATCCTCCTTTTACGAGATAAGCATGCTGTCAGCTTGCCTTCTCGGTGAAGGACCTGGGGGTTTGCTTGCATCCAATATATAACAGACCCATCCTTTTTATTTATTCATAAACCAGAGCACCCCTCACCTAGGTGTTTGTTGCCTCCTGGGAATTCACTCTCTTCTAGATTTTGCACGCTCTTAGTTAGCGTGTGGCTCAGACGGTAAATAGGCATCCATTGTGAGGTATACAACACACAGATGACCAGACAAGGACATAGGTGTCTGTTACCTCCTGCCTGAATGGAACATTTCTGCGTTATGTCACCTGCCTTAATTCAAGACCTCAAGAATGTAATTTTTAGTATAGATCTATAACTCCTTAAATATTACTTTGTGTACATTTTGCGCTGAGTAGGATGACCAGTGGGTGAACTATTATGCATACATCTGACGGATACCTGTAAAAACCTATGCACCCCCTGTGCCCTCTGGCAGTTGGCACCAAGCAGTCCCTGGGTTACAATTGCTATTTAAACAATGTTACGGTTTTAGGAGTGTTAGAATTTTTCAGGATCAGGAAGAATTTCATGTTTCAACTCAAATACTATTTTGTAGGATAAGTTATAATCTGGACCTCTCACTCTTGACAGTGAGAGACAAGGTGGATGAGGTAATATCTTTTATTGGACCAACTTCTGTTGGTGACAGAGAGAAGCTTTCAGACTTACACAGAGCTCTTCTTCATTTCCCAGATCTGAAGAGGAGCTCTGTGTAAACTCGAAAGCTTCTCTCTATCACCAGCAGAAGGTGGTCCAATAAAAGATATTACCTCACCCACCTTGTCTCTCTGATATCCTGGGAGCAACACTGCAAACAACTCTTCACAGTGGTCCTTTAACTTTTTTTTTTTTTTTAAACTTCCTGTTGGCTTAGTCAAGCTGGAAACTGCTTTTGCTGGAATCAAAGTTTAACTGCTAGGGTGTTAACAGCATGTGCTACCAGTGTAGTCTTAATATCCAGACTTTTACATTTAGAACCAGAAAAACAAGATGTTGATTGCAATAATTTTTGTTTGTGGAGCAATTTGTTGCAGTTTTTGCACATGTGGAGTGACTCATATTAAATTCTTGCTTGCCAGTTCTTCGAAAAACATTTAACCATCAAAAATGGTTTAGCAATTATCACTCTGAAAAATGAAAGCTTTAATTATAATTACTCTTTTCATATTTTTTTCCTTGAAAGTATTCTAAGGCTGTTTTTTGGCATGGCAACTTCTCTGTACTGGAAGCTATAAACTGAGGTCATGTTTTCTGAGGAACAGTGCCAAGAATCAACAATTTCCTGAATAGAAAACCCTAACATGTCAGTGACATGTGATAGTGAGATGCCAGAGCTAAAGTTTGTCTTCACAGCATAAACACAAAAAATGCAGCTTTCATAATCTTGGTTTACATAAGCAAAAAAAGTTGATTTGTTGTCCCAGGATATAATAGACTTTTGTTGTCTATCAAGTTACAAGTAATAATTAAAATGAACAAGAAGAGATTTATTACTGTAATAAGGCATTTTAAATGTGACAGATTGTGCATGCATATGCTTGTTTGTAAGTATCATGAAGGACAAAGGACCAGTAACTTTGAACTCATCTTAATACTTCTAACTTCTTATTCCAGCAACTGTTGGATATTTATCTCTTTTCTGAATCTTTGACTTTAAAAACTTTTAAGAGACAAAGGAGGATATGTGACTGAGACATACCTAAAAGTTTACAAATTCTCTTTCCTCTTTTTAAATGCAGCATCTTCCGTTATCTTGGCTTCCCCTTGTTGGATATATATATATTTCTAGAATTACTCCACTTAAACCATCACCAGTAGTGTATTACTTTGGAAGTCCTCCCATGTCTTCTCATACACTGTTAAAGTAAGGCAAGCCTTCAGAAGCAGCAGTCAGTTTAAGATGATATACTACAACATAGTACGTAGCCTACTAAAACGTCTGCTGTCTGGAGTGAGCTAAGTTTAAAAAATTATGTATTTTTTTTTAAACTACACACTTGCATAAATACTGTTTTAGAAGGTAAAATCTTTACCTAAAAGTCATGCTTTTTAATAATTTTTGAATTTAATGTGATCTCAAACAGGGTTTTAAGAAACTAATAATTTCTGCTGTCCATAACCAGCATACTTACTTTGGCATGATTGTGGACCATGATTTGTGGTTTAAGTGCCCTCCATCCTAGTCTGAGCATTCCAGTTTATTCCTTTCCTGGAGACAGTGGTACAGAGCTTTAGTATCCTCAGTTGAGGTGTTCTTTGGTATAGTAAGTATTACAGCACAGAATTGGATCATCTTTACTCAACTTCCCAGTCTAATTACTTTAGAGCCCGTTTACCAGAAGTGCTCAGTACCGACAGCTCCATTTGAAGGCAATGGGAGCAGCAGGCACTGAGGACATCTGAAATTCAGGCCCTTAATTTCTCTAGATTAGGCAGTCTCCTCAGGCCTCCTGTTCTGTAAAACAATGTTTCTCAGCCTTTTCAGGTTGGCAACCCAAAAAATGACGACCGTACATTTACTATAAAAGAGTAAAAAATGTATTAATGATAAGCCTATGTAACGTGTGTGTGTGTGTTTGAGAGATTGATGAAGAATACTTCTCTCTGAAGGGCAAGGGTGTGCTGTGAGTGGATATGAAAGATTTTCTGTGCTTTAGATAATAAAATTGTCAGTGCCTTACCCCACCTGCCGTTTTATAATCTCTTTTGGGATCACAACCCACCAGTTGAAAACACTGCTCAAAAACACCCATGCAATAGAAGTTGAACCACACTATCGCCATCCTCATTTAACTAGCCAACTTAATAACTCATTGTGCATTATCTGGGACTATTAAAGAAGCTGACAGACATAATTTTGATCAGAACTGAATATTTACTCTATAGCATTTTGTGCGGGGTGTCATCTCAGGCCTTAATTGACTAATCAGTCATTCTCCCATATTTAGCAGTCATTACCACTGTGCTCAGTTCACAAAGGGAGCAGCCCAACTGACTTTAACATAAAGTTTATAATGAGAGTCCAAATTTTGGTGTTTGCAGCAGAGAAGTGGGAATATTATTGATTGCTTGAATATTAAGGCAGCTCTCTTTAGGAGTTTGAAAAGCACCAATAGAAGATTCCAAGTTAAGATTTGACCCTGATTTTCAAAGATGATGGAACACCACAACTCCCATTGACCTTAGTTGATGTTCATCACATCTGAAAATTACCCCTAGTTTTCTGAAGTTATTTAAACTGAACTATGAGTATCTGTCTTTCATTTGTGAGTGCAGCTGGATGAAAATGGAAGACAAAGAATTGTAATGTTGTTGAGCATTGAATTTGACTTTTAGCTGCTCTGAAAGTAACATGACCTTATTTTTCAATACGATGTGAAACACATTTACTAAGACTCCATATTTTTTTAGTAGGCTTCTTATATTTTATGATATATTGTTGTTCCATAGCTTTATTAGCATCATTTGGGAATGATCCACATGCACAGAGAGAACCCCTGATGGCAAAGGCTTGTCTTGTAACTTGCCAGCCACTGATATACCTAGCATTCTATAACATGTTAATTTCTGAACTTTAAGTTCTTAAGCATGTGTTTTAAATTTAGTTTAGACCAACACACATTATAAAAATGCTTCTTGTACATTATCAAAATGTTGTATGTCACTAGAGGGTGCTGCAGTTTAGCATGTGAAGCACTATCACTTATTTTAGTAGCTTTCATTTTTTGACATTTAAAAATAAATAGGTATGTAAAGAATTTTTTTATAGTCCTTTTTCTTACTCTCAGAAGAATGTATGTGTATGCCATTAAAATCTGTTTTCCTAAATTAGTTTTCCAATCCCTTTCCCAGTAAGGTACAATAGTTTGAAAATGAAAGGGAGTATCTGTGGTGCTGAAAATAGTGGGAACTGAGTCCTCTGGCTGGACTATATTGACTTTTTAAATACATAGCTATACTTAAGTAAATGACTAATACTTAAATGACTAATAGTATTGGTAAATGATTAATACTTTTATACATTGCACTTAAGCCTCAAGAACAACCTAGAAATGTGCCAGTATAATACAGATGTAATTTACTTTCTGGCAATCTGGAAATAAAAAGAAATAATCCTGTCCCTTTACATTCATAGGTGAAAAGAATTCTGATTTGATGGCATTACTCAAGCTGTGTGTTCGGATGCCAAATGCTTCTTCTTATTAAGCTAGTAATAACAAGTGGTTACTCAACTTTGTAAAAAAGTTTTGTTCAGTTATTTTGTTATCAAAACATACAAATACAAAAACTGCTAGTGCACTATCTCTGTTGGGTTCTGAACCTTATAGAAATCAAAATGCACACGTTTTGGTAAACACAGAGTAGCTGAGATCAAGCCAACCGCTTTGTGTTGAAGGAAACTCGGCGAACATTCTCTCACATTGTTTTTAAAGTTCCTTTTATTTAATTGTTTCTTAGGGTAGATTTCTTTATCCCTGAAGTTGCCGTAGTTGGTGGATTCTCAATATGTTCCAGCCCTGGTCTACTGGAACAAGAGAGAGTATTGGAACTGGCAGTAAAACATACTGTACATCCTCCTGCTCACTGGATTCACACTCAGGTAAACGATATTTGCAGATGATTACACACTGAACAAGTCATTTTTCACTTAGAACTTGATTCTGTCCCGTTGAAGTCAGTAGCAAAACTCCTATTGACTTCAGTGAGTAGGGTATGGGCCCTTATTAATACACAATTTCTAAGCATCTCATTTAATTGGCCCTAACTTTCATCATGAATAAAATAATCTGCTTTGTAAGAGGCCGTGAAATAACGTAATTCGTGTGTGGTAACCTGAGTCTAAAGTTGTGATCTTCTAACTTGTTGGTGCCTCTCTTCTGAATCTGGCTCTTAGATACAGCTCTGTTATATTACATAGATATATCTAACATCCTGAATTTGTAGAACTTTCCAGCAATCATGTCTAACTGAAGGGTCACAGTTAGTAAGTTTAAATGTTTATACAGTTACAAATGGTTGACAGACAAAAATCTTATGTTATAAAAGGGACCCTTATGTCAGTAATAAATAATTGGTAAAGCAACACAATACTTCAGAGCTGACAAAATCCCAATACTCTGGATTGCACTTTGAGACAATTTAAAGCCTCTTTTTGTTTTTTTTTTTCGTTTTTGGTCATGCTAAGAGTGGTCTGATTCTTTTCTCCCCTGCTGTTTTGTGATGGGTGGTACTTGAGGCCTTGGAGCATTTTTTACATTCTACATTTTACATACATTCTCCTATTTACCACAGTTTAATTGTGGTCACGAGATTTCCTTCCACGCTGTTGCTCTTTCGTTCAGATATCATTCCTCCTACTTACTATCCTATGCCTGTCGTCCATAGTTCTCTAAGTATGGCTCCAAGGTCTAGGCTAACAGAGTCTTCCAAGGTTACAGCAATTGCTGCTCTGTTTATTGACCAGAAGAGTCACAGTAAAAATCAAGCAGTGAGAATCCCCAGGTTGATCCTAACCCAGCAGTTACCATGTGACCTTGCACTGCACTTCTGCTGCTGTTAAATCAGGTTAGTTTCATGCATCACTGGACTTCAAAAGAAATGACTTGTTTTGAAAGGCTATGTAGAAAATGTAGGACCAATGTCACTGGCTACACACTTAATGATAGTATACAGGGATGTTTCCTATTCCTTTGGTGTTGCTCAGTATGTACTACTGAAAGCCTAACTTAATCTTCCATTTCTGAGGCATCTCTGAAGCTGTTATCCCTCCTTAACACTGCTGTTGAATTTTTTAGGTGAATTCACAGGAAAATACTCAGTTCACATGTAAACTAGTTCAAACGCTGATGCTGCAGAAGAATCCTCAGGATATGAGCTGAGTTTTCTATTAAGCAAGTGCTTTATTTCTGTAATGAGGGAAGGGGAAGGAAAAAATTTAATGACCTCTTTGAATCTTGTGACATTTATTTGGTAGAGAAGCCGTGAGATTTAATTAATTAAAGTTAACTTGTAATGCATTTTGAGATTCCAGGATATAGGACACTTCAGAAATGCTAAATATTATTTGTCTTATTTACTTATTGCACCTGATTTTTTCAAATTCATTTTTTCATATTTAACTTTTAATACCTTATTTATAATAGTATATTTCATCTGCACATTTCTAGTACACTTTATAATCTTAACAACTTCTAGAAGATACACTTCTGTGGATGAAGTTGTAGTGTAGTTTTTTTGCTTTTGATCCATCTTCTTTTTCTCTCTGCCTAAGCCATTTCAATGCAATGCTTGCAATTTTAGTAGAATATGCTAATTCTATGCTACAGGGTGATGCTTCCCCGCCAAATCATCCCAGAATTAATAGTCTTCACTAACATGGTGACTCTTAATAATAAGCTTCTTCTCTAATGTGGTTCCATTAGTAGAGATGCCTAGGTGTGTCTTTCTCATCTGTCAGTCAGGTTATTCCATTGGTCCCTGAACTGCACAGGGGGCTGCTGGTGTAAAAAACAGTTGCCTAAGTCAGAGCCATGCCCCACCCTGAGGCCTGACTGTGCTCATTCTACAAGAGGCCAAGGTGGTGAGGGATACAAAGTGGACAGGGATGGGCACTTTTGTCTCTTCCTGTTTTATTTTCTGGGAGAAAGTCTGTCTTCCCCTATTCCAAGTGGTACTTGACCTCTTCTGAGGCCTGGAAGAAAGAAGGTGCCTCTGTGAGGCATGGAAGAATTGAAAGAGCCTGCCAGTGTGTTGGGAAAAGGAGGAGGAACTGGGCTCAGAAATAACACATACGGATTGTCTAATACCACTTGACTGACAGATAAGAGGAATTCACTCATTTGTCCACATTACACAGTGCAATTAGCAAGGAAAGAAACATTTGGGCTTTAGGGTGATGATGGTAGCCACTGAAGATGCAGCACACCAATACGTGATGATATTAGCTGGCATGATATGACTTTCGAAGACCAATCCTTACTGATGATAAATCCGACTCCTCCAACATTTCTAGCATCATCTCCCTTTCCGAGCCTCACAGCGCTTCCATCCTTCCAGTTGACTTCCAACTCCTTCTTTCGTCAGGTTTCGCAGACACCGAGGGTATCGCATCTTATCCTTTTCTTCTGCTCCATCAGATGGTTTAACGTTTCCTCCCTTGCCAGTGACCTACAATTGTAAGAGTACACAGCAAGGGTTGTCCTTTTCCATGTTGGCCTAGCACCTGACATTTTTAGCAACCTCTCATTGCTCAATTTTTCCTCCACCACTGTAAAACAGTTTGATGATGCGCAGGGAATTAAGACCCATTTACTCATGTTGTTTTAGCCGTTAACTTCAAGCCATCCCACTGGCTAGGCGGGCAGGCATGCATACCTCCTCAAGCTTAGCTAGCCTTCAACCTCTAAGGAGAATGAAAAGCGCTCTTTCCTCTGAGAGAGCAATCCCCCTCCCTGGATTGGATAGTCCGAAACCTTTGTAGCATGGTTAGACCTACCAGGGCATATGCCCCGCTACCATAGCTGTCAGACGGCCAGGGTCACAGCTGCACCACGATGAGGTGGTGAGGTAGGATTTTGCAGTGGCTTTTGCATCTTCAGATGGAGTCAAAAGCGACCCTCAAGGTCATCCAGGCCTACAGTTCCACAAGTGCAGGTGAGGACGAAGAAGTGGAAGAATTCTACTGAGAGCTCGAAAGAGCCCTTGCGCAAAAGTCCACTTACGCTGTCACGATGGGAGATTTCAATGCCAAGGTCGGGCGAGGGAAAGCTGGTGAAAAGTTCATAGGGAGATATAGAATCATAGAATCATAGAATATCAGGGTTGGAAGGGACCCCTGAAGGTCATCTAGTCCAACCCCCTGCTCGAAGCAGGACCAATTCCCAGTTAAATCATCCCAGCCAGGGCTTTGTCAAGCCTGACCTTAAAAACTTCCAAGGAAGGAGATTCCACCACCTCCCTAGGCAACGCATTCCAGTGTTTCACCACCCTCTTAGTGAAAAAGTTTTTCCTAATATCCAATCTAAACCTCCCCCACTGCAACTTGAGACCATTACTCCTCGTTCTGTCATCTGCTACCATTGAGAACAGTCTAGAGCCATCCTCTTTGGACCCCCCTTTCAGGTAGTTGAAAGCAGCTATCAAATCCCCCCTCATTCTTCTCTTCTGCAAGCTAAACAATCCCAGCTCCCTCAGCCTCTCCTCATAAGTCATGTGTTCTAGACCCCTAATCATTTTTGTTGCCCTTCGCTGGACTCTCTCCAATTTATCCACATCCTTCTTGTAGTGTGGGGCCCAAAACTGGACACAGTACTCCAGATGAGGCCTCACCAATGTCGAATAGAGGGGGACGATCACGTCCCTCGATCTGCTCGCTATGCCCCTACTTATACATCCCAAAATGCCATTGGCCTTCTTGGCAACAAGGGCACACTGCTGACTCATATCCAGCTTCTCGTCGACTGTCACCCCTAGGTCCTTTTCCGCAGAACTGCTGCCTAGCCATTCGGTCCCTAGTCTGTAGCGGTGCATTGGATTCTTCCGTCCTAAGTGCAGGACCCTGCACTTATCCTTATTGAACCTCATCACATTTCTTTTGGCCCAATCCTCCAATTTGTCTAGGTCCTTCTGTATCCTATCCCTCCCCTCCAGCATATCTACCACTCCTCCCAGTTTAGTATCGTCCGCAAATTTGCTGAGAGTGCAATCCACACCATCCTCCAGATCATTTATGAAGATATTGAACAAAACCGGCCCCAGGACCGACCCCTGGGGCACTCCACTTGACACCGGCTGCCAACTAGACATGGAGCCATTGATCACTACCCGTTGAGCCCGACAATCTAGCCAGCTTTCTACCCACCCTATAGTGCATTCATCCAGCCCATACTTCCTTAACTTGCTGACAAGAATACTGTGGGAGACCGTGTCAAAAGCTTTGCTAAAGTCAAGAAACAATACATCCACTGCTTTCCCTTCATCCACAGAACCAGTAATCTCATGATAAAAGGCGATTAGATTAGTCAGGCATGACCTTCCCTTGGTGAATCCATGCTGGCTGTTCCTGATCACTTTCCTCTCATGCAAGTACTTCAAGATTGATTCTTTGAGGACCTGCTCCATGATTTTTCCAGGGACTGAGGTGAGGCTGACTGGCCTGTAGTTCCCAGGATCCTCCTTCTTCCCTTTTTTAAAGATTGGCACTACATTAGCCTTTTTCCAGTCATCCGGGACTTCCCCAGTTCGCCACGAGTTTTCAAAGGTAATGGCCAATGGCTCTGCAATCACAGCCGCCAATTCCTTCAGCACTCTCGGATGCAACTCGTCCGGCCTCATGGACTTGTGCACGTCCAGCTTTTCTAAATAGTCCCTAACCACCTCTATCTCCACAGAGGGCTGGCCATCTCTTCCCCATTTTGTGATGCCCAGCGTAGCAGTCTGGGAGCTGACCTTGTCAGTGAAAACAGAGGCAAAAAAAGCATTGAGTACATTAGCTTTTTCCACATCCTCTGTCACTAGGTTGCCTCCCTCATTCAGTAAGGGGCCCACACTTTCCTTGGCTTTCTTCTTGTTGCCAACATACCTGAAGAAACCCTTCTTGTTACTCTTGACATCTCTCGCTAGCTGCAGCTCCAGGTGCGATTTGGCCCTCCTGATTTCATTCCTACATGCCCGAGCAATATTTTTATACTCTTCCCTGGTCATATGTCCAACCTTCCACTTCTTGTAAGCTTCTTTTTTATGTTTAAGATCCGCTAGGATTTCACCGTTAAGCCAAGCTGGTCGCCTGCCATATTTACTATTCTTTTGACTCATTGGGATGGTTTGTCCCTGTAACCTCAACAGGGATTCCTTGAAATAGAGCCAGCTCTCCTGGACTCCTTTCCCCTTCAAGTTAGTCCCCCAGGGGATCCTGGCCATCCCTTCCCTGAGGGAGTCGAAGTCTGCTTTCCTGAAGTCCAGGGTCCGTATCCTGCTGCTTACCTTTCTTCCCTGCGTCAGGATCCTGAACTCAACCAACTCATGGTCACTGCCTCCCAGATTCCCATCCACTTTTGCTTCCCCCACTAATTCTACCCGGTTTGTGAGCAGCAGGTCAAGAAAAGCGCCCCCCCTAGTTGGCTCCTCTAGCACTTGCGCCAGGAAATTGTCCCCTACGCTTTCCAAAAACTTCCTGGATTGTCTATGCACCGCAGTATTGCTCTCCCAGCAGATATCAGGAAAATTAAAGTCACCCATGAGAATCAGGGCATGCGATCTAGTAGCTTCCGTGAGCTGCCGGAAGAAAGCCTCATCCACCTCATCCCCCTGGTCCGGTGGTCTATAGCAGACTCCCATCACTACATCACTCTTGTTGCACACACTTCTAAACTTAATCCAGAGACACTCAGGTTTTTCTACAGTTTCGTACCGGAGCTCTGAGCAGTCATACTGCTCCCTTACATACAGTGCTACTCCCCCACCTTTTCTGCCCTGCCTGTCCTTCCTGAACAGTTTATAACCATCCATGACAGTACTCCAGTCATGTGAGTTATCCCACCAAGTCTCTGTGATTCCAATCACATCATAGTTCCTTGACATCACCAGGACCTCCAGTTCTCCCTGCTTGTTTCCAAGGCTTTGTGCATTCGTATATAAACACTTGAGATAACCTGTTGATCGCCCCTCATTCCCAGTATGGGGCAGGAGCCCTCCCCTCACAGACATTTCTGCCTGTGCTTCCTCCCGGTATCCCGCTTTCCCACTTACCTCAGGGCTTTGGTCTCCTTCCCCCGGTGAACCTAGTTTAAAGCCCTCCTCACTAGGTTAGCCAGCCTGCTGGCAAAGATGCTCTTCCCTCTCTTCGTAAGATGGAGCCCGTCTCTGCCCAGCACTCCTCCTTCATGGAACACCATCCCATGGTCAAAGAATCCAAAGCCTTCTCTCCGACACCACCTGCGTAGCCATTCGTTGACTTCCACGATTCGACGGTCCCTACCCAGGCCTTTTCCTTCCACGGGGAGGATGGACGAGAACACCACTTGCGCCTCAAACTCCTTTATCCTTCTTCCCAGAGCCACGTAGTCCGCAGTGATCCGCTCAAGGTCATTCTTGGCAGTATCATTGGTGCCCACGTGGAGAAGCAGGAAGGGGTAGCGATCCGAGGGCTTGATGAGTCTCGGCAGTCTCTCCGTCACATCGCGAATCTTAGCCCCCGGCAAGCAGCAGACTTCTCGGTTTTCCCGGTCAGGGCGGCAGATAGATGACTCAGTCCCCCGGAGGAGAGAGTCCCCGACCACCACCACCCGCCTTCTCCTCTTGGGAGTGGTGGTCGTGGAACCCCCAACCTCAGGACATCGCATCTCATGCCTTCCAACCAGCGGAGTCTCCTTCTGCTTTCTCGCCCCAGACATATCATCTGGTCTACTCTCCGCAACGGTACCTGCGGAGAGAACATGAAAGCGGTTAGTTACCTGTGTCTGTGTTACTGGAACCCGGACATTCCGCTTACCTCTTCTGGAGGTCACATGTTGCCAAGCTTCTTCACTGGCCTCTTGGCTCCTCTGTGCAACCTGCTCTATATCTTTAGAGCTTTGTGCCCCTAGAAGCCTATCCTGAGTTTTGTCTAGAAAATCCTCAGTTTCTCGTATGCAACGCAGGGTCGTTATCTGTTGCTCCAGACCTTCAATCTTCTCGTCCAATATGGAGACCAGCTTGCACTTTGTACAGACAAAGTCGCTTCTGTACTGTGGAAGAAAGACAAACATGGCACATCCAGTGCAGGTCACAACAGCTGAACCCCCCCCTTCCATATCACTTTCCTACTATGAGCTTCCTCAGAGCAGTTTGCAAGACGTAAGCCTCACCGGGCTCACTCCAGGCGAACTCCCAGGCAAACTCCTGCTGTGAGCTGCTCTGCTGTCCCCCGCTGCTCAGCTGGTTCGCCGCCGCTCAGCTGGTTCGCGAAGCTCTGGCTATTTTTAAACAGCCAGGCTTCCCTGACGCAAACAGACAGACACCCTAATGCCCGCCCCCTGCAGGCTAGCAGCCAATCAGACACTCACGCAGGCTCTCACACTGCCCTCCCAGCAAACACACGCTCGGATACTTCCTTAGCAAGCAAACACACACACACTCGGATACTTACCAGTCCCAGGCAAACTCCTGCTGTGGCAGTGGCGAAAGGAATGAAAGAGGAGAGAGCCTGGTAGCGATGGCAGAAACGAAAGAACTGTACGTGTCAAACACCTGGTAAAAAAAGAAGACCACAAGAAGGTGGACATGGATCGCACCAAACGCGAAGAGCAAGAATGAAATTTAGTCAATAAAAGGCGCATCGTTCAAGATGTCTCTGTGGTGCAGCCTTTCAGCACTGGCAGTGACCATCACCTGCTTAGAGCGAAGTTGATTTTTGACAAAGCAGTGGAAAAGCAGGTATAACAGATGGCAAACGGGAAACAGCGGCTGAAGACATTTGATGAAGCAAAGCTAAAGAAAGCGATTTCTGGGTTTGACTGGAGCCAGATGGAAAAATGCGAGGAGAACTATAGTATCTTTGCTGACAAGCTGAGACGTTGCATAAAAGCAGCTGAAATTGAAAAACTGAAGAAGGCGAAGGGAAGACTCTCGAATGAAACAAAAAGCTCGTTGGAGAAGTGGAGAAACGTGAAAAGGAGCTCTGATAATAACCTCAAGTACTCCATCCATTCTGTGCAAGCTTATACGTCGAAAACTGAAGGACAACTTTGAGAACTTCCGGAAAGAAAAGCTCCTCAAAACAGCTGAATCATGCAAGAGCCTCAGGTCATGCAAGCAGGAATTGATGCAATATAGATTGAGCGTAACAGCATTGAAGAGCAAGGACGGAGAGACGGTAATTGACAGAGCAGGGATGGAGGAGGTCTGCAAGGACTTCTCTACAGAACTGTTCAAATCAAGAATCAACGTCCCTCTCCCAATGCTCCAAGAGTCAGAAGAACGCATCCCCCCAGTAATAGTCAGCGAAGTCCGAAGCCCACTACACCAGATGAAGAAGGGAAAAGCTCCAGGCAAAGATGGAATAACGTCAGAAATGATTTCTGCAGGAGGCAAAATGCTTTGGAAGGCCCTCACTTTAAGATTTAGTCAATATATTGGAGAAGGAAAGATAACATCAAACTGGAAGGAGTCGAATACCATCTTGCTGCACAAGAAGGGCGATTAAGAAAGTCTTAAGAACTACTACTCTGTATGCCTGCTCTCTCACATCTACAAGCTCTTTACAAAGAAGAACAGACTCTCACAGAGTCTGGATGAACAACAGCCGAGAGAGCAGGCAGGGTTTTGAAGAAATTTCAGCATGATTGACCATATATTTACCCTTAGGCAGCTCCTAGAAAGAGCGAGGGAATACAGACTCCCGCTGTCCATTGCTTTCGTCGACTATGAAAAGGCCTTTGATAGCGTCGAGTTTAACGCAATATTAAAGGCACTCGCAGAGCAGGGCATTAACATGCAGTACATCAGTTTGTTGAAGGAAGCAAATACTGGATGTACAACAGACATTACTCTCCTCGAAACTCTCCTCCGCATCCCAATCGAGAAAGGCATAAAGCAAGAAGATATGATTTCACCGAAACTATTCACTGCCTGCCTCGAAATGGTTATGAACAAGATCAATTGGAGGAGTGGTGTCAACATAAACAGAAAACGATTATCCCATCTCAGATTAGTGGACGACATCGTACTAATTGCCGAAAGCACCAACCAACTGCAGAGCATGCTACGAGGACTTGACAAGAAAAGCAGTCAGGTCAGCCTGAAAATGAACCGCTGCAAAACGAAATACATGCGATCAGACATCTTACGAAAAGCCCGAATAACGGTAAGAGGAGAAGAAATCGACAAAGTGGTACAGTACATATATTTGGGCCAAGAAGTTAATATGCGCCAAGACCTGAACGGAGATCTCTCACGAAGGATTCAGGCAGGATGGTGTGCGTTTAATTCCATCAAAGACATCCCCAAAGGAAAAAATCGACAAGACCACACGTACAAATATCTTCAGTTCAACAGTGCTGCCAGCCATGCTGTATGGCAGTGAAACGTGGGCACTGACGAAGAGAGAATAGTAGCTGTCTGTAGCTGAAAGGGCAATGGAACAAGCTATGTTGGGAATTTCCCTTCTGGATCACATCCCAAATGAAATGATCAGAGAACACAGAGGTGTGAAAGGTATTGTTGTGGAAAGCAAACATAACAAGATGCAATGGGTGGGCCACACAGCACGGCTCACGAACAATAGGTGGACCACAATCATTGCTGAGTGGTACCTGCGAGAACAGAAAAGACGACCCGGTTGGCTTCCAAGAAGATGGGAAGATTACATTGTTAAACGTTTCGGATGAATGTGGAGAAGAAAGGGAAGAGCGCGAGAAGAATGGCAGATGTGTTGTGATCGGCGCAGTCTTAACGACAGCTGAAAACCAATTGATCCAGGTGATTGTAGTCACTTTATGGACCTCCTGCTTCCTTACAATCCTAGTTGTATGTAACACTCTGCTTCAAAGGATCTTTCCTCATCTTGGTACAGGTAGTCTTTTGGGGCATGGACCTTTACTTAATATATGCCTGTCGCTGATGGAAATCTACTCTTCATAGTAGACGTGACTGACACAATGTCACTTAACTCTAAGCCCAAGATTCGCCTTTTTGATTTTGCTTTACTTATTGGTTTGTAAAGCACTTAAGACAGTAATTTCTCGGTCTGTTGGAGCCTGACAAGTGACTAGCTTAATCTTCAGGTTCACTTCATAAATGGTTTTGTAGTAGTAGCATCCCACCAAAATGACAAATAAGGGTCAGTCTTTTAGCCTCCTGCCTCAACATTTTCTTTTTAGTTTTTTCTCACCTTAACATGAAGTGATTTGGCCTCGTCTGTTTCAATTGCTATTTCCTGATAGTAGAAGCGACTTTCTGGAGGCAGCACTTTTTGTCTGTGACTGATGAATTGCTGTTCCTGGAAGATTTTTTTCCCCTTTTCTTGTATTTTTATCTCTCCTTTTTTTGTTTGTCCCTCTTTCCTGTTCTTCCCCATCTGCGTGGTCTAGAGTGAGAACATACGATTCTGATCAGGAGTTCTGTCTTCTATTCCTGGTACTGCTGCTAACTCGTGACCTTGGACAACTTGCTTAATTTCTCTATCTCCATTTCCCCCTTCATGCAAGGGTGTCAGTCTGAAATTGAAAAAGCTTTCTCATATTCCAAGAGAACATTATCCCAGTGTCAGAGTAGCAGCCGTGTTAGTCTGTATTCACAAAAAGAAAAGGAGTACTTGTGGCACCTTAGAGACTAACAAATTTATTTGAATATCATCTTTTGTGAGCTACAAGTTGTAGCTCACGAAAGCTTATGCTCAAATAAATTTGTTAGCCTCTAAGGTGCCACAAGTCCTCCTTTTCTTTTTATTATCCCAGTGTGATATACTTAAGGCAGTTTCACTTTTCCATGTAATAAACTTTCTTTGCAGAGTTGCTCCCAGAAACTACCTCTATTCATATGTGGCTGGAATTTTGATTTTGAGGGGGAAAGGGTAACGTTTTTACCATGTGATTTTTGTAGTAGTTTAATAAAGCAGATAGAAATATCACTGTAAGAGAAGTTTCTTTTAGGAGGTTCTCTCCTTTTTTTGGAGTGGCAGTGGGGAAGACTGTCCTTTTAGGTCCACAAAACTGCAGCATGACTTCCTCCTGTAGCCTGACTCCTTTCCCCTTAGCGGAGCCTTTCTGAGAATAAGGGCCCTGGACTTAATGGGAATCTCAGACTTTAACCTTGGATCTTCACAACAACACACATTTTCATTGTGAAAAAATCCTAACATAAATCACTCCTTAGTGTGAAATATCCTGCATCAGCCCTCATGGGGGAATGTCATCAGTCCTTCTTTATCAGGAAAGTGCCTTGGCCTGAAGGCAAAAAACAGGCCCCTT
This sequence comes from Eretmochelys imbricata, assembly GCF_965152235.1. Taxonomy (NCBI): domain Eukaryota; kingdom Metazoa; phylum Chordata; order Testudines; family Cheloniidae; genus Eretmochelys; species Eretmochelys imbricata. The sequence goes on along the minus strand of NC_135573.1, from coordinate 204,150,168 downwards.
CAGGGCACTCAACCAACTGACTTCAGATAACTGGGTTGATTTTGAGTGTGTGTTTTTAAAATACTTGGGCTTCCCCTCACGGGTAAAATATGTAAAAACTAACATTGATTATCTTATTCTGAAGCCCAGCTTGTCTTATGATTTAGTGATGAATGACAACTTGTATTTTGTCCATTGCTTTTAGTTAAAGTTAAAATATTATCTTTTTTTTCTGCCCCTAGTGCTCCCTTGACTCAGTAGTGGCTCTGCGAGTGGGAGGCAATTTCTTCTTTGATCCTCAACCTGCTGACTCCCCTGTAAACCTTGTGCTGATTGCAGGGGGAGTAGGAATCAACCCATTGTTTTCCATACTGCTACATGTAGCAGATTTTCATAGAAATCAAGAGAGTGAAGAAAATGGGTATAAAATGGGAACAGTGAAGCTGTACTATAGTGCAAAAAACACAAATGAACTCTTATTTAAGGTAGGTAAAAGGAAAGAGGTTTTTTTTTAATTGTTTTTTCTTTTTAGAAGGCTTATTGTTCAGTTTGTTCGTATTAATGTAGTGAGAAGGAGTGCTACTCATAGACCAGGCCCCTCTTGCGCTAAGTGCTCTACAAACACAGAACAAAAAAACCTGTCCCTGCCTCAAGAAGCTTGCATATCTTTTTTCCTGCTCCCATTGACTTCTGTGGTGCAGAATCAGGCCCTGTATGTGTAAATGTTCTGCCTTTCCCCCCTTGTTGCTATTTTTATTGAACTTAAATACCTTTGATTTGCTTTCTGTTTGGGAACATCTGACCTTATGATCCAGTGTAATGGTTGCCAAAGAGACAATTGAAAGTTAGTCACAGGGTTGTCAAGTCGATCTATAAAACCAGTTCTACTGGAAAATGTCTTCTGAAAAATTCTTGCTAAAATTACGTACAGGCCCATACATGTTCGTGTATCTTCAAGGTGCCCACATTTGCAAAAATTGCAGAGTCAGGAAGCAACATCAGTACATGCGGGGGAACTTCTAAACTAATATAGGCTTGTGGCATTAACCACAGTTGCAGTTAAAGCACAAACGTTTCCAAAATAAGCCTTTCAAATTTCTAGTCAAAAAGCTATGATTCTTGTACAGATCTAGACAAATTACCTCCTCAAAGACAATTAGCCAATTTTTCAAAAGTTGCATCTTATTTTTGATGCCTCTATTTCTGAGTACTCTTCTTAAGACACTGATTTATCATTCCTGATAATCAGACCTTTGGTATTTAAAGCTGAGTATATGAAACTAGAGACCACTCTTGAAAACACATTGTATAGTTACACTGATAGAATTTCAGAGAAGCTTGATTCAGCTTTTTTCCGATTATGTGATTCACATTCTTGGCTTGTACAATAAGAATTTATCAAACTGATCAAAATTGTTGCTCCAAAACATTTTTGCTCCATGTAAACCATAACTGAATATTGAAGTATTACACCCTGTTGAATATATCTGTACACATCGAATGGCTGAACATATTTATTGGTATTGTTTCAAAAGATTTGGTGAATGTAGTGCTGCTGACTGTTGTTGGATTGATAGCCCCTCAGATTGATGTCCTTTCCCCACAGAACAGCAGCATGTGTTATGCAGCATTATTTTTCAGCATGCAGAAGAGGTACAGGTGAAGTGCAAGTTTGTCAACAGTATCCCGCAAATGTGTGTCAGAATCCTGGTCCAGAGATTAAAGGGTTATTTGGTCTCCCTGTTCATTTGGTTCTTGCCCTCCCAACAGAGGTAGCAGCAGTTCTCCTCTGCTTTTTTGTGACGTGAAGATATGCACTAGGACAGGTGGGAGGGCCACATCTGAGTATAAAAATTGCATGGCGGGCCATGAATACTCACAAAATTGGGGGGTTGGGGTGCAAGAGGGGGTGAGGGCTCCGGCCGTGGGTGCAGGCTCTGGGGTGGGGCAGGGGGTGGGGGTGGGGGGTGGAAGGGCTCCAGCTGGGAGTGCAGGCTCTGGGGTGGGGCTGGGATTGAGGGGTTTGGAGGGCAGGAGGGGGATCAGGACTAAGGCAGGGGGTTGGTCCCGGGATGGAAGAGGGGGCTCGGGTGTAGGCAGGCTCTGGGAGGTGCTTACCTCAAGCAGCTCCTGGAAGCAGCAGCATGTCCCCCCTCTCGCTCCTATGAAGAGGCACGACCAGGCGGATCTGTGTGCTGCTCCATCTGCACGCGCCACCCTCGCAGCTACCAGAAGCAGCGGCATGCCCCCCTACAGCTCCTACGTGGAGGAGTGGCGCCAGCCATGTGGCTCTGCGTGCTTCCCCATCTGCAGGCACCTCCCTTGCAGCTCCCATTCGCCGTGGTTCCTGGCCAGTGGGAGCTGCAGGGGTGGTATTTGAGGCGGGGGCAATGTGTGTAGGAGCTGGAGTGGGGACATGCCACTGCTTCCAAGATCTGCGCAGCAAGACCCTGACCCCACTCCCCGGCAAGAGCTTGACGGCCAGATTAAAAGGCCTGATGGGCTGGATGTGGCCCACGGGTCGTAGTTTGCCCACTCCTGCACTTGGAACTGGAGTAAATTATACATGGGCCGCTAAACAGCTGTCATATAGCCATGGCTTGTTTATTACAGAACTGGGCTGGATTTAGTGACCTCGTGGTGAAAAGTTCTCATTAACAATCTACTCATTGCTATTATTTTTAATGTATCAATACTATTTCAACCAATGGAAGGAAACTTTTTCATAGAGGTATAGTGTATTTTTATCTGTATGCTCTGCCTTACTGATGTACCCTGTATTTTTTTTTTACTGTACTATTGTTGACCTGCTATGTCAGACATGCCAACCCTCCCTTATTTTTGGTAATATCTTGATTTTTTTTTACATGTAATTATGAAATTACTATGTCAGCCTTAAATCTTTCAATTTTTCAAGTGTGCACACGCATATATATATATATATATATATATATATATATATATATTTTTTAAATGTATGCCTGTCACTAACCACCACTCAGGTCCTACGAATATAGCAAATAGTATTGTGGCCGCTGTGGCACATGCCCAGACTGCACAGTGAGGGTCTGATAAGAGGCAAGCCATGATGGTTTAGAATGGGTTGGGGCACTGCTGAATTAACCGCTCAAACCACAGGCTGTGTGTTGGGCTCTAGCTGCCCCATGTATACCCTGCTGGACTATGTTAATGTGCTGTATATACCTAGAGCATGCCAGGAGGGGCCGCCTGCAGCCGTGAGAGCACAACATGCAGCCTGTGCTGTGGCCCTACAGATAGTCACTGCAGCTTGTCTTCCATTAAACCCTTACCAGGGAGTCTGTAGGGGAAGAGAAGCCAGAGGGGTTGGAGGAGGCAATGACAGTAAGAGTAGGAGAGAGGGAACGTGACAGAGGAGAGAGAAGAGGAGGATCATCATCCTGGGAAGGAGGTCCAGGGCGAGGACTGACCAAGATAATTGAGGCTCTAAGTGGCATAGGCAGGCAGCTTTCTGCTTCCCTCTACCTGCCTTTGACCATAGACATGGAAAGGATGGGGGAGGTCCTGGTTTCTTTAGGGGGAAGGGAAGGGAGGTGGGAAGAGGTCCAAGCAACTTCCCTAATTTTTTTCCATAAACATCTCTAAAAGTCTCAGAGCAAAGTTGGTATCTCTGTTATGTCTTGATTATATCTGGATGTAATAAGCTGAATCTATAACATTTTTAAATGTAACCAAATTAAAAATAACAAATTTCACACCCAGAAATGTCAAGAGACTGAGAATTTTCTTGCATAATTTGAAAACACAAAAAGTCACTTTTTTTTTGCATGAAATTTTGCATATGTGAATTTCAAATAGCTGGGTTTGGTCAAATTTATACTCAAGAGTTTTGACAAAATTAAATAGAGATGGTAGCACAGGGCTGGGAATAACGCTTTCTTACATCAATGGGGTGCCAAGGCTAAAAAATATTAGCAATTATGAGGTGCTCCGAATTTGCTAATGCTAGGTGTGTAAGTACCGATATAGATTTTCTTCAAACAACATTTTTTTAAGTTGCTTCTGTTTCCTAACTCGAAAATGTGAAAACACAAGTTAATTGGGGGAAAAAGCTGTTAGTTCTGTGTTTTTGCCAGCCCTAGTTTTGATCAACCATCATGTTGGTGCTACATCTCATAATACTGTGTTCGTTGTTTAGTAGAATAGAGTCCTTGTGATAATACTTTGCTATCATCTCAATGTTTGTGTGACAGTTTAAGAATTGAGTAGTACAGCACTTGGATGTAGGGTCGCTGATAATACTGTTAATGTCCAATCAGCACAGCTTCCATAAGGGAAAATTGTCTCTCTAATGAGTTAGGTTTCTCTGAAGAACTCAGTGGCTTTTGGTCATAAAGGATTGAAGAAAATAAATACTAGGTAAAGGGCAAAGATCTGTGTGGATCTGAAAAATGGCTGATCAGTGTGATCTGCTCCTCTGAATGTGGATAAGTAAATGGGTTGAATGCCTCAGGCTGGGGTCACTACTGGGTTTGGTTTAATATATTAATGACTTGGAGGAAGTAGACAGTGAATGGGTGAAAACTTCAGGTGAAACAATATTTTGGTTTGCAAAGACTGAAGTTTAGGAAATTATCACATTAGGGGATTGAGTAGCAAGATGGCTGAGGTTAACCAAGGTAAAATGCAAGGTGAAGCCTGTTAGTATAACATTGTCTAAAGTGCTCATATCTGCCGGTAGACTCTGACTTCTGTTATTCTCCTGAGTGAAAAAAAGAGAGTCAATCTGTGTTGGTCAGTGAAGGTATCTATCCATTGCATAGCCAAATTAGAATAAAATAATTTCTTGCATATGAAATGAGTAAAATAATGCAGAAGCTGTTGTGACATTTGGCAATGATTTGCCCTCATCTAATGAAATGTCTGCATGTTTGATCACAGCACTTTAATGATATAGTTACAAAGGCAAGGAAGATGGCTATAAGAATGTCAGGGCTACTTGTATCCAGTGATTCTATAGTGGGGTTGTTTAGTGTCTCAGGGACAGGAGTTAGGGACTTAATATATTAAACTATTGCAAAGAACTGATGAGTCCCTCTTCTTAGTTACTAAAACCCTGTTGCATAGTATGAGATGACGCTATGAAATTAAAAGACAGGCTATTTAGATATAAAAGGTAATGTTTCTTACAGTGTCTGTAAGAAAAATAATCTGGAAACTGTATGATGCTTGCAGCAAGTCCTCTGTTTGTCATGCTATTTAGATTACAAGGTCTTTGGGATGCAGACCATCTCTCACAGTGGGTCTGTATAGTGTCTAACAGAAAGGGGCCTCTTATTGGGGCCTATAGACTTCATTGTAATACAAACAATAAGCAATACATTGAGGGGGGGAAGTGGGTAATTACATCATCCTTGTTTCTCAGTTGTGCTAGGCAAGTCAAAATTAATCAAACCTTATGCATCCAGTTGAAAGGTAGATTGTCTGCAGGACACAGTAAAAAATTTTCCTTCTACACGCAGTATTGCATAATTAAGCCAGATGCATCCTGCGGGGCAGAGAAGGTGTTTGCTTCCACTAAAGCATCTAATGTTCTTTGCTGCTGGGGGCAGAACAACACACTTGCATCAATAGCTTCATTCAGTAGAACAATTACTAATGTTCCTGTGTGTTTTATAAATAAATATATACCATTTTTAATGGGGGTTGGGGTGTCCATATGTTCTAGAAAATCTACCTCTGCAATTTTGTGAGAGCATAGCCTTTGTATTTGAACATTTTTGCAAGAGAACAGAGTGTGATAATGAGATGTGACTAGAGATTGCATTGCCACATTTGAATGATTTATTATGCATGTTCTTTCTTCATGATCTCTTGAAATTTAGCATTCAGAATATGTATGAAAATGCTTTGATAAATTGGTACACCAGGATGGGGCACACATGATCATGGCTTGGTGCTCCTTGTTATCATGAGACAACTCCATAGTAAACTCCCCAGGAAACCTTTAGTGCTTCAGCAAGGATACAGAGGACCCTTTAACCCCCAAGAAAAATACTTGTGAAGTAGACCTTCCTTTCTGTCACCTTGTCAAGTTACAATAAATCATTGCTCTGACAGTTACTCTTTTGCATGCTCTTAAGCAACTTCATAGGCAGTTACTGTTGCTTAACTCTTTGAAAATGTAGCTCTATGGTATATTACCCACTATATACATTATGCCATATTAATGTAGTTCCTGCCAGTCTCTGCTTAAATAGCTGTCTCAAGTTTCTTTAAATGTGAACGTGACTGTTCTTCCCTTCCCACCTCCCAGTCACTTATGCGAAGGGAGATCTTTTCCCCAGTGGGGAATCTCATTGTCCAGCTGCCATATCTGTTTTGTACATTAGTTGTCAGTTGGCAGATTCAGCCAGACAGAATAAAGAAAACCACCTCTGGCGCAAGGATGCTGGGGAAGCACTGCCTTTCTCTGCACCAGTTTTTGTCCCTGAGGTTTGTGTAGAATCATGGCCTGCACTCCTTGAGAGTGAATGTATAGGCAATACATGTACAAGTAAGGGGGAAGTCTGTGAATCTGCTTGGGAACCTGCTTAGCCAGGTCCTGATGTCTCCAATCTTTGGGAGAAGATTTGTCTCAAAAGTACCACAGAACACTGCACAGTTCCATATTATTGCTAACTTCCGTTCCAAAGATATGCAGGGAAGTAAAAATGGGTCCGTATGAGGGGTATTGGCAGAGCTGTTTGCAGAATTGTCTGCCTGTATGCCTTATCCTATTTGAAGTCCTCTTACTTTCATGAACACTGAAGTTCACCCCAAAATTAAAAACAAGTCTTCAAAGTGAGTTCAAGAACTTCTCTATATACTTCTCTGTATATACACTGCAGTCAGTCTCGTTCTTATTGACTGGGAGACCCATGACAGTTTGCTCATACTAGTGGGTAAACAAACAAATGATAAAACAATCCAGGATACTATCACAGAATAGTTTGGTTTTACTTCATAATAATCTAGCAAATATACTATAATATACTTTCTTTAAAATGAATTTGTAGAGCACTACCAATGCCTTTTATAGTTATGAAAGCCCTAAGTAGCTTAGAATCTAGATCAGGGGTGGGCAAACTATAGCCCGGGGGCTGGATCTGGACTGCCAGCAGTTTTAAGCCGGCCTTGGAGCTCCCACTGGGGAGTGGGGTCTGGGGCTTGCCGCACTCCAGCCGGGGAGCAGGATTGGAGGGTGCTCCACGCTGCTTCCGGAAACGTAGGAGCCAAAGTGGGGACATAGCTGCTGCTTCTGGGAGCTGCTTGAGGTAAGCACTGCCTGGAGCCTGCACCCCGAGCCTCTCCCCGCACTCCAACCTCCTACCCTAGCCCTGATCCCCCTCTTACCCTCTGAATCCCTCGGTCCCAGCCCGGAGCACCCTCCTACACCCCAAACTCCTCATCCCCAGCCGGAGCCCTCCCGCACCCTGAACTCTTCATTTCTGGCCCCACCCTGGAGTCTGCACCCCCAACCCCAATTTTGTGAGCATTCATGGCCCACCAAACAATTTCTATTCCAAGATGTGGCCCTTGGTCCAAAAGGTTTTCCCACCCCTGATCTAGATAGTAACTGATGAAGTCGTAGTTGTGAGACCTCATTACAGCACTTGTCTAGTACGTTTTCACTGAGGCTTGGCATGAGGCCACTGGGGTTTTGGTGAGAATGATCACATTTGTGGATTACAGAATTGAGAATTAGTGAGTTTCTACTCAGGGTATTAATAGGATTAAAATTTATCCTGTAGATGGTTTTAATTTTTTTAAAAATAGGCCAGTAACATTACCAAGTGAAGGTGGTTCCAGGCTTGGACCTAAAGCACTGAAATGCACAACTTGTTCATTTTAAAGTAAAAACATCAGGTTTCTGGAAGGTGGAGGGAGGAAATGGGGACCACTTTGCCTTTTTTGACAGCTTCACAGCTGCAAGAGGAGAAGCCACAAAAGAGCGGAAATAGTTACAAGATGCAAGTGTGGATTAATTACAAACAGTTGCAGAAATGGAGAAAAACATCAGCAATATAATTGGTTGCATATTCAGATTCCAGATAAAGAAGTCCAAAGTCCTTAAAGTTCTGGCTTGTTAAAACTCAAACCATCAAATTCTTAAATAGAGAGTATGATGTGCAGAATCTTAGTAGATAGTACAATCAACCATGTTCTGGGATTCTGTGTACACATCTGCTTTGATTTAATAGACTCTGTGGTATGACCAAGTATGTTTAACATTCCAGAATAATATCTTTGGTTTGATGAACGAATTTCCTGGAAAGATCACATGCAGTTTCCATGTTACCCAACAGAGTTCACAAATCTGTGAAGAACTTCAGCCGTATATCACTGGTATGTACTTTGTTGATGCCTAGAGATGTTAAAGTAATTGATTCAGTGGGAGTTATGACTTTAGTGTTGTTCAGCCTATACTTTTAGAGAGGTTTGATGTGCATAATATAATGCTTTACAATATCTAAAAAATCATACAAAATGGGTAGGAGCCCAGTGGAGAATGGGAAAATTTGTACATGAGAAACATGAATGATTTAATTTTATGTACTTTTTGGTCCTCTGAATTATCTCAGAAGTGCTTGCACAAGTTCTGTGTTACACTTATGGCTGAATTGCTTCTACTTGCTGTTAATTCTTATTTACATTTCATACCCAGTCCACTCCCCTGTGTGTTCAACACTTATATTTACTTTGCTTAAAGCTGCAATGACAAAGCAGGATAAACCCATGGCCTTTAAGGTGTCCTTGGCATAGAGAGAGAGATCTATTCTCAACGAAACATGGGATATTTTAGTTTTACAGTATTGTGTTACTCTTAATGGTAGTTGAAGAACTAATGTCCTGTAAATTGACACTGTATTTTCTTAAACACTGATCTACGCTTTCAGCTTACTAAGTGGTTTTGGATGCCTCTGTGTGGGTGTGGTTTCCTAACTTGAGCAACCTTAAACAGGCCTGATTTTCAGAGGACCAGTGTCAAAATGCCAGAATCACTACTCCATGTTAGATATTTATACAGTCAAAAGGCAGTGACCTAAAGTTTCTATCTTCATATGAATTTCTGTTCTTAACTACTTATGTTCTCTTTGGTAGAGGGAAGAATATCTGAAAAGGAACTAGAAAAACATGTGTCTAAGGATACTTTATGGTACATCTGTGGTCCACCTCCAATGATAGAATCTATATCCAAACTACTAGAAAACTTTGGTGTTTCTACAGACTGCATTTACTTTGAAAAGTGGTGGTAGCAACAGCTACTTAGCAGAAAATAAAAACTGAAAACTAATCTATGTATTTTGATAAAAAGTGCCTGAAATGCACAGAAGATGGACTCTACTATGACCTCACTGACTGCAAGATTTCACTTTAGGCACATGAAATCTTCTTGTATCTAGTATCAATTCTTAAATTATCCTATAATGCACTCTGATTTGGGTCATTGTTTTATTGCTTTTGAAAAAAAGCATAATATATTTTATATTAAAGACATGAGCCATTTGATTTTTGTATTTCACTCATTTGCTATTGATTGATTTGTGTAATACTTTTGTTAATTAGGCAACTTTTTAAACATTCAAATACTATTTTCATTACAACTATAACTTGCAATTAACTAAATGTGTAAAAATGACCAGATGTAGTCTGTAATGTATTAATTCAGACCCTAATTTTGTAAGCTGAGCAAGGCCAGACTGGGTCACTAGTTGGTGAGGGTCTCATCTCCCAGCTTTGCAGATATTGACAATACCAATATTGGCACAATTCCTAGAGTCCTATTTAGATACTGCAGCCTGATAAGGGTGCTGTTTTCCTGAGACAACTCTTCTTCGAATGAGATTTAAAATAGTTCTTGACCACTTCCAGGTATTAAAGATCTTATAATTATATTCAAAAGACTAGAGCAGTCTCACCTTTTCTTGGGCTAATTCTAAATTACATTCTGCTTACCTAAACTTTCTTTTATTTAATGGGCTAATTTACCCATTCACTTTCTGTTGTACAAGGGAAAAACCCATTTAGAAGGACTTCTGTATGCCACTGCCAACTGTGGTGGTGGTAAGTTAAATGATCATTATACTCTGGTATGAGTATAGTTTGTAATTATGTGAAACGTTTTGAGGCCAACAAAGTGCTAAATAAATTGCATAACACAGTAGAATGTCAGAGTTATGAACTGATCAGTCAACCACACACCTCATTTGGAACCAGAAGAATCAAGCAGCAGCAGAGACAAAAAAATACTGTACTGCCAAATACAGTACAGTACTGTGTTAAATGTAATTACTAAAAAAAAAAACTAAAGGGAAAGCAGCATTTTTCTTCTGTATAGTAAAGTTTTAGAACTGTACTAAGTCAATGTTCAGGTCTTTTGAAAGACCAACCACAATGTTTTGGTCAGAGTTATGACCAATCTCCGTTCAGGCCCAAGGCGTTCATAACTCTACTGTAGTATGATTTGTTAAGATACTTAAACATGCATGTGATTTGTTTGTTGAAGACTTTTCTCTTTCCTAAGATTGATAATGAGCTTACTGATTTTCTCAGCATCCATGCAGAAGAGAGGATTCCTGATCCGATGAAGATCACCCCGGAAGGATTCAAATCATCTTAAAGCTTTTTTCACTCTGGGCCTCAAAGACTGAGAAGAAGTCTCACTTACTGCTACTTAAAGCATAGAGTTCATAGGAGCAGTGTAAGCTTACCTTCCAACAGGAGCGATTCCAAATTATAGTGACTCTCATTGACTAACTTAAAGCTCACTTAGACACCTACCCCTACCAAGCCTGACAGTTGGTGGCTCACCTACAAATTTAGGAAGCTTCCTACTTCCAAATTCCGTGGGAAGCACAGCTACATATAAACCACTTAGAGCTTAGTGCCATCCACTTGGCATTCAAAGCCTTCCTACCACCATCCCAGATAGCCACAAGCCTGCTGCTGACAGACAGCGCATTATGTTAGGAGACAGGAAGGACCAGGTTCTCTCTGCTCTGCCAGAAGCCCAGTTGGCTCTGGTCTTGGTGTATTTACTACCAGATCACACCACTGCTCCTGCATCTGCCAGACCCTCAGAACTCGCTAGCAGATCACTTCACCAGACAGGTCTCAGACAACACCGAGTGGTTGATCAAGAACCCAGTGCTACAGGGAGTCTTTCACAAACAGAGCTCTAGACCTATTTATTTGCCACAACAAGAAATGTCAAGTGTTCTGCTTGAGCGGGGAGCTCCAATCCAAGCTCACGGTCAGACACTTTTCTTATCCCCTGGATACTGGGATTGAGGTATTCCTGCTCCCCGATCTCCATGATACTTAGGGACTTGAGGAAACTGATGCAAGAGGCAGGGTTGATTATTGAGACATCTGGCCAGCAGTTCTCATATTTCGATCTGATGAACCTCTCAACACGTTGCCTCAGTGGTTCTCAACCTTTCCAGACTACTGTACCTCTTTCAGGAGTCTGAGGCAGGGCTCAAGCCCAAGCCCCGCCACCTGGGGCTGAAGCATGTAACTTAGCTTCATGGGTCCCAGGCAGTTGCCACCCCTTAACACCGGCCCTGCGCTTGCAACACCCCTAAACTCATCCCGCAACTTCCCTGGGGGTCACAACCTCCAGGTTGAGAAACACTGATTTAGAGTTAATGTACCCCCTGGAAGACCTCTGCATACCCCCAGGGGTACATGTATCCCTGGTTGAGAAACACTTTTATGTGCTCTGCCTGACAGACCCTACACCCAGACCCAGCTTTTTACATTTGACTGCCTAGATGCTTGGCTGGATGATATCACCCAAAAGAGTCTGTTCACCTAAAGTTCAGAACATTGTGCAGCAAAGCAGGAAACCCTCAGCTGGAATGACTTATAAAGCTAAGTGGAAGAGTTTTCTATGTGAGCATCTCAGCATCTATTTCTTTCACACCAGTTTCAGCACTATTGGCCTATTTGCTATCTCTGAAGCAATCTGGACTTTCTGTAAGCGACAGAAGTGTTCATTCAATGGTAATAGCTGTGCATTACCCTCCTACCCAGTGCCACATATTTTCTCATCCTAAAGGTCCGGATTCTTTAAGGGCTCTATTCATGTTTTTCCTCCAGGCAGAAGCCTCCCCCGCCCTTGAACCTCAATATCATAGTAACAGTATTGAGGAGTCCTCAATTTCAGCTATTAGCAACCTATTCCCTTTACCTCTTATTGATGAAAATTGCCTTTTTAGTAGCCATTACATCAATTTTAGGGATAGAGGAGATTCAGGCCTTCATGGCAGGTTCCCCTTATAAGGATCAGGTTACTTTCAGGCCTCAGCCCAAGCTCCTGGCCAAAGTGGTTGCAACGTTCCACATGAACGGCAGATGGAAAATTCGTTACTGATTTCCTTTCTGTGACTGATTTCTCTCCCAGTCCATTACTAGCAGGCTGTAGGGACCAGTAAGGAGAAATAGTAGGATACTACTGTTTACTCGTGGATCATCTTATTTCCAAAGGATGCGACACAATAATAAAGAGCTAGCTGGTAGTGTATTGATATGGGGCCATCTAGCAACCTTAGCAATTTCCTGTGCGGTAGTTGCTCTTTGGGTTTAGGTTGCTGCCATAGAGCATTAGGTTTTATATTGTCACCTGTCATTGTAATAACTGGTTCCTGTAGCTCCTATTGCTTTTCCTGGAGCCAAATATGGTTCTCTGATGCACTATTTTATACTTCTGCCAGCACCATCCCTATCTAACAGCACCCACGAATGGGGGTTTCCTACTGCCCCTAACAACAGTGGGGCCCCTGGAAAAATGAACCACACCACCTCCCAGCACTCTGGGAGAAGGGATTAGAACTATTTGCTTTCCATGGGTCAGGGCTGTGGGAAGGCGTCAGGTGTGTGGTTTGCATTTGACAGCCGGCATTCCCACAGACAGCAAATGTAAGTTCAAAAGGGTCCGTGTGGCAGCCTGATATTGCTGTTTTAAAGAAAAAGTGTCTGGTTTGCTCACACCAGAAGTGCAGAGGGAACAAAGCAGTTGTCCACATAAATAAATGTCAGGATCTGTTGTGTTAAAGAGATCAGAACTAGCGTTTCAAGGCTTAGTTTGGAGGGAAGCCATCATCTTCCTGAAAAGTGAGATTCTGTGCCATTGGCCGTGCTAGAGCCCTCCAGAAGAGGCCAGAAACCAGTTTCCAGTATGCTTTCCATTTCCCAATTAAAAGTCAGTCTTTAAACATGGATTCCCATTGACTCTTAAGCTATTAAACCGGTTTACACTATATCAATAGGGCATATTCTCCTTGTATCACAAATATCATCCCTTTCACACCCTGCTCTCTCAAACGTAAACATTAAACAGAAAGTTAAACGAAGATGGCCACTTAACAAATGACATTTCATATCCTTTTGCTTTTGTAATTATCACCTCCCCAGCACCTCTGGCATCCCATGTTACATGCAGATTGAGACAGGGAAAAGGACATGTCTTGTTTATTGTAAGTGGTTATATACAGCTGAAGTATTACAAAAATAATTTCAGTAACATGACCATCTGCACTAATAGGCTCAGAACTAACAGATGTAATTCAAAAAATAATCAGATTCATAATACATGTTTTCTTTCCTTGTGACCTTTTAGCCTGTTGGCGAACGCACAGGTTTCCTTTGATTACCCTGAGCACAGAACATCTTAAATTCATACACAACATGGCTGTTCAAATTCTGACCTACCTGGAAAATTTTCTTGTGGTCCAAAAATCCCCATGTAATTGCTACACTAAATTATGTTCTTTAGCCTGTGGCAAATTGCCAGCACTACTTTGATGGGTCTTGCGCTTTCTCTTTTTGGGGAGGGTTCAGGGCACCATTTCTTGCCCTCGAACGGGGGTATAAACTGCTCCACTAGTGTCCTAGAGGAGGGGAGTGGAGAGGGAGGGACCCAGGCCCGCTCTCTACTCTGGGTCCCAGCCCAGGGGGCCTTAGGGATAATGGTAAACTGCTTGAACTAGCAGTTCCTTCCCCTGGGCTTCTTCTTTCCCCTGCCCTTCAGCTTGTGGGGCTTCCTGCCCACCCTTTGCACAAACCAGGTGTCCCTTTACCTAGGGTCTTGGTCTTCTTAGCCCACCGCAACATTTCTCCGAACTCTCCTCTGCTTCCCTCCAAACTGCTCTCTGCTCCAACACCACTCCACTCTGCTTCAACTCCTTCCCTTGTCTGATTGTAGTAGGGGGGTTTTATCAGGTGACTGGCTTCAGGTGCTTTAATTAATATATAGCAAACTTTCTTCCCTCTACGGGGAATAAGGCTCCCTTCTAACACTCTCCTGCTGCCCTCTGGCCATGCTGTATCACAAGACTCATCACTAACTAGTTGTCTGTGGTGATTGTTTACTTATGAAGAGTTTGGCATCTTTCTTCTGCATCTTAATGGTCTAATAGTGAAACACCAGCATTTTCAAACCACATAGTAATTTATAATTCATTTGCTCTGAAGCCATCTTAATGGAAGAATTATTCGTGCAGCATACAGCCATTCAGGCCAGTAGCAAAAGTGTTTATTTAGCCTATAGTGATAGGAAACACGAAGAAACCTCTGCTCTTTAAAGGGCACAAATTTAAAGAGAAACAACAATCATTCTGCTGATTGTGTTGAAGAACCATAGCATTTCATTTTGGAAAAGTGTTCTTCAAGCTTTGTGTGGTAAACGGGGATGGGCTGTTACTAGAAAACGTGGGACACTTGAAAAAAAAAAACACAGTTTTGATGAGCTACAGCTCACTTCATCCGATGAAGTGAGCTGTCGCTCACGAAAGCTTATGCTCAAATAAATTGGTTAGTCTCTAAGGTGCCACAAGTACTCCTTTTTGCGAAGACAGACTAACACGGCTGTTACTCTGAAACCTGACAATTTTGATGAATTCTTATATCTTTTTAAAAAATGGTTTTCAAGGTACCTTGTGTTGGTACTATTATTAAATTAAATGTATTCCTAATTCCCTTGGTATCAATCACCATGAGCTCATTTAGTATTGTGGGTGTGATGAGATACTCTTATAGGCCTTCCATTAATTAACTAGAAAATGTTTTATGGCTAGTTACCATTAGTACATCACAGATATCCACTGCCTTCGCTAACGGAGTTTTAGAACAAATAAAAGAAAGCTCTTAAATTGTGAAGACTTTTTCCTCATATGGAGGAAGTGCTGAACATGGTAACTGACTCCAGTCAACAGTATAGGTACACTGCTGCTGCTGACAATTTTTGCACTGGTAGTCAGCCCCACTTAAATGAAACTCATGTCACCATTAGCAGGCTGGACCTAAATGAATTAAACTGTGGGTAAAAGCTGTAGAAAGTTTGCTGGTTTAATAAAGGTACATTTAATGCTAAAATAGTCACATCAGACCTGCGCATCACTGGCATGGTGTGGTATTGGCACACCCTTTGGCTGAGCTTTCACTGTGCCAAGCACACACAGACCAGGATTTAACTCACCTGGAAGCCCTTTCCTCACTGTGCAATCAGTGCTCTTTGTTGTGATGTCAGCCCTCTACAAGGCATACAGCTCACCCTCTGGCAT
The DNA here is from genome assembly GCF_965152235.1 of Eretmochelys imbricata. Taxonomy (NCBI): domain Eukaryota; kingdom Metazoa; phylum Chordata; order Testudines; family Cheloniidae; genus Eretmochelys; species Eretmochelys imbricata. Next base: position 204,134,602 of record NC_135573.1, on the reverse strand, counting down.
GGAGCAAGTCCCTGGGTTGCTCAAACTTGGTCTTCCCTTGGCTTCTTGTTCAAGACATAGGCATAACAGGTAGCAGACAGGCCTGTCCCACTGAGTACTAGAATCTGTTGACCACAGCAAGGTAATTCTCTGTCCCAGCTAGATCTGGCTTGAGGATGGTGCGGGGAGGGGTAGGAAAGGGGACTAGCTACTCTCCCTGCCTCTTAGAACCAAATTGGTTTGTGGGAGAACTATCTGAAGGGGGGACACTGCTGTAAAGCTGGGTGCTTGTAGTTGGTTATGTTCCTCTGGCTGAGAAGCAAACTGGAGCTCTCTTTCCTACAATGCACAAAGCAACAGAGAGACCTTATCCCCTGCAGCTGGAAGCCAACTCCCTTATCTTGCCCCAAATACCATGCTTGTTTGGATTGGATACCCGTGTCTGGGCAGTCCCAGCCATTTGCAGGCTAGACTGAGTATGATTGGTTGTGTAGGCATGTCAGTCAAACTCCTCACCTAGCAATTCCTTTTTTCTGGCCCAGCAGCTCCCATTGTCCAGATTTCAAGCACAGCACCTGGGCAGTCACTTTCACGTGCTTTGCCTCTGTCCTGCTCTCTTTCGAGTCTCTGAATGGCAAGGAGAGCTAACACTGACTAAATTAAACAATTGCATGATCTTATCATTGGAACCTTGCTCTCTCTCTCCCCCTTTCTCCACCCCCATCACAGCCACCCTTGGGACAGTGAATGAGAGTTTTCAAAGTCAACTAGGGGATTTACCCAAACAGGTCCTGTTCATTTCAGTGGAACGTGTGTGGATAAAGCCCTACTTGCCTTTGAAAATGTCAACCATTGCACTTGGGTACTGGTAAGTAATAAAAATCTGTGACTATGAGGTGTCTTGGAGTGGAAATCATTGCCAAAATTGGCCCTCTGAATATTTCAGGATTTGGAAATAGTACACACAAACTGCTAGGGTGTGAAGAGGTCAAATGCTCCCAGAGAAAGGATTTTTAAATTTTCAGTAATTATAACCCAATAAAAGAATAGAGAACTGTTTTTTCTAATCGTCACTGAACCTGCAAGTGACTGAAAAGTACATCAATTGAAAAAAAATGTATTGTACCTTCTGGGGCAATATCTCCTCAATCTTGTCTACATGGAGGAAGTGGCATCAGTTTAACTGCAGGTATAATTTTAAGCCAATATAGTTAAAGTGGTACAAACACTTTGTGGTTTCAAAGTGGTTTATTGCAGTTTAGATTAAACAGATTCCTAATTGATTTAACATAGACCACATTAGCCTAGTTTAAATTGAAATTAAACAGGAGTTTAATTAAATCAGTTTTAAATCACACCTTTAATCTGGTACAAGGGTTTAAACTCAGATCCTTATGGATATTTAGGCTCCTAACTTCCATTAAAATCAATGAAAGTTAGGAGCCTAAATATCTTTGAGGATCTGAACCTTAATAGCCTCTCCTTATTTCTTTCAAATAAGGGCCAGTGAACTAGTTAACCAGATTTGTAACATCAGCAATTAATGCTAACGGAATATTGCTTAAACCACCCACCAGCATGACTGATCATGCTTATTTCTAGGCCAAGCTAATGGCAAGAGTGTAAAATAAGATGCCTCCCACTCACATTTGTTTCTTCTTTTAGCTTTGTAAACGTTTGGCATCCAATTAGAGCAAAGTACATCATAATGTGCAACCAAACAAATGTTTTCCAGTGGAAATTCACTATTTAACATACATGGCCATGATATCATAACTATTTTCCTAGAACGCTGGTTGACATAATTTTTTAATTCAGAGAAACTTAATAAGACACAGTTTGCATTTTAAGGACCAGCTTTATACTCAGTGAAAAGATACTGTGCCAATAAAATCTGCAAACAAATTTTGCTAACTATCCAGAGCACAAAGAAAAGGAGTACTTGTGGCACCTTAGAGACTAACAAATTTATTTGAGCATAAGCTTTCGTGAGCTACAGCTCACTTCATCGGATGATAAATGAAGGAATGTTTAGGGTATGGGAACAAACCTTTGCCTCAGGGTACAGAATGAACTCACTGTAAAGTCCCATAGGGTACTAAAATTATTTACAGTCCTGTTTTTTTAATATTCCATTAAAATAAATACTCTTCCGTTACTATGGGGAAAAAATACTAACGTTTTCTGTGCATGAAATGGAGTGATTTAAATCTAGCCGTGATTATCCAAATTACATGGGCATTTGAAGTTGTATGATTATTTTCTCCCTGCAGTGTTCGGCAAATTGCATTATTGCTTTTAGATGTGGACTGTAGTTTAAAAAAATAGCTTGAACATGCATGGTGTGCACTTAGAAAACATTTTATTGAGTCAAAATACTGTGCAAAGAAAGACTAATGAGAATTACCAGGCACAAATCAGCCTATGGGAAAAATTACATTGAACATAAGAACAGTCATACCGTGTCAGACCAATGGTCCATCTAGCCCAGTATCCTGTCCTCCAACAGTGGCCAATGCCAGGTACTTCAGAGGGAATGAACAGAACAGGTTATCATCAAGTGATCCATCGCCAGGTGCCCATTCTTAGCATCTGGCAAACAGAGGCCAGGGACACTTCAGAGCATGGTTTTGCATCCCTGCCCATCCTGGGGTAATAGCTATTGATGGACCTATCCTCCATGGACTTAGCTTGTTCTTCTTTGAATCCTGTTATAGTCTTGGCCTTCACAACATCCTCTGGCAAAGAGTTCCACAGGTTGACTGTGTGTTGCATGAAGAAATACTTCCTTTTGTTTGTTTTAAACTTACTGCCTATTAATTTCATTTGGTGACCCTTAGTTCTTGTGTTATGAGAAATAACACTTCCTTATTTACTTTCTCCATACCAGTCACGATTTTATAGACTTCTATCATACCCCTTAGTTGTCTCTTTTCCGAGATGAAAAGTCCCTATTTTATTAATCTCTCCTCATATGGAAGGTGTTCCATACCCCTAATTAATTTGTTGCCCTTTTCTGTACCTTTTCCAATTCAAATATATCTTCTTCTTTTTTTGAGATATGAGGCAACCAGATCTGCACACAGTATTCAAGATGTGGGCATACCATAGATTTATATAGAAGTGATATATTTTCTGTCTTATTATTTATCCCTTTTCCTAATGATTCCCAACATTCTGTTAGCATTTTTCACTGCCGCTGCATATTGAGTGAATGTTTGTAGAGAACTAGCCACAATGACTCCAAAATCTCTTTCTTGAGTGCTAAGAGCTTATTTAGACCCCATCATTTTATATGTATAGTTGGGATTATGTTTTCCAGTGCGCATTACTTTGCATTATCAACACTGAATTTAATTTGCCATTTTGTTGCCCAGTCACTGAGTTTTGTGAGATCCCTTTGTAACTCTTCACAGTCTGCTCTGGACATAACTATCTTGAGTAGTTTTGTATCATCTGCAAATTTTGCAACCTCACTGTTTACCTCTTTTTCCAGCTTATTTATGAATACGTTGAACAGTATTGGTCCCAGTACAGACCCCTAGGGGATACCACTATTTACCTCTCTCCATTCTGAAAACTGACCATTTATTTCTATCCTTCATTTCCTATTTTTTAACCAGTTAGTAATCCATGAGAGAACCTTCCCTCTTATCCTATGACAGTTTACTTTACTTAAGAGCCTTTGGTGAGAGACCTTGTCAAAGTCTTTCTGAAAATCTAAGTACACTGTATCCACTGAATCACCCTTATCCACATGCTTGTTGACTCCCTCAGAGAATTCTAGTAGATTGGGGAAGCATGATTTACTTTACTAAAACCATGTTGACTCTTCCCCAACAAACTGTGTTCATCTATGTGTCTGTTAATTCTGTTCTTTCCTATAGTTTCAACCAATTTGCCTGGTACTGAAGTTAGGCTTACTGACCTGTAATTGCTGGGATCACCTTTGGAGCTTTTAAAAATTGGCATCACATTAGCTAGTCATCTGGTACAGAAGCTGATTTAAATGATAGGTTACAGATCACAGTTGTTAGTTTTGCAATTTCACATGTGAGTACCTTCCGAACTCTTGGGTGAATATCATCTGCTCCTGGTGACTTATTGCTGTTTAGTTTATCAATTTGTTCCAAACCCTCCTCTAATGACACCTCAATCTGAGACAGTTCCTCAGATTTGCCACCCAAAAAGAATGATTCAGGTTTGGGAATCCCCCTCACATCTTCAGCTGTGAAGATGGATGCAAAGAATTCATTTAGTTACTCTGTAATGGCTTTATTTTCCTTGAGTGCTCGTTTAGCTTCTCGATTGTCCAGTGGCCCCACTGGTTGTTTAGTGGGCTTCCTGCTTCTGATGTACTTAAAAATGTTTTGCCATTATTTTTTGAGTCTTTGGCTAGCTGTTCTTCAAATTATTTTTTGGCCTTCCTAATTATATTTTTACACTTCACTTGCCAGAGTTTATGCTCCTTTCTATTTTCCTCAGTAGGATTTAACTCCCACTTTTTAAAGGATGCCTTTTCCCCCTCTCACTGCTGCTTTTACTTTGATGTTTAGCCATGGTGGCACTTTTTTGGTCCTCTTACTATGGTTTTTAATTTGGGGTATACATTTAAATCAAGCTTCCATTATGGTGTCTTTAAAAAGTTTCCATGCAGCTTGTAGGGATTTCACTTTTGGCACTGTACCTTTTAATTTCTGTTTAACGAACTTCCTCATTTCTGTGTAGTTCCCCTTTCTGAAACTAAACGCTACCATGGTGGGCTGCTTTGGTGTCCCCCAACCCCAAAGGGATGTTAAATTTTATTATGTTATGGACACTATTACCAAGTGGTTCATCTATATTCAGCTATATCCTGTTGACCAGATCCTGTGCTCCACTTCAGATTAAATCAAGAATTGTCTCTCCTCCTGTGGGTTCCAGGACTAGCTGCTCAAAGAAGCAGTCATTTAAGGTGTCAAGAAACTTTATTGTTTATGGAATTACTTTGTTTACAGAAAATGAAAAACAGAAGGTATTTTTTAAAAACACCACGCAGGACTGCCTAACTAATTATAAACTGGGACTCTTTGCTTATTAAGAAAAGAAAAGCTACTACATGTTACATTTTTAAGCTGACTAAAACTGTTTAAGAGTATATTCAAATATGATCTAAAAAAACTGTTACATGTACATTTTACTGTAAAGATTTTAATATACCTTCAAACATGAAAATGTTGACCATTTTACATCATAAAGTTTGTATGTCAGCTGAAAAACATGGTTACCTGTTGTAAAAGAAAGGTTTAGTCATCAGGTTGTATTCTTGAGGGTCATTTGGTAGCTTTCACTGACATTTGCCTGGTAGCTATTTGATTTAAAAAAAACCCCATCTTTCATCTGACACACACTACTCCAGTTGATAAACGATGAAAAGTCACATAATAGCAGTGCTAGCAGATGGTGAGCGTATCCACTGTTAGTGAATATGTACAATTAATGAGTTACATTTTACGTGCCGTTTTCATTTTCTTTTCTATTTCTTGAAACCCCAGCAAGCATTGCCAAAGGGCTGATTAGCAACCTAAAAATCCAGAACACCAAAATGAGAGAATAGGGAATCTTAGGCATTATGTTAGAGCCATCTGCTTAACACACAACACGCATTCATCAAGAGGTTTGTTTCCCCATCAGGTTCCCGTTATGTACCTACAATATTTGTGGTCTGTTTATTGCTTTATATATCTGCAAGAGTAAACTAAATTCAAGAGAATAGCAGTGAGTAGATACGTTATTGAAGATAAATACAGCTACAGCCACTTTATCAAACTTCCCAGTTCCAGCCTCTGTAAGCCTCAATACCATTTTCTTGACAACACAACAGGGCAGGGTGCAATAACTGTTTCAGCAATGATACTTTGATAAAATTATTACATAAGGAAATTGACTAAAAATGCTTCTCCTAAACTAATATGAAATACTGAATACAAACCTGTTTTTGTTAAAACAGCACAGAGCAGTTTAAATGTCAGTGGGTTTTTTTGAGTCACAGAACAAGCCTGACCATGTTTTCATTCCCAGCTTGGTAATCACAATACATTTCATCTGTACCTTTAGAAACTAAGGGCAGTAGAGCCAGTCCCATTCTCAGTAAAGTCAATGGAAATTTTGCCATTAACTTATGTGGGAACAAAAGCGGGCCCTACAGTTAGTTGGAACTTTAAGATGCCTGTGTATGTTAATTGGAGAGAATAAAATTGTATAGGGCAGGTACAAAGCCAAATTAAAAGTTGTATTAAGCAATGAAGCTAGTGAGGATGATTAGCAAAACTTGTCCTTTAGTTTGGCAAAAGATCTGCAACTCTTTCAATAATCTCGAGATGCAGGTGATTAATTGCAGGAAGCATCCATGGCTCCAGCCCCATTGTCCCCATCCCGACTGTCAGTTATTAGAACACAGCTTCCTTCATGCATGATCTGGTTCTCACAGTTGTCCAATGCATCATTGTGACTCAAGCACACTTCCACTTCTTTTTGATCAGTATCATGACTTGGATGCCATTTTTCTTCTGATTCCTCATTGCCATGGATCGATGTGTCTTTGTCCTCTCGTATCTCAGATGCCTTGTCTGAGACGCTATCCAGCTGGTCATTGAAGACTGGTTTGCAGTTCCCAACATTTTCAATTGTTGACAATTGTGCTTCTAAATTTCTTGTGTTCTCTATAACTTCACACTCTGGTTTTTCTTCTGCTGTTTGTTTCTCCCTCGAACTTAGTTTAGCCTTGATTGATTTCTTCATTTGTTTGTTGTGCATCTCTTCTTTGGAGAACCTCCAGTGAAACTATAAATAAAAGATTTGAAAGTTAAAGGTCACTTTAAACAAAAATAAAAACTCAAGTAGAAATTTGCTTTCTGAAATAATAATGGTTGATCTGGCCAAAGGATCCAACCTCAAAATATATATTGTATATGAGTACCCAGACTACTTAAAATTATTACATTTGTAGCTATTAGACACATGTAGATACAAAGCTTCTGTTCCTTTCTCTGTCTCTACTGCTTTGTATGCTTAGTAAGTTTCTTGATGAAGGATATTTCAGTGCTGAGGTAATAACCCACAATATCCTGGCAGACATTCCAAACTGTTCTGAAAGCAAGAAAATGGAAAGCTGTGCTAATGTAGACAAACAGAGGAAGAGATCCTGGAATATTATTCCAGTTTTTCAACAAGTTAGCAGCAGAAGTAACAAAGCCTGACTGAGAACACAAGCGCACACATTCACTAAGCGTGTGAAGACAGCAACTCAGAAAAATTAGAAATTCAGCTTTTAAGGTGGAATCCCACTGCTTGTTTTATGACTATCCTCTCTCTCAGATACGTGTAAGTGTGTATATAAAGTGTGCTATGTACACATTGATATAAAACCAAAATGTGAAAGAGCTGTGCAAGAACAGTTTTATAAGAAAATCATTCAAGTATTGTCTATCACATAGAAAAGTACTGTACTTCTATCCTATGTACTGTTTGGAATCTGCCACAAAATAACTCTAAAGGGTTTTCTTTTTCAGAAGCCCACAGTTCCCACAAGACCAGCATTTGCAAGATTAAACCAACATTTTGAAACTTTCAGGAACTTTTCCAAGTCAGTTTGTGGACTAAAAAATTCCAAATGTATAATCTGAGCTGCTTGTGCTAAGCCATACATACAGTGCAGAATCCAGAAGTGATTTTACAGTACAATGTTTTAAACACTGAGCATTTAGAAGACCAAGTGATAAACAGTGCAAGTAAGTAGCAAAGCATCCTGAGCCATTTGTACAAAAGTTTCTGGGGGAGAATGCACAAGGCCACCTCATACAACACACACCACAAGACTCATCTTGACCACCATTTTGGATGATCTGTGTTGACTAATGCTGAAGGCTCTATTTTGACTAGCAATAAAAGTAACTATGGTTTCTTGAAATGTTGATGCAATAGTCATAGAATTAAAATCAGAAGGGACCACCAAATTGTCTAGTCTGTCCTCCAATATATCACAGGCCACCAAAACCACCTACCACTCACACACTGAACCCAACAACTGAAATTAGATCAAGGTATAGCCCTCTGGAGACTATTGCGTGCCACAGGCAAAGAATAGGAGAGACTGAGGTGCACCGATGCCCAAGGCCCCTGCAAGGGCAGGAAATTGATTGAGAGGTACCCAGGTGAACCTGGCAGGCAACTTGGACCACATGCTGCAAAGGAAGATGAAACCACCCCAAGACCACTGGATAATCAGCTGAACATGAGCTCCCAGTGTGATGCTGTGGCCAAAAGAGCTAATGCGATCCTGGGATGCATAAACAGGGGAATCTCGAGTAAGAGGAGAGAGGTTACTTTACATCTGTATTTGACACTTGTGCACCCACTGCTGGAATATTGTTACTCTTCGGGGGATTCTGCGGGACTGTGCACCCGCAGAAAACACCCTCCCCCTGTAGATTTCCTGCTTTTCCCTGCAGAAAACGGCAGGGAAGCTGCGCTTGGGGGAAGGGGGGGGCGATCATGTGTGCAGTTTTTTGCGGGGGGTCAGCCCCCCAGACAGAGCTGAGGCATGGGCGGGGGAGCACACGGGGTTACATTTCTGCAAACGCAGAGCTGCCCAGCTCGGAGGCTGCATCTCGGGCTCCGCTGACTCTGCATGCAGCCTCCTGGCGCCAGTCGTGCTCCCCGTCTGTGTGCTGGGAGCCTTCCTGTTTTCTGTGGAACAATGAGTGCCCGCAGCGGGGCTGGGTAACGGTGGGAAATGAGGGAAGGGGGCTAAGGAGAAGGAAGGAGTGGAACAGGGCCGGGAGAGGGCAATGTGGGAGTGAAGGGAGGGGGAGGGAGAAGAAAAGGGAATAGGGGAATCGTGGGGGGGAAGTGGGAGCCTAACATGCTTGTCCCCTTGGCAGCAGCTGGGGCTCCCCCATTAAGCAGGCCCATCAAACTCTCACCCTGACAAGCCGTACCCCCCGCTACACCTGCACCCCTCTGACAAGGCCCTCACCCCACTAAGCCCCAACCAGCTGCACCTGGACCCCAACACCCAGACCCCCCCACACTGAGTCCCCATCCCCCGCCAAGCCCCATCTCCCCACACTCAGACCCCACCCCCGCTGAACCCAACCACGGTCACCTGAACCTTCTGCAGAGTCCCATTGTCCCTGCACCCGGAACCCCCCCAATGAGCCCCTGTGCAGCCAGATCACCCATTGAGCCGCCCACACCCAGACTGCCCCACACAGAAACCTCTCACCCCACACCTGGATCCCCCCACACTAAGCCTCTCCACACTTGGATCCTGCTGGGCTGAGCCTGCCCAGCCACACCTGGCACAGGGGGGCATGACCCTAGGGTGCTTCTGGGGCAGGCCCAGCCCTTGCACTGTGTCAGGGTCAGGTGCAGCCTCACTGCTGAGTCCTTGTACTGGGGGAGGTGGTGATCTCCCACCTCAGTGCAGCCAGTGGCCTGTGCTGCCATGCTGGAGCCACATTTATTTACTGACAAATAAAACTTGCAGAATTTTAAAATGTTGTGCACATAATTTTTAACTTTTTGGCAAAGAATTCGCTTAGGAGTAATATTGTGTCCAGTATTAATGCCCACAATTCAAGAAGGATGTTGATAAATTGGAGAGGGTTCAAAAAAGAGCCACAAGAATGATTAAATGATTAGAAAACAGGCCTTATGGTGATAGCGTCAAAGCGCTCGGTCTATTTAGCTTAACAAAGAGAAGATTAAGGGGTGACTTGATGACAGCCATAAGTACCTACATGGGGAACAAATATTTAATAATGGGCTCAACTGCCTAACAGAGAAAGGCATAACACATCCAAGCGATGGAAGTTGGAACTAGACAAATTCAGACAGGAAATAAGGTGTAAATTTTTAATGGCAAGAGTAATTAACCACTGGAATCATGTACCAAGGGTTGTGGTGGATTCTCCACCACTGACAGTTTTTTTTTACTCAAGAACGGATGCTCCTCTAAACGACATGCTCTCAGAATTATTTTGGGGCAGTTCTGAGGCCTGTAGTAAACAGGAGGACAGACTAGATCAGGGGTCGGCAACCTTTCAGAAGCAGTGTGCTGAGTCTTCATTTATTCACTTTAATTTAAGGTTTCGCGTGCCAGTAATACATTTTAACGTTTTTTTAGAAGGTCTCTCTCTATAAGTCTACATATTATATAACTAAACTATTGTCATATGTAAAGTAAACAAGGTTTTCAAAATGTTTAAGAAGCTTCATTTAAAATTAAATTAAAATGCTGATCTTACGCCTCCGGCCCGCTCAGCCCACTGCCAGCCTGGGGTTCCGTTCACCTAGGCCAGCAGCAGGCTGAGTGAGGCCTGCGGCCAGGACCCCAGCTGGCAAGGGGCTGGTAGCCAGAACCCCAGACCGGCAGTGGGCTGAGCGGCTCAGCCACTGCCATTCAACCCACTGCTGGTTTGAGGTTCCATCCGCCGGGAGGGTCCCAGCTGCCAGCCCCGCTCAGCCTGCTGCCAGTCTGGGATCCCGGCTCTGCCCACATAGAGTGGGTACCTACCATCTCCCTGGTTCTAGCCCATTCTCTTCCTCTCTCTCTCTGCACTGAGCTGAGGGTGGGAGTGCGCTGAGCACAGGGCTGGGGGTGAAGGAGCAGGCTGGGGGTTGGGGTGTAGGGTCTACCCGGGAGCTAGAATGAGGGAGGGGGCTCAGGGTTGGGGCAGGAGGTTTGGGTGTGGAACACTTACCTGGGCAGCTCCCATTTGGTGCGAGGGGGGCAGGTGGGAATGTGGCGGGCAGGTGCAGGAGCTCCCGTTGGTGCTCAGGGTGGGGGTGAGAATGTGGGGGTGAAAGAGTCAGGGCACAGGGTATGGGGGGGCTGGGTATGTGAGGGGGGTGCAGGGGTCAGGGCAGAGGGCTGGGGGAGTGGGCTAGGGTCATGGGGGTGCTTCCAGCCCCCTGTCCAGAGCGGCTTACGGCAAGGGGCTGGAGGGGATATACCCTGATTCCACCCCACTTCCCCAAGGCCCCATCCCCACCTCTTCTCCGCCTCCTCCCCAGAGCAGTGAGCTTCTCCCCCTCCTCCGCAAGGGCCATCAGCTGATCAACGGCAGGAAGGGAGAGGAAGGGCAGGAACCCAGCACGCTGGGGGACGAGGCGGAGGAGGGGGGACCTTGCCTGCCCTGCAGCAGCCGCCGGCAGGACCAAGCTTCTTCACCCTGCCCCCAGGAGAGGGGAGGAAGGGGGCAGGATTTTTAATGGCATGCTACTGTCTGCCGGGGTCCCAACCTGGGTTCGGCAGCAGGCTGAGCGGGGCTCGCGGCTGGGACCTGGTGGGCCGCAGCGTGCCATTAAAAATTGGCTCGTGTGCCATCTTTGGCATGCATGCCATAGGTTGCTGACCCCTGGACTAGATAATCATAATGATGTCTTCTGCCTTAAAATGTATGAATCTATTAATCAGACCTAGGGGAAAATTCCTTCCTGACCCCACATATGGCAATCAGTTAGATCCTGAGCACGTGAGCAAGAACCAGCCAGCCAAGCACCTAAGAGCACTGGCCAACTCTGTCCAGTGTCCCATCTCCAGCTGTGACCATCTCTGAGGCTTCAGAGGGATGAAAAGAAAAAAGAAACAAGGGGGAGGAGAGAATCCCTTCCTGACCCCTAATAGGTGTAATGTGCTTATAATATCCAAAAATTAGTCAGAGGGCAAAGGATTTATCTGCCTCATCCCTGAAGGAAAAGTCAACCTTCCCAAGCAAAGTCAGCCGAAACTTTCAAGTGGTTAGTTACTTCACCATTTAAACAAATTGCCTCACCAATTTGCCAGCACCCAGGTCCCACTCTGCATCATGCTGCATGCCAACAGCATGCCAGCTGTCAAAAACTCAGCAGCAGCTCCTATCGGGGACTGGGCAGATCCAGGAAGTGGGACGGACCCATTACCTGAGAGCTCACCAGCAGGGAGAGTAAACTCAGGAGTCGGGGGAGAAGGGAGGGAGTCCAGGAGGGTCAGGTTGGTGAGAGGAGGGGAAGGTTAGGCTGGTGAAGGGCACTTTGCCTCACACTTTTGCAGTTCTTCTGGCACCCATGCTTTCCATACTACATAAAATACGGGAAACTGTGGACCTTAGCTTTCTCCTCTGCCTGTCCAGCTGGAGTCCAGAAGTCATTTTCCCAATGCTACAGGTCTATACCAAAGACCACCAAGAGGACAGCTCACGTTCACAAATCTTTTGCCCTCCTTAGCAATCTGATGCAAGAGGACCACCCAAAACCATATCTTAGAGATAAAACATTTTCCAAACGAAATTTTGAAAACCAGACTTCCCCATTTTGCACCCACAGTTTTAAGCCCACAAATAACTGTAAGCACAAAGTCTGCCATTTGTGATCCGGTTCTGCTCACAGATAAGGTAGTTGTGTAAATCCCATACGTTATGCCCACAGTTAATTGCACATGCAATTGCTTGCAAGCATACAGAGGCATGGTTGAGACCCTTACTTCATAATGACAGGTTTCAGAGTAACAGCCGTGTTAGTCTGTATTCGCAAAAAGAAAAAGAGTACTTGTGGCACCTTAGAGACTAACCAATTTATTTGAGCATGAGCTTTCGTGAGCTACAGCATCCGATGAAGTGAGCTGTAGCTCACGAAAGCTCATGCTCAAATAAATTGGTTAGTCTCTAAGGTGCCACAAGTACTCGTTTTCTTTTTACTTCATAATGCTGAAGTAATGCTCCAGCTGGTCAAACTCTGAGGGAGCAAAAAATCTCCTAACAGTAGCTAGATTTAGCCTATATTCTTTTATGTTTTATTTGAGCCTAGATGTCGTTCACCAAATGTATCTTGCATATAAATATATTAAAGTGAACACTGCAATTTTTTAACTTGAGTGTCTAAATTTAGACACTCGAAAAAAGTGTCCTGATTTTCAGAGGTGCTGAGCACCCACAATTCCCATTTAAATCAGTTGGAGTTTTCCCTGAGTAGAGGCTACATATCAGGCCCAAAATGTTAAAAAGTTTCTTCTGAACTAAGGTCAGCCTTTACAGGGTTTAATGTTCATGAAGCCTAATTTCTGCTGAAATGAGCCTTAATTTTGTCTCAAGAAACAGCAGATAAACTTCATGAGTAATTAGATTAAATCTGCAGCCTGTGATGGGGCAATGAGAGATACAGTTATCGCTGTCTTACAGGAGAGTTTGTACAATTCCTTATACTTTTCCTTTCTGTTCTGCTGGCTGAACTGCATAGCACCAGACTAGTTCATATGTAGGATTTAGTTTCCACCCCTGCAATTTCATTTTAATCTTATCAGCACCTCATATTTTCCCCCTCCAAGTGTTTATCTACAAAAAAGTTTTAAACATGTAATCAAAAATTAAATAAAACTATCTGATCTTAGTGCCTATGCTTTTGTGCTGTGAAGAATGCTTAGCAACTGAATCAAATGTAAGGAGGTTTATGTCAGGCGTTTACCAGCAGCTGAATAACAATGATAGCTTTTTATAGAATTAGTATGAATTTGGATGATTTTACCTCTCCCATATTTTTCTTGAACCTTTGACTGAAAACCATCATATTTTATTACTTGTATTTTTGTACTACATTTATTTCAGACTCCTGCCCCATCCAACCCCCCCTGTTCCCTGACGGCCCCCCGGGGACCCCTGTCTTCTGACCGCCCCCGGAACCCCTGCCCCTGACTGCCCCCCGCCGCCCCCATCCAACCCCTCCTCTCATTCCTGACTGTCCCCCCAGGACCCCTGCCCCATCAAAGCACCCCTTCTCCCTGCCCCCTTATTGCCCCCGGAACCCCTGCCCCTGACTGCCCCCCGCCGCCCCCATCCAACCCCTCCTCTCATTCCTGACTGTCCCCCCAGGACCCCTGCCCCATCAAACCACCCCTTCTCCCTGCCCCCTTATTGCCCCTGGAACCCCTGCTCCTGACTGCCCCCCGCCGCCCCATCTAACCCCCTCTCTCCTTCCTGACTGCTCCCCCAGGACCGCTGCGCCCATTCCCCGCCCTCTGACTGCCCCAACCCCTATCCACACCCCTGCCCCCGACCACCACCCCGAACACCCCTGCCCTCCATCCAACCCCTCGCTCCCTGCCCCCTGACCGCGCTGCCTGGAGCACCGGTGGCTGGCGGTGCTACCGCCGCACGGCCCAGCTGGAGCCAGCCACGCCGCCGCGCAGCACAGAGCACCGGGTCAGGCCGGGCTCTGCAGCTGCGCTGCCCCAGGAGCTCGCAGCCCCGCCGCCCAGAGCATTGCGCCAGCAGCCCAATGAGCTGAGGCTGAGGGGGGAGGGGCCGGGGGTGAGCCTCCCGAGCCAGGAGCTCAGGGGCCGGGCAGAAGGGTCCCATGGGCCAGATGTGGCTCGCGGGCCGTAGTTTGCCCACTTCTGCTTTAGGTGGTGATCCACATTGGCACCAATGACACTACACCTGGCACTATTTGAGAGACTTCAGGGATCTAGAAAGGGAGCTGAAGGAGAGGAATATCCAGACTATCTTCTGGGAATCCTTCCTATGCCTCAAGTGAGAGAAGAAAGAAGAAATCAGAGGTGAACAGTTGGTTAAGTAAGTGGTGTAGGGGAGAAGGTTTTGTGGGATACTGGGGCACCGATCTCCTGGGTGATACACCAATGAGGGTATCTGGGAGGGCTTTAAACTAACCAGAAAGGCAGAGGGTGTTAATGGAGCAATCGTGGTGCCAACACCCAAATATGTAAACCAGCCACATGGTGTCATGCATATGACAAATCCAAGCACAAAGGGTAAAGGTAAGGGACACATTTTTAATCATCTATATTCTGATGCTAGGAGCCTAAGTTATAAACAAGAGGAGTTGGAGATGCTCATGTATGAGAAGAAGTATGATATGGTTGGTATTACTAGAACTTGTGGGATGGTTCATGTGACTGGAACATTAAAACTGATGGTTACAACTTATTCCATAGAAATAGAGGAAAAAAGAGAAGGGAGTAACACTTTACATCGAAGACACAGGAGAGTGTTACCCAGGGACCTCCTGATGCCAGTTGGCAGAGGACACAGGAGATGCACAGAGTTTTACATGGATCCCCTGCATCAGGTATGCACATAATAATTCACCAAAGGGTGATAGGTGAGGACTCTACTGAGAGCCAGTAGTCCACTGATCATCATAATCATTTTGAAATGTATGTACAAGTTAATATTTAAGGAGCTATGTATCTATAATAGAAGTTATAGTCACAAAGCCTAGGCCTTAAGGCAGGTAACCAGGAGATGATGTGACTCAGACTGATTCCTTCTGGACAGGATGTAATAAATGCTTATTACCCTGTCTGGGCATTGTGTATTGTCCATGGCACAATATAGATCTATTTGCATCTGGAGCCAAAATGCTAATCAAGGGATTGTGAAATCTTCAAGAGAGGAAATTTACAAGAAGAAATAAAACAAAAGGAGGGGGATCCTGTTTATGAGTAAAGAGAATGAATTGTTGGAGTATATGTGGGGGGCAGAGTTCTCCCCTGCACAGTATCCCCCCGCACCCTTCCTTGAGTAGGCAAGCTGGCAGTGTGACTTGTCTCACAAACAGAAGATCACAACTGAGCCTGGCTTGTGAAACGCTGGGAGGACTTTGGGATGGGCGTTGCTATATAAGACAGGAAAGTAACTTGTTAAATAAATCCAGGTTCTAGAATGCAAGTTATGAAAGTATTTTATATGTAACTATTTGTTTCCAATATTTCTATTTGCCGTCACTTGAATCTCTTCTCTTTGTTAAATAAACTTTTGCTTGTTTTTCCCATAAATATATCTAACTGCCGTGTGTTAAATGGAACTGTGATCTGAGGTGAAACTGGTAAGCTGGAGTGCTCTGCTTCTTTGGGAACAGCAAATCTGTGAATTCTGTGAGTGTCCAATGGACCAAGGGCTAGACGCTCCTGGGGGATGCTTGGAGGGCTTGGCAGTTGAGTGTTCCTATCACTGACTTGCAGAGGGCCAGAGAGAGGAGTGCTTGTGTTGCCCAGGGCTGGTGGAGTCAGGGAGTTGACACATGACAAACACAGATAAGGCTTCTTCATGCTAAGGGCAGGTGGTAGCGAGCTGCCTCCCAACCCTGGCTAGTCTTGGGAAGTGTTAGAGTCATAGAGGATTCAGAATCACAGAACCTTGAAAGCTTACGGATTAAAGTTCTAACTAGTAAAACCAAAGATGGGCTACTGGCGGGCATATGTTACAGGTCACCAAATTCCACTAGTGAGCAGGATGAACTGCTCATTAGGCATCTGCCCATAAAGGGTAGAAGGAAAAAATTGTGTTATTGTGGGTAACTTCAGCCTGGTGGACATTTGCTGGACATTTCATGTAACCAGTAATGAAATGTCCTTAAAGTTTCTAAACATTAATAGCTGATGATTTCTTAAAACAGAAAGTCCTGAAACCAGTATGATGGTGTGAGGGAACTCAACAGTGGATCTCATTCTGATGGCCAAAGGTGACTTCATAGCAGGCCTAAAAATCAGTGGTTGCCTAGATACTAGTGATCATGATCTGATTATATTTACTTTGTGCAAACAGAATATGGCACCAACTAGTAATATGTTTATTTGGAACTCTAAGAGGCCAACTTTTCAAAGAATAAGGCAATTAATTGTCAGTATAACTGACGGAATATAAATTTAAAACGGGAAGCGTTAACAAAAATTGGTAATTGATCAAGAACATCCTATGGATGCCCAACAGCCACGAAAAAGGTTATCCTAGACAACAAATCATCCTGGTTAAAAGCAGTCCACATGGTGGGACTACCCCAGAACTGTAGACCCTGGGAGCCCTGGCAGTAGGACAGTGAAACCGACAGTCTTGTCAGTTTTGATGCTGCTACTAATAGTGATGAAACTGACAAGACTGTCAATTTTACTCAGTGGCTGTCTGAGACTGGGGAGCAGATTTTACTTTGGAAACTCCGTATGTCAGTGATTCTGAAACAAATTTTGGGGGGATTTCTGATTCATAGGAAATAAAAAACAAACTGAATTAATTCCCATTCGGAATGAAACCAAATTTTAAAACTATAAAATTTCCTGTGAACTGGAAATCCTGTGTTTTGGCCAGCTCTGCTCCTAATGTCCAACTCCACTTAATAAGCAGGCTCAACATTCTGCACTAGCTGAACTTCTGAATGGTCCCTGGGTGTCATCCCATTGCATTGGTAACTAATGTCAGAGTAGCTGCAGTAGATAGAGCAGGAATAAAATGGAGGCAGCTCTAGTAGCTTCTTCATCCTCTGATGGCTTGCTTTCACTAGATGGGTTGTATTTCATCTTCATACTTCACTTTTTTGGCTCCCTTGCATGCAGGTTGGGAAAGGTGAAACACATGTGAACAAGACCTGCTGGTCGGCAATCTGCTATTTTTTGCCTTGTACAAATCTCTGTATTTTCTCCTATCCTTTAAAGTATGACATGTTTGGGCCAGGATTTCTGCATGCTGCTCATTTAATAAAGGGAAGTGAAACACCTCAGGGAAGAGGGAATAAAATGAAGATGTACTGATACCTGTCAGCTGCATGCTCCATTAACGCTAGCTTGGTTTGGTTACTTTTTATAGGTTAGTGAAATTCTCCCAATCTCATATGCTAGTATTTATTTATATTTCAGAAGCACCTAGAAGCTCCAACTGAGATTAAGGCTCCACTCTACCAGACTCTATCCAAAAATATAGCAAGAGACAGTCCTCTGCCCCAAAGAGTTTGTAGTCTAAACAGATAAGGCAGACAAAGGGTGGGAGAAAGGAAATATTACGGTCCCCATCGCACAAATCATGAACAGGGGCAAACAGAGATTAAGTGACTTGCCCAAGATCACATAGGAAGTCTGTGGCACAACCAGGCACTGAGCCTACATCTCCTAAATCCCACTCCAATTCCTCGCTGTGTTTATTGTTTTTAGTAGACCACATAGTCTCTAGCTCCCTCCAATGGAAGGAAGAGTGAAGGACAGCACCTTTCATGTCCTTTGAGTATTTTGTTATTTCTTTGGTTTAATAGTTCACACCAGAGTTCTAAAGTGTTCTGATAATATTCAGCAAACCTTCTAAGTCATTAGAAATGTTGAAACTGATGTGGAAAATCAATTAGAATATCAGAGTACTGCCGCAATAAACCTACACAGGAATTCAAGGTCATTTACCTTAGATTCTTTCTTCTTTGCTTTCTGGGGTAGAGAGGGTCTCTGAAGAAAGACAATCTGCTTAGTGGCTAAATTCCCCTCCCTGTAAAACATAATCCTGAAAATGAGTCAAGCTCATACAAAGTAGGATTCAAAATCCAAGAAATACCTCAGTCATTTGCTTAAACTGGGCAAAAGAGAACCACCAGAAATAACCTAAACATCTGACTGTCTCAAATGCATATGGATAGAATGGTATTTGTTGGGAACCATCATCTTAATTTAGGCTCATGTCTAATTTGATACACCTAAAATCCCAGTTCAATCGCTGATGTTTTTTCTGCCAAATGTTTTAGAATTCAAGTATCAACACAGAATAAAGTTTTTGAAAAAAAAATCAGTCTATGTGACAGGCATAATAATCTTTATGTGCACTACAATGTCCATTACACATTGCAGTGTGCTTTTACTAACCAAGCAATAAGTGCTGCCAGATTCTGCAATAGTGATAGCACTGATTAATGCACAGCTTGGGTGTGTAGGAAAGCACAAGGCAAAGCAAAATGCCTCCATCGCTCAGGCTGTGCGTTAATCAGCACTAACGAACAATCTGAGGCATTTTATGGAGCTAATTATAAAATGGTTGACAGAAAGGAGTGGAAAGAAGGGAGAACACAGGACAATGTTGCAAAAAGGGATTAAAAATCCTTATTTGTGATTTTTCATCCACTGATTTATTCAAGAGTGTATGAAAAACATTAGATTAGAATAACTCCTTCCACTGGCTTTCCCAGCGTGTTTGGTCTTTATAGACTGTAAGCATTCAAGGACAGGAACTGTCTTCATCTGCGTCTCATACACCACTGGACACAAAGTTGGTGCTTTAATAAACAACAACTTGGCAGATCTATTTTTTTTTATTCATGACTGATGAAGTCACCTATTTGAAGAGCAGTTCTGGAATGTGCAGTAGTAAGGATCAACTGCTGTCACATGCCTGTATTTTTAGCCAGTCCCCATGAAGAATGTTTTAAAACTATTTACATTTCTATTAATATAATTATGCTTATGATGTAAAAGTAGATATAAAAATGACCAAAACCCACCGACAAAGGAAATTCCAACTGAAGGCTACTACAGTACTATCAGTATTATTTCACCCATTTTGCTGAGCTACTGCAGCGAACGATATATAACACCACACACTGTTCTGATAGCTACTGATGAAAGACAACATGTGCTTCTACCACTAGGCCACACCACTCTACAAAGGGAACCACAGTTAGTTTATTTTTTTTTTAAATGGAGCTAAGAACTTACACCTGCAACCCGGCACTCCACATACCAGTCTGGCAGCATTCTAACACCCACCCCCACCCCCTTCCTGCCCGCAAGATTTGTGACAGGGCTGAGGTGGGGACAGAAGTGCTCAGACTGACCCAGTGGCAGCTGCAATGTGGCTTTCTTGGACAGTTTAGTGCGCATGTGCAGGGAACTATATGCTAGGAGAACAGGGAGCTGTCAGCACAAACTATCATGCTGATACAGAGACTTCCTTAACCAAAATGCAGTGCCCACACAGTACCTGTTTGTCTTTACAATTGGAGTAGGAAGCACACAAGTCAGCTGCCAACCATATACCGCGAGAGAGTTCAACAGTGGAATATAATCTGTCTGCACTTCAACTCCCTGGGAAAGAAAAATGAACTGTTAGGATTATCGCTTGATGTGTGACAATTTTTTTTTTAAACAGTGTTTTGTGTTGTTTCTTTACAAAGTTAGATCATTTTTGCAAGTTAAGAAAATATTTGAAAACGCAAGACATGTAGGATCATTCTCCAGTTCTCACTGAAGAGTTAAATATATTTGTTTAAACAGTGCAAATATGAAATTTCTTTTTGGGCTCTAAACCGTCCATGTGACAGCTGATGAATCAGATAAACAGGGCTAATTCATTTTGTTTTATCAGAGCTCCCTTGGACAAGTGGCCTCCTGCAATCTTCATTGAAAAAAGAAGAATTACATCCCTGCAAACAAAAAGGAATTCATGAGGCACAAAAACGCATTACACTGTGTGGTCAAGATTCTGCTCTTGATTATGCTGGTGCAAATCCTGAGCAATTCTCCTGAAGACAAGCAAGTTAACTTCTGCTTTACACCAGAGCTAAATTTGGCCCTCCGATTTCAAAGCATTTCATGGGGAGTTAAATGATAGTATGGTGGTAATGAACCCATGTTATTTGCATCCAGCAGCAGAAAGAAAATATAAGTACAATTTGTTTTATTTCTTTTGTCACCGCAGACAAATAAACATTGCCTGTTTGTTATTCTGAATCAGGAAATATGTGGGCGAGACCAAAACGTTACCTTTTAGTGTAAAAGTCTAGCTTCACTCAGAGATGCTGTACAATAGGCCCTTGCTAATTCTCCCTCTGCTAATCTATAAACCCAATAATTCGCTCGAAAGGAACAAACAGTAGTCTCAGTAAAGATTGCTACAGGGAGCACTAATCGTACAAAATGATCTATTGCACATTTACTCTTCGGTGTTACCAATCTTACTGAAGTATTATCATAAATTGCTAATACACTTGTCACTACAAATACTATTACACTACATGACAGTATAAATTCTGCTTGCCAAAATAAATGCACAAATACATTCTGTGATGCTGTGAGTGTGTGTGTGTGTGTATTCATTTTCTTGTTAATTCTCAAAACAGGGTAAAGCATCATAGTTTTACCAGTGATCAGTGTCAATCAGTAAGGTACTAGTTCAAATCAAAGTCTATACATATTGTAATAACAATAATTTGAACAGACATAATTCATATCCTACTGTAGTATTTTAAACAGAGGACCTGATTTTCAGTCTTAATTGGGCTTTCCTTTTTGTGCATGCGATTTATGTCACTTAGATAGCTATATAACTGAAAGGCAGGTATAGCTGGGTAATTAATCACTTACATGACCTAAACTGCCAAAAGAAAAGGAGTACTTGTGGCACCTTAGAGACTAACAAATTAGCTCACGAAAGCTTATGGTCAAATAAATTTGTTAGTCTCTACGGTGCCACAAGTACTCCTTTTCTTTTTGCGAATACAGACTAACACAGCTGCTACTCTGAAACATGACCTAAACTGCATATGAACTAACTAAAGGAGCAAAACTGTACCCATTTAAAGGAAAGCCATGATTTGAAAATCTGTCCTAAAATATGCACATGAGCACACATTGGATTAACCTTGCTTTGGGTTTCTTCACAAAATCTGTCAGATGCTCACAATGATACACCTACTTACAGAGGTGAGACATATTTGCAAGGACTGGCAGCATCACCTTATATAAGACAGCATGAAAGTACAGGAAAGGAAAAAGATGGCTTTTAAGAGAAAAGATAAATTCTAATTTAGCTTCTGACTCAATTCCTCAGAAGCTTATCAGAACTTCTTCAAGACTACCATGACAGCAGAAGTGTCATGTTTATGGAGCCTCAGAGCTGCACAAATCAGAGATTCCACCAACCCCACCATCTTTGTCTTCCCTCCCTCCAGCTGCCAAACTGACTTTTTCCTCTTTTCAGTTTTTAAAATGGCCCAGTGCCTGAGGAAAATCTATTAAAGGTACAGACAGATATCCAAATGCCTTTGAAAGCAAATACTAGGAAAATACTAGTTATTTTGGAATGAATTTATAACAAAATCGGAGATTTGTCAGAGAGCTCAACAACACCTTATTTCCAGAATTATCCAGAAAAGAAGATAGTAATATCCAGAACAAGGATAAAGACTGAAACCAGAACATTTGCTGTGGCAGGCATGCCACTGGGCAGCTGCAAAAGGAGCTGATTGAAAAAAATTCCCTCTATCGCACAGTACCATGAGCAGGAAAACTTTTGGGACTTAACAACAAAGGACATGCAAAGAGTGGCTCAGGACAGACAGGGATGGCAGAGCCTTTTTTGTGCCCTAAGCGATGTCTGATGGTGCAGGAAGGATTCAGACTTCAGATTCAGCACCTCAGGGCTAAGATTATCAAAGACAGCCTTCCTGTTTCATCGAGAAATGTGACAAACATGTCAAAATCCGAGAGTAGTTATGGCAACCAGGAAGAGCACCACAACAACACAAATCACATTTGGCTGCTGCAGGAGTCAAACCATTTCAGCAATGCGTTGTCTCCTGCCACAGCCAGTTTTCTCAGCAGGCTCCTGCAGCGGCAAGACAATGAAACCCTGTGGGATTTTGACCTGTCTGACTTGTCAGATCTATGCATCACCTGTAGCAGATGATGTTATATGTCTCAACAGACGCTTAGAGAGAGAAAAGAGCAGGCTAGGGTTCAACAAAATTAAAGCATTTATTAGTTCAGAAGGTTGAAGTGTATAAGAAAATTGAAGGGGAAGGATTAGGAGAAAAGGGTGGATAGAAATTGTTCTAAAGGTGGTTTCTGTTTTCTGTAAGTGTTAGTCTCATGGTGCCTTTTTATCCACCCTTTTTTCCGAATACCAGTCAGCTGGGTTTCTAGCACCCATGAGAAAGCATGTCCATACCCTGCCAAGGTACATACCTGGCCCTAGAATCACTTCCATGGCCCTCCTTAACAGTTCTGCTGGAAGTCACTCAATGCCTCTGTGGAATCAGCCAAAGTACCTCTCCCCAGGTCACCATGCCAGTGATCTGCAGGCACACACCTCCTGCCCCATCCCAACTAGCTCTGTTCAGTGGTGGTAGGTAGGGGAGAGGACAGCAGCCTTTTTTCACCTTAAGTAATTTTTTTTTTCAAGTGGAGCTCAAACTCTTCACTGGTAGTACTAGCAGCTTTAGAACCAAGAGCCACAGAAGCACTAACATGGAAGGGCAAAAAGAGGCCATGATGTGTAATTGTATCACAGATGGAACTTGTGTTCCACCAGGAGTCATAGCTGACTACGACACATGGGAATACACATATTCATAATAAGCCTGAGTGTGGTACCATGCCCAAGTGTCACCGTTATAGTTCTTTCCAACACAAAAGACAGCTAAATACATAGTAAATTTTAGCACAATCTTGCCATGCACCAAAAAGCAGTCTCGAATCTTTTAGTAAATGTAATTTATATTCTTATATTAAATGTAGCTATATTAAGTTCAAATACAGAAGAGCATGAGATTTAACTACTGTAATCAGGATGTTTTTGAAGCTCAGGGTTGGTTAGATAGAAGAAGTAGAAAGTACATGACAGAGCTCTGATGAAAAAGAAGGTGCACAAATAATACCCTGTATCAAACTGGGAGACATTTCATTCTGTGAAGGGAGCAAAACTGTAATTAACTCACTTCCCACTCTCCTGTGGTTGATAAGTAATCTCTGATCACACCCTGAGTGTCAAAAAACTAGAACACATTGAGCTGTGTTTTTTCCCTGATTTGCAACACATAATAAGATTTCATTTTTATTTATTGTTTTGCTGTTTGGTTTCAACATTTCTTTCCCCCACAATAGTCTCAGCTCATTAGAAAACTAGAAATTCCTAAAACCTGATTTTAAAAAAAGGTAAAGATAATATCTAGGGCAAACCATACAACATACTGTATTCACAATATTCATTTTCTTCTACAGTTGCAGTTTTAGCCACCGAGCAACACACACACAAAAAAGACTGCTAAGTTCTTGTACGACTGAAAAAAATTCAGTCAAAATGATTTATTTTTCTTGAGTTAAGTAAATGTAGTTTAGTTACAAGTAAGCCAACTTTGGTCACTGCCTAATGTATATTTTCTTGTAATGTGGAGATGAAACAGACCAAGATTAAGGAATAAAAGGTGGAGCATCCCATTAAATAAGTCTTAATAAAGCACGTAAGGCAAATCCGGATGAGCTGTGCACTGAAAAGAATCATGGGGTTTGGAAGTGGAGAAGGAATCCTGGCAATCAGGATGGGGAGCAGAAACGCAGACAAATTGTAACTGTCCCCTGCTTCTCTGTGTTGGGAAATGGGTTGTCAATTATTTTTATTTATTATTTGTATTGCCATAACACCTAGCAGCCTCATAATCATACAGGGAATGCACACCCCTGTATCAGATTCGGACAACCTGCCCCCAGTCACACTGCAGTTATGACTCTCCATAGCCCCATGGGAAGGGGAAGTGGGGAGAGCAGGATTTGCACCACAGAAAAAGAGAGAGGAATAAAAATGTGTCTGGCTTGCTGAGAACAGGCTGGTGAGGGTCTGCGGGGAATGTTTTATGTCCTCTGTGCATTATGAGGTGAAATAATCCCTAATATGGAGTTGTTAATGATATTTCTGTTCTATTTTTGCACTCTTCCCATGAAGTCATTTGGGCTGATCATATAATATTATTGATCTATTTTAAAAAGATATTTATTGTTAGCAAAAGATTAGTTATGTGTCTGGGTAGGGTACAGCAATAAAAGTTGAACTATCCTGCTCTCATATTGGGATCATCCTAAATTTCAATACATAGCACAACAGAACATTGCTAGTTTGCACTGACTGGGAAGTCCACGATGGATTACCAGCTTTCTAAATTAGATACAGGTCCTGCAAACTCATCAGCTTGGGCAAACCCCTGCATCTATATAGAGCCCAGTGACTTCCAGCTGGTGTGAGTGATATCTACGCAAGCAGATCAGTTTGCAGGATTCAGACATCAGTGAGTAACAACAACAAAATCACAGGGAGGCCTTTGCAAGTTATTCTGGACAGGTGTAGTTCAGACAGTTCATGGTACACGTGCACTGTGTATATTTTGAGAAAGTAACAATGCCTTAGTACAATCACTACAGCACATTGCTATGACAATTTAACTGAGAACAGGGGTGAGAGACTACCAGTTGTTTTGTAAGAATTTTGGATTTGCGGATTAGCTAAATGAAGATGAGAAAAATTCTGCTCTATCAGTTACATCTTCATCCCCCAGCTCCACTGTGCATGGGCCAAATTGCATGCTCCTAAATGCACCCAAATGTCACAAGTCCAAAACTGTGTGTGTTGCTGAACAGTCTTAACACCTGTGTGCATGTCAACGGTAAATCTCCTTTCCTAGTGGGTTTTGTGGATGCAGATTCTAGCCCGACACATGCACACGTATTAGGATTGTTCAAGTGCTCACACTTGGTGTTTGCACCTGCAGAGCACAGACATGTTTATGTAGAGATGCGATTTGCACAATGGAGGAAGAGTAGAGGCTCAGCTGTAAATATGGCTCTATGCGGCTAACACACCGATACAGTTCACTCATCACTAGAAAGTGTCTTTGTAAATGTTTTAAACTAACATTTCAATGGCAATTCTCACAGACAGTACTGTGGGAAACTTTCACATTCTTGGCCATAGGGTATGAGAAATATAATCCAACAATTTTTTATCAGTATATTTTTTTAAACCAATTTATCTAGACCATAAATGCATCTGGTGTATTTCAGTAGTTATATTCTTGTGACACCTGTTTAATTAGGCTCTACTAGACTCTCACATAGCTTCACTTTGGTACTGGTTCTACTATCTGTCAGTCAACAATGTTTGGAAAAAAATTAGCTCATTTATTGTTCAGGAACTGATATCTCTGATGATAGCCAGGCACACTTCATAGCACACACACTTCAATGTTGTTCATTCAGATTCCCACTGCAAGTCATTCAGGGTGAAATTCATCCCCCTGCCTGGACAACGCCCAAGTAATCAGCCTTTGTGATGACAACTCCATGAGTATGAAATTTACCACACACACCACCACAGTCTTTAGGCAGTCCACAGAGCTAAAGAGCAGACCCTTCACCATCACTATTCCAGTCGATGGAAGAGCAGCCATTGCCCTCCTCTATGCAGGGTTGGGGCTACTGGATAGGCGTTGTCATGGATCCCCTGGCCTGCCTCCAAAGATCCCTCCAACATACAGGCCTATTCAGTTAGTCTGGAGGAGGGGGATGCACAGCACCCAATTCCCTGTTCAGCTGCTTCACTCCCATCTCCACTGCATGGCTTAAAGGTGACCTGATGAGGGAATGGAAATGAATTTGTGCCTTTTTGGTTCTTTCTGAAGTATAAAGAAGGGCTAGAAGAGTTTTTTTCCTGCTTGTTTCCAGATGGGAAATTCAGGTCTGCGTCTGCCCTTCCCAATTTTTCCTTGAAGACTCTATGGACGAGTGGACAGTTAACACGCTTATGACAAAATCACAGATACCAAAACAAAACATGAGTGAGAGGAAAAGTGATCATTATTAAGAGTGTCTAAAACTCTGTATTTTGTCTGCTTTTGGCAACACCTATTTAACTCAAGCCCCCTATAAGTAGACAGAGAAAATGCTGTCTCTGTTAGAATTTTAACATTCCTGTCCTTGCAGTCAAGGGCTGAAAAAGGTCTGAATACACATTTCTAGATTCCGCAACTAAGACCTCCAGCAAAACCAAGGGAAGATCAGACTTGGCATTTCTGTTATTTTTTTAAGATAAGAAACAAACATTACAAAAAAAAACCCCAATGCCTTTCCCCAAGCTTTTTAGCTGTATATACATGATAAAGGAGCAAAACAAGGACAAACCGCCAATATTTTCCCCACTGAGCAGACTACTTTTATGTGGTACAGGCCTTTCATAGGACTGAATTTAGTAGTCATCACCTTCAACCCTCCTGCTATTCTAGTCATGGGTCTTTCTCATGACCACAGACTGACAAGTGTAACAAAGTGAGGAGATCAAAGTCACTGGAATCTAAGGTAGATCAGATTTAAAACTAAATTAAGGCCAGATGTCCAGAGAAATTTCCAGAAAGAGCACTGAATTAAGGAAACTTGTGACCCAGGCTTAGCTGAAGAAATAACTTTGCTTTGTCTATTGGGATAGGTACCACATTATGAACATTTACCACACCTATAGCTGATACTATATCACATGACTTCCATTCTACCAGACACTGAAACATCACAATATATCTGGGAGCTTACAGTTTAATTCGAGTCAACACGCTGCAGACATAGAAGAAAAAAAATATTGAAGCGAGAGCTGAAGATGCACAGTGGGGAAATAGCCTTTAGTCAAGGAAAATATTTTCAGAATGACTGTTACTCACGAGTGAGAAACCATGCAAATATTTGAAATAATTGTTTATAGCACTTCATTTTAATAAAGTACTGGTTAATTTGTCAACATGTTGTTTCTTGGGTACAGGAAAGAGAAGGTGACAGATTGGAGTTGGGGAGAAGGGAAACCAGACAGTTCTTGATTAATCAGAGCTGCCTACCCACATTTGCCTGCACAAGCAGAATTAAAACCATCAAAGATGTTTTAATGCTAGAGCTCACAGACTTTAGTGAAAATAATGTGGCCTGACATTTTTAGGGCTAAAGCAATACGGTCGAGGGAAGCATTTAGTCATTAAGAGTTCTCTGGTCATTTGCAAAGATACCAGAGTTCTGTTCTGTCTGAGTGGAAACAGTTAAATAACTCAGAACTATTACATCCTGTCGGTTGCTTGGCGGACCGCATACTGTGACAGCTGCAAGCTTTACATCCTCTTGCAAACTGACATTTTACACACATACCAAGTGCATCAGAGTGTTCAGATTGTTCTCGCCATTAGACTTGGAAGCATTACTGTTGTTTAATAGCAATTAAACAGGCAATATTTTCTCTGTAAAGAGGCATGCCAATTCCCCCTCATTTGCCTTTATGATTATTGGAAAGTTTACCTTTTATTTAGTCTCAATAGATTCACTTATCTTTGTAAAGCGCGTTGAGATCTGTTGATGCAAAGCACTGTATAAAAGCGGGGTATTATCATCTTTTTATTTATTACTTTATTATTGATGGGACTGGAAGATATATGGCATCTTTTCTTTCATAGTTGTGGCTGCATTTTTTTAAACTGGAGTACACTTAAAGAAACAACATATTTGATAAGACAGTTCTCATCCCCAGAAGGAGCACACAAACAAGGGAAGTTGGATAAGCTCTGCAGAAATTACACTGAAATGTACATATAATTCTGATTCCATCCCCAAAATTCTGAAGCTTCAAGATAAGCAGGTCTGATATAAGCTCAAAATGGGAGTCAATTTATCCATGAATTTCTGACTGTCCAGGGATGTTTCTTCCATATGTCTGGCGCAAGACAGACATGTTCTAACAGGATGGAATTTTAGAAAAGATGAGCATAGCCTATACTGCTCCAACCATGAGCTTGCATAAGGATGAGAAAGTCTGGATTAACCAGACACTTCACCCCTCTGAAAAACTCTGCTCATGATTCTTTGGTGTAACTGTAGTAGAGGCAAAGCACTTATTAAGGTTCCAGATAACTCCACTGTGTCTCAGTGAGTTCTTCTGTCATCCATGAACCTAAAGTCCCTCTCTCTCCAGCTGTGATCTAATCTTCATCTCTGGCAGCTTGATTTCCCTGCATTTGTCTGTGAACAAAGGTGAATTCTAAGAATATCTGGCTGGGAGACAGTTTGGTCTACTGGACAGAACACTGGCGTAGGAGTCAGACAGCCTGGGTTCTAACTAGAAATGGTTGGGAAATTTTCAGTAAATGTTGTTTTTTGGTAGGGGGTCAGAAAATGCCTATTCATTGAAACATATTGGCTTTGACAAAACTTTCTCAGGTCCAGGATGGACTTTCTGGTAGAAATCACAGAGAGAGACCCATTCCAGAATAGCCAACAGCCCAGTGGTCAGGGCACTCATCTGAGACACAGGAGAGGCAGATTTAATTCCCTGCTCTGAATTAAGCAGACTTGAACTGGGATCCTTCCAAATGTCAGGGGAGTGACCTAACCGCTACAGAGTCAATCTTGCTGACTCAGTGAATATTTAACTATTTATATAAGTGGAAAAATTCCACCAAGAAAGATGGAGAAGAGAGTGAGAGACTAACTCTAAAAGCCTGAGAGATTAGGGCACTTGCCTGGGATTTGGATATCCCTACTTTGAAGCAGGCAGAGCAGAAACTTGAACCTGGATACCCCATATTCCAGGATGAGCACCCTAATCACCGCCCTAGGTGTTAGTGTGTCTCTCATTCTCATAAAAGTTTGTTCTAATGGAAAATGAAAACAAAGATCAAAACCTCAACATTTTTCTGAATTCTTCTTTTTCAGCCATTCCCAATTCCAATACCATCTCTTCCACTGACTTGCAAACTTCCCCTCTCTGCCTCTGTTCCACCTTCCACTGTCTACCCTGTCTATTTAAACCTGTGGTGGGTAACCTGCGGCCCGTCAGGGTAATCCACTGGTAGGCCACGAGACAGATTGTTTACATTGACCATCTGCAGGCACAGCTGCCCACAGCTCCCAGTGGCTGCGGTTCACCGTTCCTGGCCAATGGGAGCTGCGGGAAGCAGCGCGGGCCGCAGGGACATGCTGGCTGCCACTTCCCAGAGCTCCCATTGGCCGGGAACGATGAACCGCGGCCACTGGGAGCTGCAGGCGGCCATGCCTGTGGACGGTCAATATAAACTAACTGTCTTGCAGCCCGCCAGCGGATTACCCTGATGGGTCACAGGTGGCCCGCAGGTTGTCCACCACTGATTTAGACTATAAGCTCTTCAGGGCCAGGTCTGTCTCTTAATGTGTTTGAACCTAGCATAGCGGGGGCCCGATCTCAGTTGGGGACTCTAAGGAAAACAGTAAGAATTATAGGAATACTAATACTGGGCTAAGTCTCTTAAGGGAAAGGATGTCATGGATAGCCAGCTTACATGGCTTCCCAACAAACCTCTGAGATACTTTTCTAGCTATAAGGAAAGAAGTACTTGTGGCACCTTAGAGACTAACAAATTTATTTGAGCATAAGCTTTCGTGAGCTACAGCTCACTTCATTGGATGCATTCAGTGGCTGTAGCTCACAAAAGCTCATGCTCAAATAAATTTGTTAGTTTCTAAGGTGCCACAAGTCCTCCTTTTCTTTTTGCGAATACAGACTAACACGGCTGCTACTCAAACTTTTCTAGCTATGTGATAAATTCATTGGTTCTCAATCTTCTTGAATTGGTTTGGATGCAAGAGTTTCTTAGGATCAACACAAACATAAAGAGCAGGATTGCCAGGTAGCATGCAAGCCATCCTGATCTCAAGTTACATCAGGTGATGATTTAGCCATGGCACCTGAGTTATATAAACCTAGATCCTCCCAATTGAAATCCACATCCTACCCAGTTAATGACCTATCTCACAACCAAGTCAAGGGAACTGCACAAGGGATTAATTTGGCCCACACGATGTGTACCCCATCTTATGTGCATGCTACCTGCTGTATGAGTACGGATGATTTTAACACCTAGTCTACTACAATTATACCTGGATATCCTTCTATAGCTCGAATAATGCTGCATGCAAAGAGCCTATCTTACTCTGCATTTTGACGAAGTGTTTGCTCAAGAGGATTACTTAGCCCTAGAAAAGGCAAAAAAAAAAAAATCTGAAAACTTTTTTGTACTCAAGAGACTTGGAGAATCTGTCCAATTAGCACTGGGTCCAAAATCCATCCCAAAAATGTTCTATGAAGAACCACTGCGGCTGACAGATAATTACAAAGGCAAAATGTGAGGGGTGAAAGAACTGCACACCCTGGATACGGATACGCATGGCACTCTTTTTTAGGTCAGTCATTTCTGCTTGTTGGCCCATTGGCCTCTGAAATGTGTTCATTCTTGCCTTTTTTTAAAAAGTCTTTTGAATTGTTTCCACTCCCTCAGAAGTCACTTCCAATTTTCACTTCTCAAAAGTCTTAGATGGTTTGAGGGGAGTATTCTCATGCCTCAGCCAGTGAGGAAAACCTAACCCAAAAATCTATCAAGATAAACTATCAAGTGATATAATCAATAAAAAGAGAATACAATTGCAACAATCCAACTGAAGCAAATGCTATAAATGTTTAAAATATTATACAGCAACAATAGCAAAGAAAATATATAGTTTTAAGGCTTGTACCTTGAAAGAAACCAATAAGACTTCCAAAGGTTCCTGTGGAAATTCACAAGACGAGTATTTATTGTTTTCTCTGAGTCGCCTGATACTTAACACCCAAAACAGTTAAAATTTATGAAAACCAAAGTAAAGCATTGTTTATAGCAAGAAAGGCTTTGTAGCTTTCAAAGGGTTTTAATTGTTTATATATCCTCTCTTTAACAATTCAATTTATACAATTGGAATATTTATCAGGATAAAAGTCAAGCTCTTTCAAAAATAAATGCTGAAATAACTTGGTGTTAAAATGCATTCTTAAAGCACAGACAGGCTAGACTGTACCTAGCCCGTATGTGGGTAAGCAAGACAGGGGAGGTCAGAAAGAACCTTTCTCCCTGACTCTCACACTTATATAAGAAAATAAAGGCTGACCACAGTTTTATTGTGTGCTCCTGAGCATGAGGACTGCTTCTGTGTAGCACGGTTACAAGCAGCAGTCACCCTAAAACTGGAAAGACATAGGCAAGGCCATGGCGGTATTCCCCTCCTTACCCTGGAAAGGAGCATATGCTGCAGCTTCTGTAAGAATTTCTGCAAGGGCACTCCCTAAGAACACCTGGAGACCTAGTGCACAACTAGGATACAATGCCTCTGTGAGATGCAAAGGCTCACAGACACTCTTTGCAAAGCTCTGTCTTAATGCCAGAATTTAGCCCTAAAAATGTGCAAAAAAGAGCCTGTTCCAACTTACTTTCAAGAGTATAACTATCTGTATTAAGAGTGAACAGAATACCCAATTTATTTATTCAGACACTTTTAGCCACAAGAGGACCCACCACTAGCTGGTTAACACAATGCCTGTATTGTTCTTTGATTAGATCTCTGAACATTACTGTATGGCCATTTTATTTCACTACGCCACAAGCCATCCCTTGATCACCACTAAAATCGGTTGTGCTTAACTTTTAATTGCTTGGGATTTTACATATTTAAACTGGTGGTTGCCCAACATTTTTTGTTATGCATACTTGTCGTGAAACCATGCTTTGTTTAATCCTCTCTCCGGATTTTATACCCTTTTACTCCACATAGCAAACTAGACGTGTAGCCATTATCTTTTTTAATACATATTATTTTTTTCTGGCAGCACTGACATAGACATACAAAAAGCAAATTAAAGTAAAAATGTGGGTGACAATACACACGCATTGTTCCATTTGATCCTTCGTTTTAGATGCAAAGAATTCTGAAGCTCAGTTTCGTTGAACTAGTTTTGCCTGCAGTTGGAGATATACACCTTTTGGCTTGATCCAAAGAGTCTTTCTACTGACTTCATAGTAATAAGGTGATATGCTGCATGCTTAGTTTTTCTGCACTCTGCTCCCATTTCTCGCCTTTAATCTGCGAACACTCAACTCTGGTTAGTGCTGACCGTCATTCTGGCCAAAGACACATCTCTGCTCATCCCTTGTCAGTTCTTTTTGTGTTGGCCAGAGAGGTCACTACAAAGCGAATTACTAGTTATGTGTACTCATGGCATCTATATCTATCTAAGATCTTTTTAGTACCACTATCCCCGGGATGAATGTAACGTTAGAACTTGAGCTAGCATGTGTGATTATGCTGCCATGACAACTGATGGAGATTCTCTTTATAGATCATGTAGCAAAGGCATGTTTTTGGAACAGAAGGGTCTTGAGTTCTATCTGTCACCACCACTCATGCCGCTCAAACAGTTTAGCTGAGAACTCCAATGTACAACACATGAAACATCTCTTATTAAGCCACGTACACATCCCACTTACGGTTAACTTACCATGTCATTATGTTTTCAAGCCCTCTTTTCTTTACCTCAGGGAATATCTATACTACCCGTTGGATCGGCAGGCAGTGATCGATCCAGCGGGGGTCGATTTATCGTGTCTAGTCTAGATGCGATAAATTGCCCCCGAGCACTCTTCCATTGACTCGCAGGCAGAGTCGACGGGGAGCAGCAGCAGTCGACTCACCGTAGTGAAGACACCACAGTGAGTAGGTCTAAGTACGTCAACTAAGTTGCGTAACTTAGATCAAACCCCTCGCCCCCCCCTCGGTGTAGACCAGGCAGTAACCCATGAAGTATGTGGAAGTCTATTACACCAGCTTGCCAGCTTGTGATTTAGAAAAATATTACAATACCGTGATGGTGGAAACAAAATTATAGTAAATGATATACTTACTTCCAGGACAGTCCATTGTTCCACAACAATAGCATCATAGCCCTGTATAGTTTTACTGTCTTCCATGGAAAGATCTTCAAAGACAAACACTCCATCTGTCAAGTCCTGCATGGAATCTGCTAAAACAAGAGGTTTCTGTAAGCTGCATGGTACATACCTTACACATAGTAAGGCATTTTACTTTGTTAATGATCAAAATCTGATCTTTTCCCCCAGCATGTTAATAAAAAAGGACACAGGAGGAGACCCCCATACATTACAGTTCAGCTAAAGTGAATGAGACTAATTCATCTTGTAGTTTTAAATAATACCCTTGATTCTGTAAGAGCAAGGTTCATGATCACTTATGTGTTCATGTGTTTATTTTCAACAACATAACTACTTCAGTTTGAACATGCAAAATGAAATATGCCCACGTTAGGCCCCAAACCAATGGGACTGCTCACATGCTTAAAGTTATACACATACTTATACTCTTATGGATGAAGACCATATGACATAATATTTACTGCCAAATTTTCACAGGCCTCATTATTTATGCTTACAATATTAATGAATACATCTACTAGTCCACACAAGTCATGTAATCCCACTGCACTTGCAAGTGCAATTACCTAATCTACATGCACAAAGTAACTATTAGCATATGCAAATTAAGGATTGTGTGAGAGCAAAGATGTGCTCACAACTATTGCATGAATTATGAAAGTACTTTGATCACTAGGGCCAGTGTCCCCTACCCCTTTTCAATCATATATATAACTGCATGTTCAGCCTTTCTTTTGGTTTTCATAGATCATTACTAAGTAATTTTAGCAGCATGTTCTCCTAGGCCTTAGTCATGTACTCATAAGTAGAAGTCACTAACCAATTCCTTTCTTTAATGTTTTGCAGTATGTGCTCTATTAAGGAGCTATTTTGTAAGATACACAATTGAGAAGCAATTGAGTTACTGTTCCTTGTAAGATAAATAATCTAAATTATGAAATAATCAACATATATTTCAAAAACGATTACAAAAGATTACTCTGTGTATGATAGAATGTACTGTGAATTATTTTTACATTGCTTAGTAAAACATGTTTTCAGCCAGCCTGCCTTAAAATAGCTCCTAAATAACACATTTATTTTGGATGACTGATTATAAAAGATCTTGCAATTGTTTTCTCTCCCTGCAAAAAAAAAAAAAGACATTTTATAGCGTAATTTCTTTTAATTTTTAATTAAATTATTTTCTGCACATGGCCATAATTTGTCATTTTGGAGGGGAACCAGATATGCCCAAACAATAGATCACACAGAGCTGATATGATAACTAATGAAAATCACACACATCCAAATAAAAGCAAACCTAGTGATGGATTCTCCATACAAGAGTGACTCCAAGGGCACATTTTGTTCAGTAAACCTGTTATTAAAAGGTTTTAGTAGTTGTCATATTTGCTATTGGAAATATTGCAGGTAAACCATACCAATTAGAGCTAGAAAAGACATTTTCAGTCTGAGCCAATGCCTATATTTACTGTCTAGTGCCTTGTCAAGGCTCCGATCATTTCCTTTAGTTGGGGTCTTTATTCATCTACATTTACCTGGAGGGAACAGAAACTATCCACACAGCATTTCTTTGACAATTACATGAATGTAGAGCTGACAACCCATTTGGACAAACCCACTGGCCTCTTTTAAAGGCCAATGATAAAACCATGGGCTCAACTGCTGCTTTTTGTCCATGGCTCACAAAGGAGGTGATGTAGAGCCTCGCCATTCAATAGGAGAGCCAGGTATCACAGTACCCCCCAGAACTCCCAGACATGCAGGGAGCAAGTACACCCACTGCTGCGCCCCTGACATATCTGCTTGTCCATAACAGTCTGCTTTGCTCTGATCCCATCTCCTTCCCACACCCCCTTTGGAATGTCTTGAACTCACGGGGTGCTAGAAAGATAGCACTGCTGCCTTCAAGGGAGAACACATCAAAAGTGTGCCCAGCTCAGGAGAGGGCAAACTTTTTGGCCCGAGGGCCACATCTGGGTGGGGAAATTGTATGCAGGGCCATGAATGAAGGGCTAGGGCTGGGACAGGGGGTTGGGGTGCAGGAGGGGGTGCGGAATGCAGGAGGGGGCTCAGGGCAGGGGGTTGGGGTGCAAGAGGGGGCTCAGGGTAGGGGATTGGGGTGCAGGAGGGGTGCGGCAGGGGGCTCAGGGCAGGGGGTTGGGGGCTCAGGGCAGAGGGTTGAGGTGCAGGAGGGGTCCAGCAGGGAGCTCAGGGCAGGGGTTGCGGTGCAGGAGGGGTGCGGCAGGGAGCTGGGGGCTCAAGGCAGAGGGTTGGGGTGCAAAGGTCTCAGGGCAGGGGTGTAGGAGGGGTTCAGGGTGTGGGCTCCAGCCTGCTGCTGCTTACCTGGAGTGGCTCTGGGGTGGCAGCAGTGCGCAGTGGGGCTCACGCAGGCTGCCTGCCTGCCCTGGCCCCATGCCGCTCTGCTCCCAGAAGCGGCTGGCACCATGTCCCTGCGGCCCCTGGGGCAGGGAGGAGGGGGCAGAGGGCTCAGTGTGCTGCCCTCGCCTGCAGGTACCTCCCCCAAAGCTCCCACTGGCCGCAGTTCCATATTCCTGGTCAATGGGAGCTGCAGGGAGCAATGCCTGCAGGCAAGGGCAGTGCGCGGAGCCCTCTGCCCTCCCCTCCCCCAGGGAACGCAGGGATGTGGTGCAGACCGCTTCCGGGAGTGGTGGTCGGAGACCCCCTCCTAAGTGGGATGGAGTCAGCCATCTGCTGTTCAGACTGGGAAACTTGAGAAGTGTGCTGCTTGCCTGGAGCTAGAATTCAGGATGTGATGAAGTGTCTGCCAAGACTGATCAAGCCCTCAGATCGTTACCCCTTTCTAGTTCTCCATGTGGGCACCAATGATATTGCCAAGAATGACCTTGAGCAGGTCACTGCAGACTATGTGGCTCTGGGAAGAAGGATAAAGGAGTTTGAGGCGCAAGTTGTGCTCTTGTCCATCCTCCCTATTGAGGGAAAAGGCCCAGGTAGGGGCCATCGAATTGTGGAAGTAAATGCGTGGTTGCGCAGGTGGTTTCGGAGAGAAGGCTAGATTCTTTGACCATGGGAAGTTATTCCAGGAAGAAGGATTGCTAACGAAGAGAGGGAAGAGCATCTTCGCAGGCAAGCTTGCTAACCTAGTGAGGAGGGCTTTAAATTAGGTTCGCTAGGAGATGGAGACCTAAGCCCTGAGATAAGTGGGGAAATGGGATACCGGGAGGAAACACAAGGAGGTGGGTGAAACAGTGGAGGCCTCCTGATTCATACTGAGAAAGTAGGGCAATCAGCTAGTTATCTTAGGTGCCTGTGCATGCATGCAAGAAGCCTGGGAACCAAGCATGAAAAATTGGAAGTCCTGGCATAGTCAAGGAACTATGATGTGATTGGAATAACAGAGACTTGGTGGGGTAACTCACAGGACTGGAGCACTGTCATGGATGGGTATAAACTCTTCAGGAAGGACAAGAAGGGGAGAAAAGGTGGAGGAGTTGCACTGTATGTAAGAGAGCAGTATGATTGCTCAGAGCTCCAGTATGAAACTGGAGAAAAGCCTGTTGAGAGTCTTTAGGTTAAGTTTAAAGGCGAGAGCAACAAGGGTGATGTCGTGGTTGGCATCTACTATAGACCACCAGACCAGGAGGATGAGGTAGATGAGGCTTTCTTCAGACAACTAATTGAAGTTTCCAGATCATAGCCACTGGTTCTCATGGGGGACTTCAATCACCCTGACATAGAATCATAGAATATCAGGGTTGGAAGGGACCTCAGGAGGTCATCTAGTCCAACCCCCTGCTCAAAGCAGGGCCAATCTCCAATTTTTGCCCCAGATCCCTAAATGGCCCCCTCAAGGATTGAATTCACAACCCTGTGTTTAACAGGCCACGGCTCAAACCACTGAGCTGTCCCTCCCCACCTCTGCTGGGAGAGCAATATAAGAGTGCACAGACAATCCAGGAAGTTTTTGGAGCATGTTGGGGACAACTTCCTGGTACAAGTGTTGGAGGAAGCAACCAGGGGCGGTGCTCCTCTTGACCAGCTGCTCACAAACAGGGAAGAATTGGTACGGGAAGTAGAAGTGGGTGGCAACCTGGGCAGCAGTGACCATAAGATGGTCGAGTTCAGGATCCTGACAAAATGCAGAAAGGAGAGCAGCAGAATATGGACCTTGGACTTCAGAAAAGCAGACTTTGATGGGCAGGATCCCCTGGGAGGCTAATATCAGGGGGAAAGGAGTCCAGGAGAGCTGGCTGTATTTTAAAGAAGCCTTATTGAGGGCGCAGGAACAAACCATCCCGATGTGCAGAAAGAATAGCAAATATGGCAGGCGACCAGCTTGGCTTAACAGAGAAATCTTTGGTGAGCTTAAACACAAAAAAGAAGCTTGCAAGAAGTGAAAACTTGGACAGATGACTAGGGAGGAGAATAAAAATATTGCTCGAGCATGCAGGTATGTACTATGAGCTCCACCTATTGAAGCTACTAAAGGTATGTCTACACTTCCAGCTGGAGTTGTAAATTCCAGCTCAAGGAGATATACCCACACTCGCTCTGATTGAGCTAGTGCACTAAAAATAGAGTGTGGCCAGAGTGGCATGGGCAGCAGGAGGGGCTAGACACCCCAAGCACATTCCCAGCAACTTGGACAGTTATGTACTTGGGTTGGCTAGGCCATCCGGCCTCTTGCACTGCCACAGCTACACTCTATTTTTAGCACAATAGCTTTATCAGAGCTAGTGTGGGTATGTCTCTGTGAGCTGGAATTTATATCTTCAGCTCAACATTGTAGATATACCCTAAGTATATACCCTAATATGCAAGCACGTGTGTGATCTGGGACATAACCATCATGTCTCAAGTCGAGAAAAATAGCCATCCAAAATTTTGCAGGCCACACAACAAGACTCTCTTTTACAATTCCTACAGTAATCTGCAGTAGTTACACCATCTACCATGCCAGCAATTTAACTTCTCCTTGATTCCTGTGTGTTTTACTCATCTTTCAATAATCTCTTCATTAGTGTGATTAATCTCTTGGAAGTCAGTGTATTACATTCAATCAGTTAGTTCTCAAATACTGTTAGCAAGCCCTGTGCTGCAATCAAACATTGGGCCATTTCCATTAGTAATGGTTCATTGGGCCACACAGCTGGTCATGCTATTAAAAGAAACCCTGATTCGATTTTGTCTGGTTCATGGTGTCATTTTCCTCTCCATCCTCCTAGCTCATGCAACTTCATTCTTTCTCAGAGTGAAGGCTCAGAATACAAAGGTTAAATCACCCTCCTTCACCAGCAAATGGTCCATTATCACTGCATTTTTTATTAAGGTAAAGATTCTCCCCCACTGTGCACAATAAGCTATTTTCA
Organism: Eretmochelys imbricata; assembly: GCF_965152235.1. Classification (NCBI taxonomy): domain Eukaryota; kingdom Metazoa; phylum Chordata; order Testudines; family Cheloniidae; genus Eretmochelys; species Eretmochelys imbricata. The sequence goes on along the minus strand of NC_135573.1, from coordinate 204,095,915 downwards.
CTCGGCTGTATAAATATTTGATGCAGATCTGTTGGCAAAATGCTGCTGTAATGTTCTTGCTTGTGATTTAAACAAAGGGTATGGAAAAAGATTTCTTATTTTATCATGACAGCTATACTAGTTTTCCCCACTGTTGTCTTTTAAGCCACCTCATCTATGAAGCTAACCTTCATGTTGTTATTGTTTTTACTGAGTGAAACATACTGGCATAAACTCTACTTGGCATGTGATCTGTGTGTTAGCCTTTGGCTGAGCGCTCTCTCTCTCTCTCACACACACACACACACAAATTCAGCATAAGTGACAAGAATCCCAGCCACATTAGCTAATTATATAGGGAAATAATAAGCCAAATGCATCCTGGGCCAACTCCACTGAGGTCAGTACAGTCACACGAGCAATGATTATTGTCCAGTGTGACCAGTAATGTCCCAAACATTTTGTTTTTCCAAGCAACTCTTCTATTTTGCTTTTGTTTTTTTTTTGCACATTGTAGATATTTTTTAAAAGTCCAAAAGTTGGAAATTCAGAGTTAAGGTAACAAGCAAATGTAGGAAAACTAAGAATTTGGAGCAGTGGTCCTCAAACTAGGGCCGCCTCTAGTTCAGGAAAAGTCCCTGGCTGGCCGGGCTGGTTTGTTTACCTGCTGCGTCCACAGGTTCAGCCAATCGCAGCTCCCACTGGCCGTGGTTCGCCGCTCCAGACCAATGGGGGCTGCGGGAAGCAGCGCGGGCCGAGGAATGTGCTGGCCGCTCTTCCTGCAGCCCCCATTGGCCTGGAGCGGCGAACCGCGGCCAGTGGGAGCCACGATCGGCCGAACCTGTGGATGCGGCAGGTAAACAAACCGGCCCAGCCCACCAGGGGCTTTCCCTGAACAAGCGGCGGCCCTAGTTTGAGAACCACTGATTTAGAGGACTATAAATCAACAAAAAACCTAAACAACATAAAATCTGGAAATACTCAGCTAAGGTATCAAACACCAAGCTTAACTCTGACCCATTTGCCTTCATCTAGCCTCTTCTTACTGGTGGAAGAATTGCACTAGCTGTCACATGAAAATCTTTGTATATTATATATGAATCACAATAATATGGTCTTTTGTTCTCCAATGACATAACCTGCAGCTACACTTCCAACCTTCCTCAAGTACAGGAGGATTTCAAGCCCATCTTAGAAGGGCAATTAGAATATGGAGGGCCCATAACTCATTAGTTCTGAATGAATATAAAAAATTTGACTTCTGATCTGTGTTTGGAATATGAGGTTTCTGACTAAGACTGGGAGACTAAATGGGTAGAGTCAAGTGCTATCATCTCATGGAGAAGCAGGGACACCTAGATGTTTTATTTCAGAGTAGCAGCTGTGTTAGTCTGTATCCTCAAAAAGAACAAGAGTACTTGTGGCGCCTCAGAGACTAACAAATTTATTAGAGCATAAGCTTTCGTGGGCTACCTTTGCCATGAAGGTAGTGAAGGGGCAGGCTTCTAGCTGCTACTTAGTGGGTTTAGCCACAGTTTATACAGTGTTCTATGGCCCAGAATTGAAAGAGATTAAGGATAAAGGGCAGAGTTAAGGACAGTGTTGGCACAATACTGACTATTTCTAAGCCTCATGACATTTAGGTTGAGTCAACAACAATGTTCTAAATTCATTATTTCCACACTTTTTTCTTGATTTTCAAACTTTTTGCTTTCACAATAATAAAATTCTAATAATATTGTAAATTAATGGTCTGTTTACAACCTTTACTCTAGCTTAACTCTGGATCTGGTCATTTTTACACAGTTCTAAACTAACTGTACTATTCTGTTTGTTTAGAACATTTAAGACTTACCCTCTTCACCGCTGTGTGTAGGCATTTTCCAAGCACTCCTCAACATGGTATCTGAGTGCATGAACCTCCCCCAGAGCAATATTATGTAAAAACACTTTTAATGTTTAAATAACATAAGAATACTTTTCATATGCTGTGTTTAACAGTACACTGATGAGGGGCCAGGAATAAATACTTGCATTAAAAAGCAGACATAATTGGGCATATCAGGCTCAGTGACTCATACTTTATAAATTTCAATTTTATATACACAAAATAAATGACCATTTGTTTCTAAGCAAGTTAACTACCAATTACAGGATTTGCCAGGAAGCTCTGAGAAATCATTCCATCATGTGAACTTTGGACCTTCTCTTTGCTGCTATTTGCTGCAGAATGAAAAATTAGGACTGACTGTTAATTTCCCAATTGAATTTTAACAGGATAAATTAATTTTCTTGTGTTTTATCATTGGCCAGGAGACTTCTGCCAGCAGCAAAAGAGGAAGAAAACCTTCTGGCAGCAGTCCTTGTCTCACTTTGCCACAAACCTTGTGCCCCTAAATCAGCGCTCTAGCCAGTGAGTTAATACTAAGGAATGGCTAAACAAACTCAATGAAGTCAGTAGAATGTGAAGGCACTCAGCATTCATAGGATCAGGGTCTTACTTCTCTAGTCTTGAGAGGACTACTACCATATTCTTCCAAGAAAGTTAGTTTGTTGTCTATGACCTGCACATTTCATTTTTGCGTTACATTTTCCCTCTGTTGGCCCGTCTTTTCCTTTCCATCCTTTCTGGGTCCGGAACACCCCTAAGTCAATATTGTACTTCTCTGTAACAGGGCTGAAGGCTTGACTTTAAGTAAAGCATTGTGGCCAAGTATGTTCTAAGTACTGGTTATGGAACCAAGAGAGCAGGGTTCAAATCCTGGCAAAGATGCTTAATTTTCAGAACAAAACCACCCATTTATTTGATCTACTCTTCTTGCTATAACATCAACAAAACAAATGAACCACCTCCATTTTCCAGCACATATTCCAGATCGGAGAAGGCAAAGTAAAAGAGAGATTATATGTACATTTTGTAATTTTGTGAAGTACTCAGGTGATGGGTGCTGCATAAGAACCTAGACAGACTGATTAGATAATGGATAAACAAAATCAATAGTGTCTTTGCAGCCACCTACACTCAGACCCAGAAGCAGTGTACAGCAGGGCAGTTTATAGGAAATGCCTCCCTTAGTTTATTTCAACTGCTTTAAAATGTTGAGATATTATTTCACCAGTTGCTGTGGGGGTGAAATCTACAAGTAATCTGCACGTATGGTATGTGATTCCAGAGTGTAGTTAAAAAAACAGGCTACTCTTTGTTAAAACCTCAAAGATTAAAGATCAAAAACTAACTCATGTAAATAAGCAGAAGCTATCTATATTTCCATACTTCTGTGAATGCAGAAGCATCTCTACAATGTGCACAAAATATAATGCATGATCTCAGGTTTCCTCATTCAATCACCAAAGTATTTCCTGTACTTGGTATTTCCATCACTGAAATAGGTTGATCAAAACCAAAATCTGCTTTGGCTTTTATCCTAAAAACACCTATCAAATGTCTTCTCTTCAACTACAGTAAGCCCCTTAAAAGGAAAAAGAGAAAAAGAGTCACAGGGTAGTGCTTTCAGTAAATTCCATACCATTTACCATTCCAAGGCTGAAGATGGCGTTCACCAGCAAGCCTCCTTTCCTGAAGTGATCTGTCATATGCTCAAGCCAATTTGCTTCTAAGCCGTTGACAGTCTGCCCATTCCTGGAGATCTTCATAGGAATCATCACAGTATAGTACTGGCTGCATCTTTGTTGGGTCTTTGGCTTGTTGAAGATAGCAAATATTTCCACTGCTAAAAAAAAGTTTTTAAATAGTAATACTAGAATAAACATATTGTGATATCATTATTGTTTCCTATTATAACTATCATAATCACATCCTTCCCCTTTTGTCTGCTTGTTTTTCTATAGTAACCCTTCAGAGCTGGGTCATCTCCTTTACATGTTTATACAACGCCCGGCACAACAGGGTCCCAAATCCTGACTGGGGCCTTATCATAATATAAGTATTTACTAGTTGTAATATGGAACTCCCTCTCAGAGGGACAGTCGACTAGCATAAATAAATAACATAGTGGAAACAAATGAGCATTACTAGTAGAATTTATCATCGTAGAATTAATGTATTATTAGCAAATTCACCCGAATTGTATACTTGTTTGCCTCTGTGTAAGCGCCACAAAGGAGATAGCTACTAACTGTGATATCAAGGACATAGCTCAAATCTGAGATCTTACTGCAAATTTAGGGCAAGTTACATTTCCAATGATGTGACCTTCCACTAAAGAAGTAAATAACTTATTTTGGTGTTATATGGGCTGCACACAGAAATGGCAAATGGGAGAGCCAAAATCAGGAATGTACAGTGTATCAAACAAATATTGAGGCCAAATGGATTATTTAGTTGATTTACTCCGTGTCTGAGAAGAGGCAAAGCAGTAAGAGATGAGCAGATGAATAGGGAGGAAAAATAGAATTCCGAAGATCCTTAAAGATGAGGACATTAGCTAGATACCAGTGTGTGTGATGTAGCTTCCAGCCCACCTGAGGAGCGACGAATTTAAATCTCATCATTAGGTAAGTCTCTGTAGACAACAAAATCATCACAGACATCTGCAGTACTGGGGCTAAGTGGAAGTTAAAGAGATAATCAAAATTCCCAGGAAGAAAGAAACACTAAACTTAACAGTAAAATTTCTACAATGTAAACTATTAATATATTGTTATTTTACATATTAGTGGCCCGATTAATGGCCCAGTGAAGTCAATGGTAAAGCTCCCATTTCAAACACAGCAGGAATGGAACCTCAATTGAACTGATAATTTTTAAAGGAAATAAAAATAATAAAAAATTCAGGCAGCCCATTAACTTGGAAGTATCTCATATTATATTGTAAAGATAATATCTTCTAATCCCAGGTGTTACTATGAGAGAGTCACTCTGACAGTTCTTTCTTATGGAGGTCTCATCGTGGAACTAAAAGAACACAAAGCAAACAGGGACAATTTAGAGTAAGTCACTACTCAACATGAACAATGATGGTAGAACTGGGTTCCATGGGATTATAATGCCAATGACTTAGCTAAAGCCTGGTTGAAGTAAGCATGGTGGGGAGCAAAAAGGGAGTGAAGGCTTAATCAAGTATAGAGAGTGTACCTCAGAGAAGAGCTTAATACTCTCTCTATATAAAGGAAGGCTGGGAAACAACAGTTGATGAGTCCTGGAGGAAGGAGATGCAGAGAAGAGACATAACTCAAAATTAATACCAGCAAAGGGAATGTTAACAGGAATTCACTCACTACACACCACTTGTTTAGAAAGAACAAAGTGATGATAAGGTGACTCAAAAGGGTATACTACTCAAAAAACCATATGAACAGAGAACATAAATAAATCAGGAGAGACGTTAACTATCTGGAGATAAACCAGGACATGATTATTAAAGGTAGAAATAGATGGAGAAGGTTTTTTGTGGATATGATAACTATAACACTTTTCAACTTGGAAATGACGGGAAGTAGGGAGGTAGCTATTTTGATTTGGTTTTGAGCTGTGCAGGTCTGATCCTACACACATTTGTGGTCAATTGGATTCTTTCATTGGCCTGAATAGGCATTAGACCAGGACCTTGATGACGTGAGTGAAAGTGTAAATGTAGGCACAAACAATAGCAAGAAAAATCTGGTCTGGTTTGTAATCAGAACTAATTGGATACCAAAGAAGTCCTGTCTACACTTGAAAATAGACCATTGTTCACAATGACTTTCAGCAAAGTGTAAAAAGATCAAAATCCTCTTCAGTACAGTTTCAGAAAGCATGGTATTTTCTGAAATGTTATTCAAAATATTTTATCCTGGTTACACGTGCACTTAAAATCATTTCCAATCCAGGTTTGGAGGACCCCTTGATGAAAGCCATTGTCAATAATGGTTCAATTGTTGACAGGTATACAAGCAGAAAGGACAAAGATTCTGAATTTCAAAAGCCATAAGAGAAGTGAGGAATGGAATTCAGTGGAGAAGAAAAACATAAACGAGAAATGTTCAACTACTACTACTATTATTTGTGTAGCTAAGTTGGGGGTTGGCTCTTTACAGGTATAAAAATAAACATGTTGGCTCAAGAATGTAACAATAGATACAGATAATAAAGTCAGAAAACAACTTCTACATAAGGGGGGGATTAGCTAGGTGACAAAACAAAGGCAGGTGGGGAAAGCACTTGGAAGAATTTCTTGTGAGAAAGTACTGTATGCCTGTGAGTTGTATAGAACATTTGGCAATACATACACATGAGAATAGAAAAAGGTCAATGTGGATAAACAAAGACATGCAAAGAGTAATAAAAAATGAGAAAAAGGCATATGGGCTCTACAAAATATTAGGCAAAGACACAAATCGGCAAACGTAACAATGACATTGTAAGAGTGTAAGAATGAGAAACCCAAAGGGTTCATTTATATTGCAGCTGGAGATGTAATTTCCAGCTCAGGTAGACATACACATGCCAGCTTTGATTAAGCTAGAGCACTACAAGAGTAGTGTAGCTACAGTGGCAGCACACGCTAGCTGCCTGAGTACAATCCCATCCAAGACCCTACATAAGTACTTGAGTGGACAGACTACCCTGCTGCCCATGCCGCCATGACTACCCTGCTGTTTTTAGCACACTAGGTCAATCAAAGCTAGTGCAGGCATGCCTACACAAGCTGGTAATTATACATCCAGCAACAGTGTAGATGTACCCTAAATTAAATAATAAAATGAAGACTGCACAAACTGTAACAAATACTACAACCATTTCCAAAAGATGAATTCAGGAGAAGAAAAGTCCAAGAGAGAGCAGAGAAAGAAAAGGTGAAAGAAAAGGGAGACAACGCAAAAATTATGCAGGGATTCCGTGTTCACAAGGGTGGGTGCAGGATTGATGCCAAAGACTGAAAGTCATTTTCCAGGGAAGAAAAAGGAAGTGCTGAAAGAACTCACTGTCACTCAAGAATAATAAAGAAATCAGCTATATGGTGGCGACAATATATTTGGAAAAATCCAGCTACAGGTGAGTTACTTCATAAAACTGTCTTCTCAGATCCCCCTTTTTGGAAAATGGAAGCATTACCAACCTGTACACTGGCTGAGAAGTATTCTCAAATCAGAAAGCACTCAGGAGAAAGAAGTTAAACAAAGGTCAGCAGAGACTGAGAAACTGAAGATCTTGTCTAGTGAATCAGCAGCTGGGGTGAAATTTTGGGGGGTTTCCAAGAAGGCCTTAAAATAAGTTCCACAACTAAAAGTTTCAGTACAATTGTCAGAAACCTGGGCACAGATGAGCTATCTCAGAGTCTGAAGATAGATGGAATTAGGGAATGGAAACCGTTCGTGCCAGACAGACAAGTGGTGCCCTTCAGGAAACCAGATTGGAACCAGTTTTTCCTCACTTTATGTATCCAATGTCCTGGATAAACTTCATAATACATTGTACAGACTACAAGAATGGGAAAATGCAGTAAGAGGCTCATACAATTCAGTGTAGAAAAATGTAACGCTAAGGAGAATATAAAACATGGGAAGTGAGTATTCTCAAAAGTACTCTTATGTAAGAAAGAGAGAGTAACTTGCCTGGATGAACTGGATGTACCCGTTATTTAGAAGCAGTTGTAAATGCAAATACAATGCTGAGATGCGTAAGGGTCTAATACAAATCTGGATAAACTATTCTAATAAGAGACAAATGCAACCACTTTGGGATATACTTTGGATAAATCTGGCAACTTTACTGTCCCACAAACAATGAAGAAAGTACAGTAAAAGGTGGCCAGTTTGAGTAAGCCCTCCCCCCAACCTAGTTATGTAAAAATACAAAAAAATCAGGCCAATATTCTATGGAGGAGGCTAAGAAGTCACTCTCACAGTCAGATACAGAATCCTGAGAGGAATAGAACAGTTTGGATGAGCTTATGTAAAATATAAGGCATGGGAATAAACTACAACCAAGGAGATGATGGTTCTGAAAATAAGTTAGGTGGAATTTCATTATATAAAGTAATAATTAATACCAAATGGACAACTAAGCAAAGCAGTAGTGTAAAAAGTGTTTTATAAGAAGCTAGACAAGATAGGGAAAAATATTGTAAGGTCTAATCGTTAATCATGAGATTCAATTCAGAATAATTTGGGAAAAGGTAAGAGTACACATTTCCTTCCCCCAATGACACTGTGTGTTTCTAAATTGTTCTAACCCGTATCTTATTTGTAATTGCAGGTGAAGTTATTGAATTGCAATAATTGCAGGTGAAACTACATAGAAGTAAACAGATAAAATAGGGAGTCCAGTGGCATCTCCCTGCCAAGATATTTTTTTTTAAGTGGTGAAAAATGGCCCATTTAAAGTATAGTGTGCAACTAGAGGACAACAAAACAGACACAGGAAAATAGTTTATGATGAACCTCCCTCCACGAACAAATACATAAGAATAAGAAGATGAAAATGATCAAGTGTAATGAATTTATGAGAATGAACATTTACCATGAATAACTACCCCTTCCCACTTACTGCTATCTGACCCTGTCCTAACTGGAGATCTGCAACTACCATCTCCACCTGTCTGAGAATCTAGATCCTCTGTGTTCTCAGAACTTTTGGGCTGGTTTATTTTCTGCTATGTGTTCACCTACAGTGGTGTTGACACACGCTGAAAGGGTTTGAGGACTGTCCCATTTGTGACTCAGATCTGTAAAGCCTACTCGGGCACATTATCATCTTTTCAGATGGGCAAGTAGCAGATGGAAATCAACCAAGCTCAGGAGCTCTGAGGACTTCAATACCACAAGCAGGGAGCAGTAGCACACAAATCCAGTTGAACAGCAAGCATATGAACTTTCCACATGAGAAAGAGGCAAAAATAAGTTAAAGAGGGAAGCCCAAATCTGAGATGACAACTGCCCCCTGCAAACGACAACCCCACTAAAATAACACAGAAGGATGAACCTAACTGGTCAGAATGGAGTTGCACCTGATCGTCTGTTGCTCCTGTGAATGCCTAAACACTTATGATTAAATGATCATGAAGTGTGCAGCCAAGTTGAAAAGTGGGTTAAAAGGTTTTATTATTCATAGTGTGCATCTTTTCCCTGTTGCAATGCTACATTTACTTTTCCAAGATGCTGTGAACATAACAAGGGCAGTTTAAAACTTGCTTGTTCATATCAAAGGTCACCTCAGTACTTACTTCCAGTAAGTGGTTCTGCACATAATGCTGATGTGTCGCTTTGTGCTACCCCTTCTTGATTGTCTGTTGCTTCTCTGAGTCTTGGTGAAACACTTGGGCTCTCTCCTTGAAACTGCTCTCCATTCTCCCCTGCAGAGTTTAAGCTCAGATGCTCAGTAACTGGTTCTTCCCCTTTTACATCCCCACTAGGCTCTACACCCTGGTCAACATTTTCCTCACTTGGGGCTGGTGCACTGCATCCATTAGCATCATCTGCTTTCTTGCTATCCAATGAAGCATGATTCTCTGAATAGTTTGATGCATTTTTGACATCTTCTGGTTGTGCAGAGTTGTTACTGGTGGGTGCCACAGTGGTGCTGGCCTGAAAGTTCACCGGGGAACTGTACTGAGGTATAATTCCAACAAACTTCAAGCCTTGACTTGCTGCATCTTGAATCTACAAATCAAAGGAGATTATGTTTGAATCTGCATGTTGTCTTATAGGACTAGACATATTCTGAAAATAACACACTTAAAGGGAACTAGCATGTAATTTTACTATTTCATCTGCTACTATAGGAAATTCTCATAATTAGCTTTACATAAAATGTTAAATTCTAGAGAAACAGAATGACAAGTTCCTTCAACTGTCTGTGAAATGTGAAAATCAAAAAAGAAAGAGAAAGGCCTATGCAATAACATGCATTGGATTTCTTCATTGGGAATGAATATCTGTGTTTGAAAGGCTTTATTTATGACACATTACCAGATGTAGTTTTGCCTAACCCAAGTTTTATAGTGCCAGTTTAAAGACATTTGGAGTTGAGGAGCAGAATGTTATATACTCTGTTTACTCGATGGATATGCAAGTGAGAGTCCCACAAATTCCCTGGGCAACATATACATCTTTGTTAGCCCCTTATTTTAAATTGAGGAACAAATGACGAATTTTCACTTAATGAGAATACAAAGAACAAAGTTATTGTAGTACCTTTTTAGTATTTGAACTAGTTCTAGAGATAGAGATACATTTGGAGTAAAAATGTCTGTGTGGGTAAACAAAGAAAAATAATGAATAATCATCTTTGGAACCCCCCTTCAGGTAGTTGAAGGCTGCTATCAAATCTCCCCTCACTCCTCTCTTCTGCAGACTGAACAAGCCCAGTTCTCTCAGCCTCTCCTCGTAAGTCATGTGCCCTCTCCCCCTCATCATTTTCGTTGCCCTCCACTGGACTCTCTCCAATTTGTCCACATCCTTTCTGTAGTGAGGGGCCCAAAACTGAACGCAATTCTCCAGATGTGGCCTCACCAGTGCCGAATAGAGGGGAATAATCACTTCCCTCGATCTGCAAGCAATGCTCCCTCTAAAGCAGCCCATCATGCCATTAGCCTTCTTGGCAACAAGGGCACAATGATGACTCATATCCAGCTTCTCATCCACTGTAATCCCAGGTCCTTTTCTGCAGAACTTCTTCTTAGCCAGTCAGTCCCCAGCCTGTAGCGGTGCATGGGATTCTTTTGTCCCAAGTGCAGGACTCTGCACTTGTCCTTGTTGAACCTCATCAGATTTCTTTTGGCCCAATCCTCCCATTTGTGTAAGTCACTCTGGACCCTATTCCAAACCTCCAGTGTATCTACCTCTCCCCACAGCTTAGTGTCATCTGCAAACTTGCTGAGGGTGCAATCCATCCCATCATCCAGATCATTAATGAAGATGTTGAACAAAACTGGCCTCAGGACCAACCCCTGGGTACTCTGCTTCTTAAAATTTTAGATAAAGATGAATGATGGGAAAGTGTAGGAATGAAACTGTAAGAATGCAAGAACAATAATGAGACTGTATAAGTAATAACAAATATATATGAATGGAGCAGGAAGTAACAGATGGAAGGTCCAAGACAGAGCAGCAAGAGGCTGTTGAAATTCTCCTTCTAGTTAAACAGGCGCAATGCTACTGACTCAAACTCCCATTGACTTCAATTTGTTTGCACCAGTAGAATTGAGAGGAGAACCAGGAGAATAAGCTAGACTTTTAAAACGTCAGGGAGAGAGGTGACTGGCTGCTAATTCATGCATCAGTATTCCCCCTCTCCCCCGCCCCCCTCCGGGAGAAGAAAGACACTAGTGACTAGTGGATTTCTGGTGCATATTCTTAGTTATTTTGATTTAAGCAAAACCCCAAATTATAAAAAGAAATGGCCTCAGAATACAGGAGTTCTTCAGCCTCAGGCTAATACTGTGTTTTCAAGGCAAATAATCCAGCCGAATCGGAGCATCCTGGTTATTCTCTACAGTTCTGATTAATATGAACCTAAATAAAAGCAGCTCAGGCTTTTCAATTGCAAGTGAAAGAATGAATTATCCATTGAACCAATCACATTAGTTCTACAGCACTGGGAAGTGAGGTGGGCGGGGTAGACGTTTGAGATATTAACAATTTTATTTAACACTAAAAAATAAAGAGGAAGCTCATTTCTGCATTTTGCCCCCACCCACAGACATTTTTTATGAATCATTATTTCCTGAGAATCACATTACTGTGCTGAATATATACACAACCTACAGGTGACATCTGATCAACACAGAGAACTTCCTCTTTCAAACGACTGGGATTTTTCATGTTTAATTAACTCTTAAAGAGTGTGATGGTAGGAACTGAAGCATGGTTCCCCAGGAAACAGGGTGACAGTCAGCAGGGTGAGTTTGCAGATGGACAGGAGCTGCTGACTGGAGTGAGGCTCATTGCTAAAATGGAATAATTACCACAGCGCAATCTTGTCTCAATTAACAGGAAAGTAAAAATGCTATTACAGTGGCCTATTTAATAGAAGAAAGCCGGACAGCATTAGAGGTCTCTATAAATAAACTGAAGCATGTTATTAGTATTGGGCTAGAAGAAAGTCAGAGCCTGACTGGCTTGCTCAGTTGATCCAAGTACATGCAAACGATATGATGCACTCATAATAGCCTAATGTGTCTGACTCCTTGTTGCAATTTTACAAATACTTGTAATACACTCATTATTAGCAAGTGTTACAAAGTCTCTTCATCTTCCAGTGCTAATCTAAACTGCATTCGTATAGTAGAATGTCAGATCAGTTAATTATAGTAATTTAACTAGTAGGCAGCTGCCAGAGTTTGAGCACAGTACAGGTATAATAATTTACTGGTCTTGGAACACTGGTTGTCACCCCATAGCAGGCTAACGCACACTGTGCACTGAATTACAGCAGCATTCACAGGTACTGCAGCAAGATCTCAGCACATCCAGAAAAGGTGTTTGTTCTTAGAAATATCAGTTCTTGTAAAATGGCTCTTGTTTTTAGAAGGGACAGAGGGGAACTGAGGATAGACTGATATTCTCATCATGATCAACCTAGGATTGTAACCATATTGTAGAGACTTAAAAAACCCATGTCGAATTTATTTCAAGGCACGTTACAAATAAATTAATCAGCAATAAAGCAGTAACCAGGATATAGTGCCTTGTTTGAAATCCCATTGTACATGGTCCCAATAAAATCAGTGGGGCAAGCATCTAATTAATTTCAATGAGGCCGGGATAGTGAAAGTGTTACACTAGCAGTGCAATGAAAGGTGTTATACATCAGCAGATTATCATTTTACTGCAATAATGCTTCCTCCCCACTCTCCACAGAAACGTGTAGGAGCTGACCCGTGGCACAAATCAAAGAATCAACTCCTAACATTTTACATTTCCAAAATGAGGCAGTTTTTATTTAGAATTTGATTTTATTTTTAGAATCCTACCTAGAGCCCTAAGAAATGTAGGTTTTGTTGGCCTAGTGGACTAATCAACTTAAGCCATCTGCGTGGAGTCTTACAACCTCTGGGCCATGATTGGACTGATGCATTTTCAAAACAGCTAGTATTTATTGAAATCTCTCATATTTTGAAAAGTTATTACTGCATTTATTCAGTAATTATTTTTCAAATATAAATATCTCAAACTATATATACACATCAGGTCATTGGGGCTTACCATGCTCACCCTTATTTTAAGTTTCAATTACCCACTGAACTTCATTGCTCAAATTTTAAACCATTTTTTGAAATCAGAATGTTTATGATGAGTTCAAGCAACTTGCAGCATAGGTTCTGTTTCATTTTATTTGTTGTTGTTTTTAAAAATAGACAGTCACCAACTTCTCCAACCCCCACTTCTTTTGAGGCTGAAACCATGGATGCCAAATTTCAACTTCAGTGACTGGGAAACAGCTGACGGTAACGAACAATCAAGCTTTGTAAACAATATACTGGAGCTGGTGTGGGTGCTAATACCAAATAATCTGAAGTGTGAGCTTCCTACCAAAGGAGTTGGAGTTGGTGACAGGATATAAGCTGGTACTTGGGGGAAAGCCTGAACCTTGTGCTGCTGGCTGAAGTGCGAGTAACTTGTGCAGCACATCTGCTAAACTTGTTTTAGGTCATTTGGACAAATTACTTGATGAATGTAAATGGCCTGACTGTAGATGTAAAAGTAGCTTTCACATCTGCTTCTGTAAGGACAGTCAGGTACAAGCTTCCCTCGTAGGCTGAAGACAAACCTTCAGCACTACCACCCAGCGAGTCATCAAAAGGTAGAACGGGCTTTCTTGTTATTTTCTACCCAGAGAACTACTTGGCTGGTTACATCTCTTCAGAAAAGAAAAGGAAGTACTTCATGTGCTAGAGCTGCAACTTTTCTTCATCACAAACACTCAAATGTAACAGTAAAAGGGTAGCAAAGCAGGCTGCTGTTTTATACTTAAGCATGAGGCAGATCAAATGAAAACTCACTATGCGCATGATGAGAGACTGTACTTACTAGAAGTCATAGAAGATGCTTATAAGCACAGAGTTTAAAAAAAAAAAAATCTCCCCAACACCATGACAGGTTGTGCCCAGAAGCTGTGTGACTACATGGAACAAAACGCACGTAAGTCAGCTGCAAAATTCTTTGAAGCAATGCAGATTTTTTTTTTTAACCCTTCAAGGCACCACACAGGAAATCAAATCTGTTCCAACATACCAGGCTTTGAGGAAAATATCCCAGCAAATGCACAATTTAGAATCAATGTGAGGGAAATACATGTAGTGAAGCAGGACTGAATGAAAAGAACACTTTCATTTTGGCAGGCTAGTGCTGAAAGTATTCCAGATTGGACAAATATTACAATTGGTTGTCTTTATGTGCCAATCCACAGCACAAATAGTGAAAGGTCCTTTTCACATTATGTTCTATTGCTAAACGAGAAAAACAAGAGCATAAAAACACAGATATTGCACCTGTACAGCATGCTGCAGCAGAATGAACTCAACATAACAAAAACTTCCCTACAATACATGCTCCAGATTGACTGAGGCTTTTATTAACATTTGTTGGGTTTTTGAACATGTTATATGCAAGTTAGCATTTAATTCTTGGAATTTTTCAAAGGGAAGCCCCAATAAGATAAAAAAAGGATAGAAATTTCTTGTTTCATTCCTCGGATACATACAGAAACATTTCTAGCACCTAATAAAGCATTGTTTAGTTGATATGGGCCATTATAATATGGGCTGGTTTACATACACAACGTATTCCTGTTTAACTAGAATTTTCAAACCAGTTTAGTTCAACCAGTGTAAATCCATAAGTGGACTCATTTTAAATCAGTTTACAGCTGTCTTATATTAATGGATTTGCACTGATTTAATTATGTCAATTCAAAAACAGGTTCTGTTTAACCAGGTGCAAGTTTCATGTGTAGCCACAGCCTATATATTTTTGGAATTTAATGTTGCCCATGTAATTTGCTTCATAAAAATGGCATTTTGTCTTGATGACAAACAAAACAAAAAAAGACAGCTTTACCCATTACTGTCAGTAAAGTAAATGGCAAATCTCCCGTGGACTCAAGTGGGAACATGAACAAGACCTTCATCAAATCTCTCCTGTAATTACCCAACTTGGAATTTGACCAGGACACTTTGACTAACACCTCCTAACACTTGTGAAAAGAATCATGGATTGTTTCCTAAGTGGTTGGGACTTTAGTTTTATGCCTCAGCTGAAAAAAGGCATTGTCAGCAGCACAGTATAGTGCGGACAAACACTCTGCTGAGGCAATAGCTCAGAGTGCCACCCTACTGAATCAATTGCTGAGGCACCTGTGATTTCCTTGGATATCTCCTGTCTAATTACAGACCCATCCCAACTTTGCTTTTAATATGTAGTAAAATCACATCTCATGGTGGTATAGCTGATTTACAAAATGCTATTTTCAAAAAATAATCTGTTTGAGTTACAGGCACCAAAAACCATCACAGAAATCCAAATTTTAGGGACTGGGGGAAGTGTTAGTTTTATAACTGAACAATTATAAATAGATTTTTTTTAAATTATTTAAATGAAATCTCCTGGAAAGTTTACTTTGGATTGTATATTTATAACTGCATTATCAACTGTCAAATAATCTCTGATATATAATGGACAAGGTGACACTGCTGTCAATTCAGAAACATGATGACTGCAGATATAAACACTGAGTAGCATACTGTTTTTTCTCCAGTTTCTGTAATTGTTCCCAATAGCAGTCTGTGCATTTCTCCCATGGGCTGACATTTGCGGGTCAAACATTTCTTTCAAATTCAGAACAGTATTTCATCTAAATCAACAAGCATGGAAATTACAGCAGAACAATTTAATAATGAAAACCCGTCTCTTGGAAAGGGTTTTCAAGCACAAATGGGCAGTTGATTTTAATAAGACTAGTGTTCTAAACTTCTCTTAACTTTTTGATGCCAGGAGCTGGAATTTCTTGGCACGCATTCAAAGTAAATATACATTGTACTAATGCCACCAGTATACTCTAACTCATCACAGCTGGCAGTGTTTCTGAGGTTTAGACTCCCTGGTGACTTAGGTAATAATTTTTCAGAAACTAGTCATTACATCTGAGTGGTTATTTCATTAATGCTTTATAGACTGGTTTGGTGTATGATTCATGCTAAAATAAGGTGCCCAGTTAATGTAGTAGCAACCAATTAAAGGAGACTGTTGCTAACACAAAACAAACAACAGAAAACATTTACAGAGAACAGATGAAGCAGAATTCCATTTGGACAGAGGAAAAAAGTCACTCTCTGGTAACAATCAACCAATTTTCCACAAGCCAGATGCATTAGGGTAGGCCTGTAATAAGTTCAGAGACAGAAAGTTGCTACTTAGTGCTGCTGATGAGAAAATACACTGCACTAGAAACAATGGGTTGGTCAAATTTGGTCAAAAGATATTTTAAAAAAACAAGTCTAGGCTGTCCCAGTTAATAAAAGAAATATTCCTATTTTTTATAACAACTTCATGGTCATCTCTCAAGTCCCTGTCACAAGTCATGCAAATGTACTTTGATAACTGACATACCCTCAAAGGTCTTGAGGCAAAGAGTACATGCTGGTGAGGAGCAAGGAGAATAGTATGTGCTGTATGTCAGGAATTGGCATGAAAATACTGCTCCAGGCTACAAGCATTACAACTGGATCATTCCTCATTAGGATTTATTGGTGCATATTTTATCATAAATACCAAAGCTCCCCTTTTTTGTCATCTTGGTTTCTGTATTTGTTTCTGAAAAGAGATATTTAAAATTAAAAGCATCTTTTAGTTAGTCTTGGACACTTTCTGTAAGTCTGCTATACTCATGCTCATTTCCAAAACAGAAACAATAAACCAGGATTTAAGGCTCATTTTAAAATAGGCTAAGCCCAGCCAATGGCATGAAGGAAGATTTTTAGTTACTTCTATAACCACCCAGAAACAGTGTTAAACTTTATACTTCCAGCACTTTTGCATCCTGAATGTTAGGTTGCAGAAAGTGAAATCTCACTTACTGTGACAAAGTGCTGGGAGCTAGCACCTACTGAGTTCTGGGGGTGGGCAGGCGCCAGCCCACCCACAAGCTGGGAACTAGCAGGTGAGCACTCTGGTCACTCTGGCACTAATTAGTTTCTCCAGGGAGGTCTGACTGGGGAATATAATGTAATTGGCAAATCAAGCTGGCCGGCTAGGTAAGGTAAGGATTTTTCACTTCACAAACTTATCAAACTATTTAATATGACTGGCAATTTTTGCTCAGCAAAGGCTCCAACCTTAGGGGCTCCAAATAACTCAGTATCCTGTCAAGCAAAACTTCCACTGAAGTCAAAGGAGATTTGCTTAAGTAAGCACTGGGTACTAAAATAGTAACAGGAGTTGAAAGTTAAGATTGTGGTACAATAACAGAGATCAGGGATTTACCCATCTCAGTACAGCTCAACCTTTCTGGCCATGCTGTTGGTGACCTTGCCTGAAATAAGATTCTTCTGAAATTTATGGTCCTAGCACCAGTGCAAGCTCCATTAGAGCACTAGTGGAGACTGTCCACAAGTGTATTCACCACTGTGTCATTAGAGCAGTGTTAGATGACACAATTATAAGAATTCTAGTGGCTACTGTAACCTCAGGCCACCACGGGTGCTAGAACTTCAGAAAAAAACCTCAGCCTAGCCATAGCCTTATTTTGTATAAGATTTACGCTTTAAAACTGGTATACACCTGGAACGTCCTCCAGGCTTCAACCATCCTTCTCAATCCCCACAAACCTCTGCATATGCTTTAACCACAGGGCGACTTTGGATAAATCTTACCAGTGACCTACTGGAGGTTTGTTAATGGTTTGGTATAGGCTACAGATCTGTGACTGTAGCTTTGAAGTCTGAACACCGCCTTGAATCTGAGTCTTCTGTTAAAAACAGTTTCTAATGGGTGAATACAAGTCGAGAACAAGTAAAGATTTATGCAAATACAAGTTTGAAAATTGCTTTCAACAATCATGTCAGCTGGCTGAATATGATTCAGTGGTCAGTGTAATCATGACAAACTGTGTTCTATGCTGGGTTTACTCACAGTCAGTTGACACAACACTAAACACTGACTCAGTGTATCTTCATTGTCCAAGCTGGGAAAAACACAAAATGTAAAGTGTAATGGACATAAATTAGATATTACAAGTTGTCTTAGTTTTAGTGATCTACAATGTTATTTGCAGGAATTAAGTATTATTTTTAACCTGAGAATATCAGTCTCAACCCAGACTTGCTTTCACTTAACAACTATCTAGTATCTACAGTAGAAGCTGCAGTTCAACAGACTGAACAATTTGCCCATACCTTCGTTCAGGACAATACCAAATACAAACAGATCCACTGTTACCAAATATTTTCTTTTTTTCCAGACAACTACTGGAACACTGAAGCCATAGACTGTATAGTTTACAACATCTATTTTTACCCTGGTCAAGAGGATGACCCCAAAATCTGCTGGGGCAAAGGATTCCAAGGCCCCTGGGAACATCATGAAAATAGTTTTGTGACATTCATGGAGCTTATATCTCAACACCAGAGTTAAATGGCTGAGTCAAAAGAACTCACATTGAAAGAAGTTTAACCAGGAACAGATGTTTCCCTTCACACTTTACTGCTTAACATACAGTATATGTGATTTTTCACCATACTTTTGTTTTACATATTCTTTCAAAATGTTAACAAAACACACTTCAACAAATACCATTATTGCAGCAGACAGCCAACAGCTGGGCCATTGCTGTCCAGTTTTAACCATTGCTTCTAGATCATATCTACACCAGGAACCCAAATTAAAAAAAATTAAGCATTACTCTGCACTGAAAACATGCAGAAAACAAAGTTGATCGAAGATGGTTTTCATTACAATGTGTTACAGAAATAAATGTATTGTTCTCTTGTATGTACACTTGAGAACCAAGGGTCTGAAGGATGGAAATGATTTGAAAGAGTTTCAGATCACATTGAGATAAGTAATCCCTCTGAGTAATAAATGATACTCTAGAGGTGTAATTTTCCAACCATCCAAGTACATTCAGACTGTTTATTCATTTGAAGAATGACTGCTACGACCAATATTCATGGTCCAAATTCTTCCCCCTTTCCATCTTTTATTTCCACCTGCTCTGCCCATCATCTGATAGGCTCTGTAATAAATTTTTAAGCAAAAAGCATATCAAGAATGCCAGTTTAAACTACAGAATAATGTTTGATATTTTTACAAAATATTTTTCTACTGAGCTTCAGCAAAGACAATGTACTCAGAGAATACAGGGAAGAGCTCTTTGTACCACTGTGCAGCAAACCATTAACCAGCCCAGCAACAGCATTAATAGACTCCAAAAATTGCCATGTCCAGCTATTCTTTCCTGCTGAAAAGAGGGTTAAGTCCAAAGCAAAGTACTAGCAATGAAGAGTTAGAGATGTGGAATAAAAGAACCCAAAACTGGAAGAAATCAGGAACAGTCATCTAACAAAATAAAATAATCTGAAAGATTTTTTGTGGGTTTTTTTGTAGAATATATAAATAATTGATTAGAAATCAGTGTTAGTACCTTTTACTTAAAAACAAAGTTGTTGTTAAATGTACTACAGAGTGTAGCTCTTTAGCCTTTCCCCCTCTCCAGTTAATACACATGTATCTTGTCTAACTCCACATGTGTCCTATGGCACAATTGCAGTCTTCCCCATCTATCTGCCCTTTCATGCACTTAAGGAGAAAGGTGCTTCTGGAACAGCTCCACTATTGTAACTATGCGGCGACAACGATGGAGGACGAGAAGGATTTCTTTGCTTTCCTACATCGTTCTGGCAAAGGTTTGTACAATCGCCTTGTGATGCTGTCCCACAGATTCAAAGCTGCCCTTCCTCCAGCAACAGTCCATTATCCGACCTTCCTGTTTCATCTGTTGCAGCTTGCCTTTGAGCCAGGGAGACCTGGATGGGGTGCTGACTCCTGGGTTTAAGTAAATCAATGACTATGGGTAGCAGATGATTAATGGCCTAGCGATCTGGCAGTTGTGTGGTATACCTCTTCCAGATTGCCTAGAATCCCACTGCATTCTAATGTCTCAGAAGGTAGACTATCACTGCCCTGGCTCGGCACTTCCATTTGTAGAAGATGAGTACAGCCAGCAGTAAAGATCAGGGTCAGGGTGTGTCAGGCTACATAATTTGCTTGGGAGATCAAAGGGAAGAACCACATGCTGAATACAGACAGATTCTGAGCCAGTGTTGGAGATGCCATCTGTGCGGTCACTGAAGTAACCAAAGACTATGACTACAGGGGGATGCTAAAAACAGGCTTGATAGCAGCTTGATTAGCTCCAGTAGGAAATCCACAGGAGTGTGGTTATATACAACTATCATATGGCTACTCTTTAACCTGGCATTCACATACCATGCAAACACATTTGAACTAGTCCACTGTTGAGAGTGCAAAACTATGGCTGCTACTCCTTCCTTGTCCCCCCTAGAGTCAGGCATCACAAAGTTACCACTTGGCACCAGCTGTTAGTACAGGTCCACCAGAGTCATCCAGCCAGATTTCAGTGATACACAGTGAGTTTAGGTCATGAATTACAGCCCTGATCAGGTTGTATATGGTGCTCATTCTGCTGAAGACCAGTTAAATACAATAAGCCGCATCTTAAGGTCACTTCAGCGAAAGTGGACAGAGCATGGAGTAAGACTTAGGTGTGGTTGGAGAGATCCAAAGACAATGCCCACCACTGGGTTTCAGACTGTGGTTTTTGGTTCAGCCTTCCCCAGGCCAATCACAACTGGAACAGTGAAGGACACTGAGTTCAGAGGAGGTGAGGGAGAGAGAAGCAGGCTGTCCAACCTCCGCAGTGGGATCAAACTGAAAGTTTTCTATAGAACATTATTTGGCTAGGAGACAAAGGTGCAAAATGATGCATATCAGTAATTTTTTACAGCCAAAGAGCAGAAAATGAATGACAACTAGCAACTGCTTTTTAACCTGAATGCCTCACTAATCTAGAATCTATCGGGAATGTATGAATCCTCTATGTCTGTTACAGAACTTCTACAGAAGAGGATGGCAGATTGATGTGTAAAGCAAAAGTCCTGAGAGCAGCAAATCTATTTTGCAAAGTTTGGTATTCACATATTGATACATTTCGAAAATTACTATCTCCTTCCTACAGACATCAGTTCAGTTTCCCCTTCCCTACACCTCTGTCTCCACAAAGCTCCATAACATTTCCTTCAACACTTGTCTCCATAACACTTCCTTCATGCATCTAGCCATGGCAGATCATTTATGGGAGGTCAGAATAAAAGTGGGAGGCTAGAGGGAGGTCCCATCACAGAAGATTCCTAACATGAGTTACACCTAGAATACAGATGTGATTGAAAGATTTTCTCGGGCTTCTTGTTTTGTTTTCAAGTAAAGAGAACATATGCTCACATCATGTCTCAGTGTCTTTAAAGAAAAATAGGATATTTCACTTGAATCAATCAAAACTTTTTTTCTTTTTATAACTGCCAATGTTTGTTCAAGACCTATGGCTATACCAAGCAGAATTTCCCCTGCATTTTCCAGGAACAAATAGTCCAGTTGTATGCAATGTGATGGCTAGTGTCTGGGGTGAAGCAGAGAGCCAACTGAGGATAGACACTATCAAAGATGTTCCTTTGATCAGAGTCAATGTTAATCACCCTCGTTCAGCATTGCATAATAAAACTCATATAGATAATTAAGTTACTGGAAAAAAATCTCCACTCCAAGAAAAGTCACTGGTAAGTCAAAAGGTAGTAGGAATCCACATGACTGAGGATCTGAATATTCAGTAATCAAAAATTAAATAGCTTGTATAGTGTTTCATGCTTTGGGGAGATTAACGGTGGTGTTCTCTTTTTAAAACAACCAACAATCCTGTGCCACCCTGGCATCCCCATATTCACCACTGTCATATAATTTTGCAATGTTTTATACAAAGTATGCCTTGTGAGGTGTCATTCTAAAAGTCTTGATCTGCTAGACATTAATATCTCATTAGATTGTACGTGCTATCATTGTATGTGAAGTTATGAAGTATGGCCATGTATGTGCTACTGAAACATATGGGGTTGAGAACACCCACAAGCAGCCTTTCAGGTACAACAATAAAAAGGTCAAACAAAGGTGATGGCTTATTGAGGATATATGCACAAGCATAAGGATTACCCCAGGAACTGTGTACGATAGAAACCTCTCAGAGATAACACTACACAATGGGAACTGTTTGACCCAGGTCACAGAAAAAGAGCTTTCCAGCAAGTTGGAATAAGATATAAAAGGGGGAAGTGACATCATGACTGGACCTCACTGCCTCACTGCCTAGGGGGGCATGGAGAAACATTCAGGGCGGGGAGGTGACCTCCACGGGGTGGGGGTGGGGGAGGAAGCGCCACGCTTCCAACCCCAGCTCTGCCACCAGCCTCACTCCTCCCTCAACCCCATTCAGCCCCCAGTCCTCCAGGCCCAGCCCCATCCTCATTCCCTCTCTGCCTCCAAACCAGCTCCAACCCCAGCCTCAGCTCCTCGCGGCCCCCAGCCTGGTTCTGCCCTCATTCCCTCTCCTCCCGCAGACCAGCTCTGACTCTAGCCCCAACTCCTCCCCCAACCCCAGCTCTGCCTTCAGCCCAAGCTCCGCTGCTGAGGAAGCCTTGGCTGAGCAGTAAAGGGGGAAGGGCACAGAGAGATTCCTTTACTGGTAAGGGCGGGACCAAGACTGAAAAAGTTTGAACACTTCTCGCTTAAAATAATTTTATGCAAGGACAACTCTGGGAAATAATGAGCCTCTTTATCTACAGTATTATCCCAGTGTTAAACTCAAATAATTCCGAACAATTGGCACCAAAGTGGAAATAGATATTATTTTAGCTGAGACTGTGTCCAACAGTCAATTACAGTGCAGGGATATATTGTACAGTAGTAAAACGAGTTAATTAACATCTACTTGAGATCACTCACCCTGTGGTACAGCAAGTCATTTTCTCATAACAGAATGGTCAATGACTTGTTTCACTGGTCACTATAACTGCTCGAGAAGATGCTGTCCAGATCTTGGAATCATAAAAGAGTAGCAAACTCTACTGAAGCCTTGTTAATGTTTGAAATATACAGAATATGGGGAGGAGGAGGAAAGATGAACTTGCAGTGGCTATTTCCCCTGACGGACACAACTAGCAGCAGTCATTAGGCATGTTGTGTCCTTTTCAAGTTGTTTTCCTTATACTTACTTTCTCAATAAAATCTGGTATCTTTTTTTTGTCTGAGAGTTGGTCCGAGGAGGAGCACAGTTCTATCTCCAGTGTGTGTCCTTCACTGTGAACATCACTTTTCACAGGTCTGAAGAGACAGAAAAACACAAGTAGAGCTTTTAAAATTAGATCCCCAAAAATCCTTAAGTACTTGTTCTTAATAAAGTTTGGTTCCATGCAGAACTCTCATTCAGTCCCAGCACATGTTACACAGAACCCAACACAGCTTCATAGCTCAGGCGAACCTGCAGCTTCAGAGAGCTATGTATTACCTAAGGAGGGAAGCTATCCCCAAATGATGGCTGGGTTATGCCTAAGTGGCTGCCTAATCCCTTCATCTGCCCAAGGTATCATGCCCCAGCTAGGGTCTTCAGAATGATATTAGGGAAGAAGTAGTACGCATGTGCCTCTTGGACTGTGGAGGGGGCAGGTTCCACCCTGATGGATTGACAGTGGATCTGACCCCACACAGACAAGCATAATAGGCCTGCTTTACCAGTATGACAGATGAGCTCCCACTTCTCAAAGTGAGAGAGCCAGGCATCACAGAGATCTAACAGAGGGACAGAGCTAAAAGGAGAGAGTGTTTTGTGGGCAGTGATTTCTTTGTAAGTTAAAGTAGGGAAATCCCTTCCATCATCGCCTATCTGGCTCCAAGAACCAGATTTTGCCTCCTTTTAGGAAGAGTCAAGAGTTTCTTAATGTGTCACAAACAAAAAATCAAATAACCCAGGGCTTTCCACATTTTAAAAAACAAGAATGGTGGTTGACTTTACAGAATAAGGAAATAAATATAAAATGTGTCATTTTCTGAGCAAATCATAGAGTCAATCTGGTTAGGTAAGAAATATTTTCCAGTCCACGCAACATAATAAATAAATAATACATAAAACTTTTCATCCATGAATCTTAAAGCATTTTACAAACATCAAATAAATCTCATAATACCATTCTGAAGTAGTTACTAATATCTCAGTTTTACAGATGTTTGAACACAGCCACAGAGACCCCAGTTTTGCAACTCTTACTCCCACTGTGTTATTTAGATCAGTAAGAACATAAAAACGGCCATAGTGGGTCAGACCAAAGGTCCATCTAGCCCAGTATCCTGTCTTCTAACAGTGGCCAATGCCAGGTGCTTCAGAGGAAATGAACAGAAGAGGTAATCGTCAAGTGATCTATCCCCTATTGCTCATTCCCAGTTTTTGGCAAACAGAGGCTAGGGACACCATCCCTGTCCATCCTGGCTAATAGCCATTGATGGTCCTATCCTCTATGAACTTATCTAGTTCTTTTTTTTAACTCTGTTATAGCCTTGGCCTTCACAACATCCTCTGGCAAGGAGTTCCACAGGTTGACTGTGTGTCATGTGAAAAAATACTTCCTTTTTTTTATTTTAAACCTGCTGCCTATTAATTTCATTTGGTGACCTGCTAGTTCTCCTGTTATGAGAAGGAGTAAACAACACTTCCTTGTTTACTTTCTCCACACTAATCATGATTTTACAGACCTCTATCATATCCCCCCCTTAGTCATCTCTTTTCCAAGCTGAAGAATCCCAGTCTTATTAATCTCTCCTCATATGGAAGCCATTCCATAACCCTAATCATTTTCGTTGCCATTTTTTGAACCTTTTCCAAATCCAATATATCTTTTTTGAGAAGGGACAACCACATCCTCATGCAGTATTCAAGATGTGGGGGTATCATGGATTTATATAGCGGCTATATGATATTTTCTGTCTTATTATCTATCCCCTTCTTAATGATTCCCAACATTCTGTTAGCTTTTTTGACTGCCACTGCACATTGAGTGGATGTGACTCCAAGATCTCTTTCTTGAGTGGTAACAGCTAATTTAGACCCCATCATTTTAGATGTATACTTGGGATTATGATTTCCAATGTGCATTACTTTTCATTTATCAACATTGAATTTCATCTGCCATTTTGTTGCCATTTTGTCACCCAGATTTATGAGATCCTTTGGTAGCTCTTCGCAGTCTGTTTGGGACTTAACTATCTTGAGTAGTTTTGTATCATCTGCAAATTTTGCCACCTCACTGTTTACCCCTTTTTCCAGATCACTTATGATTATGTTGAATAGGACTGATCTCAGTACAGACCCCAGTACAGACTCCACTATTTACCTCTCTCCATTCTGAACACTGACCATTTATTCCTACCCTTAGTTTCCTATTTTTTAACCAGTTACCATGAGAGGATCTTCCCTCTTATCCCACGACAGTTTACTTTGCTTAAGATTCTTTGGTGAGCCACCTTGACAAAGGCTTTCTCAAAATCTAAGTACATTATATCCACTGGATCCCTCTTGTCCACATGCTTCCTGACCCCCTCAAAGAATTCTAGTAGATTGGTGAGGCATGATTTCCCTTTACAAAAACCATGTTGACCCTTCCCCAACAAATTATGTTCATCTATGTGTCTGACAATTTTGTTCTTTACTATAGTTTCAACCAGTTTGCCTGGTACTGAAGTCAGGCTTACCAGCCTGTAATTGTAGAGATCATCTCTGGAGCCCTTTTTAAACATTGGCGTCACATTAGCTATCCTCCAGTCATTTGGTACAGAACCTGATTTAAATGATAGGGTACAGACGACAGTTAGCAGTTCTGCAATTTCACATTTGAGTTCCTTCAGAACTCTTGAGTGAATACCATCTGGTCCTGATGACTTATTACTGTTTAATAAGGCTGTCAAGTGATTAAAAAAATTAATTGTGATTAATCACACTATTAATAATAGAATACCCTTTATTTAAACATTTTTGCATGTTTTCTGCATTTTCAAATATATGGATTTCAATTACAATACAGAATACAAAATGCAGAGTGCTCACTTTATATTTATTTTTTATTACAAAGTATTTGCACGGTAAAAAAAACAAAAGTAGCATTTTTCAATTCACCTGCAAGTACAAGTACTGTAGTGCAATCATTTTATCATGAAAGTTGAACTTACAAATGTAGAATTATGTACAAAAAACTGCATTAAAAATAAAACAATGTAAAATTTTATAGCCTGCAAGTCCACTCAGTCATACTTCTTGTTCAGCCAATCACTCAGAAAAACATATTTGTTTACATTTGCAGGCGATAATGCTGCCCACTTCTTATTTACAATGTCACCTGAAAGTGAGAACAGGCATTCTCATGGCACTATTGTAGCTGGCAATGCAAGATATTTATGTGCTAGATGCACTAAAGATTCATATGCCCCTTCATGCTTCAACCACCATTCCAGGGGACATGCGTCCATGCTGATGATGGTTTCTACTTGATAACAATCCAAAGCATTGCGGACTGATGCATGTTCATTTTCATTTTCTGAGTCAGATACCACCAGCAGAATGTTGATTTTCTTTTTGGTAGTTCGGGTTCTGCAGTTTTTGCATCAGAGTGTTGCTCTTTTAAGACTTCTGAAAGCATGCTCCACACCTCATCCCTCTCAGATTTTGGACGACACTTCAGATTCTTAAACATTGGGTCGAGTGCTATTGCTATCCTTAGAAATCTCACATTGGTACCTTCTTTGCGTTTTGTCAAATCTGCAGTGAAAGTGTTCTTAAAATGAACATGTGCTGGGACATCATCTGAGATTGCTAGAACATGAAATATATGGCAGAATGCGGTTAAAATAGTGCCAGGTACATACAATTCTCCACCAAGGAGTTAAGTCACAAATTTAATTAACACATTATTTTAATGAGCATCATCTGCATGGAAGCATGTCCTCTGGAATGGTGGCCAAAGCATGAAGGGGCATACAAATGTTTAGCATATCTGGCACGTAAATACCTTGCAATGCTGGCTACAAAAGTCCCATGCAAATGCCTGTTCTCACTTTCTGGGGACATTGTAAGTAAGAAGAGGGCAGCACTATCTCCTGTAAATGTAAACAAACTTGTTAATAACTGATTTTTTTCCTAATTAATAAGTCTTTAGTTAGTTTATTACAGGATTGGCTATAAATGTTGTCTTTGGTTTGAGATCTGAGGTACAATTGGCCTGGGGTAAGTGACTGGTCTTTTTGGACTTAGAGTAACCTCAATATTATTGTGATTTTTGTTGTAAAGGACCATCTATCACAAAGGCAGGCTTGCCTGGGTGGCAAGGTAGACTGGAGTGCCCAACGGGACTGTCCGTGACTCCAAGTTAAAGCTGTTATAGTGCTTAAGGAATCATAGAATATCAGGTTCGGAAGGGACCTCAGGAGGTCATCTAGTCCAACCCCCTGCTCAAAGCAGGACCAATCCCCAATTAAATCATCCCAGCCAGGGCTTTGTCAAGCCTGACCTTAAAAACTTCTAAGGAAGGAGATTCTACCACCTCCCTAGGTAATGCATTCCAGTGTTTCACCACCCTCCTAGTGAAAAAGTTTTTCCTAATATCCAACCTAAACCTTCCCCACTGCAACTTGAGACCATTACTCCTTGTCTTGTCCTCTTCCACCACTGAGAATAGTCTAGAACCATCCTCTCTGGAACCACCTCTCAGGTAGTTGAAAGCAGCTATCAAATCCCCCCTCATTCTTCTCTTCTGCAGACTAAACAATCCCAGTTCCCTCAGCCTCTCCTCATAAGTCATGTGTTCCAGACTCCTAATCATTTTTGTTGCCCTTTGCTGGACTCTTTCCAATTTATCCACATCCTTCTTGTAGTGTGGGGCCCAAAACTGGACACAGTACTCCAGATGAGGCCTCACCAATGTCGAATAGAGGGGGACGATCACGTCCCTCGATCTGCCCGCTATACCCCTACTTATACATCCCAAAATGCCATTGGCCTTCTTGGCAACAAGGGCACACTGCTGACTCATATCCAGCTTCTCATCCACTGTCACCCCTAGGTCCTTTTCCACAGAACTGCTGCCTAGCCATTCGATCTCTAGTCTGTAGCTGTGCATTGGGTTCTTCCGTCCTAAGTGCAGGACCCTGCACTTATCCTTATTGAACCTCATCAGATTTCTTCTGGCCCAATCCTCCAATTTGTCTAGGTCCCTCCGTATCCTACCCCTGCCCTCCAGCGTATCTACCACTCCTCCCAGTTTAGTGTCATCCGCAAATTTGCTGAGAGTGCAATCCACACCATCCTCCAGATCATTTATGAAGATATTGAACAAAACCGGCCCCTGGACCGACCCCTGGGGTACTCCACTTGACACCGGCTGCCAACTAGACATGGAGCCATTGATCTTACTACCCGTTGAGCCTGACAATCTAGCCAACTTTCTACCCACCTTATAGTGCATTCATCCAGCCCATACTTCTTTAACTTGCTGACAAGAATACTGTGGGAGACCGTGTCAAAAGCTTTGCTAAAGTCAAGAAACAATACATCCACTGCTTTCCCTTCATCCACAGAACCAGTAATCTCATCATAGAAGGCGATTAGATTAGTCAGGCATGACCTTCCCTTGGTGAATCCATGCTGACTGTTCCTGATCACTTTCCTCTCATGTAAGTGTTTCAGGATTGATTCTTTGAGGACCTGCTCCATGATTTTTCCGGGGACTGAGGTGAGGCTGACTGGCCTGTAGTTCCCAGGATCCTCCTTCTTCCCTTTTTTAAAGATTGGCACTACATTAGCCTTTTTCCAGTCATCCGGGACTTCCCCCGTTCGCCACAAGTTTTCAAAGATAATGGCCAATGGCTCTGCAATCACAGCCGCCAGTTCCTTTAGCACTCTCGGATGCAACTCGTCCGGCCCCATGGACTTGTGCACGTCCAGCTTTTCTAAATAGTCCCTAACCACCTCTTTCTCCACAGAGGGCTGGCCATCTATTCCCCATGTTGTGATGCCCAGCGCAGCAGTCTGGGAGCTGACCTTGTAAGTGAAGACAGAGGCAAAAAAAGCATTGAGTACATTAGCTTTTTCCACATCCTCTGTCACTAGGTTGCCTCCCTCATTCATTAAGGGGCCCACACTTTCCTTGGCTTTCTTCTTGTTGCCAACATACCTGAAGAAACCCTTCTTGTTACTCTTAACATCTCTCACTAGCTGCAGCTCCAGGTGCGATTTGGCCCTCCTGATTTCATTCCTACATGCCCGAGCAATATTTTTATACTCTTCCCTGGTCATATGTCCAACCTTCCACTTCTTGTAAGCTTCTTTTTTATGTTTAAGATCCGCTAGGATTTCACCGTTAAGCCAAGCTGGTCGCCTGCCATATTTACTATTCTTTCGACACATCGGGATGGTTTGTCCCTGTAACCTCAACAGGGATTTCTTGAAATACAGCCAGCTCTCCTGGACTCCTTTCCCCTTCATGTTAGTCCCCCAGGGGATCCTACCCATCCGTTCCCTGAGGGAGTCGAAGTCTGCTTTCCTGAAGTCCAGGGTCCGTATCCTGCTGCTTACCTTTCTTCCCTGTGTCAGGATCCTGAACTCAACTAACTCATGGTCACTGCCTCCCAGATTCCCATCCACTTTCCACTGATGCATGTTTAGTTTTTCCACTAACTTTAATGAGAGCTGAATCGAGTCCTTCAACGACGTGATATCCTGCCATCACCCCATTGCTTCTAAAGAATTAACATGCTTATATTTGTTTATGCAGCATCATCATTAATAATGTCCATAATGCAACGTAAATTTTCATATTGATTGAAAAATAGCTGTTGTCTTTCTAATATTCTTTATAACAAAGTTAACATTTTAAGGGCAAAAACCTTCCTTTAGATGCATGTGGCTCCCACTATCTGCTATGAATGCCTCCTTCTCATATACATCCAGGAGGAGAATTTAGCCCTATTTCATTATTCACTTGAAATGGGTATTGTGGCAGAGGAACCATTCACTCCTGCCTCTGCTTAAGTCCACAAACTGCTCAGAGACCTTTATGCTGGTAAAACACCTGGTGCAGTTCATTTACAATCTTGATACCCAACCACCCTTGTACACCATACAGTCTTACTCCTTCAGTCTTAGGGAGCCTTCAGCTCCTGAGGCAAGCAGGGAAGAGTAATCTCTCCCTCCCTCTGTCTGCTTCCCCCTGTCCCGACTTCCTTCCTGCCAGTGTTTAATTGGACCTGCAGTGACCAGAGCACTGGCTCAAGCTGCTATTGCCCAGAGCTCTCTCACACACCTCCCCCCTTACCTGACAGTAAGTCTTCTTTCCATGTTCTCCCACCCTTATTTGAGGTGTCACCCTGTGAGAGTCTCTCTCTGTCCTTGGGGTGATCATCTGGGTTGCCTTGTGGGGTCTGCACATTCTCCACCCACATAAATCACACTTTGTCAGTGGAGCAGACCCCCATAGCTCCATCTCAGCCCACAAGTCTTCACACCAGGGCACCATGGGGAATTACAAAGGGGGAGAATAGGGGGAGTATCTGGCAGAAGATCAAGGTTACTCCCCTTATCTCCTGATCCCTCAGAGTCTCAGATTCTCCCAAACCTCCAAACAGTGCCTGGGTTTCCTCTCCGTGGGATTGTGTTGCAGGGACCACCATATGTCCCTCAACCTCTCCTAAGGAGTTTGGGCTGTCTATTTCCCCATACCTCCTTCCTATATTCCTATCCCCCCACCTTCAATTTCCTGGGGAGGTCTCTTTTCCTCCTGACTTGGGCTTTGTTGTTTAAGGGTTTCTATTGTTTCTCCCATGGGCTTATTCTTTTCTCTTCCTTCTGGTTTCCTTTTCCCCAACCCGGGATTCTTTACACCACCTTGTTTCCATATTGGGAAGGGACTCCAGCCCCTCCACTGCTGCAACCTGTTTCCAACTAAACCTCCCTTGGCCTTCCGGGGCACTTGAGCCATAGGGCAGTGTCTCTTATCCCCATGGACACATTCTATGTCCATAGTTGCTCCTGGAACCATCCAGTGAGACTTCACCAGCTCCCTCCAGACAAGAGAGCAACCTGAGGCCATATCCACAAGGCCCCTCTGGAATGTCCTCCCCACCATTACCGAATTGGTGGACAGTTTCTGTCATTGTTTCTTCCCTCCAGTTCTGGCCCAGCCACAAAACTTGGCAAAACCGCAGTCTCTGTATAAGGGCAGTCCCTTTTTATGTGCCCCTGTCACCTGCACTGATAGCATGTAATGGGTCAAGCCCCAGCCAGAGCTCCTTGGGGTTCTTCCTTCATCCTCTATATGCCCCTTCTTGCTGTGGGTTCTCTGGTCTTCCTCCCACTCTCTAGATCCTCTTTTCTGGGTTGTTCCTCTTTCTTGGGAAAGTCTGTCTCTGTATTCCTCCATCAATTTCATCCACCATACCTGGTCGAGGCCAACTGACCCACACTCGTATGTTCTTAGGGAGGCCCTGAAGGAACTGTTCTAATACCAGAACATTCATTATTTCCCCTCTGGTTTCAACCAGCAGGTGGCCCAGTCCAGCAACCTTTGGGGAACTGCCCAGGGCCATAAACCCCCAGTCCATCTTGTGGATCTGAACTTTTCGCAGTACTTCTCAATTGACAGATCCACCAGATCCAGGATGGCTGCCCTCGCCATCTCGGAATTCCTGGCCTGCTCTTCACTCAGAGCCATATATCATAGAATAATAGACCTTAAGGTCAGAAGGGACCATTATGATCGTCTAGTCTGATCTCCTGCACAACACAGGCCACAGAATCTCACCCACTCCTGTAACAAACCCCAAACCTATGTCTGAGCTATTGAAGTCCTCAAATCATGGTTTAAAGACTTCAAGGTGCAGAGAATCCTCTAGCAAGTGACCCATGCCCCTCGCTGCAGAGGAAGGCAAAAAAGGATTGGCCTCTGCCAATCTGCCCTGGAGGAAAATTCTTTCCCGACCCCAAATATGGCAATCAGCTAAACCCTGAGCATGTGAGCAAGACTCACCAGCCAGACACCCAGGAAAGAATTCTCTGTAGTAACTCAGATCCCACCCCATCTAACGTTCCATAACAGGCCATTGGGCATATCTATCGCTAATAGTTGAAGATCAATTAATTGCCAAAATTAGGCTATCCCATCATATCATCTCCTCCATAAACTTATCAAGCCTAGTCTTGAAGCCAGACATGTCGTTTGCCCCCACTGCTTCCCTTGGAAGGCTGTTCCAGAACTTCACTCCTCTGATGGTTAGAAACCTTTGCCTAATTTCAAGTCTAAACTTCCTGATGGCCAGTTTATATCCATTTGTTCTTGTGTCCACATTGGTACTGAGCTTAAATAATTCTTCTCCCTCCGTGGTATTTATCCCTCTGATATATTTATAGATAGCAATCATATCTCCCCTCAGCCTTCTTTTGGTTAGGCTAAACAAGCCAAGCTCCTTGAGTCTCCTTTCATAAGACAGGTTTTCCATTCCTAGCAGCCCTTCTCTGTAACTGCTCCAGTTTGAATTAATCTTTCTTAAACATAGGAGACCAGAACTGCACACAATATTCCAGATGAGGTCTCACCAGTGCCTTGTATAATTGTAATAACACCTCCTTATCTCTACTGGAAATACCTCGCCTGATGCATCCCAAGACCGCATTAGCTTTTTTCACAGCCATATCACATTGGCGGCTCATAGTCATCCTGTGATCAACCAATACTCCGAGGTCCTTCTCCTCCTCCGTTACTTCCAAGTGACAGGTCCCCAGTTTATAACAAAAATTCTTGTTATTAATCCCTAAATACATGACCTTTCACTTTTCACTATTAAATTTCATCCTATTACTATTACTCCTACTCCAGTTTACAAGGTCATCCAGATCTTCCTGTATGATATCCTGGTCCTTCTCTGTATTGGCAATACCTCCCAGCTTTGTGTCATCCACAAACTTTATTAGCACATTCCTGCTTTTTGTGCCAAGGTCAGTAATAAAAAGATTAAATAAGATTGGTCCCAAAACTGATCCCTGAGGAACTCCACTAGTAACCTTCTTCCAGCTTGACAGTTCACCTTTCATTGTGACCAACTGTAGTCTCCCCTTTAATCAGTTCCTTATTCACCTTTCAATTTGCATATTGATCCCCATCTTTTCCAATTTAACGAATAATTCCCCATGTGGAACCGTAGCAAATGCCTTAGAGAAATCGAGGTAAATTAGATCCACTGCATTTCCTTTGTCTAAAAAATCTGTTACCTTTTCACAGAAGGAGATTAGGTTGGATTGATACGATCTACCTTTTGTAAAACCATATGCTGCTTGGGCTTCCCCTGACAGATAGGGAGTCAGAATCAGGGCCCAGGTTGCCTTATACCAACCTGCACCCATAGCTACCCTCTCAATAGTGCACAGGAATGCATCAGGATCATGTCTTAGGGCCCATCTTACATAGTCTTAGGCCCTGTGTCCAGGCACCACCCCCCACCATGGGACTCATCACATTCTGTAGGAGGTGTTGCTGCATGTTGGCTTGTTCCCTTATGAAATCTTTCAGGCTTTTCCGCCTGCCAAGCAAACAAAGCCTGCCTCTCCCTGTGGTGGGATTGTTCAAAACTTTGCAGGGTCTTCTGCATTTATTCTCGATGTTTTACCAGCCATTGCAGGGTCTCCTCCATCATGCAGGCTGCCAAACCCTTGCACTGGCTAAGAATCCAAGCCTCCATGTGTGGCAGGGCCCCCTTGCTCCTGCTTCTGCTCAAGTCCACAAACCATTCAGAGACGTTCATCGTGGTAAAACACCCAGTGTAGTTTATTTACCATGTTGATTCCCACCACCCTCGTACACCATACAGCCGTACTCCTTCAGTTTTAGGGAGCCCTCAGCTCCTGAGGCAAGCATGGAAGATATATATATCCCCCTGTCCCCATCCCCTTCCCTACTTCTTTCCTGTGCCTTTTTGTACCTCTGCCTAATGGCTGAATTAGCCTTCCAGGTCTCCTCCACCCACCAATTAGGTACGGCTCTTCTTAACAGAGTTTGTTCTGCAGTGTTTAATTGGAGCTGCAGTGATCAGAGTGCTGGCTCAGCTGCTGTTGCCCAGTGCTCTGTCACAGGTACTCTATAAGGTTAGCAGAACGGGGTCAATAAAAATACCTAGGTAAGTTAATGGAAATGTCCTGGTAATGTTAAAAAAAAGCCATACAATGACGTTGCAAACCCACACTGAGCATGTTAAAATGCAAAGACAATGCCAGAACAACAGCAGCAGCAGTAATTTACTGCACTTACATTGCACCTTTATCCATGGATCTCACCGTACTTTACAGGATGGGGTAAGTATTATTATCCCCATTTTATAGCTGGGAAAACTAAAGCACAGGAAGACTACAGTGAGTTGCTGGAAGCATCAGGAAGCTGCCTTGACATCCATCTCCTGCTCTGGCCACTAGGCATACCATCTGCTAGCACATGTCTAGGAGGGGTGATCCCACGAAAAACAAAATTCTAGAAATGCATGTCAATAGCAACCATGTTAAAATATCAGTCTGAAATAAAATGGAGTAATGCTGATGGAAGTATATAGACTAATTCAAAGGTACAATTAGATGTCTAGGTACACACAAATACCTGATTGATAGTACTGCACAAAAAAGAAACTAACAAAACTCTTTGATTTCTGCTATCTTCAGAAAGCAAGGAAGGATGTGGGAGAAAAACAGGACAGATAATGATCACTGTAAGAGAACTGAAAGTTTAAACAATAGCATCAAAACAATCAGTGTTAATAAGAAGCATTAGAAAAATAAGTAAGCTCTACAGTCTTTCAGATGCACCATACAGAATGGCAGTGAATAGTGAGATTGAGTGCTCATGAAAGCTAAACGATTTTTTTTGACTTAGCATAGCTCTTGTGTGCATTCTTGGTGATATTACAAAAACAGAAAGAGGCCATTTCTGGTTCAAAGGGTAGGTGACTTTGCTAATGAGTTTATGCTTGGAGCTGGACTGCCTACAATCTTCTAACACTAAATGTAAGCTCTCATTAGGTATAGTGTGTTCAGCAAATACAACAATCATCTTCTTCCACCCAATTGTTTAATTTAACAAAGGTGATTGTCATAAATATAAAGGGAAGGGTAACTACCTTTCTGTATACAGTGCTATAAAATCCCTCCTGGCCAGAAGCAACATCATGTTTCCTGTAAAGGGTTAAGAAACTCAGCTAACCTGGCTGGCACCTGACCCAAAGGACCAATAAGGGGACAAGATACTTTCAAATATTGGGGATGGGGAAGGGTTTTGTTTGTGCTCTTTGTTTACGTGGTTGTTCTCTCTTGGGACTGAGAGAGGCCAGACAGAAATCCATCTTCTCCAACCCATCCTAATCCAAGTCTCCAATATTGCAATCAGTATAGGTAAACCAGGCAAGGCGGATTAGTTTATCGTTTGTTTTATGTGAATTTTCCCTGTGTTAAGAGGGAGGTTTATTCCTGTTTTCTGTAACTTTAAGGTTTTGCCCAGAGGGGGATCCTCTGTGTTTTGAATCTGAATACCCTGTAAAGTATTTTCCATCCTGATTTTACAGAGATGATTTTTACCTTTCTTTTTTTAAAAATAAAATCCTTCTCTTAAGTACCTGACTGATTTTTCCATTGTTCCAAGATCCAGGGGTTTGGGTCTTTGATGATTTTGTAACCAATTGGTTAGGATATTATTCTCAAGCCTCCCTAGGAAAGGGGGTGTGTTGGGCTTGGGGGGATATTTTGGGGGAAGACGTCTCCAAGTGGTCTCTTTCCCTGTTCTTTGTTTAAAATGTTTGGTGGTGGCAGCATACTGTTCAAGGACAAGGTAAAGTTTGTACCTTGGGGGAGTTTTTAACCTAAGCTGGTAAGAATAAGCTTAGGGGGTCTTTCATGCAGGTCCCCACATCTGTACCCTTGAGTTCAGAGTGGGGAAGGAACCCTGACAGTGATAGATGTCAGACCTTTGCCAAACTTAAAGATACTTAACTGGTCTTTTTACTTGATCACAGATTAATCACATGTCCTTTATTTTATTTTATAAAATGTCTTCTGATAAGGATGATTTTTCTGAAGCAGCCTTGAAATCCTTTTTTTCTGTCATGTAAAATCAGGGTTATTCCATTTAGACTGCAGAACAGACTGTGCAAAAAAGCCTTCTGCCCAGCCCCTCGCAACAGCTATCTGAGTTTAGTCAGCTGCCCATCTCTCTTCATTTTGCTTGAGATCTTCAAAATTCGCATTTTCCCCTTGTTCTGTGGCAGTAGCCACCATCACACATTTGGCCAAAGTCAGAGGCCACCTAAATGATTCTAAGGGAGTCTAAACTGGTGTAATTCACCCTTCTGTTGGGTTTTTTTTCTGCTATACCTCCTTTTCATCGCCTAAACACATAAATTACACCATCTTAGACCCATTCAGACTCAGTGAACCAAACTGAGAGATGGGAGTTAAGGGAATGCAAACAAATAGAGTGTGAATATAACGGGACTCTGACTGACTCAGACTCTCCACTTCCTTATATCTTGTATACTCATTCACAGATATGCAAAGTGGGTGTAAAACACTGTCCCCAGTACAAGTGAGCAGAGAATTCAGATTTGGTTCAGTTTCACGCAGGTGTAAATTACTACACAAGGTGCAAGGCACTGACAAATCAAGCTCACTGAGTGTAAGATAATGTCATGTACATGCCCACTAGCCCACTTTTACAGTCAATCCTGAAAGGTGCTGAGCTCTCTAGCCCAACAAAACACTTAAGCATGTGTTTAATTTAAGCAAGTAGTCTGAGTAACTTCAAGGGAGCTACTCACATGGGAACTACTACCCATTTTGCAACTGGAGAAACTGAGGCATAGCTCTGGTCAGTGACTGGCCCAATATTATGCAGGACATCTGTGGAAGAGACAGGAACAGACCCCACATCTCTTTATTCCCAGTCCTGTGTCTCAGTCACAAAACTGTGATCCCCTTTGTCAAGAATATTGGTAGGTTGCAAAACAGCATGAAGTTCCTTATTTATAAAAAGAAGGGCTGGTCTACACTATGCGAGGGGGGGAGGTGGAAAATGGATCTAAGTTAGGCAACTTCAGCTATGTGAATAATGTAGCTGAAATCGACATACTTAGATCTACTTACTGCAGTGATTTCACTGCGGTGTCCCATCGATTCTCCTTGCATTTCTCATTGAAGTGGAGTACCAGAGTCTATGCTAGAGCAACCGGCGATCAATTTATCATGTCTAGTGTAGACATGATAAATCGACCCCCACTGGATTGATCGCTGCCCGTTATCTGGCCGGTAGTGTAGACAAGCCCCAAAGCAGGTCCGTATAGAATGACAATTCTTTTAAAAAGTCAATCTACCTGGGATACTTAATGCCTATATGTAATTTGTAATGAAACATGGAGCCTTTCTCCCTTAGGCCACTGACTCAAATTTGGCCCTATCTGCAGCTGGTAGGAATGGCAAGTCACTACTGTCTGATGATCATTTGGTAGGCTGTATGAAGTGAGACAGTGGTCTGACTCCAATTTCTATTGAACAAGTATCCAAACCACAATTAGCCTCCTTGCCTGAATCCTCAGCAGAAAAAGATAAGGACAAGAATAGGAAATGGAGAATGAAATACCCTCTAATTCCTGGAAATTATTCCAGCATAGTAGGGCTTCTTCTTCTTATGGCTGATGTAGATGTAGAACAACAACTACAATTTCACATGTAAATGTTTAAGTCAGATAATTGAATCAGGAGTAGAGGATTGTAATGCTGTGATGCCTCCTTCGTATTTGTGAAGCAGGCATTATGTTGTTATATGTTCCACAGTCTGTTTGAGGTGCCCACAGTCACATATTGGAGGGCTTTTAATTTTCCATTTGTGCATGAAGTGTCCACATCTGCCATGGTTTATGCAAATTCTGTTTGGTGCTGTCCATAAGCTTCACGGAAGATCAAAGCCAGGGATCTTCTGCATCAGGTCTTTCACAAGGTGTTTGTGACTTCTTGCGAACTCCACTCAGCTTTCCAAGCTCCATCAGGGTTGAAGTCACATTGTTATAAGTTAAGCGCATAGGTCCAAAAGGGCTTGCATGACTTCAAGCGGTGGTGAGGGACATCGTTGAGGTCCTAGTGGATGGGGAGACATTAGTTTTTCTCGATTCGCTGGACTTCTCAGAGGGTTCTGGCATTGCGGTGAATATATGGGAAAGCGATGTGCAACAGCAGGGGCAGCCAGGGTGTTGGGGTCAACTTGAGGGTTCCAGTGATACATCACATTGCAATGTTTAGTTGGACATCAACAAGTTGAGTATGGCTATTTCAGTCCACACCGGTGCACAGTACTCAGCTCGGGAATACACAAGGGCCATCACTGATGTCCATAGCACTAATGCTCCTCAGCTTGTGCTTGCCAGTTTCTGGACCGGGTAGACCCTTGTCTTCGTCTCAGGGGCTACCTTCTTCAGCTGGTCGTGGAAGGTTAGTGTGTGGTCCAGCTTCACTCCTATATAAGTTGGAGAGAGGTCATGTTGCACAGTGTTGCAGCAGAAGGTCACTTTCAGGGTGCGCTTAGAATTCCTATTATCAAGATGGAATGCGGTGACTGCTGTTTTGTGAGGGTTTGGCCTGAG
The DNA here is from genome assembly GCF_965152235.1 of Eretmochelys imbricata. Classification (NCBI taxonomy): domain Eukaryota; kingdom Metazoa; phylum Chordata; order Testudines; family Cheloniidae; genus Eretmochelys; species Eretmochelys imbricata. The sequence goes on along the minus strand of NC_135573.1, from coordinate 204,057,185 downwards.
CCTCCATTTCCGGAGATTCTCCTCCATGGTGTTTAGGTCCCCGTTCAAGGTCGACTTGATGTTATTGAAGGTGGTTGCTTGTGTTGCCAGAGCAAAGTCATCCACATATACAAATCTGCACGACTTCATTGGTGGCATGTTGCTCGTGTAGGCATTGAAGAGCGTTGGCATGAGTACTGAGCCTTATGGCAATCCATTGTTGAAGAACCGGGGCAAGCTGACTTTGTCGTCCAAATGGACAAGTATCTGCCTATTGCTCAACATCGTCCACAGCAGGCTTAGTGTTTTGAGGCAGGGGATAATCCTTGCAAGCTTCAGCGTCAGGCCTTTAATCTAGACCGTATCGTAGCAATGCTGAGAAGCATTTGTGATATGAGAAGACTGCACTGCTTGTTTGTACTTGTCCTGCAAATAGTGGACTGTGGTCCCCATGGCTATCAATCCAGCATGAAACGGATTCTCTTTGAAGTCTTTAAATAAAAAATGTGAGGACTTCAGTAACTCAGCCAGAGGTTATGGGCCTACTACAGCAGTGGGTCAGTGAGGTTCTGTGGCCTGCAATATGCAAGAGGGCAGACTAGATAATCATGATGGTCCCTTCTGGCCTTAAAGTTTATGAGTCTAAAGGTATTTTTCAAAACTCTTTACTAAAAATTTTAATTCTATTATGAATGTTTATTCTCAATTTCTCTCTCTCTCTGTTTGGAATGACTAAGCAGAAAAATCTATTGATTTTTATTAAATTGGGAGATTAAAACATAGAAGGAATTGTGTTCCCTTTTATTTATTCATCCCTAGCCACTGAATGTATTACACAAAAATACTCAGTACAATTTTAAACACAGAATAAAGCAAACAGACTCATTTTCTGTTGATTTAAAATGAGTTGTACTGGGTTGGAAAATTAAAAGTACTTTTATAGTTTTGGGGGTAAAGTTTGTAGATAGGTACAAAAATGCACGTTACTTTACAATTTTCAGATTAATTGTGTTATCCACTGGCTGTATGCCTCTTCAAAGTAAATATTTTTCTAGCTGCATTTAATCCAATAAATTATTAGAGTAAAGGACACAAAATGGACTGTTTTAGCAAATTATTAGTCACATGGATTGTTTGCTTTTTCATGACAACACATTCCAAAATATAAAGCAGATTTCAACTTGTTATTTTCTGTCTTAGCTGACAAAATGCAGATGGATTATAAACATGAAGAACATGTTAAGTCTATTCAAGCCTACAAATAAATATCCAAGCCTTGCACAGCAAACATTAGCAATGACATTGCTATAATTTCCTGATCTAGGTCAAAACTCAGCAGGAAATCTCATTGTCTATTTTTATCCCAGCTCACTGGAAGTGCTTTACCTTTCTGTCTTCTTGATCAGCACAGCCCTGAAGATTTGTTCCTGGGGAGTCCTCTCTTTTTTATCAGTTGGCTGCACAAAAGGGTGGACAGCAGCCAAGATGAAACCCTGCTGATACAGTTCTTGCAGCTGAGATGGAAGATCACACCAGGAAGAGAGCCTGATTGCAGAGGATCTTGGTAGCTCAGCTGGAAACAAAAACAAAAAATAAACTGATCAATAATCCTAAAGTAAACTATCTTTTTTTGTATTCCAGCCTCTTTGGAAGTAAGCATGCTTCACACTGATGTGCACCATTCCATCTGATTTACCTGTAGCTAACTGAGATTTACTTGATTCCAGAATTGTTAACAGATTGTTTTGCAAAAGGGTTAATTACTGCATAAATGATTTGTACAATTAGATGTAAAGGGTCAGACTCACAATAAAATACAAAGTTTGCTGGATTTTTCGTGGATAGCATGGGGAGAGAAGACTTAGTAAGCATGCAGCAGTAGGCACCATTCCAAGTTTCAGGAGACATCATTCTATCCCACTATAATGATCAGCACCAATGGTCAAAATGTAACACAAGAACAAGGGGACATTCATTAATGAATGTAAAAGATGACAAATTCAAAAATAATAGAAGGAAGCACTCTTTTTTCCGCACAATGCACAGACTGCAGGACTCATTGCAACATAATGCCAGTGAGGCCAAGATCCCAGCAAGATTTTAAAAAATGGATATTCATATGAATAAAAAGAATATCCAGTCATAATAAGTGGGATAATCTTCCCACCCACACTCTACCTACTGCGGATTATTATCCCTTTCTCTGAAGCACTTGGTGCCGGCTACTACAAACAGATGGACCTTGGGTCTGATCCAGTCTGACAGATCCTATCTTATCCCAGTAGCCCTGCATACTTGACAAGAGACTCTGTAAATCATTTACAACAACCTTCCTGCACCTGCCTCAGCCACTCTCCATACTTTTTCAAGTGTTATCTGCAAACACATCTTTCCTCCCTGGCTTTGCTGTTTAATTCCTCTCTCCCTCGGCTATCATTCATTTTTTAACTAACTACAACCCAAGAGCCTAGTTTTGTGAGGTGAGGTGCCAAGTGCCCTCAATGCCCACTGAAATCGATGGGAGTTGAGAGCACTCAGCCGTTTGCAGGAAGTGCTCTGCTCCCCACAGGACTGGACCCTTGCTGTAAGTTGCACTGGAATAGAGTTTGTTGAAAGATGCTAGTTATGCAAAATAAAGGTTTATTGTATTTCATTTCCCATCAGATTGTGTGGGTATCCTTTATGAATAATGAAAGAAGTTATCAAAAACTAATAAATATTCAAAACCAATAATAGTGAGGAATAATTTAAATAATAATAGGATAGCTATGCCATGTACACTTTTTCTTAACACATAAGAACGTGTTCCAGACAAGGATAATGAAGCTTTTGATTGAAGGCTATATGACAGTTTTTTAATTGTGTAAATAAAAAGAGAAACCTAAGAAATGTACATGGTGACAGACACTTCAGCTCTCTAAGATCTATAACAGCACACAAATCACTTGGGGTTCATAAAAAGAGCTATCCAATAAATAATGTATAATAAATATAAATAATGAAACACGCTGTTAATTATATTGGTCCTATTAGGGAGTAAAGTGGAGGGAAAAGCCCAAGTGTCCAAACTCTACTTATGTGTTGTTCAAAATGCTTACCTCCTCTGGAGAGCTCTCCCTTCCACTTCTTCTAATGACTATTCACTGTGAGCCCCAGAGTATACGAGAAGTAATTATATTAATAAAAAGAAAATGTAGGCTGAAATAGCTTTCTAACAGTGAGATCTATCAAGAATGTGGAATAGTTTCTCAAAGGGAATGGTGGGAGCCCTATTGTGTGAGAAATTTAGAACTGACCTCGACAAACCCCTGGAGCATATGTAGTAGAGAACAATGCCACACTAGCCAGTGGACAGTAAAGAGCTAGGTTATCTAGTCTACCCTATGTTTTGAGATATAAAAACTCACCCACAGAACATTTCTGCTAAAATGTTGACAGTTAATGTTGACATTGATTTATCCTCAGTATGCTTCAGAGTTAACACCCTACATCAATGAATAGGGGTGATTTAACTTCTCAGAGCTATTGTTTAAAGAACAATGGGAGCTGCAGGGGCCATGCCTGCAGGCAGAGGCAGCGCACAGAGCTGCCTGGCCATGCCTTCACCTAGGAGCTGAGCAAGGGGAATGTCACTCCTTCCGGGGAGACTCCCAGGTAAGCGCTGCTGAGAGTCCGCCTCACCCCGTCCTCTGCCCCAACCCCTGTCCCCTTCTATACCCAAACTGTGCTGGGGGGGGCAGTGGCCCAAGAACTGCCCCAGCAGAGGCCGGTGTGACTGGTGCAGGGGCTGCCTGAGCTGCCTCTGATCCAGGTGCACCGGCCACTGCAAAAGTCACGGAGGTCATGGAAAGTTGCGGAATCCGTGACAAACTCGCAGCCTCACTCATGCTTACCTTGGGCATGGACACTGAATGTGTCTTTACCTATGTCTGGATTATTTTGCATACACCCTAAAAGAAAGATTTGGGGATCTAAAAGAAGGTCAGCACCAATGTTCCCTCTAATTTTTGACAGGCCATGTGCGCAAAATATTTCTTCTGTGCAAATTAGTGTGCGCGCAGTGTTTTGCCGTGTGCGCGGGGTTTAGGATCTGTGTGCGCGCACACGTGCGCAGCTTAGAGGGAACAGCGGTCAGCACATTAGTATGAGACAGTTGCCGAATTACTTCCTCCCAAATGCCAAATACGATGGGAAAATGTCAAAGCAAACATATTTGTGCCCCAAGACAAGCACTTTAAAAATCCTTAGTATTATTTCCATCTATCTTAACACTCTCATAGAGCCTCATCCAACCCCCAATTAAAGTCAATGGAACAAGTCCTATTGACTTCAATAACTGATAGCATCTTTCACCTGAAGATCTCAAAGCATTTCAAAGTATGATTTATCCACATTTTAAAGATGGGAAAACTGAAGCTGTGAAGTAAAGTGTCATACCCAAGGTCACACAGCAGGTCAGTGGCAGAGCAAACCTTTCCACAATTCCAGTATTTACAATAATTACACACGGCAAACCTGTGTATCCTGCCACAGGTCCAGTAAATTCTGAACAGGTTTTTCTGTGGTATCAATCTTGGTTTTAAAGTGACTGTAGTTCTACTAACATTTTTGCAGATTCTGCTCCACATTTCCATGTTTATTGTTACACTTCACATCCTGACCTCAGTGACTGCTCTGTTTATTCAGTCTAGGTTCAGATGAGAATGTGAGAAGCTTGTAAATGACAGATGCTGTATTTTTCAATTTAGCTAAAGTTGAAAGTAGAAACAGAAGTGTGGGGTGTGTTTGGAACTGATTCCCAGGCAAATTAGGTTGCTGCTTGGCTGATAATTGAAGCTGCAACTATTTCCAGCAGTACTCATTACCAACAGATTAAACAGTATCTTACAGATCCTGGAGAAGGAAAAGAATATTCCCCCATGAAACAACTGACATCCATAAGGGCCATGAGATTCCTGGAGTCTACAACTCCAGGGTCAGCCCATAAATTCTATATTGCTAATAGGAGAGATCTCAGATTGTTTCCCTCCCGCAGAGAAACACTGGGAGGCAGAGCAGGCACAGAATTCTATAGGGTGAACTGTAAAAAATTTGAAGGGGATTGTTCCCTCAGGTGCTTGGGCCTGTGCAAGGTGGAGGTGCAATTTCCCAACCTCACAGATCCTGAGGTCCACAGGGAAGCGAAGACTGAGAATCACAGATGAAGAGGCAGCTACAGCGAAGGGACTCCTTGGAGTTGTTCTGGTGGCCTCATCTTCTCCTGACTGCACAGCTCTTTCTGGAACAAGGCTACCATTTGGTGAACACTTTCTGGCTGCAAACTAGTAGCTGAGCAGGAGAATCCACAGAAATCAACACTGCTTCCAACAGCATTAACTTCCTCTCGGAATTTGAAATAGAACTCAGAAAGGCTAGCAAGGAATGGCACCACAGAGAGCGACTAGTACCTAGGTCCATCTCCTTCTTCCCCAAAACCCTGCAAAGCCTAGTCCCTGCAGAGAGGCTTCTAACAAGTTCTTATGATGGGCAGATGATGCCATAAATCTGCAACTCCCCTAGTGTCCCACAGGACAGAGTCCAATGGATCTCTGTCTCCTCTGCTTGTTGCACCAGAGGGGATAATTTGGACTTCTTTCCTTTTGTCAACCATAGTGACCCTCTCAGAAGCCACGTAAAGATATGGAGAGTATTTACTTTGGTAGCACTGTCCCCCTGTTTGCATAGAAAATGGCACTGGTGATGTCCAAAGCTCCCAGTGTTCACCCACTTATGCCTATCCCAGGTCTTGTCCCTGAATCACAAGGTGATCTGTTCCAAAAGACAATGAGCTAAATCCACAAAAAGGACTTAGGCTTTGCTGAGGGCAGGGGTTCTCAAACTTCATTGCACCATTACCCCCTTCTGACAACAAAAATTACTACATGACCCCAGGATGGGGGACCAAAGCCTGAGCCTGCCCGAGTCCCACCACCTCAGGTGGGGTGAGAGGGGGGCCCGAGCCCCACCACCTTGGGAGGGAGGGGGGCAAAGCCAAAGCCCCAGGGCTTCAGCCCAAGGCAGGGGGCCTGTAACATGACCCCCAGTCCCCAGGACTGAAGCCCTTGGGCTTGAGCCCCTGGCGGTGGGATTCAGGGTTCTGCTTCAGCCCCTGGCCCCATGTAGTCTAAGCTAGCCCTGGTGACCCCATTAAAAAGGGGTCCAACCCATTTTGGGGTCCTGACCAACAATTTGAGAACCGCTGGCCTAGGGAACTTTAATGGTGGAAACTGAGGCGCCAAGGGATTTTAGGCATAAACAGAATTAGGCAGCAGATGAGTGAGGTTTTGATGAACTCTGGTGCCTAAATGTTGGATTTAGAAGCTTAATGTGACAATTAGAACAAGTCTTTTTGTGGTTCTGGGCCAATGTTTATAAATACTGTTGTTCCCTTAAGGACTCCATAACCCCTGGAATTAAGCCAAAACACCCATAGCAATTGTGCTAGGGTCTATGCTGAGATAAGCAGATGCATCCTTTATCAGATATTAAGAGAGAAGAATATTAAAAATGCAGTGGGCTGTTCCACCTGTATCAAACAATTAGACTTGGATAACTCTGGGAAGCTGCAGTCTACACCTTTCACAAATAAGAACTATAAGGAAATTATGTGAAATAATACATCAGTTGTCCGCACCCATGATTAGGAGGACAATCATATAAATATATTAAACTTTTCATATTATGCAAATATCTTAACAAAATCTGAAAATAATCATAGAATCATAGATTCATAGAATTGTAGGACTGGAAGGGACATCGAGAGGTCTTCTAGTCCAGTCCCCTATACTCATGGCAGGACTAAGTATTCTAGGCCAGTCCTGACAGGTGTTTGTCTAACTTGCTCTTAAAAATCCTCTAATGATTCAGATTCCACAGACAATTTATTCCAGTGCTTAACTACCCTCACAGGAAGTTTTTCCTAATGTCCAACCTAAGCCACCCTTGCTGCAATTTAAGCTTCTTGTCCTATCATCAGAGGTTAAGGAGAAGAATTTTTCTCCCTCCTCCTTGTAACAACTTTTTATGTACTTGAAAACTGTTATCATGTCCCCTCTCAGTCTTCTCTTTTCCAGACCAAACAAGCCCAATTTTTTCAATCTTCCCTCATCCGTCATGTTTTCTAGACCTTTAATCGTTTTTAGAAGGAGTACTTGTGGCACCTTAGAGACTAACCAATTTATTTGAGCATGAGCTTTCGTGAGCTACAGCTCACTTCATTGGATGCATACCGTGGAAACTGCAGCAGACATTAGTTGCTCTTCTCTGGACTTTCTCCAATTTGTCCGTATCTTTCCTGAAATGTGGCACCCAGAACTGAACACAATACTTCAGTTGAGACCTAATCATCATAGAGTAGAGCGGAAGAATTACTTCTCGTGTCTTGCTTACAACACTCCTGCTAGCACATCCCAGAACAATGTTTGCTTTTTTGGCACCAGTGTTACACTGTTGACTCACATTTAGCTTGTGATCTGCTATGACCCCCAGATCCCCTCTTGCAGTACTTCTTCTTAGGCAGCCATTTCCCATTTTGCACGTGTGCAACTGACTGTTCCTTCCTAATGCAGTACTTTGCATTTGTCCTTGTTGAATTTCATCCTATTTACTTCAGACCATTTCTCCAGTTTGTCCAGTTCATTTTGAATTTTAATCCTCTCCTCCCAAGCACTTGCAACCCCTCCCAGCTTGGTATCATCTGCAAATGTTATAAGTGTGCTCGCTATGCCATTATTAAGGATACGATTCTGTCACAGAGGTCATGGATTCCATGACTTTCTGGGACCTCTGAGACTTCTTCTGGGGTAGGGCTAGAGAAACTGTTAGTACTGGGGCTGCCGGAGCAGCGGCCACCAAAACATCTGGCTAGCGGTCAGCCCCTGGTCTGTTGTTGCAGCAGCCAGCAGCTAGAGCAGCAGCCAGCCCCAGAGCAGTGGCCCCTGGAACATCTGGCTAGCAGTCAGCCCCAAGGCCACTGGAACAGCAGCCAGTGGCCAGCCCCAGGGATGCTGGAGCAGTGGCCCCCAGAAACCTGACCAGAGGTCAGCCCCAGGACTGCCGAACTGCTGACTGACAGCCTGCCGCCAGAGCAGCAGTCCTTGGCCCACTGGAGCAGCAGCCAGGGCTGGGTGAGCCTCTGCTGCAGGAGCAAGGGCAGGGCTGGAGCAGCTGCAAGCCCCAGCAGCGCTCTGTTTGACTTCCCCTCAGGGTACTTGTAGAAAAAGTCAGGGACAGGTGGCGGGCTTCCGTAAATTTCTGTTTATTGCCCGCCATCTGTCCCTGACTTTTACTAAAAATACCAACAACAGAATCTTAACCTTAGCCATTATCTAAATCATTGATGAAGATATTGAACAGAAATGGACACTTGATATGCCCTTCCAGTAAACCACTGATAACTACTCTCTGGGAATGATTTTCCAACCAATTCTGCACCAACCTTATAGTAGCTCCATCTGGTTGTATTTCCCTAGTTTGTTTATGAGGTTATGTGAGACAGTATCAAAAGCATTACTAAAGTCAAGATATACCACATCTACCACTTGTCCCTTATCCACGAGGCTTGTTAGAAATAGTTAGAAAGCTATTGAGTTGGTTTGACTTAATATGTCTTTCCCCCGAATTTTAACCTTTCCCATTTGACAAGGAGTAATGTCCCTCTCCATACCTTATGTTTCTAACACAGCTAAAGTAAACATTACTCCTTTTGTTTTCTTTCTACTTGTGCAACGACATAATCAAGGAACTCAACATAGCCCCGGGAAGAGCATTTGTTAGTTATCTGCCAAAGTTGTATTTATTTAATCTCTCTGCACTAGAGGAGTATTTTTAAAAATATTTTTAAGATAGTTAGAAAACTACAGGAAATCCCTCAACCAGATTATAACATTTTTAAGACAAGTGAAATTTAGAGCCTCAACTTCTGAGCACTGCCACTTAAAAAATTAGAAAAAGGAGAATGGGCATAGTGCTTCACTATAAGCTGTAACAACCTATGTTATGGGATTTTTCTTTTAAAAAAATCTATTTATTTATTAATATTTTTACTTAATGTGACTTTAGAGCATTAACTTTTAACATACTTCCTAGATTAAGCTTTTTAGCCCTTGGCCACAGTCACCCACAACTGCTAGAGACTAATTTACCCCGTGAGGACAGTGACACTGCTGATAAAATTGTTGCATAAAATCAATGTTTATTTTTTTGGACCCATTTTAACTCACTTGTGTTCCCTTGTACAGAAGTTTTCATGCCTGCAATTAGGCAATAATTGCATTAGGCAATTATTCTGAAATCCCAAAAGATCTAGATGGCTGCCCAGTTTGCAGTGTGATGTAATAGAAAATGGTCTATTTGGAATTTTTTATAACAAAAGGCAAAAAATACATATTTAAAAAGAAATATGTATATGCAGAATATACATATATCTTCTCTGTTATGTGGTGCAAAGGCAAGCAGTCTGTAGTAGCACATGGCTAAAACATGGTGCACACTTGGTGCATAAGATGAAAACAGGTAAAGGCAATGCTCCCCTAGTACAGCAGTAAAGCTGCAGTGCGCCAGCCCACATTAGTGGACATCCTGCAGGGTTTTACAATGGAGCAGGCAGACCCCGGCATCTAGAAGGAGCTGATTGCAGGCTTGACGTCTACGTCAGCATCAGCTTGCTCTGTTGCATCCTGCGAAGCTCACTCGCAGGGTCACAGCTACAAATCTGCTGGGAGGAAGCTAATGGTAGCACATCCAGAGAGCAGCAGTGAGGCCAGCGCTAGGAGAAGGGGGTTTACAACTGAGCACAGGCATGGATGATGAATAAATTAGCCCTATGCTCACAGGGTTTCTGACATTTTTACTCACAAACCCTGGGTCTATGTGTGAATTCCTGGCCATATTTACTGCCTCTTTTAGCAACCCATCAGTTGTATAGACAGAATAGGAAGATGTGGTGAATGACTCTGTTCTATGTAATTATCTATGCTCTGTATGTAGGATCTCAGAGGAAAGCACATGACATTTAGTTCGCATGAGGACCGGTACTTTTATTTAATATTTACTCCTTTCCAACACACCCTATTTTGCTTAATTTAAATAAATATAAATAAAAAACAGGCTTTAGTTTCCTTAAGTCCAAGTTCTAAGCAGGTTTCTAAAGTACAACCTTCAATACTTAAAGGCATATCCATGGGCACGTACAAAAAAAATCTGTATTTGCAATAAATACAAAAAAAGTTTGTTTTTCTGACAGAAGAGTTTTCTGGTGGAAAAGGAAGTTTTATCAAAATCTAAATGTTTCACAGGAATGTACCAATTTCAACAAAAATGTTGACTGGATAAAATCTACTTATTGTTTAGACTTTGTTTCAATACCATCGAGACATTTCTAGTTTATGAATTTGATTCATTTTGTTTCAACTATTTTATTTATATAATATATATTTAAATATCATAAGCCATTGACATTATCAAAATGATTCAACATTATTGAAATGAAATGTTTCTGTGGTTCTGATTAGAAATTTTGGAGAATTTTTGTCCCACAGGAAGTTTCAAAATTTTGGCTGTTTTGCTCTGTTTCAGAACAAAGCAACAAACAAAAATTCTAATTTCAGAATTTCCCATGAAACAGAAATTTGGTTTCCGACCAGCTCTAATTTGCATGAACAAGTGTGAACAAGTTGCATGAACAAGTTTGACAGGTAATTGTCCACAAGTATTGAGGATGCATTTTATCAGAGCTGCTGAAATTACGACCTTTTAGCAACCTGTAGTACACATGAAGTCAGCACAGGTTGAAGATGCTAGAACTGGGGAAGAAATTGGTCTTTGCAGAAAAGCCCATATTTCAAGAAAAGAATCTTGAAAATCTTTATTCAGATCAGGAAAAAAAATTACAGGTTTTTTTTCCTGAGCCAAATCAGCTTCACCCTGACAGCAAAGCCTGCCCAGCTTGATTTTAAAGGAAAATTCCAGTAATTACTTTCAATGCATTAGATAGATAAATATTGACTAGGACATGTTTTTAAAGAATTTTCAAACAGGCTTTTAATTGTCACTATTTCAGTTCTCCATTTAGTGAAGGGGGCCATGTTGTCTCTCTCAGCAAGGATTTCTACTCTAGACTCTTAAGTTCCCCTCCTGAGTAAAAATGCACAAGAGTGGAACACTTCCATGAAAAACTGCTGTGAGGGAGGGTGAGTAGCATCACTGTATCCTCCCTTGCACCACAATGCTAGTGGCAATGTAGGTGGGACAGAAGGTGTGGACACACAAGTTACTAAGGACCACACACCACTGATCCCTGAGAAGATGCTGAGAGGGTCATCCTCTATGTTCCTCTCAATCACCCCTGGCCCTGACAAGCTCTCTTGCTACACAGTCATTTATTCCTGGGGTACAGTTGCGTTTAGTCACTCTTCTGTGTGGAGAAGGGTGTACACAGAGCTGCAAGGAGGAGTTAATGGGCTCTGAGCAGCATTTTTTTTTAAATGCAGACATGAGGCCACATTAGGAGGAGAAACATGCGACTCACTACTCTCTGACCTTTCCCAGTTGTTCCCTAGCCATTCCCCCTTTTTTTGCCCAACAACCACACAGGGTTTCTGCAGACAGGACATTGGCAGCTACATGAAGGAACAACTCACAGAGCCTCACTTCCACTTCACACAGGCCCTAACCTCATTCTGCGGGATTAAGGTGTGGAGTATATAGCCCTTAGTGATAGAGCAGTGGTTTTCAACCTGTGGTCCGCAGACCCATGGGAGGCCGCCAACTATGTTTAAGGGGTCAGCGAAAGGTTGTCATTACCATAGAAGAAGGGTCTTCGACACTGTGGGTCTGCAGACTACGTCTAAGATTTCCAAAGGGGTTCACACCTCCATTTGAAATTTTGTAGGGGTCTGCAAATGAAAAAAGGTTGAAAACCACCATGATAGAGCATTGACCTTCCCAGCATGGTGTAATGATACAGCATAGGCCTGAAAGGGTCAATTTGCCCTCTTATAAATCAGAAAATTTAAAAGCTACTGTAATGCAAGCACTATGTATTTTTCAATAGTTAATTGAACAGTTGGTTTTGAACACTGAAAGGGGTCACCATTACCATTCTTTCCAACAATTAACCTTCAATAAGTCTAATTAGTTATTCTGAAGAGGAGTGGTCAAGAAGGTTATATTTGAATATGGTATAAATATTACCAGAGAAATATTGGTATTCTCTGAGGCCATGATTCTGCACAATTAAAGCCAACAAGAGCTTTGTCATTGACATAATAAATGTAAGATCAAGCTTTAAATGCCAGTTCCAAGCAAAAGGAAATAAACAGTTGCCCATTACAAACAAAGTTTTTTCCCACGTTACATATGACAGAGCTGAACTTTCTTTGGCACAACCGTAAATAGTTTGCATTGGTTTGCCATACAATCAAGTTGTTTTTTTCTTACTGTTAAAAGCATTTCCTTATTAAGGCTGCAAATAGGTTCTTGTCAACAGCAATGAAAGTGTCATCAAAGAATCACAATATACAAGAAATTTCCTTCATCGGCAAGCAATGATAACATTGTTAGTACAACTTGGAGAAAACACAAAGCAGAAAACACATTTCCCATGAGTATTTGTGTCTGGACAGCATTGTAAAATCATAAAATAAAATAATAATAATTCCTAAGAATGCTTGAACTGAAAGCAAGGTAAACAATCTGACTGAAATGCTAAACTAATTAGACTTACAGAAGATAATAAGATGTCTCTGACACGATGTTGCTTGGATTTAATCATTTGAGACATTAATATTAAAATGCAATTGTTATGAGCTAAGCCCAATGGTTTTAAAGTAATATTTAATTAAACCTACATTATTGACTTATTTATTATTATTATTATTTTAAAGAGATGAGAATGGAGAGCAAAGGATATTCCAAAATTCTAAAGAACCTACAAGCAAAATAATCTCAAAGCAGAGTTCAGACTCCGTCATAGTCAGGCAAGAGACTGGCTGTTAATATTTCATGCTGTTTTCTTGATTTATTATGTTAAGTGACATTCTCAGTAGTTTTTCTTTTGACTTTGAAGGGCAGTATATTACATATTCCCAACAAAGAAAACAGTGATGAATATGCAAGAGAAATCTGGAATTTAAACAAGATAGAATGTTCAATAAGCTCCTCATGCTTACTTTTATGACAATATCTAATAAATGTTAAATTTAAACAACACATTCAAACGCAAAATCGTAGTATCTCAGGAAGGCAAGAACTGAGCGTAAAGGACACTTTTAAAAATAAATATATATTTATTCTTCTGTTACCTCCAGGAAATAACAGAGATATCATTATTAGTCAATCTAGAAAGTGTTCTGATTACCCATCAAAATTTAATTTGATAAGACAGTAAAGTACCACATCAGAAATTGTATAATTTCTGCATAAGTGATTTTCTCTCCCTAGCTCCTGTTCTTACAGTCTCTGTCCAGCAGGATGAGTTTATAGGGGACATAGTAGCTTCTCCAAAGAATATTAAAACATGTGAGACTGCACACTGGCTGGGCTTGTTTTAGTTTTTTTAAGAGAAACTAAGGAATTCATCTGATGCTCCTCCTGCAACTATCCACAGCCTGTCAGACAGCTTCTGTTCAATCTACATGCCCCACTAATTATGCTAGTACGACTCACACCTTCATCTGACATTGGCAGGGGCACAGAGAAAGAAGGAGTGCAAAGTGGAGGCAAGTCTAACAGACCAGAGTAGGGATAAGGGAGAAACAAAAGGGGAAAGAACAACAGGCTTGAGGGGAAAAAAATCAGTGGGGTTATTTTATGCACACTCTACCCTGTGTACAGCATTCTATCATGAAACTGCCTCCAACAATGAATAGTAAATCGAACTTCTTTGGACTCATCATGGGAAACAGGGGATACGATTACTTCAGTCATTTCCACTACTGAAAAAGCTGTTGCTTCCACATCTTCTGCCCATACTGAATTGCATTTAACCTTTATGACCCATGAACTTGGAAGAATGGGGAAGGCCCACACCAGGTGCAGGAGCATAGCACTTCGGCTCAGGTGGCCCTGAAGGTAGGAAGAGCCCAACCGCATCCCTCCAATGGTAGAATTCATAGGGAGCTCTGTGAAGAGAACTTTGTGATTATGTCCCTTCCCGCATAACAGCAATGCAGGAGCGGATGATTTGCTGCCATTGCCCAAGTTGATAGGGAGTTTTTCCTCACATAAGGACTACAGAACCAGACATGTGGAGGCAGAAAGATAATTTACATGCCACATGTTAAAGTCTAATTATGCTTAAATTGAAAAAATTGTTCAAAATTATAACATTCCATCCATGTACGAATGTGAGCCACAAACTGGAGAAAGTGGGTAAGTGGCTGAGTTATGGGGTGAGTGCTGGTCATGTTACTTAAAGCTACTTAGGCCCAGCTTCAACCAATATACCGCATTCATTTCAAGATTTCAACATCTTTAGAAAGGAATCTAGGAATTGTCATATTGGCTCACACCAGTAATTCAACCAGTCACATCCTGTCATAGCCAGTGGACATTACATGTGCTTTAAAGTAAGATTCAAGAAACCCAACAATTATGAAATAACTTACCATCTGGAGAAGTTTCTTCCAAAATCAGGTAATTTGTGGTAGTTTGACATGCGAGGGTTGATACACCTTATTATTTCATATTCTCTTGCTAATGTATCTGTGAATGTTCTTGTTCATGTACTTACCATTCATTTATTATTATATTCTTATGCAATCGTTTTTAATCTTTCTAAGATCTTTGCCTCAATAACAATTTATGGCAATGAGTTTCAGAGGTTAACTATACACTCTGTGGAACTTTTCTGTTCTTTTTAATATGCACTTCTTTTCATATGGGCATTTCACACACTTTTTTTTCTGGCTCCTTTTGATATGCTTTCCATGTACCTGGCAAGTTTTTACTCCACATTCTAATGCTAGTGAAACAACAGAGAAACAAACTGACAATCTTTGCCAATCTAAATTAACCAAGTTTGGCCCAAGACAGATGTTTACAATATCACGAGCATATTTGTACCAAGTATACACATACTATAGCTTTAAATAAATAGCAAGCTATACAAACTTTGTTCATTTTATTGCATTCTACAGTAAATGAGAAATAATCTCCTCAAAAAGGAAATGTACAATTTTTGAGAGCCTCTTATATATTATCACTGAACCCTATTGTCATTAAAATTTGCTATCTGGTAACTGTGAGGAATTAAAAAGGTACAAAGAACACTGCATCAGCCTACAAATTTTCATCCAAACCAACAGAGAATAATTTTGGAATTATTGTTTTTTCTTAATCAAGCATAGAGGAACAAAGTAGGTTATATGCATTATATTATGAGGCTTTTCCATATTCACAAGATAATTAGTACACAGAAATCTCACTGAAGCTTCAGGGGTGGTTTCCAAAAGGTAACAAGAGAATTTCAAATAATTCATGAAAAAGGGGAAGACAGAGAGTGAAGTCAACAGCAGTTTTGATTGAGTAAACAGGATTTGAGCCTTTATCTTTAGAAAGTACATTTATTGGTGTTACAGTTTTCATGGTACACTTAAAATGAAAATTGAGGACAACGCTTGGCCTATGCGTTAAATTAATGCAGGCTCCAGTATAAAGATCTAAATTCTTCAACAGCACATCCACTCGCCCTTGGAAAAGACCTTTGCATTTATCAACATAGTCTTTGTTCCACAAGCCAACTTGTGCAACAGAGGATTGGTAGCCTCCAGGGAAACCACAATCCTCTTGGCATATTATGCCTATATATTTTATACGTACTGCAAGGTGCAACATAGAGAAAAAGGGACAAATGACTGTATAAATGTTTGAGGGTTTCATACAAATGTTACCTGCTGGTTTATGTTTCCTTTTACATTAAATCTACACAGTTTCGTACACATTTTCCCTTCTGTTTTTGTTGTTATCTTCAGTGCAATTTAGAAAATTATTTAGGATGATACTGGTACTGTGCGCTAAGTTTAGGGTATTTTTTAATTTAGATTTTTTTATCCAATCCTATTACTACTACCAATTCATGTCTCTGTTTCAAATGTTCTTGTTTTTCAATTGCCTCTATTTATAACATTCTTTCTTCTGCATAGGCAATGATACTTACCAACTACTTAGTACTTTAATTAGATCAAATAAAGCACAGCAGTCATGTTCATCTTTTTATTTTACTTGATTTAAAATATTTCAATTTTTAGATAACTTTCTTCTCTTTATTTCAAGCTTTATTCACATTTTTCATTTGATTGAAAACATTTTATTCAAAGTATAATTTTCTGATGTGCTTTCAAATCAAAATTCTTTTATTAGGGCAATCTTGTACGATTTCTCATAAAAGTAAATTGCCCTGTTTCAGCTTTAGTAGAGATATTAAATACTCATAAGTTATGCAGTCAGCAGTATTTAGACAGAGCATGCATTCTGCATTGTACAACTAAGAACCCAGTTTTATTTAAAGGCACTGTAAACTGGACTTTGCCCCCCAAATTAGGTTTTGTTTACAAAAGGGAGAGGGGATGGGTTGGGTCTTGATGACATAGGGCGACCAGATAACAAGTGTGAAAAATCGGGACGGGGTGAGGGGTAATTGGCACTTATGTAAGAAAAAGCCCCAAATATCATGACTGTCCCTATAAAATCAGGACATCTGGGCACCCTACGATGACATGTAATATGAACATGTTCATAGGGAGAGGGGATTACATTCAGAGAAAACTAAGGTTGGCAGTGTTTTGTTTTTTAAAAAGCATTCCCTTGCAGTGATGTGAACACAAACAATACCATGGCCTTGTACATGTGAACCAGAATACAGTGTAGATTATAAACAAAAGTGAAATGGCCCTATCTAGTTTCATACAATTTTCCACATAGAGTGAAATGCAAAATAAGTGAACAAAACAGCATGAAAAGATGAAACATACGTTAGATTTTTTTTTTTTATAGTAATTCCAGCTGGTTGGAAAGTTGTGATGAAAAACAAATGAAGTTTCTCAAAAAAAATTTTTTTTGTTTGCAATTTCCCCTTTATCCCCATCCTTTTTTCTGACTAGCTGTATTATTAATGGGTGTATTATTCCATATGTAGGAACACCCATGTTGGGACAGGGTGTGAGTTTCATCCTGGAGTTTCCTTCTTATTGTTGTGTCAGAGGCGCAGGTGTTTACTTCCACTCTCCCGCTGATCTTGGCCTGCAGAGGCCCACTATCTTCACACAGTGGCTATGATTGCCTCCTAACCCCAGCAGTTAGCTGCTAATTGTAGTCTTCTCTGTAGCTACTAGCAGCACAGGAGGAATTGACCCAATGGGAGTTAATGCTGATCAGATATTTGCAGGAAAACTTGTCATGAAATGGCTGCTCCCCTCATCCAGCTCCTTCAATCTACAAATCCTCATGGAGCCCTGTCTGACTCCCAGGCTGTAGTCACACAGAGGTAGGCCTGTGCAGGGACAGGCGAAAACATACAGTGGTAATGATTCCTACCATGCCACTCCCTCAGCAGCTTCTGTTAGGCTTGGATGTAAAAGTAGAGAGATAAACTCAGCCCAGGATTTTTATGATGGCAGCACAAACTCAAATAAATTAATTCCAGAAAACATCAAGCTAGAGGAGAAAGAATAGATTCAACACATTTAGGACTAAAACTAGGTAATTATTTCCTTTAGAATCGTGGCAGGGGTAGGCTACATCCATAATGAACAGTAGCCACATCAGAAACACGTTACTGGATGTGCTACGGTTGCCAAGCCTCCAGGATTGTCCTGGAGTCTCCAGGAATTTAATTAAAGATGTCATGTGATGAAACCTCCAGGAATGCATCCAACCAAAAATTGGCAACCCTAGATGTGCCTACCCTTTTTAGACTGGAGGTTGGTTAAAGATATTATGTAACTTATTAGTAAATTACTTATGGTATGTTGAAACCAACAAAGCCTTTATGATGCCTACTACTATTTTATACAGCACTTTCTCCACAAATTGTTACTTAAAAAAAAAAAAAAAAGCTTACTACACAACTAAAATCCTTTGAGTCAAAGTCTGCACCTCTAATTCATGCAAAACTCCTACAGAAAGGTCTCCAGGATTTTGCCCTTTATCTTTAGCAGCACATTTATCAGGCATAAGGTTTTCATAGTACACTGAAAATGGCAATCAGGGCAGAGGCTGTGGCTCAGCATTGGCAGCTGAGAGAGATATGTCACCACCAACGCACCACATCACATCAAAGTAAGCAGGAGAACCTGTTAGGAAGCCAAAGAATAGTGGAAAAGGCACTTAAATATTAGCAAAACACTTCCCAAGCGTACCATTTTGTTTTGTTTTTAAGCACGCCAGCCAGAGTACGGGTGATGGATTCATTATTAAGGAAAAATAAATTTTTGTTGCCAAAAAATTGCTTTTCTTTTTTCTTTAACTCAAACCTTGCTGTTGCCCTCCAGCAGTTGAACTTCTACTCCCCTTCTGCACAAAAATGTGGCCAGTTTCATTTGTATGTGAATAATTCTCACAGAGTTATATTGGTAGTTTGCAAGTCTATTGGAAAACCACCTCGTAAACCCAAAATATGGGTCATAGGAGCATGGTAACAAACTCCAGCACCAGAAAATAGAACTGAACTGCAAAAACAAACAAGAGGCCAGTGCTGACAGATCAAAAACAGAGATCTGGACTATTTTTAATAATAATGCCTGCTAAGAATAATAGAGCATTCCCCAAAAAATATCTGATGAGAAAACAGAAGTTTAACATCATTGCTTTGTACAGTCAAGAGTCCACATGATCCTTTCAAAAACAATGCAACATGTAAAAATACTTGGTGGAAATAAAAATGCAAGTACCAGAAACATCTTGCTTTCAAAGCTGCCAAAGAATCAGTTACTGGAGGTATAATAATCTTATCCGAAAGTAATAAATGCACACAATAAAGACATAACAGATGTCCCATCTAACAGGGGTAGGATTCTACTGCACTATGAAGATGGTAAACATGAAGCATCATGCTGTCCATCTTAAGAAAATATAAACCTCTTCCTCACCCCCTGAAATGTTCAGGCTCTTACCATCCTTTACGACAATCAGTGGCATTGAAATTAGTTTTATAATCCCACCTCCTGCATATCATCTTTTTTTAAAAAAAAAAAAAAAAGGTCAGATTCTCAGTTCCCTCCAATGAACAAGTTAAAGGGGCTTTAAAGGCAGCAGGATACCCCAGCAACAGGGGTCTCCCGAGCCAGTGGCAGAAGCAATGCAACAACCTAATAGCAGCATCCGGCATGGAATGCATGGCAGGAGTGAAACAGTGCTCTGGTTAGCCTTGGCTGTTCACAATCCTTAGCAGGTCACAGGAAACCCAGGCACAAGTTAAAAGCAGCCGTAAAGCTGCTCTGAGTTCCACTGGGGGCCAAGAAGCATCTCAGCAAGGTCTCACAAACCAGAGGGTGCAGAGGTGGCTTAAAAGCCACCTTTCTTCCTCTCCTCTCCATTCCTGTGCTGAGTGAATATCAGCTGGAATGGAGAATTACTCCCAATGTGTATATGAAGCTACCAAATTCTAAGTAGTATTAGGTCTCCATTGCCCAATAATGGAATTTCCTAAGTAGAGAAATCTTCCTACATGGTTAGGACTTCTGAATAATGCCCTATGAGCAATTAACCAAACTCAAAGGAAAGGTAGCTTGAGCGTCTACCACTGGTTTTGGAAAGGCTTTTCCTGGAAATATCAGCTGCTGAGCAGATAATTTCTCCTCCCCAAAATTTACTAAAACAAAAACCTGACAAATATTGTAAGGGTGCAGCTTGATAACAAAAAGTCTGACAATTATAAAGTATTTTATTCAGTGCACATGTGGTGAAGAACAATGAAAATAATCCTGCAGAATATATACAATTTTATCTATTTGATCATTTGAAAGGCTTCATCAAGGCAGTCAACCCAGCTGGAAAAAAATCAGACAGAAGAAGGACCACAGAGAAAGACAGATGCTGCATCTGAGCTTAGCATTCCTAAGTAAATAAATAACAAAAACAAAACAAAAAAGATTCTGACACAGTTCCAAACTTTACACAACAATAACTTAACAAAAGACCATTTATTCTGTCGGTCTCTCTTTTCGTTCTTTTGTTTTGTGTTGTTTGATATAAGTAGATGCTAATTTTTTGCTTTTTAATAAATTGTACAATAAGTGGTGGTGAATTAACCCATGCAATTTAGCACCATTTGTCAATTCTTGTGTCAGTTGTTCAGAAATTCAGGAAACAATTGTTTAAATAAAAGAGAACCAATATAGGGCTTAGCAACCAAAGAATAACAACAGCAGACTGATGTTTATTTATATTTCATGAGTAACCATTTCTTGACTCGTCTCTAACTTTTTCAAAACTCTTTCTATTTAATTTGTAAACTCATACCTCATTCCCTTTCAGATTAAGGCTTTTATCATTTCATTTCAAAACACATGGCATCTTTAGGACTCCTCACGTCCTTGATGCTTTGAATTTTTTATGTACCACATACCATGTAAAGGCTCTGTATTTTCAGAATTGAGATGAATTCCTTTATGCAATGACTGTTTAAGAGAGATGGGTAGAATTTCTGCCATTTTTAACGCACCTGATGACTGTCACGCTTGTCTTTAGTGCATTGATCAAGAGCTGCAGTTCATAGCAAAGACTTAATGAGAATTTTTCTCCCTTGAAGAATCTGTTTCTTTCAAGAAAAATCTACAGCTGATATGTGCATTTCTAAATTTTTTATTTATTTATTTTAACGATAAAGAAAAGCCTGTTTATACTAGGGAGAGAGGTTCTACAAACTACTGGTTGGAATGCCTTGAGCTTGCAGCTTCAGTACAGTACCTTACTTCTAAACACGACAGCCATGCTCAACATTTTACAAAAGCTGGTCATACCAGTTGGCTGTGATGGCTGGGAGGGCCTTAGGTCCAGCTGAATCTGTACAGTTTTCAACAGATTTCTCCACCATGTAGCTGGAAAACTACGAATACTGCAGCTCTACTGGTTCAACTGGTCTTTTTATCCTTACCCCACACTAGAGTGCCTCACATTTCCCAGAGTGCACTTGTGTAAGCATGACTGCATGTGAACATGCCAAAGTGGTTGTCAAAGGCGTTGCTGTGTGGATGAGCTAAACCATTGTAAGGACAAATGAGACAACTACCCATTTCAGGCAATGATCTCTTCATTTGGTCTCCACTCATGAAATGAGATCTGAAATCATGGACTCCTATGAGCCATTGAGACTCCATGTGGGCATAGGGTTTTGCACTAGAGCGTCCCATTTTGGAATGAGGCTTTAGTGTCAGTACATACTAACTGGAGAAGAAAACTGACAACCTTATTAGAGAATTCAAGAAAGCCCATATGTTTTGTACACATTATGCATTAAAAATAGAAAACAATTATATTTAATCCCTCCTAGTAAAATATTTTCCCTGGAGCATGTGCTGCAATTCCTTTTTACTCTCCACTGCAAACTTCAAACATTCATAAGCCATAAATCAACTCCTCCTTCCCCAAAAAATTCATCAGAGCAACTTAAAAATGATAAGATTTTAAAAAAATAATACATTGCAGGGGTTTTTGGTCCGTCCTGATTTTTGAGCCATATACCTCTAATTTTTGGAGTGATCATTTCAGTTCAAAATTCAACCTTGAATGCACAAACAAGACCACGCACCACACTGTTAATAGTCCAGAGCAGAACTCTACTTAACCTCGCCTTATCTCTTGTAGGAGGGTAGCTGCCATTCTCGCTGAATGCTCATCACTACCTTGTTGCCCGCTCCCTGAGGAGGTACTAGCCCATTGGGGGCCCTAAGCAGAAATATTAGGGGGGTCCCACACAACACATACTATAAAAGTGAATAAGGGGCCCCCTTGAGCTGCTCAGGGCCCTAAACAGTTGCTTAGTCTGCTTAATGCCAAGCCCCAGCACTGCCTACTCCTCTCCTCCTTCTCTGCCTCGTTCACATTCTCCCTGCTATCCCCTATGCCCTACTGTCTCCTATCTGTTCCCTACATTCATGTGGCCACATTATTGTGCCTCCATCTATAGCACCCCCGACTCCTGTCGCTCCTTCAGTGTCCTCCTGCGCTCAACATTTCCCTGTTCTTCCAACAGTTTCTGTTCTACCATTATATTCTCCTGTCTCCACACACTTTCCCCATACACTCTCCTAACCACAAAACCCAGGAGGCAAGTAGCTTCCTGGTGTGCAGCTAGGTCGCAGTCCCACTGGAAGCAATAGGCAATGGCGATTATTATTACGAGGGCAGCCTCGCTTCCCCATGCCAATGTTGTAGGGAAATGGTGACCGTCTTGATCGAAGGCAGCCTGTGGTTGCTAGGGTTGCCAACTTCCTAATCACACAAAACCAAACACGATAGCCCCTCCCCTTCCCCAAGACCCACTTCTTGCCCCAACCCCTTCCCTGAGGTCCTGCCCCCGCTCACTACATTTCCCCTCCCTCAGTGGCTCACTCTCCCTCCATCACTTTCACTGGGCAGGGGGTTAGGTGCAGGGGGGATGAGGGCTCTGTTTGGGGGTGTGGGCTCTGGGGCAGCTGGGTATGAGGGTTTTGGGGTGCAGGAGGGGGCTCCAAGCTGGGGGGTGGGGCCGAGGGATTTGGAGTGTGGGAGGAGGTGTGGCTTGAGGCAGGGGGTTGGGGTGTAGGAAGGAGTATGGGTTCTAGGCTGGGGTGGGGCCGGGGATGAGGGGTTCAGGGTGTGGGAGGGGGCTCTGGGCTGGGGCATGGGGTTTGGGTGTGGGGTGGGTTAGGACTCCTGCTGGGGGTGCAGGCTGTGGGGTGGGGCCAGGGATGAGAGGTTTGGGGTATAGGAGGGGGCTCTGGGTTTCGGGGGGCTCAGGGCTGGGGCTCAGGGTTGGGGCACGGGTTTCCCTAGAGTGGTTCCCAGTCAGCGGCACTAAAGCAGGCTAGTCCCTACCTGTCCTGGCTCCACACTGCACTGCACCCTGGATGGGTCAGTAGCAGGTCCGGCTCCGAGTTGTGGGGGCCAGGAGGCTTCACACGTTGCTCTCGCCCACAGGCACCGCCCCGCCACCTCCCATTGGCCATGGTTCCCAGCCAATTGGAGTGCAGAGCCGGGGCGGGGGCAGCGCATGGAACCCTGTGGCCCACCCGCCTAGGAGCCAGACCTGCTTCCGGGGTGCAGTGCAGTTCCAGGACAGGTAGGGATTAGCCTGCCTTAGCCCTGCAGCACCATCGACTGAACTTTTAAGGCCTGGTAGGCGGACCTGTCCGGAGCCGCCAGGGTCCCTTTTCAACCAGGCATTCCAGTCGAAAACCAGATACCTGGCAAACCTAGTGGTTGCAGTCCCATTCAAAGTAACGGAAGTGATGGCCATCTTGAATTGAACCCACATTTTGCAAGTTTAGTGCCCACAACTGGTAGATCATGAGAATTTAACACAAAATCAAATCAAATATCACAAGACTCAGTAACTTCATTCACTTTTATTTAGTCAATATCTTAATAAATAGCAAATATGTCAAAACACTTGATTTACAGAGTTATATCAGACTTTTCATGTACATTTCTCAGACTTTCTAAACACATTCCAATATCTAATTATCTAATAACCTAAAATATCTAAAAGGGAAGAAAAAACAAGTAATAATAAAAAAGCCTGAAAAATTAATATCTCTATTAAATCAAATGTGGAGTTAACACTTCAGACTAAGTATGACCATTAAACATTATATATATAATCTGGTCTTCTTAATATAAACTATGGTGCCCAATCCTATACTCTTTACTCAGGCAAAAATCCCAC
Source organism: Eretmochelys imbricata (assembly GCF_965152235.1). Taxonomy (NCBI): domain Eukaryota; kingdom Metazoa; phylum Chordata; order Testudines; family Cheloniidae; genus Eretmochelys; species Eretmochelys imbricata. The sequence goes on along the minus strand of NC_135573.1, from coordinate 204,033,304 downwards.
TAATTTGCAGAATCAGCCCCATAAGTGACTATATTGCAATTTCTAGGCACAATGGGAGATGGTAGCAACATTTAAATTAGCTAAAGACAATTCTCATCTTATGTTTCAGTTTTTGTTGTAATTTAATGTCACTTCTTCCATTTGTGGGTTCAAAACAGGCTTTATGCTGCTCAATAACTTTGGGAGCGGGGGTTATCTCAAAACTACACACATCAGAGGAAGACAAGATTTGAAACCATAGATGTCTTGTATTGCATTGGAGAAGCCATTTTACTTTTGACCATAACACTGCAACTGCCTATGTACCCAATGCTGTGGTCCTTATGTAATGCCGACAGACCCCCGGTCATCGTCGCACAGGATCAAACTGGGGATCTCTGGAGCTTAGTGCATGAGCCTCTACAGCATGAGCTAAAAGCCAACTGGCTGTAGAGCAGACTCATTTAACACACACACACTCTCCCTCTCCCTCTCCCCCTCTCTCGTCTCAGTGCCACTAGATGGGACAGACCACCACACAGGAGGTATGTGGGTTACACTTACACAAGCAGAACTCTCAGAGAAGTCAACAGGAAGTTTTCCAGAATGACTGCAGAGTCACTTAAATACTTCCTTTTTATTACTAAAATGGTGGAGTTCCTTATTTGTCCATGGAGTAAAAAAAAAAATCTTTTTTGCTTACTATTCCTGTATCTCTAGTTGCTTGACTGTGGCTGTATGTAGATTGTTACAGGTAGGATTATTTTGATCCTATGCCTTTCTGTTATAGTAACAAGGTCTGGTGTCAGCATGATGACACCAAACCACATGCAGCCTATGATTCAAGACTAAACTGTTCACCCACACACTCAAAAGCAATTATGCTTTTTCCTCATGGGCCTGTCATGCGTAACTGCTAACGGTACAAGTTGTTTTTCTCATGGAGAGGTTTTTACTTCCCCTGTAGTTGGTGGGCTTACAATGCAAACTAAAAAGAAATGAGTTATATTTCCTCCAGGGTTTTCTTTCAGTACGATTAAGAAAAGTGACTTCTTAGTCAAGAGCTAGGTGACACCAAGATTTCCTGTTTTCTCTCAGCAGGGAGGCTGTCACCACTCAATATTAATTGATTTTAACCTTCCATCCATCATGCTACAGTTGCACAAATTTCCAGTCAAAGATCAACTGTTGTTCTCAAAGTAAACTATTCAGAACTTCTCAATTAAAATTAAGTGTTGCATATATTTTTATGGTGTCTGTTACTTGACAAGTTAAGGGATATTTTCTCTAAATATGCAGTTAAAAATTATGGAAAACCCCCCTAAAATTTTACCTCAGGGTTCCTTCCCACTTACCCCAGCACCATCATAAAGCCATTATGGTTTCATTATTTAATCCATAACAAATGACAAGCAACTCTGGGGCCTGATTCTACTCCAATTTAAATCAGTGGAAATCTTGCCACTAATTTGAATAGAAAAAGGATCAGGCCCTTCTGGCTTGTAGCTGTTGAGAAATTTTCGCCATTCAATCACAAACAAAGCCTTTGCACTTGACAGCTGATAAAACCAATTCCTTGATTTAGCAGATAGAAACCAGGAGAAGACTTAGACCTATGTGACCAGAAAGCTCTCCACAGTCCAAGTGCTTTGCAAGGCATCGAAACACTGATCTCTAATACATACGCCATAAGTTTACATACACCATAAGTGTATATTCATAAACTGCATATTTACACGTGTCCTTTATGAGCAATTGTTAGGTTCACAAGAAATCACCAAATCATAGCTAGGTTTTCATCTACCCTGTTGTGGATCCTATTACAACATGGCATTTCCCCAGAGCAGTTTGGTCTTGAGTGCACAGGCAAGACTGATGGCTATTTTAAAAATTTCAGGGCATTTGCATGTTATTAATAAGACCTCAGTACAGAAATTTTGTAGCATACTGAGTTATAAAGCCAGTCTGACCTACTCCTTACTTTAGATCTATTGATGAACATGCATTTGGGCAAGACCATGGCCAGGTAGGTAAAATACAGGACTCGGTATCAGATTAGGATTCTATTCCTAGCTCTGCCTCACATATAACTTTAGATAAGGCACTCAAGTTCTATATGCCTCAGTTTCCTCATCTGTTACATGAGATTAATCTTTCTCTACCTCATTAGGATGTTGAGATTAATTGATGTTTATAAGGTGTTTGGAGATCCTTGCATGAAAAGTATTATTTAACATTTTGTTTTACAAGAGAAGGCAAAATGATTAAATCATCTGAGACACATGCTGTTGGAATACTTAGCATATATCATCAGTAAAATATACCTTGTCAAGAGGTATGAGGCTGCAAACAAGAAACTACCTAAAAAAACAATTTTTTGAGTCTATCATACTGTAGCTGTATACACAAAAAGTATGGGAAGCAAGTTTCTATTTAAAAACTAGAATGTAGTTGATATACTTTCCCAAGCTATTAAACTTTAGTTAAAAGCCAAACAGGGTAAAGAAATCTGAAGTTCTACCTACCAATTATACCAATTATTTTTAATAAACGCAATAAATCTGCAGCATATAACACTAACATGTTTAATGTTCTTTTTATGTCATATTACATATAAAAATGGTTTCTATGCCTTGGAGAAAACATTTTATGCATTGCTGTAGTCTGATAATTGGGTTTTGCTTTGACCTATAGTGGCGAGCAATTTTACTGCAAATTGCTTTGAGCAGCTGTAATTCATTTGAGGAAATGCTGATGCGCTTATCAGAAGACAAAAAGTAGAATATTTGCTTTCATATTTTATTGTGATTCTATTACTGGAGAGGGAGTAACGCCCTTATCCTGCAAACATATGTGCTTAATTTTGCACATGTATGTAGTCCAATTGAAATCAATGTGAGCAGATGCATGAACAAAGTTGAGGCCACATGTAAGTGTTTGCAGGATCAGTGCCTAGAGCAATACAACATTTAAATTCAGATATATGAGTGATAAAAATTTTCAGACAAGTAATCCATCATCCCCTTCTCCTTCCCATCTTACTGCTCTCAATCTGTGGATTTCATCTTTCCATATTTATCTGCTAGGAAGCCAGGTTTATGAGAAGTAAGTTCCTTTATAATTTATCTGTGTTTTATATATGGTGCATGATCTCATTGTAGCCAATGCGCAAAGATCTCTGAACTAATAATATTTTACCATGCTAACTTCATTTAATCACTCTCAGGAACAAAATGGTGGTAACCTACCTGGTCAAGTGGAAATACAAAACTAGAATACTGATTTCCTTTAGACACCTCTGCTTACAAAATGAAAGGAGGTAATTAAATAACTTCAAATGGGAAAAAAATTGCTTTTACCAGTCTTAAATCAAATAAAAACACCTGCAAATGCAGTATTTTTTAAAATGTACAGCCACATACTCTAATACAATTTTTAAAATGAATTGTGAAAGGAAACAGAAGGCAGAGACCAGGCACAAGCAACTGTTTAATGTAATATCAAAATCACTGCTAGAAAGGGAAGGTAATCAATGAAGTAAATAGCAAATGTGATATCCTGCAGAAAATAGAAATTTGTCGATGAAAACTTGCATCTTTTTCAGTACATGAGGTGTCCAAAACCCAGCTATGAATACAATTAGATTCCCCCCAGTGAGATTGTGATCAGTTAAACTAAGTACCTTGTTGAGACAATAACTGAAATATGATACTAATTTAAGTATATTTCAATAGTAAATGTTCACTTAACTTTTGATTTTACAACATAAAATATGACCTCATAAAAGGCTCATCTATACCATAATGGTGTGTTTTGATTAAAAAAAACCACACTGACTTCAATAAATCTGAAACAACTGTTGTTTGAACAATATAATTGAACACCAAAAATGTTACTTGTCTCATGTCCAACAGTGTGTCACATATTTTAAAGATATATACAAAGATATAATCTATTCAGAGAATGGACCTAATCTAAGACCCCAGTTCTGCAAAGACATATGCATGTACTTTAATTTGCACACTACGAGTAAAGAACTGGGAATATAATCTTAAGAAGACAATACAGAAAAAGAAGTGGGGATGGATGTAACTCAAAAGTTCTCTTTTTCTAACCTTTATCTCTTTGCTTTTTTTTTTTTATTCTGCTCTCTTTTACTATAAAGATGCTATCTGTTACACTAAGGAATTCCTTACCATACAAACACACACAAGAAAAGAATCAGTTAAACAATATGCAAAACTAAATCAATTTCTGACATCCTCTTTTGAATACAGGCTTTGCAGCAGTGTGTTTATAAAGGGACTGATCCTGCAGACAGACCCATGGACATTCTTGTATATCTCCTGTTTCAGGACTTTTGCACACAAGACCTAGCATGTGAACCTGCTAACCAAGGGACCAAGTGTAGGAGGATGGATGGTTTTGTGGCTAAGACACTTAACCCGGACGCAGGAAATCTGGGTTCTGTTACAGAGCTCTTGTGTGGCTATTTGCAAATCACACCATCATTCTGTGCCTCAGTTCCCCATCCGTAAAGTGAGGATAACAACATCTCCAAACCTCAGAGTGTTAGGAGCAGGGCTTAAATTCAGTCAGAGCCACCCTGCTGGTGCACCCCGCTAGGCTGAAACCCCGAGCCCCAGGGCTCCAGAAAATACTTGGGGAGAATTTAAGCCCTAGTTAGGAAGATACATCTAGTAAAGATTCTGAGGCACTCAGATATGGTGGTGATGAGTGACATAGAAAAGACTATAAAACAAATGTCCCCACTATTAATTCATTTCCACTAGCTCCACAGTATGCAATATATCACAGTAAGATTGCTTAGAAAATCAAAGTACAGATATGAAGGCTCTCAGAATTTCAAAATGAGCTACTTGACTTGATTTTGTATTTATTTACTTCAATTTCAACACACAAATATAAAAAGAATGCCTAACCCAGCCTCTTGATGTTCTTGACAAATAACTAGAAACGCATTCCAATTAAGACAGAAGCAGCTGTAAAAATTCAACATCCCTTTTCCAGCAAAAGAAACTAGACCACAAAGCCAAAATTTCTCTATCCCACGTCCCCAAACTCCATTTCACTCAAATTCACATTCCTACTCAACCACCCCCTCCAAATCTTCAACTTTCTCCAAATGCCTGGCCAAACAGAAGGGCTTTGCAGCATGGAGGATAGGTCGATCAATAGCTTTTAATCAAGATGATCACAGATGCAATGCCATGCACTGGGAGTCCCTAAACATCTGACTGCCACAAGCTGGTACTGGACGGGTGGGGATGGATCATGTGATAATTGCCCTGTTCCGTTCCTTCTCTCTGAAGCATCTGGCATTGACCATTGTCAGAAGACAGGATACTGGGCTAGATAGACCACTTATCTGACCCAGCCTGGCCATTCTTATGTTCTTATGCCCTAAAGGTTAAACAATTCATGCTATTTTGGATGAAAAGTGAGTTTTAAAGTCAAGAGGCTCTCAAGGAGAACATCTTGCCAGCAATGCCCGCTCTCACATAAGTGACTTGCAGCTTGAGCTTCTACACTGACAGAGTTGCACCAGGAAAGAAGTGATCTCTCAAACAGACAGGTCCCTAGTCATTTAGCACTTTATAGGGCAGAACCATGATTTTAAACTCTGTCTGGAAACCAACAGACAGCCAATGCAGATTCCAAAGCACAGTTGTCATATGTTAAGAAGTGGGCCACAGCCCTCCGCATCAACTTCGGTTTCCAAAGAAGTTTAAGGTATAGCCCAATGTAGAATATACTATAGTAGCCTAATCTTGAAATAACAAAAGGCATGGATGACTGCAGCCTGGCATTTCTGGAAGAGCTTCTAGGTTCATTGATGTTAACAAAAGAGAAAATAAATGGAATATTCATGAGCAGTCATCGGATTAAGATGTGGAATATTTGGCATACTGTTGAAAGGAAGAGGCTCATTGCTGGACAAAGTTAAGAGATATATTGAAACTACAAGGCTGTGTGCCTTTCAGCTGTTTTTTTTTTTTTTAAAGTGGGCTTCTGTCATTTTCCATTTTTCCAAGCATATGAATGCCACAGGCATTAGTCACAGCCTGAGGGTTATGAATGACAGGTCAGCAAAGTGACAACACTGAATTCAACCTCCAAAAACAGCTATCGAGGGTGACAGTGGGAGGGGGAAACGGTGGAAAACTGTCCAACATTCCAGCTCTGAATCACTTTACCAAATGAAATCTGGATAATGTGCAAAGGTAAAGGAATCTAAACATATCCTTTCATATCAAATACACTCAATATAAGGAATCCCTTCTAAAATCTGAAGAGCTACATTTTATGCACTAGTTTAAAATCTATGGTAGAAAAAAATATTGAGTAAGATATTGTCAAGGTGGTAAAATCATCAAGATCATTGTGACTGCATGTATTTAAAAGTTATTTAAGACCAAAGAGATTAAACAAGATTTTTTTTAAAAACTCTAAATACTCACATGTACCATACTAGTTAAAAGCATTATGAATGGATTGGCTTCTCAGTGTCATCAAAAATAAGCGAAAAGAAAAAGACTTTTGTACTTACCATCATTCAGAGTAGTGAACTCCAGGAAACGATAGTCATAGGAAACATCTATCTTGGTTTCTACCTGGGGCCTCTTCAAAGTTGAATAGATATTACCAGGCCGTTTTTCATCACGTTTCTCTAATTTGTTTAGTCCACAACCCATTTCAACAGCTGCTGATTCAGAGAGGTAGGGGAAGGGGAAAGAAAAAAATAACAGGACTCATTTTTTAATTTCATATGCCAGTCTCAAAGTTTCTGTGATTTATATTTATTTTAAATACACTATCCATAGACCTTTTAAACAAGCATATTTATCACTCCTGACTCACTTTTTTAAAGATAAAATTACCAGGTGTACTATTATTTTATTGAAAGCTGAAAATGTAATTTACCTGTAATATACTCTGAAGGACACATGTTTAGTAAAAGACAATGATATAAAATGCAATATAATGTTATTAAGCAATCAACATATATATATATATAAAGCAACAATTCTATTATAGATCTACGACTGCTATAGGAAAATATAGTTATACCTATCCAACTGCAAGAGCTGTCCTAATATTAAAAGTTATCACTTATATCTATATTTAAATGAAAAAAACATGTATCTCAAACTAGATGTTTCAGCTTTTATGGGTTTTTAGATAAAAATCTTGTATTTATCCCATCCCTCTCATCTTTTTCAGGGTAAGCTACAGGAAATAAAAGTTACCTTAGGTAGTCAACTTTAGAATAGAATAAAAGCTGGCTGAACACTAATGATAGCCTAAACACAAATTGGAAACAGAAATCAACATGTGCTAAAAAGAAGATTTGTTGCTTCAGTATGAAAGTGTCCAGAGAAATGTTACATAAATGTGTGTTACATGTTGTGCCAAGCTTTAAGTGTTTTGCCATTTACCCTATAGAAAAAATAATGCTTCTCTGTTTATTTTGGCAGAATTACATGAACTTCATTATTTTAAATCATTTCTATAAAGCTGGAGTTAGATATTTTACTTAGTCAATTAAAAGCTAAGCATTGCTAATGTTTTTTCTATTTTAGATAGCACAGTCTGCGATCAATGAAGATAGTCAACATTTCAAAAACGTTTGGTAGCCAAAAATATTTAACAGAGTTACGTAATGACTGAGCTTCCTTTTACAAATAAGAATTCCTTTGCTTTGCTTCTTTAGCTATATCCATTCACAGTACAACAAAGGATCTTGGTAATATGGCTAGCACAAAGAAAACAATATGTTAAAACAATGTGACAAAGCAGCCTGTACTTTAACGTACTGATTTGATAACGTACTTTAAGCATGAGAGAAGTCCAACTGACTTTAACAGGACTACCTTAAGCATATGCTGAAGTTCCTTGCTGAATCAGGGCCAAAGGCCGCAAGAAGTCTTATAAAGAAAACCAATATTCGGCTGTATTTCAGTGGTGGATGAGATAATCCCTATGTACAGGATTGCCAACTGTCTAATTGCACAAACCCAAACACCATTGCCCCGCCCCTTCCCCAAGGCCATACCCTTGTCCCACCCCTTCTCTAAAGCCCTGCCCCCCACTAATTGCAGCCCCCTTCCCTCAGTCACTCACTCTCCCCCACCCTCACTCACTTTCACCAGGCTGGGGCAGGGGTTTAGGGTGCGGGAGGGGGTGCAGGCTTTGGACTGGGGGGTGGGGCTGAAGGGTTTGAAGTGTGGGAGGGAGGCTCTAAGCCTGGGGCAGAGGGTTGGGGTGCAGGAGGGGTGTGGGCTCTAGGAGGGAGTTTGGGTGTGGGAGGGTGTGTGGGATGTGGGCTCTGGGAGGGGGATTGGGTGCGGGGGTGTGTGGAGTGCAAGCTCTAGGAGGGAGTTTGGGTGTGGGAGGGGGTGTGGAGCGTGGGCTCTGGGAGAGAGTTTGGGTGCAGGAGGGGATGCGGGCTCTGGGAGGGAGTTTGGGTGTGGTCTCACACCTGGGGCATGGGGTTGGGGTACGGAAAGGGGTGAGGGGGGCAGCACTTAACTTGGGTGGTTCCCAAACGCAACCGGAACATCCCTCTGGCAGCAGCTCCTAGGCCCCTGCCAGCAGGCACCGTCCCCGCAGCTCCCACTGGCCGCAGTTCCTGGCCAATGGGAGCTGTGGAGCCAGCACACATTCCTGCAGCCCCTCGGGGGGGGGGGGGGGGGGACAACAGGGAGCTCCGCGTGCTGCCCACCATAGTTGCTGACTCCATGGGTGCTCCAGGGCTGGAGCACCCATGGGGAAAAATTGGTGGGTGCTCTTCACCCACTGGCAGCTCACCTCCCTGACCTGCCCCCCCGCCCCAGCTCACCTCCGCTCCGCCTCCTTCCCTGAGTGCGCCGCGGCTCCGCTTCTTCCCCTAGCTCCCAGCGCTTCCCACCATGAAACAGCTGTTTTGTGACGGCAAGCATTGGGAGGGAGGTGGGAAGAGGGGGAATGCAGTACACTCCAGGAAGAGGCAGGGCGGGGATTTGGGGAAGGAGACCAATGGGGCAGGGAGGGGGAGGAGTTGGGGCAGGGACTTTGGGGAAGGGGTTGGGATGATACAGGACGGGGCGGAGTCGGGGGGCCTATGCTGCCCACGCCTGCAGGCTCTGACCCCTCAGCTCCCATTGGCCACAGTTCCCGGCAAATGGAAGCTGCGGAGTCGGTGTTCAAGGCAGGGGCAGCGTGCTGAGCCCCCTGACCCTCCCCCCAGGGGCCACAGGAACGTGCTGGCCGCTTTCAGGAGCAGCACAGAGGCAGGGCAGGCAGGGAGCCTTCCTTAGCTCTGCTGCGCCGCCAGGCTTTTAGTGCCTAAAAACTCCTGGTTTGTCTGCAGTAACCTCTAGGAGATAGAGCCTTATTCCAGGAGACTTCCGGCGAAACCAGGAGGGTTGGCAACACTAATAAGTATGCAAATGTTTATAAAGCACTCTGGATGAAAATTGCTATGTAAGTTGTTATTATTACTAGTTCAGGGCCTGCAACCCTTCTTCATGTGAGGCGTCCCAGTGAAATCCATAGGATTCCTCAAGTGAGTAAGGGGTGAAGGAGGAAGTCTTAAAAAGTCTCTGTAATGACTTCTGAGAAATTACTAAAAACTTTGTTCAATTTTACAGACAATTTTGCATTTTTTCTGACTTGAGTTGACAGTCCTAGAGAATTAATGTCTCTGATTACCACAGAAAGATATAGCAACACAAGCCTCCCCAGGCTTCCCTGGCAATGTTTTTCAATCCTGTTCTGAGAAGACAATCTTTTGCGTCTTCCTGCTCATTCAGATGTTGGTGTCTCTGCTGAAAATGGTGAGTTTTAAGATGTGGACACCTTTGCATTTGGGACTGGATTGAGACCACCAACTATTTTCATTCTGATGCACTGAATAATTATTTACGCAATGGCTATAACTTTCAATTAACTTCAATTAATGACCTAATGGTGAAAGATGCCATAACCCATATCTAATCCCTGAGACAGCAAGTCCCCACCTTTCTTTTAATTAGGTATTTTTAAATGCCTGGGGTAAGGGTATGAAAACAGGATCTTTTCTCAGGAGTTAAAAGAATAAATAAGAAACAGAAACGGGTTCCACAGTGACAGCACAATAAATTGCTATGGAAACAATTATGATGTCACAGAGGTTTATGATTCAAGTGGGGTGACAGAAGAGACAAACTCTTAAAAAATAAAAGAACCTGCATTCACATGAGAATTCTTAATAATAAAAAAAGATTTTAAAAAACCTGGAAATCTATAAATCACTAGAATTTTTCTTAGAGTGTTTTTCAAGTTTTCTATAATTTCCATCATGCCATCTTTTTAAGAGATCGTTAATTTTAAACAACAACTAACAACATGCTCTTATTCACAATTCAACAAGAAGAATTTGATTATTGATCCTTATTTACTTTTTAGTATGGTAAGGTTGAAAAATAATAATTTTCCACCCATTACATTTAGTATGAAAATGAGAATAGCAAATATTTGTCTGTTCTAAATTTTCAGACAACTGCATTTCATTAAGAATGCATCTTCATTATCAATACAACAGCTTCATGTTTCTAGAAATTACTTGAATGATTTTTTTAAATGGCAAAATCTAATGAAGATTGCTAAATAGTAGAAGTGAAGACTTATTCATGGGTTCTTACAGTTGCAAGAAATAAAATCTCTTGGAAGTTTGTTTCACAGCATTTTGGAAGACAGTGTTTTCAGTGGCAATTGTAAGGGCTAGGAGCCGGGACACTTCATTCTATTTACAGGTCTCTCTGTGACCCACTCCCTGACTTTGAATAGTCACAACTGCCCACTGCATCAGTTTCCCGTTCTGTAAGACAGGGACAATATTTACCTACCTTACAGGGATGTTGGAAGGCTTTTTAAAAAATAAGTACAGGGCTTTAGATTTGCTAGGCAATCAAGGGGATCACACATTTTTTTAAAGCTCCCACAATTTTAATCCTCCCATTCTGGAGAGGATCAACTGATGGACTCCATAGTGAAAAGGGCTTTGGTTCTGACCCTGCTCAGTGCTTTGGCCAGCCATTGGCCTAACACATCACTGAAGAAGGAAGCATCTAAGCTCCTCTGAGAGTATGTTACTCAGTTACAGAATGGCTCTTAGGGAGGGAATTGGAAAAAGCAGCTTTGCTGTGCAGAAGTTTTAGCTTAGCTCAGTTACTGCCAGTCTAGGCATGGCTTCAGTTCTCTCCTCCCTACACTGACTGAAGAAACATAAAGAAGTTCTCAGCCCCAAACCCACTCAGCTTTTAAGCTAAATCCTGAGGACAGGACTTGCTTGAAAGCTGATTCCTTCCTCCACCACGGTTAAACAAAAGTGGTTCAATGTGAAGCAGAAGAGTGACAAGGGGGGCAAGAAGTACTGGGGAGAGAACCAAGACTGGGGAAGATGATGGACAGCACCAGACTTTGGAAATAGGGCACACAATCAACTAGAGCAGGGAGCACATTGTGCTGAAAGTGGGCATACAGAAGGGACAGTTGACTCCTGCCAAGCTCTCACAAAGTGTTTGAATTCATCCTTCTTTTACAATTTGTAATCTCTCACATACTTCGTAAGCGTTTTTAGGACTTCCCTTCCCATGATAAAAGTGAAATTGTCCTGAACTATCTACATGTGTTTTATAAGTGTGTTTACAAATAACTTTGTATATAAATATACAAGAATAGTAGGTGACATAGCTTTGTTACACACAGGTAGACAATGGTTGTTTTTGTCAGTGGCTCTCAACCATTCCAGACTACTGTACCCTTTCATGAGTCTGATTTGTCTTGCGTAACCACAAGTTCACCTCGCTTAAAAATACTTGCTTACAAAATGAGACATAGAAATACAAAAGTGTCACAGCACACTATTACTGAAAAATTGCTTGCTTTGTCATTTTTACCATATAATTATAAAATAAATCAGTTGGAATATAAATATTGTACTTACATTTTAGTGTATATAGAGAAGTATAAACAAGTCATCGTCTGTGTGAAATTTTAGTTTGTACTGACTTTGCTAGTGCTTTTTATGTAGCCTGTTGTAAAACTAGGCAAATATCTTGATGAGTTGATGTACCCCCTGGAAGACCTCTGTGTACCCCCAGAGGTACATGTACCCATGGTTGAGAACTACTGGTTTATATAATTTATGTTTCCAAATTATTTGAAAAAGAAAATTATTTAATTATGTTTTGCAGCACAACTCAGGGCTGCTGTAAGTATTTAGTAATATTTATACATACTTGCTCTGCACTACATTTTCATTCTCAGGCCAGGGGATTACCAATGTGCAAGGGGTGGAAAACCCCATGCCTGATGTAACAAATTTATGAGACCCAGTTAAATGTTCCTCTAAAAAAATGCAGGGAAGGTAGACTGAAATAAAGTCATAAATGTGACCACAGGTATTGTGAAAAAATACATTATTCATATAATTTATTACTAATGTAAAAAACTGAAACTAATAGATGTAAAAAGCTTAACAACATTTTCCCCTTGTAAACTGAAGATCGTTTATGTCTTAGCAATGTTAATTATTTTTCTATTAAGTCAAAAAAAGGTAACTGAGTACTATTGGGTTCCAAATGGAACAACTGGCAGTTTCTTTTAACCAGATAAAATATCCTTTAAAATTTTCAAATAAAGTTTGGAAACTACAGTATAATGGAATATTTACAGTTTACTCCCAATAAATATTTTGTAGGATAAAACACATCTATCAATCCAGCTTGGTGGCTTAGTTGGTGCACTGCACTGCCATACAGCAGCCTCTAGATCCATTTGCTTTCCCCTTTTCTGACTGCCATAGGAAGAGCATACTGAGTCCTACAGGAATCCTTTGGCCAAGTTGTGAACATTACAGATGAGCTCATCCAATTCCCATTCCATCCCAACCCATACATTTCTCATTTTCCAAGAGTATGCGGGGCTACTGGGACAATGACAAGCAGAGAAATTAATAGCTCTTACAAGGATGCAGATTAAACAATGCTAGGGGAAAAAAGTACATCATTCCCATTTTCTAGATTAACCAAGTTCATATTCACACTCACACACAAACACATTCCTGTACACACATATTTAATAACTGTTGTCCTACACTGCCAAAATGTCACTGATATCCATTATCTCTGTGAACCTTATCACATCAGTGTGTCACTGTTCTTGAGTCTCAATTAATTTACCGAGGAATTTCAAGCCAGAAAGACTAACAAGCCATGACCACACTGGTCCTCAGGCATCCTCCTCTGCTTGAAGCCAGAGTGAAGCTGTACTACAGAGCTTAGATTATGTACATGGTAGCCTAAACTGGTTTTGGTCATTGTGTTGCTTACCTAATGGGGGGAAAAAATCTCCAATTCCTTCCTCATTTCGGCCCTTATCATGTGTATTCAATTCTGGAGACGATATCTCCACCAAGGTGGAAACTGTGACCTGACTTACCAGCCCTAGGGGTATAACTGCAATGTCCTGAAATCCAGGACACACAGCATCAAAGAATCAGAAGAGCAGCCATGAACTAATGTGTCAATTTTCAGCTAAGAGTATTTTGAATGAGCTGCCAGTTTAGTCCCAACATCACCATTAAGATGTACGGGCTGCTTGTCAGAGATGAATCAATGCATGCGCTTGGCTATTTGGGGCCTGATCCAAAGCCCATGAAAGTCTGGAAACCCCAGCTGTCTTCATTGGCTTTGGATCAGGCCCTCGCACAACAAGGAAACAAAGGCAAAGCTGGGCTTTTTCTGCCCAGCTACCGTTCATAACCCACCCCAACCCCAGAAGTGCCCTGGCGGAACTGAAGGCATCCAGCGGCTCATTAAAACAACACGCAGGAAAAGCCCGTTATCCCCTTGCGGCCGCCTACCACTCAGCTCCCTGTTCAGGAGAGGCGGGTGCCCGGGGATCCCCTGTCAAACTTCAAGAGGACGCACAGGAAAAGCCTGAGCGCCGCTCCCCTGAGGGGCTGCTCCCCGCTGCCCCGCGCTCGGCAGCCAGGGAGAGCGGGCTCCCCTCCCGCCCAGGCGCACACTCCAGCCGCAGCGCGGGGCAGCGCTTCCCCCAGCCCGGGCGCTGGCTGGGACGGTGACTGCAGCGCCCCGCGCCCTCGCACCTACGCCCTGGGGGCGGCGGGAGACCCAGCTGGGGTCTCTGGGGAAAGTCTGCCGGGCGAGCAGGGCTTGGAGCCAGCCGTAGCCCCACGGGCTGGGGACGGGCGATGCCGGGCGGGGCTGAAAGGTGCCCGGCGGGCGGAGGTAGCGGATCCCTTACCTAGAGCGGGCTCGTCTCTGCTGGGTCGCTGCCCCTCCCCCGCTCAGCGCCCGGGCAGGGACATGGTAGAGCCGCCGCCGCTCGCAGCCCGGCTTATAGCAGGGCAGAAAGTTTGTGCCGCGCAGCCCCGCTGGAGAGGTGGGGAGCGTAGACCGCCGCGCTGCCGCTGCCCGGGGGAGGCAGCGCTTCTGGGACTGGGAGGCGCCTCGGTGGCTCCGCGCAGAGCCCGAGCCGAAGCCGCTGCACTTCCTCTTCCTCTCAGCTCGGCGGCACACGCTGCTCCGCAGCCTCCCGCCAGAGCGCACGGGCCGCGGGGCGCAGGAGAGGGGCTGCTGCCCCCAGCCCCCCCCAGCCTGTGAAAGGCACCCCCCCAGGCCTAGAACTGCCTCTGCTCCTCACACCCACCGTCCGCTCCCCTTGGCCTGCTCTAGAACTGCCCTCCCCCTCCTCACACCCAAAGCCCGCTCCTCTTGGCCAGTCTAGAACTGCCCTCCCCATCACCACATCCAAAGCCTGCTCCTCTTGGCCAGTCTAGAACTGCCCCCCCTCACCCCACCCAAACCCTGCTCCCTGCTCTAGAACTGCCCTCCCCATCATCACACCCATTGGTCCCCTCTAGAACTGCCCTCCCCCTCATGACACCCCAAGCCCCACTCCCCTTGGCCAGTCTAGAACTGCCCCATCATCATACCCAAACCCTGCTCCACTTGGCTAGTTCTAGAATTGTCTCCTGCCATCACATTCAAACCCTGCTTCCCATGGCCAGCTCTAGAACTGCCTCCTCCTCATTACACTGAACCCCACTCCCCTTGTCCAGTCCAGAACTGCCCCCCATCACACTGAAGCCCCACTCCCCTTGGCTAGTCTAGAACTACCCATCTATTATCACACCCAAACCCTGCTCCCCTTGGCCAATCTAGAAACCCCCCCATCACATGCTTCTCCCTTTGATGAGTTCTAGAACGGCTGCTTCCTCATCACACTCAAATCCCGCTCTCCTTAGCCACCCTACTCCTATCAGGATGAAGCCCAACTCCCTTGCCTGAGGCTGGAACTTCTCCCATTATTTAGTTTAGCCTCACCTTCAAGCCACACAACCAGTGGAAGAGTGGTGAAACAAGAAGTGATTAAATGTACCTGAACTAAACTCCATATTCCTCCAGAGAAGTCAGTAAACTCTCTTTACTCAAATTACCCTCAGATACACTGCTGCAAGTACACTGCCCCACTTTGACCCTTAATGTCAATGGAAGTCTTTTTGCAACCAGCCTTCCTCCATGCTATGCTCATTGTGGCTTCTTAGAGGCACATTGTGCTTAAAACAGGTGAGGGGGAGACTGTACGTAAAGTGTAGAAATCCAGTTGCCATTATTAAAAACAAAATCTATTGTGTATTAATAGAAAACACTGCAGTACCAGTACTGTAAGCTGCAATATTGTGACCATGACTGCAGAATACTAATCGTATTTAAGGCTGGTGCTGTGCACACATGAGCTCTAGTCACACATACAACTCCAGACTGAACTGTCCTCCTATCACTTTTCTGTCAGGTGCTAAAGAATATAACCATTGTTAGTGGAGAGTAGCACAGCTTTTATACCACATACGAGCTCTCAATGCACAGCCCACAGAGTTGGCTAATTAACGGTAAAACAGTGTGAGATGTAAACATAAAATATTATTCTAAATTATATTGGGTAAAGAAGACACACAAAATAGAGAAAAGATTAAAGTAGAGGGAGAAACAGAAGATTAAAGACAACATCAATCGTATAAAATGCTTCTTACCTATTCTTAACTATAAAGCAATCACCTACCGTACATTTTTGTGTAAGTTTTCCAATAGCTTTACCTTGTCTTTCAGTCCCTCTTCTCTTTCTTCTTCTCTTCTTCTCCTCTGTCCTTCCTTATTCTCGCTCTTTCCTTGGAGTTTTCCTTTTATTATTTGCAGTGTTTTTCCTCTCTCTCCCCCTCTTTCTGTACCTCATCATTCCCCCCCCCCCCCCACTCAATGGCTTGTCTGGCTTTCTGACTGTGTGAGAAAGCAGCATGCAGTCACATCAGGGGGCCATGTAATTACGCTGTTTTTCTGATACTGGTGTTAAAGCATATGGGGAAGAAGCACTAAATCTGTGGGCAAGGAGTGAAAGTACAGCTTTCCCAGTAGCATAATAAGCAAGTCAGGTCATGAATGGCTCCAGAACCCAGGTCCTGGATGCGAGGCAGTGGTTGCGGATGCCACATGATTGGTGAACTACACATCACAGATTGAACTTGAAGAATACCTTGCTTAAAGCGATTAGGGGCTATTGCTATGCAAATACTTCCTCTGTCATAAGAAGGGACTTCAGCCAAAAAGAGAAGGTAACCAATCAAAATGAGTCCAGAATACACTGCTGGACTCTGTTCCTGCCATAAAGCAATTTTTACTTGAGAAAAGGAAAAAAAACCTGTTTTCTAATTTCTTTTAAAATTTCCACTGGGTCATATTTTACAAGCCTATAGACCAGACCATAG
Source organism: Eretmochelys imbricata (assembly GCF_965152235.1). Classification (NCBI taxonomy): domain Eukaryota; kingdom Metazoa; phylum Chordata; order Testudines; family Cheloniidae; genus Eretmochelys; species Eretmochelys imbricata. The sequence continues at coordinate 204,016,494 of NC_135573.1, read as the reverse complement.
TTTTGCCAGCCACTATACATAAAAAAATTTTTTACTAGGAGCGGCCAGCTACTTTGAAAACTGAGGACTAACATTTGAACTAAGCTGTCTAGCCTCACTGGCTCAGCTCCTTCCGAGTACTGAGCTAATGAACTGCTTTAACCCGCCTTTGCACTTCTGGCCCTATGGAAATCAATGTCAACATCAACAATCCCATGCAAAGACATTCCAATTTTTTCACAAAAGTCTCTGGAGATGCTAGAAAGAGTCCTGGACTGAGTTACAATGAACAAAAGACAGAGGCTTCAAGCTTTGTGCCAGAAACAACTATGCACCTGAAAGTGCTCTGTGACCTACCAGAGGTATACAGCCTTAGTTTGAAAACCACTTTGCTAGGCAAAACTGACCTAAAGCTGTTGTAGGTCCTAGGAACCCTAGTCATGGACCAGGACTCCATTGTGCTAGGTCAATGGTTCTCAAACTAGGACCAACGCTTATTCAGGGAAAGCCCCTGGTGGGCCAGGCCAGTTTGTTTACCTGCCGCGTCAGCAGGTTCGGCCAATCGCGGCTCCCACTGGCTGCGGTTAGCTGCTCCAGGCCAATGGGGGCTGCAGGAAGCGGCGCAGGCCGAGGGACGTGCTGGCCGCCCTTTCCGCAGCCCGCCAGGAGCTTTCCTTGAACAAGCGGCGGCCCTAGTTTGAGAACCACTCTGCTAGGTGGTATGCAAACAGAGAACAAAAACACTGCCCCATGGAGGTGAGTCTAGAACCAATTTAGGACCTCAAGTAAAGCCCATCTTGTAAGTGGGCAAGAGGACTGAGAGCAACATTTCCCTCAAAAGAGAAATCTGATGCTTGGTGAAACTGTCACAGTATGAAAAAACCCAAATTGCTTAGGCTTATGGCCATCAGCATACAGGCTCCTGCTGCACTTGCACCACATCCTGAATCCCCTCTATAGTACCATGTGCTGCAGACCACTTTGGACAATTCCATGGTTGGCAGGCCCATGCAATTGGGACTTGACAGCAGCTAGCCAGGACAAATCTGCCCCATGCTGACCCCCCACCCGCCCCTCCCTTGCAGGCCTGCACTCATGTGAACAGTGCCACCCCCTGATGCGGCACCAAGTGCACACTAAATGTGAAAGGAGAATGGGAGGCCAGGGGACATGCAACAGTAGGGACTTATTGTTTGGAACTGGTTGCATTGTACATGAACTTTATTTCTGTTAAAAGTTTGGTGTTGATTTATTACTGCTGCGTTGCTGTGCTAATGGTAGCTGGCCTGCCTGACAATGGTTTAATATTGCACTTTTCTAATATATGTTCAAAAATAAAGATTTTTAATTTATTAAGAAATGTCATTGCCATCACTGCATCACATCATATAATTTGTATTTCAAATAATAAAAAGGTAAATATGATAAGGGGTAACTGGGAAGTAGTAGGCAAGTACTTTTACTCAATGCATTTTTCTACATCAAGCCATAAATGTAAATGCACAGTTCTTCCCACCCGTCCTCCACCCTTACTTCATCAACAGTCATGTCATTCACAACTACAATGTGTGACAATCCACACACCTCTCCCTAACATTTCATAAGTGGTCACATCATTCATAATGACAATGTGTGGCAATTCAGCTCCTACACACATACATTTCATTCTATGATGTGACATAAAAACAGCCACACTGAGTCAGACCAAAGTCCATCTAGCCCAGTATCCTGTCTTCCAACAGCAACCAATGCCAGATGCCCCACAGGGAATGAACAGAACAGGTAATCATCCCCTGTCACCCATTCCCAGCTTCTGGTAAACAGAGGCTAGGGACACCAACCCTGCCCATCCTGGCTAATAGCTATTGATGGACCTATCCTCCATGAACTTATCTAGTTCTTTTTTGAACCCTCTTATAGTCTTGGCCTTCACAAAATCCTCTGGCAAGGAGTTGTTGTGTGACAAAATACTTCCTTTTATTTGTTTTAAACCTGCTGCCTATTAATTTCATTTGGTGACCCCTAGTTCTTGTGTTACAAGAAGGAGTAAATAACACTTCCCTATTTATTTTCTCCACACCAGTCATGATTTTAGAGACTTCTATCATATCCCCCCTTAGTCATCTCTTTTCCAAGCTGAAAAGTCCCAGTCTTATTAATCGAGTTATTCTTCCAGTGCTTGCTCATGTCGATTCCAAGTAGGTGACTCCCAAGCCTTACCTAGACGGCAGGGTTGGAGTTCATGGAAATGCTGACTGAAGCAGCACTCTGCCGAATGCTGCATCATCCCTGGCATGCTGGGTAACGGCATAAGAAGTGAAAGTGTGGACCAAGGACCACATTGCCACTCTACAGATCTCCAGGATTGGGACCTGGGCCAGGAAAACGGCTGAAGAGGCCTGTGCTGTAGTGGAATGTGCCGTCAGCGCAGGGGCAGGTATCTTTGCAAGATTGTAGCATGCTCGTATAAAGGACATGATCCACAATTACATCCTTTGGGAGGACACTGGGAAGGCCCTTCATCCTGTCTGCCACCGCGACAAACAGCTGATTCACTTTATGAAACTGCTTTGTTCTTTCAATATAAAAAGCCAGTGCCTGCCGAGCATCCAGAGAGCGGAGCTTCTACTCCCAGCTGTTAGTGTGGGGCTTCAGGAAAAAAAACTGGGAGAAAAATGTCTTGGTTGGCGTGAAAATGTGAGACGACCTTAGGGAGAAAGGTCAGGTGTGGCCAAAGCTGCACCTTATCCTTGTAAAAGATGGTATAAGGATATTCAGATGTGAGGGGCCTTGAGCTCGGACACCCTTCTAGCTGAAGTTATAGTGACCAGGAAAGCCAGCTTCCATGACAGGTAGAGCACTAAACATGTTGCTAAAGGCTTGAAAGGAGGCCTCAGCCTGAAAGCACCAGATTAAGGTCCCAATCTGAGACTGAGGTCGGTTGCTGAACCTGTGGGTATAACCTATCCAGTCCTTTAAGAAAATGCCACATCATTGGGTTAGTGAAGACCGAGTGGCCTGCCTCTCCTGGGTGGAATGCCAAAATGGGGGCCAGGTGCACCTTTATCTACGAGAGGTGAATGTAGCAGGTAGTCCAAGATAAAGGGTACTGATGATTGCATCTGAGAGGTACAGCTTTGCGAACACCAGATTGAGAATCTCTTCCACCTGGCTAAATAGGTAGTCCTGATGGATGATTTCCTACTGCCAAGGAGAACCTCCCTAACAGGAGCTGAGCATTTGATCTCTATCAGGTTTAACCATGCAGCTTCCAAGCCGTGAGCTGGAGAGATTCGAGATTGGGATGCTGGAGCCAGCCATGATGCTGGGTGATCGGATCTGGAACTAAAGGTAGGGTGATTGGGGTGTCCATTGATAACTCCACCAGCATCACTGAGGTTCCATCCCTCCAGATCTTGAGGAGGACTTTGTGAATGAGCAGGATAGGTGGAAACGCATAGAAGAGGTGGTCCTTCCACAGAAGGAGAAATGTATCTGCAAGTGAGCCCAGACTAATTCAGGAAAGAGCAGAACTGTAGGCACTTCGTTTTGCTCTTTGTGGTGAACAAGTCATTCTGGGGAACACCCCACCATTGGAAAATGTTGTTCACCACATGTGGGCAAACAACCACTTGTGATTGTGAAAGGCTCTGCTGAGGTGGTAAGCTCGCTTGTTTTGAGATCCAGGGAAGTAGGAAGCTTCTAGGAGTATTGAGTGGGCTATGCAGAAGTCCCAGAGCTTGAGAGTTTCCTGACATAGGGGAGAGGAGCATGCTCCACACCATCTATTTAAATAAAACTTGTATTGTCCATCAGGACTGATACGCATCTTCCTTCCAAATGAATCTGGAAAGTTTGACAGACAAACTGCTCTCAGCTCCCCGACATTGATGTGAAGCAACAGCTCTGCTGGAGACCAGAGGCCCTGAGTTCTGTGCTCTCCGAGGTGTGTTCCCCATCCCATTGCCAAGCATCAGTGACCAGACACAGTGAGGGATGCAGTTTGGAGAAGGGGACCAATGAGCACACCACTCGTGGATTGAGCCACCACTGAAGAGTCTCGAGAACCCGCAGTGAGAGTGACTACTTTGTCCAGAATGCGTCTGAGCGATCAATACGCTGATGCTAGCCAGGCCTGGAGTGGTCTGAGCCTCACCCTTGCGTGTTGCACTACATACGTGCAAGATGCCATGTGCCTGAGAAGCTTTAAGCAATTCCTTGCAGTAGTTATGGGGTACTGGGTGATGCCTTGTATAATGTTGTGCATAACTTGAAAATGAGACTGTGGTAGGAAAGCCCTGGCTTGCCTTGAGTCTAACACTACCCCTATAAACTGTATTCTCTGAGTAGGGGATAGAGTCGACTTTTGCACATTCACCAGGAGACCCAGTGTCAAATGTGGACCTTATCAATTTGACCTGTTGTTCCACTTGCATCTTGGAATGGCCCTTGACCAACCAGTCATCAAGGTACCAGAATATCTGTAACTGTCTTTTCCTCAGGAAGGTGGCTATGACTGACATGCATTGGGTGAATACCTGAAGGGCCGATGACAGGCCGAAGGGGAGGACTGTAAATTGGCAGTGAGTCTGCAAATCTAAGAAACCTCTTGTGAGGCAGGATTATGGAAATGTGTAAGTATGCGTCCTTCAAGTCGAGGGTGGCATACCAATCCCCTGGATCCAGGGACGGGATGAAGGCGGTCAAAGAAACCATACAGAACTTTAGTTTCTTCATGGACCTGTTGAGACTGCACAGGTCTAGGATGGGTCTGAAACCCCTTTCACTTTTGGTATGAGGAATTACCAGGAGTAAAACCCCTGCCCCTTAGTTCCTGTGGAATCTCCTCTACTGCTCCTGCCAATAGGAGGGTTTGTACCTCCTGTATTAGGAGTTGCTCATGAGAGGAGTCCCTGAAGAGGGACAGGGAAGGAAGGTGGGAAGGAGGGGTTGAACTGAATTGGAGGGAATATCCCAGTTCTACCATGCGTAGTACCCAGTTGTCCAAGGTAATTTGGGACCACGCATGGTAGAAATGGGATAGACAGGCCGAGAAGAGTAGTAACAGATCCAGGATTTGGGTTGGTGTGTCGCCCCGGACACATTTTCAAAAAGCGTGCCTAGGGCCTGGGGGTTGTCTCGATGACCCCAACCCCTGGTTGGTAGGGGGTTGAGACTGGCGATCCCAATGGTTTCTGCTTCTTCTATTGAAGTCCTGCCTTGAGTGCCCCTGATATGGGTACAGCATAGGCTGGGGCTTAAAATGCTTGTGCTGGGTAGCAGGTGTGTGCAACCCCAGAGATTTTAAAGTGGTTCGAGCATCTTTTAAGCTATGCAGCTTCGAGTCTGTTTTTTCTGAAAACAAAGTGGAGCCCTCGAACGGGAAGTCACAAATAGTCTGTTGAACCTCCCCCCGAAGGCCGGAGGCCTGAAGCCAGGAGCAATGACGCATCGCAATCCCCAAAGATATGGTGCAGGTTGCTGAGTCCGCCGAGTCCAGCGAGGCCTACGATGAGGTCCTCGCCTCCACCTTGCCCTCATCAACCAAGGCAGAGAACTCAGACTTTGAGTCTGCCGACACAAAGTCTTTAATTTTAAATCCTGGGATGCAATGACAAATTTATAGCAACTGAGATAATTTGCTGGTTCACAATGTGAAGCTGGAGCCCTCTGGTGGAGTACACTTTCCTCCTAAAGAGATCCATCTTCTTCACGTCCTTTGGCCGGCAGTGTCGACGATGATGTCATCTGCGGTTCTGATCACGGTGCTGGTAGTGGCACCGTGAGAGAGATCTCTGGCCCTGGACGGGGCTCGGTTGCATCAGATGGACAAGAGGGATCGCTCTGAAAAGGACCCCTGGGATTGCTGATATGCCCACAGGGTCCAAAAGGGACACTGCACTGGCATCTGCCACTACACTGGCCACAGCTTGAGTGGAAAGGATTGTGCCATTTCTGGTCTCCGGGGATGCCACTGTGCTCAGCACCGGCTCCTCCTAGACATAGGACTCCACCTCGAGTCTGATGCAGAGGAGTCCAACTGCAGAGACCATGGTGGCGCGGTGTCGAATGGCGCCGTGCAGGGGGCGAGCAGTGCTGCATCATCGTCAGCTTGCCCCTTGATGACACCGGTGGTCTTTACAGTGCTGGAGGCTTTGGGACCGATGACCTCTCGTGTTGGTCGGGAGAGTGAGGATCCATCAGGGCTATCACTGGCTGCCTCAAAGGATCCATCAGGGCTATCACTGGCTGCCTGACATGGAAGGGAGATCTAAATCTTCCACTTGACCCTCTTCCACTGCGCTGGACTCGACGAACCCCTCTGTGGGCCTGGAGTCAACGGTGCTGCCTCCTGTATAGATAAGGCAGAGTGGCCTGGCACAGGTCATGCTCCATTAGCAGGCTCATGCTCAGTCACTTGAGCGGGCGAGCGCCCTCTGTCCATCTTTCTATGCTTCTTACGTTGCACCAGCGAGCAGTGCCAAGACTCTGCACGTGAGGCACTCTTCGGTGCCAGGGAGTGGCGCTGCCAAGGGTCTCGGACCCCAGAGTCCTTCCTCCCTGTCACATCCCTGATCGAGGCCAGCGCTCTGCAAACTGATGCCGAAGAACCTTGTGCTGGATCCATAGGGCTTGACTCCAACTGCTGCCATAGGGCTGCCTCCATCAGCAACAGTTTTAGACTGTGATCCCTTTCCTTCTTGGTGCAGGGGTGGAATCCTCTGCAGATTTTGCACCTATCCATCTGATGGGATTGCCCCAAGCACTTCAAGCGGGACGTGTGCAGGTCGCCCCGGGCATCGGCTTTTGGCAGACCTCACACGGCTTAAACCCCTGGGACCAAGGCATGGCTCGGCCCCGGGAAGAGGAAGGGGAAGGGAACCCCGACTAACAAGGGACCCAACTGCACTAACCAACTATAAAAAACTATGTACAGGTACACTAGGGGATCATCTGAAAACGAGAGGAGAAGAGAACGCTCCAACAACCATCACTGCTGGTAAGAAGGAACTGGAGAGGCGGTGGGTCGGCAGGGCCCTATGTGCAGCGCCATGAAGGCACGACTCCAGAAGGCACCTGAGCCAACCCGATGGGTACTGCTAGGGGGAAAAAACCTTCTGGCGGCTGTGCATGCAGCACGCACACACCTACTTGGAATTGAAATGAGCAAGCACTTGAAGAAAGTAAGGTACGGGATGGTTAAATGACACAGCCAAGATCATTAGAAAGGCTGTATCAAGAAGTGAACATTGAGGGTCCCAGAAAGCCATGTACAAAATTGGTAACGTATCAGTTCTATTTTATGCACCAGATTTATAATTTTGATAGTCTTGCTTCAACAATCAACAACATTTTAATGCTTATGATATCTAAAAATAAATTCTTCTTCAAATTGTGAAATCCTGTGCAAATGAAGATGCCCAGGACTCTTTCTCTCCCTCTGTAAGTGGGTCTACAGCAGGGATCGGCAACCTTTCAGAAGTGGTGTGCGGAGTCTTCATTTATTCACTCTAATTTAAGGTTTTGCATGCCAGTAATACATTTTAATGTTTTTAGAAGGTCTCTTTCTATAAGTCTTTAATATATAACTAAACTATTGTTTTATGTAAAAGTAAATAAGGTTTTTAAAATGTTTAAGAAGCATCATTTAAAACTAAATTAAAATGCAGAGCCCCCCGGACCAGTGGCCAGGACCCGGGCAGTGTGAGTGCCACTGAAAATCAGCTTGCGTGCCGCCTTTGGCACACATGCCATAGGTTGCCTACCCCTGGTCTACAGTGTTGTAACTAGTAAGCTGGGGGGGATATGTGGACAGGGGCCCTACTTAGTGACTGCATAAGTCTTCCGAGGCCAAAGACCCATCAGGGATTCCTAAAGTAGGATATTTCCAAAGAAAGCCAGCAGCAAACGGAACTTCCAGCCCTAATTAAGTCCAGACGGTATTTCTGACAGTTTCTGAATTTGTTGAAATGACAAGTATAGACATTTAAATAAGAAAGAACTAGATTTCTTGGAGGAGGCTGTCCAATCTTACAAAAAAAAAAGAAAGTGATGCTAAAATGCATTGCAGGCTCCTGATGAGAGGAGTTGCTTAGACTGAGGGACCTGAAAATAGTGAAAAATTCTAGATAAGGATTGGGGGGGGGGGGGGAGGAGGAAGACCCCATGGACTGAAAATAAATTCAGAAGTAAAAAGTAAGTACCATGAGTCTTAGAGACTAGAGAAAGAATCACTAAAAAAATAGCTCCAGGGTGTGATGAACCTCTGAACTACCACAATTAAAAATGTCTGACTCCATTCTTTGCACTGCTTCTGCTCAGAACACACAAATGGAAAAAGCTGGCAATAAGCTTCAGATTGTTTATATCATAGCAGGATAAAATATTAAGATGTTTACGCACAGATTTTGTGCCATGTGTATATTATACCCTATTCCCACACTATGTCTACCTTGTCTATTTAGATTGTAAATTCTTTGGGACTGGGACCATCTACAACTCTGTGTTTGTGCAGTGCCTAACATGATGAGGTCCCATTCTTGGTTAAAATGGTATAGCTTACTAGGGGAGACAGAGTTTATCAGTATACAGGTGCTTACAAAGCTACAGCTTATTTCTGTGAATTTATGGGGAATAAGCTACAGCGATATAAGCACTTATATACTTGTATAACTGTATTCACACTAAGGGGTTGCACCACTTTATATCTGTTTCTAAATAAATATAATTAAAGCAGTACATAAACAGTGCATGTGGGCAACTCCTTAAGGAGACTGTCCAGTACAGATGGCAAACACCAGCTGCAGTCAGCAACAAATTAAAAGTCTTTTAAACACCAAAACAAAACTCCCACCCCCCGCAGAGTCTTAAAAAAGAAGTGCAAGGGATTATATGAAGTCCAGAAGGAACTTCACTAACCTCTCAGAATAGGACAAGAAGCAATGGGTTTAAATTGCAGCAAGGGCAGTTTAGGTTGGACATTAGGAAAAACTTCCTAACTGTCAGAGTGGTTAAGCACTGGAATAAATTGCCTAGGGAGGTTGTGGAATCTCCATCATTGGGATTTTTAAGAGCAGGTTGGACAAACACCTGTTAGGGATGGTCCAGATAATACTTAGTCCTGCCTTGAGTGCAGGGGATTGGACTAGATGACCTCCCGAGGTCCCTTCCTGTTCTATGATTCTATTGCAACTGATTTTATAGGGAGATATAAAAATCTACAGATACTACAGTAATAGGAAGCAGTATAAATCCCAAGACGGATAGAAATACTGTATATTCTCTGTAGTAAAATAGTTCAGGATGGCTGTAACCTCAGTTTTTAAAGTGATTAATTTCTATCTGAAGGCACATGGAACAACAATACAGAACAGATTTTCTGTATGTTTTAGAAATGTATAGCAAAAAAGGAAATATTTTCAATAGAATTAGAAGCAATCTACAGATTTGAGATGAAGCTGTGTACTTTTACTTAGTTTTGGAACAGACATATTGTACATTTCCACTCTTCTGGAAATGGCAAAAATGGATTCTACATAGCTGCAGCTTTACTTTCTGCATTGGCTGCTTTTTGGCATATGAATGTATTGAATATTTTAGTTTTGACTTCCAAAGCCCTTAACGGATGGGTTTCTACTGTAAGTTACTGTTCACGCTTCTGCACTCTACCTTTGCTCTGTGGGGCTGGGGACACAAATGGTACAGCTCATCTAAGTGTCTCTCCTGCTACAAATCTCTAGAATGTCTGTTCCCCTAACATGATGAGTGCCATGGGCTATATTTTTGCCTCCTCCTTAAAAGGATATAGGACTTGGGAAGAAGTTTGCCCTTAGCACTGTAATTGATTTTGTTTGATCTGTTTTTAAGCTTGTGAGAATTTCAGTCCCTGTTGCCATAACTGAACTGTTATGTCTGTGAAGTGCCTAAAATGCACTTGGATAATACAGGCAAAATTATAGGGCTAGGTAGTAGCCCTACTGTCTATTCAGATTTCCTCTATGTACACAAAAGGGATTGGGGTCATTCTTTCCCCTGCACACAGAGTGCACTCCACAAGGTTAAAGACAGAGCTGGATGGAACATTTCTGACAAAAAGAATTGTCAAGCCAAAAGGAAACATCCGTTTTGACAAATTTCAACAAATGTGGGGGTGGAGGGAGAGAGATGAAGGATGGGAAGAAGAGAGAGACATGCCTATGGTTAGGACACTGGCCTGAGATGTGGGAGACAAGTTCAGTTCCCTGTTCTGCCTGGATTTAGAACAGAGACTCAAACCTGGGTCTCCCACAAGTGCTCTAGCCACCCAGATGGGGGTCGATGGACAGAGACACGCACATGCCTCTTCCCCCATCAAAAGCTCAGATTTCAAACAAAAATCGATATTTTGACACAATTCTGTTTTTTGCAAAGATGTTTGAAAGGTTTTTGTTCCAATGTGAATTGCAAATTCCAACACCGCAAAAGTTGCTGTGAAATGGAATTGTCATCCTCTGGCCAGCTCTAGCTAAGGATCTGCTTGTGGGAGAGCGCGCTGCTGGAGCATTCAGAATTCACACTCCTCTACCACACGTGGCAGCCACACTGGCTGGCTCTCGAGGACAAGGAAGAAACACTGGCATTAAGTATTTACTAAGAAATGGAAAGAAACTGCTGGTATCTTGTGTGGTATCAGACGTGTGGATTAGCAATACGGCTGTATTTTTGCTTACTGTGAATGGTGCACATTTAAATTCATAATCAGCAAGGTATACATTTGTATATAAATGAACCTTAAGAATTTTTTTTGAAGCTTACATGGTCAAAGTTATTTACAAATAACTACATAATAATTTTTCTAAGAAATGGACTTTGTCATTGGACAATGTTAATTCCAGAATGAGAACATTTCAGAAGAAATTTTCTACTGTAGAATCAGCCATGGAAGCTGAAACACTGAAAAGTCCCTGATCCTCAGCTGGGAAATCCCCCAAATAATCAAGTCAGGGCACAGGGGACTGATCTTGCAAGATGCTGCACATCTGCAGCTCCCATTGGTTTCAGTTGCAAAGACTTAGCACTTCTCAATATTAGGCCCTATATCTGGCACACTTAGCAACAACTGATTGTATTTTAAATGAGTGGGCAAATGTCAGTGTCAGACTCCTACCTGCTCATATGAACGGAACAGAGGAATTGGCAAAAATTCTGAAGAGTCGAACAACATTCTTATCCATTTAAATCCTAACTCCACCTGGTGAAGGAGGAGACAATGCCTTTCAGTTTACATTGCTAAAGATAACTATTGTGGTGAATTACAATATCTTACAACAAAAAAACTTCAAATCCAGACTCCAGCGATAAACTGCTGAATTGGAATTCATTTGCATATTGGATACTATTAATTTAGGCTTAAATAGAGACTGGGAGTGGCTACGTCATTATGCAAGGTAGCCTATTTCCCCTTGTTTTTTTCTACCCCCCCCCCCCCCCGACGTTCTGGTTAAACTTGGATTTATGCTGGAAATGGCCCACCTTGATTATCATGCACATTGTAAGGAGAGTGGTCAGTTTGGATGAGCTATTGCCAGCAGGAGAGTGAGTTTGTGTGTGTGTGGGGAGGGGAGGTGAGAAAACCTGGATTTGTGCTGGAAATGGCCCACCTTGATTATCATGTACATTGTAGGGAGAGCGGTCGCTTTGGATGAGCTATTACCAGCAGGAGAGTGAGTTTGTGTGTGTGGTTTTTGGAGGGGGTGGGGGGGGGTGAGAAAACCTGGATTTGTGCTGGAAATGGCCCACCTTGATTATCATACACATTGTAAAGAGAGTGGTCACTTTGGATGGGCTATTACCAGCAGGAGAGTGAGTTTGTGGGGGGAGGGGGGGGGCGGAGGGTGAGAAAACCTGGATTTGTGCTGGAAATGGCCCAACTTGATGATCACTTTAGATAAGCTATTACTAGCAGGAGAGTGGGGTGGGAGGAGGTATTGTTTCATGGTCTCTGTGTATATAATGTCTTCTGCCATTTCCACAGTATGCATCCGATGAAGTGAGCTGTAGCTCACGAAAGCTCATGCTCAGATAAATTGGTTAGTCTCTAAGGTGCCACAAGTACTCCTTTTCTTATTGTGGTGTGGTCATTTGTACCCTAGGAACGGTAATGAAAGACAACTTACTTCACATAGCTAAACTGATATTTCTTACTTTTAATAAAATGAGTCAGACTAGCTCAAGATTTGCAGCACGCTGTGCTGCAGGATTCACATTATGAAAGGCAGTCACCCTAGAGTCCTAGTAGGATAACAGATATTAGGTTTTTGTTAGCTTAAAGCCCCATCTGCTGGCTGATTATTAAATTTCATCATGGCCCCTACCAAAGGAAGTCATGAGACTATTATTCTAATACCTCAAGGTTGCAATATGCTCTCACAGCAACTCAGAAAACTATGTGGAAGATGTGATGCCTGGTTGGGTGAAGTACTTTGTGTATAGATTAAAAAATGGTTACGTACCCTACAGTAACCAGGATTCTTTGAGATATTTTGTCCACATATATTCCACTTTGGATGCACATGCACCCCATTCCCATGAGACTAGAATCTTTCTGAACAGCACTTTCCATTGGGGCCAAGCTTGCTACGTCCTCTGGTGCCCCATAGCAGAGGGCATAAAAAAAAACAGGGTGGCTGCAACCATTCTCCAGTTCCTTCATTCATGTTGAATCCAAATTGGCAGGGATTCTGCAATAGTGGAGAAGGAGCATGGATCATAGAATATATGTAGATAATATCTCAAAGAACTACAGTTATTGTAGGGTAAGTAACCGTTCTTTCTTGAGCTCTGGTACAATGGATCTTAATGAGCTCAAGTGAGTCTAAATAGGCCTCTGTGTAGCATGGCTTTCAATACAGTCCAAGACCCATTTTAATAGTCTTTGGGTAGAGATAGGCTGACCCTTCATTCTGTTGGCAAATGCTGGGAACAATCTAGGAGAGTACCTAAAACAGTTTTGTTCTGTTCCGATAGCAGGAAAGATAACTGATAAATGTCCAATATGTGGAGTTAAGCCTTTCCCCAGGTGATGTGAGGCTTGGGAAAGAATGCAAGTTGGTGGATCAGCTGGTTAAGATGTAAGTCAGAAACTACTTTGGGTAAAAATTTTGTGTGAGGTTTTAAACACACTTTGTCCTTGTGGAATACAATATATGGTGGTCCTGTTGTAAGGAACCAAACCTCTCCTAATTTTCTGGCTGAGGTTACGGCCACTAGGAACGCAGTCTTCACAGAACAGTACAAAGAACAGGATGCCAAATGTAATAGAATGCTAAACTGTATTATACTCAAATAAATGTGTTAGTCTCTAAGGTGCCACAAGTACTCCTTTTCTTTTTGTGGATACAGACTAAGGGTATGTCTACACTACGGAATAAGGTCGAATTTATAGAAGTCGTTTTTTTAGAAATCGGTTTTATGTATTCGAGTGTGTGTGTCCTCACAGAAAATGCTCTAAGTGCATTAAGTGCATTAACTCGGCGGAGCGCTTCCACAGTACCGAGGCTAGAGTCGACTTCCGGAGTGTTGCACTGTGGGTAGCTATCCCACAGTTCCCGCAGTCTCCGCTGCCCATTGGAATTCTGGGTTGAGATCCCAATGCCTGATGGGGCTAAAACATTGTCGCGGGTGGTTCTGGGTACATATCGTCAGGCCCCCGTTCCCTCCCTCCCTCCGTGAAAGCAAGGGCAGACAATTGTTTTGCGCCTTTTTTCCTGAGTTACCTGTGCAGACGCCATACCATGGCAAGCATGGAGCCCCCTCAGGTAACCGTCACCCTATGACTCCTGGGTGCTGGCAGACGTGGTACGGCATTGCTACACAGTAGCAGCAACCCCTTGCCTTGTGGCAGCAGACGGTACAGTACAACTGGTAGCCGTCATCGTCATGTCCGAGGTGCTCCTGGCCACGTCGGCTGGGAGCGCCTGGACAGACATGGGCGCAGGGACTAAATTTGGAGTGACTTGACCAGGTCATTCTCTTTAGTCCTGCAGTCAGTCCTATTGAACCGTCTTATGGTGAGCAGGCAGGCGATACAGATTGCTAGCAGTCATACTGTACCATCTTCTGCCCGGCAGGCAAGAGATGAGGATTGCTAGTAGTTGTACTGTACCATCTTCTGCCTGGCAGGCAAGAGATGAGGATGGCTAGCAGTCGTACTGTACCATCTTCTGCCGAGCAGCTATGAGATGTGGATGGCATGCAGTCCTTCTGCACCGTCTGCTGCCAGCCAAAGATGTAAAAGATAGATGGAGTGGATCAAAACAAGAAATAGACCAGATTTGTTTTGTACTCATTTGCTTCCCCCCCTCCCCTGTCTAGGGGACTCATTCCTCTAGGTCACACTGCAGTCACTCACAGAGAAGGTGCAGCGAGGTAAATCTAGCCATGTATCAATCAGAGGCCAGGCTAACCTCCTTGTTCCAATAAGAACAATAACTTAGGTGCACCATTTCTTATTGGAACCCTCCGTGAAGTCCTGCCTGAAATACTCCTTGACGTAAAGACACCCCCTTTGTTGATTTTAGCTCCCTGAAGCCAACCCTGTAAGCCGTGTCGTCAGTCGCCCCTCCCTCCGTCAGAGCAACGGCAGACAATCGTTCCGCGCCTTTTTTCTGTGTGGACGCCATACCAAGGCAAGCATGGAGGCCGCTCAGCTCACTTTGGCAATTAGGAGCACATTAAACACCACACGCATTATCCAGCAGTATATGCAGCACCGGAGCCTGGCAAAGCGATACCGGGCAAGGAGGCGACGTCAGCGCGGTCATGTGAGTGATCAGGACATGGACACAGATTTCTCTGAAAACATGGGCCCTGCCAATGCATGCATCATGGTGCTAATGAGGCAGGTTCATGCTGTGGAACGCCGATTCTGGGCTCGGGAAACAAGCACAGACTGGTGGGACCGCATAGTGTTGCAGGTCTGGGACAATTCCCAGTGGCTGCGAAACTTTCGCATGCGTAAGGACACTTTCATGGAACTTTGTGACTTGCTTTCCCCTGCCCTGAAGCGCATGAATACCAAGATGAGAGCAGCCCTCACAGTTGAGAAGCGAGTGGCGATAGCCCTCTGGAAGCTTGCAACGCCAGACAGCTACTGGTCAGTTGGGAATCAATTTGGAGTGGGCAAATCTACTGTGGGGGCTGCTGTGATGCAAGTAGCCCACGCAATCAAAGATCTGCTGATATCAAGAGTAGTGACCCTGGGAAATGTGCAGGTCATAGTGGATGGCTTTGCTGCAATGGGATTCCCTAACTGTGGTGGGGCCATAGACGGAACCCATATCCCTATCTTGACACCGGAGCACCTAGCCGCCGAGTACATAAACCGCAAGGGGTACTTTTCGATAGTGCTGCAAGCTTTGGTGGATCACAAGGGACGTTTCACCAACATCAACGTGGGATGGCCGGGAAAGGTACATGACGCTCGCATCTTCAGGAACTCTGGTCTGTTTCAAAAGCTGCAGGAAGGGACTTTATTCCCAGACCAGAAAATAACTGTTGGGGATGTTGAAATGCCTATAGTTATCCTTGGGGACCCAGCCTACCCCTTAACGCCATGGCTCATGAAGCTGTACACAGGCAGCCTGGACAGTAGTCAGGAGCTGTTCAACTACAGGCTGAGCAAGTGCAGAATGGTGGTAGAATGTGCATTTGGACGTTTAAAGGCGCGCTGGCGCAGTTTACTGACTCGCTTAGACCTCAGCGAAACCAATATTCCCACTGTTATTACTGCTTGCTGTGTGCTCCACAATATCTGTGAGAGTAAGGGGGAGACGTTTATGGCGGGGTGGGAGGTTGAGGCAAATCGCCTGGCTGCTGGTTACGCGCAGCCAGACACCAGGGCAGTTAGAAGAGCACAGGAGGGCGCGGTACGCATCAGAGAAGCTTTGAAAACCAGTTTCATGACTGGCCAGGCTACGGTGTGAAAGTTCCATTTGTTTCTCCTTGATGAAACCCCCCACCCCTTGGTTTACTCTACTTCCCTGTAAGCTAACCACCCGCCCCTCCTCCCGTCAATCACCGCTTGCAGAGGCAATAAAGTCATTGTTGCTTCACATTCATGCATTCTTTATTCATTCATCACACAAATAGGGGGATGACTACCAAGGTAGCCCAGGAGGGGTGGTGGAGGAGGGAAGGAAAATGCCACACAGCACTTTAAGCACAGCACTTTAAAAGTTTACAACTTTAAAATTTATTGAATGACAGCCTTCTTTTTTTTGGGCAATCCTCTGTGGTGGGGTGGCTGGTTGGCCGGAGGCCCCCCCACCGCGTTCTTGGGTGTCTGGGTGTGGAGGCTATGGAACTTGGGGAGGAGGGCGGTTGGTTACTCAGGGGCTGCAATGGCAGTCTGTGCTCCAGCTGCCTTTGCTGCAGCTCAACTATACACTGGAGCATACTGGTTTGGTCCGCCAGCAGCCTCAGCATTGAATCCTGCCTCCTCTCATCACGCTGCCGCCACATTTGAGCTTCAGCCCTCTCTTCAGCCCGCCACTTACTCTCTTCAGCCCGCCACCTCTCCTCCCGGTCATTTTGTGCTTTCCTGCACTCTGACATTATTTGCCTCCACGCATTCGTCTGTGCTCTGTCAGTGTGGGAGGACAGCATGAGCTCGGAGAACATTTCATCGCAAGTGCGTTTTTTTTTTCTTTCTAAGCTTAACTAGCCTTTGGGAAGGAGAAGATCCTGTGATCATTGAAACACATGCAGCTGGTGGAGAAAAAAAAAGGACAGCGGTATTTAAAAAGACACATTTTATAAATCAGTGGCTACACTCTTTCAGGGTAATCCTTGCTGTTAACATTACATACATAGCACATGTGCTTTTGTTACAAGGTCGCATTTTGCCTCCCCCGACCACGTGGCTACCCCCTCAACCTCCCCCCTCCCTGTGGCTAACAGCGGGGAACATTTCTGTTTAGCCACAGGCAAACAGCCCAGCAGGAATCTACAGGGAATCTACAATGATTCCCGAGTACGTGTTACTGGCCTGGAGTGGTAAAGTGTCCTACCATTAAGGACACAATAAGGCTGCCCTCCCCAGAAACCTTTTGCAAAGGCTTTAGGACTGCATCTAGGAGAACCGTGAATGCCAGGGCAAAGTAATCCTTTCACATGCTTGCTTTTAAACCATGTATAGTATTTTAAAACGTACACTCACCAGAGGTCCCTTCTCCGCCTGCTGGGTCCAGGAGGCAGCCTTGGGTGGGTTCGGGGGGTACTGGCTCCAGGTCCAGGGTGAGAAACAGTTCCTGGCTGTCGGGAAAACCGGTTTCTCTGCTTGCTTGCTGTGAGCTATCTACAACCTCATCATCATCATCATCTTCTTCGTCCCCAAAACCTGCTTCCGTATTGCCTCCAGCTCCATTGAAGGAGTCAAACAACACAGCTGGGGTAGTGGTGGCTGAACCCCCTAAAATGGCATGCAGCTCATCATAGAAGCGGCATGTTTGGGGCTCTGACCCGGAGCAGCCGTTCGCCTCTCTGGTTTTCTGGTAGGCTTGCCTCAGCTCCTTCAGTTTCACGCGGCACTGCTTCGGGTCCCTGTTATGGCCTCTGTCCTTCATGCCCTGGGAGATTTTGACAAAGGTTTTGGCATTTCGAAAACTGGAACAGAGTTCTGATAGCACGGATTCCTCTCCCCAAACAGCGATCAGATCCCGTACCTCCCGTTCGGTCCATGCTGGAGCTCTTTTGCGATTCTGGGACTCCATCATGGTCACCTGTGCTGATGAGCTCTGCATGGTCACCTGCAGATTGCCACGCTGGCCAAACAGGAAATGAGATTTAAAAGTTCGCGGTTCTTTTCCTGTCTACCTAGCCAGTGCATCTGAGTTGAGAGTGCTGTCCAGAGCGGTCACAATGGAGCACTCTGGGATAGCTCCCGGAGGCCAATACCATCGAATTGTGTCCACAGTACCCCAAATTCGAGCCGGCAACGTTGATTTAAGCGCTAATCCACTTGTCAGGGGTGGAGTAAGGAAATCGATTTTAAGAGCCCTTTAAGTCGAAATAAAGGGCTTCATTGTGTGGACGGGTGCAGGTTTACATCGATTTAATGCTGCTAAATTCAACCTAAAGTCCTAGTGTAGACCAGGGCAAACACAGTTGCTACTCTGAAACCTGTATTCTACTGTGTGCCACTAGGTGGCACTTACATAAAATACCTTATTTAAGCTAAACCCAGCCACATCTGGCAGAGCATTAAATGATCTTATGATGAACACATCTGGCATATATAAGCAAGTTCTGTGTCCAGAAATACCTGGTACCAAGGGCTCAGAGAAGGTCCCAGAAGGGCAGAGTCTCCCTGACTGGTCGAATGACATGGAAGAGACCCTTGAGAAACTGAAGCACTGTCAGATGAGAGAAAACAGTGTGGCCAAAGGATGATGGGTGGAGATGGCTGCCAGGTGTACTCTGAATCAGCTGAGGAAAAAGGTCTGAATGCCTTTAAGACAAGGCAGAAGTCCAGGAAGGCAGCCAGTAGTGCTTCTGAAGAAGCAAAATGATTCTTGAATGCTCAGATAACCTCTTCCATTTAGCAGTCTGGTGGAGCCCTTTCTGCTGGAAGTCAGGATGTTTTCAACTACTAAAGAGCATGATCTGTGAATGGATGTCAGAGAATGAGGTTTCCAAACTGTGCTGGGGCAACTGATAGGACTCATGTGCCTTTAATTTGCCCTCCTCAAGGAGTACATAAACAGAAAAGGGTACTACTCTATTGTATGGCAAAACTGAAGTCCCGTTGGAGAGATCTACAGATCAGTTTTGATACCTTGCGAACTGGAGCACCGGCATGCAAGCAGACATGTGGCCCAAGAGTCTGAGCCCAAGCTGAAAACTGAGCCAATGGTGCCAAATTGCCTGAAAACGGTTGGTCAACAAAAGTGTTCTCAAACAGAATCTACTACAGTCCCAAAGAACTCAATTTTCTGAGTGGGAACCAAATTTGACTTTCCAGTGTTTAGGATGAGACCCAGATGGCCAAGCAAACACAGTACAATGTGAATGTGGGAAAAAAACTTCCCCACAGTAACCAATTATCCAGGTATGAGAAGATGTGGATTCCTTTCTGGAGGTACATCAATCACCACAACCATAAGTTTGGTAAAAAGTTGAGGGGCAGAAAAGAGGCCAAAGGGAAGCATCATAGATCCAGAGGCTCCATAATATCAGCTCAAAGACACTCTAAAATGGGCCTCCAGTTGCATTAACCACTGTTACCATGCACATAACCTGTTGCCCCTATCAGGAATCCTCATGAATTCCACAAGATCCGTTTCCACTTCAGTCGTGCTTGTTAAAGATGTTCCCATCTCAGAAATCTGCAAGGCAGCAACCTGGGCCTCTACCCATACCCTTGTGGAACACTACCTGATTACTCGAGACTCAACCTCTGATACCATCTTCAGATCCACAGTACTATCATCAATAACAGACTCCACTTCAAAGTCGCAGCCTTCCATGGGGGATACTACTGTGAAGTAACCTACAATGGAGCACCCATAGGGATAGTACTCAAAGAAGACGAAGTTACTCACCTGCCCTGGACTTTACAGTGGTTTAGGTGGGCTCTCCAGAGAGGCATCTGTTATTAGAATCAGTGTTGCTGGGATGTGTGAATGGGATGCCTGCATGGACATTGGATGACTCTTTCCACCAGTCAAGTGAGAGAGTGTCCCTAGAGGGCATTAACAGTGGCTTGTTTAGCCTGTCCTTGTGGGACAGTAGACAGATCTGAGCCATATCCAAAACATCTCATATATGATGTTTGGGGTGTGGGGTCACAAGTGTTCATGCCGTCATGTGTCCAAGAAGCTGAATTCCTGGCCGTTGTTTGTGGGTTAGCCTGGACTGTCTGTCTATGAGACTCATCAGGGTGTGGAATCCATGGAGCTGGAGGAATGCTCTTGCTTGCACTTTGTCGAGTTCAGCCCCCATAAACTCTAGACATTGTACTGGAGACAAGGTCTATTTCTGGGTATTGAGGGGTAGACCCAGTGAGCAAATATGTGCATATCTCAGGGTGGCTTTAAAGGAACGAGCCTGGAGAAAGTAGTCGTCCAGGTATGGGTAAATGACAATACCTAATGTTCATGAATGTGCTGCTATGACTGAGAGGCTCTTGGAGAATATCCTGGGTGCAAACGAGAGGCCGAATGGGAGCACTCTGTCCTGATCAAAGGTAAATCAGAGGAATCTCCTGGGAGATGATCAGGTTGAAATGTGGAAGTAGGCATCTTTTACGTCAAGTGCTGAGAACCAAAAATCTCCTTGCTCCAGAGATGGAATGGACTTAAATCTGTCCTGATGGGCTCTATTTCATTGTGGTTATGACCAAGGAATCTGGGGACAGATGCAAGTAAAAAGCTTCAAATCCTTGCCCTGGCACAAAGTAGCATCTCTCCCTTCACTTCATGGTAGACAGTACCAAAGCTGGCATACTCCAGAAAAATCTTAATAGGCTCTAGGATCCCACTGTTAATAAGGAGAGCAACTCTCCCAGAGGCAGATGGCTGCAGGATATCCAACAACTTATGGGTTTTCTCCTGCAGAACCTCTGCTTGAATACTCAAGGAAGTGGTCATGCACCACAAGAGGTCCTGGTACACCTTGAAATCCTCTGCTACCAAAAGGAGAAAGAACTAGGTACTGCAGAATTAGCCAGGGACAAAGACAAAGCAGTTAACTGTGCCAGAGCTGGATCCTGCTCCATGACGCTGAAGGCTCCACAAGGGGAAGGTTCACTGGTACCTGGGCCTATGGTGGATCGATGGTCATCAGTACATGCCTGCTCAGGGATCACTGCTTACAGTGAGATGAGGAGTAGGACCTCTGTGACCAAGGAGCATCCCATAGATTCCATGGAGGCCACTAGTATGGATAGGGCATTGGTGCCCAGTAGGTACCAGGCTGGGGCCCCCATCCTGACTGGGGCAAGCACCAACCCAGATACCCACAGTGCTCCAGGAACAACCCTAGATGTGCATCAGGTGATGGAGAACAGGAGGAGGACAGGCTTCAGAGGATAATTGTGGAGCCAACCCTGGGGATGTGAGCTACTGGTCTGCTAAACTGGTAGCCCAAAATGGAGAGGAAACTAGCACCAACGGTGGCAGCCAGTACACTCCCATTGTTTCCAGTGCCGGAAGTGGTGTCAACCCCAGCAGTGGTACAGAGGTCACTAACAGTGCTGAAGCGATGGTGGTGAGTGCCGCCACAGTAACATTGGCAGCACCAACATCAGGGGTGCCGAAGAGGTGATTTGCGCTGAGTCTAGCACCAGCCCCACTTCCGCTGACTGTAGAAGGGAAACAGTGGGGTTTGGGGCCAACTGACCCACAGGTTCAGTGCCCCTCCCCCCCACCAACAGGGCTGTAAATGATGCAGCCCTGACAAAGTCCTGAACCAAGAGAGGTTGGGACAGAAAAGCAGATGTCCATTGCATCCTGATATGCCGCTGGCACAGAAACAGCTGGTACCCACATTACCCTTGTTGCCCTCGGTCTCCCCAGGGCCAGAATTGGAGTTGATAGTATGGGGTCTCTGACCTCCCTGCATGGTACCTGAGAGCAGCTGATGGAATCTGCTTCATCTCACATCCCAGTATTCATACCATGCCAATCTGTAGTCCTTCTGGACAAGACAGATGAGTCTGCACACAACCTGGAATGGCCACAATCTGTCTTACATTACTTCTTCCTTGATACACTCAACAGGGAGCGACGACTTTGTCTCTTCAGAGCATGCAGTTCCAGGATTTATAGCAGCAGCACTCCCAGGACCCAGAGTGACCTCTGATCCAAAGCAGGGCACATGGCCTATTTGAGCAAGTGCTGGTTTAGACAAAGATCCCTTGTCACCTGAGTCCGTTTCATGAACAATTTGCAAATCAAACACTACTCCTTGTCATGGGCTTCGCCTATACACAGCAAGCACCATGTGTGGGGATCACGTGGGGGAGAGATCCCCCAACAATGACAGAATGTTTAAACCCCTATGAGGGTATCATCAGGAAATACTTATACTAAACCTAACTATATGCAAGTAGAGAAAAATCACTAAGAAATATAGAGGTTGTGAGGTTAGAAACCAGACGGAGCTCTGATTTCAGCCATGGGAGGTAAGAAGGAACTGAGGGCGGTTTGGGGGGCAGTGCTGCCTCATATAGCCAGGAGAGGAGCTATGGCCAGGAGGCACAAACATTGTCCCTCTACAAATAATGCTAGGCAAAGTTCACTGGTTCCAGTGCACTGGGTGTGCCCACACTTAAGAGGTATACACAGCTGCATCTACTAGAAGAAAAAAAAATGGCTTTCAAGGCATTTTTACTGTTTGCATTTCCTGGTTGCCATTTTGAATTCCACAAAGTTGGGGAGGGGGAGCAAGCCGCCGGTGGCATACAATCCATCATGGGCAGATGTAGTACATGCTGTTAGCCAGGGCTTCTAACGACTTTTGCATTGGTTCATAGTACAGAAATCTCTCTGTGACAGGTTTCAATCGGTCCACTGAGCCTCTAGGCGGTGATGGAGAGCTACTGTCCCACTGGCAGGCTTTAGTCACACCTTTCAGTCACTGGGGAATTAGCGGAGAAGGTGTGTAGGCCTGAGGCCACGGCGCGCCCCTCGGGCAGGGGAGCACCGGCCCGAGGCTGCGGCGTTCGGGATTCTGCTACCCAAGGCGGGTTGGCCGGGGTAGGGGAACGCAGGCCCACCCAACTCCACTGCGTTCCAGCCCAGGGCCCTGACAGTGACGGGAGGAGAGGGTCCCGCCGCTGGGTCAGCGGGGAACCATCCGTGCCCCGCTGACCAAATACACCCACCCCATGGTGCAGTTCTGCCCCTGGGCTACTTCCTACCCGGTCTCTCAAGCGGGCCTCTCTGGACCCTCCAGCTCATCCAGGTATTCAGCTGCTGGCAGCTCCAGCTCCCCCTCCGTGTCAAGCTCAAACTGGCCCGGGTTACAGCTTGGCCCCTCCAGGCCCTCCGGGTACTCGGCGGCGGGCAGTCCTGGTTGCCTCAGTCCTTCCTCCAGGTCAGGTTTCTCCTGGCCCAGGGCCTCCCCTGGGTCGGCAGCAGGGTCTGAAGGGAGCAGCCAGCAGCCTGTGTCCGTCTCCCTCCCTGGTGCTCCCTTCACTGGGCAAAGGGCCCCGCCCTCTGTACTTCCTGTCCCATCCCTCCCCTTCCGGGGATTGGCGTAAGCTTGGTCCTGCCCCGCCCACTCAGGCTGAGAGGGTGGCTCTTTACCCTCTGCTTCGGAGGGAAACCACCATGGCTCCCTACACTCTCCCATTATTATATTAACATTAAAATAGAGCTAGAAACTTATTGGACTCAGGGGTCACTTCTGGCCCTTCTGTGTCTACTGCAGGTTCTACCTTGGGCTGTTCTTTGGGGTGGGGGCTCAAACAGCTCCTATGCGTACATCCCAAAGATGTGCTGCTGCTGCTCCTTGTACTGCAAAGCCTCCTCTGGGACTGGTTTCAGCAAGAGTGACTGCCTTATCCTCACCTGGCACCTACTGCTGGCTCCCATCAGGTCCCATGTTGGATTCTGGGCCCAGCTGAGCACCATACAGGCTGACCAAGTCATCATGCACCATTGGCTCCATGCTTGGCCCAGTACCCAACAAGAGGTCATAGAATGGTCATGATATAGCCACTTTGCAGTTCTCATCCCTGGTTTTCCAGTACTCAGTCTTGAGCCACTTACTCCACTGCCTGCAGTGGTCACTGGTCTAGTAAATTTGCAACACTGCCAGCTTCTTCCCTATTTGCTAGTATGTATAGTCATTCCCGGTACTTTTACTTAAGTCCACTGTTTTGCTGGCCCTGCACCAGAAATTTACCAAAGTCTGGCTATGCTCCCCTGACCCTGGAACAGCACCCTTTGCAAAAGACTTCTTGTGTTTGCAATGGAGACTGAACAGAAGGCTCTTTGACGAGTGTTTGCAGCTCAGTGTTCAGAAGACAACGGAAGGATTGAACACTTACTCTCAGACCTGTTGCTCTACACCACAGGGAGATGCTTCCATTTCCCTGGGGTCAATTAGAGATTCTTGGAATCAAGAGGACAAAGGAAGTTGGCTCATGGGATTCTGGGATACTTTTGGCAGAGTCCCAGAACCTCAGCTGCAGGGGAAAGTGTGTCTGCACTGCAAAGCAACTGAATTTAAACCCCAGGTCCCAGTTTGACTAAGGCTTGAACACTTCAGCCCCCTAGGGTCCTAGCAATTTAGGTCCAAGACAAAATCAGAGAGAGTTGTGTGTAGACAAAAGGGAGTTGGGATCAACTCTGAGTCTGGTCTTAAATTGCAGCCTACACCTGCCTTGTGAGCCTTCTCCAATTTTCAGTAGTCTCACTGGATTCAGATTATATTTTCAAATATTCCCACTGAGTTCAGAATCATTAAATAAAAATGACCCCAACACAGCAAGATGAATTAAGCTTGCCTTTTTAAGTGCCTCTGAAACCCAAATATCTGCTCAGAGACCTCCCTCCAAAGGAGCAACACTTGATACATCAGGCCATCAAGGTTAAGACTGAGGAGCATTCATCTCCAATTGAAGACATGGGGAAAAAACACCCCATATTTAGCAACATGCAATATGCTGTGCTTGCCTTGAAATATTAGGTCCACCAAGATATACCTGTGAATAGCTGCAGCTTGTATACCTTTTAATTAGCAGATTTGGAAGACAGACCATCTGTTGCTTTAAGTCATACATAAGAAAGCAAGCCCTGTGATGTGAAACACAATTAAAGAAACATATCTTTACAAGTTACATCTTCAAGCATTAGATCCCTCTCACGTAAAACGTCACAAGGAATTTAGCAAAATCTTTGTTTTTAAACATACAAATACCTGAAATGGAAATACTTTTTTCCTTTTAGTGTCGACGTCATGTATATATCAGACAGAGAGTAGGATTCTAATGTAGACAGATAGTGCCCTTCTGTCTGATACAGAGTAAATCTGTCTCACATGGTGGGGCCTGTGAAAGGAAGGCATGGGGGCCACAGCAGTGTAGCAGGTTGGTTGGGGGCACCCGGCCACGGAACCAAGAGAAAAAGTAACAATAAAAACTTGATATGGTGTACTTAACACAAGCTCTAACATTATGATGGTATATTTACCTCTCTTGTCTAAGTACTCTTTGGGGAAGGGTCAGTCTTCTCATCCATTTCTGAAGTCCCTAGCACATTTTGGATGCTACCAAAAAAACAGCTTAATTTTCCATTCAAGGTTGTATTGGGAAATTATACTATTTCCTTCATTGCTAAAAATGTTTGACCCTGTAAACATCAATGAGATTAAACACACAAGACTGAGTGTTGCACATTAACAATCCACTCAGATTATATATTTGGTGCAAATCTGCAAGACGCTCTACTGTGTGTATATTCCGGTAATGCCCTCAACTACAGCCATACTAAACAGATGTTTTAAACTTCCTGAATGCAATGTACAATAGAGATTTACCTACTGTTCCCGTGTTATGGTTATTGTGTACTTCCAAAGAACATTAAAAAGTATATGTTATTACTTTTTACTTTTATTGGTGTATGCTACAAAATGTACAATTTCCAGATGGGAATAAAAAAAAAACCAAAACAACCCCCCCAAAATTTTCTATGGATAAGAAATAGCTCAGGGAAGCAGCACAATGCTATCGCATGGAAGAGAAAATAAATGACACTCATAAGGCCTGGACTATGCATTTCACCACAAAAAATCTTCACAGCATGATTGTAAGGACAATTCATATCCAGAACAATCAACACTCACCAGATGGTATTACTGGTAAGACTATCAAATAAACACTATGTACTCTATGTAGATATCTTCTTTTTATACTTTTGGAGGTTTTGCTACTTTGGTTTTTAATCTCATTTTGTAAGTAGTTTCTTATAGTTGCAACCAGAAATGTTAAGCTAAATGAAATTTGCATTAATGAAAAAACAATTACCTTTGGGGGGAAAAAAGGAAAAGTTTAACAAAAATCTATGATTTTGAGTCACAAAGGTAAGGGCACAGTGTTTAGTTGCTTAAGACAGCGGCAGGGAACAAAGAATCCCAAAATACAGAAAGTAGAGAACTCCCAGTTAAGTACAGGGGAATCACGTTCAATTACTGTAAAATTGCTCAGAAGCATATGGTTTGTAACTTACTACTGACGAGAACTAGAGTAAATTACAAATTAGTGATCAGATTTTATCTTTTCAAGAGTAAGAAAGGCAAATCTTTTGCGACACACCAGAAGGCATGGAATGGTGTCAGCTCTGTCTCATGCTATTCATAAGTCTATAAAATATCTCCACACAAGTTCTGAAGCAGAAGAGAGAGTAGCCCCTCAGCAATTCTGCCAACGAAGCCAACCTACTAATCTGTTCCAAGTTTTTTATTCATAATGAGGAAACACCCTAAACAGGTTTTATTAGTTGTCAGCCACAGTGTCATTTATAGGTCACCATGCAACAAAACATATAATTTTACATTTTGGTTGTGGCCTGGGACCTTTTAAAAAGATATCCCATCTTAAAGAGCTCAAATGATGGAGAATCCACCATATACCTAGGTAAGTTGTTCCAACAATTCATTATCCTGTTAAAAATGCACACACTACTAACCCAAGTTTGTCTAGTTTCAGCTTCCAGCCATTGGATCTCATTTCACCTTTTTCCATTGGATTAAAGAACTATCTACTCCCAGAAATCTCTTCCTCATGCAGGTACTTGTAGATAGATCAAGTCAACCTCAACCTTCTTTTGAATAAAATAGACTGAACTTCTTAAGTCTCTGACTTATTGGCTTTGTTTTCCAGACCTCAAGTCATTCTTGCATCACAAAACCTTTCCAATTTTCAAAATAATTTTGGACATGCTAACATCAAGACTGGACACAGCATTTCAATTATATAGTCTCACTAATGCCAAATGCAGTGTAATACCACCTCCATTCTCCTACTTGTTCTTCCCAGCTTACATGATCCATAGAGGTATAAGCCCTCTTGGCCATAGCACACAATGGGAGCTTGTGTTCAGCTGTTTATCAACCATTATCCCCAAATTATTTTCACTGCTACTGTACTCAAGGATACCATCTCCCATATTGTATGTGACCTTGCACCCAGGTGTAGTACTGCACACATTCATTTAAGCCCTCCTGACCAAATGATCCAGAGTGGCCTCTATAGCTGGCCTGTCCTCTGTTGTTTATCACTGAAAATGTTCATCTTCAATTTTAACAGCAATGATTGTTTTCTTCCAGATCTTGGATGAGATATTAAATAGCACTGGGCCAAAAACAGATCTCTAAGAGACCACACTAGAAACACGCCCATATAGTCTAATAACCCATTACAATTACTTTGAGATCCATCAGTTTTTAATCCATGTAATATGGGCTACATTGAAAAGTTAGAACTATACAAAAAAATTAGAATGTTGTGTAATACTAAGACTAAATCATAAAGAATTTAAGTATATAATCTCAATGTAGTTAGTTCTATCTTGTAATCTCAATTAAAAACAATATCGAGTTTGACAAAACCTATTTTCCACACAACTATGTTGATTGCCATTATGTTACCATCCTTTCAATTCTTTACTGGATGTGTCCCATGTCAATCTTCCCATTATCTTGCTCGGGAATGATGTCAAGCTAACTGGTTTATAGTTACCTGGGCATCCCATTTACCCTTTTTAAATACTGGCACAACTTGGTACCTGAAGATAATCCAAAACCTCTCCCTGAAAAGCCTGTATTTGATACCCAGAGATGCTTTCTTCTGGATGTTTACTAACATATACTTGAGTCACACTTCAAAGCAGTGCCTATACACTTTTGTACACAGTCACATCTTGGAGCGCCTAAGGCCCCAGAACATCACTTCCCTTCCCACTTCATACTCAGCTGTGGCAACTAATAGCTGGTGTTATGAGAGAAAGTGACTTGACAAAACCACAGCCATTTTGGTGTACTCAGCCATCATTAACTAGAAGTGAGATCACCAATGTGAATAACAGCTCTGCATAAACATATGAAATAGCTGCAGCTTCAGTTTTGCTGATACAGAAATAGAATTGGAAGAACCATGAGAACAGGAGGAAGTGTGGATAGTTAACCATGGATCTAGGTGTTCCTGATTGAGTTTTTGTTGATGTTATGACCAGAGCGGTTTTGCTGATAGTAGGAAAATTGTTAGTTTGCAAGGGGTTACTATGAGATAGGTTGCTCAAAACAAAGCACATATTAAAACGTAAGTCAGAGTGTGTAAGCTGGAGAAGTTTTTTTATGAGCTCAGAGGGTGATATCCCACTCCCCAACGGATAAGAGGAAGGCTGGCCACCAAAAACCTGCTGCTGACTGCTCGACACTATCTCAGACTTTGGGTAACTATATCTGGGTTGCTCTAGACTATTGCTATTTTAGATGTGTGCTGTAGACTCAAAATGGATTTGGGGGGGAGGGGAAAGGTGTGTGAAAGCACTGACGTTTGTATCAATCATTTATCAAATGGAGGAGTTATGTCCCCATTGATTTATTCCTGAAACCACCTGGAGAGGGGGAAAAATAGAAGTTACCATAGTTTTGTGTTCAGACAACCCTGGGCAACATTGGATACGGTTTATTTTTCGGAGCCAATATTACTTTGGAATTTGCCAGGTCACCTTAGTTAGTCCATTTTTAAGGGATCAGTGCACCATCTTTGAAGAGGCTTAACTTTGGTCTAAAAGCAAGGACTGTACTACAGTCTCAAACTAATTCATTAGACAAACTCTTTACCTTGATCTTTAGTTGCTGGTTTTGGTTACATTTTATCCAGTTACTACAAATCTATGTAACAGTGTAATGTTGAACGTAGCACAAGTACTGCAACAAATGGCTGCTGGGAGAATACAGCGAAATCTAGAATGACAAAATTTAACACCTGTGTCAACAGCTGCAATACTGTAATTAGCATCTCCAGCAGGAAGCCAACTCAAACAAAAAGAAAATTTATTAAGTTTTTCAAATACGAAACTCTAAAATCTACAGGTTTCAGAGTAGCAGCCGTGTTAGTCCGTATTCGCAAAAGAAAAGGAGTACTTGTGGTACCTTAGAGACTAACAAATTTGTTTTTCTAAAATCTACATAATTATTATAAAACATATTTCCTTACAAAATTCTTTGATTAACAGTTTGTGTGACATAACATAAGGATATTTTAATGTCAATATTTTCCCACAATTTTAAGATACAGGCATTGTTAAAATTTGCTCAGTAAAAAAGTGTAACCCACTGAGTAGTTAATGTAGCTTGTTATGTTCTTGGGTTTTTCTTAAATTAGATCTAGGAATTTTAGAATTCGCTTAATTACTTTTTCCAATCAAACTGATAGTGATGCTCAGACTCCAGGTGCATAAACTGTAACTAATAAATGTAATCCCCATTGATTGGATTATTTGTAGAGAACCAGCAATATAACACCGGGTACAGACTTGAAGGGCTTCAACTGAGTTACAACTTGAGGTCTTCTGTTCCACTGATTAAGAACGCAATTTAAAAACTACCTCTTGGGCAAATTTCTAGTTCAACTTTTGAATGAGCTAAACTTGTCAGACATTTAAGCTGTGTTTTAAGAGAAAACAAGTGCAACATGCAAACTGTACCTTAAACCCCAGAAGAAAATTCACACATTTACAAATTAAACCAAGAGTAATCTTTCCATACAAATTCCTTAAAAAACTTTAACATATTCTAGCATCAAGTGAAAGGACATGCACAAAACCCAAGTAATGTAATACTGAAACTTTCTAGTCTATCATATCCTTAAAATACTAGAAACAAAACAATCTAGGAACAGATAACATGCAAATATGAACAACTTCAACTTGAAGTAACTTTTTCTATAAGATTACATAATTGTACAGCACATATTGCTATACTGAACAGTAACACCCCAAATCAATGGAATACAGGCACTTTAAGTCTTCAAGTGTCGTTGGTTAAACACTTTTAAGCACTGCCCTACTTCTTCTGAAATGATGTACCCTTTTCTCCTGTGGAGGGAGGGAAAGAAAAAAATAGTTTAAATTCACGGAAAGGTAACAATATTGCTAGATATTACAATAGAATAAAGTAAGTTACATAAAGCAGAAACAGATTTTAAAATTTTGCTCCTTCAAAATCCCACGTTCTACGTAAAGCTTTTTACTTCAGATAATAGAGTAGGAGTGTCTATTCCGCAAAAACAGTAGAAACTGAAAAACTATTCAAAGATTCAGAAAGACAGCCTTAAAAAATCCTAATGGACAGTTTAATCAGAAGATACCAGTGTAATCACAAGTTGTATTTAGCCCAAACACACATTTGTGACCTAAAGCAAAGCAAAGCAAAACAAAAACAACCCTGAGAGTGATTGGAAACTTTAGGCCTTAGACCCGAGAGGTCTAAGAACAAGCCACCATTCTCCATTTCACAGTTGGAAGGGCTGCAGTGGCAACTCTTACTGATTTTGCATGTCAGAATACAGTTATGACAGATCTGAAGAGCATACTTTATAGAATCCAAGTCATCCTCTGGATGAGGGAGTAAACTGCTGCTTGTTCAGTACCAACAGACCAAGGTTCATCTATTTCTCTCTGAAGGAAAATGTGGAAGAAAAGGCTAATGCCAATATTGCCAGTTTGAATTGCAAGCAGTTTTTGTGCAGGTTTGTGATACTGCACTGTTAAACCCACAAATCAAGGACATCAATGATTCCACAAAGGTTGTCTTGGGCAGTAGTATTAAGATTCAAGACCTTCCAAATGATACTGCAATATTTATATCAAAGATCTCTACAGAAAAGCAAGCAAACAATCACAGTAAGTGTCAGAGCCAGACACAGCTATGGTCCAGAGCAGCCTACAGTTGCAAAAATGGAACAAGTCTATCAGCATTTGAGTTACTTGTCACCATAGTATTTAGTGGTGGAAGAAAAACTATATGTCAAATCTTTAAAGTTTGCTTTTACTCCGTACCTTGAAATAGTCCTCTTGGGATACAAGAGTGTTTCTCAGACGGTTCTCGGGATTAAACAGACAGGATACCACTGTCTGTATGCTTCGGTCCACAGACTTCTGAAATACATGTTTTCAGTAACATGCATCTACAACAATACTGATTTTATTATCTAGTTCATTGCTACCATCATGTCTATAAATCAGATGCTAAAAACTTTGAAGTGTAAACATTCAGGATTACTGGCAAGTGTCAATATTTATCAAACACTTATTTTTTATAGTATCTGAATGCTAAAAAACTAGTTTATATTCACACTATATCAATATATTACACAACAATTTTGTTCTTTCCCTCGGAGTTATATGAAGCTTTTCTGTTCTTTGTGAAAGAAAGTTACTAGGCTGCGGTTTTACAGCATTATCTGAAGGACAGATTTCAGTTAACTTGTTTCCTCTAGTAACCTCATCCATACCTGAAATGCCACTGACCAAAAAAGCGTTCCATCTCCATATCTCAAGCCAGAATTTATTATTAATTGGCAATATGAGTAAGTGATGTCTATTGAATACCAAGTTAAATTTAAGTCCCAAAAGTTAAGAATCTACAACAAGAAGGGGACATGATGCCCTTTCCTAAACTATGAGTCTTCAACATGAAAGACAAGTGTGATACTCCCCAATGTTTGTCTCTACAAATGTTAGAAGCAAAATAAAATTCACTTTAACAATTAAAAAAACAAGTTGTACCTTGTTTCATGTGATTCCCACTGTAAGTCAAGCCAAATGGTTAAACAAAGTTGCTTGCTGAATTAATGCTGATTTATACATTTGTCTATCATAGTACCCAACAACCTCACACTGTCTGTTTGAGGAAGTATTTACCCCCCTCTTACTGAGGGGAAACTGAGGCACTGGGTAGACTGTGACTTTGGACAAGTCTCTCAAAGTCTAAGACTATGCAGAAACTGAACCCAGTTTTCCAGGATCCCAGGACTGTGCCCTATCTATTACATCTTCCTTCTACACAAGTTCCTAGAAATAGGTTATAGGGTTACATTAAGAGTATACATCTTCAGAGTGAACACTTGCCTTTTGTGGACTGTTTCCAGATGATTGTGCAGGCTCTGGAACAGAACATTCTGCTTGGATAACTTCTGGCTCTACTTCACTGCAGTGGTAGTTTACTGAAGTATAAGCCTGTATAATTAAGTGTTGCAGTTAAGGAATGAAAGTATAGATGCTCCCCATCCCAAGGTGGATGGTTGTAGGTCTACTACAATTTGAGTTGGAGCAGTTTGGAAGAACAGCAGCTGGGTCCTTGGTCCTCAACTACCGCTAAGGCACAGTAATAATGAAAAAAAATATTGAAGAAAAAGTAAAAGTGTTGACACTTAAAAAAAAATAAATCGAAAAATGTCACAGCAGTATCTATTGCTCCTTCCAGATAAGCTGAATGACTGGTCCACCAGGACACATTTCATGGTATTATGCTGGAAGTTAGACCCAGCTCTCCCTCTCAAAAAGGGTTATTTTAATAGGGAATTTTATCTAATTTGGGTGGAGAAGAAGGGGAAAAAAGGTGTTCACAGCTGAAGCCAATAGACTGCAGAGACCGGGCCAAGAGCTGGAAGGGAGCACATGTAAATCGTTTCTGATTGCCACCAGAAAGAATCTGGCACGGGAAGTTCTGCGGGATCCAACGTACTGACAGGTGGGTAGTGCTCAAGACACTAACAAACAAAGGCCCAAAAATCCTTGAGAACCACTGAGGTTCCAGTAGTCTCCTAGTGAAAGATTTAGGAGTACAAGGCCATTCCATTAGAGGTATTGCACAAAAGTAGTAATCATTTCATGGTTCAACTGGCATATCAAGGCAAAAATGACACGACAGTATCTTCTACCCTATATGACCACCCAAATGGGAGATAAGAACTCAGTCTAAAGCTATTCTGTGAGAAAGTTATAACTAAGCATTACAAGAAACTTGCTGGTATCTGAAGCTTCAGCCAAGAAAAACTGCTGTAATCAAGGAAGGGAGCTTGGCTGACTACTCATATGGCCACAACACCCTTGTGGCCACTGCCCTTCTGAGAAACACCCCCTACACACAAATCTGTGATAAATTTTCTTCCTAAAAAAGTCTGTTCTCCCTACTTGTTCACTCTGTGTTCAGACTACTACAATTAAAGGCTTCACTTTTCCTGTTCCACACTATAAAATGCTTAATACATTGCCACAATGAAGCACTATACCATGAAGCTGTATGGTGCTTACTACATGCATACATACCAGCAAAATGTCTCATTCAAAAAAAAGACACTTTACCCTTTCCATAAATGGCGTTCTTCGAGATGTGTTGCTCATATGTCTATTCCACAATAGGTGTGCGTGCTTGCCACATGCACCGGTGTTGGAAGTTTTTCCCCTAGCTGTACCCATAGCGGAGCGCCCCTAGCAACCCCTGGAGCGGCGCCTCCATAGCACGGTATAAGGGGCGCTACGCGCCCCCCTCCCACCCTCAGTTCCTTCTTGCCAGACAACTCCAACAGAGAGAAGGAGGGCAGGATGTGGAATAAACATGAGCAACACATCTCGAAGAACACCAGATGCAGAAAAGGTAACTGTCGTTTCTTCTTTGAGTGATTGCTCATGTATATTCTACAATAGGTGATTCCAAGCTATATCTGTTGGAGGTGGGTAGGAGTTCACAAATTCTCGGGACGGAGCACAGCCCTGCGAACCCAGCATCTTCCCTGGTCTGGGAGACAATCGCATAATACGAGATGAACGTGTGAACTGAAGACCATGTAGCAATCCTGCAAATGTCCTGAAAGGGGACATGGGCTAAAAAGGCACCCGACAAGGCCTGTGCCCTACTGTAGTGTGCCCTCACAATTGACAGCGGAGGGATTCCCGCCAGGTCATAACAGGTATGGATGCACAAGGTGATCCACTTGGAGAGCCACTGAGTGGAGATCGGTGGACCACTCATGCGTTCGGCCGAGGCAATGAACAGCTGCGAAGACTTCCTGAATGGCTTATTCTGCTCCAGATAAAAAAGCCAGAGCCCATCTCACATCTAGTGTTTGGAGATGGCGCTCCTCGCTGGACTCCTGGGGCAGAGGATCAGCAGGAAAATGTCCTGACTCATGTGGTAAGCGGAGACCACCTTTGGGAAGAACGAAAAATGTGGGCAGAACTGGACCTTATCCTTATGGAACACCATGTACGGGGGCTCCAAGGTCAGGGCCCTGAGTTCCAAGACCCGTGATCGCCATCAGGAAGGCCACCTTCCATGAGAGGTGCAACCAGAAGCTCGGCTCAAAGAGGGGGCCCATGAGCTGGGCCAGCACCAAGTTCAGGTCCCACTGCGGGATGGGGGCCTAACGTACGGGAAGAGACGACCAATCTCTTAAGGAATCGGCCAGTCATAGCATGGGAGAATACCATGTGTCCCTGCACCGGCAGGTGGAAGGCAGATATGGCTGCCAAATGCACCTTGACAGATGACGGCACCAAGCCCTGGGCTCTAAGGTGAAGGAGTTAGTCCAAGATGAGCTGTATCAGGGCAGTCATGGGGGAAAACCGAGACCGCTTTACCAAGTAGGCTCGGCGCATGGAGGGTCGCCTGCTTTCCCAGAGGACATGCTGAACCCCTTCCAAGCATGTCCTTTCCTCCTGGCCTATCCCCTGAGGCAGCCACGCCATGAGGTGGAGTGCTGCTAGGTTGGGGTGAAGGAGGCGGCCCTGGTCCTGGGAAAGGATGTCCGGGTGGGACGGTAATGGCCATGGTAGGGCGACTGCCAGGGTCGTGAGGGTCCTGTACCAATGCTGGGCCACACCGGGGAAATCAGGAGGACCCAGGCCCTGTCTTTATCTTTTCCAGGACCTTGCTGATCAGCAGGAAAGGCATAGAGAAACTGGCCTGACAAGGACAGGAGGAAGGCATCGGAGATAGCGCACCATCCCAGCCCCCTCCCCGGAGCAGAACCGGGGACAGTGACGGTTCTGCCAAATTGCAAACAGGTCCACCTGGGGAGTTCCCCACTCTTGGAAAGGTCTGGGCACCACCTCAGGGTGAAGAGACCACTCGTTCTGAGAGGAGAAGTCCCAGCTCAAGCAATCCACCCGCGAGTTCCAGGCGCCTGGTAGGTGGTAGGCCTGTAGGAAAATGTTGTGGCTATACAGAAATCCCACAGCCTGAGGGCTTCCAGGCAGAGGATCGGGCCCTGTCTATTGATGTAAAACATCAAGGCCGTGTTGTCAGTGAGGACCTTGTCAATCCTGTCTCTGGCCTGGGAGAACACAGAGGCCAACGAGAGCTGGAGGGGCCTCATCCTCAGTCTGACCATGATGAATCACATGTGCACGCCCACATGAGACCCAAGAGCTGGAAACACGCTCTGGTTGTTGTCACTGTTGTGACTGTATTGAAGAGCCCCTTCAGGGTCCTGAACCTGTCCGGTGGGAGGGAGGCTCTGGACGACATGGCGTCCAGGACCGCCCCGATAAACTCTATGCGTTGTACCGGGACTAATGTGGACTTGGTGTCATTTACCAACAGACCCAGAGTGGTGCACATGGACAGAATGAGCACCATGTGGTCCTGCACCTGAGACCGGGAGCTGCCCTTGACCAACCAGTCATCCAAATAGGGGAAGATCTGGACCCCGCAGTGCCTGAGGTAGGCCACCACCAGACATACACTTTGTAAATACCCTGGGGGCAGTGGACAGGCCAAAACGGGAGGACCGTAAATTGGTAGTATTCCTGCCCCACCGTGAAACGGAACAAATGTCTGTGCCCCTCAAATATATGGACATGGAAGTACACATCCTACAGATTAAGAGCAGCGTACCAGTCCCCAGGATCCAGGGAGGGAATGATGGAGGCCAGGGAGACCATGCGGAACTTGAGCTTCACCATGTATTGGTTAGGCCTCGCAGGTCCAGGATGGGCCTGAGCCCCCCTTTGGCCTGCGGGATAAGGAAATAGTGGGAGTAGTCCCCTTTGCATCTGAACTCTGCTGGCACCACTTCCACTGCTCCTAGGCTAAGGAGTCGTCCCACCTCCTGCTCGAGCAGAGCCTCGTGAGAGGGGTCAAGGTAAACTGGAGGGTGTAGCCCCGAGAGATGGTGCTGAGGACCCATTGGTCCGAGGTTAGCCGCAACTAGTCCGGGAGAAAAGCACACAACTGACTGGAGAAGGGAAGCTTTATTGAGTGTGAAAAGAAAAGGAGTACTTGTGGCACCTTAGAGACTAACCAATTTATTTGAGCATAAACTTTTGTGAGCAACAGCTCACTTGTAGCTCACGAAAGTTTATGCTCAAATAAATTGGTTAGTCTCTAAGGTGCCACAAGTACTCCTTTTCTTTTTGCGAATACAGACTAACACGGCTGTTACTCTGAAACCTGTCTTTATTGAGTGTGGATCCCTGATGAGAACTGGTAGGTCTCCCCTGGGCATCCCATCAAAACTGCTGTTTCCCTGCCTGTTTGCCTTTGGATGACCCAGGCTGGGGGGCAGATAGACTGTCTCTGCGGCCGTTTCTTATAGTCCTGCAACTTTTTATAAGGGGTCTCATATTTAGAGTGGGTAGCCTGGGTGAGAGCCTACTGCGGCTTAAACTTAGCTCTAGCCGGAGCCAGAACATAGAGACTTAAGTGTAGTGTGGGATTCCTTCAGGCCATGCAGTTTTATGTCCATCTGTTTCACAAACAGAGCCTTGCTGTCAAATTGCACAAATTGCTCTGCACGCCTCTGGACAGCAGGAGCCACGCCACCCTTCTCATGGATACCACAGAGGCCATGGATTGCGCGGCCGTGTCTGCCATATCCAACGCTGCCTGCAGGGTTAACCTGGCAGCTGCTGTACCCTCCTACACTAGAGCTCTGAACTCCTTCCTGTCATGCTCCTGGAGGGAGTCCTTGAACTTGGGCAGAGAGCCCCATAGATTGAACTCATACGACCCAGGAGAGCCTGATGGTTTGCCACCCGTAACTGGAAGCTCGAGGACAAATAAATTTTTCTCCCAGATCAATCCAGCCTCCTTGAATCTTTATTTTTCTGAGTAGGGACTGGCTGGCCCTGCCCTTCCCTGTGGTTGACCAACTCAAGCACCAGGGAGTTAGGAGCAGGATGGGTGTAAAGGTATTCATGTCCTTTGGTGGGCACAAATTACTTGCGTTCCGCTCTCTTAGAAAGGGGGGCTAATGAGGCAAGGGTTTGCCATAAGACATTTGAAATTTTCACCACCCCTTCATGGAGTGGCAAGGCCACCCTGTCTGGTACCGAGGCAGACAGGATGTTGAAAAGGGAGTCTCAGGACTCCTCCACCTCCTCTGCCTGGAGGTTTGATGCCACCCTTTTCAATAGCTCCTGGTGGGCTTTAGAGTCCTCCTGCGGGACAGAGGGAGGAAGGGCTATAATTGCCTCACTGGGGAGGGCGAGGAGGTAGGGGCGGTACTTTGCATGTCCACTGGCACCGGAGATCCACCCCCTGGTTGCTCTCTGGGCCCAGTGCTGAAGATGCATGTGCCACCGACTCCTTCCTAGGATGCTGGGAGAGGGAGGCCGATCCAAGGCTCGGGCTACCGAGCAAGCCCCCACCGGGGGTTGCGTCAGGGGTCACGGTGCCCACTGGTACCACTGTGCCGGCCACGGGGCCCGGTGACATTGCACCTGCTGTAGCACCAGCGGAGCAGGCTGTTTGGCCTGACCCACCGACGGGAGACTACGAAGGGAGGTCAGGCTGACGTACAACCTGCCGCTGTCCCTGGACCAGGAGGAGCAGCGGGCCGGGAGTGGTGCTGACCATGAGACCATGACCCTGATGTAGAGGAACGATACCGCGGGTAGCAGCTCCTCTGCAATCGGCTCCGGCGGGCTGATCCGCGATGGTGAGGTGATGACAATTGACAACCAAGACTACGGGAGCAGTGGGGTCCTGGAGCGAGACGAACAAGAATGGTGTCAATGCTTGTGTCGCAACTGGCTATGATAACACTAAATGTCTTCGTTTTAGAAGGGCTATCTGCCTCAGTCCTGTCGGTATCCGCTCCTCGAGGTGGAGCGGTGCCTGGAGTCTCTGTCAGATGGAACCCAGCCAGACAACCGGGGGGGGGGGGGGGAGGGAGGGTGGGGTGGGTGGTCGATGACAACCTGCATAGACTATGCACGGACGGTTGCTGAGTGGCGAATGGCGTCAGGAACATTCCCTCAACCAAGATCGTACCAAGTTGGGGGTGACTGCGGAGATCCCAGTGGCAGCTTGCCTCTGGACCACGGGGCCAACATTGGCGGTGCTCCTGGTACTGGCATGGACATAATGTCCCGAGCCGCTTGCAGGGCCTCTGGCATGGAGGGCATCCCAACATCCGGGGAAGCCTGCTCCAAATGGGCCAGGCTGGACCTGAGTTGGAGGCCTACAGGCTGATGGGGACAGAGGACTGCCCAACATGGGTCTAGCCTCTCCCACAGTCTTGCTCCAGTGCCGCGGCAGAGAAGGCCTCTTCGCCATCTTGGCGTGCACTGCGGATGGGGACAAGTGCCGACTGGTAGATGGCGCTGGTGGGTTGCCGAGTACCAACACTATGGTACTCCGTACCGACTCAGAGAGGCATGCCGGAGTTGGGGTCAACACCGACTCCACCAGGATGGCCCAGAGCCTAATGTCTCTCTCTCTCGGTCCAAGGCTTAAACGACTTGCAAATCTTGCAGCGATCACAGAGATGGGTTTCACCCAAACAATGTAAGCAGTCTGTGGGCAGATCACTCACTGGCATTGGTCGCCTACAAGTGTCGCATGACTTAAAACCCAGGGCACAGGGCATGCCCTGGCCCAGGCGCACTAACTAAACTACAGGTACCATACACTGAATGAACAAGAGTTCTGGGGACGAGCTAAAGCAAAGCTGGAGCAGAGCAGTTCCGAAGCACCTTCACTGGCAGCAAGAAGGAACTTGAGGGTGGGGGGAGTGCACAGCGCCCCTTATACCGTGCCATGGAGGCACCACTCCAGGGGTCGCTGGGGCACTCCCCTACAGGTACTGTTAGGGGAAAAGCTTCCCACATCAATGCATGTGGCGAGCACACACATCTATTGTGGAATACACATGAGCAATCACTCGAAGCAGCAGCTGTGTTTCTTCTAAAGAAAAAATTCTGCTGATCCATACAACCCAGCATAAGCATTATAATTCTGAAAGACAGCTCACTCTACAGCACCTGTCTTTAATGCACACTATTTGTCTGCCAGCTAGTAATTGGAATGGAACTAGAAGTTGCTTTTAGGAGAATGTTTAGCAGCCTGTTAGAATGAATTCCTTTAAACATTAACGGTTATGTAGCTTAAACTGGCTGGAGATTCAGGGATATGGCCACTTCCAGACTGCTGTGAGTGGTCAGTGATAAGTCTGTTTTGGTGAGCTCCAGTAAATGGAAGACACACTGGAATGGATCTACAGACTTTCCCTGCAAAGAATGTGTTGAGCACAGGGATTTCTCCCTCTATGTTAGATGTAAGAGTATGCTACTAAGAAAGCTTGGTACACATGATCTACCCCTACCCACTCAAAAATAGGACAATATAAGTCCATTTCTTAACTATGACTTGAACTGAGTAATTGTTCAACATGGGGATGGGTGGTGACACCTGCAATAGTTTGTGAAAGAGAAGTCCATCCCTGAGACTCAAAACATCAGAGTGGGAAAGCAATGAACATTATTTCCAATCCCCCACCCATCCTATAGGGGGACTGTGAGAAATGGCATTGAAGAGATACCATTCACAGTAAGAAAAAAAGGTTTCAGAGTAACAGCCGTGTTAGTCTGTATTCGCAAAAAGAAAAGGAGTACTTGTGGCACCTTAGAGACTAACCAATTTATTTGAGCATGAGCTTTCGTGAGCTACAGCTCACTTGATGAAGTGAGCTGTAGCTCACGAAAGCTCATGCTCAAATAAATTGGTTAGTCTCTAAGGTGCCACAAGTACTCCTTTTCTTTTTAGTAAGAAAAAAAAGAAGTGTAGCAACTTTGAGATAATTCCAGTGTAGATCTAGTCTAAGACACCTGCAACCGGCCCATGCCAGCTGACTTTGGCTTAGGGAGCTTATGTGTTTAATTGTGGTGTAGACGTTTAAGCTCAGACCCAAGCCCTGCGATCTCCAGGCTCCAGCCCAAGCCCCAATACCTACAACTGCAATTAAACAGCCCTTTAGCCCAAGCCTCACAAGTCAGCTAGTACAGGCCAGCCGCCGGTGTCCAATTCCACTGTACACATATCCTATCCATATACTCAAACAGCACAATTTCAGATCATGGCCAAATAATTCATTGCACTAAAATAAATTATCCCTAAAGTGATGTCAGACCC
Source organism: Eretmochelys imbricata (assembly GCF_965152235.1). Taxonomy (NCBI): domain Eukaryota; kingdom Metazoa; phylum Chordata; order Testudines; family Cheloniidae; genus Eretmochelys; species Eretmochelys imbricata. The sequence continues at coordinate 203,976,108 of NC_135573.1, read as the reverse complement.
TCCAATGGAAAAAAAAAGTACATCTGGATTAAATGTGGACAGTGATTTGAGTTTTAGGTTTTATACAAGTAGAATAAAATTCTTACAAGTCTCTAAAGGGAAAATAAGAGTAAGAATTACATGTTTTGTCACTTCTGCAAAACCACGGAAAGTTACCTTTCTTTGGGAGTTGGAGCTGATGGTTTCCAATCACTGTTGCCAGTTCATTCAATTTGGCAGACATACTATAGTCTATCTTGCTTGAGTAGGGTTTGGAAGGAACCAGATTCAGCAACTTGTAGACACTTTCAGAAATACTACAAGCGTCTGCTTTACTATACACTATCAGAGAGCCTTTCAAAAAAATTGGAACAATCAATAAGCAGCAGTAAAGCCCTCGTTGTACAGCTCTTGGAGAAAAAAGTGAAGGCTATGATTTTATCCCCTCTAAATTTCCATGAAAAAGAAGTAGTTCAAATTATGTTATTCTGGAGCCTTAGAACTCTCCCAGGGGCTCAATTGGGAGAATATGAAGAAAGAAGAAATGAAACTTGTTTTTGTTCTCCCAAGAAACCCTTCCTTAAGAGAGCTTCCATGCAAGTACGAAACCCTAAACCAAGACTTAATCAGCAATATCAGTCATGAGTACCACTCTCAGCATTTAATCCAGAGATGTCTACTCTTTGCAGAAAGAAAAGGAGTACTTGTGGCACCTTAGAGACTAACAAATTTATTTGAGCATAAGCTTCTGTGAGCTACAGCTCACTACATCGGATGCTCACGAAAGCTTATGCTCAAATAAATTTGTTGGTCTCTAAGGTGCCACAAGTACTCCTTTTCTTTTTGTGGATACAGACTAACATGGCTGCTACTCTGAAACTACTCTTTGCAGAGCAATTTTACACCAATAAAAGTTTGATTTTGATTACGAGTGTTAAGATAGCAGAGCATGACTCAAACAAGAAGGTTGAAATTTCATGCACTAAGTTTTAATCACCTTACCGGAGGTATAACATAATTCCTTTGCTCCCCAGGAGGCCACTGTGGTGGGACCTTAAAGATTTAATAAATAAGAATTATCCTTTATCTTGTCTTGTGCAAAGAACAATTACTTACCTCCAAGAACTGCAGTTATTGTAAGTGAGAGAGTTACAATTGTGGTGCTCATACATTCTAATTCATTCACTCTAAATCCTTAAATTGACCCTCAGCATTATCTCCTCATGCATGCCCCAGCTGAAGAACTGTACGACAGCGCAGCCCTTACTGCTTCTCACTTCCCTCACTAATTCAGAATCCCAGCAAACATGGACTCCAAAAGCACAGGGATAGAGGATAGGTCATGGGCGCTACACAGACTAGACATCTTGAACCACTGTAACTATAAAGTTGCGAGTTTGTCATGAAGGTCACGGAAGTCAGAGTCCTTAACTTCCAGAGATCTGCATGAGTTCAGCCCACAGCATCTGGGAGCTGCAGGGTCTTCCCACCACCTGTGGTGGCTGGAAACTGCAGGGTACCCCCAGGACCTCCCAGCCAGACCCCACAGCTCCCCATTTTGTCACACATATTTTTAGTAAAAATCAGGATAAGCATTGCCTTCCGTGAATTTTTCTTTATTGCCCGTGACCTGCATGACTTTTACTAAAAATATGCGTAACAAAAATCTTAGCCTTAACGATAAGGAAATGTGCTCTCAGTCTTTGTCCATGTGGATATGAGTTCTAGCAGGTTCCAAAGGAAGTGGGGGGAGGGAAGGTTCAAGGAGTTCTATTTATATCTAACTACAGATTGCAAAACTGTTCTCCAAAATTTGGCATCTGACCTAGATGCCAAATGTAGGGCATATTTTGTAAATATAGAAACGGCACTCCTTGTAGCTATTCTGCAGATTTCCTGTATAGGAGTCTCCCTTAGGCAAGCTGAAGGGGTTTGTGCTAGCTAGGCAATAAAGAAAGGCTCTGAACACAGGGTGTGCAATTTGGCTTCTCTATGTCTGAATAGAGTTTGGAGAAGAAAACTGGGAGATTGAGGGCTTGGTTTAAATTAAAGTTAGACAGCACCTTGTAAGGAATTTAGGCTATGATCTCAGCACCACACTTTGGAATACCATCTAAGAAGGATATACCATTAGTGTTTGGCTTTCACCAATGCTTCTGGCTGAGGGGATAGCGATCAGGAAGACTGCTTTAATGGTGAAGTGGTAGAGTGCCTTGGATAAGGGATCAAATGAGAGATCTACAAGGTCCATGAGAACTATGTTAGGCTTAACAGTTTCTCGACAAAGGAGTTGTAGGTACTCCCTTGCTTGTTGACATACTACAGGAGTGGCTAAACTGTGGCTCTTTTTACTCCTAAGGGTATTCTGTGCCACTGTTCAATGCAGAATTTTGCAGAAATTAATGTATGCACACAATTTCCTTTCCCCCACAGAAATGGGCTGAAGTGCTGCTAGCCCCCACTAGGGGCCACTGGGCCCAGCAGAGCCACGCTCACATATAGAAGACACTGCTAGGGAGAGGGAAGAGGATGTTAGAGCGTTCCTGGCAGCTGCAGTCCCCAGCATGCCCTGAGGGAAGGAGAGGGTGGCACACAGGAAATTCCATGCAAGCCTGGGATAGAACATCAAGCTGTTTCTCCCTCTGGATCCCTGGGCTCTGGAGGTGGGGAATGTCTGGGTTAGGGGGACCATAGCTAGCCTCTGGCAAGGGAAGGGGTTCAGGAATCTGGGCTGGGGGCCCCGCTGCTGGCCTCTGGGGGGAGGGATGCAGATATTGGAGCTGGCGGGGAGGGGGGACACGCAGCAGCTGCTTTCTAGGGAGGAGAAGAGATTGTGGGTGTCTAGCCTCCCAGCTGGGCTTGGGAAGGGGGGACTGGACAGAGAAACAGGAACTGGGGTGTCAGAGGGGTTTCTTTAACTCTCTACTCCTGAGGGAGAGAGAGCACATCTGGTTACAGACATATGTGGCTTACAAGTATTTTTAAACAAATTAGCAAAATAATTGAAAGTGGCGTGATACCGTAGTGTTACTTTGACAAATAAAATTTGCAGAATTTTAAAATATTGTGCACAGAATTTTTTTTTTTTGGCAAAGAACACTCCCAGGTGTATCTTTTACAGTTAAAGTGTGGGTCATGGTGCTCCCCTTGCTGCCCTTCCCAATTCTCCACCTCCCAGACTGGGCGGGGGAGGGGGGGGGAGCTTGGGACCTCTGCCTTGCAGGTAGCAGCTTCTGCAGAGAAGGGGTGTGTGTCTTGGGGCTTCAGCCCTGCAGGGCATACCTGCCAGGGCTCCAGCAGGAGCACGGCTGAATCCCCAAGCCCCAGCAGGTACCTGCTGGATCTCAAACTTCTGAAGATTGTTGTATGCAGCTCAGAGGCTCAGTAAGTTTGGCCAACCCTGACATAATATATTGTTAAGCAAGTATTTGCATCAGAATCTGCATTGTGGTTTCTTTCAGAAATGGTAGAAAGCTCTGCAAGGTAGCCAAATTACCAAGAATGCTTTACAAAACAAGACTACATCCTAAATTTTTGCCTGAGTGACTAGTGATACTGGATGCCCCACCAATCACTGATCAGTTTTGACAACTTGACCAAAGTAATTCATGGAGCTCAGGATAGCTAGAGTGGCCTGCACCATTAAATTCAGCATTTTGACTAATCTAATCAAGATTATTAAGAGCCTTTACACAGAACTCTGGCCATCCTGTAGATATCTTTGATTGCACCCACAGATTAGTGGCTCAGACACAGCTGAACTTCAAGATCTCTCAGGACTGGGATGCTCACTTCCTGGTATCAGATGCATTCTTTGACAGGAAGCATTTGTTTTAAGACTGAAAGCTAAGTAAGAGAGGGTGTTTTTTAAAAATCAGACTTTAAAACTTTCCTATAACTCAAATGGCTGAGAAATTCTTAGAAGAGATCTCTTAAAAAGAGAATACCCCTGACTCTCAGTTAAGAGGTGAAAAAACTCAGAATACATATTTGAAATCTCCAATTTTTTATCAAACCCAGGGAAAACCAGACTTGACATTCCAAATATTTTTAAAGATTATACACACACTTTGATCACCTGGCTTCTCAATTGTCTTTTGGGCATTCTTTATATTTGAAGAATACAAAGAGGGCTCAAACCCATTTTTCTTTTTTTTTTTTGCATGTCACCTTTAAAAGCATTTGGTGAAGATATTTACAGCCTAGCTTGAATAGAGCATCCAAGGCCCACAACTAGAATATCATCCCTTCACCAAGCAGAAGATTTCATGTTGTTAAGAGTCACTTTATCAGTTTAAGTTGTACCAAGTTCAACTGAAGTACTCTACAAACTTTTTAAAATAATGCAATAGGCAAGATAGAATACCACCCCCAGTTTGGCAGGAGCATGAGGTGCTTGAGGTCAGTTATATGTGCAAAAACAAGCCTACAGATAAAGCCTGTAGCCCAGTGTGTGTTACCTAAGCACGTCAAGAACAACATGTGTCAGTGTATTTATGGAGAACAGGTATTCAGCCCTTAGTATTTTGGTTAAGTATGTAGCAGTTTTACCCCGATGTCGCACTTCCTACTTCTTTATGTAGGTCAGGATGATTTTATTTAAATCAAAAGCAATTTCAATCAGGAAATAGGGAACATGATTTAAACAATCAGTTTTAATATGGTTTTGAATTTGTACTTTAAGTTTTCCTCAATAAAGTCTGATTCTTATTCTCAATTTTTCCTTTCAGTGTTAGAAAACAATATTTTAAGTACTACAGGATTAATTTTTACTCATGCAGTGTGTAAAACTGCATTTGTGTGGCAACTGGAGTTCAATAAATATAAAAAAAATAGCTACAAAAGTTACATTAGATGTGCTGATACATAATAAAAGCTTATCAAATCTTGTATGAACATTTAAAACTAAAGAAAGAATTAGCGGCAGATATCTGAATTATTTAAGTGCTAAACCAAACAACCGGTTCCAGTTGTTTAGCCAGTGACTTAGCTGTTCAGTAGTCTGACATTTCAGCAGCATGTATGTATGCTTGGACATTTTTATTTAAATAGGATTACAATAAGTTTAGGCCTTTTTTTTTAATTAAAAAAATATGCATTTAAATCAGTTTTTTTTTTTTTTTTAAAAAAAAAGACATTTTTATCCACATTGCTGTGCAGAATGTTTACTTATTCCCAAGCAGTTACTGAAGCTTCCTCACCAAACTGCTTGCATCATAGTCTCACAGGATGGGAAGGGACCAAGAGGTCTCCTAATCCAGTTCCCTGCACTCATGGCAGAACAAGTATTAACTAAACCATCCCTGACAAGTATGCGTATCTAACCTGCTCTTAAAAATCTTCAATGATAGATATTCCACAGCCCCCCTAGGCAGTTTATTCCAGTGCTTACGGACCCTGACAGTTAGGAAGTTTTTCCCTACTGTCCAACCTAAACCACCTTTGCTACAATTTAAGCCCATTGTTTCTTGTCCTATCCAAAAAGTAATTTTTTTTTTTTTAATAAAAACCTTCTTGTAACAAACTTATGCACTTGAGAAGAAGCCTGGGGGTGGGGGGACATAATCATTTTCTAGACTAAACAAACCCACTCCCCCGCCTTCAATCTTCCCTCATAGGTCATGTTTTCTAGACTTTTAAATCATTTTTGTTGCTCTTGTCTGGACTTCCTCTCATTTGTCCACCTCTTTCCTGAAATGTACTGCTCAGAACTGGACACAGTAGTCCAGTTGAGGTCTAATCCGCACAGAATAGAGCAGAAGAATTACTTCTCACATCTTACAACACTCCTGCTAGTATATCCCAGAATAATGTTTTTTTTTAAACTGATGACTCATTTAGGTTGTGATCCACTATGATCCCCAGTACTTCTTCCTAGGCAGTCATTTCCCATTTTGTAAGTATGCAGCTGATTGTGAATTTAATCCTATGCTCCAGAGCACTTGCAACCCCTCCAAGCTTGATATTATCCACAAACTTTAACTGTACTCTCTGTAATTATTTAAGTCATTAAGATATTGACCAGGACTGGACCCAGAATGGATGCCTACAGGATCCCACTCGATATGCCCTTCCAGCTTGATCATGAACCACTGACTTTTTTTTCTGGGAACAGGAGTACCTGTGGCACCTTAGACACTAACCAATTTATTTGAGCATAAGCTTTCGTGAGCTACAGCTCACTTCATTGGATGCATTCAGTGGAAAATACAGTGAGGAGATTTATACACACACAGAACATGAAAAATGGGTGTTATCATACACACTGTAAGGAGAGTGATCACTTAAGATGAGCTATTACCAGCAGGAGAGCTGCTGAGAAGAAGCCTGAGGGGGGGAACCTTTTGTAGTGATAATCAAGGTGGGCCATTTCCAGCAGAACATCTGAGGAACAGTGTGGGGGGGGTAAACATGGAGAAATAGTTTTACTTTGTGTAATGGACTCATCCACTCCCAGTCTCTATTCAAGCCTAAGTTAATTGTGTCCAGTTTGCAAATTACTTCCACTTCAGCAGTCTCTTGTTGGGGTCTGTTTTTGAAGTCTTTTTGTTGTAATATTGTGACTTTTAGGTCAGATCGAGTGACTAGAGTATGAAAGAGTACCTGCCCCCAACAACCTTACAACTGAAACAGCAGACCTTGGCTGGAGTCTGTGCAGGCCCCTTCAGCAGGCAGCGCGGTGCAGCGGAGCCCAGGGAGCCGGGTGGGGAGCTGGGGAATGAGCGTTCACTTCAACAGCTCCTCCCTCCAGCTCCACCATCTTCCGTGTTCTTTTTTGTCTCTACATATTTGTGTTGTTTATGTTCATCCTTTGATATTTGACCTAGTTTCCACTTTTTGTAGGACTCTTGAGTTTCAGATCACTGAAGAGCTCCTGGTTAAGCCAGATAATGGTTTGGAGAATTCCTGCCCTCTCCCATCAGAACATTTAGCAACATGATCAGTTGTCTATTGTTTGCTGGCAAACAATTTCTAAACAGCCATGCAATCCAGGAGAAAGTGTCCAGAATGTCTAAATTGTTGCCAGTATTCATCTATGTTTAAACAAAGTAGGGCTGTCAAGCATTTACAAAAATCACGATTAATTGTGCTGTTAACAGAATACCATTTAAATATTTTTGGATGTATTCTACATTTTCAAATCTATTGATTTCAATTACAACAGAATACAAAGTGTACAGTGCTCACTTTATATTACAAATATTTGCACTGTAAAAAATATAGTATTTTTCAATTCACCCAAGTACTGTAGTGCAATCTCCTCATAATGGAAGTTGAACTTACAAATGTAGAATTACGTTAAAAAAATAACTGCACTCAAAAATAAAACAATGTAAAACGTAGAGTCTACACGTCCAGTCAGTCCTACTTCTTGTTGAGCCAATTGCTCAAACAAGTTTGTTTACATCTGCAGGAGACAATGCTGCCCGCTTCTTGTTTACAACATCTGAAAGTGAGAATGGGTGTTTGCATGGCAATGTTGCAGCTGGCATCGCAAGATATTTACATGCCAGATGCACTAAAGATTTGTATGTCCCTTCATGCTTCAACCACCATTCTAAAGGACATGCGTCCATGCTGATGATGGATTCTGCTTGATAATGATCCAAAGCAGCGTGGACTGACGCATGTTCATTTTCATCATCTGAGTCAGATGCCATCAGTAGAAGGTGGATTTTATGTTTGGTGATGGTTTGGGTCCTGAAGTTTCCACATCAGAGTGTTGCTCTGTTAAGACTTCTGAAAGCATGCTCCACACCTTGCCCCTCAGATTTTGGATGGCACTTCAGATTCTTAAACCTTGGGTTGTGTGCTGTAGCTATCTTTAGAAATCTCAAATTGTTAGCTTCTTTGCATTTTTTCAAGTCTGCAGTGAAAGTGTTCTTAAAATGAAGATGTGCTGGGTCATCATCTGAGACTGCTATAACATTAAATAGATGGCAGAATGTGGGTAAAACAGAGCAGGAGACATACAATTCTCCCCCATGGAGTTCAGTCACAAATGTAATTAATGCATTATTTTTTAAATGAGCATCAGCAGCACGGAAGCACGTCCTCTGGAATGGTTTCCAAAGGATGAAGGGGCATATGAATGTTTAGCATATCTGGCACGTAAATAATTGCAACACCAGCTGCAAAAGTGCCTTGCAAACACCTGCTCTCACTTTCAGGTGACATTGTAAACAAGAAGCAGACAGCATTATCTCCTGTACATGTAAACAAACTTGTTCAGCCAATTCCAAAAAGACACACAAGATAAGGAATGAGTGGACTTGTAGGCTCTACAGTTTTAGATTGTTTTGTTTGAGTGCAGTTATGTAACAAATAAAATAAATAAAATCTACATTTGTAAATTGCACTTTCACGACAGAGATTACACTCCAGTACTTGTATGAGGTGATAAGCAAAAGAAAAAAGTATTTTTCAATTCTTTACGGTGCAAATGTTTGTAATGAAAAATATAGAGTGAGCACTGTACACTTTGTATTCTGCGTTATAACTGAAATCAATATATTTGAAAAATGTAGGAAAACCATACAAAAATACATTGAATTGGTAGTCTATTAACAGTGCTATTATAACGGCAATTAATCAGGTTTTTAAAAAGTTAATTGTGATTTTTAGTTAATCATGTGAGTTAACTGTGATTAATCAACAACCCTAAAACAAAGAATTTATCAAGTCAACTGGAGAAAGATTTTTTTGGTGGGGGGTGGGACCAACAAATTGAGGTCCAATATTTAGACATCAGAATGTTTAAATATTCTGATTCACAATTTTTTTTTAAATCAATTAAGCCATTTTAAAAAATACGTACCTGATAGTTGTAGGCAGGCTGGTAGCCTACAGGAACTTGCTGTTGTATCAGTACAGCTTGCGACCCATAAGGGTATGCCTGCGGGGGGGGGAAAAGTTTTGCATTTCATAGGTTAAAGCAATTAGGTAAAGTACATCTACACTGCAGCCAGTGTAGCATTTCCAGCTCTGGTAAACCTACCAGCACCAGCTGATTGAGATTGCTATTTTTAGTGTAACTATCAGAATAGCAGCCGTGTTAGTCTGTATTTGCAAAAAGAAAAGGAGTACTTGTGGCACCTTAGAGACTAAAAATTTGTTAGTCTCTAAGGTGCCACAAGTACTCCTTTTCCTTTTTAAAAACAGCAATGTAGCCACAGATACATGGGCAGCGGCATAGGCTAGCTGCCCAACTACAATTGCAGGGAGTCAGGTATGCTCAGGGTGGCTAGCCCACGTAGTCATAGCTACATGCTTTTTTAGCACAGAAGCTTGACGACAGCTAACACGGGTATGTGTATGAAAGCCAGTAGTTATACATCTGACCACAGTGAAGTCTTAGACACTTAGGGCGTGTCCAATTTTCAAAAGGGAGCTTAAAGACTTGTCTACACAGCTACTTACAGAGTGGCAAGCCATGGTGTGATTTTATACCACACCAATCTGCTGTACAGTAACATCCTGTGTAACCACTGTTTTATCATATCCCACCAAGCTGCACTCCGCTGCTTTCACTGTATGGAAACTACTCCAATGCAGGACTTCCCCACAGTAGACCCACACCTTGGCTTGCAACAGAGTAAGTCAGTCAGTCTCACTGAGCCTCAAATGGGGCTTTTAACATACACTGACTAACAGAACATTCTTTAGGGCTTATCTATAAAATACTGAATTTGCAGCAAGCTGGCGTGTAAATTTAGCTCACTTTAGCCTTCTGTGCAGTAAACATTTGTATAGGAATGGAAGTAGTTGCTTCTAACAATGATTTTTTTATTTTAACCAGATTCTGAGTTTAGGCAAAGTAAACAATTCACTTCCAATAGTTGAACATCAACAGAAGTCTGAAGTAGATTGTTCTCTCAGGACATGCAAGGTTTCAAGCAGTTGAGTTAGAATCAAGTATCTACTGTCCCCAAAAAGTGTTACACTACTTGATTTCTTAAAATCCTCCCCCTTCTTTCCTTAAACTAAAGGTTCATCACGAACAGCAGTTCTCATACTGTGGGTCAGGAGCCCAAAGCGGATCGCAACCCTGTTTTAATAGGGTCACCAGGGCTGGTGTTAGACTTGCTGGGGCTGAAGCCGAAGCCAAAGCCAGAGCCTGAGCCCCGCTTTCTGGGACCAAAGCCCAAGGGCTTCAGCCCTGGGTGACAGAGCTCAGATTACAGGCCCACTGCCCAAGGCAGTGGGGCTTGGTCTTCATCTTTGACCCCCCACCTGGGGCTCAGGCTTCAGTCCCCACTCCTGGGATCATGAAGTAATTTTTGTTGTCAGAAGTGGGTCATGGTGCAATGAAGTTTGAGAACCCCTGGTCTGGAGTTGTTTAAAGAGGACTTGCAACTGGAAAATTGAGGTAAGATTTTACAGACAGTTTATTTTTGGTTTGTTACAGCTCGTTTGATGCTAAATGGTAAAGCCCTTCCAGTGTCTACTTACACTATTTCAGCACATGAGGAATTAGAATCATTCCCACCCCCCAAATTTTTCATCCTTCAAATTTTAGGGCCAGAACACATTTACCAAGTATTTTACTTTTAGTAAGTTATTTTCTTAACTCACCATGGGATGCATGCCTTCTTAAGAAAAAAGAAGTAGCCAAATCCAAGCAAGTTTACAATAAATATCAGGATTTGGTCATAGTTAGTAGGCAATGGGGTTTGGGGGAGTTCAGAAGAAAAGCTATTAGGGGATCCTCCCAATGTGGTGCTGGAAGGGAACAAAGCATGACAACAGCTTAGGAGACTACTGCATAGATATGTATGAGCATGTATTCCATTTCCCCTCATTAGATGTATAAAGATATCACTTAAATGGGGATATTGATCATGCCCACAATAATGGTATGTCTTACAGAAGTGAGTGCAATATTTGTGTTTTATACAAGGGTACCGTACCAATCCGAAGCAAGCAAACGGTTTTCCCTGGAGAAAGCGTTGACAGAGCCAGCTTTGCTGTTCCATACCCCGTTAATAAAAGGGACGCTGTACACTAGTCCTTTAACTTACTCTCAAGCAAAATCAAAAAGATCTTTTAAATAAGTTTCTCTGCTCAAGTGTTATGTAAAGAATTGTGTGCTTTGGGAGCAACCTCCAGACTACTCAACATCTCTTATAAGCTAGGTTACTTCCCCCCATTCCCTTTTCTTGCTCCATTCTGTAGCATTACCAGGCTGAAGATTTCTGCTTTGCCAGAAGATGGGAAAATGGGTAACCGGGGATGGACCACTTCATGATTACCTGTTCTGACTGCCCAGTGCCAGGTGCTTCAGAGGAAATGAACAGAAGACAGAATACTGGGCTAGATGGACCTTTCGTCTGACCCAGTATGACCATTCTTATGGTTTAGCTTCATTTAGAAATCAACAATCTCCCTAAATACAAAGTGAGCTTACACATTGCAGAGGTACTTTGTGGTATAGTGGGTTAGTAACTGGCTGCCCGTATCAAGATTCTATAAAGTAGAAGACTAATTTGAAAGACATATTGAGGTGGTATTTCTAAGTTGACAGTTCTGCCTGCTTTAGAAGACAATTCTGTCCACACTTGGTTTATTTGCTATTGTTACAACTAGATTTTCATTTTTAGGGGTATGAATGTCAAAAATTAAAGTTCCTCTAGTACATATTTCAGAGGCCATGCAAGTGTGGCTCTCAGAAGTGTTACATTCTAGTGCTTTAAAGAAAGCAGTTATGATCCAAGATCAGACCATAAAGAAATAAACTTACCTGAACATACTGAGTTACTGGACTCATCATAGCTGGAGGAGGCATGTATGTTTCTGCGTTTTGATTACTCCACACGCTATGAAACTGTGGCACAGGAGGATTAAAACCCGGATGTCTGGGTTGCACATGGTAAGCACCTAGTTTAGAGACAAACAAAAGATGATCCAAAACATTTTTTTGTAATTTTATCAGTAGTTTAGGCCTAAAAAAAAAATCAAGGTTTGTAGGAGTTCAGATATGTATGTTTCCATTAATTAATAATTATTATTATTTTAAATTAAAAAGTAGCGCAGGATAAGAGATCAGTTCAGCAGTGTTTGCCGTTTACATGCTGGGGCATTATGATAGTACAAAATTTATCACAGTTGGCTTTCTTTGTCAAAACCGAGTAAAAAAAATTAACAGTCAATACTGAGATAATTACTTAGATTTGACTTTAGTTGTAACACTTTTCATACTAATAATACAAGATTGTAAATATCACAGATAAACAAATGACTTTAATATCTTACATGTTTCTCCTTAGGAAAGGATGCTGCTTTACAAGTTAAGGTTCCAGTCTAGATCTACTTACATAAATTCTGTTGTTTTCTGATTGCTGGGCCCAGTTTCAGTTTTTTACCATGGAAGTTTATTTGTGACTGGGGGAGGGGAAAAAAAATAAAACCAACAAAAATCACTCACCACTTACTATACTTTCAGATTCAACGACAGGTCAATAACTATTTAAGTCAATCTACGTGCTGCTGTAAATGTAGATGTACCTTTAGAGTACAGAGACTGCATGCACAGCTAGCATGGATATAAATGGTAGTGTGGACAGTGAGGCACCACCTAGACGAGTAGAGTGCCCTACACACCCGAAAGCCCAGGGTGTTTAACCTGCTTTGCTCTCTACATGCTCAAGCATACTGCTAGAGCCTTTTTTCACAGCTGTCATACTACAGTTCTGTTGTACTCTTGGTCTTTTCTATCAGTTAATAGTGCAATTTTTACATAACTTGGTCAGTGTATCTTGCCCTTAACTACCCAAGTGTGCTTTGAATGGCATCTAGGAGTGGAAGGAATGGACTTTGAATGGACACCTCCAAGCAATAAAACTAAATGTTTTAGTCTTATTTCTGGCTAAATACGTTGCGTAAAAAAAGCCTACCTTAACAGCACGGGGCATTTTAGAAAGATTGTTTTGAACAGTCTTAATCTTTGCCTCTTCCTAATCACTTAATCTATTCCAGATGCTCAGATAACCTTTAGACAACTCAGTTTCCTTGTTATTACCTCCATAAACCAACCAACACTGCATTCTTCATTACAGAATACAGATACGAATATGAGCATCCTCAAATAGCCAAGTAACTTACTTCCACTATTTTCTGAACATCCACATTGTCCAAAAAGGATACAAATCCATATCTGGAAAGGAAAAAAGTTCAGTGTGACTACTGCACAACCTACAAGCCTGTTTTGAACAAGACTCAATAGCATAAATTGGGTTACTATATGCCAAAAGATAGTCAAGTCCAAGTCAGTATCATTCCACTGGATTCTGTGAACCAAAAACTGATGCAAAGGTGTATATATTACAAGGTGCCAACTAGCATCCAGGTAGTGATTTGAGTCTCATTTCAGACTGGGTGCGACTGGTGCAATTCACTTCACCTCTGTCTTGGTTTCCACAATTTGGGAAACTGGGATAGTATTTGGTCCCATCACAGAGTTGATGCGAGACTTAGAGCAACAAGATTTTATTACATTAAGCATGGACAAAACAGTAATTTTAAAATCAAAATTAATCTTCTGTCTAGCACATTACCAATAACCAAGACTTCCAGCTACCCAGAGTGGATCACAACTTGCAGGGGGAAGGCTGGGGCACCAGGTATAGAGGAGTGACAGGAGAGTTCTTTCCAGCTCCAAAAGCTCAGACCTAGAAAGTGTATCCATGATTCTTATCTTTTTAGCCCAGCTGCTTACATTACTGTTCACCCAAAAGAATTTCATCCCATTCCGTCCCATCAAAAGCTGGCTGCATTTGGCAGCCAAGGCAAGTTTTAAGTTTTGCTTCCACCAATTATATGCCCCCTGAAAAGCAAGATTTATTAAGTCAGCTAAAGCATACCATATTATTCTTTACAAAATCAGCTATACTTAAACTGAGTCTATATGAGCCAACTGGTTAGTTGTAATTCACCACTTCTGGAAGTAGTGATGCATACAGGGCTCAAGCATTTTAATAGCGTGTTGTAGGGTTGGGTTAGTCCAACTCTCCATGTGTTGCTGCTTCCTCTGGTGTTTTATAGTTACCAACTTCACTAGGTTAGAAAAGGCTTTAATGATCCAAGACAAATCATTCATGTTCTACTTACCCTTTGGAAACACCAGTTCTATCAGTGATTATCTTCACTTCTTTCACTGTACCATATCGTGCAAAGAAGCTTCTAATTTCTGTTTCATCCATCTAAAGGAACAGAATTTGTTTAGCTTAAAAAAAAAAAAAATCACTGGCCACCACAAGAAAGCCTTGAGCACAAGTTTGCAAAAAGGAGTTAACTGTTTGAAGTGGATTTACAGAAGCAGGAGCCACTTTCAAACCCACCCACTGTTACTGCACAATTCAGTGCTGCTCACCTAGTTAAGGGACAAAACTGGAACTGAACTCAGATCTCACATAGCAGTGCAATACCATAAAACTGGTAGATGCCATGGGATCAGGTAATTCCTGCAAAAAAAGTCTGTTTTCTGCTCTGCACTCCCAAAAAGAACAGTCCAATCACTACAGAATATATGTGAAAGACAAGACATTTAAATACCCTTATATCAATTCCACCAACGAAGACAGTGTTCGGCATGATTTTTCCTTCTGGTAAAACATATCCTTGACTGGTTGTTGACAACTGGGTGTTCTCCTCCCTGGAGATGCTTGCACATTGGGACTCTGGATTTGCTGCAGACTGCAAATTCGATAAATTTATATACTACATTTTAGGATACTAAAACTTCAAAATGTTCCCATGGATAAAATACTTTCCATTTCCAGTTTACTCTATTTACAACAGAAATACCACAAATAATTTTCCAAAAACATATGTTCTGAATTAATTCCACTTCATGGACTGGTTTTTCAGTATTTACTCTTTTTACCTAGCACTAAGCTGCATTTAGAATAATTAAATATGTATAGTTAAAGCTGCTTTTCCTCAAAGCTCCATGGTCACTTTAAACCTATACGACTAATTCTACAATGAAACTTTTGAAAAATGCACTTCTATATCTATCAATTGGGATTTAAGACAGAGTTAGTAGACATAGAAGACTGCCAGATCTGCTTGCAGAGTTCCAGAATTCCACATTATCCAATCCCCCCCCAAAAAAATCCTTAAACAAGTAATTAAATGCGGCACTCATATATGAGCAATCCCAGAACAAAACCCAGCAGCTACACATGGAAGAAATTTATCTTTAAAAAACCGTTATAGCCACTACAACTAGCTCTTAATATGATCAAATTATTGTGATCCCTTTGAAGGAGAGATTTTGTACTCTGTCGCAATTTAAAGTTATATCAAATCAGAGGTCTATCAAGATCTGCAACTTTGTCTTAAACAGTCTGAATAGCTTGAGATTAAGTGACTTTTACAAATCATTTACATTTGTAATAGGGTATACACACAGGCCACCATGTCCCCCCCGATTAAACAGAAAGAAACATTCAAAAGAACAATCTTAAGTCAAGCACTCAGAAGTTAAATTAGTAGAATTAAGGCTGCCTAGGCAGCCTTAATTGCATGCATTTATGTTTATACATTATGATACAGTCTTTAATTACATGATCATATACTATTTTTTCCCCACAGGACCCCAGTTTCACTTAGCACACAGAATGGATGGTACTCAATGAATGAGCAGCTATCCAGTATTTTGTTCAAAGAGCATATAGCCATGAGTGGCCCCTTGTTTTTACTGCACACCATTCAAACCACACGCTCTGAAGAATGAATTATTAGTTTCCTCATGGGCTTTTCTATGGCACGCAACACTGTCATATCAGAGAGCTTCACAAATGTGAATCTAATTTATATTCACAAACACCCACATGAGGTGAGATGGTATTATAAGAGCTGCACAAAGATTTTCAACAAATAGCAAATTCATCAAAAATGCATTTTAGAATACTAAAACTATTTGCCAATTTAACTCCAATTTTTGAATAGTTTCAACTAAAAAAAACCCTGATTTTTAGAAGAAGTGTTGATTCAACTCAATATTTTTGTTAGTTTTAAACCAAAACAAATGGATTATTTACGTTCTCCCGCTACACTAAATTATTTAGTCAGATCTAATTATCCTCATTTTAGCCACAGAGAAAATGGAATCACAATGAAGGTCAAAAGCATCCACTAAGTTTGGGTGCCTAGGGCCTGATTTTTCAAATAAAATTTAATACATAGCACCATATGTTCAAAGCACAGCCACCACGGACTTCAGCTACAGTTTAGTGACCAGCACTTTGGCAAATTAGACCCCACAGGTGCAAGCTGAGCACACACAAAAATTTGCGTGTAGTTAGTGACCAAATTTTTAACATGTGGTTTAAGTAACTTGCCTAGCATGACAAAGAACACCCATGTGGCAAAGGCAGGGTTAGAATCGTTGCCCAAGGTAGCTTTCAATTGCCTTAACTATGAGACCATCTTTTTCCTTCATCCAATCCCCTGCTTCATTTACTACATAGTTTTGGCCCACTGACCTTCACTCCCATCATTTCTTGTTCCCTGCAGCTTGTGGTCTGGGTTCACTGGCCTGCCTCTTCCTTCAATCGATGGGGAGGGCCTTTAGTTCTGGGCATGGTTAGGTCTACCATCTCCCAGAACCACAGGAACACAGTTTTGGCCCTTTGACCTTCACGCCCTTCCCTGTTTTTTCACTTGTTATCCCCATTACTCACATGCAGCCTAGGTCCAATGGCTCATCTCCCTCAGCTGAGAGGGCAGGTCTTTAGCTTTGGGCAGGCCTAGACCAGACTGTCTCACTATCCACAAGCAGTGCACACACACTATTTCAGCTCTGTGACCTTCACTCCTTCCCCCCCACCCCTTTTTGTCCCCTCAGAGGAGGAGATGGGCCTTTAGTTTTGGGCAAGTCATCCCAGTATCTGCAGTAGGTACATGCACCCTCAATATCTACAACAAATGAGGGAGGGGGTCCTACTGCCTTCTTCCATTCACAATCCTGATTCATTCTCAGAGCAGGTCCAGCCTGTGCACTGAATGAGGGAGGAGTGCAGGGGTGGGGTCAGGGGAGGAGCAGTAAATGATCATGTAATCAAGGACAGTCACAATACAGACGCACAAGGCACACAAATTAAGTTTGTACAGCCAATCTTAATTCTGGCATTTCCTAACTTTTGAGTGTTTCACTTTTCAAACTTAATATTCTTTTAGTGCAGTTGTGTGCAAGTGATTTCCTGGGTTGTTCTTTATTAAAAGAGAACATAAAGCTAACTGAAAAGCAGAAATTCCATCAGGTGGCTCTTACTCCCACAGGAGTCATCTACAGGACTGGAACCTTTAGATCCAGACAGATCTCTGCCACTTGAGATACTGGAGAAACTGGTAACTGTAGAGGATGTCATTCTCAATGTGGACCAACGCTAGAGGGGGACTTGACACACACTTTGCCAATGGGTTTCAGACATTTGTCAAAAGCAGACCACAGATGTGAGTCTTAGGTTCCACTCCAGGTTCTGGAGGGAAGCAGCCTCTTGCTGCTTTAGATCCTGCTTCCCCCTTTACCCCCCAACCCAGTGCTATCTGTTCCACACAGACCCCTCTGCTTCTTCACCCCAACCTCCCTGCCTAGTTAGACCCAGGCTCCACCCCTCAGACTCTGCCATTTGAGTTCCAAATCTTCATCCATCTCTGGCTCCTCACCCAAACCTGTCCCAGTCAACAAGAGTCAAGGAAGAAAGCAGTATCCTCAACACTGAATCCTTAATGATGCAATGACCAGTCACTTGCTGGGCAAATATCTTTAATTATTCCTGTAAGCCTCACCCCCCGCCCCCCAAAGGGGTAAATTTAAGATCTGAGAGAGCAGCAGCACAACTTCCAGGCCCTCAAAAAGGAATAAGTCTTGACTGGTTGAGCCTTTTGTACAAAACAGAATATTTGTTAGAAATAGGTAGAAACACAGCAAGAATTAGTGCCAGAACCAAGTTGTAGAGTGTCATCTGGAAAAAAGTCAGTGTATCTGTCTAATGGTCCCATGAATGCGGTCTCTTAAACATTTTCAATAAAAGTAAGCATTTGTAGATTGAGAGGACATTTGTCCCATGGCATTTTTACTCAGATTTTTGCATCCCAAGGAACAAATATTGCTATATCAAGAAAACTGAATAGAATGCAATCATTGTGCATGAACTAAGACAACTTTTATAGAATGTTATATACATAAGACTGCTACAGCAAGACTAGCTATTTCACTGGATATACCTATAGGATCTCAAAGGATCCTCATCTTTTTGTGCCTGGCTATTAACTAGCTCAAGTTTCTCTAAGCAAACTCACGGAATGGTAGTCAAATTTAGTGGAAATCAGCAATTGAGTTTTGTTAGTTTTTCTACTCTACTTGCAAAGCTCCCCCAAACCCTTTTAGGCTACAGCAATCTTTTAAACATCCAGATACAACTACTAAATGCAATTACTTTTGCATTCTTTAAAAGGATAACTTCTCCTATTTGGGATACCTAGCAGACATGAGGTAGTTGTATGGAAACTCATCATCAGTTTAGATATATTTCTAGTATAGTTTGACCCAGGGTAGCTATCAAATGCAAAAGTAGAAACCAGCAACCCCAGCTTGTTTCCTGCAGATATCCCTGCCATTAATTTCATATGCACAGGAATGAAGTGCTACTGTATATGATGAAGTATTTCTCCTCAGTGGTATTACACACAAGGACTGGGCACTCCTCTTTCATCTCTTTTCATAAGAGAAACTTCCTTGATTCTTCAAGGTACACATCTATCTGATTTACAGACAAGGGTGCTGGTGTAGGTAGATCTTCCTTCTCCCCCACCCTTTTATTCTTCTGTGTTTTTCTTTCAAGCCATTTGTCCCTCCATAACAGCCTTCTGCTATAATTGGGGAGAGGGGATAGACATCCCTTATGGTTCTCCTGCTGTGATTTATGTCCCACCTCAAACTACACAACTACAGAAACAGGACTGAAATGAGACTACAAAAAAAAATACTTTTCTGGATTGTCAAAAGGAGTTATCTTCAACTGAGGGGGAAAAAGAGACAGTAGGGAAAGAAAAGTATGCCAAGCATCTATGGGAAAAGCAGCAAAAAGGTAAATGAAGCCTCAGTGATGTAGTAAATAATATGTTACGTTACTTCCTTTATTTTGTTCCATTTCTCTGGAAGATGACCTCCAAACATTTGAAGGAACAGGATCAAAGTAATACTCAATTAATGTAGCACCGAAGTTATATCAGATCTTCAACAGGATCCAGAGTGTGAAGGAAAACACCAGCCTGCCATGACAACTCTCTCCTATATAAAAGGTATCACAAGGTTCTGTTCTGTCAATCTTCCTGATGCCTGTGTAGACAATACATCTGGGGGCAATACTGAGATTTAGACTGTATTGCCATTGGGATACAGAAGATAACACCTAGCTGTCAGTGGACTTGGTTTTTTACTGGATCTGGGTGACTCAAAATCTGTTTAAGCCAGCCTCTAACCAAATCAGGACTCAAACCAGAAGATGCCAGTGGCTGAGAAGAAAAACAGTATAATTATTTTCAGTTATTGGTCCCCTCTCAGATGGTGTTTGCCCACTTTCTGCTAGCAAGTACACAATTGGGGGGGGGGGGTGGTCTTGTTGTCTCTTGGCTGTGTTTTGAAGATAAGGAAGCAGCTGAAATCAAATAAAATACCTGAGCCGCTAATTTGAAGTGGCAGGGAGTGATCAGAGAAGAGGCCTTTACTCTAAAAGAGAATCTCCATGCTGGGTCTGAAAAAGTAAGTTTGACTTTCTAGGCATACAAGATCTATACCTGAATACATGCTTGACAGCGGGGGATACTATCAAGGGAATGAAGCTATCATTGCAGTTGCCAAGAGGAACCTTCTCTTCCTCTTTCCTGACAAGCTTCAGAGCCTCCTCACTGTTGCAAACGAGTCTGTTACACTATTCTTCCACAGCCTTTTGAGTGTGTCCAGTATCTGCCACAGCTCCTGGCTTTGTAAGCACAGTGAAAATGACAACTGCCATTTTTGCTAGTTCCTACAAGATTCTGAACCGCAACACTTAAAGTACTCAGAGTCTACTAAATCCCACATTGTTACTGCTGCCTGACAATACCATGAGCAGCAGCAGAGGCACTGGAGCCATTTTTCTTTGATCTCAGGAAGGCCTACACTACATCACTTTACATTCAGAAGGTTAACTTGAACCATAAGGCTAAAAAATGTAATCCATTTAGTTCAAGGTAACTTTACAAAGTGTAATTTGACTTAGAACAGATGTTTACATCTTTCCTTGCTTTTTTACTTTCATTGTTCTTCTGTGAAGTCTGTTTTACTGTATTCAGAAAAAATACAGAAAACTGCAATAGCCATTATACATGAATTCAATGGAGATTGGGGTACTTCTCACGTGGCTGGAGGCATTTTTAGCCGCTTGCCTCTCAATGAATCAGCTGTCTAACAGCCTATTACATACATCTTCCAGTGACTTATATTGCTATACTTTAGACACTTTTCCACTTGTTTAGACAAACTAGTTTGGAGCCACTGACAGGTTTTTGATTTGTCAACTGGATCTTGAAGGAGAGAGAAATTAAACAAGTTTCATTGCTAACAATTTCTTAAATCCAGCTACAAAATGACCTGCAAGGGAAGATAAAGTTACATTTTGTGCCCTTTTTGCTTTTGATGCAAAAAAGGCAACCTTAGTTTATTTCAGGAAGTTTAAGCTGTGTGTCAGGAGCATGTTCCTATGACTTTTCCTGGTTTTGCTGGAAGACTCGAGTGTGAATTTTGAGTTTCTTGCACCTTAAGGTTCAGAGTTCTGGATCTAGACATATCCTCTCTCCCAGATGTTTATCGGGCACTGGGATTAAAGAGGTTAATGGCACAGACTTAAACAATCCAATTAAAAATCTTTTAACTTCCTAACTGCTCAGCTGTTACTCCTGTAATTGTCCTAGTTCTCCAATTATCCATGAGTTCCTGAATAGACCAAATCAATTTTAGTGTTGAGACAAGTTTAAGAAAAGTCTTCTTACAAAATAAAGCAGCAAAGAATGGGTACATGTCTTTTCCCCCCCTTGGTATGTCACCTTTCAAAGTCTAATGTCATAGTGCATTTCAGCCATATTCCAGTTCAAATTGTCCAAGATGGGCAATCTTTCCTCCTGACAATTGGCCTAAACTGTTCGCTCTCCCCATCCCAAACGGGAATCTATTTAAATGCAAGCATGTAAACTGTTACCATTTTAAGTTACCATTTTAAGCTCCCACAAGGCAAAGATTCTACAGTCTTTTACCATATATGCTGGCTGATCCTCAAGAGTCCTGTGTATTCCATAGCCACTGAATTTACATCTTGCTGGAGAATTACACTCTAAAATGAGAGCTGAAGTTCAAGTCTTTCTTACTCTTGTAGTTAGAAATAAAACCTCAAGACGGTTAACTGACTATACTCAAACATATTACTGCTTTAGTTAACAGAGCTATTGTTGCAGGCTGTCTAAGTGTAGTGGGGTAACCTGCCTCATTCATCTCAACCTGGGGCCTCTGAAATCAGATTCCAAAATGCCAAGGAATTCAACATTTATGTCACACCATTTGCTATTATGTCAGATGCATGGCTGCAGTAAGTTTTCTTCTTGCAACTGTCTCTTATTCTCCAGATTTCATGACAATGGGAAGTTAAACAGATTACAGTGTATGCTCTCTCTGTACTGTCAAGAGTCAGGTAGCAGGAAGTTGGGGAACTAGAACAGGAATCTAACTTGCAGCCAGGAAACCAAGCAAACCAAGAGTGTAAGATGTCAAACTGAGCTTCCTACAGAGCATGATCACAGTTAGGAGTAGCCAGCTTCAGCAGATGACTGCAAGCTCCACCCTTCTCTATTATACAGGGGAATAGGAAGAGGTTTTGATCCAGGCTGGCTGGCCAACATCACAGGGACCAAAAGTTAGGGAGTGCAGCTAGGTTGCCTAGAAAAGTTTGGGTGGGGGGGCCAGGGGAAATCTTCAAAACAAAAAAAGAGCAATAGTTGAAAGTACTAACTGACATAAAATCGATGAGCCTCAGATGTGTATACAGAAAGATGGCAGATGGGAATGTAGGACATTTCATGACAATCATAAATTAGAGTTGCCAAAGAATTTAGGTATTGTTGCTGCAGCACTAGGTCCTATTCTGCCTCTGCATAGGCAGGACCTCTGTTATACCCTACAATATTTATAATAAAGCAGAGTTGATATTTATGAAAAGCAATGCAGAAGAAAGAACAAACCTCAACAAACTTAACCAACAGTTCTGTTGGATCCTCACTAGAGCTTCAATTAGCCCACCCCAGAGCAATATGCCTGTGCCTTTTTTCTCTCCTACACAGGAAGTTTGTCCTACCTTTCTCCACCCCTTCCACACCCTGCTCAGAATATAAAGAGATGTAATGTCTACTCACACTCCTGGTATTGCACCCACATGTGCAGCACTTCTACATACAGGAGTTGAAGTTATCATGACAGCATATTACCTGAAAGGGAAAAGGAACGTGGCTCCCTATTAACAGTGATAGTATAGTTTACACATCAAGCAGCAGGTGGAGCTATTAGCCACGTACTGTACATGCTTTTTGCAAACTAGTAGATATCCTAGTCAACTTTTTCAGGACTTGGGTCTTACTCCTAGCTGTAGCTCTGTTTTATGTACGTCAGTTGTTCTCAAAATGTGGGGGCATGTCCCCTAGGGGGAATGGAGGAACATTCCGATGGGGCACACGGCACAGAGGGATCACCATGTTTCCAGCCCCACACTGCTCCCAGACCAGCTGCACCTCCAACCCTGTCATCCCCCAGTCCTGCTCCACCTCCAGACCCAGCTCCACCCTCACTCCTCCTCTGCCCCCAGAGCAGTTCCACCCTAACTCCTCCTCTGCCTGTAGGCTCAGCTCTTCCCCTCATCCCCAGTTCCACTCCCACCTCTGCCTTCAACCCAAGCTCTGCTGCTGAGGAAGCCTTGGCTATGCAAAAAAGAAAAGGAGTACTTTTGGCACCTTAGAGACTAACCAATTTATTTGAGCACAAGCTTTCGTGAGCTAAACTTGCCACAGTATGCATCCGATGAAGTGAGCTGTAGCTCACGAAAGCTTATGCTCAAATAAATTGGTTAGTCTCTAAGGTGCCACAAGTACTCCTTTTCTTTTTGCAAATACAGACTAACACAGCTATTACTCTGAAACTTGGCTGTGCAGTAATTGAAGGGAGGGCACAGACAGATTCCATCATTGATAAAGGGAGTGGAGCACGACTGGAAACGTTTGAGCACCACTGATGCAGACCAATACAATTATTTATAATTAATTCAACCTCTATTTTTACCTATTCTTATAAAGAGGCTGGAAGCATGCAAACATTCTCTAGCAAATAGTTTTGGAACAAACACCCAAGGTGAAAAAGGCCGCTGTTCCAGTGTTAACTGCTTTGCTTTTCAATTTAATTTAACTGATAAATTGAGTCTGGTAACACAAGATATCTTACATGAGGGGAATGGGGAGAAAGTGTACCTTAGATCAGTGGTGCCCAAACATTTCCTGTCACACCACACACACCCCTTACCAGTAATGGAATCTGCCCATGGCCCCGCTCCATTATTGCGGTTGGCTCAGCACAGGAGCTTGGGCTGAAGACAAAGCTGGCCTGTGAGTGGAGCAGAACTGCAGCTGGGGCCACAGCTGAGCTATGGCTGGGGCCAGAGCTGCAGGGAGCATAGTGGGGGGTGCTCCCTCTCCATCCTCCACTGGAGGCTGGCCCTTGCTCCACCACACCCCCACCCCTTGGGGACCACTGGCTTAGATTTGTAAAACTAATACTTAACAGAACATGTACAGACTGAAAGTTGTTATACAATCAAGTCGCTAATATGACAGGAAGTGGCTTTTGGATTGTGTGTGTTTAGGACCTCATTACAATAGCTATGAAATATAGCAGTGTCATGCGCTGCTATAAATGGAAGAATGTGAATATGAAAAGCAAGTCACTAAAAAAAATTTGCTATTTCACAAAAAAATTAAATATTAATAAACAACCAGCTTTGAGAACGCAAAAGGTCAACTGAATTAGTGTCACCATTTGAAATATTTTAAAGCCAATTTATAAGATCTATCCATGCACACCTGCAGGAAAGGCAGTTTTTTTATATTTGTACAGAGCATAGCACATGCCGAGAGTTACAATACAACTGCTACCTTTCAACTGACATTCTTGATTTCTAGTATCTTCAAATCGTTTTACCAGTTTAGTCTTATTGTTTGCATCACATCAAGCTTAATGCAGAACACGCCCACACCCACCCCCCAAACAGACAATAGTATAATTTACTGAAAGATGTGCAAAGAGCATCAAGTATTTTCTTGAAAAAAATTCTCCATATTCTTATCTAGTAAATAGTTAACTATATGTGGGAGCCAAATATGTTGAGTACACCCTGAAAGTAAGAGAACTCACATGAAGTGAACTAATTACTCTCAAAAGGAAGAAGGTACACTTTGACTTTTAAAAGTTTGACAGATAAAAAAAAATGCATGCTTTAGTTACTAGTACACCTCTACCCCGATATAACGCTGTCCTCAGGAGCCAAAAAAAAAAAAATCTTACTGCGTTACAGGTGAAACCGCGTTATATCAAACTTGCTTTGATCCACCGGAACGCGCAGTCCCACCCCCACCCCAGAGTGCTGCTTTCCCACATTATATCTGAATTTGTGTTATATCGGGTCACGTTATGTTGGGGTAGAGGTGTACTTTCAACATGCACATCTGAGAACTGCAGTTGTTGGGTGTTGTTGGTTTTTTTCTTTTTTAAGAGCAATTAGTAGCAAGCTCATGATATGAAATTGCTTTTGAAAAAATTCAAACCAATTTTAGTTCAGCTGAAATATGTAACCGTCTAATGTACATAAATTAGAATTGCTTTGTTATGTATAACCTGGGCAAGTCTCCATAGAAGCCAGTGGAAGTTAACATTTCCAGGCAGTGCCTGCATCTACTACTGCCAGTGGAGAACCTGCCATGAGGCCAATGAAAGCATGGGTTTCAAACAGTCTGCAAGATCTGACCTCATATGGGGCACTACACCCTACAGCCCACGAGAGAGGCAGGAGGGAAGAGGAGGTTTGACGCCTCTCCTGAAAAGGCTTCCTACAGACAGGCTGATCTGAGCAATCAGTAACCTCGCGCTGAAGCCTCCACCCCAAGGGGCATCAGAGCAGGGAAACCTCGCCACAGACCAGCTAAACCCAGCCCCCCGAGGCGAGGCACACGGGGAAGAAGCCCAACTCCCCCAAGCTTGGGGGCTGCTGCTCCGTCCGGCAGTACCCCGAGGGAACGGGCCGGGGCTCCACTGGAGTCACACTCTAGTCTGCCCTGAGGGTGGAAAAGCCCGGGACCGGCCCCACCCCAGCAGGAGACCGACCGGGGCAGAACCCGCCCGTTGTGAGCCCCCGGCGGCGGCGAGCTGCAGGCGCCATGTGGCGCAGTAAGCGTGCGCGGCGCGGGTCCGGGGAGGGGGCAGCGAGCGGAACAGGCCAGGCGTCGCAAGCCAGGCTGCAACAAAATGGCGGCGGTTGCGGGGCATGGCCCAGTCTTCTCGCCGCCCTCGACCGCCTGAAGACCAGTCTCAGCGGCCGCGGCTTCCTCCCTCCTGCCCTTAGCAGAGTCGGCCCATTGCATCCCGCGGCGACCGCTCGCCCTCCAGCCCCGCCTCTTCCACCCCACATGGACCTCAGTCCCGTCCCCCCCCAGCCTCCGTCACATTGAGCCCTAGGCCGTGGTGAGCCCTTCCCCATAGGCAGGCCAGCCAGCCCTGCACCCCGTTCCCAGCGACCCTAACCCACGACTGGGCAGCGGCTTTGGACCCCTGCCTCACCGCTCCAGCCACATCCGCCCCCCGCGATCCACGGCTTCGTCGCCCCGGGGACCTAGAGCACGGCCTTTCTGCCCCCAAACCACATCGCTAACCCCCCTGAGCACGTGCCCCGCCGCCAGCCCCACTCACCATCGTTCCCCACGCGCGGGACAGTGCCCGTTCCCTGCTAAAAACAGAGGGGGAAGCTAAACACTAACCCCACCAACTCCCTCCCTCCCGCCTACCCCCCTAAAAACAGCCGCTCCTCCCGCTGGGCCAGCCGCCTCTCTAAATAGTCAGTGAGGGGAAGGGGGCGGGGAGAGGCCACACCCAGCGGGGTACTGCTGGTCACTAGACAGAGGGAGGGAGGGAGGCCGTCTTTGCTCGAAGACTGGCTTCTTCTAGGTGTTCCCACCCTGCCTTTAATGTGGTACAGGATTGGGGTGGATTTTGCTCTAACCCCTCTGGAGTTGGGAAAGGTATTTTACTGTGTGTCCTGTAGCTTCCCCCTGCCCGCCAGTGAAAAGGGTAACATTTTGCAGTGTAGCATAATCTCTTTTCATCAAATGGGAGGACTTTGCTCAGGATGTGTTAATTTTAATGAGGCACCCATTCTTTGAGAATCTTACTTCATTTAATAGGTCCTCACTTAAGACATGGCCCTGGAGAAGAGGTTTCAGTTTGATTTCCTCATTTTAACAATCACCTTCAAACTGGAGGTTTTTGTAATATAGATTATTTTCATAAGAGAACTCTTATTGCCTTACTACATGTACTTCTGAGGATGTTTGTGCCTCTTGGGACTTTCATCCTTTCTTTTGAGGCTTCTCTACACACCCTGTGTCTAAGCATCTGTCTAATGTGAGGCACTTGTTCCAGTCAAAGCCAATGGGAGTTCTTTTATTGACTTCAGTGACACCTGGATGGGGACCAATGTTTGGTATCTGTGCTAGTCTCTAAGGGTATGTCTACACTGGCTTGGACTAAGGGGATGTTTAATTGAGGTGTAGATGTCTGGGCGCAGGCTCAAACTCTGGGACCCTCCCACCACATGGGTCCTAGAGCCATGTGCCAACCAAGTCCAAATGCAAATAAACGGCCCCTTAAACCTGAGCCCCATGAGCCCAAATCAGCTAGCATAGGCCAGCCAAAAGTTTTTAATTGCACAGTGTAGACATCCACACTGCCAAGAAAAACCTGCTGCACCGAATCTCACAGCCTGGGTCAACTGATTCACTGGCACAGGGCTCAGGCTGCAGGGCTAAAAATACCAGTGCAGACATTCATGTCCATACCGCCCTTCTTCTGTCGGTGGTGCGCATCCTCACCAGGAGCACTTCCAGTAACATAAGGGGGGGGGGGGCTGAGAGCCAGGGCTCACAGCTGCCTGCCAGGAGCTGGGCTGCATCCTCCCTTCGGCTCCTCTCGCCACCGGGAATGGGATAGCCACACTGGGCTTCTTGGCTCCCTGCTGGGAGCTGGGCTGCCCTTCCCCCCTCCCCACCCCCCCCGGGCTCTCAGCTTCTCCCCCCCCCCCCCCCCGGAGCATGGCAGCTGACCAGGCTCCAAGTGTAGAGCTCCCCGCCGGGCACACTTGTGCTCTCAGTGTGGAGCAGGGAGCTGAGACCCTTGCAGGGGTTGCGGGGGAAGGGCAGCCAGGCTTCTGGCAGGGAGATCTGTACCTGGAATCTGTGCTGCTGCTGTGCTCCCAGTGGAGAGTCAAGAAGCCCAGTGCAGCTGCCTTGTTCCCAGCAGGGAGCCAAGAAGTGTGGTGCGGCTGCCCTGTTCCCAGTGGGAACTGGAGAGCCCAGGGACAGCAGCTGGGCTCCCAGCGGGGAGCTGAGAGCCTGGGCAGCAGCCTGGGTCAGAGCAGAGAGCCAAGAGCCTGGGCAGCAGCCCACTGGTAGCAGGGAGCCAGGACTCTGGGAGCTGGCTTTCTAAGCTGCCTTACGTCGACCTAATGCTGTAGTGTAGACCAGGCCTCAGTCAAACACCTTTTATCAAAGGAAAGAAGTAAAAGGCTTTGGTACTTATGACCAGGCAGAGGCCAACGGTTTAAGGACCTACTTCTACAAAGAGATCCATGACGGCACAAAGGATCTTTGTGCATGAGGATCTTTTTGAAGGATCAGATCCTAATGTTCCCGTCAGACTGTGTGCAGAGACTGCTTGGTAGCTTTGAATCCTGTTTGTTCCCAACTAATCAACTTTCCAATGGTTCTCATTACTAATTTATTTGCAAGGATTTTTAAATCTATATTTGACATTGGATAAAAGGATGTATGTAGTGGATAAAAGGTTTACTCTATGTTTTAAACCTACCGGTATAAATTTGTCTCAATTTAGGGACAATTTTCAGAGTTTCAACAAAACCCTTCTTAATAATGAGGATTTTTTCCCCTAAAAATTTATATAAGTGAAAACCCATCAAGATCTGGATATTTTCTGATCTTTATTTCTTACTCTGTGCTGCTCCTTTTTTCTTTTCTTTTTTTTTTTCTTTTATAGTTGTAAAAATTCTTGATCATTCCCACTGAGTAAAACTTGTTTAAACTGTTTATCCCCATAAATTCCCAAATTTATTTCTAAGTAATTTAAAATATACTGCAGTTTACCTTCATGCCACTTATTTTTATTGCCACAGACAGGAAATTATTCTGTGAAGGTGGACTCACAGATGTGCAGTTACACATAGACTCTTTGATGTCTGCCCTGTGCTATTTAACTGTGTTATCATTTTGCAATAAATTATCATAAAAACCCAGTGCTTTGTCTGTTTTGGTCCCAATGAACTGCTCATTAAAGCCCACACAGAGGCATAATCTGAAATAATGATATAATTTATCTCACTTTGTTGTACCGTGTGAAGATTACTTCTATCAGTGCAAATTAAATCAATTCTAGAGTAAGAGATGCATCTCAGAGTAATTTCTCTTATGCATTTCTCTCCAAATATCCGCAAGCTGTAGTTTAGCTAGCTTTTCTGAGAGTATCCATGTTTTTTCCTTGCTCTCTTTCCTTGAATATTAACAATTTTTCTTGTTAGAGCCCAGTTAAAAGATCAATATACAGCATCCTTTTGATGTGTTCAGCTGAAATTATGAGGGGGGGGTGATGTTTATATATATATATATATTAGGCACATAAGATTCCTTGATGTGATATAGAAAATCAGGTGCCTCCTCAGATGTATCAAATAACTTTGTGTTTGTTGTTGTACACATATATGACTGGATGGGATACTGCAAAGCAAACTAGATTTTTTTTACTTTCAGTCTTTTTTTAAATGGAATATACTGCATTTGTCTGCAATATATTTCTATAATGACACCAATCAGACTCCTTTATAAGAAACTAGATTCCATTTCTTTTTCCAATCTGAGTATTTTTCCTCATTCCTGAATAGATTGATTCAAGGATTTTTGCCATATACCAAGTGTTTGACCTGCCTGTATGGTATAACCTACTTCATTGTAAAAAGTTAAGAATTACTTATTGGCATAGAAGGAAATGAAGTCTGCAGGCAGCCTACTGAGTTTACATTCAGACTCCAAATGCCATGTAAAAAAAAAAAAGGGCTAACAACAGAAGCATATTGTGAGACCAGGCAACCCCGATGACGTTTATAAAAATTACAAGTTCCAAATTTTATGTCCACACTGCCAGGAAACTATGACTAAAGTATGTGTGTGTATTCAGGCACATATTTCTACTTGACCCACTAAGTCTGCTGCAAAGTTTTCCTTTCAAGCATTGAAGGAATGTGTATTGTTTTTGCTGATACTTTTTATGCATGTATAAGTGTTTCTTCACCTCTGATTAAGGTGAAAATCAGAATTCAAAGACATGGCAATGATTCATTTAAGATAATGTTTTTTATTCTATTCAAAAGCAAATTTATTCCTCTTTCTTCACTGTCTGGCTTCATGTGGGATCAGACTTCAAGAGATCCCAGATTATGAGTTCCAAGTTCAAGAACTTTTTTCCTATTCACTTCGAAATGAAATTTATTAGCCATTTTTATATTTGTGACCAGCAACCCCTGCTTAAAGGCTCTCATTTGTTTTGTACCTTGTCACTAATTTCTTTTGAATCTGATTCCAATACACTTAGTGAACACCTTGCAAAGAATACTACCCAATTATCCAGTTCTTTTTGTAACCCTTTTTATCTTTTAAGAAGTTATAACATAGAAAGGCACATGTAGTGCAGGTTATTGTTCAATACATTTCCAGGACATCTCAATAGTCAGCACTAGTCTGGTCTGGATACAGGGCAGTTTGAGGTTGAGTCAATGACTGCTGCAATAATGACTAATTAATATATTTGTTACTTGTTTATGGAATGATTATTTTTAAGTTTAACATGATTTTACATGTAATTGATGACTTAAGACTTATTGGCCAAGAGATCTCACACAAGGAGAGAGTTATTCTCATGGGTGTACTCTCCTTTGGAAGGTAAATCCAAGCACACACACTGATACAAAATTAATAATGTTGTTGGCATAGCTACAGAAGCCAGTTCCATAGTTTCTGAGCTCTAACACATCACTAGCTTTACAGGTGCAGAGACTCAACAGACAGTGGTGGAGTCCAGTTCCACTCAACAAAGTGGGGAGGAAGCTAGATTTGGGATCCAGGAGGACTGCTCAAAGGTGGTACACTCCTTGCACAAAGCTGAGTTTTTCAGGGTCCTTACGTGGGGAATCACACAGGGACAGTAAGGGGCAAGCAATAGGGATCTGACACTGTTCAGACCTTCTTCCTTCTCTGTCTTGGCCAGAGGGTCACATAAGAATCCACAGGGCTGAGGGCTGCAAAGTGCCACACATCCTGTGTGACACACATTTGACAGCCTGTCGCACATTCCTGCAGCGCATCTGAAATAACACACATTCAGTTGGACTACAAAAATAGCCTGTGATATTTGATGCCAGTGACCAGGGGCCACTATGGTACCTACTGAACAGGCAGTGTCACTGCTCCCTGTGCTGGGTCCAAGCATGAAAGGAAGCTGCTGAAAGGAAATGTCATTAGTTTCAGCAAGAACAAATGGGGCATGTGGCAGCAGCAGAAACAGTAAGGGGCCTAGAACTGGCCCTAGCTTTGTTCCCAGCATCCTCATCAGGAAGTATCATCATTGACCCCAGAAAGCCAGCAGCCACTGAACCCAGATACCCTAATACCCTCCAGTACCTACCCATCTACCCAGCGCCTGCCAATCCCAGGTTCAGCTCCCAAATTTTATTCATCTCTGTGTCCTACCCTACTTGGGGGAGGGCACACTGACCATCAGCTGAAGTTTGTGGTTATATATAAATCAGCTAATTCAATGTTTTGTGTAAAATGTCACACACAGAGTGGCACAAAACTTGGCACTTATAAGCAGAATCTGTGGATAAGGTTCACAGCTACTCTGCAACCAGGGGTGCAGGATTCCTTCTGTAGTTCTAGTCAATGGATAATGACCCCTGTCACGTGAGAAGGGTGTTACTGTCTTAGGGCTCTGACTCATGCCAGCTGACTGGGTCAAGGAAATAACTTTCAGCACTTTACCAGTAGTCCTCTATCTCATACTTTTACAGCATTGCCATCTCCAAGCATTAAAAAATCGTAAATAAGGCCCCAAACATTTGCCTAAAAATAATGAGATTTTAAAAATAACATATTTTAGATTCTTTTTCTTTGTCTTCTGGTATTAGAGCATTTAGGGTTCATGTTTTTTAGTTCTCCTCCACCATCATGGGGTTAGAAACCAGACTGCCAACACCAAAAATTTAAAAATCATGAGTCAGGCCTTAAAAAATGAGATTGAACATAAGAATGGCCATACTGGGTCAGACTAACGGTTAGAGCCCTGCATGGATACAAAAATGTGGATCTGCATCCAATCCGCATCCACTAGTATCAACTCGCAATCCGACCCATGATCTGCTAGCCATCTTTACCGGCATCTGCACCTGCAGCAGCAAGCCGTCCAAAAGGGCTAGCAATGTGTGTGTGTGGCAGGGGCAGAGAGAAGGGAGTGAGTGGGGGGCGGGGCCTTGCAGGGAAGAGGCAGTGCGAGGGTGGGAACTGGGGGTAAGGGGCAAAACAGGGGGGAGTCTTGAGGAGAAGGGATGGCATGGAGGGGGCGAGGCTGGGGGGAAGGGACGTTGCATCACATGCTGCTCCTGGGGGCTTGCGAGCAACAGCACACGGCAGCAGCAGTGCGAATTGCATCACAGTGGGATGGAGGGGTGGGGTGCCGGGGCCTCCAATCCCCATGCCCAATGGGCCATGAAGGGGATGCTGGTGCTGCCTGAGGGGCCTGAGCTGCTGGACAGGAAGTGGCATGGTGAGCAGGTACTGGACAGCCCCAACTCCGACCTGCCACCCAGCCCCAACTTCTAGCTGCCAGCCCCGAGTGTGCTGCGCCCCCCGGACCGCCTGAGCCAGAAGTCGCGGGCCAGGAACCGCCGGAAAGTAGAGCCCTGCATGGTTGTATCTGCATCTGATCCACTATCTGCAAAAATGGTCCACGGATCTCAGCAGATTTTCAGGGTTCTATTAAGGGTCCATCTAGCCCAGTATCTTCCGACAGTGGCCAATGTCAGGTGCTTCAGAGGGAATGAACAGAACAGGTAATTATCAAGTGATCCATCCCCTATCGCCCATTCCCAGTTTCTGGCAAACAGTAGTTAGGGACACTTCAGAGCATGGTTATGCATCCCTGTCCATCCTGGCTAATAGCCATTGATGGACCTATCCTCCATGAACTTATCTAGTTCTTTTTTGAACTCTGGCCTTCACAACAACCTCTGGCAAAGAGTTCCACGGGTTGACTGTGCTCTGTGTGAAGAAATACTTCCATTTGTTTGTTTTAAACCTGCTGCCTATTAATTTCATTTGGTGACCCTAGTTCTTGTGTTATCAGAAGGAGTAAATAACACTTCCTTATTTACCTTCTCCACACCAGTCATGATTAATATATACCTTTATCATACCCTCCTTTAGTCATCTCTTTTCCAAGCTGAAAAGTCTCAGTCTTATTAATCTCTTCTTATATGGAAGCTGTTCAATACCCGTAATAATTTTTGTTGCCCTTTTCTGTACCTTTTCCAATTCCAATATATCTTTTTTTGAAATAGGGCGACCAGATCTGCACACAGTATTCAAGATGTGGGCGTACCATGGATTTATAGAGAGGCAATATGATATTTTCCATTGTATTATATACACCTTTCATAATGATTCCCAACACTCTGTTAGCTTTTTTGCCTACTGCTGCACATTGAGTGGATATTTCAGAGAACTATCCACAACAGTGGTGGGCAACCTGCGGCCCACGGGGCCACACGCAGCCCATCAGGGTAATCTGCTGGCAGGCCACGAGACAGTTTGTTTACATTGACCGTCCACAGGCATGGCCGCCTGCAGCTCCCAGTGGCCGCGGTTTGCCATTCGCGGCCGATGAAAGCTGTGGGAAGCAGCAGCCAGCATGTGCCTGCAGTCCGCACCACTTCCTGCAGGGAACGGTGAACTGCAGCCACTGGGAGCTGCGGGAAGCCGTGCTTGCGGATGGTCAATGTAAACAAACTGCCTCACGGCCCTCCAGCGGATTACCCTGACAGGCTGCACCCACCACTGATCCACAATGACTCTAAGATCTCTTTTGTGAGTAGTAACAGCTAATTTAGACGCCATCATTTTATATGTATAATTGGGATTATGTTTTCCCATGTACATTACTTTCATTTATCAGCTTTGAATTTCATCTGCCATTTTGTTGCCCAGTTACCCAGTTTTGCAAGCTCCCTTTGTAACTCTTTGCAGTCTGCTGTAGACTTAACTATCTTGAGTAGGTTTGATCATCTGCAAATTTTGCCACCTCACTATTTACCCCTTTTTCCAAATCATTTATGAATATGTTGAATAGTACTGGTTACAGTACAGACCCCTGGGGGACACTGCTATTTATCTCCCTCCATTCTGAAAATTGGCTTTAACACTATTGAGTTTTTTTTAAAGTAATACAGTTTAGGAATTTTTTTTATTTGCCTTCTGGTTTTTGAGCCTTTAGTGTACACTTGGTTCACATTTTCAGTCTTTTCTCCACAACCATATAGGCTGGAAATTTACTATTTTTAAAATAAAAGCTGACATTCTCATGTATTCATATGATTCCAGAAGCTAAGGCTTCAAGAAAAACAATTATAAGACTCATGATAAAATCATGGAAGTTGGAAATACAGTATTGCCAATCTGAAGAGATCAAAAATCATGAGTCAGACGTGCTCAGAGATCAAAAATCTTGAGACTGCCTGAAAAATTCATGAGGGGTTTTTGTTGTTTTAAATTAAATCGTGTTCCTTACTGGACTTTTTAACAGCCTTCTATTCCTCTGCCAATAAGTTCAGGTTGAAAAGTCAACCTTTAACACACACACAAAAGCACACCTTTTCCTGGCTGCTCAGATGTAGACTTCACTTACTGTCTTCTCACCCCGATATACAGAAATTGCCATCAATTTCCTATTACAGTCTTGATCCAACAGCAACACTTCTCTGCCTCCCTCTGCCCAGGGCTTCTCTCTTTGAGCCCAGTGGCACCATTTCCACAATTCCCCCCCTCATCTCCCGCTTTCCTGGGGGAATCCCAATGATACCACTTCCCAGTTCCCCTGCCTCCTGCTCTTCTGGCGCCTCTCCTCTGCCCAGGTCCCACCAGCACCACTTCCCCAGATGCCCTCTCTGGCTGCCACGATTCCCCCTTGCCTGCCTTTCGCTGCCCTGGGCTCCTCTCTCTGCTCTAAGGCCAGACATGAAGGCAGGGCTCAGTGTCAGAGCAGGTCCATGTGCCCACCACAAGGCTCTCACACAGAACGCTGCCCACATGCCAAGCCCTGAAAATTGCAGGATCAGAGGAGCTTCTCACAACATCGGGACAGCTCCTCTTGGAGGCAAGAAAATCCTGCAACTTGCAAGAGTTGACCACGCTGCTCCCTGCCCCTGACTGTTAGGAGGGGAAACTCCCCCTTTCTGACTACCCGCAGGCCAGAAGAGCTGCCATTCTATCTCCACCATCTCTCACTCCCCTCATCCACTCTCTTGTACCCCTAAATCTGCTGCCTGCTCCCCTCAGTGCCCTGCTGCCCTCACTCTCTGCATGCACCTCTCACTGCTCCCATTTTGCCTGTGAATGCGGCTTCAATCTCATTGAAAACAATCAGTGATGACAGCCAACTTTATTAAGGGTAGCCTCACTTCCATATGCAGATAAACTGTAGGGAAATGGCAGCTATTTGGCTTCAGTCCCATTGACAATAATAGGAGATGGTGGAATAAGGGAAAAATATGAGTTGGCAGCCTTTCATCCTGTTTTCCTAAGACAGGTAAAAAACCTTCTCCCAGATCACTAGACTCATGATAAAATTGTGCAAGCTGGCAATACTGGAATCACTGCCTTTATTAACCTCCCCTCCTACCATTTCATCATGTATCTGCCCATGTATCTGGCCTATCTACCTCTCAGGAAGGCACACCCAGAGGGAATCTAAAAATCTACACATCTCTCTTAACCTCAGTGGCATTCAATTTTCTACAGCTAGCTAATTTAAGATAGCAACGTTTGGCGGAGAAGCCTGTTGTTCACACACATCTGTCTTGTAAAAAGAGTTTCAAATGCAGAAATCAAGAAGACTTAGATACTACATTAAGACTTAGATACTACAAGAAGACTTAGATACTATAGTGCGAGTGTTCTAGAAATGCCTAAAATTAATTTATTAGAATAGGCAAATACTCACACTTGAGTTTAGTGTTCAAGTCCAGAGGGCAAAGCTATAGCGAGTGGACTGCTAGTACTAATCATTCTTGATCCTGACATTACTTCACTTTGATCTTGTGCACTCCCTACCAAAGTACCAGAATCACTGTATAATAATCATATAAGTCAGAGATAGGAAAGATCTAGTCCTTCTCAGTGTGGGGAAGAAGGAAAGGGAAAGGCATATGGACCACTCCATGTATAAAAAATTTTAAAATAAAAATTGATACATGATTTAAAGGGAATTTTTTGTTCTTTATTGCTTTCATTTCTAAGAGTATCCTAGATATTTGCCTACAGAGCCAGCATTTTCATAGTAATTCCATCCATCACTGTCCTTAGATAGTCTGCTACACTTGTGGCCTAGCCTTAAAATGATGATAGTGCTGCTGATCAGGCAATTACAGACAGGGTTTTGCTAAATAAATAAATAATCACCTATTATGCTGTAGCTGCCCCTTTTACACTGCTATTGTCATGAGTCAGCCTCTTCATTATAAACCAATATTTTCACAGCTGTAAAATTTCCATTTGAATTTCCACATGCATCTGACGAAGTGGGTATTCACCCACGAAAGCTTATGCTCCAATACGTCTGCTAGTCTATAAGGTACCCCAGGACTCTTTGCCACTTTTACAGATCCAGACTAACACGGCTACCCCTCCGATACTTGACTTCCATTTGAATTGAAACCCTGAAGTGTAAAAACCCTACATGGATCTTCATCACCATCATCATCAAGTTACAAGGGAGTAAAAATTATATTATTTTCTGATTTTGCATGATTTTTTGCACTCTTAACACTGAAATAAATCCTGTAGTTTTCAAAATGTGATTTCTGTCCAATCCTTAGTGCCCAGTGTATGCAAGTTCATTTGGTTGCCTGCTTTGGGGAGAGTACCCAACCGCAGTTCTGGTATAGTGCTGTGCTACTGACATTGTACTTCTGGTTGAGAAGGCCTTCCCATTATTTCAGATGCTAATCACATTCCAAAAATACTTACTCTCTGGGCTGAAATTTTCTCAAGCTTACAGCCCAAAGGTAACGTTTTAAACATTTGGTAAATTTCTCTTTAGACTTTGTTTTCCATCATCTACTCAACTTTTCAGATGTATATCTTTTGTGCTCAAGTAGTACGTGTCATCATGTCAATCTCTGACGCCTCCGACTATAGCTGCCTATTTTCCTCATAACTTAAGGAACCCTCTTTTATCTTAAATAGTAAAGGCTTGTGCTTAAAAGGTCTGAGCTTTGTTCCTTGCTTACAACTGTGTGTCCGTGTGTATGGTGCCACAGCAAGATAGGCTGAAAATTTAAGTGGCCTCGTCCAAAACTTGAAGTTTGCCCTGGATTGTCTATTCTCTCGTCTGTTCAGTTCAGGTCTGAGTGTTCTCAGTGTATAAAGTACCTTTGACATGTCTGAGGAAATTTAGTTTTTAAAAATTCAAGCTATAAGTTTTAGAAAATTGCATTCTCTATATCTACAGTATTTCATTTTTTTCACTAACTTTTAAACAATGTACAATACTAGGGTCTAATCTTGTACCACTGGTAATAAGATTATTTTAACTTTATGGGAGTAGGATTAGACCTCTAGTACCTAGAGTCTATAACCTCAAAAATATTTTGGTGCCTATCTCCCATTGAAATAAATGGGAGTTAAGCAATTAAATACCTTTGTGTATCTGGGCATAGGTCAGTATAGCTACTCAAGTGCCTATGAGTTTTGCTGAAGCATTGCACCATGAAATAAACTCAGTAATATTTATTTCAATGATTAGATATTTAAAAAAACAAACAAACAAAAAAAACCACTGGTAGGACAGAGCACACGCATTTTAATGTAAACATCATCATTGGAGTGTCTCCTGAATACTATCAGATGGATAACATCAACCTTAATTGTGCCCCCCATAATTTTCAAGGCAAACCTTTTAGGGAAAAGAGAAATAAAGATGCCTGTACTTAAAAATGACGTTAGCTGAGTGAACAAGAGAAGCCTCCCAACCACTAAAAAGACCTCTCACAATAAAATGCCGTGGTTCTGTTTTGCAAAGACACTTTTGTAATCACAAAGCACAAACTTTCCATTATTTTTGCTACGATACCTATGACTTTGTCTCCATGATTCTAAGGCTTTTCTGTAATAGTCCATGAAAATCCTGTGGCACAACCACGGCAGCTTTGTTCATGACGGGTGAAATTTTGGTCCCACTGAAGTCAATGGGCGTTTTGGCATTGGCTTCAGTGGAACCAGGATGTAACACTGTGGAAATGATTTATAGGGCAGGTCTACACTTAAAACGATGCAGCAGCACAGCTGTAGCGCTTCAGTGAAGACGCTGTCACACCAAAAGGAAAGCTTCTCCCGTCGGCGCAGTTAATCCACCATTGCAATAACTATCTTGACGGGAAAAGCCCTCCTATCGATATACCGCTGTCTATTCCGGGGTTTAGGTCGGTATAACTGCATTGCTCAAGGATGTGGATTTTTCACACCCCAAGCAACGTAATTATACAGTGTAAGTTTGTAGTGTAGATTTGGCCAACATATTGCTATATCTTTTCCTCATATGCTGCATATGTAGTCTATGGTTTGTACAGCATATGTGCTGCACTTAGTATAGGGAGGAATAATTAATTCTGCATAATCACTCTGGAGTGATTAGGTCTTATTAACTCTGAATTTCTTTGCTTATGTCAGACCCTTAATATTTCCATTTGACTTGTTGTTTAATACCACAGTGTATGGTTTGCCTTCAAATAAAACACTGGCATCCATCCAGTTTTCAATCCAAAAGCATAGCTTTATGACTCAAATCAAAGTTACTATACTGAGTGCAACAGCTCATTAAAAACACAATCTCCAAAGGCTGGAAGCCTTTAAGGCCACTTTCTTACATTATAAATGTAGGGTTTATAAAAATTCTGTTTTGAAGACAGGGGGAAAACATTAAAACTTTACTTGTTTCCTTTACTTGTTTTTCTTGACAACCAACAAGTCAGTGCCCAGTGTCACTTAAGAGAGACAGGATACTCTTGTGATGTGGTACCAGACTTTCTAAAAAGCTCAGCTCCCATTTAGACACCTAAATAAAGGCCAGATTTTCTAAATAACTTAGCATGCAATTTGTGTTTAATTCAGTGCTTAAAAGGCAGCTGAGTTCTTAGTGATACATAATTGCTTAAAGGTGGATTGTAAGATTCCAAAGTAAAAGATCACATTCTGCCTTCAGCTCAGGGGAGAAACTGCTCTGCAGATTGAAGAGAAGGCTTGTATTATTATTTATTATTTGTGTTGCACTAGCGCTTGTGGGCAACAGTCATGAGGTAGGTTTCCATTGTGCTAGGAACTGTACCAGGCCTGCTGACAGAGGGTCGGGGGGCAAAGAGGGCAGTGGCCCAGGGGCCTGGCGATTTAAAAGGGCCTGCAAGCCCTGGGCCCTTTTAAATCACCCGGGAGGGCCACTGGGCTCCTAGGGACGCGTGGGGTGGTAGTGGCGGTGGCAAAGCCATCCAGGCAGTCATGTGGAAGCCCTGGCTCTGCCAGAAGAGCACCCATTGAGTGTTCTGCCCTGGGGCCCGCAATTGCTGTTGGTGGACCTGAACTGTACAAACAGAACAAAAGACAGTCCCTGTCCCAGAGAGCTTGCAGTATAAGTAGGAGCACTTTAGTCTCCTTGTCTCAGATTTCTGCAGAATTTAAAGATGTGCTGCAAAGCAACAAAAAAATCCAAACTATCTGTATAAGCATGTGTCACCTGTCCATAACTGTAGTATCTTGGCAACATACACACCAATCAAAGATCACATTAACTATGTCTGAAAGAACCTTGTATTCCAGCCTTTCCTTGTTTTTGACACTTTCTTATGTGGGTTATTCTCACTTTTTCTCCTGGGAAAACACTGTAGGGAAACTTTTATGTATGTATTTATTTATTTACTTATTGTTGCTATTTACTGCTTGCATATGATGCAAAGACACCCTCAATTATTATTTTAATGATTTTTTCTGCTGTTTTTCCCCCAGCATGAAGATTGGGACTGATTTTCCTCTCACATACTCTGGTTTTACACCAGTGTACTACTTTTGACTTCAATAGAGTTACTTCTGATCTAGGCCAATGTAAACAACAGACACACACACACTCACTCCTAGTCCTTTTCTCCACTAAGAAAGCAGGTGTGTTTTTAAGACATTAGCTAACACACATTAAAACTTTAGTGCAGATAAGGCAAACTCTAGTTTTAACACGTGTTAACTGATCAAGGTAAATCCAAGCTTCTCTACTAGGATTTGGGTTTCTCTTTCTTTTGCCAATTAATTTAAAGGCTAGTGTGTACATTCCTCAAATACTTGTTTCGGGCAACAGAAGTTTGTGTTTTACCCTAGGATTTTAAAACATGTTATCTGTTGTATTTTAAAAAAACACCTTTCTGCCCGGGATGGACAAGACCAGACGGCTTGTCTTCAATGGAAAAAAGGTGTGTTCTGTTAACCTGTGTTTGGTAGTATGTGATATATGAGGCCTGGTCTACTCTTAAAAGTTTGTTGGTGTAGCTGTGTCAGTTGGGGATGTGATTTTTTTGTTGATATAGCTGTCAGCAAAATTATACTGGCAGAAAAAATCCTTTTGCCTATATAGCTTGTTTTGCTCAGGGAACCAAATAAATTATACCAGCAAATGGACTTTTTTGCCTGTATAAACAATGTCTACACTAGGAGGGTTTGCTGGTATAGCTATACAAGCAAACCTTTTATGTGCAGGCAAGGCCTGACATGAAGTAAAATCCTAATGAAGGCAAGGTAGTTTGTAGTTTTAACACAAGTAGAGTTTATCTGCATATGGAGATATTCCAGAATAGCTAATTTAGAATAACTCCATGTGTGGATGCTCTTATTGTGGAATCAGAGTGCTTTTCTCTATATCAGTTTAATCCACTTTGCGTTTGTCAACGCCAGAGAAAAGGACATTGCAGTAATTGAAACACAAGATGATGAGAGGGTGGAAGAGATTTTGAGCTCTGGATAAAAAGGCCATATTTTAGAGATGTTTTGCAGAAAGAATTGGCAAAATTTAGATATAGCATGGATATGAGGACCTAGAGAGAGGTCCAAGTTGAAGGCGGCACCCAGGTCATGAGCCAGAGTGACAGGTAGAATGCTGGTGTTGTTCTCAGTGATTGAGATAGAAGGTACCAGGCAGGGGTTAGGTAGGAAGATTAATTTTTAGCCATGTTTAGCTTGCCCTGATGGCCAGACATCCACAAGGAGATGTAAGAGAGACAGGTTGAGATTTTAGTTTGGACAGAAGGAGACAGGTCTGGAGTTGAGAAGTAGATCTGTGAGTTGCCAGCATGGAGATGGTAGTTGAATTTGTGTTTGTGGATAAGATTAGATGTAGAGGGAAAACGAAAGGGAACCAAGGACAGAGCCCTATGGAATCCCCATAGAAAGTTGGAGGGTGGTGAGGAGGATCCTCCAAAGGACAAGGTGGGGATCAGTTAGAGAGGTAGGAGGAGAACCTGAATAGAACAGAGCCACGGAAGCCAAGGAGGACATTTCTAAAAGAAGAGTATGGTCAAAGGTGCCAAAGGTGGCAGACAGATCAAGGAGGAGGTGGATGGAGTACTGG
Source organism: Eretmochelys imbricata (assembly GCF_965152235.1). Taxonomy (NCBI): domain Eukaryota; kingdom Metazoa; phylum Chordata; order Testudines; family Cheloniidae; genus Eretmochelys; species Eretmochelys imbricata. The sequence goes on along the minus strand of NC_135573.1, from coordinate 203,934,797 downwards.
TTTTGAGCTAGGAAGAGGTTAGAGCCTTTAGAGTGGTTTTTCAGGATACTTTAAAAAGCAGAAGTTGGATTGGAGAAGGTCTAGGATGGAACTGGAGGAGATAAATTCCAGGTAGTGATTGCACACAGTGCCTTTAATAAACTTAGAGATAAAAGGGAGAACGGAGCTTGGGGTGGTAGTTGGAGGTGCAAGTGGGGCCAAGGGTAGGACTTTTTAAGATTGGGGGAGACTAGGGCCTGGTTGTATTGTGAGAGGAAAGAGCAATATGAGAGTGAGAGGTTAAGGAGAAAAATAAGTGTGGAGATGAGAGTGGATGTGAGGGAGATCTGGAGATGGAATTGGAGGGGATGCGATCACTGGGGCAAGAGAAGAGTGACTAGAAACTTCTGCATCTGTGATGGGAGAAGGAGGTGAGAATTGTAGGAGAGGAAGGGGGAAGGGAAGGCAACATTATAATTTGTTTAAGCTGCACTGAAATAAGGCACTATTACACTGAAACAAGTGTCCATACAGGGTTTGCACCAGTTTAATTTAAATCAGATTTAGGGCATGGCTACACTTGCAGATATAAAGCGCTGTGAGTTAAACCAGCCCTTGGAGACCGCAGCAGGGAAAGCGCTGCCATGTGTTCACGCTGTCAGCTGCAAGTGCAGTGGCGTGACTACATTTGCACCACTGGCAGCGGCATTGGGAGCGGTGCATTATGGGCGGCTATCCCACAGAGCACCTCTTCCCATTCTGGCGCTATGGCTTGTGGGAAGGGGGCGGGGAGGTGCGGAGCATTCTGGGTCCTGTCCTAATGCCCCATAATGCATCGCTTCACATCCCAGCAATCCCTGTGCTTCCATCCACATTTGGTGCCATCTTTCAACATTTTTTGTACTGCGCACTCTGTCTTCCCTTTCGATCTGCAGGAATGGATCCTGGACTTGGGAGGAATATGCTGATGGGTTTTGCCAGCACGTCACAAATTGCAGTTGAGTTACTCCTTAAGCTACAAACTGACAGTGAGGAGTCCAATGATGATGTTGACTTGCGTAACGCATACGACATGAGATTGCTTGTGGCATTCACGGACATGCTCACCACAGTGGAACGCCGCTTTTAGGCTCGGGAAACAAGCACTGAGTGGTGGGATCACATCGTCATGCAAGCCACGAGCAGTGGCTGCAGAACTTTCAGATGAGGAAAGCCACTTTCATGGGACTGTGCTGAGCTTGCCCCCACCCTACGGCGCAAGGACATGAGATTGAGAGCTGCCCTGCCAGTGGAGAAGCGGGTGGCTGCACTTCAGGCTGGCTAAAATGCATGGTGATAGGGGTTGAGTGCCGTGGGTAAGGGCTGTAATTTGCAGGGCTGGGTGGTGAAGCTACAGGAGTTGGAGGCAGCTGGTGACGATAAGAACCCAGATGTTGGGGAAAGCGGATTGGCGGTGACATGGGGGCACAAGGGAGAGAGTTTTGGGACAAGGGCTGCGGGGGGGGGGAATGGGGCGGGCATGGATGTACTCCGTCTGCATTGCTACAAGCACCTGTATCAAGTCCTCTTGGTGCTCCATGATGCTTAGCAGCCGCTCCGTGCTTTGGTGCCAGCGATCCACATTCTGCTGGCGGAGCCTCCTTTCAGTCTCCTGCCACTCCTGCACTTTCTGATTTTCATTAAGGGTCCTCTTTGCTTCTTCGTGGATGCTTCCTGTTTCTTTGGAGTCTTTCGGCCCTTGGTAACTTGCAAGTGTAGCCAAGCCCTTAGTTAATGCTAAACTGATCCTTGTCAGGTGTTTGCACTGACTCTATCTGGCTTCAGTGAGAGTTCTACCTGAGTACAGGCTGTGGAATTTGGCCCATAGTCATTGGAAGTAAAATAAAATAAAATTTAAACATTCATAATGGAGCTGTAATCAGTTAAATTACTTCAAATTAATGTAAGGATGAAAGTAACAGAATCTTATTCTTAATGGTAAGACTTCATAGAATATCAGGGTTGGAAGGGACCTCAGGAGGTCATCTAGTCCAACCCGCTGCCCAAAGCAGGACCAATCTGCAATTTTTGCCCCAGATCCCTCAACGGGCCCCTTAGGGATTGAACTCACAACCCTGGGTTTAGCAGGCCAATGCTCAAAACCACTGAGCTATCCCTTCCCTTGCTAGACTTAGCAAGGCCATTCTATGTAGCTTCACTTAGGCCTGGTCTACATCTAAAACAAGTGACCTGCAGCCCACAAGACAGTGAAAAATGTCATACTCTGTGCAGTGTACTTAGGATCTAACCCCTTCTGTAGACACAACTAGGTCAATAGAATAATTCTTCTGTCAACCTACCTAGTACCTCTCAAAGAGGCAGATTTACTACAAGGTGATAGAACAACCCCTTGTTGTGCTGTAGAGGCTACACTACAGTGCTATGGTGGCATAGCAGCAGCACTATGCTGTAGCACTCCTCGTACTACATACTTGTACTTAAATTACAAGAACACGGTGTTAAGGGCACTTAAATATTTTGGAGTTGGGCCTGAATAGGGTGACCAGATGTCCCGAGTTCATAGGGACAGTCCCAATTTTGGGGACTCTTTCTTATATGGGGACCTATTACTCCCCACCCCTGTCCCGATTTTTCACACTTGCCCTCTGGTCACCCTTGGCCTGAATTTAAAGAACTTGAAAGCAATTAAGCATTTGGATGTCCTCACTCCTGTTTCTCCTGACACTCCTGTTTTTCCTGTCCTCACTCCTGTTTCTCCTGACACTCCTGTTTTTCCTGTCCTCACTCCTGTTTCTCAGTTCATTGTTTAAGGGGCATAAGTCTTTTGGATGAGAATTTATGATCAATAGATCCCACAATACTCTCCATAAATAGGATGTTAACAGTACTGTCTGGGACAAATTTCAGTTTAAGTAGGTACATTCTGCCTGCCTAAAATACCCCTTCAGTTTCACTTTAATAAGGTAGTTTCACTTCTAGATTTTCATCGATAAACCACTGAGTTACTACATTGCTGCATGTCATTATAAACAGTTGCCTCTTTGCACCGTGGTGGCATTTCAGTGGTTGATGACGTGATCTCATATATTTTTTTAATCCATTTGAAATATAAATATAAGACCATTACATTTTAAGATCACCCTATGAGATACAGTAGCAAAATAAATTTGTATGATGGCATCATCTATTAAAATAATAATCACACTAAGACAACTGGGTCTTAACAACGTTAGGGCTGTTAATATAGGAAGAGAGGAGACAAGTTTTCAACTTTATTACTATGCTCATAATAATATGTACACAAAAGCAGATACATTAAATTAATGGAAAAGTATTTCTGTGTTGTAACTTAGCACCCATTTTCTTGTTCTAGTTCCAGACAGGAACTTGTGCTCTAGGTTCTTTACACTTTACCATTCCCAGCTCCTCAAAACACCACAACATTAAGATATATAAAAACAAAACAAAAACCCTAAAATAGCATAGCCAAGGGATAAATCTTTTGGTCTTTCTGCAAAATGTAATTTGTGACAGGGTAGTCCACCCCCTTAAGAGTCATGGTGACTAGGGGTCAGCCCATCCCCATCCTGTGATGTGGCCCTTTAGGGTTTTGAAAGGTCTTATATGTACAAGGACCTAGGAGTTATAGGTAGATAGGAAGCAGTCCTGGGAATACGTAGTGTTTGGGAGGAAATCCCATCACTGTTTCTTTATGTGCCCAGGACCCGGAGGAGCCTTGCACAGTGGATGAAGCCAGGTACTCCTCTCACCCAACCAATTGGTATGAGCTTTAGGAAGGGGACCAGCTTATATGTTCCCTCATACCAGGAGAAAGCTGCCTGCTGAACCCTCTGAGCTGGGGGACTAATTGTGGAAAAGGGGCTAGCCTAAGGAGAAGCCGGCTAAGGCCTTATAGCTGACCTAAATTATAACCCAGCTCCATGGAGCAGAGCTGGGGGAATTCTTGCTTTACGGAGAAGCAGAGGGACTGCCTAAATTACAACTCAGCTCCAAGGAGAAGAGCTGGGGACTCCTGTCTTGAGAGTGTGACTGTTTAAAGTACAACTTCAGCTCCAGGAAGGGGACCGGGGGACCTCCTGAACAGGGACAAGAAAAACCTACTGGGACTCTTATATGGACCCAGTGTGGGTGTGAACTTGAGTGACTAAAGAAATGAGTTACTCTCTATAGAAAGAATTAATAAACCAGACCCCCATCAGGGGGGCATATGCTTTGAACTAATTGAGTCTTGAGTAATTGACTGAAGAAAGCCAAGTGGGTGCTGAGGGCAATGCACCTGCAGACCACATGGGGGTATGTTTGAAGGCAGATCCCAATGACAGTAATTCACCATAGACACAGGAGTTACAGACCAAATTCATGTTTTTCATTTCATAACCCGCACACTGCTACTGTAAGCTGCACATAGAATCAGCTAACAGCTAGCAGTTTCTAAGTTCCAAAGCTCCTGTGACTGGTATATGTTCAGCAGTGACTGTACTAACAACTAGTATTTCCCTCATCACTGTAAGGGACTTATATATTCACTTTCTTCCCTCCAACAGCTGTAGCCACAATAGCCAGTTAGGCAGCCTCGCATTATATATTATGATGTCTTAGGGTTATATGACATGAAACAGCTCTTTCCTCGCTTAATGGATAGGGGGAATATATTTCTCATGTACATTTTAAGCACTTAAGTTTGCCAGTTCTGTGGCTTAGTCCAGAAAAATCACAACTGAATTGAAAAGCCAACATCCCTGTTCCTGTTTGTGATGGGGAGTATCAGGTGTTTGCTACCTCCCTGCCAAAGGCTTGTTTCTTCAAAGGACCCTACCTTAAGGAAGGGAAGAGCAGCAAGTTGGAATGTCCAAGGTTTGCATAGACAGTCCTCCCATCAATGTTCACTCTAATTTTTGACAGGCCGTGTGCACAAAAAATTTCTTCTGTGCAAATTGTCATCCTACTATGCAAATTTTTGTGTGTGCAGTGTTTTGTCATGTGCGCAGGGTTTAGGATCTGTGTGCGTGCACACGTGCACACAGCTTAGAGGGAACAGTGACTCCCATGATCAGCTGCAGGCAGAACCTCCTGCACCTAGCAAGCCCAGGAGCAGGCAGAGGCCAATCAGGGCCCTGCAGGGTAGATAATAACTGGCTGCTTCTGCTAGGGGCTAGTTCTGGATGAAGCCAAGACAGGGAAGATGGGTCCTTTGTGCTCTAAGTAACCTGGTCTGATCAGGAGACTAATCTTGACAGTACTTGTCTTGGATCTCTGTGAAGGGCTAATGTTGGTTATGTTATGGACTTTAATACACTGGTGGCTGTGTTTGATTTCAGTGTTAATTTGTTTTTCTGTCATTCTGAGGTGAGGCTGCTCTGCAAGGTGCATGGCTCAAATAAGCTATTGATGCTCTTTGCTTCACTTCAGTGGGTTTTTTTTAAGCAGGTAATAAAGGCTGCCTAGGCTTTTGCACTGCCTGGGGACTGGCTGAGTGCTGTGGCCCTGCCCAATTTCACATACTTGACCATTGAGGTTGGACTACAAATATCACAGCAATATGTGGTGACAAAACAGTATTTCTGTTTCCCTGGCTTCTGCTCTGTCAGAAGCATTAATAAATCTGGAGGTAATTTGTCTGAGTCTCCTTTCAGCTATTGGCATGGAAGATTTTTTTTTCTACCTTCATCTTTTTTTTCACACACCGAAAATTAGTGGACTAGACCCTGAGAGGTGCTAAGTACTTCAAATTCCCATTGATGTCAGTCAAAGACTTGAGTGCTCAGCACCTCTTGGGAGTCTGCCTGGGTGGTTTCAGCAGTGTAAGATGTTTGTATAAAAAGTTGTGCCTGTTTGTCTCAATGACTGCAGCAATGTTCTCTTGCTCTGTACAGAAGCTGTGCCTGCCTCTTGTGGTCTTATTTATAGCAAAACTTTACATGAAAATCTCTATATCCTGATGAATGTCTTGTAAACAACATTTATTTGCTTAATTGTACATTTATCTTGACTAGCTGTTACAGAATTACAGGAACTGTTATTCCACACATTTCCAGTTGACTTAATCCTATTTGCTGCCATAAACTCTGTACATATATGACCTTCAGAATTGTGTTAAATAATCTCTGCTGTAAATCAAAGTAGTGACATGTGAGTTGTTTGCATCAGGAGGGGGAAAGAGAATCAGATTTTGCTGAAATGATTCAAAGTATAGTTGAGGGAAAATGCTCTCTGTTAAAATGTAGCTTTAAAGTGACTCCCATTTTGTGTGCAGAAGAGAAGGTCAGGACCTGTCTACGCATGGAGTTGAACGAAACAGGAACAAGGCGCTTATTCTAGAAGAAGAGTATCCACAGATAGAGTTAATCAGGAATAACTCCATGCTGAGACAAGCCCTCATGTACATGAATGGGTATACAGGGAACTGTATAAGAAATTGTATGTTTAATAGCCCTTTGGCATAGATTCTATAGTGCTCTATTCCTATGCTGGGTGCAGGAGTGGGGGAAAGGGCCCAAAAGGTGCTTTGGTGCCCTTTTTTTGGCTATGCTGGGCATCTGGCCATCCCCAAACATAGTTTGGTGTAGTTTATAAAAGCCCCATGTAGAATGTCCAGCATATTGTGGTCTTTTCCGTTTCTCTCCCAACTTTCCAGGGTGGGGTTGATGGTATAGAGCCATTTCACCAGCTGTGTGCTGGACAGAGATAATCCACCTTTAAGGAGGGCCATTTAAACCCTTTTTAAAGCTCATTTACATAGGACAGCACAAAATTTGGACCTTCATCTCCTCCTTATTTTATGGTTTGGGATTTTGTTAGGGGATTCTAGGGGAGGGCTCTGAGAGCACCATCCCTGAAAGAAGGGTGAACCTATGGAGGCAGTGGAGGAGGAGCCCTGAGAAAGGCTGGGTGGGAAGAAGCCCATGGAGGCCACAGCAAGGAGTAGGATGGAGCAGCCCTTGGCTGCTGGTTATAGGGTCCCTGGGCTGGCATGTAGGAAGAGGGAGGGCCTGTGTTCCCGTACCAATATAGTGGCATGAGGCTGGAGAAGAGGACAAGGATGACAGAGAGTCCTGAGAAAAGGGAGTGAGGCCCACAGGGCCCAGAGTTGGGACCAAAGAGCTGATACAAGGTCTTGGACTTTCCATCTTGAAGGGGTGGACTTAAATCATGACCTGGCAGGAGGCCCAAATCACAGGAAGTGGCAGACCAACAGAGTGTCTGTCAGTAGATGAAGAACAAGAGCTGTTATGCCCGGCAATGAGGAGGTACTCCCGTGGTGAATCCACCTTTTTACAGCAATGTAATTCCACCTTTTTACCAGTGTAATTCCATTGACTGCAGTGCAATTACTTATGACTCCAGTGTAACTGTGAGCAGAATCAGAACCTATATCTTTTGTCCTATATAAAGATACAGGAGTCAAATCAGAAGAGAATAGTGGTCCAAAATCTGTTTAGTTACTGCAATATCATTGACTTCAATAGGGTTGTTGGATGTAAATGAACATAGCATTAGGCCATGTCTATATTCAGGGAGCAAATCAAGATTGTTCCTTATTCCAGCAATAGAAAAGCTTAAAACCCCCACTAGCTTTCTTTTCCTTGACCCTTCTCCAATCACAGGGGGGAAAGGGTGATTTCACCTTGAATGATCCCTTGGATTATGTTAGCTACTTGTGCTAAACAATCTGTTCCATGTTGTATTTTGCTTGACACTTTGGGTACATTTCCCACACCTGAAGAAGAGCTCTGGGTGAGCTTGAAAGCTTGTCTCTCTCCCCAACAGAATTTGGTCAAGAAAAGATATTACCTCACCCACCTTGACTCTCTAATATGCTGGGACCAACATGGCAATTACAACAATACTGCATACAAAATAATAATGTAATCTTAATTGCCCAAACTCCCACAGAATATGATTTTTGAAAGATATAAATTTTAAAAATTGCACTCTTTCAAAAGTTGTATGATTTGGAGGAAAGAGAAGAGAATTGAAGTGGCATTTTGGTAAGATTACTACCCCTTACCTTTTAATTAAGGGTATGTCTACACTACAGAATAAGGTTGAATTTATAGAAGTCTTTTTTTTAGAAATCGGTTTTATATATTCGAGTGTGTGTGTCCTCACAGAAAATGCTCTAAGTGCATTAAGTGCATTAACTCGGCGGAGCACTTCCACAGTACCGAGGCTAGAGTCGACTTCCGGAGCGTTGCACTGTGGGTAGCTATCCCACAGTTCCCACAGTCTCCGCTGCCCATTGGAATTCTGGGTTGAGATCCCAATGCCAGATGGGGCTAAAACATTGTCGCGGGTGGTTCTGGGTACATATCGTCAGGCCCCCGTTCCCTCCCTCCCTCTGTGAAAGCAAGGGCAGACAATCGTTTTGCGCCTTTTTTCCTGAGTTACCTGTGCAGACGCCATACCATGGCAAGCATGGAGCCCCCTCAGGTAACCGTCACCCTATGACTCCTGGGTGCTGGCAGACGCGGTACGGCATTGCTACACAGTAGCAGCAACCCCTTGCCTTGTGGCAGCAGACGGTACAGTACGACTGGTAGCCGTCATCGTCATGTCCGAGGTGCTCCTGGCCATGTCGGCTGGGAGCGCCTGGACAGACATGGGCGCAGGGACTAAATTTGGAGTGACTTGACCAGGTCATTCTCTTTAGTCCTGCAGTCAGTCCTATTGAACTGTCTTATGGTGAGCAGGCAGGCGATACGGATTGCTAGCAGTCGTACTGTACCATCTTCTGCCAGGCAGGCAAGAGATGAGGATTGCTAGCAGTCGTATTGTATCATCTTCTGCCAGGCAGGCAAGAGATGAGGATGGCTAGCAGTCGTACTGTACCATCTTCTGCTGAGCAGCCACGAGATGTGGATGGCATGCAGTCCTTCTGCACCGTCTGCTGCCAGCCAAAGATGTAAAAGATAGATGGAGTGGATCAAAACAAGAAATAGACCAGATTTGTTCTGTATTCATTTGCTTCCCCCCCCGCCCCTCTAGGGGACTCATTCTTCTAGGTCACACTGCAGTCACTCACAGAGAAGGTGCAGCGAGGTAAATCTAGCCATGTATCAATCAGAGGCCAGGCTAACCTCCTTGTTCCAATAAGAACAATAACTTAGGTGCACCATTTCTGATTGGAACCCTCCGTGAAGTCCTGCCTGAAATACTCCTTGATGTAAAGACACCCCCTTTGTTGATTTTAGCTCCCTGAAGCCAACCCTGTAAGCCGTGTCGTCAGTCGCCCCTCCCTCCATCAGAGCAACGACAGACAATCGTTCCGCGCCTTTTTTCTGTGTGGACGCCATACCAAGGCAAGCATGGAGGCCGCTCAGCTCACTTTGGCAATTAGGAGCACATTAAACACCACACGCATTATCCAGCAGTATATGCAGCACCGGAGCCTGGCAAAGCAATACCGGGCGAGGAGGCGACGTCAGCGCGGTCACGTGAGTGATCAGGACATGGACACAGATTTCTCTGAAAACATGGGCCCTGCCAATACATGCATCATGGTGCTAATGGGGCAGGTTCATGCTGTGGAACGCCGATTCTGGGCTCGGGAAACAAGCATAGTGTTGCAGGTCTGGGATGATTCCCAGTGGCTGCGAAACTTTCGCATGCGTAAGGGCACTTTCATGGAACTTTGTGACTTGCTTTCCCCTGCCCTGAAGCGCATGAATACCAAGATGAGAGCAGCCCTCACAGTTGAGAAGCGAGTGGCGATAGCCCTGTGGAAGCTTGCAACGCCAGACAGCTACCGGTCAGTTGGGAATCAATTTGGAGTGGGCAAATCTACTGTGGGGGCTTCTGTGATGCAAGTAGCCCACGCCATCAAAGATCTGCTGATATCAAGGGTAGTGACCCTGGGAAATGTGCAGGTCATAGTGGATGGCTTTGCTGCAATGGGATTCCCTAACTGTGGTGGGGCCATAGACGGAACCCATATCCCTATCTTGGCACCGGAGCACCAAGCCGCCGAGTACATAGACCGCAAGGGGTACTTTTCGATAGTGCTGCAAGCTCTGGTGGATCACAAGGGACGTTTCACCAACATCAACGTGGGATGGCCGGGAAAGGTACATGACGCTCGCATCTTCAGGAACTGTGGTCTGTTTCAAAAGCTGCAGGAAGGGACTTTATTCCCAGACCAGAAAATAACTGTTGGGGATGTTGAAATGCCTATATGTATCCTTGGGGACCCAGCCTACCCCTTAATGCCATGGCTCATGAAGCCGTACACAGGCAGCCTGGACAGTAGTCAGGAGCTGTTCAACTACAGGCTGAGCAAGTGCAGAATGGTGGTAGAATGTGCATTTGGACGTTTAAAGGCGCGCTGGCGCAGTTTACTGACTCGCTTAGACCTCAGCGAAACCAATATTCCCACTGTTATTACTGCTTGCTGTGTGCTCCACAATATCTGTGAGAGTAAGGGGGAGACGTTTATGGCGGGGTGGGAGGTTGAGGCAAATCGCCTGGCTGCTGGTTACGCGCAGCCAGACACCAGGGCGGTTAGAAGAGCACAGGAGGGCGCGGTACGCATCAGAGAAGCTTTGAAAACCAGTTTCATGACTGGCCAGGCTACGGTGTGAAAGTTCCGTTTGTTTCTCCTTGATGAAACCCCCCACCTCTTGGTTTACTCTACTTCCCTGTAAGCTAACCACCCGCCCCTCCTCCCGTCAATCACCGCTTGCAGAGGCAATAAAGTCATTGTTGCTTCACATTCATGCATTCTTTATTCATTCATCACACAAATAGGGGGATGACTACCAAGGTAGCCCAGGAGGGGTGGTGGAGGAGGGAAGGAAAATGCCACACAGCACTTTAAGCACAGCACTTTAAAAGTTTACAACTTTAAAATTTATTGAATGACAGCCTTCTTTTTTTTGGGCAATCCTCTGTGGTGGGGTGGCTGGTTGGCCGAAGGCCCCCCCACCGCGTTCTTGGGCATCTGGGTGTGGAGGCTATGGAACTTGGGGAGGAGGGCGGTTGGTTACTCAGGGGCTGCAATGGCAGTCTGTGCTCCAGCTGCCTTTGCTGCAGTTCAACCATACACTGGAGCATACTGGTTTGGTCCACCAGCAGCCTCAGCATTGAATCCTGCCTCCTCTCATCACGCTGCCGCCACATTTGAGCTTCAGCCCTCTCTTCAGCCCGCCACTTACTCTCTTCAGCCCACCACCTCTCCTCCCGGTCATTTTGTGCTTTCCTGCACTCTGACATTATTTGCCTCCACGCATTCGTCTGTGCTCTGTCAGTGTGGGAGGACAGCATGAGCTCGGAGAACATTTCATCGCGAGTGCGTTTTTTTTTCTTTCTAAGCTTCACTAGCCTCTGGGAAGGACTTCCTCCTCTGGGAAGGAGAAGATCCTGTGATCATTGAAACACATGCAGCTGGTGGAGAAAAAAAAAGGGACAGCGGTATTTAAAAAGACACATTTTATAAATCAGTGGCTACACTCTTTCAGGGTAATCCTTGCTGTTAACATTACATACATAGCACATGTGCTTTCGTTACAAGGTCGCATTTTGCCTCCCCCCACCGCGTGGCTACCCCCTCAACCCTCCCCCCTCCCTGTGGCTAAGAGCGGGGAACATTTCTGTTTAGCCACAGGCAAACAGCCCAGCAGGAATGGGCTCCTCTGACTGTCCCCTGAAGAAAAGCACTCTATTTCAACCAGGTGACCATGAATTATATCTCACTCTCCTGAGGATAACACAGAGAGATAAAGAACAGATGTTGTTTGAATGCCAGCAAACATACACTGCAATGCTTTGTTCTACAATGATTCCCGAGTACGTGTTACTGGCCTGGAGTGGTAAAGTGTCCTACCATTAAGGACACAATAAGGCTGCCCTCCCCAGAAACCTTTTGCAAAGGCTTTAGGACTACATCTAGGAGAACCGCGAATGCCAGGGCAAAGTAATCCTTTCACATGCTTGCTTTTAAACCATGCATAGTATTTTAAAAGGTACACTCACCAGAGGTCCCTTCTCCGCCTGCTGGGTCCAGGAGGCAGTCTTGGGTGGGTTCGGGGGGTACTGGCTCCAGGTCCAGGGTGAGAAACAGTTCCTGGCTGTTGGGAAAACCGGTTTCTCCGCTTGCTTGCTGTGAGCTATCTACAACCTCATCATCATCATCATCTTCTTCATCCCCAAAACCTGCTTCCGTATTGCCTCCATCTCCATTGAAGGAGTCAAACAACACGGCTGGGGTACTGGTGGCTGAACCCCCTAAAATGGCATGCAGCTCATCATAGAAGCGGCATGTTTGGGGCTCTGACCCGGAGCGGCCTTTCGCCTCTCTGGTTTTCTAGTAGGCTTGCCTCAGCTCCTTCAGTTTCATGCGGCACTGCTTCGGGTCCCTGTTATGGCCTCTGTCCTTCATGCCCTGGGAGATTTTGACAAAGGTTTTGGCATTTCAAAAACTGGAACGGAGTTCTGATAGCACGGATTCCTCTCCCCAAACAGCGATCAGATCCCGTACCTCCCGTTCGGTCCATGCTGGAGCTCCTTTGCGATTCTGGGACTCCATCATGGTCACCTGTGCTGATGAACTCTGCATGGTCACCTGCAGCTTGCCACGCTGGCCAAACAGAAAATGAGATTTAAAAGTTCGCGGTTCTTTTCCTGTCTACCTGGCCAGTGCATCTGAGTTGAGAGTGCTGTCCAGAGCGGTCACAATGGAGCACTCTGGGATAGCTCCTGGAGGCCAATACCATCGAATTGTGTCCACAGTACCCCAAATTCGAGCCGGCAACGTCGATTTAAGCGCTAATCCACTTGTCAGGGGTGGAGTAAGGAAATCAATTTTAAGAGCCCTTTAAGTCGAAATAAAGGGCTTCATTGTGTGGACGGGTGCAGGTTTACATCGATTTAACGCTGCTAAATTCGACCTAAAGTCCTAGTGTAGACCAGGGCTAAGTGTATAAACAAGTAACAGTGTGTCCTACATCTGCCATATTGGGAACCCCCAGTTTATGAGGACAGAACTTAAAAGCTGGAAGGAACAAAGGAACACAACAATAACAGCCCTTCCCATTTTAGGGAATTGTTGAGAAACTTCTCCCACCTGCTACAGAATAACTCATTTGAGAGACACAACTAAATTGACTTGTTCTTTTTTTCCAGGTAAGGAAAAAGTCGCTGCCATAGACAGGAGTGTGTTCACTGGTCATTCTTGTTACCCTAGTAAGTGCAGTAAAGATAAACTATGTGAGCTTCTGCTCATTTAAACTACTGCTGTTTTAAAATGAAAACCATATGTATAGGGGTCTGCTTCTACTATGGAATAAAACATTTCACTTCACTGCGGTTACATCATGGGTGAATTTGACCCCCATGACACACCCATCTGAATAAATGGAACAGCCTTAGCAGTTTTGGGCATTTGCACATTATAGGGTGGGGCAGCATGGCTAGGGTACATGTTCCCTTGGCATCCCTTGGGAACTCTTGTGTGTACTGAGACCAAGTACTACTTCCACAGGAAGTAAGGTTATACAGAACCCTTCTCTCTCCTACTCCCTTGGTATGTCTACACTTCATTTACCCTGTGCATTTACCCAGCTTTGAGCCCATGTCCTGCCTCCTTACCACCATCTACCCTCACAAAACCCTTATGCCTGTGTTTATATGTGCTTTGAAGACATGCTTACTTAGCCATATGGGGTCTGTTCTATTAATTTTAGATGGAATGTATGTGCCCACCCCATCACTGCAATATTAAACCATTTTAAACAAGGTTTAGGGCTTGGCATACATAGACCTTTGCTTGCTTAGTGCCATTGCAAACACACCATTAAAAATCTTTTTATTATAGTTACATTTCAGATGCTTTAACTGTTTTTCCTTTTCCATAAAGCCTTCATTTTAACAGCCCTTGTTCCCTTTCCCTTTATCTGGGACAAGGCAGCCACCCCTAGCTCTCGCGGATAAGTCCCTGAACCAGCATAGAAAAAGGAAAAGGCTCAGAGATGAGCTGTCGCATGACTTTGGGTGCAAGTGAGATGAATACCTGGATGACTATAAGAAAAGGAGGATAGGGAAGGAGAAAGCATAGAATCATAGAATATCAGGGTTGGAAGGGACCTCAGGAGGTCATCTAGTCCAAACCCCTGCTCAAAGCAGGACCAATCCCCCACTAGATCATCCCAGCCAGGGCTTTGTCAAGCCTGACCTTAAAAATATCTAAGGAAGCAGATTCCACCACCTCCCTAGGTAACGCATTCCAGTGCTTCACCACCCTCCTAGTGAAAAAGTTTTTCCTAATATCCAACCTAAAGCAGAGAGGGAGGACCGAGTGGTCGTGCGTGGGACAGCATGACAGGGAAAGGACTGAGTGCAACAGAAGGACCTGTTTGAGTGGCAACTCATTCTGCTGACCACCAGGCTGCAGCTCCATCACCAGTGCCCACAGATTCTCTTCCATGCTTCCATGTCCTGCAACCACTGGACTATTCAGCAGTTGGAGGGACTGTGAATCACTTCATGAATTGGAATGGATAGGTGTACCCCATCCACTCTACCTCTGTACAATTGCATACAACCCATACAGGTCGGGGTAAGGAGAACAGGTACACTTCTGACATCAGCTCCACTACCAATGACACTGTAGTGCTTGCCCTTTACTTAATGGCACAGTTTTGCACACATCTGATTTCTCCCCCCCACACACACACACACACTTTTTCACTTTTAGTGTTTAGAGGCAGTTGGCATGTCTGCAATGCTTTTTGAAACACAATTTTAATATTTTTGTTAATAAATTGGTTGGCTTGTACAACACAGAGGGGTGTGAGTGCTTAGGAAAGAAGGAAGAGTTAGGAAGTTGTAGCCAAAGTATTAAACCCCTTTACCACCTAAGAGCAAATACACTGTGTGTCATATAACAGTACACAGCATCAAATTCCCACCTCATAGTGGGTGGGGAAGGAGTACCACCCAGTCCTGCTCCAGCTCTAGCTGCAGTTCTTCCCTCATTCCCTCTCCACCCCCAGGTCAGCTCTGTCTCTAGCCCCAGCTCCTCCCCAACACCAATTCTGCCCTCAGCTTCACCTTCAGCCTACGTACCTTTGCTGAGCCAACAGTGTAGTAATGGAGGGCAGACAGATTCCATTACTGGTAAGGAGGGCACAACAGGAAAAGTTTGAGCACCACTAGATTAAGACATTCTGTGTAGGGGAAAGCCTCAGCTCCCCTTTCTTCAGAGTCTGAACCTACCTCACTAGGGCCAATGGGTGTGGCCCCACCATGATCGTAAGAGGACTCTTCATCATCAGACTCTGAAGTGGGATCCTGTGTGTTCCAGCCTAGCCATTCTCATCATGAGAAATATAACACCTGCCTGCCCTGGTTTCAGCCTCAATATCAGCGGATTACCGAAAGGACCTTGGGCCACACACAGTTGGGGACAAGGGTGTGACAGGTTACCCCCCACTTTGGGATGCCACCTGATGTACTGGGGTACCACAGATCCTGCCTGTTGCACCAGCCTGGGCTCCCTTACACTGTCCTGCTGAAGCAGGCCTTCAAGTCTCCGCCAGCACACACACAGGTAGGGACACACCCAGCTGCAGAAAGACACAGACACTGAAATCAGCTATGCATGGGAAGACTCAGCTTGGGAATTGCCCGGCACTCAAGTGCACACACCCTCTGGAGAGCAAACCCAAAATTGTATTGTCTTGCGCTGCACAGAAAACTGTACATCATAAGCTAATGAAATTCACCTCCTCCCTCAATGTGGAGGAAGATATACACAGCTTTTTGCCCCCCAGTTATGAATTCCACAAACTGATTTTAGAGAAAACAAAAACAAGTTTATTAACTACACAAGATAGATTTTAAGTGATTATAAAGGATAGCAAACAGATCAAAGCAAATTACTGAACAAATAAAACAAACACGCAAACTAAGGCCCCATCTACACTGGCAAGTTTCTGCGCAGTAAAGAGGCTTTCTGTGCTGTAACTCCCGAGGTGTACACACCGCCAAGCCACTTAGTGCGCAGAAACTGCGCAGTTGTAGCACTCTATAAAAACCATCCTGATGAGAGGCGTAGAGCTTTCTGCACCGGGGCTACAGTGCTGCGGTGCCAATGTAGACACCCTGGTCTATTACAGCCCTGCGATTGGCCTCTGGGAGGTGTCCCACAATGCCTGTTCTCACCTCTCTGGTCATTGGTTTGAACTCTATTGCCCTGCCCTGAGGTGACCAACTGTCATCCCCACGCTGTACATTCCTTTGCAAATATGAAAGTCCCCTTCCTGTTTGCTCGGTGATGCATACAGTGGTCTCAGTGCATCTTTCCAGATGGCCATGCCTGCTCCATGCACGAGGCAATCCCCTGCTTGGAGCAATGCCGAGCTGCTGGACCTCATCAGCATTTGGGGAGAGGAGGCTGTGCAGTCCCAGCTGTGCTCCAGCCATAGGAATTATGATATGTATGGTCAGATTTCACAATGCATGACAGAAAGGGGCTATGACTGGGACACATCGCAGTGTAGGGTAAAAGTGCAGCAGCTGTGAAATGCCTACCACAAGGTGCAGGAGGCAAACCACCGCTCCGGTGCTGCGCCCACCGGGCTGCCAGTTCTACAAAGAGCTGGATGCGATACTTGGTGGTGACCTCACCTCCACTGCGAAGACCCCTGTTGATACTTCATATGCTCACGTGCCAGTCGAGAGTGGACCAAGCCAGAAGGAGGAAATATTGGACGAAGATGGGGAGGGGGACCCAGAGGCAGAGGATGGCTTGGAGGCCAGAGATGCATGCAATTAGGAGTTCTTTTCTACCCCAGAGGAGCCTAGCCAGTCACAGCAGTCGGATCTTGGCGAAGTGCAAACAGGAGAGGAGGCCCCTGGTAAGTGGATCTGATTTTGGGAATTGCTGAAGCGAGATGTTGGGGGCAGGAGGGTTGCAGAAAGCAGGCTTGTCTCCCACCGCATGCCTCGTCTGAGCGGCAGAACAGGCTGTTGATAGACTCCCTCACTTCACGGGACTCTCCCTCAGAGATCTCCAGGAAACTCTCTGGGAGATACTGGGCAATCTGCTGCCGCAGGTTCCTCGGCAGAGCTACTTTGTTTCTTGCCCCATTAACGGTAACTTTCCCACGCCACTGTGCCATCACGGGGGGGTGGGAGGGGGGCAGGGACCATTGCTGCACACTGGTGATCTGCATAGGGGCCGCAGGCTTGGAGAAGACCCTCCCTTGATTCTCTGCTCACCCTCAGCAGTGAGTATCTTCCATAATGATCACATCCTGTGGAAAGTGTGGGGACAGGAATGATTATCAAGCCCCCCCTACAGTGCTGGCTCTTCTCAAGAGCCATGTGCCCAGTGTACAACAGGGTCCAGGAAGAGTGATTCACCCTGCCCCTGCGGCTACTCACCATTTTGGGGGTCATGTGTGCTTGCCTGGGGTCAGCCAGTTAGTGACAGGTGTGTGAGTACTGGCTATGTTTTAAAGCACTGAATCAGACAACTAGATGGCTTTCTGTGTTGCAAACAATACTGCTTCTGTAAAATGTTGCATTTAAACTTCACAGAGATGACCTTGGGAGGCCAGCCTGTGCCTCCCTCGCCTGCAGCCACTGTCACAAAACTCTTTCCATGTACCCCACACACACACCGCCAGCACGCTGTTATCAACCTCCTGGCTCCACTTTCTACCTGCAGCATTCCACTCCTCCCTCCTCACAGTCCAGCAGTGTGGACTCCCACTACCCACTGCACTCAACACCCATCCCTCTGCAGTTTGGCCCTGCTGAAGTACAGCACCCGCTGCATTGTACTCCAAAGCAGAAGGTTGGGTATGATCCACAAATCTGTCCCGGGACCCCTCCTCCTCTGGAGACCTTCCCTTCCCCCATCCCCCTCCCTGCTGATCTATTTTTGTCATTTGACTCTCTCCTCCGCTTGTTGTCTTTTAATGAAAGAATTGTGTCGGTTTGAAAGCAATCTTTATTCTATTAAATGAAAGAAAAAGAGCACTGCAAAGCATGTTAAACCCCCTTATTGCATCAGGTGCACCAGTCACCCCCTAGCATTACAAGCACTGCAATCCCAAGCACAGCAGCAAATATTAGTGGCTTTCAGCTTCAAATTGCTGCCTCAAGGCATCCCTGATCTTTATGGCCCAGCGCTGTGCCCCTCTAATAGCCCTGGTCTCTGGCAGTTCAAACTCAGCCTCCAGGCGCTGAGCCTCTGCGGTCCAGCCCGGAGTGAAGCTTTCACCCTTCCCTTCACAAATATTCTGGAGCGTACAGCACGCAGCTATAAGCATAGGAATATTGTCATTGGCCATGTCCAGCTTCCCATACAGGCATCACCAGCGGGCTTTTAAAAAGCACACTCAACAGTCATTCTGCACTGACTCAGCCTGTTGTTGAACCGCTGCTTGCTGCTGTCAAGTTGCCCCGTGTATGGCTTCATAAGCCACGGCATTAAGGGGTAGGTGGGGTCTCCCAAGATCAAAATGGGCATTTCGACTTCCCCTACGGTGATCTTCTGATCCAGGAAGAAAGTCCCTGCTTGGAGCTTCTTGAACAGGTCAGTGTTCCGAAAGATGCGTGCGTCATGCACCTTTCCGGACCAGCCTGCATTAAAGTCCGTGAAACTCCCATGGTGATCCACAAGTGCCTGGAGAACCATTGAGAAATACCCCTTGCAATTAATGTACTCGGTGGCTAGATGGTCTGGTGCCAGAATTGGAATGTGCGTGCTATCTATTGCCCCTCCGCAGTTAGGGAAGCCTATTTGTGCAAAGCCATCCACAATGTCACACACATTGTCCAGAGTCATGGCCTTTCAGAGCAGGATGCGATTAATGTCCCTGCACACTTCCATCAACATGACTCCAATGGTCGACTTTCCCACTCTGAACTGGTTAGCAACCGATCGGTAGCAGTTTGGAGTAGCCAGCTTCCACAGTGCAATCGCCACGTGCTTCTCCAATGACACGGCAGCTCTCATTCTCGTGTCCTTGCACCGCAGGGCTGGGACGAGCTCATCATACAGTCCCATGAATGTGGCTTTCCTCATGCGAAATTTCTGCAGCCACTGCTTGACATCCCAGAAGTGCATCACGATGTGATCCCACCACTCAGTGCTCGTTTCCCAAGCCCAAAAGCGGCATTCCACTGTGGTCAGCACCTCCGTGTCGTAGCTACTATACATGGCGAGATCAACGTCGCACTCCTCTTGCCTTTGTAGTTTAGGGAATAATTCCACTGACACTTGTGACCTGTTGGTCAGAGCAAGGAGCATATTGGTCAGCAGTTCGGGATCCAGTGCTGCAGCCTGAAAGAGGCAGGGTGCGCAGTACACAAACCGTGGAAAGATGGTGCCAGATGCAGACAGAAGCACAGGGATTGCTGGGATGCGAAGCAATGCATCACGGGGCATTAGGACAGGACCCAGGATGCCCCGCAACCCCCTCTGCCTTCCCGCAAGTCTTAGCGGCAGAAGAGGAAGAGGTGCTTGGTGGGATAGCTGCCCAGACTGCGCCGCTCTGAATAGCTCTGCAAGTGCCGCAAGTGTGAACACGCTATTGCGCCGGCAGCTGTCAGTGTGAACACACAACAGCGGTTTCCCTTCTGCGCTCTCTGAGCGGCGCTGTAACTGCCGGCCCTTTAACTTCGCCAGTTTAGATGTGCCTTAAGCTGAATACACTAAAGAAACTGGTTACAAGTAGTAATTTCTCACCCTAAATGTTGTTTTTGGCATTTCTTTCACAGGCCAGACACCTTTTCCAGCCTGGGCTCAGCTCTTCTCCTCCTTTTTGTCTTTCTTTCTTAGATATTTCCAGCAGCCATCCTGGATGGGGATTCAGTGAAGAATGAACACTGATTAAGGCCTTGTCTGTATCGCCATTTTACAGTGCTGCAACTTTCTTGCTCAGGGGTGTGAAAAAATGCCCCCATGAGCTCTGCAAGTTTGAGCAGCACTGTAAAGTGGCAGTATAGACAGTGCACCAGCGCTGGGAGCTACTCCCCTGGGGGGCGAGGGGGGGGGGGGCGTTACAGCGCTGGGAGAGCTCTCCACCAGCGCTGGTGCTGTGACTCCACAGCCACGTTAAAGGGCTGCCACGGCAGTGCTTTTAACGTGGCTAGTGAAGACATACCCGAAGTCGCTCACCTGTCTTAAATAGGTTTTACATATGGCGGAACCCTTTGTTTGCCAGTGCGGTTCCCTCCTGCCCCACAGTGGAAAAATACTGATATTCTATCATGGAATCCAGTACCAGGTGACTTAATCACATGACCCTGCAGTGTCAAAACAGCCATGAGTCAAAAGTTGTTTGTAGCATCCCAGAAAGCTTCTCAGGAAGGTGGGAGATTAGCATCTTCAAAGTCCTATTGTTGTCCCTAATGGCCCAGACTGATTGCATTCTGTTTGCTGGGTGTTCCCCAGGAGTTAAACCCACTGGTAATTGTTACATAGTCAATATTCCTAACTTCAGATATAAAAATGATACATGCATGCAAATAGGATAATCATATTCAGTAAATCATAACCTTTCCAATGATATCTCACAAGACCCATCTTGCATAAAACACAGTTATACCATAGTCATATTATAACAATATTTTTATGAAGAATGTGGGTGTAGTGTCACACAGGGCCATACCAGTGGCCCTTTAGGAACCCATGGGTTTTTTGCCCCCTCAATCAAAAACGTCTCTGCATCCACCTCACTTGGCTCTGTCTACTGCTATCAGGAGCATTGATGCTGCTAACACCCTAGCGTCCGTACTGAGTCTGGCACTGAGAGATTCAGGATTCCTCTCACGAGCATCCAGAAGAGGAGCAAGAACTGGAACTGCTTTCAGTACAACTGACATCCTCTTCCCTATCTCCTGATGAGGCAATTGTGGTGAAATCTATTTCTCTGTCTCCTGATGATTTTAAGACACCTCAGGAGTTGTTGAGGAGGATGGCTTTAGCCCAAGACAACCACCTGGAGGAAGTCCAGGAAAAGTTCCACAATTTGTGGATATCTTGGCATCTGCGACCCTGGCTAAGATAGCTCTCTCTATTAATGACACTGTGATGCTTTTGCCAGGAACAGAAAAGGAATGGAGTCTTAGAACTTAGTAAGTAATCTAGCTAGATATGCGTTAGATTCTGTTTTGTTTAAATGGCTGATAAAATAGCTGTACTGAATGGAATGTATATTCCTGTTTTTGTGTCTTTTGTAACTTAAGGTTTTGCCTAGGGGGATTCTCTATGTTTTGAATCTGATTACCCTGTAAGTATTTACCATCCTGATTTTACAAAGGTGATTCTTTTACTTTTTTTCTTCAATTAAAATTCTTCTTTTAAGAACCTGATTGCTTTTTCATTGTTCTTAAGATCCAAGGGTTTGGGTCTGTGTTCACCTATGCAAATTGGTGAGGATTTTTATCAAGCCTTCCCCAGGAAAGGGGGTGTAGGGTTTGGGGAGGATTTTGGGGGGAAAGACGTTTCCAAGCGGACTCTTTCCCGGTTATATATCTGTTAGACGCTTGGTGGTGGCAGCAATAAAGTCCAAGAGCAAAAGGTAAAATAGTTTCTACCTTGGGGAAGTTTTAACCTAAGCTGGTAAAAATAAGCTTAGGGGGTTTTCACGGAGGTCCCCACATCTGTACCCTAGAGTTCAGAGTGGGGAAGGAACTTTGAGTGGGGAAGGAAAAACTGACGAGACTCTGCATAGTCTCAATCCCTGGGCATGTACACCCTGGCTGTGCAGCAAAAGGTGTTGCATCTTCACTAGCCCCTCAAACCAAGGTCACGCCAAGGAGGAGGAGCAGAGGTTACAACAGACATCTTTTACTACCCTCTGCTTCTGAAGCTACCGGTTCATCAAGGCAGGTGTCATAGCTCCAAGAGCTCATTTTAATGGGCAGGTTTAGAGCTGATTATTAGTTTTTTTTTCTTCCCAAAATTTTGCAAACTGCCTGTTCTACTTCCATCGTGCTTGGGCCCACATCACAACAGATTGGTAGGTTCTAAGTACAGGGGAAATAGGATAAACACTGCAATTTATTTCTACCCTTCCCTCCAATCCTCCTTCCCCATCCCTCTTTATAGACGTTTCTCACAAAGCAGTGTTACTGCAAGAGAGACAATCACTTCTTGTAGGAGCTAGAGAAGAGGTTCCTCTTTTGCTCAGTGGAAAGACGTTTTACTCCCAATACTTCCTGATCTTGAAAGCAAAAGGGGATCTCAGGCCTATTTTAGATTTGAGGGAGTTAAACAAGTTCATAAAAAAAATCAAAATTCCAGATAGTCATTATTCCTTCTCTGGGGCCAGGAGACTGGTATGCTGCTCTTGACTTAAATTATGCTTATGTTCATGTGTCAATTCATCAGAGCCACAGAGAATTTCTGAGATTCACCATCAGTGGCCACCATTATCAGTTCACAATGCTCCCCTTTGGTCTCTTGGCTGCCCCAAAGTATATGGTAGTGGTAGCAGCATTCCTTCAGAGGTCAGAGGTCCATGTCTTCCCTTACCTGGATGACTGCAGATAAGAGGACGATCCAGGTCGCAGGTGTCATCCAGCGTGATCAGATCCATGTTCAATGCATTTGGCCTGATGATCAACACAGAAGTCAGTCCTGTTTCCAGTTCATAAAATAGAATTTTTTGGAGCTGTTGTGGGCTTGATAATGGCCAGTCCTTTCTATCACAGGCAAGGTTTCGTGCAATCCAAAGCAACATTCCATTCTTAGAGCCTTATCCCCTCACCACAGTTAGAAACTGTATAAGGCTGCTGGGTCACATGGCAGCATGCATTTATGTAGTGCAGTATGCCAGACTGTATTTCAGATGCTACAAGGCTGGTTGGCCGAGGTGTATTCACCAAGGAGGAGCCACATAGATGTCAATTCATGTGCCAAATTGGATCTTATCCTCCCTAGATTGGCAGACGGATCTAGCTAGTGTCTGCAAAAGAGTCTTTTAGATACAGATGCCTCAGACCTGAGTGAATGGGCAGGTAGTCAAACTGAATCAGAACCTAAAAACCATCTCAGAGAGGTCTTTTGAGTGAACCGGAATGGAACCCAAACTGAAACCCTCTCAGTCACATTGAACCCAAACTGGACCAAACCCAAAAAACCAAAAAGTGATAACCAGTTCAAAATAACAGGTTAAGTAATCAGGTGCTGAGGGAGGGTGTTTTGGGGGTCCCAAGGCAGGGTCTCTCTCTGCAGGCTACCTCACAAACAGCCTACCAGCATGCAGGTGAAACCCAGAGTCTGTGTATAGCTGCAGCTCTGGTCCTGTAGCTGTGACCCCAGCATCCTGTCAGCAACACATCATTCACACTCTGGCTTCCACCAGCCTTGATTACCACTTGCAGGGTGCCCCTAACACCTCCCAGTTCTGGGTTTCTCCAAAAACATGTATTCTGCACTGTCCAGCCCTTTTTTGAATAGTTCAGATATGAAAGTTTTTTACTTCTCTAAAGACTCAATATTCAACGGTTTGCTACTTTAACTGGAGTTACCAAACAGTTCAGTTAAAACATAGCACTGGGTTCTTTTAAATTGAAAAAATAAAACAAGTTTATTATCAAAAGAAGATAGGATTTTAAGGAAATTCAAGTATGAGAGAGAAATGGTTACAAGCAAATGAAAGTGAAAACAGACAGCTACAAGTCTAAAACTTAATTTAGCAAGTTTCTCAACCACAGTCTTCCAGGAATATGGTGACTGATCCTTTCCTCAGTCAGAATCTCTCCCAGAGGCCCAAAGGTTCTGGTACCTTTGTCATCTTAGGTGAAAGAGAGAGAACCTGGGGTTCGTTGCCCTTTTCTTTTATAGTCCAGTGATCCACTGAAGTGGATTCTTCTAAAGATTATCCCCTATTCACACAGTAAAGGAGGAGACAGGGAGCCTGGTGGTGAAGGAGGCCCCATGCTCTTCCCACATGTGTTTGCTGAAATACAAATTTGCTGTGTCTCCTGCCATTTCTTCCCCCTGTTGTCTCAATGACCCTGTTTACTACATATACGTAAATTTGATGTAAGCACACATTCCTTTGTTTAGGATAGAGCTGTTTAATAAATTTCGCCTTGGCAGGGCTGTGTGGTTTTGAACATGAGCTAATAACATTATACATGGGAATTTCATAACTTTACATATAATGCACCATCAAATTATTGACCGGCAAGTTATTAGTGTTCAGATGATACCTCACAAGGTATATTTTGTACAAAGATTATCACAGTAGTGTGCAGGGTGTGAATACAGGGGTGCTTTCGGTCACACGGACATGTGCAACACATCTTGAAGAACAACAGTTGTGGAAAGGTTAGTAACCATTTCTTCTTCTGCCAGCTGCTCTGATGTCAGGTATGGTTTCATGAGCCATCACAGTATAGTGTATGTGAGGTCCCCTAAAATATCAGTTGGGTCTCTGTGCCTACTGTTAACTATATTATTTGTAGGGAATAAGGTCTCTTGTCCAAACAGGTAAATGCCAGATCACTCCTAACACTTTGGCATTATGTGCCCTGCTGGTACATCTCATGTTGGTTTTCATGAACCTGCCTTTGTGAACAACCAAGGCTTGCAGAATGATCAAGTAGTAACCTTTGCAGATGATGTATTCATGTGCTTGTTGTGACAGGCAAGCTATGGGCACATAAGTGCCATCAGTGGTCCCACCAAAGTTTGGGAAGCCCATTCTCTGAAAGCCAGCTATTGTTTCAGGCTCATTAACTATGTCCAGCCTCTGTAGGTAAACCACAGCATGTATTGCCTGACAAACATCCACTACCATACTTTTGACAGTTGACTTGCAAACTGATTAGCCGTGGACCTGTAGCCAGTCTGGGGTTATGAGCATCCAGATGACAGTAACAACCGGTTTCTAGACTGATATGGCCACCCTCATTTGTATGTCCTAGCACTGGAGGGTTGGGGCAGGTTCTTCACACAAGCTCCATAAAGGTCTGCTTCTTCATGTGGAAATAATTCTGGAGCCACTGCTGCTCACCCTGGATCTGCATGACAATATGATCTCACCACAGTGTGCTAGTTGTCCTGTTCCAGAGGCCCTGGTCTACATATGTGAAATTCATAGCAATTACATGCTTGAGCTCCCCTCCAAGGCCTGCTTTCACCTTTTGAGAGTTGGCAATCGCTACTAAAATGCACGCCAATGTGTCAATTACCCTCTAACTGCATCCTGCTGAAAAATAATATCACAGCTGCAAGCAAGAACAACAGCTCATCCACCTGTGCTGAATCCAGAGGGGTGGAACACATAGAAGCAAGGAGCCTACAGAACTGGAAGGGCCTTGGCTAAATGTTTTAGGAGGCTAAGAACATTTCCAAACAGAGGCTCGGGAATGACAGAGAAGTTCTTCCACAGTTCACCACAGAACAATTCCTAGAGTGGCTCAAGTTAGGCACTAAGAACCTTGGGATATGACCCCAGAAATCATAGCACCAAATCCATGTAACTGCAGCAGTACTGTTGCCATGGCCAGGTGGGCATGGGCCATGCAGCTCTGCAATGTGAACATTTGCAGGTGGGCTTGACAAGCATGGGAGCACTCTGCAATGTAGATATACCCCCAGCTGAAGAATGTGGAAGAAACTCCACAAGGAGAATCCCACAGGATTTTTCTTGCTCTTGTCTCCTTTTGTGGGGTTTTTATAGGTTCAAAGACCAGAAGAAACCATTGTGATCAGCTAGACTGACCTCCTGTATAACACAGGCCATAGAATTCCCCCCAAATAATTCCTTTTTACTACAGCATATGTTTAGAAAAATGAAAACAAGTTTTAAAAATTGTCAGTGATGGAGAATCTGTCATAGAAAATTGTCCCTTGGTAAATTGTTCCAATTGTTAATGACCTTCACTGTTAAAAATGTATACCTTATTTCCAGTCTGAATTTGTCCAGCTTCAACTTCCAGCCATTGGATCTTGTTACACCTTTGTCTACTAGATTAAAGAGCCCATTATCAAATTTGTATTCCCTATCTAGGTACTTACAGACTGTGAGCAAATCACCACTTAACCTTCTTTGTTAAACTCAAGGACCTCAATTTATTTAGTTTATCACAGACTTTCTAATCCTTTAATTATCCTTCTTGGTGCTTCTCTGAACCCTCTCCAATTCATCAACATCCTTGTATTGTGGACACCAGGAGTAGATACAGTATTCCAGGAGTAATCACATCAGTGCCAGGTAAAGAATTAAAATAACCTCTCTGTTCCTACTCAAGATTCCCCCTATTTATGCATCCACACAAGCAGGCAATCTGGCTCCAGGAGTATAAGTAAATAGTTCCATCCACCTAAAAGATGTAATTTTGTAGTTGTCTAATGTGGTTAGTGCTCTGTCACCCTCACAGGGTAATTTGGCTCAGAATTGAAAGGTTACATGCTTTGTAAACCTTTGCAGATGACCTGTAACACATTAATTCACACAGCAAAAGCTATATCTATAAATGTATTGCTCACACTGATGGGCTCAAATTATGCCTAGGGAAATTCTATTGATTTCCATAACCAGGCAGAGTAATAAGGCCAGATTTTTAGTCATGTGTATGTTATCAGCAATAATTTCTGTCTAACTTGTATGCACAGGTTATTTGTGTGTTTAAATTAGGCATATGCATGAACCTAACTGACAATTTGGTGGACATTTTTAAACCAGAGATTGGGATGGGGGTGAATGTATTTATTTTTAGTGTTGATGAAACTGAGAAGATGAGCTGGTATCAGCATAGTGCAGGGAGGTTCTGTGCAAGTTTCCCCCCAGGCAGCTCTGCCAAAACATCACAATTTTGATTTACAGCACAACACCCCTGCTGTTTCAATGCTGGATTCCATCTGAATACACACTGTCCAACATGCAAACTCAGCTGGTGTTTTTGTGTTACAGGCACGTCATCTAAGAACTAGACAGGATAATGATTTTGGATCTTTTCTGAGTTTAGCCTATATATAGGTTTTCTAGGAGTAAATTATTAATATGATGTGATCTGTGCTAAATCTTGATGAAGGAAGTGGAATTCACTGTAAACTATGAGACCACTGAAGCCTGAACACAAGGTGCCACAAGTACTCCTTTATTTTCTAAGTGATGACTTAAATTAGGGGTAGCAGTCACCACGGCATAGCCAACAAATCTTTAACATGTCCCTATATTATATGGTTTATGTGTGCATAATTTAACTTCAGTGCCCTAGTTAGCCATGTCTTCAAAGTTCTAGTCTCCTCGGTAGTTTAGCTGCTCTTGAATTTTGAACTTTATAGTTAATAAAAAATCTGTATTCCTTGTAGAGTAATTAAAGAGAGAGCCATGTAAATTACAGTGACTAGCACAAGAACAGATTTAGCATGTAACACTCTCTCCCGATTAACGGTTTCTACGCAAAGTGCACTTGCTGTATTTGAATAAATTGACAATTTTCTGAAATGTTTCTAAATAACAAAACTTTTGCATAGGCTTAAAAAAACAGCAACATAATTTATCAGCAAGGAAGAAAAAGGCAGGTGGAGAAAAAGAGACTATGTAGGAGAGAGAGAAGATGCTCTCGTTCATTGCTTGAAGCTCTAATCTGTTTTTAAAAAGGAGATTTTTATTAATATCTTTAAGAACAGATTATCCCTGGTCAAATCCTGCTACTTCAGCTCATTACTTTGTGCTTGTCTCAGATGTTTGGGGTATTTTTTCCATCAAAGAGGGAGAAAGAAGGGACAAGAGATGTAATTGAACCTTTTGACTTCTCTTAGTATTGAGACTGATACTAAGCTGTTTACCTCCTCTTTTAAAGAGCTCCTTAGTTATGGATAAACAGATGAAACATTGTAGTGCAGGGATTATATCATGTCATTCTGACATACACTTCTATACTTTTTCAACAATAGCAGTTAAGCCATGTCCAGTTGCTTTACTTCTTTGCTTTTTGAAATACTCTTTCAAGTTTTTTCTCTTTTTTTTTTTGGCCTTTAATTATACCTGTGCTATCTCCCTGATTTTAATGAGGTTACATTGTTGTAATCAAGGGCTAAATTTGCTCTTCGTGACTACTTAAAGAGTGAAATCCTGGCTTTTTTAAGTCAATGAGAGCTTTAACATAGACTTCAATGGTGCCAGGATTTCATCTGAAATGTTTTTCATCTTAATAAATTGCAGTATTCACCAAGAGAGGTTTAATTTCTTTTGAATATCTATTCTGAAGTTAATGCTAAAGCTTAATTTAGGAATGTAATTAATTTTTATCATCATCACAGAGAAGCAGTGGCCCCAGATGAAACAGATTTGGGAGTCAGCAACTCTCCAATTCTAATCCTTCACTCTGCCACTGGCTTGCTCGGTGGCCCTATTCAGGCCTCTTCAGCTCCATGCCATGGTTTTCCCCACCTATAAAATGGGGATAATATTCACTGGTATTCTGTGAGGACTAATTTATGTTCATGTAACTCTTTGGACAGGAAATGTGCTAAATATTTTGACAATGACTTATTTTGCCATCTCTCTTTCCATCATTCATCGATCCTCTCAAATCTGTTTGTCCCTTTAGACAGTGAGTAAAATGCATAGTCAGGATGATGTGTGAGATCAGCTGTGGAACAGCTTTTTGGTAATATTCATAGTGTATTTTCATAAATACTTTGAAAGTGGAAAGGTCCCAAAGAACCTCCAACCAAACAAATACAAATATTGTTTGTATGAATGGGGAGAAAGAGGGCCAAATATTAGCAAGATACTAGTACATAAGCTCATAACAAACATTCTGAATAATATGGTATGTGTAGCCAAATCTTACAGTTATTTAGTGAAATAGATATTTGTTAAAAACATATAAGAGAAACAATTCAGTCTTCATACTTCCATGAGCAGAGAAAACCCTCTCTGAATGTAGTTACCGTCTCTTACTCGGTCCATGGTTTTGTTGTCATGAAAAAAATTGCTGCTTTAAGGTCTAAGCCACAATCAGAGAAATCAAATGATTTTCCTCACTTATATTGTAAGCCTAAGGTTTCAGAAGAAAGACACCTTACAGTCTTCGTACACAATAACTATCACTGCCTTTGCTTTTTTTATCTCTGACATTCAATTAAGTCACTAATCTTTTTCCTCTGGGTCTTTCTTGACAAATCAGTAGCCTCCCTTCACAAACACAGAGCCTTCCTTAGATATGTAGTTTCAAATCAAAGTTTGAGAATTCACATTGGGCTCTATATAGCTGGGTAAATTCCAATACCTTTTTGCCTCAGGATATTGTAAAGTCCTAGTTATTCCTCACCATTTGCTTTGTCACACTCTGTTTTAACAAGGCTTTTAGCTACTCTAGAGACTTTAACCACGCCATCTTGAACCTTGGGCTGATTCTAGGCCATCCAGGCTTTACTCTACACTGAGTACTGGTTGCCCAATTTTGATAGCATACTCTATACTTGCCTGTGACAGGGAAATTTGCCTCTGATTTAGCTGGGTCCTAACATTTAATGTATTTTTACATTCCCCAAAGCCGTGTGTACATCTGAGACTGGAATTTAGGCCCAAGCAAGCATCCAACTTATTTAGGCCTGGTCTACACTAAGATTTTATATCAGTGTAGCTACGTCTCTCAGGAATGTGAAATCCACACCCCGAGAGACATAGCTATACTGACCTAACCCCTGAGGTAGGCAACACTACCTTGATGGAAGAATTATTCTATCAACCTAGTTAGCACCTCTCAGTGAGGTGGATTAGCACTGCTGATGGGAAGGTCACTCCACTTGGTGTAGGTAGTGTCTACACTGAAGCACTACATTGGTGCAGCTGTGCAACTGTAGTGTTTTAAGTGTTTTCATCGGTTGCATCCGATGAAGTGAGCTGTAGCTCACAAAAACTTATGCTCAAATAAATTTGTTAGTCTTTAAGGTGCCACAAGTCCTCCTCTTCTTTTTGTAGTGTTTTAAGTGTAGGCAAGCCCCTAGAAAACAGTTTTGGAAAATCTGTAGCTCCCCAAGAATTCTAAAGCAAGTGCTTGGTGATTCATGTCAGCATGCAGGTAGCTGCTGCTGTAGTCTCATGTGCTCAACTTATTGGCTGGGGTCACCATGAGTCCTGAAAGGGAAACCCATAGTTAACTAATGCCAGCATACCAGAGCAGGATCTGTGTAGAACAATCCACCAACAGCAGTGCAAAAGCACCTCAAAACTGAATAATTATCTACAGGGCAACCAGTACAGTTTTACTTGTGGTGGAACTGAATGTCCACCATTTGCTGTTTCTCCTTGCTCTTGCTAGAATGTGTTGTGTGTGTTGTATGCAGTTGTACAGGAGTGGATTAAGCAGGGTACATCTGGCTATTCAAATTCATTGAATGGTACATAGCCCAGCCAATGCCAGAACTGTCTAGTGGCTGCATTGGCTGCAGAAAATGGTATAATGAAGGAGGCTCTGTGGCAACCTGTGGTGGTGTCAGGGGTGGTGCTGGGGGGCTGGAGCTCACTAGTGTGAGTGGCCTCTCAAACAGGTCCTTCTGCTATGCTCTGTCCTCCATTCTCAACCTCCAGTCCTGTTCAAGGAACTGCATGACCATTCTCTCCTCCTGCTCAGTTGTCTCCCTCTGCACCTTCCACTCCTCCTTTGCTCTCTGGTAGTCCTGTTGGTCATCTGACTTGAACATAATGTCATACAGCAGTTCATCTTTGTTCAACATCTTTATTCATGATCTGAACGAAGGGATAGATTGCACCCTCAGCAAAAGTTTGCGGATGACACTAAGCTGGGGGAAGAGGTAGATATGCTGGAGGGTAGGTATAGGGTCCAGAGTGACCTACAGAAATTGGAGGATTGGGCCAAAAGAAATCTGATGAGGTTCAACAAGGACAAGTGCAGAGTCCTGCACTTAGGACGGAAGAATCCCATGCACTGCTACAGGCTGGGGACCGACTGGCTAAGCAGCAGTTTTGCAGAAAAATACATGGGGATTACAGTGGATGAGAAGCTGGATATGAGTCAGCAGTGTGCCCTTGTTGTCAAGAAGGCTAATGGCATATTGGGCTGCATTAGTAGGAGCATTGCCAGCAGATCTAGGGAAGTGATTATTCCCCTCCATTTGGCACTGGTGAAGACACATCTGGAGTATTGCATCCAGTTTTGGGGCCCCCACTACAGAAAGGATGTGAACAAATTCGAGAGAGACCAGTGGAGGGGAACAAAAATGATCAGAGGGCTGGAGCACATGACTTATGAGGCTGAGGGAACTGGGCTTGTTTAGTCTGAAGAAGAGAAGAGTGAGGGGGGATGTGACAGGGTTGGGTCAAATGGCTACAGGAGAGTAGTAGAAGGCAGATATATTAGCCCTAGGTTAAGTAGGTCCCTTTTCCCTGTGTAAGGTAACAGGGAAGGTTCCAGAACAATCAGGAACCTTCTGGAGCCAATTAAGACAGATAGGCTGATTAGAACACCTGCAGCCAATAAGAAGCTGATAGAATCAATTAAGGCAGGCTAATCAGGGCACCTGGGTTTAAAAAGGAGCTCACTTCAGTTTATGGTGTGCATGTGAGGAGCTGGGAGCAAGAGGTACTAGGAGCTGAGAGTGAGAACGTGGGCTGTTGGAGGACTGAGGAGTACAAGCATTATCAGACACCAGGAGGAAGGTCTGATGGTGAGAATAAAGAAGGATTTGGGAGGAGGCCATGGGGAAGTAGCCCAGGGAGTTGTAGCTGTCGTGCAGCTGTTCCACAAGGTACTCTAGACAGCTGCATTCCACAGGGCCCTGGGCTGGAACCCAGAGTAGAGGGCGGGCCCAGGTTCCCCCCCAAACCTCGCAACTCCTGGTCAGACACAGGAGGAGTTGACCTGGACTGTGGGTTCACGAAAACGGCCAAACTGAGGGCTGCCATGAAGCTCCAAGGTGAGCAAATCCGCCAATAAGCGCAAGACCCACAAAGGTAGAGGAAGAACTTTGTCACAGGGGATTTGATAACAGCCTTCAACTACCTGAAGGGGAGTTCCAAAGAAGATGGAGCTAGGCTGTTCTCAGTGGTGGCAGATGACAGAACAAGGGGCAATGGTCTCAAGTTGCCTTGGGGGAGGTCTAGGTTGGATATTAGGAAACGCTATTTCACCAGAAGGGTGGTGAAGCACTGGAATGGGTTACCTAGGGAGGTGGTGGAATCTCCATCCTTAGAGGTTATTAAGGCCTGGCTTGACAAAGCCCTGGGGGGGATGATTTAGTTGGGGTTGATCCTGCTTTGAGCAGGGGGTTGGACTAGATGACCTCCTGAGGTCTCTTCCAACCCTAATCTTCTATGATTCTATGATCTCTGAGCCTTTTCCATCTCCACTGGTTGTGAGTCTGCTCCCAAAAACTCCTTTGTAGATGTCTCAGTCCAA
This sequence comes from Eretmochelys imbricata, assembly GCF_965152235.1. NCBI lineage: Eukaryota > Metazoa > Chordata > Testudines > Cheloniidae > Eretmochelys > Eretmochelys imbricata. Next base: position 203,902,457 of record NC_135573.1, on the reverse strand, counting down.
CAGAAGTAGCAGGGCCTACCAAGGAAATGAAAGAGCACATTATTGTTTGACCATGGAAAGAAAGAAACTCTCCCTCCCTTTTACATTCTGTGTTATGGCAAGGCCATATGTTGTTACTTTTATCATCTTGGTATGCTTTTATTACATCCTATTAACTGTCCTCTTCAGAAGCTCCTGCTAATGTTGCCAGCCCACTGACAGATTATAGTAAGAATTGCATATTGAATAAAAAAAACAAATTAAAATATTTCCATCCTGGCTGGGAGAGGGGCAATCATGATACGGTCCTGTTATCAGAGTTGGTTTTAACATTATTGCAGGCTGGGGAAGCTTTGAGAGATGTTAATCTGTTAAAGGTCCCAGAGTGGAAAAGTGGTCCTTAAAGCGACTACTTAGCAAAGCTTTCATGTTACAATCTTGGTCATTCATGCAAGAGAACATTTTAACATTTGTTAGAGCCCTTTGTTCCAAACAGAATTCACATACTTTAAAGGCAAACTGCAAATGCAAAAATTCTATTTATTTCACTGTCTGATGAGTGCACTCAGTAACTAGGATAAGTGGGGCATTTAGCACGTAAATAACTAAAAATTAACCTTTTAACATTCTTTCTGATGTCACACACAGTCCTGCTGGCTGGATCTACTCAGCCAGTCCCCTAAAAAGACTCTCTGTAAATACATAATAGCCGGTAAACTTCTGCGTTTACCCCCACTACAAAGTCACTCTCCTATTTCTCCTCCTGGCTGGGGAAAAAAGAAAGGTTATTTTATGTTTAAATATTTGGACGATGCTCCTACTATGGTGGGGAACACGCATCTGCCTAAGTAGGCATATGAAAATATGCCATTTGCTGAACATCTACACATAGTTGCCCTCAGTAGGCTAGATCCATGTGTCAAAAGCATTTCCTTGGTAATTGGGATGTCACAGAATGATATATTCTGAGACTGTGGAGTGGGGCCACCTAGTGGGTCCTATGCTGAATTTTTAAATTAATATGTTTAGTAGCTAATGTGCTAAATGCTTTTCTTACCCTGCCTGGGGTGAGGATATTCAGCGCATATGGATGAAGTAAACAAAATTTTAATGTTGCGTTTGCAGTTCATTTTTAAGATATATGTAACAATCCTCTTACTGCAATGTTTGCAGCATTTTGAAAACTCTTATTTATCACAGAGTCTAATGCATGCTAAACTAGGACAGAATTTATGTGCATTCATCCATCACCATGATATTATCTTGTGCAGTTCTCTTAGTTGCCTTTCTGCTTCAAGTAGTAAGATTTTGCTTTACTATTTATTCTCCCTTAATATCTGTTGTGCTCATGACTCAACACCCTTACACAGCACACGTTCCATTTTGACATAAGATTAGTTTTGCTGCTACTTGGGGAATTTTGAGCACAGTTAGAAAATGTATAAGATAACAAGGATTTTAATTTGTTTTCTTTTTCCTTGCCAAGTACCCCGTGATCTTTTTTACCACCTCTCTGTCTTTTCCTCCTTGAGTGGCTTGTCCAAAGAATCCCTTGATTCTCAGCTTTCTTTCTCTAGCTCTGATCTACCTGGCTCATTGCTTAGCATCCTTCGCCTCTGTTCCTAGTTCTGTACTGGCTTTCTCTTTGGCTCATATACTCAGAGACAGCCAGAAGCCCAATGGGAGTTAGGCACTTTGAGGATCTGTCCCCTAATCTTCTGTTCTTGTGGCTATTAATGGCTTTTCCTATCTTGTCTTCATATGGCAATTGGCCCCCCAGCCCTGGCTTCTCTAAATCTGTGGATATTGGTAATTAAACTGGCTAAGTTTGTTTCTGTCCTCACTGATGCAAATACTCTTAAACAAACTAACTCTCCCATTCATTCATGGCACTAACCCTTTCTTTACTTCACACAAGGTTTGTCTAGAAATTGGTTCCAGAGGAAATAAAATAGAATAAGCACTTCACACTACAAGGGTTTAAAAGTATGCCGTGCATAATTATCACCTGAAGTATCATTAACACACTGATAGTGTAGCCTATGGGGGTGGAGGGAGCCTGTCATAAACTGGTTTAATTAAACTGTTTGTTAATATGAAACCAAACTGCTTCTGCAGCAAACCTTATTCAAGGACTCAAGAGGAGATTAAAAATGTTATTGGTTCTGAATTACTGTAGATAATATTCATACATATAAATAGATCAGAATCTTCATGAACATATTTTGCATAGTGCTTGCCACTGCTGAGGTTCTGTGACTCCTGAATTCTAGCACCACTATGTGGCACTTGCTATGTTGTCTGGGTCAAGTCACTTGAACCTCTGCCTCGATCTGTAAAATAGGGATATTTATCTCCCTCACAAGGGTATTATGAGAGTTAAAGTTAATAAAGCCAAGGGCAAAATGGGTCCTATGGGCCTAATTATTCTCTTATTTGCACCAGTATAGCTCCACACTAGTTACAGCACTGGGAGATGCTCATCAGTCCCACCTATCACTTATACTTTCTTTGGGCTTGCTCTTCTACCATGGCCACTGTACTGTGCATTCCTTAAATTTTTTTTAAAAAGCGTAAACCCTTTTTAACCTTTAGAAAGCATACACTAAAACTCAATGAATTCAAAAATTGTTTATTTAGATTTGTTTACTGCACCTGTCATGGATTCCCAGGGTCTGGTCTATTCTCCAGCCTGTAACCAATCCCTTGGGAGCGACTGTTTTTGTGCCAGACCCCAAAGATCCACACAGTCCCACAGGGGCAGGCCCATGTGAGGCTTGCACAACTCTGAAACTGGGCCTCTGAGCACCAGCAATCTGTGTCTCTGTGGCTCCCTACACCAAGTCCTGCCATGCCAGATTCCTGTCGGAGGCTTGTTCTTTACCCCTTCAGGGTGCAATGCTCTCAATAAATATTTGCGGCAACACCAGGCAGCCTTTACGCAAAAGGCAACAGTTTATTAGTCATCTGCCATACAGGATCAGAAAGCCCTTAGGTTAGCATAGAGAAGCAAAAGTTCAGACAGAGTTTAGATTGGCCAGTGGCAGGGCTCCCTTGAGCCAGATTGCTCTAGGAACCATCTCTGCTTCCTTTCTTGGTCTCTATTCCTTTTCCTTTAAGTCCCAGGTGTGACACTATCTCCGTGAGCTCAGCTTTTAACACAGCCACCTGCCTCCTTTGCCTTGTTCTCCAGCTCAAAGCTTTCACTGTGCTTCCTTGCAGAAATGGGGGTTGAAATCTCCTTCCTCCTGGCTGTTAGATGTGAATGTCCTGGCCCCTGGGGTGTTCATTGTCTCTTCTAGACCCTCCATTCCCATGTTTGCTTTTATTCAGTTCGTTAATGACTGTTCTCCAGTCATGTGGTTACCTGAGTCCAACACCTTGTCCCTTCCCTTTACACTCAGTGCATAGCAATACAAAGCCAAGAAGGAAACTGGGGTGCACACAGAAACCGTAAAAATATTACCAAAATCCCCACATTTGTCATGGCACATATTATTTATATTACCATAGTGCCTATAAGCCCCAGGCATGGCCCAGGACCCCATTATACTCAAGGCACTGTACCAACACAGAACAAAAAGATAGTCCCTCCTTCAGAGAACTTGCAATCTAAGAATCTGTCCTAATCTCCATAAATATTTTATTTTAAATTGTTTTTATAAATTATCAGGGCCAAAAACCAGGCCACTAAGTAATACAAAGAAAAATAGACCTACCTGTCTTTTCAACAAAAACAGCACCTCCTATATCGCCTCTGCCATGTTACGAGTGGCTGTTGTGTTCTGATTAAGCTATTTGCCTTTTACACAACATTTAATAGGTGACTTTCTGGTAAATATATTTTACCAATGGTCTGTTTATATTAGACCCAACCATTCCTCTTACACCTTGTAGTGAGGTGGACTGGCCCTCCCCAGACACCGAGGAAGAGGGTGGCTCTACCCCCTCATGGGTGGAGCCCTATCCCCTAGCTCCGCCTCCCAGAAGCCAAGGGTTGGGGCCAGAAGTATAAAGGCGGGACCTGGAAGCTCAGTAGGGGCCCAGCCACTGGAGGGGACAGAAGTGTCCCCTGAGCACTTGTGCTGGGAGGTGGCAGCAGGCCCGCAGAGTGCAGATGACGGGCACAGACCACCTGGACCCTGGACTGACCTGACCTCGGGGGAAGCAGATGACTGGTACGGACCATACGGACCCCTGGACAACCTGACGGATGGCCCAGACTGCTGGCTGTTCCAACTCCGGCAGAGCTTCTGCCGGTAACTGAGGCCCCTGCCGATCACCTTATCTCATCGGACCAGCAGGTACCCTGGGAGGGGGAGTGTGGAAGTGGCCCAGGGATAGTAGACTCCTCTCTGGTTGCAATGCTGGCAGAGGATGAGTCAGCATGTAGTGGTTTGGATCCCCACTGACATGGTGGCAGACCCGTCTGCCACCCTTAGGGCCCTGGACCGGAATGCAGTAGAGTGGGAGGGCCTGCGTCCCCCCACCACCCAAGCGGTGGGTGGCAGTCTCCCCTTCCCTCAGGCTAGCTGAAGGAAAGCCTGAGTCAACTGACTCAGCAAGTTTGCAGAGGACACTAAACTGGGAGGAGAGGTAGATACACTGGAGGGTATGGATAGGATACAGAGGGACCTAGACAAATTAGAGGATTGGGCCAAAAGAAATCTGATGAGGTTCAACAAGGACAAGTGCAGAGTCCTGCACTTAGGATGAGAGAATCCCATGCACCGCTACAAAATAGGGACCAAATGGCTCAGCAGCAGTTCTGCAGAAAAGGACCTAGGGGTTACAGTGGATGAGAAGCTGGATATGAGTCAACAGTGTGCCCTTGTTGCCAAGAAGGCCAATGGCATTTTGGGATGTATATGTAGGGGCATTGCCAGCAGTTCAAGGGACGTGATCGTTCCCCTCTATTCGACATTGGTGAGGCCTCATCTGGAGTACTGTGTCCAGTTTTGGGCCCCACACTACAAGAAGGATGTGGAAAAATTGGAAAGAGTCCAGCAGAGGGCAACAAAAATTATTAGGGGACTGGAGCACATGACTTATGAGGAGAGGCTGAGGGAATTGGGATTGTTTAGTCTGCAGAAGAGAAGAATGAGGGGGGATTTGATAGCTGCTTTCAACTACCTGAAAGGGGGTTCCAAAGAGGATGGATCTAGACTGTTCTCAGTGTAGCAGATGACAGAACAAGGAGTAATGGTCTCAAGTTGCAGTGGGGGAGGTTTAGGTTGGATATTAGGAAAAACTTTTTCACTAGGAGGGTGGTGAAACACTGGAATGCGTTACCTAGGGAGGTGGTAGAATCTCCTTCCTTAGATATTTTTAAGGTCAGGCTTGACAAAGCCCTGGCTGGGATGATTTAGTTGGGGATTGGTCCTGCTTTGAGCAGGGGGTTGGACTAGATGACCTCCTGAGGTCCCTTCCAACCCTGATATTCTATGATTCTATGACTTTGGTTTGCAGTCCCATCCAAGTACAGGTTGGAGCTGAGAGACTTTGTTTCCCCACCCTGCTCTGAACCAGAGCCTGGGCTGATTGACTGTTTTCTGCTCAGCCTGAGTGCAGCCTGAGCCCTTAGACTCTTTGCTGCCCCACCCTGACCAGGGGCTGGGGCTCCATAACTGTGTTTATTGTTCGGCCCTGACCACATGCCCGAGCTCATGTCTCCTGTCGCCCCGCTGATTCCCCACATCAGGCGACCCCCGGAGACGTAGTGGGGTGGATTGGCCGCCCACAGACCCAGAGGAGGAGGAGCCACTCCCCCCAACAGACTACACACCTCCATAAAAAAATCTGCAAGTTGTTTGTTTTCTATACTATATGGTAATATGTTTGAGGAGATGCAGCCAAGCTGTAGAATGTTTGCAAGCAAAAATAACTATATTAATCTCCCATAGTAAGGCTTGAGAATTTGTACAATTAAGCATAGCATCAGTACCCAGATCAAAGATAATTCATTCACTTTCCCTAGCTAACTTGCCATTTTTTTTCCAATCTGGCAATGGAACACTTTACTATACAAGCTTGATTTAACCAGAGGTTTCTGTTCTCTGTAATTTTGTTTCACTTCATCTGTCTCTGATTTATTTCAAATACACCACATAATAGTGTAGCTTTAAGAGGCGTACTCACCCTTTTAATGAAACATTTCCAATTTCTTACAGCTTTATGGTTCTGAAAATGAAAGTTCCACTCTCTACACATCTCTGATCCAGGAATTAGAAAACATGATGGAACCCACCCTGGAAACCCCCCCAAGTGTAGTTAATTCTTAACAGATATACTGAGACTTTGCCTTGAAAGCTTTTTTAAAAATACAGAGGGCCTCCAAAGTAGCAAATGTAGTCTTTATCTTACCTAAACTTATCCCAGTGAGCACAGCTAAAATAGGGTTGTGCACAAGTTATTTTGCCTGATCAAAATGGGTGTTGGTGTGTAACTACAAAAAGTACTTTATCACCAAAAGCTACAAAGAGCTTGGAAAATCCCCTCTTTGATACCCACAGAGGTGTATGTCAACAGCTTAAAACTTTCTAAAATGTAGACCTGTGAACCCATGGGCAGGGACTGCCTTTCTGTTCTGTCCTAGCTGCTAAGGAAATAAAAATAATTATTAATGATGATAATGAAAAGCTCAAAAATAAAGTTAATATAGGTTGTCATATCAGCCTAAGATAACTCTTAAGACAAAACCAGACCCTATGTATTAAGACACCCATATGCAATGATCAAGTTGGAAAAATAGGTGGTGGTTCTCTCCCATGCTCTGCCCACAGACAAATCTCCATCCGCTCAATGCCAACATGCTCACACACTATGATGATGATGATAGGCAGTTGTCACTCTGGGCCCAGCTTAAACACACAGACATCACAGAAGAGGGACACCAAAACTCAGGTGCAGAGACAGTGCACTGGGTTTGTTCACGAGGGCACAAGTTTCCTCTTTGGAGTATTTCATTGGAGTCTGCTAGAGTTCTTCATGGAACTTGGTCATGGACTGGAGTCTCTAAGGGCATGGCTACACTTGTAGATGTAGAGCGTTTTGAGTTAAACCCGCCTTTGTAGACTGCAGTAGGGAAAGCGCTGCAGTCTGTCCACACTGAGAGCTTCAAGCGCACTGGCGTGGCCACATTTGCAGCACTTGCAGTGACATTGGGAGCAGTGCATTATGGGCAGCTATCCCAGCATGCAAATGGCTGCAACATGTTTTTCAAATGGGGGTGGGATGAGGTGGAGTGTGACAGGGAGTGTGTTGTGTATATGTTGGGGGAGAGAGAGTGGGTTTGTGGGGGGCTGAGAGCATGTCAGCATGCTGTCTTGTAAGTTCAGACAGCAGCAGACCCCCCTTGCTCCCCACCTCTCTCTCTCTCTCTCTCTCACACACACACCATTCCACACTAATGATTGCTTTGTCTCAGAGCAGATAAGCAGCCAGCTGTCAGAAACCAAGTTTTCAAAGGGCATTTCCGCATTCCTACAGCTGATTCCAAACAATGATAAGTGGCCACCTGACTTAAGGGGATTATGGGACCTTCCCGGAGGCTGATCAGAGCGCAGTAAAGCAACACCTTGTTCACACTGGCGCCGCAGCACTCCAGCGAGGACGCAGCAAACGGTATTCCACTCGCTGAGTTGGAGTACCAGCAGTGCAGTAGCCGCGGAGTCAGAATGCTCTACGTGCCTTGCAGTGTGGATGGGTAGTAAGCTAGTGTGCCCGGGCCTCCTTTATTGTGCTGTAACTCGCAAGTGTAGCCAATCCCTAAGGGTATGTCTACACTGCACTGTAGACCTGACTCTGTGAGACAGAGTTTGTGGACTTGATGTTTCCTGGCTTATGCGTGAACATCCACACTGAGTTAAAACCAGGTCTCATGGCCATGCTAATGTGTCAATGCTGAACTACACAGACCTTCTGGGACTATGACTTGAGCTACATCCACACTGCGAAATTACAGGGCTCGGACCCAAGTCACAGTGGGAGTCAGGCTCTGACCAAGCTCACTAGCAGGGTCCTAGGACGTAGGTCTTGATTGCCTGTTTTTTATGTTTATTTTGTAGATTACTTGATGATTTTACTATACATTACAAAGTAGGCTGTGTTGTTAAATACTTGGGACTGGGAGTCAGGAGTCCTAAGTTTTGTTCCTGCTTCTGTAAATGAATTGTTTTGGGGCCTTGAGCTAGTCAAATTTCTTTAAAAGTAAATAATTTTGAATGTTGCCATTTTGGGGGACCAAATAATAGGCACACATGATGTGATTTTCAGAGGTAGTGATAGTCACAACTCCAATTAAACTCAACTGGAGTTGTCATTTTCTGAAAGAGACAAATATTAAGCACACAATAATAAACTATCCCAATGCTGTTTAATTACCTGAAACTCAAAAAGGAATCTTACAAGAAATAAAAATATGGGCAAATTGTTACAGATGAGTACAGAAGAATAGTGCAAGCGTGTAGGGACAAAATCAGAAAGATTAAGGCACAAAATGAGTTATACTTAGCAAGGTCATAAAAGTCAATAAGAAGAGATTGTGTAAATACATTAGGAGCAAGAGAAGGATGAAAGAAAGTGTTGATCCTCTAAGTGGGGAAAGAGAGCTAATAATGAACAGCACCAGGAAGGCTGAGGTGTCTTAGTGCCTATTTTGCTTTAATCTTCACTAAAAACATCAATTGTAACCAGATGCTTAACACAATTTAATATTAAAAAGAAGGGGGTGTAAGGAGGTTAGCCAGGGCTCGTCACCCTCCAAGGTAGGGGGGGACCACACAGCCTCAGTATACACTGTTGATGTCTTGGTAGGGGGGATTAGTCCAGCTGCGGGAGTCTTCCTCGGCAGCCCTTGCGGCAACTGAAATAAGCACAGTAAGCCTGGGCCCTTGGTCAGGGTGAGGTAACAATGAGTCTGGCACTCAGGCAGGGGCTGAACAGTAGTAATATACACAGTAGCAATAAGCCCAGGCCCCAAAGGACCTGGGAGAGGGGGAGACTGCCACCCACAAGTTGGGTGGCAGGAGGGACGCAGGCCCTCCCACTCCACTATGTCCCAGCCCGGGGCCCTAGCGGTGGCAGAAGACCCGCTGCTGTGTCAGTGGGGATCTTGGCCATAACACACTGACATGGACTCTGGCAGTGCTGCAGCCAAACTAGGGTCGGCTGCCCCCGGGCTACTTCCTAACTCCCTGTTTTGTGGTACCTGGGTCATGGTGGTGTTCTCCAGGGGGTTCAGCACCATGGGTTCCTAGGGGTAGGTGGCAAGAGCCAGCCCCGGCAACTCCTCTGGGTAGCGGGCACGGGGCAGGCCCGGCAATTCCTCTGGGTAGCGGGCGCAGGACAGGTTGGGCCAGTCCTTGTATGCACCTTGGGCCATAGGGGTTTCCCAGTTGCAGGCTAGGCCAGAGGCAGCTGGCCTCCCCAGCAGCTGGCTCTCCAGTGAGCTCTGAGGTCGAGCCTTTATACTTCCGGGGCACTGCCTGACCCTCTGAGGGGCGGGCCCAGAGCTCCCTAGCTCCGCCCACTCCAGTGTCCGGAAGGGCTTGTTCCTCTCTGGGGCAGCGGGGGACCACACCACCTCACTACACGCAGAAAGAACACAAGCCAGAATAGGGAAAGAACAGGTTAAGGAATATTTAGAAAAGTTAGATTTATCCAAGTCAGTAGAGCCTAACAAAATTCACCCTTCTGTAATTAAGGAACTAACTGAAGCAATCCTGGAGCCATTAGCAATTATCTTTAAGAACTCACGGAGGACGGGTGAGGACCTATCTTTAAAAAGGGGAACAAAGAGGATCTTGTGAATTATAGATCAGTCATCTGAATTTTGATACTTGGAAAGATACTGGAGCAAATTATTAAACAATCAGTGTGTAAGCACCTAGAGGATAATAGGGTGATAAGAAATAGCCACCATGGATTTGTCAAGAACAAATCATGCTCAGACAACTTAATTTCCTTCTCTGGCAGGGTTACTGGCGTAGTGGGGAGGGAGGAAGCAATAGATATGATATATCTTGATTTTAGTAAGGCTTTTGACACATGGCATTCTCATAAGCAGACTAGTGAAATGTGGTCTTGATGAAATTACTATCAGGTGGGTGCACAACTGATTGAAAGAACACAGTCAGAATAGTTATTAATGGTTTGCTGTCTACCTGGGAGGACGTATCTATTGCAGTCCCACAGGGATTTGTCACTATTCTATATTTTCATTACTAACTTGGATAATGGAGTGGAGACTATGCTTATAACATGTGTGAATGACAGCAAACTGGGAGGGGTTGCAAGCACTTTGGAGGACAGGATTAGAATTCAAAATGACATTGATAAATTGGAGAATTGGTCTGAAATCAACAAGATGAAATTCAGTTGGAGAGAGTCCAGAGGAGAACAACAAATATGATAAAAGGTTTAGAAAATATGACAGTATGAGGAAAAGTTAAAATCACTGGGCTCATTTAGTCTTGAGAAAAGAAGACTGAGGGGGGACCTGATAACAAGTCTTAATTTGTTAAGGGCTGTTATAAAGGGGATGGTGATTAATTGTTCTCTATGTCCACTGAAGGTAGGATAAGAAGTAATTGGCTTAATCTGCAGCAAGGTAGATTTAGGTTAGATATTAGGGAAAACTATACTTTTAGGTTTCAGAGTAGCAGCCGGGTTAGTCTGTATTTGCAAAAAGAAAAGGAGTACTAGTGGCATGTTAGAGACTAACCAATTTATTTGAGCATAAGCTTTTGTGAGCTACAGATGCATCCGATGAAGTGAGCTGTAGCTACAGATGCATCCGATGAAGTGAGCTGTAGCTCACGAAAGCTTATGCTCAAATAAATTGGTTAGTCTCTAAGGTGCCACTAGTACTCCTTTTCTTTTTTATAACTTTTAGGATAGTTAAGTATTGAAATAGCTGTGGAATCCCTGTCACTGAAGGTTTTTAAGAACAGGTTAGACAAGCACCTGTCAGAGATGGTCTAGATTAGTGGTTTTCAACCTTTTTTTCATTTATGGACCCCTAAAAATTTCAAATGGAGCTGCGGACCATTAGATGTAGTGTTCTATGGTAATGACAACATTTCGTGGATCCCTTAGACTTAGTCTGTGGGCCCTTCAGGGGTCTGTGGACCGCAGGTTGAAAACCACTGGTCTAGATATACTTGGTCCTGCCTCAACATGGCGGGTTGGGGCTAGGCTATTGCTACCCTGTGGTTCTATAGCTACCTCATAGGAAAGTGGTGAGCCTTAATTAATATAAGTAAATGCTTAAAAATTCTCTATATATGTTGTACTTCTATACCACTTTTCATCTGAGAATATGAAATATACATATGATTACACACAAAAAACTACATTAAAAGAACAGTCTTAAGGTTGCAAAATCAAGTACTCAAAAGTTAGGAAATTCAAAAATTACGGTCAATATGGTCCCTTTGTGCATATGCATTATGATTTAGTCTTTAATTATATGATCACATTTTTTTCTACAGGGACCCTGCCTCATTCAGTGCACAGAATGGACAGTGCTCACATGATAAGCATCTGTTTAATATTTTGTATCCTCATTGTTCAAGGTATGGCTGCAGGCCTTATTACTGCACACCATTAAAACCCTGCTCTGAACACAAATTATTAATTTCCTCATGGGCTTTTCTGTGGTGCTCATCACCATAATATCTGAGTGTTTCACAAACATTAATGTATGAAACAAAACCCCTGTGACATGATCTTCAGTTGCACCTGTATAAAGAATCCTGAAAGAGCATGCGCACCTGATGCTCAGTTGACAGCAGTCGTCTCTGACTCCATATTTTACAGTCTCTTTGATCTAGAAAAACAAAATATTTATTGTTGACACCAAAACATGAAGTAACAATGTTTCAAAAGTTAAATTAAGGAGAGCACTGTGTGTGTGCTTTGATGTCCTTTCCTGGATCCGTCAGGGATTAACGTACATGACAGGTTTTAAAACATAAAAGAGCTACAGCTTTTCTTTCATACTCTTGGCTACTGAGTAACCTTAGGAGAAACTAAGGTGATGGGAGTAAAATGCAGTCCATTTGCAAAGTCAGTAATAGTCTTTGAATCCTAGCTTTGATACTTCATGCAAACAAATTTGAGTGCTTTATATAGCTATCCAAATTCAGGGGTGGATGTATGGCCCTAATAAACCATATTGTCAGCAGCAAGTCAGATATGTGCAGATCTTTTAATTGGGACTTCTTAGAAGTTAGAAAAATCTGAAAAGGGCAAGTTGGCAGCTCTGAGGAAATCTTTGCCTCCATTGGTGATTTTTGGGGGGGAAGGAAAATCAGACAGAGGAAGAGAGACAAAAAAATAATAATCCCAAAACAAACAAACAAACAAAAAGCAAAGGAAAAGGGTCAGAATACAAGAAGAAAAATACATATACAGATATGGGAGGAGTTCTTGGTATAAATAAGGGTAGCAGAACCTGTCCCTTTATAATCACAGCAGAGTGCTTGTGTCACTGGAGGCAGTTAGTCCCACTATAAATTAGGCATGTGTTAGCACTGCTGCAGGGTCTGTCCTGTCTGTTTTATTTATACAAATTACAGGTCTAATGTTGCACTTTATTTCTACTAATATTTACTGAATTTATTATCTCTATTAAAAATGGCCATATTAGCTTCTGAGATGCTATGTGGTCTAGTGGATAAACTAGGAGGCAGGAGACCTGCGTTCTAATCCTGGTGCTGCTATTCACCTGCCATCTGACTTTGGCCAAGTCACTCTGCCTCTGTTTCTCCTCCCCTCTCCATTGTCTTGTCTATTTAGAGTGTATGCCTCTTTAAAGTAGGGACTGTCCCTCACTGTGTGTTTGCATAGTGCCTAGCACAGTGAGGTCCCAATCTTGGTTGGGATCTCTAGACACAACTACAGATTACAATTAATAATAAATATTATTATTATTATTTATTATTATAATGAATGCACAACCCACCTTAATACTGGCTTCTCCTAACTTTGAGTGACTTTATAACCTTCTTTTTATTTAGTTGTTTTTAATGTAATTTCCTTCATTTTTTAAAAACTTTAAAATTGAAAAAATAAAAAATACATCATATGGAACCATGCTAACTTCCCACTCTGGTCATCAGTAGGGTGGGATCTTTAGATCCATAGCACAGGCCCTTACTTGTAAGCTAACAGAATAACTGATAGCAATAGCAAGCTGTTTTCCGTGTGGCCCTGCCATTCATGGGTGATGGAGTCACACTTTGCTGGTAGGTTTCACAACTGTTAGGTAGACAGTAAAGGAATGCTGAGTTTCAAGAATAGAGTTCAGTCCCCAGTTATATAGAGGATGGTGTTCTAGTGATTACAGACCCTTCTGCCCCTGCCTACTCCTCAGTCTCTCCTTGTCCCTTTCTGCTCCTTCTTCTCCCTTCCCAGCTTCTGCCCCATCCCTCCACCCTGCTATTCCTATTTCTTGCACATCCTCCTGACGCCTGCCTGTTAACACTTGTTCCTGTCCTTCCCCTATGCTTTCTGTTCCTGCCCTTCTCACACCATCCATGTCTTCCTCCTCCCTTCCCATTCATCACCCTTCTGCATTCCCCTTAAGCAACTTCCTCCTTCCCCTTCAGGTTGCTTGGGCACCAGCAGGGTGAGTATTGAGAATACAAGAGAGAGAGACACTCTGCAGTCAGTTCTAGTGCCTGGTGCCAAAACGGCTCTTGGCAGCTGGGAGTAGAAATTGCAGGGAACAGCCTGCTCAGCTCTGGGATAGGGCATGCTCAGGTGCTCTGTTGGGATGGTACATGAGGTGGTCAGCGCATAATAGCTGTGAGGGGATGAAACACACTCAGGGCAGACAGAATCTTCAGACAATTTTGCTGTCAAATCCATCTCTACTGAGCATGTATGAACTGAGATTTTTTTATAACATGGCCAAATTTAGGTGAATTTTCACAGACATAATAAAAGGTACATTCTTGACCTCAGGGCAACCCTTCTGCAAAATTTCAGTCGCTGGCTCTAAAGCATGGAGATGCTAGAGCGTTTCAGTGAAACCTCATTCTCAGAAATGGACCATTTTAGCTGAAACAGTCAGAAAAAATTCATCCTGAGGCAGACACCCAACATGGAAAACTTCAGCCTGAAGAGTTAAAGTTTGGAAAAGTTATAAGCAACTGAAAACAGGGGCTTATAGTGAGAAGCCTGAAGTACGAGTGTTGCTATAACAGCAAGGTGTCCTTGTGGCACCTTAGAGACTAAAATTTATTTGGGCATAAGCTTTTGTGGGCTAGAAATATTATGCCCAAATAAATTTGTTCGTCTCTAAGGTGCCACAAGGACTCCTCGTTGTTTTTGCTGATACAGACTAACACGGCTACCACTTTGAGAGGTGTTGCTATGTGTGCTGCCTATAATACAAGACACATGTAATGAAATTCACCCTGGTGCCCCAGGCTTGTGCAAAGGCACCCGCTATCACTTATGTTGTGGAGTGGGGCTGCACAGGGAGGCATTTGCCCCACTGGGTGCTGCAGAGGGCAGGATACAGATGGGGCAATGGCTTCCATAATTATGGGCAATGAGGCCACCGAAACAGTGCTGGGGGAAGTACAATTCTTGCCCATAGGCTGCAGTAGCAGCTGTTGGGGTTGTGCTGCAGGCCTGCACCCTACCTGTGGTTGGGGGTGGATTTTATTTTCCAGCCCCCATGCTTGTCACCAGCACAGAGCCTCTGACTTTGTATGTGTGAAATGAATGTCACCCGCCAGCAACCAAATCCTTCAATGTAACTCATCCACAGAGTCACCCACAGAGCCATGTGCAAAATGGGAGTTTTTAGGGCTGCCTGTTTCAGGAATAAAACAGCAGGGAAGCCCACCCACCCAACGCAACCCCAGAATTGAGAAATAAAGCCCCATGAATACACACGATAATTTTATTAACCGCTCCTTCTTGAGGGGGTATTAGACATATGGGAATGAAGTTTCACATACTCCTACATGGTTCCTCTGAGTGACACATCACACCTATATAGCCTTTTTCTCCTCTGCCTTGTCATTCCTCCTTTGTAACGTGTCCCTTATGCATCTATTTTTGTTCCCATCCCTCCTTCTTTGTGCAATCCCTCGTAGTTCCTCTTTCTCTTCTACATGATCCTTCACCACTCTCTTCCATTTCCACGTGATCCCTCAGGGTCCCTTCTCCAGCTCATGATTCTTCCTCTGTGCAGCTCTTTGTGGCACATGCCTTTATGAGTCTCCCTTGTCACGTCTCTCTCTGCTGTCCCTTTCTTCTCTCTTCCCATGCCTGCCCCTCTGAATCCCAATCCAGTTCTTGAATGACTCTGGTCTATGCCATCTTGTCCCAAGTTCCTCTGCTGGTGCTGCTATCTGAGGTCAGACTGTTATGGGGCTGCCAGACGGCAGCTGGGCATGAAGTGCTGACATCATGGCATTGTTGCATCATCTCCTGTGATTAAACATATCAGACACACAGGACAGTTCCAGCTGCTGTTGAACACACGCTGTTTTTCCAACAGTATCCCTGCCTCAATCAGCGCACAATATGGATGAGGCTTAGTAAATGAGGCAGCTGTTAAATACATATTTTTATCCTCATTTTTCAGCTACCAGGGCTAGACACTGAATGGACTACTATATGTGGCCCCAGGTCTTACACATGGAGAACTGAAGCATGGAGATTAAAACCAACATTATCAAAAGTATCCACTAATTTTGAATGCCCAGTTTGAGAAACCTAGGGCTTTGAATTTTCAGAGTACGTTGCACTTAAAGTGTTCAAAGCACAGCTCCCATTGACCCCAGTTGCAGCTATGAGTGATCAGCAGTCTTGAAAATGACCCCCCAGGATCTCAAACTAAAGAAAATGGAGAACACGCAGTTATTGACCACCTGTGAAGGGTTTGGTTAACGTGACTTGTCTAGCATCACATAATAATGTTGTGAGAGAGACAGGGATAGAATACAATTCTTCAGGGTAGCATTCAACTGCTGTAACCATGAGAACTTCCTTTCACTTCCTGAAATCCCCTGACTCACTCATGCACACCTTCCAACTATTGCAACAAATGAGGCAGGGGTCCTATGCACAACAGTTTCCTTCACTACACAACCCTGATTCATCCCTAGAGCAGGTCTGTCCCCCTGTGCACTGAATGAGGCATGGGTCTAGTGGAAAAAGCATTGTGTGCTTTTGTAACTAAAGACAGTATCATAATGAGGCTGAATTAAGGTTGCACAGTTTTATCTTATTTTAATGGTTTTTTTGGATGTAATATGCACAGTGTGCCATATCCTGCTCTGTTACATTGGAGTAAACCTGAAGTTGATTGGATTTTTTAAGTAACACTTAAATATATAATACATGCAATAATATGCGTTAAAGCTATATAAGTAGCATATGTTTTACATACTGGCCATACTGAGATCTTGAGTGAGAGACTGATTTATATGTAAACTAATATGAAAATGGTCCCTTTCATATATTACAGTCCACAAACATGTCTATTACAATTATGACATACTATCTGTTTATGCGAAACATATGTCCTTCCTGCATGGGCTGTTAATCTTGTGTTTACAATTACTACCCGTAACTGGTAACACAGGAACAAAGGTCAGTTGTGTGTAGTTACACAGGCAGTCAGACTGTGTACATTGTTGGACGCCTCTTGTGTTTCCTAGTGCATGCTCATAGCCTTGACAACTATCTGATGAGGTGAAAGAGCCTAAATGCAAACAGGTATTTTGGAGTGACTGATGGATGCAAGTTTTGAAATGTGTAACTGTAAAATAATTTATATAACTGTCTTTCAGTTGTTCACATAATTGAGATATTTGTCACTGTAAATTGGGGAAGAAGGGGTGTTTGTTAATAGTGCTGCTACCTAAAAAAGTATTAGCTTGGGGTATCTTATGCATTTAGTGACCTGACATCCCATTTTAAAGGACAGTCCTGTTTTTCAGTAGTCTCTCTCACAAATGTGAACATCTTCCCAGCAGAGGGCTCTGCTGCAGATGCTGGGAAGCCATTCTCCCCACCCCTCAGGAAGAGCAGCTGTAACAATGTTTCACTAGGAATTATTCTGGGGAAGTTCTATGACCTGTGTTATAGAGGTCAGACTAGATCAGGGGTCAGCAACCTATGGCACGAGTGCCAAAGACGGCATGGGAGCTGATTTTTAATGGCACGCTGCTGCCTGCCGGGTCCCAGCCGCCAGCCCCACTCAGCCTGCTGCCGAACCCGGCCAGGACCCCAGCATGCAGCAGCGTGCCATTAAAAATCCTGCCTGCCCCGGCCCGCTCTTTTCTGCCCCCTCTGGGGGCAGGGTGAAGAAGCTCGGTTCTGCCGGCTGCTGTTGCAGGGCAGGCAAGCTCCCCCTCCCCCGCCGTGCTGGCTTCCTGCCCCTCCTCCTCTCTCTCCCTGCTGCTGATCAGCTGATGGCCCTTGCAAGGGAGGGGGAGAAATGGAGCCTCACCACGCTTGCTGCTCTGGGGAGGAGGCGGAGAAGAGGTGGGGATGAAGCCATGGGGAAGGGGATTGGAATCAGGTCTTATCCCCTCCAGCCCCCTGCCGTGAGCCACTCCGGGCAGGGGTCTGGGACCACCCCCAGGACCCTAGCCCACACCCCCAGCTCTCTGCCCTGACCCCTGCATCCCCCCACAACCCCAGCCCTGACTCCTGCACCCCCCTCACACCCCAGCCTCCTGCCCTGATCCCTGCACCCCCCATGACCCAGCCTTGACTCCAGCCCCCTCATAACCAGCCCCCCACATTCCATGCCCTGACTCCTGCACCCTCCTCACACACCCCCACACTCCATGCCCTGTCTTTTAAACCCCCCACCTTCTCACCCCCACCCTGAGCACCAAATGGGAGCTCCTGCACCCCCGCCCCCACATTCCTACCTGCACCCCTCGCACCAAATGGGAGCTGCCCAGGTAAGCACTCCACACCCAAACCTCCTGCCCCAACCCTGAGCTCCCTCCCTCATTCTAGCTCCTGGCCAGACCCAACACCCCAATCCCCAGCCTGCTCCTTCACCCCCAGCCCTGTTCTCAGCGCACTCCCACCCACAGCTCAGTGCAGAGAGAGAGGAAGAGAATGGGCTAGAACCAGGGAGAAGGTAGGTATCCACTCTATGTGGGCAGGGCTGGGATCCCAGACTGGCAGCAGGCTGAGCAGGGCCGGCAGCCGGGACCCTGGCTGGCAGGAGCCAGAGGACGGAACCCCAGACCGGCAGCGGGTTGTGTGGCAGCGGGCTGAGCCGCTCAGCCCACTGCTGGTCTGGGGTCCCGGCCGCCGGCCCCGCTCAGACCGCTGCCGGTCTGGGGTTCTGGCTGGCGGCATAAGATCAGCATTTTAATTTAATTTTAAATGAAGCTTCTTAAACATTTTGAAAACCTTGTTTACTTTACATACGACAATAGTTTAAATATATAATATATAGACTTATAGAGAGAGACCGTCTAAAAAACGTTAAAATGTATTGCTGGCACGCGAAACCTTAAATTCAAGTGAATAAATGAAGACTCAGCACACCACTTCTGAAAGGTTGCCAGCCCCTGGATTAGATTATCACAATGGTTCCTTGGAATCTATGAGTTCCAGAGAGAGGATGTCAGCAGTACCAAGGAGGTGTCACTAATGAGGATCAGTAGGTGGCACCACGAGCAGAAGGTCTGCTGGAGTAGTGCCCACCGGCAGCAATGAAACTGCCTAGGGTGGCAGTAGTGATGTGATGATGGTGCTGGTAAATGATGTCTGTGTGAGGGGAGTGAAAACATAGTTTTTATACTGGAAAGAAGAAGGATTCAATGGTTTAGGTACAGGACTAGGAATAAAATCTATTTATTTAATCTCTCTGTGCCTCTTTCCCTGTCTTTGAAGTGGGATACTTACCTACCTAATTGTAGCTTCTACGTAAAGCAAAAACATTGGTGCTTGAGCAGCTGAATTTTTCAGCGGGTGATTCTGGCGGCCATCATAAATCTGAACCAATCACCCCTTTATAGATGTTTCTAATCCTTGAAAAATGATAAATTTAAGAAATGTAGTAATTCTGTTTTCAATTCTAGTGTGAACATACTGATATCGTGTGTAAGGTGGTGTTTGTAAAATTAATTCTGCATTAAAAAGAGCTCCTAGATTCTTAATTTCTTCAGATGAGTTTTCTTTAAAAACAGGGATGAGAGTATGTGGAGAGGAGGGAAGGGGTTGCAACAGTCTTTATTCCTATAAAGAATAAAACAGAATTTATGGGGGAGATTTTCAAAGGCAGAAAGAACAGTTAGGCACCTACATCCCATTGAAAATCAAGGTGAGTTGGGCACTTAACTCCCATTTATTATTAGTGTTGCTGCCGTAGTGCCTAGCAGTCCCAGTCATTCACCATGACCTCATGACCTCAGACTACCATGGCAGTCCTTGGCCCAAAGAGCTTACACTTCTGTCATTGACAAATTCCCTCACCAATATTAATATATTGGTGAATGGTTATATATGCTATTGTGAAGATGTACAATAATGTGACACTTTTGCCCAGCAGTAGATAATTTTTCAGGAAAACAGGACTATTTTGTACAATAAAATCTATCTACTTTTTCCTGATACACTTTACCCTTATGTCAGGTCAAAGGGCATGACATTTTCCTTCATGAATTAAATTCTCAGAGAGAAACAAACTACAGAGAAAAATGCATTATTCAGCCAATGCTGCCTTTAGATGTGTATCTTCAAGTGTGCTGCATCACTTCAGGGATATTGTGTTGTCATGTAAGTTGAAGATGGCATGTAGGTTGCTGGGATTTACAAGAAGCACAATGATGATGTCTGTGGGAAGTAACTTGTACTGTCAGTGCTGTAGGTAGAAGTACTTAGTAGTTAGAATGCTGCACTTGCCTGAAGAAATGGTGTAGCGCTATTCTTCAGTGTAGTAAATATCTTCAGTCAGTCTCTCTTGCACTACTTGGTTCTGTGTAAATCGATTCTGAGGTAGCTTGACAATTAGGGGAATTTGTGGAGTTGATGAAACAATATCTAAAGCACCTTCTACTCCCTTAGCAATATGCTGGAAATCTCTTCACCGCCACAGAGAAGGTGATTTTTTTTTTTTAATTTCCATTGTAGAACAAGGAAGTATTAGATATCTTTTCCCTTAGTGTTTTGAATAGGTCCCAGAGGATTTACTACTGGGAAGAGGGGTGGCAAATAGTATGTGTATTTTGATCTCTGAGATACTGACTGTTAAGAGCACCCATTGATGTCAAAGGGTATTTTTCCCCATTGGATGGCATTGGAGCTGGTCCTTTATTTATTTTGGGGGGCAAATTGACAGGAATATTGAAATACAACAATATAGAGGAGTACCCAATCTATAGAAACTCAAGAGGTAAAGAATATGCATTGCTACTTATGGCTCAGCGCATATACCCAATTCAAAAGTTATAATAAAATGGAGAAGAATATGAAGTCAGTTTATAAACAGATTTTTTTTATTGAAGTTAGCTTCTATATTCATAATAACCTACAGCTGTTCATACTGTACCATTTACCATACCCTTGAATGCCCGGAGGACAAGCATTTTAGGGTCAAGAAGGAATTTTCCCCTGGATCAGATTGGCAGAGACCCTGGGGTTGTATTGCCTTCCTCTACAGCCTGGGGCACGGGTCACTTACATGTTTACACTTACACAAAAAAGAAGCTTACAAGAAGTGGATGATTGGACAAATGACCAGGGAGGAGTATAAAAATATTGCTCAGGCATGCAGGAATTAAATCAGGAATGCCAAATCACACTTGGAGTTGCAGCTAGCAAGAGATGTTAAGAGTAACAAGAAGGGTTTCTTCAGGTATGTTAGCAACAAGAAGAAAGTCAAGGAAAGTGTGGGCCCCTTACTGAATGAGGGATGGAACCTAGTGACACAGGATGTGGAAAAAGCTAATGTACTCAATGCTTTTTTTGCCTCTGTCTTCATGAACAAGGTCACTTTATCTTCCCTCTACCATCAGGATCTGGCACTAATGGGATAATCAGCTTTCCTTATACCAGTTTAAGATGCTGTAAAAAAGATGATGAACCAGAACGTGATAAAATATATCTACATGGTTTCACACCTGGCCCACATTAACCCTCTTCCAGTTGAAAAAGATACATGCTGTAGCAATGAAGGACATAGGAATTGTGAAAGTGTTTGGTGTACTCATTTTTATGTCAATATAGTGACTTCTTTCACTGCTCACAGATGTTTAATAAAGTCCTAGGCATTTTTTAAAAAAGAAAAGTGCTATGAAATCATCTTGCCCATAACCATAATCTTTCCAGTTGACAGCATCTTACAGAATGGTACAACATGTTCACTCCATCTTCACAGCAGGGAGCTTGCAGAAACCTGCTACGATCACTCAGTGAAAATTATTTAACTAATGTGTTTCTTAGATGATGTCTATGCAACCAGACTCAGTTTTAAGGGTGATAAACTAGCTAACTAGATCTTCGTTCATAATATGTTAGGCAGCACTGAAATAGTTAATAAAAACACTAACTTTAAATATGTTTATTCATATCATAAATTCAGTAAATAAACGCTGCCCACCCCATAATCTTAGCCTTGTTTTTCCCCTTCTAAATTACAGTTAGGATTTCTGTGCACTGGTGTCTGTGCCCTGTTTATATGGTGTAAATAATCACATGCAGGAAGGAATTGCTTTAATTTGACACAACAGATGGAGAGACAGGGATTGGATCTTCTAATTACCTGCAGCCAAAAGCAGACTGGAAAATAAATGCATTGCGGTAGTCCAAGCAAGATGGCAGTGAAACACTATGAATTGCAAAGCAGAGACAAAATCTAAGTGAAAACAAACTCTTCTTAATAGCAGGGCTTTTTTAAATTAAGCAAATCCAGAAGAAGAAGAAGGAGACAAAGAAGAAAAAACACACTCAGCTTCTTGTGGGTTTTTGTAGCTAACTAAACAAAAAAAATCCTTCTGACATGGAAGGCTGCAGCAACTTCATTATCGGATGATTCTAATGGAAGCTGCTAAAGGTGAGAACATTTCACACAGACAAAACAGCAAACTTCCTGCATATAATCAGATATGGCAGCCCTTCACTGAATTCTGGAATGAATAACACTGACCTATTCAACCCCATTTACTTAGTGTCTTGCACTAATGTGCATCAGAATGATAGTCTCACTTAGGCTTGGTCTGCTCTGAAAAATTAGATCAACCTAATTATGTCGCTCAAGGCTGTGAAAAGTTTCAGGCCTTGAGTGCCATAGTTAGGTCAACAAAACTCCCACTGTAGACATGGCTAGGTCAACCGAAGAATTCTTCCATTGACCTAGCTGCCACCTCTTGGAAGTGGATTAGCTACGTTGGTAGGCAACCTCCCTACTGTCGATGTAGGAAGCAGCTACGCTACAGCAGGATAGCTGCGGTGCCACTGATCTATCAGCTGTACTGTAGATAGACCCTTAGAAAATACTTCTGTTCTTCCCATCCCTCTGGTCAATCATGAGTTTCTCTGCTTTTCAATTCTCAGAGAACAATTTCTTTCTAATACTCATATCTGTTGCAAATAAATTCTTGCTTGCACACCTTGAGTTTTCATTATTATATGTAGAACAGTTTAGTATACTTCCATGTAATCAAGTACAGGATATGTTGGCTCATTGGTATTGTTAATTCCATGGAACCATATCCATGTTATAATTTTAACATATATAATCAGAAATATAACTGGGAAACACCACCTGGGAAAATAATAATCATGTTTAAAATCTGACAGATTAGGATGTCAAGTAAGATTACCACTGTTACATTAATGTAAAAAAGTTATCAAATGTACATTTATTGGTATAAGTTATAGTTGTGATAAGGGGCAACAAATATTCTAAAATATGTATGTGATTTAGGAGCCTAAGTCATTGTCATGGGGTACACTCACCTCTCATGAGTGCCTCCTGCCAGCTGGGTGCAAACCTGCACTCTCTCTGCTTATGGTGTCCCCTGTCTGCTGTCGCTCTTATCAGGCAGGTCTTCAGTGGGTCAGCCTTCTGACTAAGTATGTCAATTAATAGGTAAAAGGATGGATGAACCCCTTCAGGGGTAAAATGTCCAACAAGGCCAGTCCCTGAGCCCTTGTTAATTGCTTTAGCCCTACCTCTGGGCTCAGTACTCAGCCCCTTTTAGGCTAGCTTTAAGACCATACCTGCCCTGCTATAGAACAGTGCCCCCAGGGCTTTCTCTCTGGAGACTCTTTGTCCTCAAGAGTTCTCTGGTGTCCTGTTTAAATATAGCCCTTTTTGGGGGCCTTTAGTACTGCGTCTTATCCCCTTCTTCAGGCTTAGGCTGCTTCCCCCCCAGGTCAGTATGTGGACCTGGGTCTGCTCACTACTCTCAATCCCAGTCTGGGGACCCTACAAATGACAGCCATGTGCTGCATCCTTTAATAGTTGCTGCTGCTCTTGCTATTCCTTGGGCTGCTTCCCACATAGCCCCTTCCTCTTCACCCTTACCTCAGGGCTGAAGTTCTCTACTCCTCTCCTTCCTTATCGAATGCCACCAGAACCCATCTTCTGTTTCTCTCTTGAGCTCCAACACAGAGCTCCCTTTCTTACTCCTCTAATTCCATCCAGGAATTGACCTGTTCAGCCCCTGCAGCTCCTTTTATCTGAGCCTGCTGTCCCCTGATTAGGCAGGCCTGGAGGACCCACCTTCACGGCTCCTTTCCTGAGGTGGGGCGTGGTAGGAACATGAGGCCTCCAGCAGGGAGCCTCAAAGGGCCTGGTACACCCCATTACAGTCCCATTTTCAGAAGAAACCTAGATCCAGACCCTCAAAGGTATTTAGGTGCCTATCTCCCATTTAAAATAAAAATTAAATTGGGGATCTGGGCCTACATCACATTTGAAAATTAGCCGTAGGCTCCTAAATCACATCAATGGTTTTGAAAATGTTGCCCAAGGAGCCTAATTCTCATTTACATTAAGACCTGTGATCAGCTATGGCTTGCCAGCTGATGATGCATCTGACCTCCTTCTTTATATGACTTTTATTATCACCATTAATTCCTTCTGGCTTCCGCTCTGTAACTTCTCAGCTGGTGAACCACTGATATTTCATTGTCATATGCTTTTTCTCTGATGAACCATAGATGGTTTCTCATAGATGGATCTACAACAGGAGTTAGTAGTTGGGCTGGTAGCTTCTCACAGCCCTTCATCTTCCTCTTTCAGGGTAAGACAGACCCAAGTGTGGAGGCAAAGGGAAACCTGAAGCCAACTGAAGTTGGTTTGTGTGGCTGTAGTGGATGAATGGTGCATTAGTTGGTGCAATTTCACATACAGAAGCATAAATAATTGAGTGCTCTACTGTAGACAAGCTCTGAGTTATACTTATGGTTACATAGGTGTTGTGTACATGAAAAATATGTCTATTATGAAGGAAAGACAGATTACCCTGGGGGGAAACTGGAATCAAACACAAAATGGGTTGCTATTCTCACTAGTTTGGGGACTGGTTTGCCTCTGGTTTAATTAGAGATTTTGTTTCCAAAGTTTAGACTTTGATATCGTGGAAGACCCTTCCTACATGGAAGTAGCATACTGCAGCCAGAAAAGAAACCCTTCAATAAAAAATTATTCAGGAACTGTCTTCACTCCGACACTAGCAGACCTATAGAAAAGGCTCACACACTCTGGGTTATTCAGAAAAAGAATTGATATTTGAAGGCTATAATAAAATCCTAATCTTTTCTGGCAACCGTTGAAGTGCTAACCACCAAGCCAGCCAAAGTGAAAGCTTTTGATAGCGGAGAAATGGCTTTTTTAAAAAAATAGGTCTATAACTCTGCTTTGGCTGGCAAAGTAGAATGCACCACTAAAAACAATTTTTTTCTTACCCTCGATAAGTTTAGACTGGTGGAAAAAATTAAAAGAGCAGAGGATAACAGTACTGAAATCAGTGGCTGACTTGAATATTCATTGCTAGTGTAATATAAATTGTTCATTAGTAAAATTGAATTGTTATACAGAATATGAGGTGCTGTTAGAAGTCTGTAGGTTTATGAGACTGTATAGCTGTTTCCTATGTTGTACCAAGTAGTTTTTATTGCTTACGATGCTTCATTTTATTCCTCACTGCACAAGCTGGTATTTTGATTAGTCTGATGTTTTAAGGAATTACTGTTTTAATCAGAGATACTTTCATTCTTATCTCTCTGTTCCCTTCAGATTTATTGCACAAACCAGTTTGCTCTTTGAATAGTGATGGATTAAAATTTCTCTGGACTCACAGGAGAGTGTGTTCAGCCTATTTGTGAGACTTAAATAGCAAATAACAAGGAGTCCGGTGGCACCTTAAAGACTAACAGATAAATCTGTTTTTAAGGTGCCACTGAACTCCCTGGGTTTTTTTGTGGATACAGACTAACACAGCTACCCCAAGATACTAAATAGCAAATGTTATTTTACATATGGCTAATATATTAATAATGAATTTGTTTTCAAGACAGTTATGGTGGTGTGTGTTTAGATTTCATTTGCTTTAATCTATGAGAACCCTGTGTCTTAAATCCATAAACCCAGGGCACTGCTTTTTGAGGGAAGCGCCTGCCATTTGCACTGTAATTCTACAAATGGACAATGCTCATAGATAGGTAGATTATATTTTAGGTCAGATGAGACTAATACAATCATCTAGTCTGATCTGTGTAACACAGGCCATAAAATTTCACTCAGAAATTCCTGCATCAAGCTCAATAATGTGTGGTTGAACTAGACCATGTGTATTTCAGACAGGCATCCAGTCTTGATTTAAAGATTCAGTGATAGAGAATTTACCAAATCCAATGGTTAATTATTGTCACTGTTAAAATGTGTGTCTGATTTGAATTTTTCTAACTTCAATTTCTAGACACTGGATTTTGTTATGCCTTTGTCTGCTATATGAAAGGCATCTGCTATTAGATGTGGTGCTACCTTTGAACTCTCTGGGGTTTGGGAGACTGTAGCCAGATTCTGCTCTGTGACAATTGAACAATCCCATTGAGGTAAGTGGGGGTGTCTGGGTGTAACTGAGAACAGATTCTAACCCAATAGAATCTGCCTTGATGTCTACTGTACTACTGTGGATGTTTGAAAAATAATTCTTGTTGCTATTTGTATGGTTCTCTTACTCTATAACAGAAAAGTTAATAAATAAAAATAATTAAGAAATAAACAAATGATATTTACTTGTCTTCATCAGTATATCTTCTTCACTGTAAATGTATCCTTAGGAGTACAGAATGATCATATAAGCACATCTTCAATGACAAATCTTATATTCCATAGATTCTATTAAGGGTTCTATATCATGATAAATGAAATATTTTATTTCCTTTCTTAGTAACTTCTATAAGTGTGTCTTTTTAACAAATGGAATTGTTTATAGTTGGGGTTAAAATTTGAATTAATAAGATCAGTATTATAGAACAAATACCATCTGGGCTTATTCTCCCATAAGGCCATTTTCTAGAAAAGCACATTGCATAAGCTGGATGTGAATTCCATGGTTACCTTTATCGGATAATGGGGCCCATAGCTGTTCCAACTCTACTTGCACATTAGCCTGAAATGAACCTTCGGGTTCAATGGTGTCATGCATCTCATCATTTTCAGCCACTAGACCATAATAAAAAATGAACACTGCAATCTTCGTAGTCATTCACAAGCATGCCCAAGCTAGAGAGCAGCATTCTATGAAAGCCTTGGTACTGTACACCTTCATTCTGCCTGCTCTTGATGTACTGGTGGGCATTTTTGTATTTGCTATTAAGATTTTGGTCCTGCTGCTAATGATTTTCACCACTTTTTTCATTATATTTTTTCCTGACCAACCTGTGCCTCTTTCTATAACCTTCAGTGAAAACATCTCACTCATGGTGATTGCTACCTACATTAAGATCTGCTCTACATATAGCTTTTATATTGGTATAACTATGATGGTTAGGGGTGATTTTTTATGGCTATAATTATATTGGTATAACCATTCATGTGGGCAATTATATGGTATAAAGGTGGCCTTATACCAGTATAGTTTATTTCCCATCCCATATGGAATAAGCTATGCCAGTATAAGCACCTTTTGTACTGGTATAACTAACTGTATCCACAGTAGCAGGGTTGTACTGCTTTAACTGTATTAGTTAAAGTGGTAAAATGTTTGTGTGTAGACAAGCTCTTATTTTTCCTTAGACACTTAGAAAACACAATGCTTCTGACTACTCTGTTGATCAATATGTCCCTTCACCTCAGTCTGTACATAAACCATGAAGGAATAGTATGCTGTGTATCAAATCTCTCTAGCAGCTGGAAGCACACTTGAGATATATGTAGCAATATTTCCCACAGCAAGAGAGAACACAAACAGTTCAAAGGTTTCTTAAAGTATTTTTGAATGAGAGGGACCTCCAGGTACACATGTTGTACGGTTTGAAAAGCAATAGCCTGTGTCTTCCGCTGATTATCTTACATTCAAAACAAAAAAGCAGACATGACACCGATCACAGAAGGGATTATGGTAGGGCAAGTTCTAAGAATAAAGCTCAGCTTTTGGGAGTCCTAAATGACCAGCTTCACAGCCATGACTTTTATGCCCACACGTCTTACTATTGCTATTTCATATACATTTGTACATAATTTAAGGCACTGTGTATGCAGACTTCCCTTTTGACAAGGAACACATCTGCAGATTATACCTGCTATTACAGATGAGGGAAACTGAGATGAAGAGTCCATTTTCACACAGAGTCAGGGACAGAATGAGGACTAGAATCAATAAATCCCAATTTCCATTTCTGTGTTCTAACCACTTAGCTATGCTCCCTCTACAAAAATCCATAGAATGTTAGAAAACAACCTTCAGATGCTGTTTAAGGTGTTTGAATTTGTTCAAGGACATTTAAATAAAATCCATCCTCAG
Source organism: Eretmochelys imbricata (assembly GCF_965152235.1). Classification (NCBI taxonomy): domain Eukaryota; kingdom Metazoa; phylum Chordata; order Testudines; family Cheloniidae; genus Eretmochelys; species Eretmochelys imbricata. The sequence continues at coordinate 203,874,501 of NC_135573.1, read as the reverse complement.
TTTCTTCATAAATGTACCAGTATAATTTTCATAGATAGACCTTCGGTAAGAGACTTTCTAAAATTCAGAATATTGACAGCAAAATGTAAATCAGGTAGCATAACAGGTTAAAGGATAGAGTTCAGACAAATTTATTTTCTTCATTTAATCAGAGCATGCCAGATTTATGCATTTGATAGATATGGCAGTACTTATTGGGAGAGCCAATGCAACACAGCAAAAGTGAAGATTACTGATAGCAGCAGCTGCCACTGCAGCTTCAAAGTCAAGGGACAGTTTTAAATACATTTTTATTAATCAAATATAATAACTTCACTTAGGAGTTTTATTTACACTTAATCTTAGAGTATCCTCATTTCTCTCTCATGGATCCCATGTGCGTGTGATCCTGAAATGGAAGGCAAGTGGAAGAGGAAGAAAACAGGAAAGTAGGAGAGAAGATAAGAGATTTAAGGGACGCAAATAGTGAGCTAGAGGCAAAACAGGAAGAGTTTTTATGGCTTGAAAACAAGATTTCTCACAGCATGATGCTGAGTATGGAAGGAGAATATTTAGATATTCAGTGCTAACTCTTCTTCCTCCTCAAAGATAATGCAACATCATAGGTAGGCAGTAGGACTGTGTGTACCCATGTCAGGAAGTTCAGGGTTCCCAAGGCAACCATAAGTCAGCCCCCTTTGTGAAAATGAATATTCTATATGCTACGTGTGTGACTCACTATATCTGTGCAATGTGGCTGTTACAGTTGCTGTGGGAAATAAAGCTTTTAATTTCCTGACATTAGTGTATATGAATTCTGATTTGTAACACTGCATTAACATTTTTTCCATTATTTTTTCTCTTATTTTAATAGGCAAGTTGAAAAGGAAAAAAAAAAGAATTCTGTTTCATTATGTTTATTTTGGTGTGAAATGTGTTCATTTGAATGTTGCCTCCCATTATATGGGGTAAAATACATACAAATAATTATTTAAGTTGCAATGTCAAGCATACCAAGTTAGGAAATGCCAGATTTAGGGTTGCCTGCACAACCTTAATTCTGTCCTTTTGTGTGTCTCTCCTGTACAATGAATGAGACCGGGGTTATGTAGAAAAAAAGTATGTGATCATGTTATTAAAGACTTTATCGTAGTATATATGCACAATGGGCATCAATCTAGGTTGCACAGTCAGCTATAAGTCTGGTATTTCCTAACTTTGGAGCGCTTGACTCTGCAACCTAGATAACATTCTTTTAATGTAGGTTTTTTAAATAGAATTTCCGAGTTTTCTTTTTAAAAAGAAAAGATGAAAAAAAAATCTATTATGTGCAACTCAAACAACTTTCTCATCATGCACCATCAGTGGGATTTGGACTTCATCATTGCTGGACAGATTGCTTCCACTTGAGCTACAGGACTAGCTCCATAGGCCGGTAGAAAGAAAAGGCTATAATCTCAGAGGGGGATGGACTGCTTGGCTCAGGAAAGTTGGGAGTGGGGGAGGAGAATTTTCAGCTCTCTTACATGCTTACTTTCTTTCTTACTCTCCTCAAGAAATTGGGGGAGCTCCTGCCCATGCAGTGTCCCAGAAGGAGGCACAGGCTGTATACTGACTGAGTTCTAGGGGGAAGCCCAGCTCCACTCAGCTGCTAAGTCAGAGGTGGACAAACTACGGCCCGCAGGCCACATCCATCCTGTGGGACCATCCTGCCCGGCCCCTGAGCTCCTGGCCTGGGAGCCCCTCCCCTGCTCTTCCCCGCCCCTGCAGCCTCAGCTCACTGCGCCGGCTCTGTGCTGCCCAGCGCGGCTGCCTGTCCCGGTACAGCTGCGTCGCCAGTCACCAGTGCTCCAGGCAGCGCAGTAAGGGGGCAGGGAGCGGGTGTGGGGGGTGATTGGATGGAGGGCAGGGGAGTTCGGGGGGTGGTCAGGGGCCAGGGGTGTGGATAGGGGTCGGGGCGGTCAGAGGGTGGGGAACAGGGGGGTTGAATGGGAGCAGAGGTCCCGGGGGGGCAGTCAGGAAAGAGAGGAGAGGTTGGATGGGGTGGTGGGGGGCAGTCAGGGGCAGGGGTTCTGGGGGTGGTCAGGGGACAGGGAGCAGGGGGTATGTGGACGGGGCAGGGGTCCTCGGGGGGAAGTTAGGAAGCGGGGGGTTGGATGGGGTGGTGGGGGGCAGTTAGGGGCAGGGTGTCCCGGGGGCGGTCAGGGAGAAGGGGTGGTTGGATGGGGTAGGAGTCCTGGGCGGGGGGCAGTCAGGAAGGAGAGGGGGGGTTGGATGTGGTGGGGGGGGCAGTTCGGGGCAGTGGGTCCGGGGGCGGTCAGGAAGGAGAGGGGAGGTTGGATGGGGCAGGGAGTCTGGGGGCGGTCAGGGGACTGAGAGCAGGGGGGGTGGATGGGGTAGGGGTCCCCGGGGGGCTGTCAGGGGGCGAGAAGCAGAGGGGGTTGGATAGGGGGCGAGGGCTGGGCCATGCCTGGCTGTCTGGGCAGGCACAGCCTCCCCTAACCGGCCCTCCATACAATTTCAGACACCCAATGAGGCCCTCAGGCCAAAAAGTTTGCCCACCCTTGTCCTAAGTGTTCCTAGGACAAGGTGTGCTGCTGCTTCTTTGGTGGCAGTGCGAGATCATCCTACAGTGCAGGGCTTTCTTAGTTATTATTTTGGCAGACTGCAGAACTATTCCTGAGGAACCTATGCGATGGGAAATAGTAATTTTTAACAGTTTATATCTCAGCAAAAACTGAACAGAATTTCATGGGACAAAGAAAAGACACTTCTCTAACATGAGGACTATTCCCTTGCAGAATATCAAAGGCCTGCTGTAAACAATGGAGATGTGAAAGCTTATCACAGAAAAGGTTGCAAGACTTTTATGGTAGAAAGTGTTAGGGAACATAAGTAGAGGGGTCAATACCACTTTCCTTGTAAGGAGATTCTCTTAGCTATTCTGTTGGCACAGATTCTGGGGAGGCAGGAGGCTGCACACAGAACAGCATTACTTGTTGTGGCTGCAGAAAGATGTATTGTGCACTTTCCCAGCACCTGCCTCCTGAAGTCAGCAGGTGAACAAGAGCTTGGGCATGCCCCCAAGCCAGCTAGCCACAACTTGATGCAATGGAATGACACCAGCTATATTAGGCAGGTGACATATATACTAGTTATTATTTATTATTTGTCTTACCATAGCACCTAGAAACCCTTGTCATGGACTAGGATCCATTGTGCTAGGAGCTGTACAAACACAGAGCAAAAGGATGGTCCCTAACCCAGGGGGTTTACAATCTAGGACTAGATTGGGTTAAAAATAAAGGTAATGTTTCAGATTTCTAAACCTAGTCAATAAAATCCTCATGTATTAGAGATATGAGAACATTTCCATTTAGTATACTGATGTGTCTAGTTCTGTGCTTGATTTTTGTAAAGCCATCTAACTCTACAAACCTATGCTTAGGATGTATTCAGCTCACAGTGCAAAAAATCAGTTATAAATCACTTTTATAATCCAGTCACCCTTTGAAATGCATTTATCTAGGAGTAACCCTCAGGAAAAGTTCCTTCCTACTGTGAGGACAGAGACATGAAGTCTCATGGTGAAAGAAATTCCATGTTGTTGTTAAAATGTAGATCCATCTATTCCTGCTTCCCTCCATTGCCAAAGAATGGCCACTTGACTGGTGATTGCCAATCAATGTTGATGTCACCTCGCGAGAGGCGCTAGCTTGTCCTTTGTCTTTAAGGAACAAGTTTACCCCAACCCCACACTTGCCTGGTAAACACATACTCATAACTTTACATATAATGTTGCTACATACATTTTACCATGATATTATTGACCAGCAAGTTATTGATTTTCAAATGATACCTCACAAGGCATATTTTATACGAAGGTTATTACAATGATGTGTAGAATGTGAATACAGTGGTACATTCAGTCACACAGTACTAGCTTCTTAATTAAAGTATAGTCAAGTACAAAGTACAAGGACTCTTGCACTACCAGCTAAAGTAACTAAAGACCTTTTTGGCTTTACAGACCAAAAAATCCTTATTGAGAAGAAAACCTGACTTTTAAATTGTGGGAACATTTGTAATTACTATAAGAGTTTTGGCCAAACCTTAATTTATAAAGGGCTGAGAGATGAGGCTCACACTATGTGAGGAAAAAGAAAAGGAGTATTTGTGGCACCTTAGAGACTAACAAATTTATTTGAGCATAAGCTTTCGTGAGCTACAGCTCACTTCATTGGATGCATTCAGTGAAGTGAGCTGTAGCTCACGAAAGCATATGCTCAAATAAATTTGTTAGTCTCTAAGGTGCCACAAGTACTCCTTTTCTTTTTGCGAATACAAACTAACACGGCTGCTACTCTGACTACTGTTAGGAAATATTCTATGCATTAATGAAGTTAAATATTTCAGTAGCATCAGAGCAAGTGTCCTTGAGGTGAAATCCTTCCTAATGAAGAAAGGATGAAGTGGGTAGCTTTAAATGGCATAGAAGGCCTTGTGCTAGGACCTGTATGCTGGATGATTTTTTTTTATTTGATCGGACACCTCAATAACATCAAACAAGTCTTTCTTAGTTATTGTGGATGTTGGTGTTGAGAGACAATTTTCCAGAAAGAAAAGGCTTTTGTCTATGTGCAAACATGTGAAAGGAATTGCTTGTCTAACTTTGTATATACTATTAGGGTAATTGCATGTGCAGAGAGGCATGTAAATGTATAAGTACCCACTAGTATACACTTTCATGTTTATTATGCATTCATTTATAGTATTTGTGATGAGTTGGACCCTCCCTTTCTGGGATGCCACCTGATGTGCTGTGATTTCACTGAGCCTCTCCTGCTCAACCAGCCTGGGTTCCCTCTCCCTGCTTTGCTAAATTAAGCTCTCCGGTCTCTTGCAGCACACACACAGGTAGGGCCACACCCTGCTGCAGACACAGACTGAAGTCAGCTCTGTGTGAGATGACTCCCCCAGCACTCATGTGCTCACCCCTTTTGGGAGATAAACCCAAAACAATACCGTATTGCGCTGTATAGAAAAATCTGCACAATGCAAGCTCATAAAAATCCGCCCTCTTCCTCAATGTGAAGAGAGATGTGCACAGCTTCTTGCTTGCTCCCCCACCCCCCATTAGAAATTACATAAACTGGGTTATATTATAAACAAGAAATAAGTTTATTAACTACAAAAGGTGGATTTTAAGTGGTTAAAGCGATAGCAAACAGAACGAAGCAGATTACTAACCAAATAAAACCAAATTAAGCTTGTTTAACTAAAGTAATTGGTTACAAATAGTAATTTCTCACCATAGATATTGTTGCATGCAGATTACAGACAGTCTTGAAAAGGCAGCTGAACTGGTCTCCAGCTTGAGACCTCAAGTATTATTAGTCACAAGCTGGACACCCTTCCAGCTTGGGGTCAACCCTTCTCCCCCCAGTTCAGTTCTTGCTTTGAGGTGTTTTTCAGTGTCTCTTTGTGTGGGGAGGCAGGGGAGAGAACCTCAGTGATGTCACTCCTCAGCCTTATATAGCTTTTGTGTATGGCGGGAACCTTTTGTCTCCCAGTGGGAGAACACTGGCATTCCAAGGGGTGGGTCCAGTACCAGGTGACTCAGACCCATGTTTCTGCAGGGCTGTGGCAGCCATTACTCCTAGGCTGTCTGGAGGGTCCACAGGAAGACTAAGCTCTTTCACAGTCCATTGTCTCTGCTAATGGCCCATTAGCCCTGTCTGGCTTTTCCATTGTTGTACCTGAAGGGCTAGTTGGGAGTGACACCCAAAGTAACACATTTGAAATACAGATACATAGTCAATATTCCTAACTTCAGATACAGAAATGATACAGGCATACAAATTGAATGATCACATTCAGTAAATCATTACCTTTCCAATGATATCTTACATGTGCCATCTTGCATAAAGTAAATTTCTGTTATGTAGTATTCATATCATAAGCATGTTTTCATAAAGAATATGGAGTGAAATGTCACACTATTTATGTGAGAATATGTAGTCATGCAATTCTGCATTCATCTGAAGTATCTAAATGTGCAATTGCTTGCATTTTTACACTTCATCCAGGGTCTCTGCCCACTGAAAACTGTCCTTTGTTGTTCTTCTGTCTCTGTCATGGCTCTTCTACATACTGGCAACGCGTCCTGATGAATCAAGTGCTCTGAGTCTTGAGAATTATTTTGAGATGTTGCTCTTGAAAACATGGCTGTAGCCTAGTCAGTAATGAGTTGATGAAGTTCCTTTGGAGGTGAATCTCTTTTATTGTCTCTTTCTTTTCCTTGCTACAGCACAATAAAATAGAATGACAGAACAATATAGTTAAATACAAGACGGAACAGATTGTTTAGCATAAGTAGTTAACACATATGTCAAGGGACCATTCAAGGTGAAGTGACCCGTTAACACCCCTCCAGTCATAGGGAGGAAAGGAAGGTTGTGGGAGAGAAGTAGCTGTGGGGAGGGTTTTAGTTGGTTATAGGTTGCTGTAATAAATCCTAACTCCAGTGTCTCTATTCAGTCCATGATTTTTAGTGTCTAGCAAAGTTAAGCTCCCAGGCTCATCTTTTGAAAGTTGGCAGGTTTCCTTTGAGGGTAAGGACTGATAGGTCACATACAGAGTGATCACTTTGTGAAAAGTGTTTACCACCAGTGATATGGTGTTTTAGTCTCTTATCATTTTCCTGCGTGAGTTCATTCAAGAGCATACTGATTGTCTGGTTTCATCCACATAATTGCTATTGGGTCACTTACTGGATGATGTGTACCACATGTTGTGATAAGCATGTGTAGGACCCATGGATCTTCAAAGATATGTTGTGGGTTGTGTTGATCATTGTAGCAGTGAAGTGATATCTGCAGGTTTTGCATCCGTTCTGACAGCGTCTGGTGCTGCTTTGAGTTGGTATGGCCTTGTTGGTGCGGAGCTTGCTTCTGATGATGAGCTTGGAGAGGTTGAGGGGTTGTTTGAAGGCCAGAAGAGAGGGTTCAGGAAAAATTTCTTTTAGGATGGGGTCCCCATTGAGTACGGGTTGTAGTTGTTTGATGATACCCATATGAGTTCCAGTATGGAGTGGTAAGTGACCATTAGGGCTGTGTGATCAGAGAGGGTTTTATTTCTGTATTGAACCATGTTCTCTTGGGGTATTTGGGTGGCTACTTAATGAGCCACTTCACCTTGAATCGTGTTAACTACTTTTGCTAAACAATCTGTTCCATCTTGTATTTAGCTGTGACGCTCTTAGGCCAGGTCCACACTACAGACCTATGTTGGTATAACTATGTTGTTCAGGGGAGTGAAAAATCCACATCCCTGAGTGACGGAGTTATACTGACCTAACCCCTGGTGTAGATAGCACTATGTCAATGAGAGAGCTTCTCTCACTAACATTAGCTACCGCCTCTCGTGGAGGTGGATTAACTACACCGACGTCGTCACTAAAGCACTACAGCAGGGCAGCCGCACCGGGGCAGCTGTGCTGTGGTAGTGCTGTATCTGAAGACAAGCCCGGAGTAAGTTTCTCAGACATGAAGAAGAGCTCTGTGTATGCTCAAAATCTTGTCTTTCACACCAATGGAAGTTGGCCCAATAAAAGATATTAGTTCACCTACCTTGTCTCTCTAATATTCTGGGACTGACATGGCTACAACAATACTGCAGGAATAATATACATAATCTCATGATTCGCACTTTAGTAGCCCACAAAAATTGTCTTCTTTAGGTATTATAAAAATCAGTCATAAAAGGAAGCTTAAATATTCAGAATTACATTCTTATGGCCAATTTGAATTCTGTCATTTGAATTTGAGCGTATACTCCTCTTTTCATCGCCCCAATTTTTTGTTTTTTCCTGTAGATCAGTCAGGTTATGAATTTCTCCATGTAGCTCCATTGGTCCCAGTTCATCTTATCCTTGCTTCTAGCATTTGTATATAGACTTATAATGGACTCATTCCTGTCTCCCCTTATTTTTGTTGTTTTGTCTTTAAAAATTGTTTTCCCTTCTCTGTTGTTCTGCATATGCTAGTATATTCTTCTTCTCCTTTACTTCCCAGATTAATGTTCTCTAAAGAAAGCAGCTACTTTGGACCCAGAAGACTGGTTTGCAATCTGCTCAAATGATGTCCCCCTGCCTCCAGCTCCTCAAACAGCTTCCACTTCACAAAAAGAAGGGTCAATGTGCTGAAAAGCCCCACCCTTCCTTTGTGCCCCACCAACACTTTGTCTCTAGGATCTTTCAGCTCCTTTCTCTTCCCATTAATGGTGCTATAATCCACTTCTAGAGATCTTGCTATCAGCCTCCTCTGCTCCCTGAAATCTGATATCTTCTATATTGCTTCTTTACTTTTCTGTTATTATTCCTGAGAGGGGCAGCAGGCAACATACTGGACCTGAGTCTCTTCTCCCATACACTGCTTTCACATACTGGGCCTGAGTCTCTTCCCCCTTACACTGCTTTCACATAGGGGTAGAACTATTGACTTCAGTGGACATACTCCTGATTTATACCAGCATAAGTGAGATCAGAAGAAGCATTCTTTACAGTGTTCATCACCAGGATTTCATCCACCTTAGTTGGGTTAATTGTCCATGCTCTAGAGAGGCAGCACACCATCCTACTTTCCTTGTGCAAACTATAGATTACATTCTTTCTTCTTTACTACTAAGCTAATAGGGAGGCATTGCAGTCTAGTGGATCTGGCATGGGACTGGAAGTCAGAGTTCTGCTACTGACCTGCTGTGTGACCTTGAGTAAGTCACTTCATCTTTCTGTGCCTTTCTTTCTCGCTTGTTTAGTTATAGTGCAAGTTCTTTGAGTTAGTACAATTGTTTGTATTTATATGTTTGTATAATTTCTAGCACAAAGGAACCCAGTCTCAGAGCCTCTAGGTGCTCCGGTAATACAAGTGATCAAAAGTTATCATTCATTATTCATACTATCACTTGGCACATCCAGAAGGAAATACCTTCACTTCTTAATTTCTGCTCAAAGTCTTCTGCTATCCCTTCTTCTGGCCTTGTTGAAGGATCATGCTAATATTTGCTGTTTGGTCCATTTTCTTTCCAATGTCTTTGATCCTTCTTAGCTTGGCTTCAGTACCTTCCAGAGCAGAACAACAGTTGCTGCTGTGCACTAGGGATGTAAAATGTTAACCAGTTATTCGATAAGCATCAGTCTTATTCGTAAGGTATTCCGGTTAACGTTTAAACTCCGCTGAGGGACTCCGCTGCCAGCCCCACACCACGGGTCCTGGCTGCTGCCCCGTGCAATGGGTCCTGGCTGCTGCCCCACCCCCAGGGATCTGGCTGCCAGCCTCACACCAAGGAGGGGTCTGTGCGGGGCGGCAGCAGAGCCCTGGGCATGTGGCAGCCGCCGGGACCCCAGGGGCAGGGCTGGCAGCGAGCAGAGTCTCCAGGCGCGTGGGTGACAGCAGAGCTCTGGGCAGGGGGCCAGCAGCTAGCATTGTCTCCTGGCGCGGGGGTGGCAGTGGAGTCCCCGACATGTGGCCAGCAGCTGGGATCCCGGGCATGGGGCGGCAGCAGAGCCCTGGGTGTGCAGGGCGGGAGCTGGGATCCTGGGCACATGAGGCAGCAGAGCCCTGGGCGTGCAGGGCGGAAGCTGGGATCATGGGCACACAAGGCAGCAGAGCCCTGGGCGTGTAGGGCGGAAGCTGGGATCATGGGCACACAAGGCAGCAGAGCCCTGGACGTGCAGGGTGGGAGCTGGGATCCCAGGCGCATGGGGCGGCAGCAGAGCCCTGGGCGTGCAGGGCGGGAGCTGGGATCCTGGGCACACGGGGTGGCAGCAGAGCCCTAGGAGTGCAGGGCGGGAGCTGGGATTCTGGGCACACGGGGTGGCAGCAGAGCCCTAGGAGTGCAGGGCGGGAGCTGGGATCCTGGGCACATGAGGCAGCAGAGCCATGGGCGTGCAGGGCGGAAGCTGGGATTATGGGCACACAAGGCAGCAGAGCCCTGGGCGTGCAGGGCAGAAGCTGGGATCATGGGCACACAAGGCAGAAGAGCCCTGGGCGTGCAGGGCAGAAGCTGGGATCATGGGCACACAAGGCAGCAGAGCCCTGGGCGTGCAGGGCAGAAGCTGGGATCATGGGCACACAAGGCAGCAGAGCCCTGGGCGTGCAGGGCAGAAGCTGGGATCATGGGCACACAAGGCAGAAGAGCCCTGGGCGTGCACGGCGGAAGCTGGGATCATGGGCACACAAGGCAGAAGAGCCCTGGGCGTGCAGGGCGGAAGCTGGGATCGTGGGCACACAAGGCAGCAGAGCCCTGGGCGTGCAGGGCAGAAGCTGGGATCATGGGCACACAAGGCAGCAGAGCCCTGGGCGTGCAGGGCGGAAGCTGGGATCATGGGCACACAAGGCAGAAGAGCCCTGGGCGTGCAGGGCGGAAGCTGGGATCGTGGGCACACAAGGCAGCAGAGCCCTGGGCGTGCAGGGCGGAAGCTGGGATCATGGGCACACAAGGCAGCAGAGCCCTGGACGTGCAGGGCGGGAGCTGGGATCCTGGGCACACGGGGTGGCAGCAGAGCCATGGGCGTGCAGGGCGGAAGCTGGGATCCTGGGCACACAAGGCAGCAGAGCCCTGGGCGTGCAGGGCGGAAGCTGGGATCCTGGGCACACAAGGCAGCAGAACCCTGGGCGTGCAGGGTGGGAGCTGGGATCCTGGGTGCACGGGGCGGCAGCAGAGTCTACCGGTTAAACGGTTAACCAGTACAATTTTAATAGTTAAAACGTTTACTTTTTTAAACACTGTTTACATCCCTGCTGTGCACATAAGCTTCCTCCCAGCTTTTTCTCTTCTCTCCCCTTTCCTGTGAGTGTGCTCCTCCATTTATTACCCATCATCATCCTTTTTATCCATCACTCCAGGGATGTATCTCACTCTCTCCTCCCCCTCCCACCCTAGCCATTGGCGGAAGAGCTATGGTTCTGCCTATTCTCCACTCCTCCATCCCACTTCTGGGGCATTGTGCACCCCTCAGGAGCATCTCAGGAGCAGCCCTATACTCCAGTTCTGCTCAGCCCTTACATGGGCCACAGGAGGGAGGGGGGGACTCCTAACTCCTTTGCCTCCCTCTCTACACAGCGTGCAAGGACCAAGCAAGATCTAGCCCCAAATAACTTACCTAAAGGTAATAAGCAAGTGATAGCAAGTCCAGAAATAGAACTGGGGTCAAATTCTTGTGTCATTACATTGGTGTAAAACCAGAGTAATTCCCGTGGCTGATCAAAATGAGAATTTGACCACAAGAATTGTAACTCTTAATACCCAGCTCCAGGCTTTTGCTTTGCTCTTGGAAGCGTATTCTACATTTTTTGTAGATGCCATTCTACCTTTGTCATCTTTAATTTAGCTTCATTCACTTCTATAGCACTCTCTTCTTATTTAAACCAGACGGATTGCTAGTGGGCCACATTAGGGAAAAACAGGTTTACATAGGTTTTTGACAAAACAAATTAAGCAGTTCTGTTGTTTTCTCCTAGGTACTGTAGCATCCCAGTCTTCCTTTGTCTTCCCCACTGGCAAATACCTCAGGCCAGTTCCCATAACTCTTCTTCACACACATTTGGCCCTTTCAAGTCAAAATCAATTCACAAGCTCCTTATCTTAAAAGTTCAAATCATAGCCATAGTCTTACTCCCCTACCAGTACCCCAAGTGTAACATACTTGAACAAGCAGTGTTTTATTGAAAAATAAATACTCAGCAAATAACCACAAATCCATCCTCTCCCCAGTCACGTAGACAACACTGAAAATATCAAAAGAATAATTATTGAAAAGACCACCAGTAGACTCATTTAACCCTGGGAAGTGCTCAGTACTCTAATGGCATCTGTGGTGTTCTCCCTTTTGGAGTTTCAGATTGCTGTATTCCTCAAAATAGAATTATAGAAGGAATTTGTAACCAGAGTACCTTCTGTAAAACTGGTCTTGAATTAAAAGGGCACTTTAGATTTATTTTTAAACAATAAATGCTGAAATCCTTGACAGGAAATGGATGGCAGGGATGCAATTATTTCCAGGATGATCAAATTCTTCTTGCCATTGCTAACACTATCAAAAACATTATTTAACATTTATAACTTATAGACTACCAATGACATGTTGATACACAGATGAGTGACCAGAATCATATACATTCTTCAGCCCTATGTTCAAGAAAGATGAATTCAGACTGGAAAAGGTGCAGGGGGAATGGAGGGCCCATCTTATGAGAAGAGGCTAAAAGAGATTGGCTTGGTTAGCCTAGCAAAATGAAAGCTGAGAGGAGATATAATTACTGTGGATAAATATATCAGGGGGTAAACACCAGGGAGCGAGAAGAGCTATTTAAACTAAAGGACAATGTTGGCCCAAGAATGAATGGATATAAACTGGCCATGAATATATTTATGCAGGAAGTTAGAAAAAGGTTTCTAAGCATGAGAGGAGTGAGGTGCCGGAACAGCTTCCCAATAGCAGTAGTGGGGGCAAACAATTTAACCAGTGATAAATCTATGAACAAGCCTATGTGACTGGATCACCTGTTACAGCAGGAGAGTAGACACTGCACATGTCTACACAGCAAAGAAAAACCCGCAGCTGGCCCATGCCAGCTGGCTTGAGCTCCCGGGGCTCAGGCTATGGGGCTGTTTCATTGCTGTGGAGACTTCTGGGCTCGGGCTGCAGCCTGAGCTCTGGGACCCTCCCACCCCGCAGAGCCCAAGCTCCAGCCCGAGCCTGAAAGTCTACACAGCAGTGAAACAGCCCCATAGCCTGAGCCCGGGGAGCATGAGTCAGCTGGCATGAGCTAGTTGTGGGGTTTTCTTTGCTGTGTACACATACCCTCTATGACCCAGGAGGGCTCTTCCAGTTCTGCGTTCCTTTGAAAACAAGGGTCCAGATTTTTTAGGGCAGTGCAGCAGCTTTATGTCACAATAGTGACAGAATAATTGACCTTAGTGACAAAATAACTGGTAAAGGGTGGAACGCTTCAGTTTAAGAGTGATCCTCTCATGGCATAGAGCTAATGTAGGAACACTTACCCCTTTCCCTTACCTTGCTGCTGGTATATCAAGGAAACGGTTATGTGGTGGGAGGAGATGAGAGCCCTGTACCATGTTGATCCTTGGCTTTTGTTCTAGTCCTTGGGACTGTTGCAGCTGGTATAAATTAGAGTGTTGTTCTCACTTGGTTTAAGGGGACTGGCTGTACACAGAGGCAGCATTAGAAATGTGGGAGTACAAATCAGGACTTCAGTCTCGTGCATAGACAGCCCTCACCTGCACCCTTTACTATCCCTATACCTTAGGATCTGGCCTACGTTCCCTGCCCTGATGAATTTATAACAATCTGAAGGGAAAATGTATAAAGGCTGAAAAGGTTTTGATGAAATGAAAGGCAGTGTTTGAAAGGTGAAGTTTAGCATTCATCAAGTGATTCTGCAGCTTGTGTTTGGACTAGTGGAGATTTTACACTGTCTGGTTGGTTGGCACTTCTCTGAGAGGACAACTTGGATTTTTGTGGAGAAGTGTGTTTTAGGCAGCATTGACTTTCATGGGAATTTGCCTGAATAAGGACAAGATAAAAACGGAGTTAGGAACTCAGGATTTGGTCCATTATGGTCAACACTAATACAGTGGATGTATCCAGAGAGAGAGAGAGAGAGAGATCTAAGCAGTGCATTCACATCTAGCAGCAGTACTCTTGACACAACAAAAGAGAAAAGAACAAAAGACAGCCTTGGCATAACTCTCAGCAAAAGGGGGTGGGGGAGGGAACCACCAAAATGAACTAGTTTTTTTAAACACAGTAAGTAGCAGGAAATTCTGGCTAGCATGGATATAAACAAGGAACAGATTTAATAGTACAAAATATTCTAACCATGAAATCCCACTCCAAACTATTCCATGCTTTGCCAGCAATGAAAAATAAGAGAGGATTCGTGTCTGGTTATTGTTATGGGCAAATTTATGATTTTAAAGAGACATTAGTGCAATGGGAACTAACGTCTCCCATAGATTATAAAGATAGTTTGGGTAAAATCTCCAATCTTTCTTTTTTTTAGAAATTGTAGAGGAAAAAATGTAAAATTTGCATTCACTGGAGAGCAGTTCCTGGCAGTTGAATGGGATGGATATGCTTTGGCTGAGCCCTGGGATGTGCTTTGATATATTTATTCTTTTTACAAATGGGTTTTTATTTGCGTTGTGTTTGCCAGTCATGAGTCAGAACACAGTTTAAATGGGTGGAGAGACAGATGATTGACACAACTGAGATTTTTTAAAAAGTCATTGCGTTGACCTTGTGGAGCTTTGCTTTGAATACTAGATTGGAGGAGATAACTAAAAGCCAGGACAAGCTGCATTCAGCTCTTGGCTTAATTTAACATTAAAAGTGTTTGGGTTTCCATAGTTAGAGCCCCCATGTCTTCTGCAAATGCAAAACAACACTAAAATGAAAAAAACCTATTACATGAAAAACTTACCCTGCAGTGGCAGCTCCTGTGCTATCACAGAATTATAGAATATCAGGGTCGGAAGGGACCCCAGGAGGTCATCTAGTCCCACCCCCTGCTCAAAGCAGGACCGATCCCCAATTAAATCATCCCAGCCAGGGCTTTGTCAAGCCTGACCTTAAAAACTTCTAAGGAAGGAGATTCCACCACCTCCCTAGGTAACGCATTCCAGTGTTTCACCACCACCCTCCTAGTGAAAAAGTTTTTCCTAATATCCAACCTAAACCTCCCCCACTGCAACTTGAGACCATTACTCCTTGTCCTGTCCTCTTCTACCACTGAGAATAGTCTAGAACCATCCTCTCTGGAACCACCTCTCAGGTAGTTGAAAGCAGCTATCAAATCCCCCCTCATTCTTCTCTTCTGCACACTAAACAATCCCAGTTCCCTCAGCCTCTCCTCATAAGTCATATGTTCCAGACCCCTAATCATTTTTGTTGCCCTTCGCTGGACTCTTTCCAATTTATCCGCATCCTTCTTGTAGTGTGGGGCCCAAAACTGGACACAGTACTCCAGATGAGGCCTCACAAATGTCGAATAGAGGGGGACGATCACGTCCCTCGATCTGCTCGCTATGCCCCTACTTACACATCCCAAAATGCCATTGGTCTTCTTGGCAACAAGGGCACACTGCTGACTCATATCCAGCTTCTCGTCCACTGTCACCCCTAGGTCCTTTTCCACAGAACTGCTGCCTAGCCATTCGGTCCCTAGTCTGTAGCTGTGCATTGGGTTCTTCCGTCCTAAGTGCAGGACCCTGCACTTATCCTTATTGAACTTCATCACATTTCTTTTGGCCCAATCCTCCAATTTGTCTAGGTCCCTCTGTATCCTATCCCTGCCCTCCAGCGTATCTACCACTCCTCCCAGTTTAGTATCATCCGCAAATTTGCTGAGAGTGCAATCCACACCATCCTCCAGATCATTTATGAAGATATTGAACAAAACCGGCCCCAGGACCGACCCCTGGGGCACTCCACTTGACACCGGCTGACAGCTAGACATGGAGCCATTGATCACTACCCGTTGAGCCCGACAATCTAGCCAACTTTCTACCCACCTTATAGTGCATTCTTCCAGCCCATACTTCTTTAACTTGCTGACAAGAATACTGTGGGAGACCGTGTCAAAAGCTTTGCTAAAGTCAAGAAACAATACATCCACTGCTTTCCCTTCATCCACAGAGCCAGTAATCTCATCATAGAAGGCGATTAGATTAGTCAGGCATGACCTTCCCTTGGTGAATCCATGCTGACTGTTCCTGCGGCCCAGCTCTGGGTATTGCCACCTGGTGCACGGGATCACAGTGCAGATTAGGTTTGCCCTGGCTGCCCCTCCATCCTGTAGGGGAGGGTGTGTCCAGGCCAAATCTGAGGGAGTGAAATTGTGACCTGGCACATGTGGTCAGCCCACCACGCACTGAGTTCTTCTAAGGGTCTCACCAATGGTGTGTGCTGGTTTGCAGATTGCATTGCCATAACATAAGATGCTTCTAAGGCTTTTTGAGACGAGCTAATGTGAGTCTGTCCAGCTGGGCCAGGGGTAGGATGATCAGACATCCCGATATTAGGGGTTTTGTCTTATATACACAACTATACCTCCTCTGCCCCCGACTCTTTCCCCCGAAAAAAAAGTGTCCCAATTTTTCACACTTACTATCTGGTCACCTTAGCCAGTGGCACGTTCCCAAGCTGCAGCATAAACTTACCCAGAAAGGCTCACAGACCTAGCAGTAGCAACATGAGACAGACCCATAGATACAGCTCAGGGGACTTTTAATTGTCACTTAATTAAAAAAAAAACAAAATTACTGATTTTTTTCCCCCAAACACTCATGGCTCCCCAACAGAGCCATGGCTCCCCAACAGAGCCATGGCTCCCCAACAGAGCCATGACGCACAGTTTGGGAATCACTGCACTAGAGTTTCTCTGATCTTCAGAAGAAGAAATGAGCACTGAAAGCTGGATGAGGGAATATGACACTGTTTAGAGAGAATTATATTTTCTTCTTTTGGCATTTTGAGCTGACCACACATATTTAATGAAAATCTCTGCTGCCACTTTAAAAATCATAAAAGCCAAACAATATCAGCTTTCCATCACTGCTAAATTGTTGGATGGGATTTTCAAAAGCACCTAAGAAAGTTAGGTGGCACCCAACTTCTACAGATACTTTGGAAAGTCCCACCCAATATTCTGTACTGAAACCTAACCTACAAATAAAGATTGAATAAATACATGCCGGTAACATACAGGAGACTCTACAGTGCATTGCTTAAGATACAACCGTGGCCTCTACTTGATATTGGGTCAAAAATACATAAAGAAGGTGGTGACTCTTGGGGACGATTGGAAGGAAAGATAGAGAGACTGAAGTGATGATGTTGGGGTGCCAGGAACAAAGGGCAGGAGGCAGAGATCAGTGAATGGGATGGGTTCCTAGTATTAGGGAGAAGGGAAAATGGGTGGGAAGGAGGCAGATATTTGGGAGCTGCATTGGGGGAAAGAATGTAGAGGTTGGGGTTAGGGTGGATACTCCTGGGGTGGAGAAGGAGGCAGAGGTTTGAGGATTAGGGGCTATGATGGGGTGCCTGCCCAACACTGGCCTGTTAGGGGTTAATAGAGCCCTAGAGCAACTGCACAAAAAGCAGCCAATAGGAAAGGAGCTGTGAGGAGCAGCCAAACAGGGCCAGGCAGGCCCATATAAGAAGAGCTGCAGGACAGAGCAAGCTCAGTAGCTGACTGAAGCTTGATGAGGGAAGATCAGGTTCCTGGCCAGGCAGAAGGGAACTAGCGTTCTAGACAGAGCGGCATAGGTGCTGAGTTTCTAATCTGCTGGGGGCTGCTCCTCCCTTGCTCTGCCCAGGCCTTGCACCCTCTCCACCTCTTCCCCCAAGGCCCCACCCCTGCTCCACTCCTGCCCCACCTCTTCCCTGCTCAGTTCCATCCCCTCCCCTGAGCACACGGCTCCTCGGTCCTTCCCCCCTACCCCCCAGTGCCTCCTGATGCTGCGAAACAGCTGATCTGCAGCAGGTGGTAGGCGCTGGGACGGAGGGGCAGGCGCTGACCGGCGGGGCCCACCAGCGGGCAGGAGGTGCTGGGAGAAGGGGAGGTTTTGGTAGGAGGGCTGCCGGTGTGTGCTCAGCATCCACCATTTTTTTTCCCATGGGTGCTCTAGCCCTGGAACACCCACGGTGTCGGCGCTTATGCAGAGCAGTGCTGTTAGCAGTGACCTGGGGATGAGGGTGGAGAGCTAAAGCTGGCTCTTGTTTGACTGCAGAGTTTCGCAGGCTGAGGCCCTGAGGCAAGGGCAAAGAGGGTGCTGCGGCTGCAGGGAAATGGCGCAGGAAAATGAACTGAGGAGTTGGAGGGGACACAGCAAATGGAAGCCATCTACAGGGTCCCTGGGCTGAGACTCAGAGTAGTGGGTGGGCCCAGGTCCCCCCAATTGTTACTGAGGAAATGGCCGGACAATTGACTGCACTTGCCACTGAGGGAAGTGGCTGTACAGCAGACTGCAGTTCCCTCAGAATGGGGGAGAACAGAGCATGACACAGCTGGAGGGCTGTGTCATGAAGAGGATGCTGCGGACCTGGAAGAGTTGTGGGTCCTGGAGCAGAAGTGATGGCAGCAAGACACCACTAGAAGGGGGTGCACCGGCTAGCAGAGCTAATCCCTGGGACAGCCAGCAGAAGGCGCCTCAGCGTGGAGTGAACCCCATCACATGTGATGAAGAATGTGGGCATTCAGTCACTCCTGAGGTGAGGGGACTCAGAGACTGTTTGACAGCCGTCCCGGATACAAGGGGAGTTGGAAAGACTATTTAAAGGACACTTGGGGGTAAAGGGACTATGGAGCTACTGTGAAAGGAGGCCTTTTTAGCGGAAGTGTATCTTGCCTGGTGTACCTTCCAGGCTAGAATTCAGAGCTGCTGCTCTCACTGAAGGAGATTGAAGAGCAATCAAGGGGGATTCAGGCCTTGGTGAGGCAGATCCTGGGGATCCAGCAACAACAGTGGGAGGCACAGAGATACCTGCAGGAATGCCTGAGGCAGTTAGTGGAAAAGCAGCATTATTTGCTCAAGACCTTCCAGGAGGTGATCAGGGGCCAGAGAGCCTGGGGCAAGAAGCCAGGTCTGAGGGCCAGGCCAGTAGCCCGAGCAGGGCAGTGTTACATCTGTGGGCGGAGGGAACACTTCAAGAGAAGCGTAGCCCCAAGGGCTTGCAATACTGTCCTAGAGCACTTGTCTTTTCCCCTCTCACGCTATTTCCCACAGTAAATGCATCTCACAAGGAGTATGGAAATCTGGTCACCTGCTGTCCTTTGTTATTGTCTTACTACATGTACTTCTGACGGTGTTGTGCCTCTTGGGACTTTCATCCTTTCTTGTGAGGCTTCTTTACACTCCCTATGTCTAAGCATCTGTCTAATGTGAGATCGCCAGCCACTCCCACAGCTGGTGTTCTCAATGCCACAGACTATCCTGTCCATAATCTGTCAAGTACCCAAAACTGCAGGTAGCAGCCAGCATGCTTAAGGATGTAACACTGGGAACTGTCCCCTCCTCTTTAGATTGGTTTCTAATGAAAAACCTATATCACTCCACTGTTTCATTCTGGTTTGGGAGGAATAGTTCCCCAGGGCTCCTGGGACTGCTGTGAGGTTTGAGGCAGTGGTGAGCTTGAGTGGTACATCTCTCTCTGCCTTATTTCCCAATAAGGAACAGTATTTCTTTCTTGCTGTTGCATGGCCAGGTCTATATATAGTGCCAACTCCTCCTTCCATTGCATCCATCTCTGACCTAGGTTTGTGTCTGCAAGATCCAGGCCTCTGGGAGAGCTCAGACTAAATTTCAGGGCTCATGCTGCCAGCTGCTGTACTGAATATTACTCACTGCTCCAATGTGCGACCATGTTTCATTCGCAAAGAGTGAAACTGAATGCAGATAAAGTTGAGCAAATGGAGCTTTATTAAACCGTGTGGACTGCTCTGTCCATGTGGCTAAGGTGCTTCCAGACTTAACTCCATCCATTCCCTGCTCCACTGATGTCCTGTCAATAGCAGTCCCTATAGGGAACGTAGGCTTTCTGACTCCAGTTCCACTGATCATTAGATAGTCAGGTTTTTTTGGGTGGGGAAAGGGACAGCTGATACCATATTTATAAGAAGGGAGGGGGAAAGGGGGAGCTAAAGAGCACAACAGCAGCTCCGGGCAACTCCACTCCCTCCTGTAAGCCATAAGATGGCTCCTCCCTGCAACTCCTGGTTTGGTGGCGGACTAATGAAGTACTGGAGCTGTCCCCCTTCATGGCTGGGAGGTGAGATGAATAACCCTCAGAATCTGCCTCCCCAGGCCTGAGAGATGAGTGAAAAACTTCCACAGCTGCAGGAGGAGCAGAGGTGTCCTGTGGGGCAAGATGTGGGGCTGGGGCAAATGTGGAGGGAGCACAAAATGAATTGGTTTGGGGCTCGGTGTGCCCAGTGTTAGTGTGGGCTAGGCACACAAACATAACTGTTGTAAATCTGATAGGACCAGAATTAGTTGATATGGGGCTTAGAGGAGCATAACTAGTTGAAGCTGGGGTGTTAAGCATGCATAATTATTTGATGTGGAACTTGTAGGGCATGGAATTAATTAATTATTTAGGGAGAAACTTTGTAGCACCAAGCAGTACTTTATATGCCAATTTGTGTAATTTTATGCAAACTAAAATCTTCTTTGTCACACAACGTTGGCAGATATTGAAGAGAAATGTGACCTTGGGCTTTCTATCCTCAGTTATTTATTTGTAACCCAGATCACTTAATTGAAATTGTAAAAGAGGATAGAATTTAGCCCATTAATTTTAATCTTTGCAGTTATGTTGAACAATACAGTCACTGAGAATATTTTAAAAATATACTTCGGTTATTAATCCAAAGCTTTTTATAAACTACAGAAACCTTGTGAAAAACCATAGGGCCTTACCATGCTTTCATTTACACCAGCGTAACTTCACTGACTTCAGTAAAAGTAAAATAATATGTGTTTTGTATAACTTTTATACCCGTGTGAGTAAGGGGAACATAAGGTCACTAATTTCCCACAGAGGATTGTGGGTCAGTCTTGTTCAATGGAAATACCAGTTTCAAGCACAATCAGAACTTAGGGTGGGATTCATGAAGGGGCTTATGTGTTGCAACACTGAGCGTCACAGCGCCTAACTTCTAGGAGTCTAGAAAATCACAAGAACAACAGTGTGATCCACAAAGCCAAGTTAGGCACCGGGACGCCCTACACAATGCTTGGAGAGAAATAGGCTCTTTAGAATGGGATCCGCAAAAGCCAGGGGAGTAGATGGGGAGCTGCCTGAGCTAGCCAATGGGAGATGCTGGTGATGGGTATGGCCCACCCCTCTCAGAGATAAAGGCTTACGTCTGGCCTGCAGGGAGGTTCCTATCTGTGCTTCCCACAAATGGGAACCCGACTCCTAGAATCAGGCATCTTAGGTATTTCTTGTGGGAATGAGTTGCACGTCTCCCTCACTCCACACCAAACATTGGAGGAGGAGGAGGTGCAACTCACCTAACTATTTTTAGCCCAGTGGTTAGCACACTCGCCAGGGCTGGGTGAGACCTAAGTTCAATTCGCCCAATTCTGTTATGGTGCTGGGAGAGGCAGAGGGACTGGACCCATGTTCTCACACCTCCCAGCTGGATACCCTAACCACTGGATTACAGTGTGTGTGTGTTTCCTTTCCCAGTGTTTGTTCCATTGTAGATGAATAGAAAAACAGTCATTGGACCAGACAGAGGTAAAAGTAGGACTCTATTCCAGGGGTTAGAGCACTAAAGTGGGAGACCGCGGGTCCAGTCCCCCTGCTCCAGTCACTTTCATTATTTAGCCACAGAGCATCAGCTTCAACAGAAGACAGTGAGGAAGCCCCACATTAAAATATCCATAACTCAGTGGTTACAGCATTCTTCTGACAGATGGGAGGGACCCCCACCCCGTTCAAAGCCTTTCTCCCCCTCTGACAGAGTTAGGGCAAATGAACCTGGGTCTCCCACATCCCAGGCAAGTGCTCTAACCACTGGCTGAAAAGTTATAAGGTGGAGACTTGAATGGGACTCGATCAGGCAGGTGGCCTCTGAGCATACCTACCAGATTTGGCCCCGCTCACAATTTAGGTGGATGAATGCCTATCTTCCCCCCAATCATTAATTGCTCTGGGACTTAGGCATCCAAATACCTAGATGAAGACAGCAGTGTGCATGCCCAGGGGCAGAAACATAGGTGTGTAGAGAACTTTTACCCTGAAAACTTAGGCGTCGAATGAATTTAGGCACCTACTGGGTTGGGCAAAAGTTGTGTGGATCGCAGTGGAGCCAAAACTGGGACTTAAACACCTAAACTTGAGAGTTAGATGCCTAAGTACCTTTGTAGACCTGGGCCTTAGCCCACATTGCTTCCATTGAATTCTTTTAGAATGGCTGAAGAAACGACATATTCACAGCTAAATCTGAACTGAGTGTCAGACCTTTCAAAGCTGTTCTGTGCAGAATCATGTTAGCATCAAAGAATTCTGCAAATGTAGTAAGAGCCTTTTTGATTCAGTTTAGAAATCTGCCCAGCATGACTGGGAAAAGAATGTAATGCTTAAAAGATAAACTAAAATGTAAAGATAAACCATATAAAAATGGGAAGAAAAATGTCCCTATTTTTCTCATGTCAAAACTGGCTCCACTGTCTTGTGCAGCATCTATATCACACTTCGCTGCAAGAAAGAGCACATTCAGTAGCGGAAGGGGAAATGGTAGCAGCAAGTCTAGGTCCCTGTCTCTGTCACAAGTTTGTCAGTGACACCTCTAGGATCTATCTTCTGGGGCAGCATATGGTGTGTAAAGTATTTGGCAACTGAAGGATGACACCACTCCAATTTCTTCCTCGCTTATTGCTGGGATTTTAAAGAATCATTGTCAGTGCTGACACCCCTCAGTTCTGACCCTTTCTAAAAATTACATATTTTTTAAAAAGCACTGACAGCACCAAATTTATCCACTCCTCCAAACTGACAACTGTGACAGTTTAAAATCCCAGATTTTCATCACGCAGGCTCTGAAGAGAGGAAAACTGTTGGCAATCTCATGCCATTGCTAGGTCAGACAAATGGAACCTAATGTGCTCCCACAGGGAGAGTGGATGGAAAGCACAAAGTGTAGGAGCTCACATCATGTGAACATCTGTGCCACATACAATTGTCATGTAAACACCTATGGTCTGAACAAACTGCGCATGCAAACTCTGTTTTTGATGGTAACACTGCACAGGAACTGCAGTTTTAGTGTCACACTAGCTTTCTTTGGAAGGGGCTTGCTAGTTTTCTTTTGTTCTCTTCCCTCTGCCCACTACTAGGAAAATATTGTCAATTTTTTTTTAAAGTGATAGGAAGAGTGATATTTTGAATCTGTCACTTATCCTTCTAGTTTCAGTGGTTTTCAACCTTTTCTCATTTGTGGACCTTTAAAAAATTTCACATGGATGTGCGGACTCCTTTGGAAATTCAACCTGTGGTCTGTGGACCCCTACTATAGAAGCCTTAGATTGAAAAGTGACTGAACAGCATTCAGCTATAAATGATGAACATGCTCGGCACAGCATTTGACACAGGGTGATGTGACACATTTGGTGCTAAACTGTGGGCTTCTATGATAACAACAACTCTTCTGGGTTTTGACCTGTAGATGGGGGTATTCACATACTTTTGATAGATCAGAAAAATGGAATGCCTTCTCTGGGATCTGACACTTTTTATTTTCAGAGTCACTGTTTGCAGACCTCTTAGACTTAGTCTGTGGACCCCAAGGGGTCTGCAGAGCACAGGTTGAAAACCACTGATCTGCTTTAAGGCATTAAAAAGGATATTAGAGGGTGCAATTTAGAGCTGTTTTATCAGTATGCCTCCAGAATCAGAGTCTCAACACAGATAACTAAATATATTGCAGACAAGAGAAGCATGCTGTGTCTGTGTTACATATTGACAAGTAACCCTGTTACAGGACATGTGGAATGGGAAGTGAACTGTCTGTATGGAGAGATCAGCTGCCCTTTCCCCTACCCCGGTAAGCACACCTATATTTGATAAAGATGTGCTCACCGGGGTAGGGGAAAGGGCAGCTTTATTTGATAAAAGCATTTTGGTCTGATTCTTACAGTTGGGTGCGGACCAATAAGAGATGAAAATGAATATCTCATCTCATTACTCTCACCCCAACATTCAAATCATTGGCAAGTACATTTTAGTAGAATACTGCAACACTGGCACATTGAAGGTATTGAGGGAAATAGAGAATGCTGTGTAGAGGAAGCATCGGGTCATGCAGGGTTATAGGAGGAAACCATAGAAGTTGGAATGTTTTGTTGCAGAGTGGACATCTGGCAAATGTTTTCCTACAACTGTTTAACACGGAATGGAAAATATGGGTTGTTACATGAGCAGTCAATAGTTTTGAGACTATTGACTGTTAGCCTAAAAACCAGTCAATAGTCACTCTGTTGCACAATCTACTTTGTCACATGGCCCCACTTAAAACAACTGAATGGCAAGTGTGTGTGTATAAAATGAAGACTCAATGTGGTACTTAAGAAAGGTTAATATAATTTGTTTTGCTTGGTTTGTTGGCCCCTATTTAGAATTTTAACCAAACCCACCCTACTACCCTGTACACTTCCCCGCAACCCCTGGGGGAAAAAAAAATTTTACGTGGTCTTCACAAAAATTCTGTACCTCTGGGGAAAAAACCCCAAATGTTACTAGGTCTGTAAATGAACAGTTAAGGGATCTAGCTACAGTAGTTTATATGTTGTTCAGTAAGGAGCAGCTTCAGCTGCCTTGAGCTCGCAGATGCACTGCACTTTGCAGGACATACCATATTTCAGCTGAATGGTGCTTCCTGTTCTGCTAGGTCATGCTGTGTTTGGAGAGGAGATGGGGAAAGGCTCCCTTCTAAAATGCTCTTTAGCATGGGAGAAAGGACCCTAGGCTCAGAGCCATGAGCCCCTGTGTTGCAGTCTCACAGGTAGATGCAGACTATAAGAGGAGAAAAGAAAATATCTCACCAACACGTGTTCTAATGACAGCTGTTTATATTTTTGTGCTCTTTACAGCCTTTATTATTGAGCAAGGCCTCATATCCCTACCCTAGAAAGCAATCACAGATCATCCTTCCCATTTGACAAATAAGTTAACTGAGGGGTTACACAAAGTCATTCCAGTCAGGGCTGGAAATAGAACCCAGATATCTAATATAGCTGATTCAAGTCTCATCCACGCTGCCTTTTGAAATTAATAATATGCCAACTCTGTGTACTTGGCTATGCTGTTTCTAACTACTACTGTAACCACTCGACCCCATACTTTCCTCCAAAAGCCAGAAATAAAACCTAGAAATCTTGGTTCCAAATTTTCTACTGCTGTCTAGCAAATAGCTGTGTAATCTACTGGCAAAGTGTGTGGACTATCAGGGTGAAGAGGTGACCTACTCTAGTTGGTAGATGTATTTTCGAGGAATCTGAAGGTCCAGGGATCAAACCCTGCTAATAGCAGGGTTTTATCCACATTGAAAACTTTAATCACAGAGTTTTATATCTAGAAAAATTTAGGCATATAAAATTCAACATAGATGAATGACTCTGCCTTTCTTAATTATTAAATGAACTGCTTATAAAACTGTTGAAAAGGCAATTCACCCACAGCATAATGAGAAATCACACCATCTATTATTCTATAGATTCAACTCCTCTTTTGGAACTGTTTAAAATAAATTGGTTTAAATATACTTGTGAGGTCTACTAGTTTAGATTCATGCAATATATCTTTGGAGCTGGGGACACATACTTTCACAATCATTAATAATTCACTTCACTGGCCTTGTACAGACCAGTGGGATTATCTAGATTCTAGAACGCTGGTTTACAGTTGAATATTATCCTGATTTTGGAGACATGAAATAGATAGACTGTAGTAAAGCCTTCAACTTCGAGTTCCTTTGAAGCTACATAAAAATTAGTTTGACCTGAAGTGTGAAATTTGGGTCTGAATCCAGACTACCTGAAAGGTCAGAGTGTTATTAGGAGGTGGACTCATATCTTTCTAAGACGAAATTTGGATCCAGATCCAAACCCAGGCCTAAAGCCACAAGCCACCCTTTCAGACAAAAATACCATTTTGGGATAAGACAAGGAGTTTTGTTAATTTGGATTTGGATCCATCTCTAATAGCTAGCATCAAAAGTAAAAGCAAAATACTAAATGTTCGTAATTGATTTGCACCAAACTGAAAAACAAAACAGAAAAAACCCAGCCTTATCAGACACAATGGAACCTCAGAGTTACGAAAACCAGAGTTACGAACTGACCGGTCAACCACACACCTCATTTGGAACCGGAAGTATGCAGTCAGGCAACAGCAGAGACAAAAAAAAGGGGGTGGGGGGAATAAGCAACACAGTACAGTACTGTGTTGAACTTAAACTACTAAAAAAATAAAGGGAATGTTTAAAAAAAAGATTTGACAAGGTAAGGAAAGTGTTTTGGTGCTTGTTTCATTTATATTAAGATGGTTAAAAGCAGCATTTTTCTTCTGCATAGTAAAGTTTCAAAGCTGTATTTAGTCTATGTTCAGTTGTAAACTTTTGAAAGAACAAGTGTAACCTTTTGTTCAGAGTTATGAACATTTCTCACTGCCTTAACCCTGCACGGATTATGACATAGATTTATGTAAGTGTATGTAGATGTTGCAGGTTTGTATTTTTAATTATTAACTATGTGGAGTAACAAAACTAATGTAGACAGGTTTCAGAGTGGTAGCCATGTTAGTCTGTATCAGCAAAAACAACGAGGAGTCCTTGTGGCATCTTAGAGACTAACAAATTTATTTGGGCATAAGCTTTAGTGGGCTAAAACCCACTTCATCAGGTGCATGGAGTGAAAAATAGAGTAAGCAGTATATATATTACAGCACATGAAAAGATGGGAGTTGCCTTACCAAGTGGTGGGTCAGTGCTAACAAGGCCAATTCAATTAAGGTGGAAGTGGCCTATTCTCAACAGTTGACAAGAAGGGGTGAATAGCAACAGAGGAAAAATTACTTTTGTAGTGCTAACGAGGCCAATGCAATCAAGGTTGACAAGAAGGTGTGAGTATCAGCAGAGGTTTTTCTGTATTCAGCAATATTATAGTATATGTTAGTGTTATAGCGTTCACACTTTTATGGGAGTTGCTCTGAGAGGTTTCACAATCTGTGCGTGTTTGTGAGTGCATGAGAAAGAGAGAGAGAGAGAGAGAACAACATTGTAAAGCCTAGAAAACTTCTTGGGATGTTAGATGTTCATCAGACAGTGTATTCCGGGATATTTTTATTTTCCTTCTTTAAGAAACTGTGCAACATTAAAATTCAATGTCAGTGATTGCTGGATGTGCATGCACAGAGTATCATTCTGTTGCCTGGCAACAAGCGGGAGGGAGGAACCTTTTAGATACAGAGGAAGAAAGAAAGAGAAAGCTGGGCAGCACACACTACTTATGCGGAAATACTGGCAATTTGGCAGGCGTTTCAGGTGGGTTTGAGCTCCCTAAGTACAGAAGTGTTGGCCCAATTTGTTAATTTTTTTTTTGTGGACAGTAAACCAGACTGATTTAGAGAAGTGCTTACATTCTACAATCGAGCTTACTCTATCAAATCATGTTTAAAAACTTGCCTTTTTCAGAAATAGAAAAGTTAATATTTCTTAGTATACATTCTTAAATGTGATGAGGGACTGTGTTCATCTCAGAGTAAGAACAAAGTAGAAATATAGTGATAATCTACAGACAGATCTCCCAGGAAAAGTAAACTTTAGGCTTGGTACTCTTGAAACATAACAGCTCTTCAAGATCAGCAAAGCTCATGTTTTCTTAGGCAAACTGTTAGCTGTTGAGTTGCAGGACTACTTTGCCTTGTGATAAAGAAGTTAAGGAACAAGACATTTGCTGAGTCAAAAAAGCCAAACACTCTTACAAAAGGAAAGAATTATATTATCAGGAATATAGAAACATATAGTACTAGGATTGCAGTATGTGCATAACTTCCCATTTTATGTGCAACAGAACATCAAATTAAAATTAAGTGGAGGGGTGAATTGGTTTATACAAATGTTGAACCAATGTGACCTTTGATCAAACTGAAATGAACTGCTGTTGAGGTTTGAAAAGGTTTGGTTAACTTTTATTCTCTTGCAGCTTTACACTTCCTGATTCTGGCAGAGATCAGAAACAGAAAGTCTTTTTGCATGGACTTTCTGACTCAGACAGAAGCAGGAAGCCTCATACTCTTGCTAGAGAGTCTGTTATTGCAAGACTTACAACACAGTTTTGAGGAATGGTAAGGTTCATATAGTTCAGATGCAATTTGAATCAGTCTCCAAACTTTTATGGGCTTATCTGACTTGAACTGAATTAAATTTAGATTCCACCCCCATCAACTAATTAAAATGATACTGATGCTATATAAACAGTCAGTTTAAGCAATTAACTGTTTTAACTGAGGCTAATCAGTAAGGTATATAGGGGGTAATGCACAGATTTAGATGCTGATCATTTCAGTGATTATTACGTATTGGAAAAATCATTGCTTTGTAACAGTGCTCCCTGGAGTTCAAGTGATGGCAAAGAGTTAATTTACAATATGAAGCTGTGCATGCAGATGATCATTCAGTCAAGCTAATGTAATAGTCCCAGAGAAACTTTACCTTTCATTATGATTGCTAAATTATTCCCACTTCCAAAAATAATTTTGAAATGGCATTACACTTAAAGATGTAAACACACAAACATACAGAAATACCCAGTTAAGAATCTTAATGAATAATATTTTTCATTTACCTATGTAGATAGTTATACAGGATAACTTTTATAAACTACATCTTCAAAATTAAAACTCTAGTCTCACATTAAGCAGGGGAATTTTCAGAGCATGAGAAATTATTTAGAGAAAGTTTGAAGGGTCAAAACTAGCGCTCATAGGGGAATAGGTGTTAATTACCTCTGGAGTCATTGTTATGACTCCAAAATCATGTTACTTGTTGAAGTCTCTTGAAGGCCCCCAGTGAACTCCTAGAGACAATTCCTGGACCCAATGCAGCCAGAAAACACAGGCTGTGGAGGAGTGGGACACAGGAGCCAGAGTTGATTGAACCTTCTTGTCAGGCCTCAAGGCTGCTGTCCAATGGCTAGAAGTTGAAGCTAGACAAAATTTAGACTAAAAATAAGGCATACACCTTTAAAGTGAGAGTAACTAACCATTGGAACTATTTACCAAATGTGGTGATGGATTTTCAATCATCAACAATTTTTAAATCAAGACTGGATGTTTTATAAACGATCTCCCCAAGGAATTATTTTGGGGAAGTTCTGTGGCCTGTGTTATACAGGAGATCAGACTAGATGACCACAATGGTCCCTTCTCGCCTTGGATCTATGAATCTATAACCCTAAGTACCTTCTGTGCTACATGTGGGAAGGAGGGACCCAAAAAACTTTCTCTCTGCTGGGATGGAAAGCACTCTATAGCGTGCAGAGTTATGGGCCTCTGCATATGATCCTTACACAACAGAAATGTACCAGTAATGCTGGCAGATAGCCATCCCACGCATATATGTGGAGTAAGGTAGGGATTTTCTCTTAAAACGTAACTGCAAAACGTAAGAGCTAAGTCCTATACTTCACATGTGGTCATGAAGGGGAGAGGGTAGGCCTTTGTCAGCCATTCATCCAGCACTAGACGCATCCCGCCATCATAGTGTAAGATGACTCATGGCAGGCTAGCTATAATGTGTTGCCAGGTGTACCTTGATGCTCCCTTACTAACCCATGTTTCTAGTTTGTTAGAGGTCTGGCCACATGCAATAGGGTAGGAGTATGCTTCCCTGAGGCTGTGGTGTGCTGGGCAGCACAGAAACCGGCCCTGGTCTGGAGGCACAGATTTAACCCTTTTGTGTGGGATGGGGGTTACAAAGGCTCCCTATGTTCTCTTCTCAGGTTATCACACACGTGTACCATAGAGCAGGCTTTGAGACACAAGAAAGAGCCCTTCAGAACTTTTTAGGTTTTGAACAACCCAGGGCACTTTAGTGATAGAGAACAAAGAATTAAAAATATCTGATGTTGATTGGAGGTAATCCTAGGCCTCCATTCAAACAGATGGACTATTATTTGGACAATCATTAGTTATCAAGTCTAGACTTGCATATTTAAAATAATTTGACAGCGATGGTGACTGTGAAATTCCCAGGGAGGGAGAGGCTACAAAAACAGAAAACCCAATAATAATGGAGGATTTCAGCTATCCCATATCGACTTTGTACATATCATCTTAGTATGGGATGGAAAAATAAAATTTCTAGACACCATCAATGACTGCTTCTTGGAGCAGCTAGTTCTGGAACCTATAAGGGGAAAGACAAGTTGTGATTTAATTCTAAGTGGAGCACAGAATCTGGTATAAGAGGTGATTATAGCTGAACAGCTCAATAATAGCAACAATAGCGTAATTAAATTTAATATCTTTCGGTGGGGGGGGGGAGGAATATCAAAGAAGCCCACCACAGTAGTATTTAACTTGAAAAAGAGGAACTACACAAAAATGAGGAAGTTAGTTACACAAAAATTAAAAGGAACAAGACTGAAATGCTTGCAAGCTGCATGGAAACTTTTAAAAACACCATAATAGAGGCTCAAACTATAGGTATACTGCAAAATGAAAAAAAAAACAAAACAGCAAAAGGACCAAAAAACTGCCACCAAGGTTAAACAACAGAGTAAAAGAGACAGTTAGAGACAAAAAGACATCTTTTAAAAACTGGAAGTAAAATCCTACTGAGAAAATAGAAAGGAGCATAAATTCTGACAAATTAAATGTAAAAATGAAATCAAGCTGGCCAAAAAAGAATTTGAAGAGCAACTAGCAAAAGGCACAAAAACGAACAGCATTTTTTAAAGTACACCACAAGCAGAAAGCCTGCCAAACAATCAGTGGTGCACTGGACAATCGAGGTGCTAAAGTAGCACTCAGGGAAGACAAGACCATGGCAGAAAAGCTAAATCAATTCTTGCATTGTTTTCGCTGCAGAGGATGTGAAAGAGATTCCCACATCTGAGCCATTTGTTTTGGGTGACAAATCTGAAGAACTGTCCCAGATTGCGGTGTCAAGAGAGGAGGTTTTGGAACAAATTGGTAAATTAAACAGTAATAAGAAACCAGGACCGCATGGTATTCACCCAAGAATTCTGAAGGAACTCAAATATAAAATTGCAGAACTACTAACTGTGATATGTAACCTGTTGTTTAAATCAGCCTCTGTACCAGCTGACTGGCAAATCACGAATGTAATGCCAATTTTTAAAAAAAAGGTTCTAGAGGTAATCCTGGAAATTACAGGCCAGTACACGTAACGTCAATACCAGGCAAATTGGTTGAAACTGTAGTAAAGAACAGAATTATCAGACACATAGATGAATGTGATATGTAGGGGAAAAGTCAACACAGCTTTTGTAAAGGAAAATTATGTCTCACCAATCTGTTAGTTAAAATCTCTTCTTTGGGAGAGGGTGTCAACAAACGTGTGGACAAGGATGAGCCAGTCAATACAGTGTACTTGGACTTTCAGAAATGTGACAAGGTTCAAAGTGGCAGTCAGGAATAAGGGGGAAGATCCTCTCATGGATCAGTAACTGGTTAAAAGATAGGAAACAAAGCATAGGAATAAATGGTCCATTTTCACAGTAGAGAGAGGTAACTAGCAGAGCGCTCTAAGGATCTGTACTGGGACCAGTGCTGTTCAACATATTCATAAATAAGCTGGAAAAAGGGGTAAACAGTGAAGTGGCAAAGTTTTCAGACAATACAAAATTCTCAAGACAGTTAAGTACAAAGCTGACTGGGAAGAGTTATACAGGAATCTCACAAAACTGGATGACTGGGCAACAAAATGGCGGGTGAAATTCAATGTTGATAGGTGCAAAGTAATGCACACTGGAAAATATAATCCCAATTATACACACAAAATGATGGCGTCTAAATTAGCTGTTACCACTCAAGAAAGAGATCTTGGAGTCATCGTGGATAGTTCTCTGAAAACATCTGCTCAATGTGAAGTGGCAGTCAAAAAAGCTAACAGAATGTTAGGAACCATTAGGAAAGGGATAGATAATAAGACAGAAAATATCATAATGCCACTATAAATCCATGGGTTATCCACACCTTAAAGACTGCATGCAGTTCTAGTTGCCCCATCTCGAAAAAGATATATTAGAATTGGAAGAAGTACAGAGAAGGGCAACAAAAATGCTTAGGAGTATGGAACAGCTTCCCTATGAGAAGAGATTGACTTTTCAGTATAGAAAAGAGATGACTAAGGGGGGCTATGACAGAGGTCTATAAAATCATGAATGGGGTGGAGAAAGTGAATAGGGAAATGTTATTTACCCCTTCACATAACAGATGAACCAGGGGTCACCCAATGAAATTAATAGGCAACAGCAGGTTTAAAACAAACAAAAGGAAGTACTTCTTCACACAATGCACAGTCAACCTGTAGAACTCATTGCCAGGGGATGTTGTGAAGGCCAAAAGTATAAGTGGGTTCAAAAAATAATTAGATAAGTTCATGGGGGATAGGTCCATCAATGACTATTAGCCAAGATGGTCAGGGATGCAACCCCATTCTGTGGGTGTCCCTAAACCTCTGACAGCCAAAAGCTGGTACTGGATGACAGGGGATGGATCACTCAATAAATTGCCCTGTTCTGTTTATTCCCTATGAAGCATCTGGCTCTGGCCACTGTTTGAAGGCAGGGTAGTGGGCTAGATGGACCATTGGTCTGACCCAATATGGCCATTCTTACGGTTTTATGAAAATTCTGCCTTCTGCTGCTCCAGGCACCACTTTCAAAGTATGAGGGAGTGGGATTATGCAAAAGCTAATGTAGCTTCAGTAAGAGTTTGATTGTAGGATGGAGGACATTCCTTCCCTAACTCTGTCCTCTCCTCTCCCCATGGAGGCTATCTTCTGCAAGGTTGAAGAGGAGAGATGTGCAGTGGAACTATCCAACTTCTCATTACTGCATAGAAAAGAGAAAGATTTGGATGTGTTTGATCCCTTCTATACACAGGCTGAAGTGAATGTGATGTTGTGAGCCCAAGTGTGGTACTAACAACTAAGTGGACCAGAGTAGTCTCAATATATTGTGTGCACTAGGGTTCAGATCCAAAGCTGGTGAAAATCAGCATAGCTTCCAGCTGAGGATCTATCCCTTTTCTTTTGAGGTGCTAAATTGCTACTTTTTTATGGGGTTGGTGGGGCGGGGGGAGAACAACATTTGAGCCTTGTTACAGTGGACAAAATGACAAAATGTACCAAAGATGATGACACAACATATGGAGAGCACAATTCCTGCGCAGTAAAGCAACTTCTTTAACTACAGTCATAGCTCACAGGGTGTACAGTATTTAATGTCTAGCTGTTACCCAGCACTTTTTGCTCCCAAAGGGAATAGCTGTCCTCCTTCTTGTATTATATGGAGTTTCTGCCAGCCTGATGACTAAGGAGCACGCACATCACCTTGAAATGCAGCACTGTGTCTTGAGTAAGATAAGGCATAAGTGTAAGCAGTGTCAGGATGAGCTCCACCCTGACATCCGGGGGTGAGGTGTGGCAAGTTGTGGAAAAGAACGTCAGGGACCGATCTCATTTGCATAGGCACACCCACCCCACCTAGAATGAGGCCATAGCTGCCCCAATGTACACTTTGGCTGCTGTGGGATCCCCAGTGTCTCTGTTATTGGGGCAGGAAGAATAAATTATTACCCTGATTATGGGAACTGTGCTTGGAATTGTACTTGGCCTTTTGTTATGATGGAGGTACTCACCATCAACTAAGTAGCACTCGCTAGGCAAGGCTCATGGGTTCCAAAACTCTGTGAATTGAGAGAGGCTGGGGACAAGTATTAATACTTGGTGGCATGGGCCCCTTGGTGAGGGCCTTACATGCTAATTGCACTTCCTCCTCTCTCCACTGTGGAATATCAGAGCTAATTTTGATTTCATTAGAAGTCTAGTTACAGGCTGCTGAGCTCACTTTGGGCTAATAGTGCACCAGCACTGAGGCTCCCCTACTACAAGCTGAATTCACCAAAGAGCTGAACTGACTAAGAGCTGAAATCGCTGAGCGTGTGTTAAGTAGTGGGGGAGCCTGAAGATATATTGTGGAGCAGTTTGGGGGACGGCTGGAGTGCCTTGTGGACAGGCTGGTGGAGCAGTTCGTAGGATGGTGGGAGCTGCTGGTGGGCTGCGGAGTGGTTCGTGGGGCGGCTGGCGGAGCGGAGCGAAGGCCTATGGAGCTGTGGGGCAGTCAGCTTCAGATCATGTAAAGTGCCTCTTACCTCCGTCCCATCTCCACCCAGGTTGGGAGGTAAAGCTCCGCAGATAAACTTTCGAACTCTGGGGCTGCCCTGACTAGGGACAGAGACTTTTGGGTCATTGGACTTTTGGGACTTTGGGTGATTTGGGGTTGCTGGACTCAAGAACCAAAGGGAAAGGGGCATGCTCCAATTTGCTTGGGGAGGGTTTTTTTGCTCATGGGTTGTGTTATGAATCCTGTTGGTGGTGTTTCCCCAACATAATGCCACATTATTTCTCTCTGTTATTAAAAGGCTTTTTGCTATAGTCAGACTATGTGCTTGCGAGAGGGGAAGTATTGCCTCTTGGAGGCACCCAGCGGAGGTGGTATATATTTGTCCCAGGTCACTGGGTGGGGGCTTGAGCCGGTTTGCATTGTGTTATTGGAATGGATCCCCTAGATATTGAACCCGGCCCTTGTTGCTGCCAACTCTGATGGGCAGAAGGGTTACATAAGGAAGGGTACATCTGAATCTGAGCTACTAGTAAAAAAAAAAAACCAAACACATTTATATGTGCAGAATGGTATTTTTAATATGTTTTAAAAATATTCTAAAAATATTCAAAGCATTAGATTAAAGGGTAAATCCAAGCAGGAAGGCTTGCTTCCCTGACAGATGCTATATTTAAGAGACTCTGTTGTCAGTGAGCTAGAAGGTCAACCCTTCACATACAACAAGAAGAGAGAACTACTGTGTATTGTATGTGTGTCATACGTTGATCCTATTAGAGTTGGAAAACATACTAGAAAATTGAAGACATATTTCAGAAAGAGATCTGTGAGACAAAACAACCCCAATTTCTTAGAACTGCTTAAGGAATCTGTGCTTTCATTAGCAATTCATTTTGAGCTCCCAGTGGATTAACAAAGCTTTTATTTTTCAAATTCTTAAATATGTTCCAAACCATAAAAGGAACTAAAGTAGATAGCTCTGCAACTTACTGCTTTTCAGGCTCTTGGGCAATAAAATCTCTCTTTTTGAGGGGAGGGGATTCTTGTTTCCATTTGCAAATAGTGTAATATATATTGCGCAAGGCATTCCCCATAATTGCTACCAGGACACTACTCTTTGTAGAGTTCTTATACTTCTCTCATTTCTATATCTTAGCTAGAACCATCTTTTACATCTACTTTCTGTAGCTTTATTTATTTTCTTGAGAGAACTGATGTGTATTTTATTGAAAATTTTTAAAATATAGTATGAAACTCAACAAGGAGTTTGTAAATGAAGGAAGCAATCAGGGTAGTGCTACAAAGTGTGTGTGTGTATGTGTGTGCATGCATAATCACCATCCAGAAACTAAAGAGGTCTAAAATGTGAAACAAAGTATTATTCATAACTCAGCAAACAAGACACTAAAGGAACCAGCCAAGGAAAGCTGTTTTCTCAGTTGAAGCAGAATTTTTTTTTTGGTACCAAAGTCAGAGCTAGCAAAAAATGTTACCAGTGCTTAAACCTTTGAGATAGTCTGTGCAAAAAGGAGCATAAATTTTCCAAACAGACAGGCATAAACACACCAATATTTCCAGATCATTAGTGAGCCTCCTTGAGACTTTGAAGGTTAAAGCCTGCATAGATTGGTCTCTGTCCTTCATTGTCTACACTGCATCACATTAAACAGTGGTATCTAGTGAAGTTAAAATCAAATTAATTCCATTTTCATACACATTACAACCTATTGCACATATGCAGGATCACTTCTGTACAATTATTGGTGCTATTGCTACTCCTGCTACATGCAGAAGCTTTGAATCAGCTCAGAGTATATTAGCTTACCTGATTTACATTGGTTAAAGTAGATGAAAATTGAAGAGGGAGCTTGCCAAGTTTAGTGGGTGTTCTCACAGGTCTTGATGTTAATTGGAGGTATTGTGTTGCATCACCTTGTGAAGATGAGACACAGAAAGAGGAAGAGAATGGGGACCAGAAAAGAAATATATCTGAAAGGAATCCAGACCAGTGATCAGCAAAGCAAAATAGTGTGTATATGTGCAATGGTGCAGTGTATGAAACTGTACAAGGGGACATCTGAAGCGCCCCTGCCGTTTTCCTATAAAAGCCATCATTTAGACTTCTCCAAGATGAAGGCTTGGTCTACCTACTGACATAAAGGCTAGGAGTCCCAGAAGCTCCTCAGGCAGGCACCAGTTCCTGTGGCTTCTCCTACTTCAGATTCCCCTTCCTAGTGAATCTTCCCCATGCCAGCCAGAGCAGAGGCGGTGATCTGGAGGAGCAAACTCCCTCATGCTAGAAAGATGGAGCTAGAGAACTCTCTATCTGCTTTTTGGTAAAGAAAGAGGAGCTGAGCTCTACTTTATCTCCTGTCACAGTAT
This sequence comes from Eretmochelys imbricata, assembly GCF_965152235.1. Classification (NCBI taxonomy): domain Eukaryota; kingdom Metazoa; phylum Chordata; order Testudines; family Cheloniidae; genus Eretmochelys; species Eretmochelys imbricata. Next base: position 203,838,177 of record NC_135573.1, on the reverse strand, counting down.
ATTGACTTCAGTCTATTTTGTTGTAAAATAGTATTCCTTTTAGTATTGGCACCTCTCTGATGCACTAAGATTTTGTAATGAATGTCTATATGATAGAAAAAGAGAGACAAATACAATAAAAAGATATACTACCTAAGCACAGTCAGGACTCTTACTCTAACATTGTTCATCTGCAATACAAATATTTGCAGTGAAAGTAAATAGCTGTGCTATTAGTTTGTTGTAATAGCAACATAAGTGTTCAAAATAATCCTATTTTTCTTTCTTGATGTTTCAACCATAAAGCCTACATGTGTGTTGTAGTCAAGAAGTTTTGAATATCTATCCTAAGCGATAAATACTGTAACATTTTATCACATTTTATTTCCAAAAAGCGCCTTATTTAAAAGAAACAATCATTTAAACTATCAATTTGTTTTCAAAGAGGCGAAAGACAAATTACTAACAGACTAAAAAGTAAGGTTGACTTCACTTGAGACTGTAGAACACCGTAACGTGCTCAATCTTGCCTGCCCTCATAAGGAAGAGATAATGCTCACTTTAAACTTGTGAGCCATCCCACTGAAATTAGTGAGACTACTCACATGTTTGAAGAACAGCAGTGTATATTTGTATATGTAAAAGACACAATATCCACTGCTTGCTGAGCTGACATCAGTCTCCATGCCAAATAGCCCAAGTGGGCTGTATTCTACCATGTTTCAGTGCTGTTTTCCTTTTCAAATTATTTGTACTGTGTGATTGCCTCAAAGGGACATAGCTTAGAGGAGAATGGGGCATTTTACGTCAGTGCATAAGTCCATCAAATATTTCACCCTGAAAATGCATATCTGTACCAGATTTTGGCAACACAAGTTACAACTTTCCTTTGCAAGGAATATGGTTGCCTACAGACTCCTTCCATCCGTGTACTCAGTGAGGAGCTACATTGGCTGTTTGTAAAATAAAATCACTTTTACCTCATCCAAGTAGTAAGCAGATAGCTGTTTACTCATTTGGTTTTTGGAACATCAAAGAAAATAGTTAGTTACATTAGTATAAAATGGAATGCTTTTAAAATACATTCTTCTAGGGAAAGCACTCAGTCATTTTTCCCCGAGATGTTAGCTTGGTCCATAGAAAGAGACTGTACTTGACCTTAATTTGTAACAGAATATTGATCATGCTGCAAGAGCCTCACTTCATTGCAGTAGCTCTTATTACAACAGATCATATTTGTTATGGTTTGTAATGACTGGGTAAAGATGAGATTGTGCTTTCATGGACTCTTTTCCAAACTCTTTGTTAGTCATGGCTTAATCAATTCCTGTTTGGCTTCCACCTTTGGCTGCAGACTTTTACTAGAGTCCTGTGATACTCACAGCATTACTGAAAGGTTATTAGGCCAAAGTAGAAAATGTTGAATTTTGTTTGCCATTCACTTTGGGAGTCTAATTCCCCTTTTATTCATATCACTAACTTCTTTTGTAGTATCATCAGCTTTCTGGCTAGCAGAGTAAATTGGAAGAAATACAAACCGAGCTTTTGACCTGCAGAAAGTTATGTATTGTAACTTTCAAAAAACAGGCACAAAACCACCGCTATGCTTGTTAAGCATCTACAAACCCATTGGTTGCCACCACAGAGATGACAAAATGAAGGATATATTAAATGAGATTCAGATGACAGAAATGAGACACTTTAATTTAGCCTAATCTCCCATAATGTGAGAGACTGGGGCCCTTTCTTGAACTAGTGAAATGTATAATACTATTAAGAGAATTGGCAAGGTAATATCAGCTCAGAGTTGCCAACTAAAGCCTACACATTTTCATTTCAACATAAGAATCTAATGAATGATATAGATAAGGAAACATTTCACTCAGTTTGCAGGAACAAAGTCTAGGTTGTATGAAGTCATAAAATATTATTGCAGGTACTTAGTTATTTGATTTGCAGGCTCTTGTAGTAGAAAAGTCGGATTCCTGTACTTACAGAGTACATGACCCTTGAGATGCATTCACGTTCAATGAGTTAAGTACTACTAAACATCTCCAATAGTTACTAACAAATATAACAAGAACAAAATGAAATCCATTCTTCTGCAGAATTCTGGCTCTCTGCCCTTTTATATAACTCTGCCATTTCCCTGCTTTCCTTAGAGGTCAGAGTTCAGTATGTTAACAAGGAGGCTGCAAACAGTATTTGTGTGCTCCTTTAAAGATGTATCAGAAATACTTCAAGAACAGATTTGTTATTCCAGTTGCTCTGGTAAAACACATGTGCTACAATTTAAAGGCTCATGACTCAAATCTTATCAACTGTATCTGCCTTTCATGTGGGATGGAAATAGACATTTTGCCCTATAAATGATTGAGATATGTGAGAGCATTTAAGATTTCTGGAATTTTTACCCAAAATAATCTCAAATACTAGTAGCCTGAGATTTTAAAGCTTTTCTGAAATTAATGACATTAAAGTAAATCAAGAAAAGTTCAGGTTTCAGAGTAACAGCCGTGTTAGTCTGTATTCACAAAAAGAAAAGGAGTACTTGTGGCACCTTAGCGACTAACCGATTTATTTGAGCATGAGCTTTCGTGAGCTACAGCTCACTTCATCGGATGCATACTGTGGAAACTGCAGAAGACAGTATATACGCAGAGATCATGAAACAATACCTCCTCCCACCCCACTCTCCTGCTAGTAATAGCTTATCTAAAGTGATCACTCTCCTTACAATGTGTATGATAATCAAGTTGGGCCATTTCCAGCACAAATCCAGGTTTTCTCACCCTCCGCCCCCCCACACACAAACTCACTCTCCTGCTGGTAACAGCCCATCCAAAGTGACCACTCTCTTTACAATGTGTATGATAATCAAGGTGGGCCATTTCCAGCACAAATCCAGGTTTTCTCATACACACACCCCCCTTTTCCAAAAACCACACACACAAACTCACTCTCCTGCTGGTAATAGCTTATCCAAAGTGACCACTCTCCTTACAATGTGTATGAAAATCAAGGTGGGCCATTTCCAGCACAAATCCAGGTTTTCTCACACCCCCCACCGCCCAAAACACACACACACAAACTCACTCTCCTGCTGGTAATAGTTCAGATCTTCAGCATTTTTAGGAATGCAAATAAATAACTGGCTACAATATTATATAATCCTATTTCTATTTCAGATAACCCAAGATTTCAGAACGTGGCTGCCTAAAACTGGTACCAAGGCCAAGATGTTCAAAAGTGACTAGCAATTTGGGAACCATTTTTACATGCCCAATTTGAGATTTTAAGGGGGGCCTGATTATCAGAAAGTGATGCACACACATCCTCTGAAAATCCCTTTATGATATGTCAAGTTGGGCACCCAAAAAGTGAAGCATCCAAAATCACTAGTCACTTTTGAAAATCTTGGTCCTAGATCTTTTGTTAGAAACCTAAAGGAATGGCCTGTTTTTCAGAAATGCTGAGAAATAATGTGACGTAGAATATGAAGATGCTGCATCAGTTGCAACCAACTGACAAAAAACTGTGGTAGGTGAGTAACAGTCAGTCCAATGAAGAACCTCTGAGTGATGCTGGATTGGACAATAATCCCTCGCAGATTCAAATACTGAGGGTGGTGGGAGACAGACCAAGAGAGAGACTGAGGGTCAAGCTGTTGTTAATCTTCATTTGCAAAGCTCAGTGGATTTCTATTCAAACTGTTTGGCATAATGGGTGGGAAAGATGCTAAAGAGTCCTTCACCCTGCCATCAGTGGGCTAAGAGTATTTGGTGTGGATGAATGAATATAGAAAAGAAGCAATTATCTTGCAACGGCTGGTCCAATGAACTTTCCAAAAATATAAACATAATGAATTGCAAGTGCAAAAAAATAACAAATATTTTCCAAGAAACAAATCTGTTAATTTGGCTGTGTTCACCCACCAACACACTCTCTCTCTCTTAGACACAGTCACATTCTCACACTCACAAACATATGCTCTCTCTCGCACATATATAGACACTCACAATCTACAAATGTGTAATTATACATTATTGATAACTAAACTCTCCTTTAGATCAATTACTGACTGCTCATATGTATAGCTTTATTCACGTGCATAAACATTTATAAGATCAGGACCTTAGTTATTGAATCAAATCAGATACAAGATAATTACTGGAGTTGTAAAGAATCTTATAATGGAGAAAAAAAAATTCTAAGCAGAGATTACAGAAAAGCCTCATCTGCACAAAATAATAGCTAATAACATTTTTTTAAATGTTAATGAATAAAAGTGGTTAGGATATTAATGATCTGGCCTTTCATTTCACAGGTCATTTAATTATGGGTCAGGGGGGTAATTGCCCCATTTTTTGTAGGCCTTTAATGCTTGCAAGTTAATACTTGACTTGGAATAGTCCAACAGGTGCTTTTTGCTTAGCTATGGAACTTTGATATTTAGTAGGATTTTATGAAAATTGCTGTGCATGCATAACAGCTGTTTTTCAGTTAAATATCCTCATAGAAGTTTCTCTGGCTCCCGTTATAATAATCCTCATTTCATTATAACAATTAAAACGGTTGGCTGCTAAGAATATCTTATAAAATAATAATAATGCAAAAGTCTTTTCAGCCATAGATGTCAAAGCACTTTACAAAGAACATAAATATGATCCTCATTTTACCAATCGGAAAACTGAGGAACAGAGAAGTAAAATGACAGGCTGGTGACAGAGCTGGGAACATTACTCAGGTCTCCTGAGTCATAGGGCAGTGCCTTATCCACTGGACCACACTTTTTCCGAAAATAGAGAGAAATCAGTGTAATTTAGCTGTTTTTCATGCAGTGTCAGTTATCTACCTGCACTAAGGACTAAGGCCAGACCTTAGGCCAGACAAAGGTACTTGGATGCCTGAAGATGCATTTAGTCACCTAATAGGAGTTTTAAAAATGCCTATGTGCCTAACTCCCACAGTTTGGCATGTAGGTGCTTTTAGCACTTTTTCAAGCACTAAATACCTTTGAAAACCTGGTCCTAAGGCTCTCATCCTAGTCTCATTGAAATCAAAGGCAAAACTATCATTGACTTCAGTAGGAGCAAATGAGGCTCTGAGGTTCTATATGTACAATGTGCTGAGTACCCTCAAGCTCTGTTGACTTCTATGGCACTTGGTATTTCACAAGATTGAACCCCAAGGTCACCATTTCCAGAAGTGACCGCTGACTTTGAGTGTTGTGCTTTGGACACATTGGAGTTGATTTTCAGTACTGAAATTTTTGGGAGTGCAGGAACTCAGCTCTGTAAATCAAGGCTAAAATGTCCCCAGTTATGGATCCATTACATGCTTCTGCGCACTTAAACCACTAGTCTCATTGACTTCAATAGGATGAGTAAATAAGTGTTCACTAGGGTGAGTAAGGACTCCTCACTTGGTCCAGTTTTACTGGGTACTTCTGAACATTTGGCTCGTAAGTATCAGCAATTTTTCATTTTGCATGGGGAAGTAGAGTTTAAGGTTATGTACTAAAGTATATATCTGAATAAAATGGTTGAGGTATAATTCTCTAAAAAATTAGGTTTGTAACAAAACTGTAATTGTTCCTTTACTAAAATAGCTAGAACAAGGAAATAATGAACACCAGGGAATAAGGAGTTACAGAAGAAATCTCAAAAACAGAACAATTTGTTTTTCTTTACTACATTAATCTGTTTGGAGATATGTATCTGTAGTGCTCACATGAAAAAGTCTGGCTGGGGCTGCTTGCTGCTCCTGGCATCATTAGTTACAGGTCTGCCAAGGTTTTACTTAAGGGCTAAATGTTTTTCAATAGAGTTATCCTCTCTCCATATAGAGTGGACAAATAGGGTGAGGTGGGAAGGGGAGGCTTTATTTTTTTCTGTGGATGGACCATTCAAATCTTGTTACAAGCCTGAAAATCAGTGGTTGGATTCTCTAATGTGCAGCCTAAGCAGCAAAATGGCTGAAAACATTAATCTTCCTTTTCACTGGCTTACTGGCAAGGCTGTGTAACAAATGATTCTAATAACATTTTGTACCTGTGGCTTGTAACTCCTATCCTCTGGAAGAAATGGTTACGATGCTAATCTGGGAGAGGAAACTCAGGTAGGAGTGGTTTGCATACCTGAAGATATATTACTCAAAGTTCATTTTGAATTTTTAATGATTGTGGGTTTTTTACGTAATTGGTCAGGCAGTACCAAATGCCAAGCTGAGGAAGAATATTAAAGATGACCGTATGCCTGTACCATCAAGACTCAATTTGGTTGTTTCAAGTCCAGAATTTAGGTTTAATATATTTACCCTCACAGTGTAAGGTCCGAGTCCTGAAAACACTTATGCTTTTGTTTAACTTTAAGCAAGCAACTAATCTCTCTGACTCTAGCCTGGACTACTCACTTGTTTAAAGTTAGGAAGCAACTAACTTTGCTTCCTAACTTTGAGTGTTTGCAGGATCAGGGACTAAAAGACTAAATAACCTGTTGCAAAAATACATTGTGGTCAGAAGATGGGAGAAATTAATAATGTATTACAATAATTGCCTTTGTGCATTAACTTGCTTTTGTGTTGTATACACATTTTGGATATAGACAAATATGTGTCACATTTGTCATGGTGTACAACATGGTATAATTTTGTGTTGACAATATTTCTCAGGGTGACTGGCAAATTATGTTGTTCATTAAACTATGATTAACCCACTGCTTGATCACTCTATCTACTTTTTGTTTATTAGTACACTGTTCTAACTGTACTGGTCAGATTCTGAAACACTCATTCGTGTTGAGTAAGACCTTGCTCTGCAAGTAGCCCAAAAGCAACAAACAGGGCAACATGTGATGTAAGGTGCTATTCAGACTCCTGTGTTAGTGATGATCACAGTGTGTGTTTAATGGCCTGCTTTCTTTGGGGGAAGGTGGAAATACTGTAGAAGGGGAGGTGTCTAAGTGAGTCACTGCATCAGACAGGGTCAGATGGCTACCTGTACCATAATGTGCCATTCTTTTCTCTTGCCACCCTCCCTTTCTTTTTGGAAATAGCCCTTAATCATACATGTACAGCATGTACCAGTATTATCCACTTTGATTTACACTTTGGATGCAGTTAATGGACAGGATTGATTGTCCATGAATGAACTGGTTTCCTGGCTCTAATCTAATATAGACATCCTTATAGATTAATTGGGGAGAGTCCTGAGGGACTAGGGTGGGAAGGGACATACATTGTGTCAAAGCTGCGGTTCAAGGTGAACAGTGCTGCACTGTAATGTACTTAGCAAGTGATAATGGAAACCACAGGAAACCATAAGAGAGCAGATGGGGACAGACATATGCCTGGGGAATTGTTGGGAGGGTTGGAGCAGGGAGGCTGAACATTTTGAATTTGGAGAGTGTGGGTGGCCGGAGGGTGTGCCGGCGGAGGAGGGGTGGGGGTATTTCTTGATCTCAAACATCTTCTTTCCCTCCCCCCAGATCATGTTGCTACAGCTCGGGAGGGTCCCGCGGAGCAGCAGGGGGAGGGCGCCAGTCGCAGGCAGGGAGGGTAACATTTGACTGACGGACGTAATCCTCCCCCGCAGCGGAGAGCTTTTGATCCGCCGGATGGGGGCGCTGGCGGCGGGGTTCCCGAGCCGAGCGTTGCTTGGCCGTGCGAGCGGCCGTCCCCCCCCCCCCCCGCCCCAGGAGATTTTCCCCGGGTGAGGGCGCTCGGGGTTACCGGCTCGTCACCGGCTCCCGGGGCCGGCGCGGCACGCTGAGCTGGGGAGGCAGCGGGCGAGGGAAGCAGCCACGCGAATCTCTCTGTATCCGGCTTCGGGCAGAGGCGGCGACCATAGCGCGGAGGGAGCGGGAAGGGAGGGGAAGCGGCGGGAGGTGCCGCCTGCGCCCGGGCTGTGGAGGTGTGTGTGTCTGCTGGGGACAGGGGTGGGGGGCTGCAGGGGGTGGGGGGCTGCTTGGGGCCGGGCACACGAGCGGGGTGCGTGGCTGGGATCAGCAGGGGGCGAAGAGGGGAGGCAGTTGGCGGCCCCGCCTCTGGTGCCCTCCCCCGGGGAGGTGGGCAGGGTAACGGTTCCAGGGTGGCTGCGCTGGGGCGCCGCGAACTAACGTGTGAAACGTTCAGGGGGCCGGGGGGGGGGCAGAGGAGGTGGGTCTGCTCTTCTTTAATAGTGTGTGTGTGTGTGTGTGGGGGGGGGTTCCTCTGGCTCCTGATTTGATCTGGACTCACTCTTTGTGTCGGGTCTTTTTTTGTCGTGTGAGGGACACGCTTTACTGCTAAGCCCGCCCCTCGGCCAGGTCTATATTGTTTTGGCTTTTAGTTTCCCCCTGTAAGTTTGTGTGTCCCCCTTGTGGAAGCACCGATTTTCCCCCCATGTAATGTAGCAGCCTGACTGCTGTAGTTCCTCCAAAAATATTAAGTAGTGAGTAATAGCAGAGGCAGGGTTTATTTCCCCCCCCCCCGGTCCCCCAGCTGTACTTCGCATCGATTTTTGTCCCCATGCACCTCCTGTGGTGTGTGGCACCTTTCCACCCTCCATTGCTGTGTGTGTTGTGTTGTCTTTCAGGCAGATCTCATGCAGCCTCCCTCTCCCTGTAGTGCGTGTGGTGTGTTGTATCTGTCTCCCCCCCCCCCCGCGCCCTCCCCGCCCCTTTAGGCTCATGTGAAGCGAGAGACTGTCACGTTTCATTTTTTTCCTTTCCCAGGTGCTGAAAAGGAGGGCTGCAGCAGCTCCCAGCAGCAGGCTCGAGGAGATTTCCCCCTCACCCCTACGGGAGCGTTACAATTTCAGCTGCCAAATCTGTGGAGGAGAGAGACTTTCGCACAACCGCCCCCCCTCCCAATCTTAAATATACAAAAAGCGGAAGAGGAGCCAGCAGCAGGGGAAGGGGGTGGAGGGGAACGGCAATATTGTTGCAGCTATAGTGGCCGAGGCTGATGGCGGAGTTTGGCAGCAGGGGTGCTGCTACTGGTAGCACCAGGGGCGGGGGGCTTCCCTCGTCCCCGGGTCCTGTCCAGGGGCAGGTGGCTTTCAAGGCAGGAGATGGGGAAGGCGGAGGAGACGACGGCGGCGGCGGCAGATCCTATGTTGACAGTGCAGGCGGCGGGGTCTCCAATGGGGACTGCGCTCTGGTCGGAGAGGAGACGGGATCAGCCCAGCCCGGCGGCAAGAGAGGATGTTCCACTGTGCAACAGAGGGAAAGCAAATCCGGCATCCCCCGGAGGAGCAGTATCATCAAGGTAAGAGGGCTTGCCCCGCCCCACCGCAGGGATTTCTTCTTGCTTGGGCGGGAAGAGATGGGGGGGGGGGGGTTGTCTGGGTCACATAGTCCAGTCTCCGCTGAAAGGATGTGTTGAATTTGGCGGGGGTGACTTGATCTGCCATTGTACATAGTGGACAATTGGGGCGGGGGAGCCTTATGCACAGGGTATTATTGATCTTGGAGGGCTCCTAGCCCAGAGCAGGTGGAAGGGAAGGCAGAGCCTGGTTGGCTACTAGCAAGGCAACAAATATGAACATCACTGAAAGCCGTGAATGACAGGATCCCTGCTTATTATCTGTGATGATGGGTGCACCTGTGCAGAGAAAATTTTGTGGCTCCATTGGGGAGGTTAGAGGGAGACACACACATAGGTGATGGGAAAATCAGGCGTTAACTGGACTGGGGGTCGGAGAAGGCAAAATATGAAGGCTTCCTCCTTAAAGGGATCAGTGCATCTAGTAATAGATTATGTTGTACTTTACTTAGCAGCAACCTTTTGGCTACTGTTACCTGTATGTAGATTTCAGCTGCTAATGTTTAACATGAACAGACAAGGGCAGGTTTTACATTATGTAACTCATTGGAGGAAGGGATGCAAGATTTCTGACAATAACCATTTATGTAAGTACAGATATTCCCTTTCCTTAAACCCCAGGCCCTTAAGAGGTGACAATTTGTCTTGGGTTAATTATCTTTCATAGCTCCAGCAGATAGGCCTAAAGAGCTTTAAAAAAATCTTACAAAAAGAAAGCAAGTTTTTTAAATTAAAAGTACATTAGAGGTGAGTTTCACAGACCGATATAAATAACTCTTTTTTGTCTTCCTGTTACATTATTGCATGTGTCCAAAAATGTGTGTGCTGAAATGAGAATATGTATTTTTGCTAGATGGACAATAGTGAGGTATATCAGGAAAAGTTAGCCCAGTGGTGTGTATCAAGTTGTGCTGTATGAGACTGCAGGACCTTGGTTTGAGAGCCAAGGAGAGGACAAGGACAGCCAGTGGTGGAACACGGTTGACAGCAGTGTACCCACCCTTCCTGTCAGAGTGATGATGCTGGGTGTGGTGGAACAATAAACAAGAGGCAGTTGAACATTGTGTTTGCATAATTTAATATCCATAAGATATTACTCTTTAATATTCATTAGACCTGCCAAAAATCTTTTGATACAAGATCAGTGTTAATTTCTACCCTTGTTGTCATCCTCTCTGGTAGTCCAAAAAAAGATAGTGCTGTGTGCTCTATGTAACACGTGGTTGTGATATTAATTTTCAGTGTATCCTCTTTTATACAGCAAGCTTATATGTTTGTAAGGTCTAAACAAGTATACAAAGTTTCAAGGTACAATATAATAAAACTAAAGAGTACAAATGTGGAAATATTAAAGTGATCTTTTCACGTATAGTATTGTCTCTTAAACACACACATCATCTTTAACTCTAAAGGTCTTCTATTTCTCTAGAAATTTCTTAAGCAATGATGTCTGAAAGTTGCTAATTAATAATTCTCAATTTTATAAATTTGAACACTGATTAATATTTTACTTTGTAGTTTAGATAAGTAGGATGAAAAATTCCAGTGAACACCAATAATTTTTTAAATCATTTTGGCCATATTTCTTTTAGACTTGGGTACCTTAAATTAGGTACCTAACTGAAAATGGCTTGACTTCCAGAATTGCTGAGTGCCCTTCCTCCCATTGACTTCTATAGAATTCAAAGATGCTTTGAAAATCCTGTAGATGCTTACCTTTAGGAGCCAGTCTGACAATTTAAGTAGCAATATTTAGTTTTATCTTAACATTCCACATCTGACACTTGGGCACCTAGTACTACATAGCATAAATCAAGATACACATCTTTTCACTGTCAGAATCTAGTTTATAAAACTTTTTTTTGGAATTTAAGTGGTTTATTTTTATATGATGGGCTAAACTCTACCCTTTCCAATGAAAATGGGTGTTAATATGAAATCTCATCGAAACTCCTGTGTGCTACAAGAAGTGCAGTTTTCTTACCCTTTACAATCTGTTTGAATCACGGAACTATGTTAGTGGATCCGGCGGGTAGTGAAGACATACCCTAAGAATGCTAGTAGTAATTAGATGTAAACTGATGTAACACCTGGTCAGTGTTTCAAGACACCTTGTTTTGCATGCTAAATATTGTCTGGGCTCCTGAGTTATAAACAACAAATTGTTTGCAGTGTTGTTGTAGCTGTGTTGGTCCCAGAATATGAGAGAGACAACAGCAAATTTATATTAAAACAATAGTCTCAGTTAATATTATATTCTTTGGAAGTGCACGTGTATAGGAAAATCAGGATCCCAAAAAATATTTTACTCCAAAAGACTGCATGGTAGTGATTTACAATCCTTTCTTTGAACCTTCATTGGTAATAGGTAGGCACACAAGTGCACCCCACTTCCATTAATCCCATATCTCTGAACTGTTTTTGCATTTTCTTATCTTCCATCTTTCCCGTTTGTTTTGTGTTTTTCCACCTTTCTGTATTTAATAATTTTTTGCTCTTGGTTTTTCTTTTTGTACCCATTTCATTTGTTGGCTCTTCTTTCTCCCTCATGGGATAGCTGTTTGCTTCTTGGGTCTGAAGTATTCATAGAAGCTTGATGTGCTCAAGTGGCTGAGCTAAGGTTTACAGAAAAACAGAAGATGACCTTGAAGTGAGGGCTGCTGCTTGAGCTTCCAGCCCTGAGCATGGGAGTGGTACCCATGGCCAAGTGTATTAAAGGATGGTGCGGGAACAAGTAAAGATGGATTGCGTTCAGTGAAGTGTGCTGCTTTACTTGCATATATTGGAGCAGATATGGGCCTTGAGTGGATCGGTGTTCATGAAGCTATTCTCTCCTCTACTGTTCCTTTCCTCTGTACTGTGCCATCTTCCCAGAGTGGGAAATGTTATACTAGGGATTATTCCAGGAAATGTCACTGTACCTTGTTTGTGTGTCTTGCAGGAGTGTCCTGTAGTTTAGATATCCAACTCCTGAACTTCAGTGGTTTACTAGTGCATGATGGGAGAATGAAAAATGTTAGCAGTATTCCAGAATACTCAGCTTGGTATTACTACTAGCTAAGGTTTCCTATATAATTGCCTTTAATATAAGAATTCCTTAGTACAGTATAAAATTCCTATTCCTGTTGCAGGTGAAGTTGCCCTCGCTCTATGATCTTTTCCCTTTCATTACTTTAATCTACAGCTGGCTAATTTTTATAGCTCAATAGGCTTGTAACTAGGCAGTTGGAATGTAGCTCCCTCAATCAAGCTGCTCCTGGGCCAGACTTTTTCAGGTTTCTGCCTTTCTCCTAGCCGGTATATGGTGTCTCATGGATCAGGATTGTCAGATAATACAAGTAAATCTCTCGCCTGAAGACCTAGAAGCTGCTTCATAATTTTCTGAGGTTCCCTATGTGGGTCTGTCTGTCTGTACTCTTATTTCCAGTAAACCCAGTAAGCTATGGGAAAGGATGAACAGCAGGAGTATTATTTCTGTTCATGTGCCTTCTCTTCCCCTTCAGTTCAATGATAGGGCATAATTCCTATCACTAAATTATAAAAGTGGCAATGAGCATATAACTTTTTTGTTAAACTCTCCATGAAGTTGTATTTATAGCCCACAGGAGTTTCAACATGTTGCATATGTCAGTGATGTGAAAGGCATGTCACTACTTGCTAGCAATGAAGTGACCAGGACACCTCAACATCATTGTTAATTTGTGGTGTGCCTCTCAATTGACAAGACATGCCTTGCTTCTTTCCTGAGATACATGCTACAAAATGATTTAACTTCCTCTCATAATTTGTTAAACATTTATTTATTTTTAACTTGTTTCAATCTATAAGAAGTACTTAATCAGAACATTGAGACGTGCAATATTTTAAAAAACAAACAGCTTTACTAATTGGCACAAAGGTAGCAAGACAGCAGTTAAAGAGAAGCTCTGTGTATCTCTGCCAGGGTCTCTAAACATATTAACAAAATAGTGTGCTGAGTGGCATCAGTCTGTTGATGGATTTAAAAGAATCAGCATGGATACTTTTTTCTCAACTGCCAGGATGAGGAGAAGGTCCAACAAGTACACAAAAAGAAAAGGAGTACTTGTGGCACCTTAGAGACTAACCAATTTATTTGAGCATGAGCTTTCGTGAGCTACAGCTCACTTCATCAGATGCATACCGTGGAAACTGCAGCAGACTTTATATATACACAGAGAATATGAAACAATACCTCCTCCCACCCCACTGTCCTGCTGGTAATAGCTTATCTAAAGTAATCGTCAGGTTAGGCCATTTCCAGCACAAATCCAGGTTTTCTCACCCTCCACCCCCCCACACAAATTCACTCTCCTGCTGGTGATAGCCCATCCAAAGTGACAACTCTTTACACAATGTGCATGATAATGAAGTTAGGCCATTTCCTGCACAAATCCAGGTTCTCTCACTCCCTCACCCCCCTCCAAAAACCCACCCCCATACACACACAGACTCACTCTCCTGCTGGTAATAGCTCGTCCAAACTGATCACTCTCCAAGTTTAAATCCAAGTTAAACCAGAACATCTGGGGGGGGGGGGTAGGAAAAAACAAGAGGAAATAGGCTACCTTGCATAATGACTTAGCCACTCCCAGTCTCTATTTAAGCCTGAATTAATAGTATCCAATTTGCAAATGAATTCCAATTCAGCAGTTTCTCGCTGGAGTCTGGATTTGAAGTTTTTTTGTTTTAAGATAGCGACCTTCATGTCTGTGATTGCGTGACCAGAGAGATTGAAGTGTTCTCCGACTGGTTTATGAATGTTATAATTCTTGACATCTGATTTGTGTCCATTTATTCTTTTACATAGAGACTGTCCAGTTTGACCAATGTACATGGCAGAGGGGCATTGCTGGCACATGATGGCATAAATCACATTGGTGGATGTGCAGGTGAACGAGCCTCTGATAGTGTGGCTGATGTTATTCGGCCCTGTGATGGTGTCCCCTGAATAGATATGTGGGCACAATTGGCAACAGGCTTTGTTGCAAGGATAAGTTCCTGGGTTAGTGGTTCTGTTGTGTGGTATGTGGTTGTTGGTGAGTATTTGCTTCAGGTTGCGGGGCTGTCTGTAGGCAAGGACTGGCCTGTCTCCCAAGATTTGTGAGAGTGTTGGGTCATCCTTTAGGATAGGTTGTAGATCCTTAATAATGCGTTGGAGGGGTTTTAGTTGGGGGCTGAAGGTGACGGCTAGTGGCGTTCTGTTATTTTCTTTGTTAGGCCTGTCCTGTAGTAGGTGACTTCTGGGAACTCTTCTGGCTCTATCAATCTGTTTCTTTACTTCCGCAGGTGGGTATTGTAGTTGTAAGAAAGCTTGACAGAGATCTTGTAGGTGTTTGTCTCTGTCTGAGGGGTTGGAGCAAATGCGGTTGTATCGCAGAGCTTGGCTGTAGACGATGGATCGTGTGGTGTGGTCAGGGTGAAAGCTGGAGGCATGCAGGTAGGAATAGCGGTCAGTAGGTTTCCGGTATAGGGTGGTGTTATTTCTGTACCATAGCTAGGTCTAAAATGAGACTAGAATTCCCCCCAGGAAATTTGAGGACTTAATGTATTGTATAAATTCATAATGTCAATGAGGAGTCCGGTGGCACCTGAAAAACTAACAGATTTATTTGGGCATAAGCTTTCGTGGGAAAAAAACACTTCTTCAGATGCAAGGAGTGAAAATTACAGATGCAGGCATAAATATACTGACACATGAAGAGAAAGGAGTTACATTACAAGTGGAGAACCAGTGTTGACAGGGCCAATTCAATCAGAGTGGGTGTGGTCCACTCCCAATATTTGATGAGGAGGTGTCAGTATCAAGAGAGGGCAAATTGCTTTTGTAGTAAGCCAGCCACTGCCAGTCCCTATTCAAGCCCAAATTAATGATATTAAATTTACAAATGAATTGTTGCTCTGCAGTTTCTCTTTGAAGTCTGTTTTTGAAGGGATTTTTTGTTGAAGTATGGCTACTTTTAAATCTGTTATAGAATGTCGAGGGAGTTTGAAAGTGTTCTACTGGCTTTTGTATGTTACCATTCCTGATGTCTGATTTGTGTCCATTTATTCTTTTATGTAGAGGCTGTCCGGTTTGGCCAGTGTACATGGCAGAGGGGCATTGCTGGTACATGATGGCATATATCACATTAGTAGATGTGGAAGTGAATGAGCCTCTGATAGTTCACAATAACCTTTTCCAGAAATGAAGGCTTGAGATAAGGCAAGATTGTAATTTCCTGACTAAGGGCCTACCACAGAGGTGGGCAGACTATGGCCCGTGGGCCACATCTAGCCTGTGGGACTGTTCGGCCTCTGAGCTCCCAGTCAGCGTGGCTAGCCCTCGGCTCCTCCCCTGCTGTCCTCCCTCCCCTGCAGCTATGCCACCGCGTGGGCAGCATTCCTGCCGCTCCTGTTGGGCAATGCGGGCAGCGGGTCTGTCTCTGGCGGGGCTGCGTGCTCCTGCTGCTCTGAGCGGCATGGTAAGGAGACGGGGAGTGAGAAGGGGGTTGGATAAGGGGCAGGGGATCCCAGGGGCAGTCAGGGGACAGGGAGCAGAGGACGGTTGGATAGGGGGTGGGGTCCTGGGTTTGGGGGGTGGGGTCTCGGGAGGGGATGGTCAGGGGACAAGGGGCAGGGTGGGCTGGATGGGTCAGAGGTTCAGAGGGTGGTAGTCAGGAGGCAGGAAGTGGGAGGGGGCAGATAGGGGGACGGGGCCATCTGTTTGGGGAGGCACAGCCTTCCCTACCCAGCCCTCCATACAGTTTTGCAACGCTGTTGTGGTCCGCAGGGCAAAAAGTTTGCCCACCCCTCGCGTAGCATCTTTTTAATGAGCTATTGTTGGCAGCCTGTAATAGGTGTTGACTCCCCCCCCCCCCCCCCCCCCAGTAATGGACTCTGTCTCTCTGTTAGATTTTACAACTAATGTAGGTGATAGCCCAAAGTTCTTCAAGTAGTTCTGGAGCCTCAATGAGCATAATTGGCTGAAACTCAAGGAAAGAAACTGGCCACTTCTCCGTCTCTTCCCTGACATAGAATTTAGCCCATGGACACAGCCATTCCAGTCCAGATTAAATCATTCTTTTCTTTGAGGTAAATTGAAAATTCCTCAAGCAATAGACACTGGGCAGTGTCTGAACAGAAGCAGCCAAATTCATTAAACTGTCTGCTACCTGGAGCAATTTCATTTACTATGATGATGCAGATGCTGTGGTGGAGGAAAAGAGAACCTTCTTTGTTTCAATCACATCTTCAGTATAGGACTTTAAAATTTATGCTATGATCGATCTAGTTTGGAATATGATTTCTGCCACCTGTACTCTGACCTCCTCTCTAATAGTTTCATTTGATACAGAGAATCAGTATATCAGTGTGACACAAGAGACCAGCAGGAGGGGACATTTAGGAGCTATCCTCTCTATAATAGAGGACAGTAGATTGTTATGTTGTCTGACACATACTTTTCTTAAAACAATGAAGAAAAAATTCAACCTGTTGTTCTTCCCAGACAACTGAAATTTCAAAACAAGACATCAAATGAATCTTCAGACACATCTTGACTTATTTATGCCAAAAGTTTAACTTCTGAAATTTGGAAGCTAGTCTCAGGAGTTGATCTGTAAACTTTTGAAAATTAATGCATTGCATTGGAGTTTAGTCAATCAATAGGTGTGAAATTGCATGTAATTATAGGCAGGGCTGGTAGTGCCACCTATTTTTAAGATTACCCAACACTTCCTATCATAAGACCCTGTTTACAGTTGCTTGTAATTTACCAAGTTTTAACACTTTGGGCTGAAATTTTCCATGCCAGGTGTCTGCCTCAGGCTGAATTATTTTTCGAAAATTTTAGCCAAACTGGTTCAGCCATTTCTGAAAACAAAGGCTGGGGAAAATATGTTATTTTGCCCAAGTTTAAAAAAAATAGGTGACGATATTGTTAAACAGCTCTTACACCCACGTGCTTCGGAGAAGGACCTTGTAATTTGGCAAAGGGGGTGACTTTTGTTTCAGGAATGTGTCTTTTGAAGTTCACACATGCTCAGTAGAAACATCTTCAATTTTAACAGCTAACATCTCCTGTCCTCACTGAGCATGCCCAGGCTTCTCCACAGCTTCTACATATGACTGGAATGTGGCATCCCTGCAGAGCACCAGAACAAAGATTGAGCATGTTCCAGCCAACCTAGAATTACGGGACTTTACCTATACTAGCTGCACCCAGCTGGGAACTGGAATTGAGAGCAGGGAGCTTGTCTCTCCTGTGCTCTCAGTGACCCTCCCGCTGGTACCCAGGCAGCAAGGAGTAGGAAGTTGTCTGATTCAAAAGCAGAGGAGACTTTTTTTCCAAAAAGTGGTGGAACATTTCTGGACACTTTGTAAAATTCCTTTACCTAGTGCTTGACAGGATCATAATAAGGAAAGTGCAGGCCCGCTGTGTAGCCAGCATGCTTTGTTTGCCAGTCTTCAAGGTAGCAATGTTTTAACAGTACTTAAACAAAATTATGAGAAGAGAGCTTTTTAAAATTAAACATTGTTTTAACATTCATTGTTTAGTCTGTATAAAAGTATATTGTTATAACAAATGACAGGAATTCTTTCAGTTGACTGCCAGAATCTTTGTTTAGACTCGTCTCTGCCTACTAGTTGCTTTTGCTATTTTCAGTAAAGGCACTTGTTTACATGAGTTAACTGACACTCAGTAAACAGAAAAAAATAAAAGATTGTTTGTTTCCAAAATTATGGAAGCTTAAAAAATCTGTTGGAGGAAAATAAAGTTGGAGGTGGGATCCAACATACTGTGCTTTGCCCGTTATTGTAAAAAAACAAAACACAACATTTAAATGTGTATTTGACTTTGTTTGTTTGTTTGTTTGTTTGTTTTAGCCATGTTGGTCCCAGGAGTTCAACTTCTGTGTTGCTGAAATAACATTTAAAGCCACTGAAACTAGTTCTGTATCTATGCATGCTAAATACAATGCATTTTATGTAACATAAGGCAGTAAGAATGCTGTATAATATTCACTTCAGGAAATACCTTGGATCAAGAGAAATTATTTTGTCATTCATAAGAAGCAACTTCTAAACTCATTTTTGTTATGCACCCACACTGGAGTGTTTTAAGAGATGTATCCAGTGGAAACCTAGGATTTTAAGTATAAACTCATGAAATGCAGGAGATGAGAATGTGGTTATTCATTGAACATTACTACCATGTAGTGGAAAGAGACAGACCATTACCTTAAATAACTTGTGTTCACATATTGCCACTTCCCAAAGAATCCTCAAAACGTTTTACAGTATGTGCAACACCATTGAAAAGCAACCTTTTTCAGGGGTGGAGGGAGCATGCAGACAACCAGTATGCAGGAATTATGCTCCAGTAAATTTGTTAGTCTCTAAGGTGCCACAAGTACTCCTTTTCTTTTTACGGATACAGACTAACACGGCTGCTACTCTGAAACAATGGCCAGTGGGTAGTATTTGGCCAAAGAGAGAGATAGATATAGGCTGTCCTAAATGCCTACAAAAATACCATGAGAGCTTGAATGTCCTTTTTTCTATAAGATCTCATCAAACATATCCTTGGATTGCTGTGTAGCCAGTATCTATGGCTTTCTAAGGCTCTGTCTGGCCTCAAAGACTGCAGACATTGAGTACTGAGCTGAGTGTTTCTCAGATGACTGCTAGATTAATTACTGGTAATTTCTTGTCTCTTGTCTTTCTGAGATTCTCTTATAATTGTATCTTGTTACTTTTTCCCGTGGTTTCCACACCTCTCCTTTCCCTCCTCCCATTGTCGTAGATACATTATTACACTCCACAGCTATTGCTTGGGGAGGGTAGGTAGTTTCTAAATCTGCTTGCGCCTTTTTGAGTTTACTTAATCTAAAGTGATGTGTGTTGCATGCTTGTTGCTTCAGCAGCAAAAGGCCAGAGTTTGCTTTAGAATTTAGGGTGGTAGATTGCATTATACCATCAGTAAGTCACTGGGGTGAACATAAGAATGGCCATACTGGGTCAGACTAAAGGTCCATCTTCCAACAGTGGCTAATGCCAAGTGTCCCAGAGGGTATGAACAGAAGAGGTAATCATCAAGTGATCCATTCCCCATTACTCATTCCCAGCTTCTGGCAAACAGAGGCCAGGGACACCATCATAGGTGCTATTTAAGATATTGGCTATGAGAGAATGCTGTGAATGCCTTTCAAATAATACTTTTAAACTCTTCTCCTTGAAGAAACATGTGCTCTGATTGGTTTTTATTTTTATTTTTGCTTGGCATTACTGTGTTTGCTGGGATCTGGAAGCTTCATTTGAAATGGTTTGTAACATACTATAAATATGTTTCTCTTACAGGCTAGTGATATGAAACCGTGTTGATTTAATACATTTAGCTTCTAGCTATGGTTGAATACATTTATTTGCATATCAGCAGAATAGAGTAGAAAAAATTACATTATGTAAGGCTGCAGAGTAAGGTTAAAAAAAGTGTAGCATCTCAGAATAGGCTTCTAAATGAAAGATAGAATGTGTGTGTAAATAAAATATCCTTTATTTTGAGAGGATTTTGGACTTGCTAGTGGTGTAATTTATAATAGCTACCGTACAGGAGACAAGTCCTTTGGAGCAAATTCTGGGGTGCTTTACATGTTCAGGAAGGGACACGCTCCTCTGTAGGTGATGGGGGCTCCCTTTTTTATACAGTGCCTCTTGCTAGCCAGTTATTGTGTATGTGCGAGAAATGAAATTCTGTGCTTTTTTCCCTATATTTTCGGGTCTCCCACCTCAGACTGATAGATTGTAATTTATGTCATGAAAGTAGCAGACAGTGGCTCCAGTAGAATGAACTAAAAAATTGAGGCTGGAGACTACATGTACGTGGATCTAAGATTGAAAAATAAAATTATTACTGTCCCCTGCCCAGAAGGGATCAGCAGTGAAACAGTTAACAGTATTGAAAGGTGTTTTTTTGACTGGGAATTAGGATGTCTTGAATTCAAATCCCAGTTTTCGGCAAGTCTTCTGAACTCCTGCCTCTGTTTTCCCACCTATAAAATAATGATAAAAAGTACCGGCGTATCTCATGGGGTTGACATGAGAATTAATTTGTTTGAAAAGTACTTTGGATATGAAAAGCTGTATAGATATGTGTATAAATACTAAGTATTTACACTGTCATCCTTAGGCACCATTGAAATACAGTAACTCCTCGCTTAACATTGTAGTTATATTCCTGAAGAATGCTACTTTAAGTGAAACGATGTTAAAGTGAATCCAATTTCCCCATAAGAATTAATGTAAATAGGGGGGTTAGGTTCCAGGGAAAGAAATAAATATAAACAAACAATTTAATACTGTACACATCAATGACAATTGTGAAGGTTGGTTGAGGTGGTGGAGTCAGAGGGTGGGATATTTCCCAGGGAATGCCTTGCTGCTAAATGATGAACTAGCACTCAGCTGAGCCCTCAAGGGTTAACTCGTTGTTGTTAATGTAGCCTCAATCTCTACAAGACAGCACAAATGGAGGGAGGAGACACAACAGATGCATGGCAGTGGCTGCAAACATTCCCTGCAAAACTGAATGTGATGATGAACCCACAGTATCCCACTGGAGCGCACCACTTCCTTCACTTTCCAGAGTGCCAGGGGTGTGTGCATGTATGTGTGAGACAGAGACTCTCTCTCTCTCTCACACACACACACACAGAGTGTGTGTAAGTGAGTGAGGGAGAGAGAGAGATGCACATTGCCCCTTAAAGTATGATGAGCCCACTCTAAGTACACTACCTTTTTAAGCAGATCAGCAAGTTGAGACAGCAGCTGCTGCCAGCAAGCTCCCTCCATCCTGAACCCTGTTGTGTTCCCCCCTGCTCTGTGGAGATGGGGTACAGGAGCTGGGGGGAGGGGGACTCCCGGACATCAGCACCCTCTTTCCCCACACACAGCAAGCAGGAGGCTCCCGGGAGCAGCTCCAAGGCAGAGGGCAGGAGCAACACAGGGTAGTGAGGGGGAGGAACACTTGAACTGTCTGGCAATTGATAGCCTGCTGGGCAGCTGCTGCACAGGGAACTTAGGGGAGCTGATAGGGGGTCTGCTGGCCCACCCTGGTTCCAAGCCCCCACCAGCTAGCTCCAACGGGCTGCTCTTCCTGCCAAACAGCGTTATAAGGGAGCATTGCTCAACTTTAAACGAGCATGTTTTCTAATAGATCATAGGGGAAAGAACCACTAAAACTCTCTTTGGAGAAAGGGGGTGTTTTGAACCAACAGTGATGCTATTGTCCCTGTCATTGCCTTTCCGCTTTTCCCCCTTTCACTCCTTGTGGAGGAGGAGAGAGCAGTGAAGCTTCCTTTGGGTCCCAGCACTTGGGGAAAAAGGCTTCATGCTTATCGGACTTTGAGCTTCTTATTAGCCAAAGCTGATCTGAAAGATGGGGAAGGTAGCAGTGTCTAGGAGCTGTATCCTAGTGGGAAGCTTAGAGTACCAGTCTTCTTCCAGATGATGAGAGGACCATCCTAGGTCTTCCGCAAGGTACTGCCTGTTGGCTCTCATTAGAGAATTGCCATCTTAACTAGCTAGAGGTCAGTGTCTGATGTCTGGGAAAAACTTAATTTTTTGAGCACTGCTTAAACAAAGAAAACGAATATAAGTGCCCTAACTTTACCACTTAAACTCAGAACCACAAAGGGATAGCCTGTGTACATCATGTAGTATTGGGGCTGGTTTTTTGGGCTTTGTCTCCACTAAAAAAAAGTTAATTAACATGTTGGTTGTTACTAGAGTAGACAAGGCAAGTTGTAGTTTTAACGTGTGTTTTAAGCTGGTTGACCAGCTTAAACTACAGCTTGTCTTGTTTCCAACAGTAGCAAACTGGAGATTTGGCCTTGGAGCACTGATGTCCAAGGCGATTCTCTTTCTACAGAAGGAACAAACCAGAAACTCCTCAAATGTCTGTGGAAGGAACCTCTTTGTTTTTTTCTATAGATCTGAGGGAAGTGACTGTGTGTGTGTGTGCTGGGGGAGTCACCCTATTCTTTCCTCCCTGACTTCAGTAGTTTTTTTTAATTACTCTAGCTTGTGTAAGTGCACATAGTCGTCCCTCAGCTACCACAGCAAATACATTCAAAATTATGGGCACCTGCACTCCCAGGATCATGTGGGGTAGAAACTGAAGATAAAAATGACTTCTCTAGTAGTTTAATGGGAGAAACTGATCTAGCAAGACCCAACTTAAGCATAGTTAAAACTCTGCAGAGGTTGAGAAAGAAGAAATGAAGCTCACAGAAACAGAGGAAAAGATTGGTCCTCTTCTGCCATCTTGTCTTGGGGAATCTCTCTTCCGTATGTAAATATTTTGGGTCTTTTTTTTTTTTTTCGGTCCCAGAATTACTGCTAAGCTTTATCTAGATTTGGAAAATTAAATAAATGTGTTGGAGCACTTAACTAGGTAGATAACAAGTTTTAGCTATTAAAAAACAGAACAAAAAAACCAACAACAACTAAACACTTTCTACTTGGTCTAGACAAGGCCCTAAAGAGTCCTTTTGATAATAGAGGAAGAAAAAGCTTATGAACTATGAATAAATTCAGTAATATTTGTGATATGGTTTGCATTATTTTCTTCCATCCCTTAGCTATATAAAATGTCAGCTGAAAAAGAGAAATTCTGATAATGCCCTTGAGATTGATTGATTCAGCAGTTGCCCAGCATTACTCTACAGGAAAATGTCACTCCCTTTTTGATTAAAAAAAATAGATGAATAGAGTTCATGAAAGGTCGTTTTATTATTAATGGCAAGCTGGGCTCTCCACTCAACATCTTGGCATTGAAGTGGGCTCCCTATACAAAGCTGGAACACTTACTGAATGGCAAGTAGAAAAGTCAGCTGGCTTCCTATATGAAAGGGAAGTCCAAGGTGCTCCACGGAGTTAGCTTCTTTATGATATGGCCTCAAAGTACACACATTGTGACGCCAGATGTTGTGTCTTGGTATTTGAAAAATGGCAAGCCTCAATGCCAGGAGAATTTCCTTTCTTTAAAGATATCTTCCCTCCCGTCAGATCCCAATTCCTGATCCTCAGTTCTCCTGTGCAAGAATGTCTGGAACTCCCAAAGCAAAACATTTCTAGAAGGCTGGAGGTTGGAGCATTCTGACCTTGAAATAATGAGTGGCGCAGCCTACTGGGGCCCTCATCTGTATGTTCCTTTTGCCTCTGCCTGTTGAGGAATTCCTTTTGGTTGTTTCTATGAAAAGCTGCAGCTACTCAGTCTTTTGGCTGTTTCTTGCTTGTTCTTGGTTTCCCTCAAGATTTTTAAGCTGGTTCTTATCAGTATCACTAGCTCTCATCTCTCTTTTAAATATTTTTTTTAAAAGAAAGATGGGGGGTGTATGGGGGAAATGAATATAAGATAATTGGCTAGATGTTCTTGTGTACCTTTTGCTGCCTTTGGTATTAAATATATTTCCCTACTAATTATGCCAGTTTTTCATATTTCTCTATCTGAAAATCAAAATAGGGTCAGCTTTGTATGTACTTGTATGAGACTGTGGGTGAAATCCTGGCTTCATTAAAGTGAATAGAAGTCTTGTGATGTACTGTAGTGGGGACAGGATTTCAACCGGGGTCATCTTAACCACTGCTTTACAGTTTTTTAGGCTTTTCTGAGCTGCTAGTCCCCTGGTCCAGGGAAGAAAGGAGGGCATTTCTAGTCTGCTGGAAATTCATACTAGAGAAAGTGATCTCGAGGTCCGATGACTCTCTGATATAGTAGTCTGTATCAGCAAAGAGAAAGCATCAAAAATTTTCGCCTGTGAGAAGAACCAAATTGGGGCCTGAAAAATTTACCAAATAGTTTCTATAAGGGAGACTAAAATATACAAATGAGAAGTAGCTAGACAAATTTCCAACAAAAGGTTCAAGGTTGATGTCTTGGAGAGAAGCCCAGTCCCGCATCTTAACTGCTGGAAAAGAGGAGGGTATGGGATATCTACCAGGGTGCAGTCCCTGTATGATTTGGGGGCTTCCCCTGTTGTATCTGCCTCTAACCATTAGCTTCAAAATAAGAAACATTCTCCCCAGACTCTGCTGCCATGAAAGGGACCAGTCTCTACTGCTCAGCCTAATAGTCCTCCCCTGCTATATGGAAGTAGCCAAAGAGAACTGCTATTCTGTCCCTCCCCAGTCTCCATAGTTTGTGTTGTTCACCCTAGTGATTAAGTGCTTGTGAGTGTGCTAAAAATAGATGGGTGACGTGGGCTACCTACCAGAGTGCAAGCCTGCCTGATACCCTGGGTCAGAGTTCGGGTAGCCACTGCGATGTCCACACTGTTGTTTTTAGCATGCTAGCTGGAGCTGAGCTAGTGTCTGCCTATCTAGGCTGAGAGACATGCTCCCAGTAGTAGTGTAGACATAGTCATAATAGCTCTGCCAAGTATTGTCAACATGACATTGTGATTTTTGACAGTTTTACAGCTGCCCTACAGGCTACTTAAAGAAGAGTAGCTGTGAAATTGACCAGGGACTTGTTGTTTTTCTAAGTAGCAGTAAAATTTATGCGCTCAAGCAGAGGCACTGAAACGGTTTGTCCGCAGACTTAAGAAGATAACACCACATGGATTTGCACTGAATTCACATTTGGAAGATTATCTGCTCGCTCATAAGGACTGGAGACTTCTCCCTCCCCCTTCCAAAGCTTTAAGCTTGAACTTTAACTGCAGAAATTCTGAGTTTAGACCCCTACGCTTGTAGGGAAAACTTCCCACATATCATGGTGAGTGATGTTTTTTGCTGTTTATCACTACTAGTGACTTGTGATTAATACAACATACAAGTTTAGTGCCTTCAGCTGCATCACGTGTGCCATACTCTCCACATCTAACCCAATGTCCCGTGTTATCTATTCTTTCAGTTTCCCTGCCGTTCTTTTCTTTGCGTGGGTAGGCATGTGAAATTTACTACAATCCTGCTTTTGGAAGCACTGGAGGGTGAGATTTTAGCATATATAATCTCACTACCTGCCTAGATAGCAGCAAACTGCAAAGAGATGCAAAAAAAGTTAATTCAAATACTCCTGATGGACCCAAGCCTCTAAAGTTTGTTTTCTGAGAGTTTATCAGTTGTCTCAAATCTAAGGGTCTTGAATTGATATAAACTCTGGTTAAAATTATATCCTTACATTCAGTTTTTACTGTATAATTTGCAAACTATCGATATTTGTTGGAAATATTGTAAAATGAATAATTAGTTGCTGAGTTTATTTCAAGCCTTTCCAGTTTCATTGCCTCTTGTGTGCTAAAGAAATTAGATATCAACTTAAATAAAGACATTTTACAGTACTCCACTGCCTGATCTGACCATGACTAAACGCATATTTTCCTTTGCATGGAAATAATATAAACTTGTGGTTTTTTAAAATAACCTCTGTTTTTCGCTAATCTGCATTGGAATAGGATCAATTTAGAATATACATAATATTTCAGAAGCTGTTAAAGTAGTTACTGTATGCTTTAGTACTTATGATTTAATATGATTTGGAAATACAAAGTTTATGGTGTAGTCAGTTATAATGCAATACAGGTCACTAATATATTAAAAGATATTGTATGTAAAAAACACTGTGAAATGAAAATCTGTGTTTGTATATGCAGACTAGAAATCTAGAGTTACAAAATTTAGTTATTGCTTTCTGCTTGGCCCAGAGTGGTTCAAACTTCTTATCTAGTATCACTAATTTCTCTAATGCTTATGGTCATAATTAGTCTCAGTGAAAGGATATCATTTACATTTTAAAGATGTAGTGAGGATGTTTTAGACCACAGCATATACACTTCTTGCCTCTTAAAAACAAAGTCAATAATCCTGAGATTAAGCCAATACATTTCTTGTCTGTCAGAACAACCACTAAAGATTTTAATGGCATCCAATGTATATATTAAATGTCTCTACAATGGTGAATTAAGACTAAACGGGGCCTGCATACAATCTAACCTAGGGGACCCCCCCCTAAATTTCCCTACAACAAATCAAAACTTCCCATCCCCCCCACAAAAGTGCTTATGGCTCAAGTGTTTTTTTAGCTGGTAATAGTGCATAAAGTTTATAAGAATACAGTCTTATAGTCTGAGAAATGTACAACAGATAACACGTCCTTCCATAAACTAGAATCTTGCTAATCTGAACAATTTATAATCTTTTTTTTTTAAAAAAAGGCAAAAACAACCCCAAAAATAGAGTATCCACACTTCTCAAGAAATATTTGATTTCAGGCACACTGCAGTGTACTAATAATGTATTACTTTTATAAAGTATACTGCAGTACATATATTTTGAAATACTATCAAATAATTAAAAACTAAAACAAACTGTCAGGTGTCCAGATAAGTCTATTTTGTGATATAGTATCCTTTTTTTTAATTGACTATTACAGTTACTTCAAGTGTACCAAATTCAGTCATATGCAATGGGTCTCATAGCCCTGGTCTACACTACGAGTTTAGGTTGAATTTAGCAGCGTTAGGTCGATTTAACCCTGCACCCATCCACACGACGAAGACTGTTATGTAGACTTAAAAGGCACTTAAAATCGATTTCTGTACTCCTCCCTGGCGAGGGATTTAGCGCTAAAATCGACCTCACTTGGTCGAATTTGGGGTAGTGTAGATGCAATTCGACGGTATTGACCTCCGGGAGCTATCCGAAAGTGCTCCATTGTGACTGCTCTGGACAGCACTCTCAACTCAGATGCACTGGTCAGGTAGACAGGAAAAGCCCCGGGAACATTTGAATTTCATTTCCTGTTTGGCCAGTGTGGCGAGCTCATCAGCACAGGTGACCATGCAGAGCTCATCAGCACAGGTGACCATGGAGTCCCAGAATCGCAAAAGAGCTCCAGCATGGATCGAACGGGAGGTACTGGATCTGATCGCTGTATTGGGAGAAGAATCCGTGCAGGCAGATCTCCGTTCCAAAAGACGAAATGCCAATATATTTGCCAAAATCTCCAAGGGCATGATGAACGGAGGCTACAACAGAGACACACAGCACTGCTGCTTGAAAGTTAAGGAGCTGAGGCAAGCCTACCAAAAAACAAAGGATGCAAACGGTCACTCCGGGTCAGAGCCCCATACATGCCGCTTCTGTGATGAGCTGCATGCAATTCTAGGGGGGGCCCCTTCCACTACCGCACCACTGTTCGTGGACACCTGCAAAGGGGGAGTCTCACGCAACAGGGATGAGGAAGATGATGATGAGGAGCAGGTTGAGGATAGCACGCAGCAGGCAAGCAGAGAATCCCTTCTCCCCAGCAGCCAGGAACTGTTCATCACCCTGGAGCCAATACCCTCCCAAGGCGGGCTCCCGGACCATGAAGCTGGAAAAGGCATCTCTGGTAAGTGTACCTTTGTAAATATAATACAGGGTTTAAAAGCAAGCGTGTTAATGATTAATTTGCCCTGGAGACTTGGGATGCATTTGCAGCCAGTATAGCTACTGGAAAAGTCTGTTAACGTGTCTGAGGATGGAGCGGAAATCCTCTAGGGACATCTCCATGAAGCTCTCCTGGAGGTACTCTAAAAGCATTTGCCATGTGGTTGGGGGAGGCCCGTTGGTGCTGAGCTGTTCGCATTTGGCTGAGAGGGATCTTCCCTAATACTAACATCGGTGGGTGGGGCAGGGTGAAGCATGTAATGTGAATCGCTTGATTCGGTGTGAAATAGTCTTCCCTTTGTTCTCTAAAATGCATCTTTTTAAATACTGCTCTCCCTTTTTTTCCTCCTGCAGCTGCAAATGTTTCTATGCTCCCCCTATCATCTCCTTCCCAAAGGCTAGCGCAGATTAGAAGGCGAAAAAAACCGCGCTCACGATGACATGTTCTCAGAGCTCATGCAGTTCTTCCGCACTGAAAGAGCTCAGCAGAATGCGTGGAGGCAAACAATGGCAGAGTCCAGGAAAGCATTAAATGAATGCAATGAGAGGAGGGAGGAGCATGCTGAAAGGAGGCAGGATGCAATGCTGAGGCTAATGGTGGAGCAAAGTGACATGCTCAGGTGTCTGGTGGAGCTGCAGGAAAGGCAGCAGTAGCACAGACCGCTGCTGCAGCCCCTGTGTAACTGCCTGCCCTCCTCCCCAAATTCCATGTCCTCCTCACCCAGACGACCAAGAACGCTGTGGGGAGGCTATGGGCACCCAGCCACTTCACCCCAGAGGATTGCCCAAGCAACAGAAAGCTGGCATTCAATAAGTTTTGAAGTGCAGTACTTGTCCTTCCCTCCTCCCCTCATCCACCACCCCACCTGGTGCTTCCCTCCTCACCCACCCCTCCCGGGCTGTCTTGCGAGTTTTCCCCCTATTTGTGTGATGAATTAATAAAGAATGCATGATTTTGAAACAATAATGACTTTATTGCCCCTGAAAGCGGTGATTGAAGGGGGGAGGTCGGATGGCTTACAGGGAAGTAGTCAATCAAGGGGGTGGGTTTTCATCAAGGAGAAACAAACAGAACTGTCACACTATAGCCTGGCCAGTCATGAGACTGGTTTTCAAAGCTTCTCTGATGCGCAGGGCACCCAGCTGTGTTCTTCTAATTGCCTTGGTGTCTGGCTGTGTGTAATCAGCCGCCAGGCAATTTGCCTCAACCTCCCACCCCACCATAAACGTCTCCCCCTTACTCTCACAGATATTTTGGAGCACACAGCAATCAGCAATAACAATGGGAGTATTGGTTTTGCTGAGGTCTAACCGAGTCACTAAACTGCGCCAGCGAGCTTTTAAATGTCCAAATGCAGATTCTACTATCGTTCTGCACTTGCTCAGCCTATAGTTGAACTGCTCCTTACTACTGTCCAGGGTGCCCTTGTATGGCTTCATGAGCCGTGGCATTAAGGAGTAGCCTGGGTCCCCAAGGATAACTATAGGCATTTCAACATCCCCAACAGTAATTTTCTGGTCTGTGAAGTAAGTTCCTTCCTGCAGCTGTTCAAACAGACCAGAGTTCCTGAAGATGCGAGCGTCATGCACCTTTCCCGGACATCCCACATTGATGTCTGTGAAATGTCCCTTGTGATCCACCAGTGCTTGCAGCACCATGGAAAAGTACCCCTTGCGGTTTACGTACTGGCTGCCAAGGTGGTCTGGTCCCAAGGATATGCGTTCCGTCTATCTCCCCACCACAGTTAGGGAACTCCATTGCAGCAAAGCCATTCACTATGACCTGCACGTTTCCCAGAGTCACTACCCTTGATAGCAGCAGCTCAGTGATTGCGTTGGCTACTTGGATCACAGCAGCCCCACAGTAGATTTGCCCACACCAAATTGATTCCCTACTGACTGATAGTTGTCTGGCGTTGCAAGCTTCCAGAGGGCCATCGCCATTCACTTCTCAGCTGCTCTCATCTTGATATTCTTGTGCTTCAGGGCAGGGGAAAGCAAGTCACAAAGTTCCATGAAAGTGCCCGTACGCATGCGAAAGTTTCGCAGCCACTGGGAATCATCCCAGACCTGTAACACTATGCGGTCCCTCCAGTCTGTGATTGTTTCCCAGGCCCAGAATTGCCGTTCCACGGCATGAATCTGCCCCATTACCAGCATGATGTCCAAATTGTCAGGGCCCGTGCTTTGAGAGAAGTCTGTTTCCTTGTCCTCATCGCTATTGTGATCGTGCTGTTGTCGCCTCCTCGCCTGCTTTTGCAGGTTCTGCACATACTGCAGGATAATGCGCGAAGTGTTTACAATGCTCACAACAGCAGTGGTGAGCTGAGCAGGCTCCATGCTTGCCATGGTACGTCGTCTGCAGGGGAGCAGAGTTGCAGCGGAAGTGGTGGATGACGACGGATGCCACGAGAATAGATATTTTATAGAGAACAATGAGTGGACCTGCAAGGTGGATTCATGGCAGCAGGAGAGCAGAGTTGCAGCGGAAGCGGTGGATGACGACGACAGTTAGCAGTCCTACTGCACCATCTGCTGATAGCAGTATGGCGTCTGCATGGAAAAAAGGCACGAAACAATTGTCTGCCGTTGCTTTCATGGAGGGAGGGGCAACTGACGGCATGTACCCCAAACCACCAGCGACAATATTTTTGTCCCATCAGGCATTGGGAGCTTAACCCAGAATTTCAATGAATGGCGGAGACTGTGGAAACTGTGAGATAGCTATCCACAGTGCAATGCTCTGAAAGTCAACGCTAGCCACAGTACTGTGATGCACTCCGCGGACTTAATGCGCTTAGTGTGGACACACACAATCGACTGTATAAAATCGCTTCCTAAAAATTGACTTCTATAAATTTGACCTAATTTCATAGTGTAGACATACCCTTGGTTATTAGTGAAATTCCTGTTATATGAGCCCAGTCTCAAATATTTAAATAAAATTAATATTTCAAAAAAAGGCAAAACTTTACAAGTGCAGGGGAAAAAACAAATAACTTCAATAAGACCGTTCAAAAAAAGGGGTAGGGGGAATGCAAAATACATGTAAAAACACTTATATGGAAATCAATAAGACTGGGTAGTAGGGGAGATAGATACAAGAAGGTGAAATAATTTGGCCAAAGTCACACAACACATCACTGGCAGACTATGGAACAGAATCTCACTCCCTTGACTCCCAGTTCAGTGGCCTGGAATGTGTTTAGAAGGAGATGGGGACAAATATTGTACAAGTATTGCTCCCATTTCCTTGAATCTCAGTTTGACCTTCATGTCAGCAAAGAGTGAGTTATGTCTATTGAGGACTTTTCCAAAAATATATGTATGTATTAATTATGGGAAATTTTAATGCAAAAGTAGGATTGGACTGGAATTCCTGGACTGTAGCAATAGGCAGATTTGGACTTGTTGAAGAAAATGTGAAAGAGCAGAGGGGCAGAAATTCAGTACCCTAAGTAATAACTTGGTGATAACAAACACACTAATTCAACAAGGAATGCTTCAGAGGAACCACTGACTATCCCCAGATGGGCAAACAAAGAACATGATAGACTTTTTGTATTTGTGAATTGCAGGTGGAAATCAAGTGTGTTATGCAGATCATATATGGACAATGCTTGCTCAGATAATTTAGTGTAGGCATTAATCAGATTGAGAGCATGGTGAAAGAAATAAGGAATGTTGAAGAGAGATGGAATAGTGTAAAAATGGGATCACGAGTCACTGAACAAACGTTGAGCAAAGAAACAAATGTGGATAACTGATGAAGTGCTGCAGTTGAGTGACAAGTGTAAGTAGCTAAAGGAGAATAAAAGGGAAGACGCAAATGTAAGAGGCTGAGTACAATACATTGACTAAAGAGATAAAGCAAAGTGAAGAGAGACAAACAGCTGGATAAGTGAACATTGTAAAGAAGCAGAAGAATATGCAGCAAGAATGCAGCATGGGGTTGTATTGTAATAGAAGAACTGGGAGATATGAATTGAAGATGGTGGTGGTGAAAGGCAAGAATGGACAAATAATTGAGGATGAACAAATAAAGAATGTGATGGAAAGAATATTTAGAGCTGCAAAACATACAGAACACAGCAGATGCTGGAAAGCTTAGAGGAAGTAAAAATCTCAATAGAAAGTTTTGAAAAAGGAAAAGGTGCTAGGAAATGACAACATAACCACAGAGCTGTTGCAAGCAGGCAAGAAACACATCGTAAAGACAATGCACAATCTATTCAACAAGGTTTACAAGCAAGAACAAGTGCTGAGCAAGTGGGGGAAAGTGATAATAGTACCAATCTATAGAAAGGGTGAAAATAGTAAGTGCAAGAACTACAGAGGAATCAGCTTATTGATTGTGCTGGGAAAAATATTCACTAGAATTGCAGAGGGGAATGAAGTGGTATATGGAAGTGGTGCTTGCAGAGGAACAGGCTGGATTTAGATCAGGCTGAAATACAATAGATCAGCTATTTGTGATAAGACTGCTTATTGGAGAAATAGATAGAACACAACTCTTAACCACGTTACAAGAACTTTATAGACTTCAACAGGCTTTTGATAACATTTAACAGGAAGGGTTATGGCAAGTCTTGAGAATGTGTGGCATCCAGAAGAAATTTATCAAGCTGATTTAAAAAAAACCAAGAACCCAAAAAACTATAGCAGCTCACTGAGTGTGGTGAGAGTGGACTAGAAGTTGATGGAATGGTTCAGGATGACGGTAGGAGTGAGAGAAGGATGCACACTGTTGCCAGATGTGTTCAGCTTGGTACTGGAAGCAGTAATGGGTACAGCACTGAGAGATGAAAAGAGGAGTTATGTTATGTTGGAGGACAGTGAATAAATTTAAATTGACAGATTATATTGACCTAATAGCATTTGCCAAGTAGGATTTATGAGAATAGCGGACAAGATAGACTGGGAAAGCAGAAAATTTGGAGTGAAGATCAGCACAGAGAAGACTAAAACTATGGCAGTTGGAAGAGAAGAGGAAGAAGTAAAGATCAAAAGTTGGAGACAACCAGAAAAAGTGGAAAAATTTGTGTATGTTGGAGGAATAGTATCGAAGAATGAAAATTGTGAATACGACACACAAGGAAGTATTGGACTAGCCGCTACTGCATTTGGAAAACTCTGAATGATATAGAAGGCTAAAGATATTCTGATAAAAATGAAAGTAAGCGTATGAGACAGTTGTTGTGCTGATACTACTGTACATCTCAGAATGTTGGAGTATGAAGAAAGTCAACAGACTTGAGGAACTGGCTGAGGGGAATGCTGAGTGAGTTGAGATTTCAGAAAATGAAGTGATAAGAAAACAGCTAGGGCAGGAAATAACACTGTTACAGAAGATTCAAGAAAGATGACTGTGGTTTGGATATGTGTTAAGAACAACTCAGAAAGGATGTCATACCTGGCAATACGTATCACAGTGCAAGGGAACTAGAAATAGAGGAAGACCAAAGATGCGTTGGTTAGACTAGGTGAAGAATTACATAGAGCAAAAAGGTTTAGTTATGAACAAGGCCATGAATTTGATACAGGACAGAATATGGTAGAAAGTCTTAATTTGGGTCCATTGTTGCTGCTGAGCTGGTAGATGGGAATTGAAGAAGAAAGAGAATATGTAGAGTCAAATCCCAGGGCCATTGTATTCAAAATCCTGAAGATAGGTGTTAGTAATAACTTCCAGTAAGTTTCAAAGAGTGAGTACCACACAGTTGCTTAGTAAACAAACATTTATATTTAATACACAATTTGTTAAGAGTATTTGAAATATTTCTTAATTTCTAAAACAAACTGTAGGTAGTAAATCTGCTAGTGTTTCTTGCTAGGCCATCTTTCACAAACTGTTGCTGTTGTTATAAATGCGCATGGAATTAAAGTTTGGTTTTTATCATTTGTATTACAATATAAAGCTTTCTGCATAAAATTTTACACTTGAGCCCACAGAAACAAATTCTTGGCCCTCTGATTTCCTTTCAAAAGTGATTTCTCAGTCTATAGTGTGACCTAAGGTGTAGTGTGTGTATCACCTGGATGTCTTCGGATCTTGAAAAAGGAAACCTCAGGCCTCGGCACAAAATCCAAATGCTTTTGTTTTGTCAATAAATGATGATTCCTTCTAGCTGGCAGCATTTAGTCCTTTGGTTAATAGGTGACTTGCTCTTCTCAATATGTGGTCAGATAGGAAATCTGTAGCATGTATCCAAAATGTTACAGGTGTTGAGACCCAGCCCAACAGCCAATACTTCTCCTGATCTTACACTGAGGAGCTGAATTCTGTATTCTGGGTTCTCACCACTCAGTGAAGCTTGAATTGATCGGGGGTCCCAGGTGGTGGTGGTAGCTGAGGGTCCAGAGTGCTGGAGACAGCAGAGCCCCCAGCACGATCAGTCAGGAGAAGATGAACTGCTGCAGATTTTGGAGACAGGCATCAGAACACTTACTTGAGCATGGGTAAGTGTTTTTGTAGGGAAAGAACAGTGGTTCAAGGGAGAAAACTAGATTTGTTTGTGTGTAAACTGATGGCTCAAGGGAATATACCAAAGTTGTTTTGTTCAGGCTAGACAATAGGAGCTGGTCATTCCTGGCTATGGGCAGTGTTCCTTGGAGGGAGCTCACAATGCAATTAGGGAGCTTCACTATTTTGGATACCAGTAAAGGATTTATTACTAAATTCGTCTGATAACTGCTGAGCTGGGTGTGTGCAGGCGTGGGTTCATTAACATCTGGAGGAGAGATTCCCCCATCATGCAGTGCTTCCCTGCTTTTCTGGTCCCAGAGTTCCATGAGGTTCTTGCCTTGGAATCTCTGTTCTCCATTCTGTATGCTAATGGAGGTGCCTCCTTGTCCCATCTTTGATGCAAATGAGGCTAGGGGAGTTTCCTTAATCCTGTCACCCTTATCCCAGGGGTTCAGGTGTATCTCTCACTGCCTTTTCATTGTTTTTTGTAAGTCTTTCTTCTGGTTGGTTTTGGTTCAAGCAGAGGCGGGCGAGATGGAGGGAGGGAAGGTCTTTCATGAGTTAGACAGGCTGGTACTGCGCCCTGGTTCCCCGAGAACACAGAGCTGATAGGTAACACTGGGAACCCAGTTTTCTTACTGGAAATCTACTTGAGTCCTCTTTCTGAAGGGAGATTACTTAGCAGCTGCAGGGGAGAGGAAGAGGGAGATATCTGTATCTATGTATGTTAATGAGTCCCCTCTACAGCCTTAGCTAACAGCTAGTTGGCTTTTAGCTCATGCGGTAGAGGCCCATGCACTAGGTTCCAGTGGTCTCAGGTTTGATCCCACCCACTGATGACCAGGGTTTCTCAGCATTACAAGTGGGGTTCGTCCGGGATTTCAACTGGGAAGTCTCTGAAGCTTGGGATGTGCTTCCTCAGCTAGGGGAAGTATATATAACCCGCAGACTTCTGGGGTGTGGTGTTCTGTCCCATCTAGTGGCACTGAGACCACTTAGAGAAAAAGAGATTGAGTCTGCTGTACAGCCTTAGCTAACAGGCAGTTGGCTTTTAGCTCATGCAGTAGAGGCTCATGCACTAAGCTCCAGAGGTCCAAAGTTCAATCCCGCCCTCTGACGACCGGGGTCTGTCAGTGTTACGCTAGTATTTGAAATACTCAGACAAACACCCAGTTCTTCTTCGAGTGATTGTTGACTTCCATTCCAATTAGGTGTGCGCGCGCGCTGCGTGCACGGACATCGGAAACTTTTTTCCTTAGCAGCTCCCGTCGGAATGGCAGGGGAGCCCCCTAGAGTAGCGCCCTCATGGAGGTGTATTTATTACCCTGCTGGCCCGACCCCCCTTCAGTTCCTTCTTACCGTCCGTAGCGGTGTTGGAACGTTCTCTCTCTCTCACTCGCGAGCGATCCCTTAGCCTTTCCTATGTAGTTATCAGTTAGTTTGAAATCCATTGTCTTAGGTGTCTGGAAGCTACTTCCAGCACCAGCCTTGGGCTGCGGGGCATGCCGCAAGCCCAGGGTTTTAAAGCTTGTGCCACATGCTGCAAGTCTATGTCCAACAGCGACCCCCATGACTCCTGTCTCGGGTATCTGGGAGAGTCTCATCAGGCAGAGCGCTGCAAGATCTGCAAGGCCTTTAAGCTGCTCACCAAGAAAGAAAGAGACTTTTACCTTAAGCAGTTGCTCATGGATGCCACGTTACAACCTCTGGCCTCCAACCGACCGGCCCTGGTGTCCTCGGTGCAAAGTGTCCCGGCATCCGTGCGCGACCTGGCACCGCCCAGGCACCATACATCATTGGCACCGAGACGGGACGACAAACTTCAGCATTGGTCGAATTCTCCAGCACCAACTAAGCAGCACAAGCAAGGCGAAAGAGGGTGCTCTCCACAGAGCCTCTCAAAGATGCTCCCAGCACACAAAGACACATTGCGGGCCCAAGCCAAGAACCGGCATCTTCAACTCTGGTGTCACAGGCCCCGTTGAGTCCGGTACGCGGTGAATTTAGTGCCAATGAAGGGCTGGAGGAGGTTCTCGAACACCCCTCCATACCCGACCCTTTCGAGGCAGCAAAAGACCTCATTGAGTTGTCAGTACCAAGCCCCCTCCCGTGCAGGGAGAAGCCTCCGGCATCACCTAGAAGGGAAGCCGGCAATGGTGCGCCGCTCGAGGTCACTATCTCGGCACTGCTCCCGGTCGAGTTCGACGGCCTATTATTCCCCGGCGCCCACGACCCAGCATGAGGTTACGGCATTGTAGGCAAGCCAGCCAGCAGTGCCCGCGACGACTGCATGCCGGTCCCCGACGCTATTGGTTGCCCAGCACCGGAGTAGTATGGCACCGATGTCACCGGCACCAAGTGCGAGACATCGATCCTGGTCCTAAGACTCCCAGTACCATTCGCGGTCCCGGTCAGCCAGGCAGTGCTCCCCGGCACCCTGCGACCTCTCAACGTTTGGCACCACTGTGGTCCGCTCAGTCAGCATCCTCGGGATCCGAGGCAGACTTCGGTTTCTCTAGCTATAGTAGACATAGAACAATAGCAAGCAGAGAATCCCAACCACCCTGGCAGCTGCAAGGGGGCCCTCCGGGTCAGTGGCCCTTCTGGACCCCATGGGCCTACCACTAGCAATAGGGCATCTTCTCCAGAGCCTCTAGGTCCGGACAATCTATGCGACGCCATTCCAGGTCACCACACAGGCACCCATCAAGGACAAGGGAGGCACAATTAGGGGACCTGAGGACTCAAGGCTTGTGGTCGAGGGACGAGATACCTCTCCATATCAACCTGAAGGAGCTCAGGGTGGTTCGTCTGGCCTGCCAAACCTTTCACGCTACATTACAAGGTCACAGCATGACAGTCCGGATAGATAACACCACCGCCATGTTCTATATAAACAAACGAGGCGGAGCCCACTCCTCACCTCTCTGCTGCAAGGATCTCCTTCTCTGGGACTTCTGTATAGCCCGATCCATTCAGCTCGAAGCATCCTACCTCCCAGGAGTGCGGAACGTGCTTGCGGATCGCCTCAGCAGGGCTTACAGCATGCATGAGTGGTCAGTCAGGTTGGACATCATACAGTTAGTCTTCCAGAAGTGGGGTTATCCCCAAGTAGACCTCTTTGCCACCAAGAGCAACAGTCAGTGCCCTCAGTTCTGCTCAAAACCACAGACCGGGCTCGGTTGCCGATGTGTTCTTACTACCATGGGGCGGGAGTCTGAAGTATGCCTTCCCTCCTATCCTGCTTGTCCACTGGGTCCTCCTCAAAATTCGCAGAGCCAGGACGACGGTAATCATGATCGCCCCGTCTTGGCCCAGACAACATTGATATACAACCCTTATAGAGCTGTCCGTGGACGCCCCAATTGCCCTGCTCCTCCACCGAGACCTGATCATGCAGGACCATGGGTGCCTCCTTCACCTGAACCTGCAATCTCTGCATCTCATGGCGTGGAAACTCCATGGCTAAATTCCATGGAGAGACCGTGCTCTCAGTTGGTGAGACAGATTCTCCTCGGCAGTAGGAAACCTTCCACTAGGGCTACCTACCTGGCGAAATGAAAAAGGTTTTCCTGTTGGTGTGAACCCAAGCGCCTTCAACTGCTCCAGGCTACCGTCCCAGTTATTCTAGAATACCTCCTGCACCTTAAGCATCAAGGTCTATCCCCTTCCTCCATCAGGGTACACCTGGCAGCCATTTCAGCTTTCCATCCAGGGGAGTCTGGGCACTCTGAGGATCATCCCACTACGGGATTAGAAAACACTAAGTTCTGGAAAGGGTGTTCCCGTATTCTTGCCCACCTGTCCCAACCTAGAACTTAAACATGGTCCTCTCCAAACTCATGAGCCCACCATTTGGGCCCCTGGCCACTTGCTCCCTCCTCTACCTTTCTCGGAAGGTGGCGTTCTTGGTGGCCATTACTTTGGCAAGGAGGGTGTCCGAGCTGAGAGCCCTCACCTCTGAACTGCCTTACACAGTGTTTCATAAGGACAAGGTGCAGTTTAGACCACACCCTAAATTTCTCCCCAAGATGGTCTCCCAATTCCACATGGGTCAGGACATTTGCTTACCGGTGTTCTTTCCAAAACCCCACACGAGCCCAAGACACCGCAGCCTACACACCCTGGATGTCCAGAGATCCCTGGCGTTCTACATAGAGCGAACAAAACCTTTCTACAAGTCGACCCAATTGTTTGTCGCCACAGCTGACAGAATGAAGGGTCTTCCTGTCTCTGCGCAATGCATATAGTCCTGGATCGCAGACTGCATTCGTACATGCTATGAGTTGGCCGAGGTTCCAGCCCCAGCAATTACGGCCCATTCAACCAGAGCGCAGGCCTCTTTGACAGCCTTTCTGGCTCAGGTCCCTATCCATGAGATCTGTAAAGCAGCCACCTTGTCTTCAGTGCATACGTTTACAGCCCACTATGCTGTTAATCAACAGGCCAGAGATGATACGTCAGTCGGCAGAGCTGTTCTCCAATCAATCGTTCCATGACTCCTACCCTCCTCCTATGGTAAGCTTGGAAGTCACCTAATTGGAATGGATGTGAACAATCACTCGAAGAAGAAAAGACGGTTACGTACCTTTTCGTAATTGTTGTTCTACGAGATGCGTTGTTCACGTCCACTACAATACCACCCCCCTTCCCCTCTGTCGGGCTGGCAGGGTAATATATACACCCCCATGAGGGCACTACTCTAGGGGGTTCCTCTGCCGTCCTGATGGGAGCTGCTAAGGGAAAAAGTTTCTGATGTCCATACATGTGGCGCGCGCACACCTAATCGGAATGGATGTGAACACCACATCTCTAAGAACAACAGTTATGAAAAGGTGGGTCACAGTCTTTTATCTTTTCTTCATATTTAGTATCTTTGGTCTGTTGGCATATTCAGGTGGTGTGTTTTGAGGACTTTATGGCCCCTTCCTAGAAGGAATAAAGACGCAGCTATCATTGAGAGACATCAGAATGTGTAATTCAGTACCTAACTAATGTGTCATGAGAAAAGGTCACAGCTTTTACTGCAGCATTAATGATATGCCAGTTACTATAGTTAGGTTTCTGGTTCTCATGTTTTAACTCCTCACATAGTGATAAAATTTTGAATTATTGTGATGTGGTTCTATCAGTGCTATCCATCTCTCATACACTTTTATATATTATTACTATTTAACTGCTCAAGCAAAACTAACAATCTTTGAAACTGATAAAGAAGCACAGGATTATTTTAGTCTAAGTACTGTGGATATCACAAGGAAATACAGTATTTGACACTGCATAGAATTTTGTGAAGTACAATTGCATTTTGATTAGCGATTCTGCCAGACAGTCTCTCTTCTCCCTCTCTTTAATTTCCAGTTATGTTCTCCGATGTGTCAAGGAGTTCAGAGTGGTGTTGATTCTCTTTAATTGCTGTAAAACACAGACACTTACCTGTATCTTAGAGCAGTTAATTAAAGTGGTGGAATGTTAGAATAGTTGAATTGGAACCTTTTTTAAAAAAGTGTTCATAATTTAAATGATACTGATGTATCATTTTTTCACTTTTTTCTCCTGAAATACAGTTCCTTGTATGGTAGTTCCCAGACTAACAAAAGTCTGTTGCTTATATCCAACATTTTACGATAGATGTGTCTGACATACTTGGATCAAAATTTTGTTTTCACCCTCTTTTATCTCCATCCTGCTTTTGAGAACCACAATGTTTGCTGGAGATGACATCCCAGAGAGAAGGCCACATTCCTCTCCAAACTCCCAGTGGAAGAACAGAAGGAACTGCTGTTCTGCACCTGCTGAACAGTCTGAAAGGAAGAGGCAACACTTTACAGATTGGAGTATCTTTTGTTTTCTGTATTTTAAATTTGTGTTGGGGTTTAGAATTTTAATACGTTTACTTAAAAATATTTTACTTTCATGTGGGTTAGTAATTCCTTGTGCACCTAAGTTCTGTTGTGTAGATACTGTTGATGGTCACCTGCCACATTAAATTCTCAATGCATTTGGCATAACCTGAGGCAGAAATTCTACAGCATGGAACCCTCCCATATCTATCTGGTTAATTGTGTACCTGGGCAAATTAATTTTTAAAATAATCTATGAAAAGCAAGGACTTTTATTCCTTAACAAAATATTTGTTGTAACATAATTTAGCTTGTTACAGTGTGAATTTTTTCATTAAATACTATAGTTTTGAGATAATAAAACAGAAATAAATTACTATTAAAAGGTTTCTCATGCAAATGTACATTCACCAATCTGGAGCATTTGCTGTTAGTCATACCCACTATGCCTCTGGAATGCCCCCTGGTGGCCTGATGCAGCATCACCATTATGTCTCAGCTTCAGTTTCCCCTTGTGAGCTTCAACAAGTCCAGTGTTGGCTTACGTATATTCAACAGTGCCCCTTCAGGGGGATAGTTTAACTCAAGGTGAAGCATTATACAAATAGGCCTCCACTGAAGAGTCTCTAGCTGAAGGGGAGGGGCTGAGTTAACCTTAATGAAGTCCATCAACCTTCCCTTATGTCCAGGTCCCTTACCAGTGAGGATGTCTTGACCCAGAACCCCCTTCTGGATCAGTTCTTCTTGTCTTCAGCTGGGGAAAGGTCTCTCCTCTTGGCTCAAGGTCCCCACAGTGGTCAAACTATGATGACCCTTTCTTGGAACGGTTTATAATTTCTTTGATTTCTGTTGCTACCTGGTAAAATCCTGCCATGGGGCCAGTTTCTGCTGAGACGTGGCATTAATAGCTTCTCCATTTCAGAGCATCTGTCACCTAGAAACATTCTCCCTTAGCTTCCTTTCTTGGTGAGCCCCTTCACCAGGTTCCTCCTGAGAAGCCCTCCCCTTGGGAGCTTTCTTTTTCTGTATTTTGGGGACTGTTCCTCACCCTAGAAGCCTCTATTCTCTAGCTCCCACTGAGAGTAGCTTCCTTTTATCATGTCTTGGTACTTCCTTGCCTAATTAGCTGCTTCCTAGTTACTTAGTGACTTAATTAGTCCCAGGTGAATCTGAGTTGCCTTATTCTCCCCTTGTGGAGCCTCTTGGCGGTAGGCTGAGTCCCTGACCACTCAGAGGTCCAGCTACCCTCTGAAGAGCAGCATATAATTTTCTTTTCTTGATGCCAAGATGCCTTTCTATAAATAAGTGTACTCTGATAGCTGGAGTGCTGATCATGCTAACTGTCCTTGACCTCTGTTTTATCTACTATTGAGACTTGTGTCTCTGACTTTTCAATTACTAGCTCCTGCCTAAATTTTCCGTTTTGTGCTGCTTGGTCTGCATGATCATCTGACATGGGAGGATGATGTCAATAGAATTCCTATAAGGGGGAAAAAATGTGGCCTATTCAGTCTTATTGGAAGACGCTTCAGACCCTTGGAAATCTCCACAAAACTGGTCATTGTGGCTATAACAGTCTACATTGCTAGTCTTGTTCTTCAAGGTGTTATTGAAACGCCCAGGATGAACAACGTGAAAGGCTAATTCTAAGAAAAATGCTAATCTACCAATGCTGTAGGGGATATTGAAAACAAAACTGCTGGCTGGAGAACTGGTCATCTTATCCAACATCACACATTTCCTTTTAACACTGACAAACCAATTGAGACAACAGGATTCCCACTGGAACCTCAGTTTAGTTATAAATCCTATTGTAAAACTTCTGTAGAGACCACTGCTAAAGTTTCTTATTTCTGAACCTTTAAATTTGCCTTTTTAGTATAGCTATCACCTAAACACAAAGTTGATGAACTTAGACCTCTATCCACAAGGAACCCTTTCTCTAGTTCTTTGTTGACATAGTTGTTTTGAGATTTTCTTCAGAAATCGCCTCTATGTTCATCTTTTCTTATAAATCTGGTTGCAAACCTTTTCAGTGAAGATAAATCTTTTTGGACTTCCTAATGTCAAGTAAGCCTTTTGAGTTCTACCTTACGAAATCAAATGCACATCTTATTGCATAAAGGAGGAACCAAAGTGTCAAAAGTCACAGTTTCCATTTTACTTAGGTGAGCAATTCAGGAAGTATATTTCTCCAGCAGGAATCCATGGCAGTTTGTTGAGTATAGAAAAATAGGGCATCTCATGAAATATGTAGGCTATAAGTGAGCATCTTTTAACTCCATGCTAAATTAGATGGACATTTTTGTCTTCTCCCACATTTTAGTGTTGGATCCTATAGGGAGTTTTAACTTTTTTAGTGTTTTTACTAGTTTTATTCTTCTCTTTGTTGCTTGTTAAGTCCCGATTATTGATCTAGATTTGTGGCTATGCATATAACAGGGTGGATTGATTTAAATCAAGGCAACTGAAATCACCAAGTGGAAAGCCACGATTTAAATCATAGATTTTTAATCAACCTGTCATTTGTACTTCAGTTATTTTTCTAAAGAAAGGTGCTTTCTCATTGGTTGATAAAACCATTAGAATGTTCATTTATAACTAAACAGCTTTTACACTAGATTTGGTATATCGTTTTGCTACCTCGGAGGGTACACTATAACTATATATATTTAAGCAATTATGTAGCTTAAAAAATTCAAATGCTTATTAATATACATTTTTAGTATGTTAAAAATGGTGAATGATATGTTGCTTATTTACCAGATTAACTTTTTACCCACGACTTGTGTCAGTCTGCATTAGGATGGTAAAAGGAATGTAATTAAACACACAAAACAACATAGCAAATTTATTTTCATGAAACAAAACAGCCTTTAAATGTCTCAAAACATGTTTCACATTTACAACTACATGATTTATTAAAGTAATGGAGGGATTAAGTAGTCAGTGAATTTGTAACAGGGTCAGCACCTGTCTCTTGTGAGTGCCCCCTTTCTGGTTGGGTGGGACCCTGCTTATCTTTGAGTTTTTACAACTGAGTGGCATTTCGTGCGAGTGCCCCGAACCCATGGCTGATGTTCTTTCAGAAAGTCTTCAGTGACTCATGCACTCCCCCACCCCCCCCGACCCCCTGCTTCTGGGGTATACAGTCTCTAGTTCTTTCTCACTACCCTGGTATGGGGCCATAGTCCCAAGGGTTCCTCCCCAGAGACACTGCCTTCTTTAACAACCCAACAGGAGCCCATCTTGGTACCCTCAGTTGGTGTTCTTTGGGCAGCCCTCCCTGGGCTCAGTCTTCAGCCTGACCAGCAGGGACCATCATTGTATCATTTCCTGGTCTGGCTAGGTTCTGGGCTCAGTCCCCTGGGCTTAGCCTGCCCCACTGACCTGTCCATGGTCCTGCTGCGCTTCCAGCCAGCAAGGCACCCGGTTCTTCCTCTTCAAGCTCTAGGCAGCAGCTGACTGCTCTGCATCTGGTGCTTCCTTTTCTGGCCCCAATTGGTTGCTCCAGCAGCCACTCTGGCTGCTCCCTTGCAGCCACTCTATGCTGCCTAGAGGACTTTTCCTCTGCTCTTTCTGGGGCATAGTGAGGCAGGGCTGTGAGGCCTCTAACAGGGGGCCCCTGGACCTAGCCCACCTCTTCACAGAATTAAATTGATTTTTTCAGGTCAGCATGGGAAAATGTTCAACTATGCCTAAGTGAAAGTGACTGGTGCTTAAGTTCTTACTTGCCTAAGTCTCTTGAAAATGAGACAGTAGTCTCCTAAGTTACTTGTTTGTCCTTCAGACTTTGAAAACTAGTAGATCTCATCACCTCCCACCTTGTTTTTGTTCATATGCTAGAAGAGAGAGAGAAATTTTCCTGCTTTTTCAACTCCCGTCGATATCTCAATTTTGCATGAATTAGTCCAACTGAAGAAAATATTCAGTCTTTGCCTGCAAACAAGGCTACTGCTGTCAAAAGCAGGTTTAGCACTTCAAGAAACTCTGGTTCTGGGTGCTTAGAGAGTGACTTCCCCCAGTTCAGTCGTGTGAGTTTCTTTAAAACATCATCAGAAAACATACTGCTTGAATGGTTCACCTCTAGCCTTGAAATGTATTCTGGTTGGCATGATTGATGAGTGATTATTAGATGCCCGTGTCATAGTAGCATCATTTTCTTCAGCAGTTAGGCAACTATCATGCTACTTTGAGTTGAGAATGTTGGCAAGAAAATGAGCTGGAGTAAATACTTGATCCATCTGCTTCTGCACTGAACATAAGAACATATGCAGATAAGTTTAACTTTGTTGTT
Source organism: Eretmochelys imbricata (assembly GCF_965152235.1). Taxonomy (NCBI): domain Eukaryota; kingdom Metazoa; phylum Chordata; order Testudines; family Cheloniidae; genus Eretmochelys; species Eretmochelys imbricata. The sequence goes on along the minus strand of NC_135573.1, from coordinate 203,793,854 downwards.
GAGTATTTCTTTCTTTCTGTCTTTCTGTCTTTCTTCAATATCTCTTGAAGTTCTTTCCAAATTTCAGCAGCACCGACAATACAGTAGCAATCTTTCTGAAGTCTGTCCAAGGCTATGGAAATAGGTTTTAGTATATTCAGCGTATCGTCTATATTTCTCTGTAGCCCAATGTAGATTCCTTTGGCTGTGATAGGTTCATCTATTTTGTCATGATTTTCTCCACAAATTGTTATCAGAATAGGCCAATTCTTACTAAATAGCTCAAAATAGCCAATATATCATTGCACGTCTTGGGGGAGAATTAGTTTGGATCCTCCTGCTCTCTTCAGTGAACCTGAAGCAAAGTGGTTGTTCTTGACGTAGTTGAAATTGCAAACAACTTTTTTCTTTATTCCTGGAGTTGTCCTTAAATCTTTTTGGGTAAAAGATATGTCAAATAAGCACTGCACTCATATGTTATAAATTTCAGGTTCCCTTCATTAACTTCCAGATTTGTTTTAATCTTTGCTACATTTGCACCATTATCTGCGACAAAGCAATGTGCTTGACCAGGGGTTCTCAAACTGGGGGTCATGACCCCTCAGAGGGTTGCAAGATTATTACATGAGGGATCACAAGCTGTCAGCCTCCACCCCCCAAACCCCATTTCACTTCCAGCATTTATAACAGTGTTAAATGTAAAAAAGTGTTTTTAATTTATAAGGGGGCGGGACCACACTCAGAGGCTTGCTGTGTGAAAGGGATCACCAATACAGAAGTTTGAGAACCATTGTGCTTACACTTGAATTTTTGTTCAGGTTTTTTTTATAGCTTTTACTGCTACTTCTTTTTAAGTATTTTGCCATATGAGCATTTCCTGATGTATCACTTGTTTCTGTAAAATAGACACAGTAGCACATATTATTGAATCATTGTGTACATTGCTCCACCCATCAAGACTCAGATTAAAAAAATTCTTGACAACGTTTTTAGAACATTGTTCAATTTCCTTCTAATACACTGTATTCAGCAATTTTCCAGCAAAGGCTACTTTGCCGGGCGGAAGGTAGCCAAGTTGTAATGATTTAAGTATGTCAATGAAATGTTTCTTCTGAACAAAACAAAGGGGAGAATTTGTTGCATAAATAAATTGAGCAATCTTTTAATCTATGGCGTTTTGCCGGAATTTGATGGTCCTGATTATGAAGTCATCTGTGGTTTTACTGGTGATGAAAGCGATTTTTTTTTATTTATTTTTTGATACAGGTAATTTACGTCTGATGTATGTTTAGTTGCACCACTGCAGGTGGATAACTTTGCATAGATAACTTTGAAGTTGTAGACATTGCAGATGATGGATGTTCATAACTCCTTATATCTGAGATGGACCCTGAAACAAAACAGTGAAAAGGTCACGCTTGCTCAGTGCATTGCTTTTTTTTTTTTAAAAAAAAAAGACTGTAAATGAAAGATTCCTCCAACTGCAGCTGTTTGTACCACTGTTTAAATTATATAATTTATTCTAAACCCAGTTTATAGAGAAAAGAATTGATAATTTATAAGGATTATCTAAATCTATTTAAACCCTTATCTCTAGCAACATACCAGTCATCTTGAAAAAATATTTTCAGATGTCCCATCAGTAATAGTAAAAAATGTAATTGACAAATACTCTCTCAAAAAACTAAAATACCAATTTATACTTTGAACACAAACATTTTCAAATTCATAAGTAAAAGTAATGCACCGCAAACACAAATTTATGCCAATAATCTGTTATCATTTACTAGTGTACTAAGACATGGTAGGCAATCCATAAGCATGGTACAAACGTAAATTTACTAACCAGTTGATCCAGATTGGTCAGACATGTGCACCATCATCTTCAAAGTCATTGCCTTCTGAGAACATTTTTTATAATGTTTCATTCTGACAACCAGGCCTTGCATCTCTTTTGTTGTATTATTCACATGTGTTGTGTTTCTTTTTTATCCAGAAGTACAGGACTTTATTGAAAATATTCCCAAATAGTCTTTCCTTTTTTTTAATGAGCTGCAGCTGAGATAGGTTCTCCTCCCACCCAGAGTTCCCAGGGGTTGAAATTAACACTAGAGGCTGCACTCTGAAGAATGTTGTCCCTTCTTTCCAGAGTGTGCTGCTTTGACATCAGTGTTTCTCTTTTCTGGTTGCACACTCTGCTCCTTCTCCCTTGTTACTTAACTCCCCTGCCCAGCCCGCTACCATAACCACCCCAAAAACAAAAGACCTAACAATCCAAGACTTTTGCTCATGTAACCCACATACCTTTTCATTGCAGTATTTTATTTGTTTAGAGAAGGAGGTGCAGTTGAGAAATTAATGGATTTCTGTTTGTATGTCTGTCTGTGTACACGTGCGGAGAGACAGAGCAGAACCATTTACCTCAAGTGCCCAGAACCATCAAGAAGTAAGGGCTGGTAGTTACTGGGAAGATCATAGTCTTTTCATGGGCAGGAGAGTGTGGGTACATCCATGCTTCAAAACAAGCTCTGTGGCAGTGAGTCTCAGAGCCTGGGCCTACAGACTCGGGCATGTGCTATGGCACTAAAAATAGTAGTGTAGACCAGAGGTTCTCAACCTTTTTCTTGCTGAGGCCCCCCTCAACATGCTATAAAAACTACTGGGCCTGGCCAGGGCAGGAGGGTGACACTTTTATATAGAAAAGCAGCTTTTAACTCAAAGTTTTTGATAGAGGCTCATGGATTCAGCATATTTATTTTTTATTTAAATGTTTTAAGAGATTATAAATTTAGACCTTAATATATTTTGTATAAAATGAAATCTGAATTTAAAGCAAGTTAATTTTTAAAAAAGAAAAACATAATTTAAATAACAATCAAAAACTCTGATTTAAATTTTGAAAAATTCTGATTTAAAAAAAAATAACCAAAATATTCATGGGGTTTTATTCTTCCCCCCTTTTTTTATTTTTGGAGTGTATATTTCTCCTTTCTGCCCCCAGTATGTTCTTAATGTAGATTGCTGCATGATTCCAGGTTTGGAACTTTCTCCGATCATTACTGGCATCAGGTTATTTATAGAAGGAAAATTTGGCACAAGAAAATAGCAGCATATGCTTCTTCCATTAGTATATTGGACAAGACTAACTGAATAGACTTTCTAAATTGGTGGAAGTACATTCTGTGAGAAGACAAATTACAAGTAAAATAAAACTGTCCTATTTAATATGGCTCTATTTCTAACCCAAAACTATGGATTTCATAGCACCTGCCTCTGATTGATAGCTTTGGCACAATTACCACATGTGTTTGGTGTAACATGGAACGGAATATAGAATTTTATTTTGTATTTAAAATATCTGATATAGACTTGTAAATGCAATACACTTATAATGCTTAATACTTTATCTGAAAGGAACTTTACAATGTTAGTTACCTTTCATAACTATTCTGGCCACGTTTCCTATTCTGAGGACCAGAAGAGGGGTATCATAGAGCAATGGTACAAGGTGAATTGTTGGGGAGCTGTTTAAACTGGCTTAAGAGCTGCTTTATGCCAATGGAGCAGTGGAAAGCAGCTAGAGCAGATGTGAGAACTTCAAAACCCTGCTCTTGCTGGAATAGTGGGAAACTGCAGTAGTACATATCAAAGCCATTTCTGGTCAGAATAGCACTTCTCTCTTCAGCTGTTTTTCTGTGTTCTGCTGCCATGTAAGCATTCTGCTGCTTCTCCAACATCTTGGCTCTCCTCAGTTCAAGCACTTCTGGTCCCTGCAGTTGCCTTTGCCCAAAAGGAGCCTCTTTAGAATAATGTAAGTGCTGTTTTTCCCCCGCATCACCATTCACCTCTTTCTTCACTTTCAGGGGTCTCCATCCACAGCTAGAAGGGATGGTTCCCTCTGAGTTCTTAAAATGGCTGTATGCTATGACCCCTATCTCTTCTCCTCTTACTTGATATCCTTCATTAAGGAGTTCAAGCTGACCTCTGTTACTCCAGGGAGAAATTTCTTGCTGGGCTAAATCAGTTATTGGGACTCAAGATTGAATTTTGGGTATATGTGGAAAACCGCTCAAGCTATGCTTTTGTGCGCATTGGAAAAAAAGAAAAACAAGTGATCTTAAAATGAAACTAAAAGATTGTTCTCAGTGACTCTCCGCAACAAGATAAGAATGTGAGACTAAAGAGATCAGTCTGAATTTGAAAGTATTGTAGAGACCCATCTGAATGATTCATAACTAGAGAGCTTCAGCCTAAGTAGAAGACAAATGAAAAACACTTTTCTCCATCCACCACTCTTCCAAAAGCTAAACTCGCAGAAAAAGACTTTTCTCACCTCTTCTGAAGAAGACTTAGGCTCCATCAATTCTGAAGCATTAGTACTGGTGAAGACAAAATAAGATGCAAACTGTTCCCATTCATCCCACTCCTTTTTGCCTTGGAAGACCAAGTTAGACAAGCAGTGATAATAGAAAAAGCATTAAAAAAACAAAAAGTTTCATTTAGGGCCAGCTCATTGCCAATAAAAAGGGGTGACCTTTCAACCCCTGAACCTGATGGCGCAGAAGGAGAGATTCTCTTTCCCAGTGAACCCAGAAACTGAAGAATTGAATCCTGACTTGGAAGGAATTATAATCCTTGGCATTGCTTGGAGCCTCTGTATTATCGTCAACATGTTTAGAGCAGTCCTGGCAAGAACAGCCTCCTTACTGAATTCCCTTTTTTCCAAAGAAAACACTGAAATTTGTTCATCTCGCAGAAGATTTCCCCTAGACTGTCCACTTTACAGCACTTCCACTACTGTAGCCAAAATACATCTGTGGCTAGCAACATGAAAAGTGGATAAGTTATGTATTGATCCTCTTGGCAAGGCACCTGTCTGGGCCATCTGAAAAAAAGAGATGATGTTCTACCTCTAAGGCTTATGCCTACTAAGTTATCATCTTAATCTCAAAGCAATTAAATATCAAAGCATCATCTTACTATCAAAGCAATTAAAATACAGTCCCTGCAGGAGTTGAACTTACAAGCTTCTGTTAGTTAGTCAGACACATTATCCATTTTATCACTGGCGCTTTTGCTATAAACTGTATTTTCTTGGCTGCTATTTCTCCATATTTGCTAGTCAGTCCTCTGGATACAGCAAGGATGCTGGGATAAGTCCACAAAAGGTTGGTAACACGCTTCTCTGACTCTTGAGGCACATATACCTTTGGACATGTGAGGTATCAGAAGTTATCCAAAGGGGCTATGACACACAATTCTAGCAATTTTTAAAAATGTTTACTTAGTGGCTAACCCTCCACCCCAACACTCTCACAGGGGAAAAGTCTGATTTGTTTGGAATACTGGGGTAATGGAGGCACTATCTTCTGGAGTTGACACTGGCAAGTAATCAGTACTTTTTTTAGGTTTCCAGAAAGACCTTTTCACTGTTGTCTTCTGGGCATAATTTTTTTTTCAAATGTTAGCCCTTTTTTGGACTTCATTGCTTATGCAGTCCTATTAGCAAGATTAATGCATTCAGTTGTGACCAAAGACGAGAGATGCTCACATGGTAATTTCCTTTTTCTTTAAAACTAGTTAGATCTTCCAGTCTTACATATTTATTTTTCAGTAGAAATGCCTCAAGTTGATTCTTTTGGTGCTCTAAAACTATGTTAAAAATTGACTGTAGATTGCTGATAATGTGGCTAGTAAGTGTGTTGTAGCTAAGGAATCATTATCAGAAGGCTTTTTCAAAAGATAGAATTGTTAAATGTTAACAAAGACAGCCTAGGGCCCTGACACAGACATACAAACATTCTTAGCTTTGAGATTTGACAATATTTAACATCAACCTTAAATCATTTAATTTAACATTGAGGCAATATTCACTGGTATGATTTGTCTGCTTAATGCCACTTCAAAGCAGGCAGAGCATATTGGCTAGTTAAGGGAGATTTACAACTGTTCTGTCCTGCTCGCCACATTTCCCTGCATGCGCTCACACATAAGTTTCCTCTCCCTTCTGCACCCCCTACATTCCGCTTCACTCCCATTGGGAACAATGGGAAGCAGCGGTCCCCTTTGCTAAGGGCAGCATATGTCCTCAGACCCATTGAAAACAATGGGCAGTGGTGGCCATTTTGGACTAGGGTAATTCTTCATAAGTTTCTCTGAGGGTGGGTTAAATTCTTCATCATCTCCTAAAGAATAAACTTTATGACAAATATTGGTGAAAAAAGATTGATTAATTCTAATTTTCTCCCCCAAATCTACCCATTGCACCAGAATTCAAGGTTCTGCTCTCTGCCAGTTTCTATCTATACAGATATTGCCTGTCATTTAGGACAAAAAAAATCTGCTACGAGGTGCTACTTTTTTTGGAGGACTCATTTTAAAATGTATTTTTATTCATAAATTAATAAATCTATTTGCCAACTGTCCGAAAATTCATTTTGGCTTTAAAGAAGACGCACTCTAATTTTGGAGAGGATATACAGAATTCTTCATACGTAAGAAAGTACCGTTTATACTCATTCATAAGCTGAATATTTTTGGTAAAAAAGTGAATCATGACAGAGCGGGGGTTGGCTTATAAACAGGTCTACACCAAAATTTGATAATTTTAAACTCTTTGGAATTATTGAATTGAATATCTAATACATTGTCGTTTTGTTTACCTGGAGTGTCCGCAGGCATGGATCCCCTCAGCTCCCTTTGGCCGTGGTTCACTGTTCCCAGACAATGGGAGCTGCGAGAAGTGGTGGCCGCCATTGGCTGGGAACGGCGAACTGTGGCCACAGGGAGCCTAGGGGCTCCATGCCTGCAGACGCTCCAGGTAAACAAAATGTCCCGACCTGCTAGCGGCTTACCCTTTTTGCCGACCCATTTATTGATGTCAATACTGTAGCCTTTTAAGTTGGAAAGGCTTTGTTTAGTGGACTAGATTGGCTTGAAACGAATACTAAAAGAGCAGTGCTGCAGATCTGCATGACATATGACCCATGCATTTCACAAAATGCTACATCTTACAAGCCAATCAGAAAAATACAATGAATGATAGTACTATAGTACTGGTGTCAGTCTGCTACTGTGTAATTTGATCTCTTCATGCATTTGTACCAGTGGACCTCTTAAGTCTTGAGCCGACATGAAAATATAATGTGTAGAATTGATGGAATCTCTAATAAAATTTAAATAGCCTGCTATCACCACAGATATGCCAATCTACAGAGCTGCTTTGAAATAAACAAAGAACGATAATAATTTGACAGTGATAAAGCAGGTGACATTCCTATATAAAGTCCTACAAAATCTATAAGTTTAATAATAATCTGTTTTCATGGTAGTATTTAAAATGAACAACGGTGAAATCAAAAGAAACCGGTTTGCTTATCACGCAGCATTCAAACTTAAAGTTGTTGAATATGCAGAAGCAAACAATAATTGCGCTGCTGCTGGTGAATTCTGTATCAATGAGAAGCAAGTAAGAGAATGGTGAAAAAATAAAACAACACTGAAAGACATGCCAAGAAGCAAGAAAAAATGTCCAACAAGGTGCACTTAATTTCCTGAGCTGGAGAAAGATCTCAATAATTGAGTTGTTGAATGTCAACAAAATGGGTGCATTGTCACTAGAACTGGAATTCATCTGCGTGCTCTGCAAATGTCGAAAGAAGACACAAGTCAGTAAAGCCGTCAGTATTTGTTGCATCGGGGGTTGGTGTACTCGTGTCATGAACCGTCATGATCTCTGTCTTCGTCAGCAAACAAAGATAGCGCAAAGCTGCCGAGAGATCTGGAAGAAACAATCGCATCTCTCCAAAGGTTTATTACAAAATATCAAAAGGAATATGCATTTGAACTGTCACAAATAGGAAATATGGACAAAACACTGATGGCATTTGATCTCCGGAGCAACAGAATGGTAATTGGTGTTGGTGAAAACACAGTTTTAATTAAATCCATTTTATGGTGGCTTTATCATGTTTGGCAAATGGATCAAAGCTCCCTCCTGTTGTTGTTGTTTTTAAAAGAAAAACCTTGCCTAAAAACATGAAATTTGCTGCTGGTGTCATCGTACGTGCACACAAAAAGGGATGGGTGGATGAAAGAGGGACTATTGAATGAAGCAGTTTTAAGCTTTACAACTGCTTGATGTCTGCTTGAACAAACCCTTTAAAGACAGGCTATGCAAAATGTGGTCTGAATGGATGTGCTCAAGCATGGCAAAGTTGACAAAAGGTGGGAATCTTATGAAGCCTGAAATCAATCTGGTAGCCCATTGGCTCAAGGACTCGTGGGTGTCCATTTCCTCGGAAATGATAGAAAAATCATTCTGGAAATGCTGTATAGCAGTGCACTCTATGGGTCAGAAGATGATGCCATATTTGATGATGACACAACAGAGGCTGATGATGAGAAGGAATCTGAGTCTGAAGACGAGACTGCTGACATCTACAATGACAATGCAGGTGCAGCTGTGGTTGAAGCTGAGTTTAGTGAACTGTTTGGTGAATCAGAGACTGATTCAGACCTGGAAGGATTTTAAAGTCTCATATTGTTCTAAGGTACTTGTTTTAAATATCCATTTACTGATTTTAAATATTGACTGTAATTTTGAAGGTGAATACACGTGTTCAATTATAACAACAACAGGTTTTTTGTTAGATTACATTAAAATAATTCTAGCAAAACTTTTGAGTGTTTCTTGTGACGCCAACATTTAAAATATAGCAGGGTTTGGAAAACTTGGGCTCCCGGCCCGTCAGGGTAAGCCGCCGGCAGGTCGGGATGTTTTGTTTACTTGGAGCGTCTGCAGGCACAGAGCTCCTCACATCCCAGTGGCCACGGTTTGCCATTCTCAGCCAATGGGAGCTACAGGAAGTGGCACCACTTTATACGAAAGACTTTATAGGATCGGCTTATGAAAGGGTCATACAATTTTTGCTGTTTTTACCTATCCATCTTGTGGGGTTGGCTTATAAACGAAGGGGCTAGTGAACGAGTATATACGGTACTTGAATCTGCTTTAAATGCAAATGTCAATGTAACATTAACTATGGAGGCATGACTAGGGTCTCCAGGTAGCCGGTGAGTAGTCTCATTTATGTCATTTAAGTACATGCGTAAGTTTCTTCCCACCCTGCCCCTCAAATTTGGGTCCTAGGTTTGTTAACAGTTGTATTTCATTTTATCTCCCTTTCGTATAAACATTTGAGGTGGAATTTTCGAAAGTGCTCAGTATTTTTCCTCCCATTGAAGTCAATGGTAAAACTCTTTCTGCAGAAACAGAGCTAAGCCAAAGTTGAGTGCTCCTGAAAAGCCTTAATTCTTTATTTAAAATGCCTTTAGTATGAGAGGTTGACTTACGTAGCTCATAGGTATAAAGTAGAAGTTTATCAGCTGTGAAGAAACAAATCTTATTTTTGAAGTAGAGGACAACTACTCCGGGTGTTAAGTGTATTTTTATTTAAAATATTATAGGTTAGCAGAAAATTTCAGGCCAACTTGAACTAGTTCTCCTATGACTAGTTATGTTGACACAAATAGGTTCAATTTGATTGTTGAACAGTTTTAAATTCAATTGAAGATATACAAGAGCTAAATTGGCAAACATTTAATGCTACCATCATGATATTGTAACCTTCATGATGTTGCCAGCTGAGGCAATTTGTGAACATATACTGTACACTCCAACATTCCACTAGTGATTAAGGGATTGGGGAAGAAGTGTTTCTCTATTTGACAAAGCAGAAGGCAGTGCCAATTTTATTTCTCATTGGCCAGAAAACTCCGTATGCAAGTAGATTGTGTATTTGGCTTCTCTAGGGCCATGTTGTGGTTTTCTGCAGCAAACAAATGCAGGCATTAGGAAGAAAGCCTTTTGACCACAAAAGAAATTAAACCAATGTGCAAGGTTGAATGTACTGGCTTTGCATGCAATATCTGAACAGCGTAACAAGCAAGCCGGTCAGAGGCTTGAGAAATGACCAGCTGGGAAGGCAGCCACAGACATGGTTACTGATGGAAAAATACATCCCTGAGCTTGGCATCTGAGTTTGCAGCTGCCAGATATACCCACACATTTATGGAGAAGAGGTTAGAACAAGTAGTTAATACCACAAGCAGGAAGAGGCAGGGCCAAGGTTGTATAGAATTTATGTACTGTCTTTTATACCAGATTTCTTTCTAACTATAGTACTGTAGAAGAGAAAACTGCAACTAACACATTTTACTTTTCATTCAGACCAGGCAGCAATTGGAGAGAAGGGATTACAGTGCAAATATTGATAATAAAAAACGTTTTGGTAGACACTGACTAAAGAGCCAGATACTTGTCTTTCTGTATTTACAGCTGTAAAAGGCTTTATAAATCTGTCTTCTCCAAACAGGAGTAATGGGCTGAATATAAAATTGTCTTGGATAGCAGTACAGAATAGTGAGGCTTCTACACAGTGAAAAATATTAAATATTTCAGTGTAGTTTTATTGCTCTGTTTTAACTTGGAGATAAGTGTGTTACTGCAAGAACCAGTATTTTTAATTATAAAATTTCTGTTTTTTTTTCCCTTGCCTCTTGATTTTTCTTATCTTCTTCCATTCCTTCACTGACAAGTTTTATATATGAAATTATAGCAAACTTTTAAGGAGAATATGTCAAGATCATTTATGTGGTTTTCAAACTATTATGTATCTTTTTAAAGGGTAGAAATAAAGTACTTTCAGGAAATTTAGTAATATTTCTACTAGTTTTTTGCATGACTTAATCTTTTGGCTGTAGCTATTGCTATGTGTTCTGGTCTTTCAAAATGTAAAATAATAGAAATTACATTAATATGTTTTAACATTAAGAATAAGAAAATATATGTGGCATAGAAATGTATTTTATAAACTAATTGTGAGGGAGTGATTTGTAATGTGGTAAAGAGCCATCAGGACAAGCCAAGTTTTTTGTTTTTTTTGTTCACAGTTAAAAGAAAAAAGCTAAGTCAGTAAAGTTGTATCAGTATTGCACTTTGCACTTACTAATACAATAAAAACCAGCACCTGTTGTAGCTTTGTGTTATATACACAATAGTGCAAGGGTCAGTCAGATAAGAGCAGAAAATTAGCATCAGTTGTGTGTGTGTGTGTGTGTGTATAGAGAGAGAGAAAGAGAGAGAGTTTGCATGTGTAATTGTCAAATTAAGACTGTAACATGAACAAAATATTTTTTGCACATTCTAAATATAGTTTACAAAGGTTTTATTTATGAAAGTATTTCTTTAGTGCACTACAGCATTACTTTGTTCACATTACCTCCGTAGGTACATCCCTGTTGAATTGTTTCTTCTTCTATTTGTCTGTTTACAAGAGAAGCTTTTATTTTTTGTGGACAATCTTTTGGTCCAGGTTTTGTCTAAAACTGAGGTCAGAAGAAGTAAAAAGCTTGTAAACATAAGTATCAGGCCTCTTTTTTCACAGAAAATTGTGCTGCATTATGAACTACAAAGTCAGTGAGCAAACACAAAAATAGTCTCTTGAAACCATTCACTCTGCATAATTTTAAGTCAGTTGATATCAAGAAAGAATAGTGAGCAACCTCCTTTTTTATTTTATTATAAATTCTCTTAAAATTTTAGATAAACATTACCCATCAAATTAAGTATGATAAAAAAAATTCGACTAACAGTAAAAACACTTGTATGCTTGAGTAGAAAAAGTAAGTAATCCTTTGAAGTTCTTCGCAAGAGCAAGAGGTCAGAATGACACAGGAAGAATGAACATATTAAGATTTATGTAGGCTCTTTTTAAAATATATCAGACCTAAAGGTTTTCCTGATTGTACCCTGTTGCAGAGCATAGAAGGAGGCAGCTGACCCACTCCTGTTCACTGTGTACCCAGCTATTGTCAGTTCTTTGTAATCAGATAAATGGATCTTTAAAAAAAATAAAGATCTTCCAATTACAAAACTATTCTAAGATGGCAGGCATTCAAAGTAATGTTCAACATGTTCAAGACGACCAATAACTGAGTATTTACTTCAGAGAGAGAGATTTGATACAAGTGCTTACATAGTTTCCATAGCATCTGAGCACCTCTTTAATTTTAATAAATTTCTCTCACCTCAATTCTGTGAGGTAATACTCAGAAATCAAGTTCTCATTCCTTGGTTGTGTTAGGGCTGCGTCACAAGTGTAAACTGTCTCTAAAGCTGGCTTAGCCAGCTACTGGAAGATTCCAGGTCCCCTCTCCCCGGCAGTGAGTTTATTCTTATGGTTTATCAGGTCTCTGCTGGAATATATGCTTTAAATTGCACCAGCACTACATGGCTCAGGCTTAGGGATGTACAAATGTCCTTTGCATCCTTCAAGCTATGCTGAATGCTCTTCTGTCACAGGCAAAGATAAGGCACAACATGACTTGTCTAGGGTTGCATATGAAGTCTGGTAGAATTGAGAATTGAATGTAACTCACTCTCTCTCTCTCTTAAATCCTGGTCCTATGTCTAACTTCCTAGAGGTTAATGTTAGGGACTCTTTCAAACCAAAGTACAAAACTGCTCTTAGTTCTTCTTTCCTTTGCCTCCTTGTTTGATCTTCAATCTGGATCAGCTCTTCCACTCAGAAAAACAGCTACTCATTGAACCTTGTCTTCATTAACTATGGTTTCCTCTCTGACCTTTCTATCAGAGTTCACTCTGTCTGTTCACCAGCTCCTTGTCTTGAACTTCATCCATCTGCCTCCTTCCTCAAGTCCTTTCCTCCAGAGTTCCTGTTATCTCCCATCTATCAGTGGCCATTATGTATCTCTGGCTCCCTTCCTTTCCACTCAGTCATGCTCTCTTCCACCCTCAGCTTCATCATTCCCACTACTAAATATGCCCCAATAACCCTAAGCCCTTGGTTGCCACAATTTCCACTTCCTTTGCTTATGCTCTTATGTTGCTGAGTGCCTCTGGGGGAGGACTTTCTCCAGTATAAATTTGTCCACTTCTCCTTCAGTTCTGCCATCTTCCTAATCGAACAGCACTACTTCTCCATCCTCATTGAATCACATATCTACATCCCAGCTGCTTATTTGCCACCTTTGACTCTCTTCTAACACCCTTTCCCTACACCTGCTTTATTTTTCCTCCCTTCACATAAGCTTGCAGACTTTTTTCAAACAGAAAATAAGATCAACATGACCTTCCTCATTCTGTCCAATCCCCCATCACTCTGTCTCCTCCTTCCAGGTTGCCTGTGCTGGGTTTTTCATTCTCTAATCACTTCCCTGTCTCAGTGAACCCTATCTCCTCCTGTAACACTGTCTAACCTTCACCTTTCTTTTTATTTATAATTTTTCTCTAGTTCCTTCCCCTCACAATAAAAACGTCCTAAACTAAAAAAAAGCTTGAATCCATCTGCCTGACCAACTACAATGCCATCTGCCTTCTCTTGTTCACCACTAAATTCTGCATCTTGGCAGGGGGGTCAGATTAGATGACCCTTGCAGTCCCTTCAAACCCTGTGATTCTAAGTTAATTGAATGTTCTCTGCCTACAAGAAGAGGAAGAATGATCTTGTGGTTATGACTCAAGAATGATGGCTTCAATACCTGGTTCAGCCATAGACTTCCTGTTATCTTGGTTGAGACACTTGAATATGTAGAAGTAGTTTAAGCTGGAATTAATTGAACTGCAAGACAGGTCGGGGCTTTAGTTTTCAATATTTTTGTTTAGCCTATAGTAGTTTTGCAAGATTCAGATAAGAGACCCTATCATTGATGCATCCGATGAAGTGAGCTGTAGCTCACAAAAGCATATGCTCAAATAAATTGGTTAGTCTCTAAGGTGCCACAAGTACTCCTTTTCTTTTTGCGAATACAGACTAACACGGCTGCTACTCTGAAACCTATCATTAGTGGCACTGAAATAAGTCAATTTTAAAAATATTTATTTGATTACAAATTCTAATCTAAGATTGTGATAGCATGGACTTTTACATTATGCAGAGGTTTTATAAAACCTGATTGGAATCAGTTATTGGAAAAATCAGCCCAAACTATTTAAATCACTGTATCTTGTTGGGCTTTCTAGATATTTATCTTTTTGTAGTCCAGAGAAAGCCCACTGACGCTGATTTATTCTTATCTTCACCCTAGGCAAACAGGATATATGCTATTCCTATAAATGAAGGTATTCTGGAGCTGGTAAAACACTTCTGGCTAATTCCTGTTTTAATTCCTCCTATTTCAGGGTGGATTAGCCATGTATATCAAGTCCCTCAGACAGATTTTTGCATACTTTTGACTCTCACCTGACTCTAGACTCTCTAGTAATATTGATGGATAAGCAATAATTCCTCAGACATATTGCAGGGTAAAAATCATCAGCTATCAAAATTATACTTGTTAAATCTTACTATTGGAGAAGCTGCTGTTTTTGTGGTTGATAGGAGAAGCTGCTTCAGCCGCAGTCTAAGCCAGCCCTGGTGACTCCATTAAAACGGGGTCCCAACCCAGTTTGAGAACCGTTGCCCTAGACAAACAGTGAAATCAGTTTGACCATTTGTTTCTCTGGGAGAACAACAGCAGTTCCAGCAGACGTGTATCTACCTGTCTCAATAGTTGCTGCAGAAAATTACTAGGATTTGCTAACCTTCATACTTTCCACCAAATCTTTTATAAAATTATGTATTACAGGAGCTCCCACAGGACCGCTATCAAGTCTCATTGTGCTGGGCACTTTACAAACATACATAGTCACAGTTCTTGTCCTGAAAAGCTTAGTCTAAGAATACAACGTACACAGTGTGAGGAGAGAGGATACAATCAAATAGATCACATTTTAATATACATTAACAATTCAAAACTATGCATAAATAAAATAATAAATGCCACCTATGCCATTGGCCCCTCAACCACCATTGATTGGCTGATTTCTCAGAGGTGTGGTGGGATAGGTAAAACACTTTTTTTGGACAAACAAAAGTACTGAGGAGATTCACAAAGATATTTGTACTACTGTAACTAGCTTTGAGACTTAAGGAGTACCCATGTACCCTTTTCTCAGAATGATTTCAAGTGAGTTGATACACTTAGCTATGGGGTAGTCTTTTCTTCAACATCACAACCTGGGATAAATAGAATCAAAATAAATTTGTTTCAGTTTGAGATTGTTTTTGATATTTGAGAGTCAGATTCTGTCCTGGCTTGCACCTATGCAACTCTTGAATTCAGTGGAGATGCATTTGGCATGGTGGCAGAATTTGGCCCTTTAGTAAAGAAAGTTCTTTCAGAACTACAGATAATTATGCGTGCAGTATCAGTAACAAAAATAGTACCAATATTCCTGTTCTGCCAGACGTTTGTATTCTGGAATAAAGTTTCTTAGTTTCATCAACATAAGAGAAGTCCACAAATGTTTATACTACAGTAGAACCTTAGAGTTACAAACACTTTGGGAATGGAGGTTGTTAATAGCTCTGAACAAAACATTATGGTTGTTCTTTCAAAAGTTTGCAACTGAAAATTGACTTAATACAACTTTGAAACTTTACCATGTAGAAGAAAAATGCTGCTTTTAACCATCCTAATTTAAATGAAACCAGCACAGAAACAGTTTCCTTACCTTGTCTAATCTTTTTTTAAATTTCCCTTTATTTTTTGTTAGTAGTTTATGTTTAACACAGTATTGTACAGTATTTGCTGTGTGTGTGTGTGTTTCTGCTGCTGCCTGATTGTGTACTTCCGGTTCCAGATGTGGTGTGTGGTCAACCAGTCAGTTTGTAACTCTGGTGTTCATAACTCTGAGGTTCTACTGTGTGTGTGTGTCTGCCGTCATCAGTAATATAATATAGATAGAACAATAATAGTTCTTCTCAGGGTAGGGCAACCCTGAAGTTCAGGATGGAGAAGGAAAGGTCACAAAATACCAGAACCAAAAAGATGGTAAATTCATATTTAAAAAAATTCTTTATACAAAACACCTTTCATTTTAAAAACAAAGATTTCTGTGTTTTTTCCCTTTACATCCAATCCAGGATCATATAGACCAGAGGTTCTCAAATTGTGGTTTGTGGACCACCAGTGGTCCGCGAGCTCCATTCAGGTGATCCGCAGATCATTCCCTGTAAGATGTGCGCCTGAGCGGCCTCACGCAATAGAATGAAGGGCCACCCACCTAATTAGTGGAGCTGCGTAGGCATGGCTCCACTAATTAGGTGCCTGGACCCTGGAGAAGACGCACATGTAAGGTGAGGTGGTGGCCTTGGGGGGAATAGAGGGGAGGTGGGAGGGGGCAGTGGAGTGAGAAGAGGTGGTTGTGGGAATTTGGGACGTGCAGGGCTGTGGCAGCTAGAGAAAGAGGTGACTTTCCCCAACTCCAGGGCTGCGGCTGCCAGGGAGAGATGGTCCTCCTTCCCAGCCTCAGCTCTGTGGCTTCCGCGGTGGGGAAGACCGCCCTTCTTCCCTGCCCCAGCTAAGGAGAGAGAGAAAGAGACCCCCCTCCTTCCCAGCCCCTCCTTCCGAGCCACAGGACTAAAGCCCCAAGCGCGAGCGCTCCCACTGGGTCTAAAGTACTGAGTTCAACATTTCCAAGGGTCAGAAGCTATGACCCCCTCCCACCCCTGCTGGCAGCCCTGATGCCCCCCGTTCCCTCCGGCTGAGGCCTTGAGCTCCAGGGCTAAAGCCTCGAGGCAATAAAGTATTTGTTTTTTTTGTTTCACAAAAAAATCACAGCTGTCTGATTACTTCCAGTTCCAGAGGGTGTCTGGTTAATCGATAAGTCTGGAACTCTGCTGTTTGTATCTTTGAGGTTCTACTATAGTCATAACCAGGCCAACATACAGTATTCATAAATTATTACAAAGAAACTCCAAATCAGTCACCGTCCTGTATAGATTTCTTATATCACATCACTTTTTCAAAGTTGACACCCCCAGGTAAGCTTGGGAGAGCATATGTGGTTCCAATAGAGCAGTCTTTTTCTGACTAATAAGGTAGTATCCTTTCTACTCAATATTTGTGCAAAAGTGCATATTGCTCTATAGGTGAGAAACACATTTTTCCGACATGTGAGTCTAATGTCTGAAAGTGTTTACCCCAGAATGCAGATTGATTGCATTAGTGGTAGACCTACTCAGAGTTTAGGAAATGTTGGGAAGGTCCATGTAAGTAACTGCATAGGCATTTAGAGGACATTGATGCCACCAGATAGGACTACTTTACTGCATATTTAGAGCGAGAGAAAGAACATAGATCTCCTGACTCCTAAGCCTGTGTGTGAGTGATAAGGGTATCCTTTGTCTCCATGATATCATGTGAGATGCAAAGAGTTTATGGTACTTTAATACCCCTTTTAAGACACCAATTAAAAAAATTAAAAAGGAATATCTTAAAAATTCTACAGTTCTACTATTCACCATTTATATTGTTTATGCTTTGCACTACACTCTGTTTGGATAATGAATACAGACAGTTCACTCAGATGGTTCGCTAGCATAGTCTGTTATGTTTTGAGCTTTAGACACTGTCCTGTTCTTAAGAAGAACCTCCAGTGACAAGATTTCACAACCTTCCTAAGCAATTTGTTCCAGTGCTTAACTATCCTGACAGTAAGTTTTTCGTAAAGTCCAACCTAAACTCCCTTGCTGCAATTTAAACTAGGGCTGTCAAGGGATTAAAAAAGTTAATCATGATTAATTGCGCGATTAAAAAAATTAATTGCGATTAATCATGCTGTTAAACAATAATAGAATACCATTTATTTAAATATTTTTGGATGTTTTCTACATTTCCAAATATATTGATTTCAATTACAACACAGATGAAATGTACAGTACTCCCTTTATATTTATTTTTTATTACAAATATTTGCACTGTAAAAACCAAAAGAAACAGTATTTTTCAATTCTCCTATTACAAGTACGGTAGTGTAATCTCATTATCATGAAAGTTGAACTACAGATATAGAATTATGTAAAAAAAAAAACCCCTGCATTCAAAAATAAAACAATGTAAAACTTTAGAGCCTACAAGTCCATTCAGTCCTACTTCTTGTTCAGCCAATCACTCAGACAAACAAGTTTGTTTACATTTGCAGGAGAGAATGCTGTCTGCTTCTTGTTTAGAATGTCACCTGAAAGTGAGAACGGCATTCACATGGCACTGTTATAGCCAGCCTTGCAATATATTTATGTGCCAGATGCACTGAAGATTCATTTGTTCCTTTATGCTTCAACCACCATTGCATTTTTTTTAATCATGATTAATTTTTTTGAGGTAATCGTGTAAGGTAACTGCGATTAATTGACAACCCTAATTTAAACTCATTGCTTCTTGTCTTATCCTCAGAAGTTAACAAGAACAATTTTTTGCCCTCTTCCTTGTAACAACCATTTATGTACTTGAAAACTGTTATTGTGTCCCCCCCTCAATCTTCTCTTCTCCAGACTAAACAAACCCATTTTTTTTCAATCTTTCTTAATAGGTCATAAATGCAATAGTATAACCAATAAATATGTTGAATAGCAGACGTGACACATGGTCCTTAAAACACCAGGACCCTTACCATTTACATGTACTATCTGAACTCTTGAAAATGAGAATGCTTGGTGTAAAAATGATATTTTGCAATTTTATAACATTTGCCACCTCAAGATTTCAAAGTGCATTACAAAGATTACTGAACAAAACCTTTCACTACCTGCAATAAAATACACCCCTTTGGCTATTTATCCTCATTTTCCAAATGGGGATACTGATGCACAGAGGGTGAAATTTATTCCTACGTAAAGGGTATGCACAAAATGTGTGCACCATGTATGTTCCATCTAATCTTTCAATGTATGTCTGAAATGAGACTTATGTGCTATAGGTTTGGGTGTATGCCCTCTCTGTAGGGATAATATTTCATCAGAGATTGTTGTCCAAGGTCACGCAGCAAGTCTGTGGCAGAACCAGTTATTCAGCCCAGATCTCAACTCCCAGTCCTTCACTGTAGCCACGAGATCTGCAGAAACTCTGCAGTGAAATTTGAACTAGGTTACAATAATTTAAAGTGATCCTTTGAGCCAGTTTCTCATATCCTTAAATATAGTGTTCTTTATCAGGTTTTCAAGGAAAATTTTTGACTTGGATGCTCTGTCAGCCAAGGAACAATTTTTTGTTTTCCATGCAGATGTTGTTGTACTGAATCCAGCACCAAAGTCTATAACCAAAACCAACTCCATATTCTTCAGGTCCAGGCTATTCTGCCTATATTCAAGGCACAAAGCTGCATATTTTGATTATTAACTTTAATAGGGTCTGTTGCCGTCGCAGCAAAATGCTAACAAATAGGACCGATTGTATATCTCCTACCATTTTAAGTGGCTAAAACAGGTCTGATCCTGCTACCAAGTGGGGATGGGTCAGATGCTGTCCCCAGGGAATGGGAGGCTCAGTGGGGCAGTTGCAGAGCGGGACTGCCGTGCATTCACCCTCCAGCAGGGTGCTCCTACAGCTCCTGTCCTGTGGGGCTGGCTGGGCGTGGCTCCCCCTCCAGGTGTTGTGACCTGGGTCTGGCTCATGGGGTCGAGTTCCAATGCCACTCAGGTTTGGCCTGGCCCCCCTGATGTGGGGCAACTAAGCCAAATTTGAGTGAGTGGCATTGTGACTTGGCACACAAGATTACATCACCGCTCACTAAAATTTGGCCAAGCTGCGCCTCTGTCAGGCGGTGCTGGGGAAAAGGCCTGGACCAGTCCTGAGTGATGCTGTGACCCTTTCTGCCAGGGGCCAGGTAACAGTGCTTGGAGCATAGCTCCGAGCCCAGTCAGCACATAGAACAGGAGGTGTTGCAACCAGAATAGGGGGGTTTGTCAGTCATAGTGGGACAGTCCAGTGAGACTTGGGATAGTTGCAAACAAACCTACCGTAAAATTCTGGTGTGACCATAGCCATATTATTAATGGTAGCTAGTGCAAAATACATAGTATGGGAGGCTTATAATGGTAGAGATCTCTGCCAGGATGCGATTCCCTGCTTCTCTGAAGATGGATGTTTTTGTGAGAGGAAGGGAGATAGCTCCTTCCTGCCTCTTTTGCACTCACCCATGAGGACACAATCAGTATGCTTGTGTCTGTTTGCATGCATATACAAAGGAACAACTAGCTTTTCTCCTCCCCCACACTGAGCCATTTACTTCTTCACTGTGTTCTTCTATCATCTAGTGCAAAACATGATGTTCGCCTTGTAGAAGACTCCTGCTTACCCACAGTATAAGAAGAGATCCTTTTCCCGATCAGGAGCATGAACTTTCTTTTATGTAGAAATGTTTTGAAATGGCAACAAAATATATGGTGTGAATAATACTCATGTTGAAAACACGTATTCATTCCATATATTGCAATTAAGAAAACCATAATCCATCTTTATTTCACTTTTTAAAAAGACAGACTGCTTTTCTTACATAGGTGGAAGAACACCAAGACAGAGAGGAATGCTCAATTTCAAAGTATAAGTATCAAAGGCACACAAAGTAATTCTTCTGCTACTCCATGCTGATTAGATCTCAACTGGAATATTCTGTCCAGCCACACTTCAGGAAAGATGTGGGGAAAATCGAGAGAACAGAAAAAAAATGTTTAAAGGTGTAGAAAACATGACTATGAGGAAAGATTGGGTTTGTATAGTCTGGAGAAGAGAAGACTGAGAGGGGACATGGTAACAGTTTTAAGTACATAAAAGGTTGTTACAAGGAGGAGGGAGATAAATTGTTCTCCTTAGTGTCTGAGGACAGGACAAGAAGCAATGGGCTTAAATTGCAGCAAGGGCAGTTTAGGTTGGACATTAGGAAAAACTTCCTATCTGTCAAGGTGGTTAAGCACTGTAATAAATTGCCTAGGGATGTTGTGGAATCTCCATCCTTGGAGATTTTTAAGAGCAAGTTAGACAGATACCTGTCAGGGATGCTCTAGATAATACTTAGTCCTGCCATGAGTATAGGGGACTGGACAAGATGACCTCTTGAGGTCCCTTCCAGTCCTACGATTCTATACATAAGAGTTGTGCAGAGTATAACAATAGCTTTTCCTCTTCTACCATAGTGCTGAGCCAGAAATGAAAACAGCCGTGTTTAAATTTGTTTAACTGGCTCTAAAATTGTGGTTTCTTCTGTCTGCATATATGAAGTCTGAGACCTATGGAACAAGACTTACTGATTGTAGGTTTTGATCAAAGTTGCTATAAATAAAAGAGCTATAGTAGATTGATTTATTAAACTGACCGAACTTTAGCTACAAATAATCTTTTTCTTCAGTGTACAGCTTTGACTGACCTGTATTCTCTTCCAACAAACATGAGTAGAACTAATAAACAGGTGATACTGCTGTTCTGAAGCCCAAAGAAGATGCTTATCTTTGGTACAAAAAGGAACTTTATTAAAAACAAACTCAGGTTGAGGCATGTCTTATAGCAAAGGGAAGAAGCTGCCAACAGAACACTGCCCAATGTTATCTAGACGTGGGGAGTCTCACAAGAAAAATTTTGGTGGCCTCAGAGTGCGGCCACCAACTCTTGCTGGTGGCCACTTTGATAATTTTTCTTAAAATACTTAATTAACTTAGGAAAAACAAAAAATATGCACATATACATGTTCAAATCATTTTAATTTATTTATGTAGTTTTTATTGCAGACTCAATAATAAAAATAATGTAAAGTTGTCTCTATTATTTACTGGCCCTAAATAGAATAAAATAGGGCTGTTGATTAATCGCAGTTAACTCACGCGATAAAGTTAAAAAAATTAATCGCAGTTTTAATTGCTCTGTTAAACAATAGAATACCAATTGAAATTTATTTAATATTTTGGATATTTTTCTGCATTTTCATATATATTGTATTCTGTGTTGAAACTGAAATCAAAGTGGATATTATTTTTTATTACAAATATTTGCACTGTAAAAATGATAAACAAAAGAAACAGTAGTTTTCAATTCGCCTCATACAAGTACTATAGTGCAATCTCTTTGTTGTGAAAGTACAACTTACAAATGTAGATTTTTTTTGTTACGTATTTACACTCAAAAACAAGACAATGTAAAACTTCAGAGCCTACAAGTCCACTGAGTCCTACTTCTTGTTCAGCCAGTCAGTCAGACAAACAAGTTTGTTTACATTTACAGGAGATAATTCTGCCCTCTTCTTATTAACAATGTCACCAGAAAGTGAGAACAGGCATTTGCATGGCACTTTTATAGCTGGCATTGCAATGTATTTACGTGCCAGATATGGTAAACATTTGTATGCCTCTTCATGCTTTGGCCACCATTCCAGAAGACATGCTTCCATGCTGATGACAGTCCGTAAAAAAATAATGCGTTAATTAAATTTGTGACTGAACTCCTTGGGGGAAAATTGTATGTCTCTTGCTCTGTTTTACCTGCATTCTGCCTATATTTCATGTTATAGCAGTCTCGGATGATGACCCGGCACATGTTGTTCATTTTAAGAATATTTTCACTGCAGATTTCACAAAACGCAAAGAAGGTACCAATGTGAGATTTCTAAAGATAGCTATGGCACTTGACCCAAGGTTTAAGAATCTGAAATGCCTTCCAAAATCTGAAAGGGACGGGGTGTGGAGCATGCTTTCAGAAGTCTTAAAAGAGCAACACTCCAATACAGAAACTACAGAACCTGAACCACCAAAAAAGAAAATCAACCTTCTGCTGGTGGCATCTGACTCAGAGGATGAAAATGAATATGGGTTGGTTCGCAGTGCTTTGGTTGTTATCGAGCAGAACCTGTCATCATCATGGACACATGTCCGCTGGAATGGTGGTTGACGCATGAAGGGAATATGAATCTTTAGCACATCTGGCACGTAAATATTTTGCTACTCCAGCTACAACAGTGCTATGAGAATGCATATTCTCACTTTCAGGTGACATTGTAAAGAAGAAGCGGGCAGCGTTATCTCTTGCAAATGTAAACAAACTTGTCTGTCTGAACAAGAAGTAGAACTGAGTGGACTTGTAGGCTCTGAAGTTTTACATTGTTTTATTTTTGAATGCAGTTCTCTTGTACGTAATTCTACATTTGTAAGTTCAACTTTCATGATAAAGAGATTGCACTACAGTACTTATATTAGGTGAATTGAAAAATACTATTTCTTTCGGTTTTTTTACAGTGCAAATACTTGTGTAATAGCAAATAAATATAAAGTGAGCACTGTACATTTCACATTTCTGTTTTGTAATTGAAATCAATGTATTTGAAAATGTAGAAAACATCTAAAAATATTTAAATAAATGGTATTCTGTTATTGTTTAACAGTGCGATTAATCGTGATTAATCTTTTTAATCGCTTGACAGCCTGAATAAAACAAATATTGTTTTTGTTGTTGGTGGTTTTTTGGTTGCTTTTCTTTTTTTTTTGACTTGCTAGCTAGTAAGTCTGTTTCTCTGAAATGTGGTATTTGTATGTTTGTTTATGCTTTGCCCCCTTATCACTGCCCAGGAGGCTATGGCTGCACGAAAAGCCCCTAGTGGCTACATGTGGCCATGATCTAGAGTTAGTATCATTTCTCTCGATTAGTGTGTCATATTTTAAATTAAAGCTTTTTGGTGAAGAGAGAGGTTTGAAATAAGACCAAATGCACATAATTTGTGCATAAATTTAAAAGGGGAAAATGCTTTTTGCAAGTAATCTGTACCCATACTATGTTGTGGGAAGTGCTTGAAACTGTCTACTGAATATGTACTGTAGCCACTAATAAAATGGCGTAGGAAATTTCTTCAAGGAAAGAGACTGATAATCTTGTCTTCTCATTTCTGATATAATTTGGACAAGTAATACAGTGTTTTGCTATATACCCTTGTAGGTGGGCAGAAGACACCACACATTTTGTTGACTAAATGTATCCTCTTTACATGTGTGCCCATCACACGTCATTTGAAAGTTTATTATGTCTACTTTAAGATGAAGTGTGATGTGGACCGGTCAAGTGGTACTATTACCATATAAATGAGGATAAACAATGATACAAACATGTTATTGGTCTGTTAGTTTAATGACCCTATATGTTGTTTCATGACATAAAATTGCAAGTCCATTGATTCTTGTCCTGTTCTCACATGTTAATGAGAATAATTTATTTCCCTCCTCCGTATAGCAATCTTTTATATACTTGAAAACTGTTATCATGTCCCCTCTCAGTCTTGTCTTCTTCAGAATAAACAAACCCAATTTTTTTCAGTCTTCCCTCATAGGTCATGTTTTTTAGATTTTTAATAATTTTTGTTGCTCTTCTCTGGACTTTGTCTAATTTGTCCACATCTTTTCTGAAATGTGGCTCCCAGAACTGGATACAATACTCCAGTTGAGGCCTAAACAGCGAGGAGTAGAGCAGAAAAATTACTTCTCGTGTCTTGGCTGTAACACTTCTGCTAATACATTCCAGAATGCTGTTTGCTTTTTTGGCAACAGTGTTACACTGTTGACGTATATTTAGCTTGTGACCTCCTATGACCCGCAGGTCCCTTTCTGCAGTACTCCTTCCTAGGCAGTCATTTCCCATTTTGTATGTATGCAGCTGATTGTTCCTTCCTAAGTGGAGTACTTTGTATTTGTCCTTATTAAATTTCATCCTACTTACTTCAGACCATTTCTCCAGTTTGTCCAGATCATTTTGAATTTTAATCCTATCCTCCAAAACACTTGCAACCCCTCCCAGATTGGTATCGTTTGCAAACTTTATAAGTGTACTCTCTATGCCTTTTATCTAAATCATGAAAGAAGATATTGAACAGAACCAGACACAGAACCGATCCCTGGAGGACACCACTCAATATACCCTTCCAGCTTGACTGTGAACCACTGATGACTACTCTCCGGGAACAGTTTTCCAATCAGTTATGCGCCCATTTTATAGTAATTTCAGGTGGGTGCATAACTAGGTTATATTTCTCTAGTTTGTTTACAAGAAGGTCATGCGAGACAGCATCAAAAGCCTTACTAATGTCAAGATATATCATATCTACCACTTCCCCCCATCCACAAGGCTTGCTACCCTGTCAAAGAAAGCTATTAAGTTGGTTTGACACAATTTGTTCTTGACAAATGCATGCTGTTAACTTATCACCTTGTTATCTTCTAGGTGTTTGCAAACTGATTGCTTAACTATTTGCTCCATTATCTTTCTGGGTAGTGAAGTTAAAATGACTGGTCTGTAATTCGCTGGGTTATTCTTATTTTTCTTTTTATAGATTGCCCCTATATTTGCCCTTTTTTAGTACTCTGGAATCTCTCCCATCTTCTGTGACTTTTCGAAGATAATTGTTAATAGCTCAGATACCTCCTCAATTGGCTCCTTGAGTATTCTAGGATTTATTTAATCAGGCCCTGGTGACTTGAAGACCTCTAACTTGTCTAAGTAATTTTTAACTTGTTCTTTCCCTGTTTTAGCCTCTGATCCTACCTCATTTTCATTGGCATTAACTATGTTAAACGTTCAATCACTGCTAACCTTTTAAATGAAAACTGAAACAAAAAGTCATTTAACACTTCTGTCATTTCCACATTTTCTGTTACTGTCTTCCCCCTTCTCCCCCCCCAATCATTGAGTAACAGGCCTACCCTGTCCTTGGACTTCCTCTTGCTTCTAAGGTATTTGTGAAATGTTTTCTTGTTAGTCTTTACATCGCTAGTTAGTTTAATCTCATTTTTTGCCTTGAGTTTTCAAATTTTGTCCCTACATACTTATTTGTTTATATTAATCCTTTGTAATTTGACCTAGTTTCCACTTTTTGTAGGACTCTTTTTGAGTTTCAGATGATTGAAGATCTCCTGGTTAAGCCTGGGTAGTCTCTTGCCATGCTTCCTATCTTTCCTACTCAATGGGATACTTTGCTCTCATGCTCTCTTGAGTCCTTCATCATTAAGAAAATTTCTGGGGTCTCTAACTGCTGTATTGTCTCATTTCATAAAATAATCCCTGGAGGGCTAACATACAATGTGTATTAAGAGACCAGTATGTTGATTGTGTTGGCAGATGTCTTGCAGACTATTCACTGGCCTATGCAGTAAGGTCTGGATTCTCAAAGATATTTAGGTGCCTACCTCCCATTGAGCTCAATGTGAGTTAAGTGCCTAAATAGCTTTTGAAGATCTGGGTCTTGTTGTACTGTGCACTGGGCTGGTGTGTGTTTGTTTGTATACTGGGCTGGTGTGTGTTTGTTTGTATACATTTGTAACTGGGCCAGAGGCCTGAGCCAGGCAACTCTGATTATCAGACCCAGCTGGGAAGGGAGAAAGTGATTATAAAAGCTAGCAAGTGGCTCTGCTCAGAAGGAGCTTCATCTGGGAGATAGGCTACTGCAGTAGGCCCTGAAGCCAGGAGATTAAAGAGAAGGACATGCTCTCCTTTCAGCAGTGAGAGAGACAAGAGGGAAAAGCCTCTGAGAGTTGTAGGTCACAGTTTTGATTTGTTTTTGTTTTTGCTTAAGTTTTATGTTGAAGAATAAAATTGTGACCTGAAAGAGACTTGGGCATGGCAGTGAGTACTTCCTAGACTGGAAAAACAGACCAGCAACTTGCACCCTTTCAAATGCTGTATGGGTACACCAAATTATTTGGCAAGGAAAGGGGTGGAAAAACTCCTTTCCTCACTTTTTAAAATAAGAATGAAGTTAAAGGCATGGGTCTTGAATACTTCACTGAACACTAATTCCAAGACAGCTGTGAAGTTCATGCCATACAAGTACAATATTACCCCTGTCCAAACATTTCCTGATAAAGTGGTGGTGCTGAACCACTGCATGTAAGCTAAATTCCAAGTGATTGTTTCTCACCTCCCCCCATGCTCTGTTGCTAGCAAAGGCAGGGAATGTTCATACCAGTGGGCCAGAAGTAAATATTAGCAAAAAGAAAAGGAGTACTTGTGGCACCTTAGAGACTAACCAATTTATTTGAGCATGAGCTTTCGTGAGCTACAGCTCACTTCATCGGATGCATACCGTGGAAACTGCAGCAGACTTTATCTCAGCAGACTTTATCTTTAGATTCTCAGGGTCCCACAACAGGCTATGATTTCCTCCTTGGCTCTTGGTAGATGGTTGCAGTATTGTTGTAGCTGTGTTGGTCTCAAGGTATATGAGAGATAAGGAGGCGAGGTAATATCTTTTATTAGACCAACTTCTGTTGTTGGAATGTGCAAGCTTTACATAGCTTTTCTTCAGGTCTGGGAAAGATAACCAGATTGTCTAAGATAAACACAAGTTGGGATAGATTGTTAAGTTATAAGCAGGGCCCTACCAAATTCACAGGTATGAAAAACATGTCATGGACTGTGAAATCCAGCTATTGTATGGGAGGGCGGCTCCTACCATGGGCTGGTGAGGGACAGGACTTCCTCTTCCCTGGCAGGGGCTGCTCCCAGGGCTGGGTGAGACTCACCTCTGGGAAACTCCCCTGGCTGCAAGAAGCTCTGCAGCTGCTTGCTGGGAGCCCACCTCTGAAGGCAGCACAGAAGTCAGGGTGGCATACTGGGCTCTGAAGGCAGCACAGCTACAGAGCTTTCTGCAGCTGGGGGAAGTTCCTGGAGGTGAGACTGATCCGGCTATGGGATTGGCCCCTGCAGGGGAAGAGGAAGTTCCATCCCTCCCCAGCCCTGCTGGCACTAGCAACTGGAGCCCGGTGCATGGTAGGAGCCTCTGGCTGGGGCACCCCCATCTCTGCCCCTCCCTGGCTCCAGATCCAGTGCTTAGGGGTTAAAGAGGAATTGGGCTGGGTCGGGGGGGTCACAGTGCCCCCTGACATGGGGCCCTGGGTGGTTGCCCACCCGTAACCCTAACCCAAAATGTACTCCTCCATGTCGTGAGACCCTCACTTCTGCGCTGCTGCTGGAGGCGGCACTGGTTTTAGAGATGGGCACCCAGCCAGCAGCTGCTGCTTTCCTGCTGCCCAGCTCTGAAGGCAGCGCCCCTGCCAGCAGCAATGCAGAAATAAGGGTGGCAATCCCATGACCCCACATGACCCCCTTTTAGGTTGGGATCCCCCTACCCCCCGCCCCCAGCTACAACACCGTGAAATTTCAGATGTAAACATCTGAAACCATGAAATTGAGTATTTTAAAAATCCTATAACTGTGAAATTGACCAAAATGGACTGTGAATTTGGTAGGGCCCTAGTTATAAGAGCTTCACACATGCTATAGGAAACCACTTAAAGTAAGGTGAGAAGGCAATGGGGTGTGTTGCAAATTATTGTAAGTAGTCATAAAACCAGTATCTGTGTTGAGTCCATACTATTTGGCAGAGTTTTGAATTTAAGTTCCCAAGCTTGCCTTTTGAAGGTGTTTTGGGAGTTTGCTCTGAGGATGAGGACTGAGAGGTCAAATATGGAGTGATCATTTGAGCAAAATGTTTGTCCATGAGTTATGTTGTTTTTTATCCCCTCTTCTGGCCTTCAAACAACCCTCCCCAACCTCTCCAAGCTCATCATCAGAAGCAAGCTCCCCACAGACCAGGACACACCAATTCAAAGTGGCACTAGATCCTGCCAGAACAAGAGATGCAAAACTTGCAAACGTATCCCCATTGCCACGATGATCAATATGCCCCAGAATGCACCATTCAAAATTCATGGGTCCTGTTACAAGCATGTGTTGTACCTTATCCAGTGCATCAAATGCCCCAACAACTACTATGTGCGTGAAAGCCAGACAGTCACGACACTCACAAATGAACTCACACAGAAAAATGATAAAGGACAAAAACACCACATCACCAATGGGCAAACACTTTTCACGAAGTGTTGACTCTGTATTTGTCCTCAAAGGAAACCTGCACAAAACCTTTAAAAGGTGAATCTGGGAACTTAAATTCATAACCCTGCTAGACATTAAGAACCAGGGACTCAACAGAGACACTGGTTTTATGGCTCATGAGAACAATTTGCAACACATCCTATTGCCTGCTAACCCTTAAATGCCGACTTCATTTTAGATGGTTTCCTGCAGCAAGTGTGAACCTTATGCTTAACAATCTATCCCAACTTGTATTTATCTTAGACACTCTGGTTATCTTCCCCACAGCCGAAGATCTCCGGTAGCTTGAAAGCTTGTACTTTCTGCCAACGGAAGCTGGTCCAATAAAAGATATTACCTCGCCCATCTTGTGTCTTGGTGGATGGGACATTTGAGAGCTGGAAGGTCTAAAGCTGCAAAAGAATACTAAAACTGTCATATAATCTAATAGATTAGAAAAAGCTCCGTACTGCCCTTGAACACTGGTGTTTAATTACATACAGTAACTCCTCACTTAACGTTGTAGTTATGTTCCTGAAAAATGTGACTTTAAGCGAAATGATGTTAAGAGAATCTAATTTCCCCATAAGTATTAATGTAAATAGGGTGTGGGGGGGTTAGAGTCCAGGGAAATTTTTTTCATCGGACAAAAGACTATATATATAGCGTGTGTGTGTGTGTGTGTGTGTGTATACACACACACACAGTATAAGTTTTAAACAAACAATTTAATACTGTTACACAGCGATGCTGAGTGTGAAGCTTGGTTGAGGTGGGTGCAGTCAGAGGGTGGGATATTTCCCAGAGGATGCCTTACTGCTAAATGATGAACTAGCAATTGGCTGAGCCCTCAAGGGTTAACTCGTTGTTAAGGTAGCGTCACACTCTACAAGGCAGCACAAATGGAGGGAGGGGAGACAGCATGGCAGACAGAGACACACAGCGTGTGTGAGAGAGAGAAAGAAGCGCATTGCTCCTTTAGTACGCTGACCCCACTCTTATATACACTGCCTTTTTAAGTTAATCAGCAAGCTGAGATAGCTGCTGTTAGGAAGCTCCCTCCGACCTGAGTCCTGTCGTGTGACCCCCGCTGCTCTATGGAAGATGGGGTAAGTGGGGTGCAGGAGGGAGGGGGACACCTTGAAATTAGCCCCCCCTTTGTCGGCGTCCCCCCCCCCCACACACACAGCAAGCAGGAGGCTCTGGAGAGCAGCTCCAAAGCAAAGGGCAGGAGCAGCACATGGCAGTGGGGGGAGAGACAGCTGAACTGCTGGCTATTGATAGCCTGCTGGGTGGCTGCCGCACAGGGAACTTAGGGGAATGGGGAGCTGATGGGAGGGCTGCCAGTCCACCCTGGTTCCAAGCCCCCACCAGCTAGCTGCAATGGGCTGCTCTTTCTACAAGCAGTGGACGAAGCAGGCGGCTGCCAAACGACGTTATAAGGGAGCATTGCACAACTTTAAACGAGCATGTTTCCTAATTGATCAGCAACATAACAACAAAACAACGTTAACCAGGACCACTTTAAGTGAGGAGTCACTGTACATGTAAGCAGATCTTAAGCATGGTTTATTTTTATTTCAATTTTTAAATTCCCATTATCAAAATATCTGATTGTAATATGCAAACAAAATAATTTCAGTCTAAAATCCCCAGAGATACATGACATTCTTACAATCAACACTAAGTAGGTAAAAAGGAAACGTTACCTCTAGGAAGCTCTCCTGAAGAGGAGAGGCTAAAATGGTCAAGAATGTGCTGACTTGAATATTTATCACAGAGGCTCTAAGAGCAACCCAGTTAGATTGTACCAGAATCCTTAGGGAGGGAGTTCTACAGATGGGATTTCTGAATTAGGAAGGCTTGGACTTCAGCCCTGTCACACTGGATTCTTGAGGCAAAAAGGAAGATGAGCTCTGCCAGTGTCAGATGCTTTTGTTGAACATAAAGCAATAGGCAATGAGTCAAGTATTTGGGGCATAAATTATTGAAGATGTTACCTATTTATATATATTTATTTTTTAAAAACATAATTCTGTTAAATAAAATCATTATATCATTTAAGGCCTCAATCATACATATGTTCCTGTATGTCAGTTGTATGTAAGTTATATTATATGAATTGGGTTATAGTGGCTCAAATAAAAGGGTTATATACTGGAGGCTGTAGTGCAGATGTTTGAAACTGTACTGAGGCAAAACATGAACATTTGTATTAAAACTAAATGATTTGTTTCTGAATTCTTTGATTGCAATGCAGATAGTGTCATTATTTATTAATTTATCACAGTGCTTTTCAAAAGGTAAACATTAGCCTAATGTATAATTAAAGTAATAATAACTAAGGAGAATTTAATGCATGATTAAATAAGTCTTCAGCTTATTTTTAAAATAACAATCAAAATCTTCCAAAGTACTCTGTGGTCAAGACTTTTACGATAAAGATGTCAAGTAGGTGAAGGTCTGATTATCTAGAAAATGCAAAAGAAGAAATCATTAACAAATAATGACTATAGCTTTAAGATAGGGTGAACATAAATATGGATCACTTCCTATAGCTAAAAGCAATAATCCAAAGATGCTTCAACACGAAGAATACACTTTAAAACTTAATCTTGAATTTTATAGGCAATTAGATGGGCAAATAATGGAGAGACACAGGAATAAATGAAGGCAGTATAAAAATGTAGCATCTTAACTGCTAGAAAGCATCAACAAGAAAACATTCTTAGTCTGAAATAAAAACAGTTTTTAAAAAATTCTGCATATTTTAACATTAATTCCAAAAAACACAATTGATTGAAATAAAAGGATGACTCTAGTAGGAAAATTAGTGCAAGTTAATCTCTTAAAGGCTGAGAAAAATGACTATGCTTTCTTGTTAATTGGGTTTCCTAATGTATTTTTTTGGCAGCTTAGATAATGGGTTTTCTACCTGTGTTCTAGCAGGTAGTGACAGCCCACATCCAGGGCTTCCATTCTTAGTGACCTGCTGGCTGCTATGCTCCAGTTTAATAGACTATCATTAACTGTAGTGACATAGGAATGAACAAACTGTGGGACAGTGTGCAGCGATATAGGTGTATTTAAAGAACTTTATTTGGTAGATTTCAGAGTAACAGCCATGTTAGTTTGTATTTGCAAAAAGAAAAGGAGTACTTGTGGCACCTTAGAGACTAACCAATTTATTTGAGCATAAGCTTTCGTGAGCTACAGCTCACTTCATCGGATGCATACTGTGGAAAATACAGAAGAGGTTTGTTTTTATACACACACATCATGAAAAAATGGGTGTTTATCACTAATAGCTATTACCAGCAGGAGAGTGGGGTGGGGGGAGAGAAAACCTTTTGTAGTGATAAACACCCATTTTTTCATGATGTGTGTGTATAAAAACAAACATCTTTTGTATTTTCCACAGTATGCATCCGATGAAGTGAGCTGTAGCTCACGAAAGCTTATGCTCAAATAAATTGGTTAGTCTCTAAGGTGCCACAAGTACTCCTTTTCTATTTGGTAGGTACTTGGCAGGTAAGAAACATCCTTCTTCTGCTTACTCCTTTCACTCAGAGCATGGGTGACTTTTCCTCACCTATGTAGGATTCTCTTATCATGTCATGTGCTTTTATGCAGTCAATGGGAAATTGTCCTCGTGGACATTTCTGGAACTCTCAAACAAAATAAGTTAATTCATTACATTTCCAAGATTCTAGGATGTGTTTCAAGTAAAGTCTTAGGGGCCTCTTGTAATCAAGATAATAGATTTTTCTCTGTAATGTTTTTGGGATCTGGAAAGTGGGTAGGAACTCAT
Organism: Eretmochelys imbricata; assembly: GCF_965152235.1. Classification (NCBI taxonomy): domain Eukaryota; kingdom Metazoa; phylum Chordata; order Testudines; family Cheloniidae; genus Eretmochelys; species Eretmochelys imbricata. The sequence goes on along the minus strand of NC_135573.1, from coordinate 203,761,327 downwards.
ATCTCCAGACTTATACTGAAAAGAAAAATCATTCTGGAATAAATGAGGAACTTGACCAAGTGATTAATTTGGGTATGTCTGCACACCAGTTAAACACCCATGTCTGGCCTGGGGCTGCAGGCCTATAAAATTGCCGTGTAGACATTTGGGCTTGTACTGAAGCCTGACTTCTGGGACCCCAAGCAATGTTTAGGCCTGAGAGCTCAAGCCCTGAGAGCCTGAATCAGCTACCAGGGCCAGTTGAGGCTGTGCCGCTGGTCTTTTATTCCAGCGTAGACATACCCTTTGAGATCAGTATGAAGTCCAGAGATTCCAGTTTAGGATTCATAAAAGTCAGAGCAAAGTACCACAAAGAAGATCCTGTTTTGATTGTACAACAGTGCTCTGAATTGTGATTGCTATTTCTATTTTCTCGCTGGCAGTTTTGCAAACGTGTTTTGGTTCCTGTTGATCCACAAGGGCTGTGGTTGAGGTATGCTTACTGTAGCTCAATGGTGTGTTTGTACGGGTGTGCAATGCAAAGTTGGCTTCAAGCCATCTTTGTACTGGGGTAGTTTGACTCAGTGGGTGAGTCTCCAGCATAAATTAGAAGAGTCTGATGGCAGCTCTACTTTATATCAGATCAAAATTACTCAAATTATTTTAAATCTATTCTTTAGTATATCCTTAAATAAATAAGAACGTTTATAGATGGGCAAAATAATTTTGTTTCAGGGCAGGTGGATCTGTTGTGTGTTAGTAAATAGCCAGCCTTCTTATGACTGGGCAAAGTAAGCACTCTTAACTATGTCCTATGAAGTTGAAGACAATTTTTAAATCAGTTGCTTAGAAGAAGCCATTTAATCAGCTGTCTTGAGACAGGTCAGTTAACCAATATTAAGAATCTTAAATGAATTTAATCCCACTCTCTCTCTCTTTACCAGAATTTAGTCCCTGTCGCCTCTCCAGGAATACACGGTCTTAACTACTTGGTGATTAACAGGAGAAACTGATAATATTTTAAGTTGCAACACCATTCCCTTATCCCAATAAAATCATTATGAGAGTTTAAATGTAATCTCTTGGCAATGTCTTAGTTAACTTCCTCTCACCAATCCATGTTGAAGTTTTGGGGAGGTTTATTTTGGGTTTGTTTGTTCTAGACTCTTCTCTGTTTTTCTTAGCTGTCTGCAGTAGCTTGCTTGTAAAGATGGATGCAGAGTTGCCAGGTAGTGCATACCTGCATACTACTACTTCATGGTAGTTATAACTAGCTTGCGCTTCCCTACATGTGATCTGCTGGGGTCTCAGACAACAGGAAGTCTCCCTTCAAGGGGTTCAACAGACAGCAGTCTCATGCAGCCTGATTGGCTCCCCGCCCTACATAAACCCCAGGGATGTTCCAGGAAGTGCCTAAGCAACAATGTGGAATATTAGCTAACTGCCATGACCACCATGATTTCTCTGTTGCTGAATTCCTGGTATTGACCTTGCTTCTGAGATGGACCTTGAATTCCTTCTCGAACCCTGGAACATCCACCCAGACCCTGATACCTGGTATTGACACTTGGCCTGATCCCCAGCCTCTCTCCGGCTTTGCCCTTCAGTCTGACCCTGGGTCTGATTGCTGACCCTGATAGTAGCTCCGAAACCTAGCAGTTGTTACTGCCTACTAAACTCCTGCCCACGTGCCTTCTCCCACTATCCTGATAAATACCAGGGCGTAGCCATGTTAGTCTGTATCCACAAAAACAACAAGGAGTACGGTGGCACCTTAAAGACTAATGGCTTTATTTGAGCATAAGCTTTCGTGGGTAAAAACCTCACTTCTTCAGATGCATGGAGTGAAAGTTACAGATGCAGACATCACTGTGCACAGTTCAGTGAAAATTTCCAGCGGTTGACAAGAACATGTGAGGAACAGTGCGGGGGTGGGGGAATAAACATGGGGAAATAGTTTTACTTTGTGTAATGAAACATCCACTCCCAGTCTTTATTCAAGCCTAAGTTAATTGTATCAAGTTTGCAAATTAATTCCAATTCAGCAGTCTCTCTTTGGAGTCTGTTTTTGAAGTTTTTTTGAAGAATTGTCACTTTTAGGTCTGTAATCGAGTGACCAAAGAGATTGAAGTGTTCGCCGACTGGTTTTTGAATGTTATGATTCGTGACATCTGATTTGTGTCCATTTATTCTTTTACGTAGAGACTGTCCAGTTTGGCCAATGTATATGGCAGAGGGGCATTGCTGGCACATGATGGCATATATCACATTGGTAGATGTGCAGGTGAACGAGCCTCTGATAGTGTGGCTGATGTGATTAGGCCCTATGATGGTGTCCCCTGAATAGACATGTGGACACAGTTGGCAACGGGCTTTGTTGCAAGGATAGGGTTCCTGGGTTAGTGTTTTTGTTGTGTGGTGTGTGGTTGCTGGTGAGTATTTGCTTCAGGTTGGGGGGCTGTCTGTAAGCAAGGACTGGGCTGTCTCCCAAGATCTGCGAGAGTGATGGGTCGTCCTTCAGGATAGGCTATAGATCCTTGATGATGCGTTGGAGAGGTTTTAGTTGGGGGCTGAAGGTGATGGCTAGTAGCATTCTGTTATTTTCTTTGTTGGGCCTGTCCGGTAGTAGGTAACTTCTGGGTACTCTTCTGGTTCTGTCAAGCTGTTTCTTCACTTCAGCAGGTGGGTATTGTAGTTGTAAGAACGCTTGATAGAGATCTTGTAGGTGTTTGTCTCTGTCTGAGGGGTTGGAGCAAATGCGGTTGTATCGTAGAGCTTGGCTGTAGACAATGGATCGTGTGGTGTGGTCTGGATGAAAGCTGGAGGCATGTAGGTAGGCATAGCGGTCAGTAGTTTTCCGGTATAGGGTGGTGTTTATGTGACCATCGCTTATTAGCACTGTAGTGTCCTGTGGATCTTTTGTGTGGACTGGTCCAGGCTGAGGTTGATGGTGGGGTGGAAATTGTTGAAATCATGGTGGAATTCCTCAAGGACAAAAAAAATTCAAAACCAGACTCCAACGAGAGACTGCTGAATTGGAATTAATTTGCAAACTGGATACAATTAACTTAGGCTTGAATAAAGACTGGGAGTGGATGTGTCATTACACAAAGTAAAACTATTTCCCCATGTTTATTCCCCTCTGTTCCTCACACGTTCTTGTCAACTGCTGGAAATGGCCCACCTAGATTATCACTAGAAAAGGTTCCACCCGCCGCCGCCCTCCCAAACCCCCGCTCTCCTGCTGGTAATCGCTCACCTTACCTGATCACTCTTGTTACAATGTGTATGATAACACCCATTGTTTCATGTTCTCTGTGTATATAAAATCTCCCCACTGTATTTTCCACTACATGCATCCGATGAAGTGAGCTGTAGCTCATGAAAGCTTATGCTCAAATAAATTTGTTCATCTCTAAAGTGCCACAAGTACTCCTTTTCTTTTTGAAGACAAGTATTTAGTATCCGAAGGACAGCCATGAATTCAAGAACATTTTGAAAATTTACTAGTGATTTTGGGTGGCTCAATTTTTGAGTGCCCATCTTGCTCCACTTTTTAAAGGAGTTTGATTTTCAGGGGGTGGATGCTCAGCAATTTCCAGAAATCAGGTCACTTCAACTGTCTTGAATTAGGCACCTAAAATTTTGAAGCACCGTAAATCATTAGTCATGTTAGAAAATTTGGGCCAGTGTGATTACTATATCCATGGACTTCTTGAACTTCATGTTTATATTGTAGACATATTCACAAAAGATTTTTATTACACTGTTTTCAAAAAGTAAAGAATCACTAATAATATAGCTTAATGAATATGCCACAATATATATAATACCATGTAGATAGTTTTTCAAATACTGATTTTATTAATCAGCATTGCCTTTTCCACTAGCAAGTGTATGGACTTGATGTTCTAATAGATATTTCTGTCTCTAATTTCTGTGATTCAAATTCACATCCACGCTACTAGATTTGTTGTGTTTTATGTGGAGAGTAGGATGTATTAGAAATTGTTGCCTTATTACCTATGAAGTATTGGTGCATTGTGGGGAGAATCTGAGTCAGCTTCATAAAAAATGTGACAACAATTAAGGCATTGGAAATAGAGATTTTTGGTCTAAATAGTATGAGAGGAGCACACACACACAGGCTAATACAAAGGGAAAATATTACAGATTTGATTAGAGCTAACATGAAGCATTACGGATTATGGTCCCTCATTTAGTCTGTTAGAAATAATTGCCTTCACAGATCATTTTTTTCCATTTCACTGAGCATATTTGATTTATAGCAGGAAAAAGTGAAGACAAAGTTGGGAACAAATCCTCTTAAAAGCAGACAAGCATAATATAAACAAGAATCAAAGGCTGGGCACTGAAGATTAGTATAGTTTAAAGTGGTAAAGATCAGCTGCATCTGGATTGTTTTATATCTGGGCTCGTTTGAGCCTTTTGCTATTCATCCAGTTTCCCTGTCAGGCATTTGAGTTCTTAAGGAAAGGTCTTCATTTTTTATGGAGAAGTAAAGATTGAGTATCTTCTGCATATTGAAGATATTGGAGTCCACAGTATCTAAGTCTCTTTCAGTGGCTGGATTGTTGAATTAGATAGAGGGGACAGGACTGAGCCTGATGGTCTCTTTAGGTGAGGACCTGGTAGAAGAGGACCAGGTGCTGATTTCCATCCTTTGGGGACCTATCCAGGAGGAGTGAGTGGAACCAGTTGAGTGTGATTCCATATAGCAGGTTGGCATTACTTCATTGTTAAGGGTGTTGAAGGCAGTCAGTAATCTAGCAGTGTTAGTGTGGCTAATTGATTTCTGTCCTTTGTTCTGAAGTGTGAGCACCATTTCTGTGCTGAAACCTTAGTGGATAGGATCTGAAAATACTGAAAGCAATTAGGTGTTCCTGAAGTTGGCCTGTTATTAACTTCTTAACCATCATGTTCCTAACAAGTGTTTTTTAGTATGTTTCAGGAGAAGTTACAAAGAGTTACCTAGCCAAATGTTGCAGCTCCCCTCCCAGTGTTCATGTGTTAAACTCTGTTAAAATACAATCAGTGTTTTCCTAAGTATAGGCATGATATTTGTTTGGGAATGAAAAGGCAGACAGTTGGTGTGATTGTTAGTTGGAGGGGAAGTGTCCTACTCTCTCTCTCAAGATGTGGTCCATACTAAGAAAACATTTGGTAATCTCTGAATAAAATATAGATTAGGAAGGACTATCCTGTGTTGTGTTCACATATTAATAAAGAATAACTTGCTCCTGAAATCCAAGGGCTCAAATCTCAGGCGAGCCAAAGCAGTGCTTTCCCTAATTGAGGTTGGGAGTGGAGAGAGAAAGCAGTTTTATGACACTGTTCTATCCCTGATCCTACTGGGGTGGATCCCGGGGCTGACCGGGGGATTTTTTGTCCCTAGGCATAAACTACAGTATCCTCAGTGTAAAGAGAAGGGGGGATTTGATACCTGCTTTCAACTACCTGAAAGGGGGTTCCAAAGTGGATGGATCTAGACTGTTCTCAGTCGTAGCAGATGACAGAACGAGGAGCAATGGTGTCAAATTGCAGTGGGGGAGGTTTAGGTTGGATATTAGGAAAAACTTTTTCACTAGGAGGGTGGTGAAGCACTGGAATGTGTTACCTAGGGAGGTGGTGGAATCTCCTTCCTTAGAGGTTTTTAAGGTCAGGCTTGACAAATCCCTGGCTGGGATGATTTAGCTGGGGATTGGTCCTGCTTTGAGCAGGGGGTTGGACTAGATGACCTCCTGAGGTCCCTTCCAACCCTGATATTCTATGATTCTATGATCGGATGTGTTTATCAGCTGGGAAAACGTTTTAAGGAGGGAGTAGTCCAGATGTATAGGACTGTCTCTGACTGATTGAATCTATTTCTTTTAGCCATGAGAGGTGGAAAAAGTGAGGGGGAAGTGTTGGTTAACGTTTCCCTGATTTTTAAGAGGAAAATACTAACCCCAGGGAGGAAGATAGCAGGGCACCTCTCTCTTCTCTGGAGTGAGTTACAAAAATAGAATATATGGATTATTGGTCACCCGGAAGGCATTTTTCTCCCTCCTCACCCACACGGGTTCTCATGAAAATTACTCTCCATGATTCCCTCCTCCCTGTTCCCTGCCACCATCTCCTCAATTGTTCTCCAGTTTGCTCCTGAGGAGTCATTTTTGTATAGTCTTTCATGGCAGACTAACCTTTCCCTGGTATAGAGACTTTTGAAACTTATGTTACTTGAAATTCTGGAAATAATATTTTGCTGCATGGGTCCCACAGGAGATGAAAACCTGTTTGTTATTCACATCAATAACTAATCTTTAGCCATTTTTCACTTAAAAGTAAACTACAAGTATCACTTTTCAAATGCCCAAGTAAATAATGTGCTCAGGTTGGTGTAACATATTTGTTATTGATTTTCACATTCTTAAAATTGCGCACTTTGCTTTGCCATTGTAGAATTAGTTCAAAGTTTTGTTTCCATTTCTTTTAAGTACATAACAGCTAAAAAGAAGGAACACATTTTGAGATTAAAACAATAAGAAAGGAATTGAAAATGAAAGTAATTGCCATTCTCTTTTCGGAAAAATCTTGAAACTACTCAGGCATTGTGACTCCTAAAGTTAGTAGCAATATAGTGCTAAAAGGAGCATAAATGAGAGCTGTTTTGTGTATAATTTCTCTATTAAATTTCTCAAAGGTGATTAAGCTTAAAAGGAAAGAACTTTTTAACACATATGTAAGAAAACAAATTACACTTACCAGGAACTTTTCACAAGGTTTGTGAAACAAAAAGGGAGGAAACAACAATGAATATGTTAGAATTACCCATGGGTAAGGTCAGGTTTGACAAAGCTCTGTCTGGGATGATTTAGTTGGGGATTGGTCCTGCTCTGAGCAGGGGGTTGGACTAGATGACCTCCTGAGGTCCCTTCCAACCCTGATATTCTATGATTCTAAGAATACCAATGGAAAATTCACTAAATATTTAAGGAAGCAGAATACCTTTACTTTAATTTGTTGGTTAACAGGGCTGATACCCCTGGTCTTATGAAAAGTAAGAAGTGAGGTTTCCTGACCTAACACAGCCTGGACTGACACTGTTTAGCGTGTGAGATATGACAGGAGATCTGAGGTTTTTATAGTTGGATGTTTGTCTTTATTGTGCTTTTTAAATTGCCCCATCTGTTCTTTCTCCCCTATATATATTTTTCTCATGAAAATTGTTAAAAGGATTTCCAAATGCTGATTAACTTGAAGAAAGCAAGGAAGTTCAGAGTTGAGGCTTTCATGTTATCTTCATTTTGCCCAATTGTTCTGTAATAGTGCAGGAAATATGAAGTTTAAATTAATTCAAGAATTAGTGCCAGATATAGTGGTACAATACAAATGAGTGAATGAGGAGAGTAAGATGATTTGACCCAGGGCCTCCATGTTCTTTTGCTCGGACAACTCTTATGTACTGGTATATATAAATAACAGTCTGGCTAGTAAGACAATCGGCATAATTCAGAGCCCTCATATAATATCACTAGAGGCTTCGTATTTCCAAAACCACCTCATATTAAAGCACCATACAATATTATATTGGCTTTTGAGAAGTTTAAGAGACTAGCTTTCTATATTCCAGATTTGATGGGCACCAACAAATTGGTTTCTTTTAAAAAAAGAAACATTCTTGACTTCAATATTGACTTACAAAATATATCTGTAAAAATATTGAAAATTTCCAGTCGAAAGGCAAGAAAAGTTGCATCCAGAGGAAGACGCTTTTTAATAGCTGAGACTTTGTGATATGCCTAGTTTACAGGATACCAAATGGCTGGCAAAGGACAATCCCAGTATCATTCTGTAAATTACCTGGGGATAATTTATATCTGCAGCACTGTTTTCATCAGTCATATATAGTAACTTCCATGTATCCTACTTGGTAGCATTTAGTGAAGGCTGTGTATTACAAGCTGTACGCAGAAGTGCTTAAAACGTCTGGAAATGCGGGAGTTTCTGGTTTTCCTTTTCTTTAATTATAAAGCCATTTTAATGTTTGAACACATATGCGGATCTGGAGCTTTCTGAGTAAAGAAAAAATAAATCTGACATTTTTTATTTTCTTTTTGAGAAACCCAATATGTAGTCTAGTACAGAGAGCAATGCCAGGATCTATTTATCCTATTTTATAATCTAATAATTAAGATTATAGAATATCAGGGTTGGAAGGGGCAGGAGGATGATTTAGTTGGGGATTGGTCCTGCTTTGAGCAGGGGGTTGGACTAAATGACCTCCTGAGGTCCCTTCCAACCCTGATATTCTATGATTCTATGATCTAGTCCAACCCCCTGCTCAAAGCAGGGCCAATCCCCAATTTTTGCCCCGGGTCCCTAAATGGCCCCCTCAAGGATTGAACTCACAACCCTGTGTTTAGCAGGCCAATGCTCAAACCACTGAGCTATCCCTCCCCCCTACTTGTAAATATTTATTAAAATTTTGTTTGGGAAAGCCATAAAAATGCCATTTGTGGATAAATGGGAGATGTAAATTTGAGCTATTGCTAGAACTTAGATCATTATGACAGTTAAGAAAAATGTGTTGTGTCTAATCAGAATACACAGAAAATCTTTGCTTATCTTTGTGTGGAATTGGTTCATTTTGTTTTAAACTTGGAACAGTGTGGGAATATTCCCATATTGTCTGTAGTTACTCTATCAGTTCTGGTTGTATCATGTATACAGACTTTGTTTCAGACCATGTAAATGTTGCAATAAACACCAAGATACATAGGTACCAAAAATTGGCACCTGATAGTTTAACAAGAATTCTTTGCTCAATTGTGTTTACATTTCAGACCGCAAAGGATTGGTGATTTATAGTAAATTAACTTACTGCAAGAAATTTTTTAATTAAAATCCTTGGAGATTTTTTTGTATCATTACGAAGTAAGATATAAGCAGTGTGAAGGGAGATTTTTCATTGAGTCATGGATGTGAAATATAATTTCAAGCAGTTGTCTGATATTTGCTACAATAAGTTCTATAGTTAATGCAAATAATAAAGGGATAATTCATCTTCTTCCATGTTAATGATGAAAAGGAGAGAAAGCAGATCATTTGTTGACACCTAGGTTCTAATTGAAACCAAGTATACTTGATATATTTTGTAAAAATTTAACCAAATTTGAACCATATCTGGGATTTTATAGAAACACTCCTATTTGATATAATATTTCTTCAGCATCCAGATCTTTTTGATTTAGAACGTTTTTCTAATATTGATACTTAATTTCTGTTACTGACAAAGCCTGTGTAGCAAGAATCGAACAGCCATGCTGGGAAGACCTTTGAGTAGGTGGGATACGGTTTTGGATTTGGAATTGCATTTTCCATGTCAGGGTGACAATAAAATATGTAAAACATGAAACTGTTGACAATGGTAGTTTTTGACTGTTCATGTTTTTTCTTCCAAGATTAAAATAAAGCGTAAAGGACTTGGGGAAAACATTTATTTAAGATCAAGTATTTAAACACTTCATTGAAAAGTTAACAAAGTTATTAATAGAAGTATGGGATCAGATTCAGCATACCATTTCCTCATAGGCATCGTCTATCTAATCGGATATGGATTACTGTTTCTAATATGTAAATCTTGTATTTCTAAAGCACCAAACCAGTGGCATCTCAGCATTCTCCCCTGTTTTATCAGTGTCCCTCCTCCAGCCCCGGCATAGTTACTAGCATCTTTTAATTTTTTTCTAGTCCTTAGACTATTAAGAGAATGTTTCCAGTTTTCTTTAGCCCTAGGCAAGACATACTGTGGTGTAAAAATACAGAAATGCATAGAGATTGTTTAAGGAATTGATTATTTTTTCATTATATCTTTCTTAGGGGCCACATCTAATGTGTAATAAGAGAATTTTCTTAAACATACCCTGTACTTTTAAACTGGAAGGCAAGAGGCCTAAAGAAGTTCTCTTTGAATGCATATATTGGAATTACTGTCTAATAATCTGTTCAGGTTTGTGAGAAATGAGAAGGCTCTAATTTTTAAATTTTAGTTTGTATGTTAATTAAAGTATTTGGAGAGTTGATGGGTACATGTACAGTTCTTGAGACTTTTTATTATCAAGCTCAAGTGCTTGTTTTTTACTTCCAGGCTGGATTCATTTTTAAGGGTGATACTTGAGGGAATTAAGTCAGGGGGAGTACTCTTAAATATGTCTTGCACAGCACAGTGATTTATGTACAGTGGTGCCTGAATATCCCTTTTGAATCTCAAGTAAATTCTGTAATTTATTCTGATTAATAGTTTTCACCTCCCAGCAGTGAAGAAGTAGGATCAAGAAAGTATTGAAAGCATTTTAAATCTGTGTTGTGAACAGACAATAGTGAAGATAAATGCTTAGAGAAGGTCCCTGTCAAATATTACAAGACAGCATTCCTTCAGTACTTACATCAGAGTAGAAATATAGCCAATTGATTTACAGTCGGCAAGTAATTTATAGCAAAAGGGTCATTATTGGAATGGAGAGAATCGTACATTCTGTATGTTAGGCCCATTTGATAGAACAAACTGCTAGACATCATCACTAAATAATCAGTTTTGGAGGGCATCTTGTGGTTTTAAGGTTGGGGTGAGGAAAATGAATGTAACTATTGTGTGATATTTTTTTCCCCTGTCCTCCACTTTTTTCCCATCTGGACCTGCTCATCTCTTACTTCTGCTGGTTTTGGCCATTGTGTCATCACTAGGAGACATGCTGACCTATTTTCACATGTCAAGAACCTCCTTCCCTGTACTTGGCATGTCAGTGAGGGTCTTTGGGGCAGACACATTAATTTAATTTGGAACAACCTAAAAACAATAAGGCAAAGTTTCAATCACTGGAAAAACTGTTTTGTTTGGATTGTTTGTTTCAATATTCAAGTATCAGTGGAATGATTTTGTGCTCCATAATCTGACACTTTTTACTGCTTGTGACAGAGGTGCAGAATTTTCAGTACAGATTGTTTGAAGCAAGTTTATGCATTTAAAATATTTCAGCTCTTAAACCAGTGGATATTTTTATGGAAGACAGGTGGCATAGTCCTAACACTCCTTATCCATTAAAAATTGGTATATAGTTATCATATCTAAAATTATTTTTTCACTAGTTATCTTTTCTTTCAAAACACAGCTATTACATTAGTATAATTCCATCATTGTCTGTCCCAAACATTAAAAAAATCATGAAATGTTAAAATTACATTTTGGGTTCTATTTACTTGCATTTTGGTTTTTTAAGCTTTGGGTTTACAGAGTTCATATCTTTATACTTTTTTATAGAACCATGAGGGCTAGCAAAGTTTTTTACATAAAGATTGAGATTCTTACATATTCACCTGACTGCAGCAGCTGAAAAAAATGGATTTAAGGAAATGGATTTATCCCGATATTTGAGATAAAACTGCAAGAGTAGGTAACACTGTACTTCTGCAGACATGATGTCAAGAATCATTGGCTTTGATGTTGTGTTGTGTATTTTCACATGAGCTTTTTCTCCATATGTAGTGCTAATCACTTTAATGCACTTTAGTTGCAGCCGATGAAGTGAGCTTTGAATCCGATGAAGTGAGCTGTAGTTCACGAAAGCTTATGCTCAAATAAATTGGTTAGTCTCTAAGGTGCCACAAGTACTGATACCCATTAACTGCTTGGATTCGGATTGTATTAAGTGATGGTTTGCCAGTGATCTTTTCAGGACAAGCATCAAAGCTAATTAAAATTGCTGTGGCAAGGCATGCAAAAGAAAACTTATAAAAGTAGTAAAAGGAACTTGGGAAAATATTGTTTGGAAATATATTAGTAATTGTTTTGTCTATTAATTTGTAATTGGCTGGTAAAACATGCATTATCTAGTATGTCTGTGCTTGATAAAGATATTTTGATATAAAGATATACTTGTTTAGATTATGATTTACTTTTAAAATATGTTTTCCAGTAGGATATACAGTATTTGGTATTTGTGGGCTCACAGAAGGTGAGCAAGTCCTTTACGATATCTGATTTTCTAGCTTCTTTCATGTCTCTTTAACCTCTGTTTTTACAGGTCTCCTCTATTAAATATTCATAGATCACAGTTCCTTTTTAACTATTTCTCACTACAGTAAATAATTAGTGAACAGAATTAAAAAACAAAAGTACATTTGATAGTATTCAGAATGAACAATTAACTTCTTTCCCTGTGATTATGTTTTAAGCATAAATTAAATGCATTTTCTAAATACCAACAAGGAATGAATGTCAAAAATAGTGATATCTTAGGTTGTTACTTGTTTTTCTTTGAAAACTGGTTTATTACATTTTGGGCAGGGGGAATATATTCACATTTTCTATCTACATGACTGATTGGATGGTGACCCTATGAATCAGGAAAATAAATATCTGTAAAGATCCTCTCCCTTTCAAAAACAGAAGATTATATTGTTTCTGTCATAGTTGTAAATATTACAAGTAATAGACTATCAAGAGATCTAGGTAGTGTGACGCTAGGTCTTCACTAGAAAAGCTGTGGTTGCACAGCTGTAGCACTTCAGTATAGACACTCACTACAGTAATGGGAGGGGTTTTCCTGTTGCTGTAATTAATCCACCTCCCCAAGAGGTAGCAGAGTGCTGTCTACACTGGGGGTTAGGTTGGCTTAACTACATCTCTCAGGCCTGGTCTACACTGCGGGGGGTGGAGGAGGGGAATTGATCTAAGTTACGCAACTTCAGCTACGTTATTCAGGTAGCTGAAGTCGACGTACTTAGATCTACTTACCGCGGTGCCTTCACTCAGTGCTCAGCGGTCGATTTACCCCTGCTGGATTGATCGCTCCGGAGGTAAGTGTAGAAATGCCTTCAGGACTGTGGATTTTTCACACCCCTGAGTGACATAACTGGGTTGACCTAACTTTTTAGGGTACACCTGGCCTTAGGCTAGAGTTATTTCTTATACAAGAAGTTATGAGACAAGTTTTCTCTTTTCTGTATGGCATTGAAGTTGTATGTGTTTCAAAGTTTTAAGTTTTGTATAGTGTGTCAGAGAGAACTTCTTTAAGCCTCTTTGGTAACCACATTCATGTTACTGTTTCCCTGCCCATCCTCTCCTTCACTCTCCTACTTGTTTGCTTTACCCAATTGTTGCATCTGGTGTTAAACACTTTGAGGCATAGACTGTCTCTAATCATTGGTTTATACAGTGCCTACCACAAGGCTGTCTCTGTGGGTATCCAGGCACTACTATAATATAAATAATAATAGAAGGCAGGATGCATAGGGCAGTCCAGAGGTATGGATGGTTTAGTGATTTATCTAAGCAGTGTTTTAAATGGTATTGTATAGGTGGCATTACATGCTATCAAGAGTGGGACAGTATCCAAACATAAGCTATTTGATCAAAAGCTGAATAGCTGACAAACTTATCTTCAACCTCATTTTTATGTAAGAGAAAATTCCCTTCAAAATATAGAAAAGGAAAAATAATAGTTCAAGATTATGTAATTAAAAACAATATCCTAATACATATGCACAAGAGGGCCAAATTGAAGTTGCACAGGCAACCTTTATTCTGGAATTTCCTAACTTTGCCTGCTTGGTCTCCTTCCCCCCAAAACTGGCAGACTCCCTCCCCCTAAACACACACGCCTCTTCAAAAGCACCCACTGGCAAAAACAAAAATCAGCGCCTGTGCCCAGTACTGCTAGTGGAAGGCTCTTCTAGAATCTTACTACTCTGATGGTGAGAAACCTTCTTTTTACCTTCAATCTAATTTTATTCATGGTCAATTTGTACCCATTTGTTCTTGTGCTAGAATTGTCCTTTCACTTAAATAGCTCTTCTCACTCCCTAGTGTTTATCCTCTGATGTATTTACAGAGAATAATCATATCCCCTTTCAGCCTTCATTTTGGTACGCTAAAGTAGCCAATCTCTTTTAATAATCATCCTAGTAGCCCTTCTCTATTTCTGTTCCAATTTGAATTAAACTTTCTTGAACATGGGTGGCCAATATTGTACACAGTATTCCAGATAGGGTCTTACAGTTGCTTGTAAAATTGCATTAATGCTTCCCTAATTGCTCTCTGGGACTGGCACATACACAATTGGTCATACCTAGGAGCTGCGAAGGGATGGACCGTGCTCTGTTACTCTGTGAGGAGATGGTGTATGCAGAGTCTGGTCAATACTAGGAACTGTGAGAGATTTGAGCATGTTCAGTGAGGACAATTTAGCAATTTTAGCTGCTAAATTCTAAAAAGTCTCTACTGGGCATGAATGAACTTATGATTTTTCAAAGGTTTATAACCTGGACAAATTTGGGCAGATTTTCACAGGGACAGCAAAAGGAACTGTCCTGAAACAAAGGCCACACCACTTCCAAATTACAAATCCCTGTTCAAAAGCCTGGGGACTGTAGAGCTACTCAAAGAGAAGGTCTCAGGAATTTTTTTTAAGTAGTGCAAAACATATCCTCCTCCTCTCCCCCCTCTGCCCCCCCCCCCCCCCGCCCCCCGGGTCTTGTTGTCAGAAACAGTTGAATGATTTTGATTGAAATTTTCCAAAGAGAATTCAGCCTGAGTCAGATACCCAACGTGGAAAAGTTCGGCCCAAATGGTTGAAATCTCACAAATTTATTATCAAACCAAAACAGAATCTTATAAAGGTTTCAGAGTAGCAGCCGTGTTAGTCTGTATTCGCAAAAAGAAAAGGAGTACTTGTGGCACCTTAGAGACTTACACATTTATTTGAGCATAAGCTTTCGTGAACTCACTTCATTGGATGCATTCAGTGGAAAATACAGTGGGGAGATTTATATACATAGAGAACATGAAACAATGGGTGTTACCATACACACTGTAACCAGAGTGATCACTTAAGGTGAGCTATTACTAGCAGGAGAAGGGGGAGGGGAACAGACTGGGACCTTTTGTAGTGAGAATCAAGGTGAGCCAATTCCAGCAGTTGACAAGAACGTCTGAGGAACAGTGGTGGGTGGGGGGGAGGAGTGTTAGGTAACCTTAATAGGAGGTGCTATTAATTCAGCCTATTTAGTGTGTGTGTGTGTATGTGTTTGTGTTTACTTACTTTAACCTAAAAGTGGCCTGACACAGGGTGCTAAATTTATTAACGGGCCCTTTTAAAAATTATTTTACGTCATAAACTAACAGATTTATTAGTGAAGTCTTATAAAATTAATGTTTTGCCTAAAGAGTACATACTATCATTTTGAGGAGGATATGCTTGCATTTTTAATATATATAACAATGTGATTCAATTCCTGCTTTTAATGGCAAAACTCAGCTCATTCTTAACTATGGAACTGTGAATGGCACTCCCACAATATAACATAAAAAGTTAAGGATGGCACAATATTGGCAGCCTTCATTATGTAGTTGTTATTGCTAATGTATTGCTAATGTAACTGTGTAACAATCTTCTTACAAATCTGTTTATTCTGTATGGGAAAGTTGGAGGGTGCGCCTGCCAGCATATATTGTGTTAATGCAACAAAATCAGTATAGTAGTAGCGGTATGAATAATTGAGTCCTTTCTGGAAAGTTACCATGTATGTATTAGTGTCACAGATGAAGTACTCCTGGCAGTGAAGCCACAGTTGAAAGTTTTGCCAAACCACTGCCATCAAAGACCTTCAGCATGGCCACAACTGACCAGGGTCAGCTGACTGGGGGTTGCAGGGCTCAGGCTGTGGGGCTATAAAAGTGCAATATAGACTTCTGTCTTGGGCTGGAGCCCAGGCTTTGAGACACCATAAGAG
The DNA here is from genome assembly GCF_965152235.1 of Eretmochelys imbricata. Classification (NCBI taxonomy): domain Eukaryota; kingdom Metazoa; phylum Chordata; order Testudines; family Cheloniidae; genus Eretmochelys; species Eretmochelys imbricata. The sequence continues at coordinate 203,745,556 of NC_135573.1, read as the reverse complement.
AGAAGGAGCTCAGAGCCCAGGCGGCAGCCTGAGCCTGAACATCTACATGGCTATTTTTAGCCCCATAGCCCAAGTCCTGCAAGCCCAAGTCTGCTGACCTGGACTCTGAAATTCCATGGCTCTTTTATCTCAGTGTAGACATACTCAAAGGGCTAGATTGTAGCATTTAGCAATAGCCTTGTGCTGAGGGCTCCTGCAGGGGGACACGCGAAATGTTACAGCCCTTTAAAGGAGAAAGCTTGTTATGAGTTGGGTTAAAAACCCATTGAGGCTGGATGTGAACTCACCTTGCAGTTAACATAAATGTAAAGATAAATATCACTTATGACAAAATGTGTGCGTGAATCTACCCAGGAGCTTTTGGGCTGAGTATTGTTTTGGTAAGTGTGAGAGAAAACACACAAAAATGGACACAGTCAAGAACACAGAGAGAGAAACAAAGGGAGAAAAATACAAGAAAGCCTAGGTGTAGTAGCCTGTGAAGACAGTGTGGCCCTGCAAAAAAGTTAGAGAGTGAGCTTTTGGGTCTGTTGGATAAAATGGCTTGGGGCTGTAAGCTAGGAAATTGCTCCTTTTTGTTCTTGGTTCCTTCTGCATTCATAGACACAGGAAATTGTACAGTCTTTGTACATAAACAAAATTGCATCAAAGAAAATGCCAGACTCTATCAGTTTCTGCTTCCAACTAGAACATCTCCAGGGCCCCAAAATTTGACTAGCCACTTGGATCAAAAGGAAAACACATGGACGGTCTCTGCATGGACGGTCGGCTCCACTGACTAGTGTGTTGGTGAGTCAGCTGTACTGACTGCTCCTCATCCCTTTTTAGAAGGCCCTGCAGTTCACCTGAGTGAAGGCATTTCCATTCTGTTTACGCAAGCCATCGAAGTGGAAAGGCTCCTTTCCTGCTTTGTGGTTATGTAAGTTTTTTGTAGGGTTGTCAAGTGATTTAAAATAATTAATTGTGATTAATCGCACTGTTAAACAATAATAGAATACCATTTATTTAAATAGTTTTGGATATTTTCTACATTTTCAAATATATTGATTTCAGTTACAACACAGAATGCAAAGTGTACAGTGCTTACTTTATATTTATTTTTTATTACAAATATTAGCGCTAAAAACAAAAGTAATATTTTTCAGTTCACCTAATACAAGTACTGTAGTACAATCTCTTTATCATGAAAGTTGAACTTACAGATAAATGTGGAATTATGTAAAAAAAATAACTGCACTCAAAAATGAAATAATGTAAAACTTTAGAGCCTACCAGTTCTCTCAGTCCTACTTCTTGTCCAGCCAATCGCTCAGATGATTCTATGATTTTTCCTCTGCCTAAAGTAAACAAATAAATCATTCTTACTGTTTCCTATCCAGAAAATGGATCGTATTAAAGAAATCATATAAAGTAATTTGTTTTGTGCAGCTGGTATTTTCCCTTTGATTTGTTTTCACTATAATTTAGTGTATGGTGGAAACTGAAGAATGTTCACTACATCTTTAGAAGTAAAAGGGAAGATTTTTAAATTTGTAAATGGGAGTTAGGTAGCCACTCTGAATGAAAAATAACTCCACTTTGTGCCTCTGAAATCTCATCGTAAGTGATTAACTTTTTATGTTTCTCAAGATTTCTGGTATTTCAACTTACTAAATTACAAATTTGTGTATATAATACAGAAACACACACACACAATTTTTTTTAAACAATAAAAGCTTAGATTCTGCAGAAATTGTTGATGTTGGTTATACTTGTCCCAGAAAAGTTACTGCTCCCTGTGGGTGAGTAAAATTTTGCAAGACTATATATTAGTAATCAATGCTTTTATCTTTGTTTTGAAGGCATTGTGGTATTTGTCCTCTCTGCAGTAAGAGAAGGACAGAATGAGTGTGAAGACTGAACTACTTTCTTGAGATGATTCCCCAAGGTCAAGGTGTCTGTGGGTGCTGGGATAGGAGGGTTGGCAGAGGGCATCTGAGGAAAGCATGGAACTGTTGGGGATGGTGGAAGGGGAAGCTTGAGAAGAGGTTTGGCGGGGAAGTTGGGGACAGGGCTGGCACTGCACCCTCTAATCCTCTGTCTCTGCAGCTGCTGTTGTCACCGTTGCTGGCTGCTCCTTCCCTTCTTGGATCTAGCCCGGGGAGCATTAAGAGAGGAGGCAAAGTGGCTGCCCACTGAGCCTGTGCCACAGCTGGACTGTAGGAATGCAGTCAGGGCTTCCAGATGTGTGTGTCAGGTGCAATGCATGACACTTGGCAGTCCTGTTCTCCCAGAACAGTTTTAAAGGTTTTGTTTTGTTTACTGGCGTACAATATATCTACAAACAATTAAGGAGACTTAATTTGTTTTGTTTTAAGAAAAATATCATTTTGCCTGAAGACTTCAAAATGGTTTACAAAGATAAAGAAATATTATCTCATTTTACAGATGAGGAAATTAAAGCCCCAGTCCTCTATACTAAGGCTCCAAACCTTCAGGCATCTATGCAAGTACTTAACTTTACTGAATTCAATGTGACTACTCACAGTAGTAAAGTTAAGCACATTTATATCTTCTTGCAGGATCTGGGCCTAACACACACACAGGTTTAGGGTCTTGCCCATTGGCTTCACTGTGAATCAGTGTTAGAGCCAGGAATAGAACGTAGGTTATCCAACTTCTGGCTGCGTGCACTAGCTGTTACAATATCAGTAGTGCTATAATATCTTGCCTGTTTGTCTTGATATATTAACATTTGTCCTTGTTCAACAGAAAGCATTTTCCATTTGTAAATAATGTACATTTACTTAGAGTTGTTAAAGATCTAAGATGTATTAGAAATAATGCAGAATCTCTTCTAAGCTTCACAAAACACTTTCTATATTGCAACGTTCAACCATAATTATCTAGTTATCTTTGTAGGTCATCTCTCCACATTTTTGTTTTAAACTTTGAAGGCACACGGCTGTATTATGGAAGATATTTCACCAATTTAGACAAATTGTTGTTTACATAAGAAACAAGAAACAAGATAATTCCATGCTCTCTATCACTGAAATCCAGGTTACATCTATGAATACTTTAAAAAGTATTTTAAAAATTTCCTCTTTGCAACTTCTGCTTATGTATTTCAACATTCTGAATAATAAGTCTCATTGATATGTGTTGATTACGGTTTTCAGAAGAAAAGGTGTCTTGTTTAACTGCAATACTAATTAATTTTTGAAAACCGTTTTGATGCTATTGAAGTGGAAATGAAAATGCTAAATACTGCGAATGGAAATAACATGTCACAAGCACTGTTTCAGCATGAACTGCAGGTTCCCAAGGAGCACGTTTCCTCTCCATTTGCTCATTCATAGAATCATAGAACTGGAAGGGACCTCAAGAGGTCATCTAGTCCAGTTCCCTGCACTCAAGGCAGGACTAAATATTATCTAGACCATCCCTGACAGGTGTTTATCCAACCTGCTCTTAAAAATTCCCAATGATGGAGATTCTGCCACCTCCGTAAGCAATTTATTCCAGGGCTTAACCACTCTGACAGTTGGGAAGATTTTCCTAATGTAAATAATTTGAAATAATAATAATTAATAATGAAAATAATTTTCCTCCCTCCTCTTTGTAACACTCTTTTATGTACTTGAAAACTGTTATTATGTCCCCTCTCAGTCGTCTCTTCTTCGGACTAAGACCTGGAGACCATTGTAGACCTCTCTGTTATTATTGCTCTGGATTGGAATAATGTTAAAGACACAGGGACTGGTTAACAGGGTTAAATTAAACAATCTGTGATGATAATGAAGTAATTGCACTATTCTGAGGGGAAGATGGGGATGGATATTGAGATGCTTGAATTTTGGTTTTGTGTGTGCAAAAGTGAGGCTTTTGTTCTATTTTGAAGGATGAAAGCAAACACTCAGAACCTTCTTCAGCCACAGAGTTTTCTACATCTTGTTATGCCAAACAGAAATTTTCATTTGAAGCCTTAAAAGTCTCTCCAAATCCTCAATGACTTGACCATAAGGAATAAAATGTATCTTACATAGTTTTGCCATCCCGCTAGGGTAAGAAAAATCCTGATGTCCAGCTGGCCAGCACAGTAAGTGAAATTTAATTACTTGCAGCCAGCTGTAGAAGCTGCTAGTTTGCATTTAAAAATCCTGGGTGTATTGATTGACCAGCATTTTCCATTTGAGGCTGAAAATGAACACTTACTTTTACCCAGTGGTGCTGGAACGCTTTTTATAGTGGGGGTGCTGAAAGCCAGCAAAAACTATCCCCAAACTTTTTAGCTCATGTCCCCCCATTCCCCCCAAGTTGAGTCCGGACACGGGACCAGCAGCCAGGACCCCCGCATGCACAGCCAGCCCCGGGGCCAGCAGCCGGGACTCCACCCACAGCCCAGAGCGGGGCCAGCACCTGGAAATCCGGGTGCGCAGCCGGCATAAAACCTGGGGGTGCTGTAGCACCCCCTGCCTCCCTACTTCCCATGCCTATGGTTTTACCTTGGTTTCCTTATAATCAACACTTAATAACAGAATAAGTGTTCAGCCCACTGGTTTGCTAAATTCATCATTTGGTTCCACTCATTCATTTGTTTACAGGTGCTGACTTTTTTGTTTTTGCTGGTGGGTGCTCTGCCACTGCTCCACTCCAAGGCCACGCTCCCACTTTGCATCTTCCCCTGAAGCCCGGCCCCTGCTCTGCCTCTTCCCGCCCCTGCTCCACCTCTTCCCCCGTGGTCCCTCTGCCCGCCACTTACTCCTCTCCACCCCTTCCCCTGCGCACTACTCACTTCTTTCCAAGGCCCCCCCACCCGCTGCTCAATCCTCTCCCCTGAGGCTCTCCTCCCCCCACTCTCCATCTCCTGCCCTGAGGCCTCCCTGCCCAACCGCCGCTCGCTCCTCTCCACCCTCTCCCCCAAGCACCTCCTGTTTGCTCCTCTCTGTCCCCTTCCTGAGGCTCCCACCGCTCATTCCTCTCTGCCCCTCCCCCAAGCACCTGCTGTCTGCTCCTCTCTACTCCCTCCCCAACCCTCCCCCGCCCACCGCTCACTCCTCTCTGCCCCCTCCCTGAGTGCCTCCTGCCTGCCGCTTGCTCCTTTTTGCCCCCTCCTGCCTTAAGGGTGAGTGACAGGGAGGGGGTGGAGAGGAGTGAGTGGCAGAGGCCTCAGGGGAAGCAGCAGAATGGGGGTGGGAGAAGGCGCAGCATGGGCGGGCTATGGGGGAAGAGGCCGAGTGGGGGCAGGACCTTGGGGCGGAGTGCAGGCGAGGTCACACTTTGAGAGTGCTGAGCACCTCCTTTTTTTTTTTTCTGTGGGTGCTTGAGCCCTGGAGCACCCACGTAGTGGTTGCCTATGCATTTGTGCTTCAGGAAGAGTAATACAAGGTTAATTATGTCATGGAAGGTGAGATGGAATAAGGGACAAGACAATAACTTGACTAAATTGAACTAAGCAATAAAAATATATCCAAATGCTGCGTGCAATATACTCATAAATATAAAGTAAAATAAATAAACAATAGCTTATTTTTTAAATTCCCACAATATTGGCTCTCAAAAAAATTGAGACAATTTGTATTTTCTTACCATACATTTGTTTGAGGTCCAGGTTGCCTTAGGACATTTCACCTTAAAAAACATTTTCCTAAACTTCAACCCTTTGTGATTGGTTGGGGATCACTTGCCTGCATGGAAAATTTTCTTTTGAGATATTTTTTGTTAATTTCTTTATTGGTCCTATACATTTGAGTGCTACTCAAAAGGCAGATCTATTAACTTGTATTGCACTTGTACTGTAACTATATGCTATGAAGGTCAACAGACGAGAAAACAGAAAGTTGTGCTGTCCTCAGTACTTTGTTTCTAAAACTGATACCAGAGAAGATAAAAATACACACCCAGTTAGCCATGGAATGACACATACTCCGTAGTATCAGTTTTATTTATTGACTTTAACTGAAGTTAAAAGCTGGCCTAACTTTTATTCCTATTTTAATTATTGCTGAAAAATAATATTGGTAATAAATCTCAATTCTGCATATTAGTAATATTACAAAAATGCAATATTCATTAATTTGTATATTTGAAATGCAAAAAGAAAAAATGTGTTGAGGCACTAATAAAGTTTACAACTAAAAGGCCAGAAAATGCAAAAATTACCATTCCATAAGGAACACTGGCACAGCTTTTTGCATATTCTGTATGTTGCATGGTATGCTGTGTATGATTTTTTTTATTCTGCTGCATACACTTATGCATTTGAGTAGTCCCATTTTACTTGGACTATTCTTTGAATTATGAGTTTGGAAGATAAATGTCTTCTCTTTCTCTCAATAGACCTGTCCATGTGTCCCTTACCCCTGTTTCATCTTGTTGCCAGATTTCACTATTTTGTCCCCTGTATCAGAACCTGGCATTTTCTTTATCTCTTAATTAGTTATGGTAACAGATCTCAGGGTGTTCCTAGTTAATTCTCTCTCTCTGTCTCTCGGAATGCTACTTCATTTAGGTGATGAATAAGCCCTACTTAACTTGCGATATTGCAGAAATTGCGGATTCCGCAATTTTTGGCTTCCACCATAGTTTTGACAACGGGAGCTGTGGAGCTGACAGTGGGAGCTCTATCCTGTCAGCCCTGGGCCTCTGCTCTCAGCGCCAGGCAACCGACAGCTGGAGCCCCCTGCTCTCAGCCCCGGGCCCCTGCTCTCAATCTCAGGTTGCCAACAGCAGAAAATTGTGGAAAAATAATAATGGACTTTATTACTGCAAATAATAAAGTCCATTATTACTTTTCTGCAATTTTTCATCGCTTGTCCGCAACTCTGCCGCATTTTTTTCACAATCATCCCACAATTCAAGTAGGGCTCTAGTGATGAAGTTATTTTGGGGAAAGAAAACAGGCAGCTCAACAAGGTTTAATCCTAGTTTAGTTATTGATTTTTAATAGCATTCAGTTAACTGAATAACTAATTCGCTTAATTTTGTATTTACCCTTTTTAGTAATAGAAATAATTTTATGTGTTTGTATGCCCTTTTTGGACCTACTATGTAATGATCTGTTAATGTCATAGATTTGGAAAAGTGGTAATTCTACATATTTCAGGCCATTATAGATTATACTGAAGTGATTGCTTGATTGAACAAGTTAATATATGTACTATTTGACCAAAGCCAAATTTCACTTACACTTATATAATTTTTACTAGTACGAGTGCAAGAATTTTTATAATGTTCAAACAAATAAATAAAATGTCATTTTCTGAAATGATTACCTAATAAATCAATTTAGATTTTTGTTCTGCGATCCAAGATTTTATTTTATATGGAGAAAGTTATTCCAGCTCATTGCAGGTCTCTGTTCTGATTTGTATAACTGTTGTTGACTTCTCTTTGATTGTGTTGATGTAAGTGAATCTTTTTTGTGTGTTTACTTTAAATTTTTGGCATGTAATGCATCGTGCAAAAATGTAATGAATATATAGTGAGTACTAATGTTAGAAGTTCAATATGCATATTGTACTCCTGTCACAGTATTATAATCGCCTATGGAAATGACAAGGACCCTTTTTTTAGCTAAGTTTTGAGCCAAATAGTAAAGATCAATATACATTAGAAAGAAGCTATAAAGTCAGATTCTTGTATGTTTTAGGAGTAATCTCTGCCACTTCTCTGGCCATAAATCTTTTCATTTCACAGTAGATAAGAATTTAGGGAGACTGTCATATCCTTCAAGTATCCATATGGGGTTGATAACCTTTCAGCTCCAGGCAGTTTTTATTTTGACTACTTTTAATCACCATGTTTTCTGAATATCACAATTTAGTATGGAAAGTTTTGTGCTATTTCCTGTTTACTAGCTTTACACAAATCATTATTGCAATATAACTATATGAATTTTTTAAAAGGTTAATTACTGGATCTGGGATTTTCAAAAGGGCCCAAGTGAGTTAGGCCCCCAACTCCTATTGAATTTTGATGGGGTCTGGGCACCTAATTTGCTTAGGATCCTTTAGAAGTTCTTCCCTGAAGGATGAATTGTAATCAACTAAAGAAAATTCAGAGTTTAGACTACAAATCTGTACTTCACTCACTCATTGCATTTGCCATAATCTACGGCAGTATAAGCAGTTTCCTGAGATACTACTTACTTAATTTTTTCAGTGAAGACACAAAAGGCCCCATCCCATGAGGTGCTGACCACCTTTAACTCCTTGGTTTTTTTAAAGATTGTTTTTAAGTGTGCTTGACTATATAATTATTGCCACCATCCTTTTATTATCGGATACTATTATCAAGTTCACTACTCCTGCATTATTGCTAAATAAACATAGCCACATTTCTATCGGTTACAATAACTCTTGCCACAGATGACTCTTAGCGTTACTTCAGATTTCTACATCAAACCACAGAATACAGAAAGGCTGGTTACTGTAGTTCAGGGGTTCCCAACGCGGTGCCCGCGGGTGCCATGGCGCTCACCAGGGCATTTTTGTGCGCCCGCAGGACACCCTGCCGCCGAAATGCTGCCAAGAAGGGAATATGCTATTCCCATAAGAAAGGTTGGGGACCACTGCTGTAGTTAGTTTTCAAATTTTAGAAATATCAAGGGTCGAATTCAGACATGGTGGAAGTGGGTGCAACACCTTTTGTATCAGTAGTGCAAGCAGTATATACTGTAATGTATTTCAAACTAGTTAATTTTCTATTTTAGAAAAACACATTTAGTGGACTAGTGTAGTCTTGGTTGTTACAAATGTGTAGTGAAATGTGTACCCTTTTTTAGAAGGGTAAATGATCAAGTGCACCTTTTACCATAGAATATACGCCCTTAAAAACAGCTTACTAAACTGTTTTGACATGTGGGTTGCATCATGATTACAGATGGAGGCTCTGGGCTGCAACTGTTCCAAATCAGCTCCTCTCACTTGTCAACGCATCATGCTCCCTGAAGCCAGTTGCTGCTGAATCCGCTTGCCTAGCCAGTGTTGCTCCTCTGCCATTTTCCATATTCCTTTATTTCCTGTTCTGGTAGGCATATCTCCTGCCTTTATCTTTGTTAATTCATGATAACAATAAGAGCAAACGGAAGTAGCTGATTGCATGCTTTTTCTGTTATGCTGTGGTTTAGCTGCTGGCAAGAGGGTCACGTATAAACTTCAGTTGCAGACTTACAGACTGTGGAGGGCTGCATACAGTGTCCAGGTTGCACTTCATTGTCCCCAGTTCTAAATTAATTTTAAAAATATGAGAACAGCAAGAGACCTAAAAATTAATTATTTTAACGTCCCTTGCAACAGCAAAGAAATTGAAATTCTGTTGTTTAATTTCAACACTTTCCAGTTCAGGTATTTAAAAAATAACTCATGTAAATCTCCTTTAAGCTTTACATGTATGTATCTTTTCAGTGTATGTGTTCGAGAACATTTACAGTAGCCAGTTACAAGTATATTACATAAATTTTTGAGACATGGAGAATGTCCACATAAACATTGCCAGCTTTGCAGTTTGAATATGAACACCACCTTTTATTTTGCTGAGTTTTGTCAGCTTGCTTAGTTGAGAACTTTACCTTTAGGACTCGTTTTGAGGCTTTAAAAGTACATTAGCATTATTAGTATTTTAAGCTAACTGCATGCATTGGTTACTCAAATCATAAGGTTTCACAGTTTTATGTTTTAAAAGATTGCAATCAAATAGATTTAAAGTTCGTCAAAGCTTTTCTGATGGACTGCAATTTGGCTTCAGACTAGCATTAAGTGGTTTTACTGCTTTCTTTCTTGGGAAATAATTATACTTTTATATGCTGAGTTGATAATACACAAAGCAATATTAACTCAAAATACAGATGTTGCATATTTTTTCTGAAAGGTTAAAGCTCAGTGCTTGATTTTTCCCACAATACTTCGGTCTACAAGGACATATGATGCATGTCTCAAGAAGGGCAGCTATGAGATCCCGTGGCAGAAGTCTCCAAAATTATGAACATGTGGGCTGGAAAGTGGCTGTAAATAGAGGCTTTGGGCTGCAACTCCCAGCTGCTTGTCAATGCAGTATAATTGTTCAGATCATCGATACATATGTCTATTATATCTCAACCTGCCAATCTTTATATTGCTCTTGATATGAAAAACTCTATTTTTGTTGTTTACTGGACCTCTTATATATATATATATTGGTCCGTATTAATTTATGGCAACTGTTAATGCTTCGTTGCTACAGAATCATTCCAGTAATTTGTGAGAAGATGCACGTGTGAAGTGTGCTGTTCGGTATTTACTGGGGAGAAAGGAGTATATTTTTGCCCCTAAATGAGAAGTTTATTTCAACGCATATTGAAAACTGTAGTCCTTCCTCACAAAGATGCATGTAGAATGCGGTCTTTGAGGGGGTTTGTTCATTTGTTTTTTAAATATATATTATTAATATTTATACACATTTTCTAGCAGTGTTTTCAACCTCTGGTTGCAGACTATGTCTAATGTGGGGGTCCATGAAATGTTGTCAATACCATAAAACATGGGTTTTGAACCTGTGGTCTGTGGAACGCTGGGGGTCCGCAGACAATGTCTAAGATTTCCAAAGGGGTCCACAATTTCATTTGAAATGTTTTAGGATCCCCAAATAAAAAAAAAGTTGAAAACCAATGTCCTAAACACTCAAAAATCAGAAGGCAAATAAAAATAATGCAAAATTTATTATTTAAAAAACTCTTGATTTTTAAGACAATATCATGATTTTTACAACCTGACTCATGGTTTTTAATTGCTTAGGGTGGACAACCATCTGTTAACCATCTAGAACATGGCTGACATATTGAACTGAACTAATACTGAGCTGTCAACCTCTGAAAATCAGGCCCTTTTAGGGTGTTTCAATTTGAGCACCCAGAACTATACCAAAATCATGAAAGAACTCCTCATTGTCTTAGTAATTAACATAACGTTTGTATAGGTCATCAGATGTACCAAATTTATTTTGTATTCAATATGTTATTCTTTCATAGCCAGAACTGAATTTTATTTGTTTTTGAAGTTTTATTTCTTTACTTCCTTTTACATTAGGAATATCAGATTTTAACTACTATATTTTGGTAGAATGGTTCTAAGGAAGACTAGAGATCAGCAAAGGGAGGGACAAGAGTGTTGGAATCATTAACAGAGAACTTTTCTTGCATGTGTGTTAACAAAAACAAACAAAACCAAGAATTTTGAATAGTCTGATTAAAAATCCCTGACACCGAGTGGTCATTTTCAGTCTCTTATGATATCCTAATCCCATGAGTTCTCAAATAGTCCAAGGAGTCCTCTAGCAAACAAAGTGGACAAAGCCTGATAGTCATAAAGTAAAAATAAGTTGGAAAAAAATCCTCTAAAAGAACAAAAAACCCACAAATATTTTACATTGCAAAGAAGCAAAAACCTGCAAAACCACACTTTTTTGTCCTTGACAGGTAAGATTTAAAGTTTACCCATGGGGAGATGAGAGTCTTCATTTTTGGACCTATCGTTTACACCATTCTGACTTGAGATATTCCCAGGGTTCCGGGTGGTCCTGTTGGCTAAGATTATTTGGGTCAGATCCTCATCTGGTGTTAATTGTCATAACATACTAGCTGATGATCGGCTCCTTTATATTCAGCCATATTAGCTTGACTTTTAAAATGAGAGCATCATCCAGAGAATGAACAATTATGTTTATGTTTCAGATCAGGAGCTAGTCAGAATGGATCTATCAACAGGAGAAAGTTGTCAGACTATTAAGTACTCATTAGATGCTCTAATGGCAGACGGACATAGTGCCAAGCTATGAATAATGTCTTCTGGGTAGGAAAAGTATGGGAAGAAATAAGATCCAATGTTGCTGCTTATTATTAACTCATGTTTGGCTTTCCCCTTCCTACGTCACTGCCAACTGAGACTGCTCTTTTAAATGAATAACATCAGTGAAAGTAGAAAAGACCATTTGGGTCATTGCTCTTAGAAACTCTGTTGCTGCAAGATTTTTCAGAGCTAGACCCTTAAGTGAAAGTAGGTTTTGCAAGGTATTCAGTCTAGACAGAGGTTTGTCCTGGAGTTCAGTGTTGTTTCCATCTGTAACTTTTAGAAGAATGTGAAAACAGTATTCTCAGGCTCTTGGGAGATATGTGATTCCTGTTGTGTGAGGGGAGCAAGCATGTCAGTTAACTTAGTAGCTAATAGTCTTTCATTTCATTTCATTTCAAAGTTAATGATGTGTGCAGTTCTTCTCTCAGGCTGCTTTAATATTTAGGCAAGATGTTCTGGTCTCTTTTGATTCATAGGGCACAGGACTAGGAGACTTAGGTCCTATTTCTGGCTCTGCTACTGACTTGGGTAAGTCTCTTAAGCCAACAGTTTCAAACCTGGGTGCCTAACAATAGACACCTATATAAGCAGGCTGATATTCAAAGGTGCTAAGCACCCATAGTTCCCATTTATTTCAATGGGAGCTGGGGAAGCTCAAAACCTCCAAAAATCATCCTTTTTGTTGTTGTTGTAGTAGGTGGTACTAAGAGTTAATGACCCAGGATGGTACTTCTGTATTTGTATGAGAGAACCTTCAATGGTAAGTTATTTTTACAGAGTTTTGAAAGGTATTTTAGAGTTTATATCTCAACTATGTACATATTTACTTTTATAGCATGTCACTTGTTAACAACACAAAACATTACATGTAAAGAAGAGGAAGAACCTATATATTTTTGAGAAGCTGATAAAATTGCTAAGTAGTGCACTAAAAGAAACACGTTAAAGACACTAGGAATGGATTGACGATGCAAAAAGCCTAACCTCTTTGTGCACCTTTCCATCACAATCACAATCCTTATGTTCAGATGAGTGTAAGTACGGAGGACTGCATAGAGCTAGCACTGCTAGGAGCATTATCTATCCCAGAACGGACGGGGAGGATGTAGGGCAGCAGGATGGATTTGATTTAAATCACTAGTCAGGAAGACTCGATTTAATCATGGATTTCAATACGTACATAAAAGTGTATTCTTGTTGGTTGTTATAACTTCAATACATTGTGACGGGTTCGGTCACAGAGATCCCCTTGGGACTGTCACCTGATGTGCTGAAACTACCTCTGAGCCCATTTCCTTTGCCAGCTTCGGACTCCAGAACCGTGTCTTGTTGAGCAAGACATGCTAGCCTGCTGCAATACAGACCCAGGGTCTGAACCACACCCCCAAAGTTGCAGACTTAACTGAAAATGGCTCATCAAGTACTCCTGTCTCCAGCACCCAGACACCCAGTTTCCAATGGGATACAAACCCCAAATAAATCTGTTTTACTCTGTATAAAGCGTATACAGGATAAACTCATAAATTGTCCGCTCTCTATAACACTGATAGAGAGATATGCACAGCTGTTTGCTCCTTCAGGTATTAATCACTTACTCTGGCTTGATTAATAAACAAAAGTGATTTTATTACGTATAAAAAGTAGGATTTAAGTGGTTTCAAGTAATAACAGACAGAACAAAGTAAGTTACCAATCAAAATAAAACAAAACACGCAAGTCTAAGCCTAATACGTTAAGAAACTGAATACAGGTATATCTCACTCTCTGAGATGTTCCAATAAGCTTCTTTCATAGACTAGACTCCTTCCTAGTCTGGACCCAATCCTTTCCCCTGGTACAGACCTTGTTAGTTCCAGCTCAGGTGGTAACTTAGGGATTTCTCATGACTGGCCGCCCCTTTGTTCTGTTCCACCCCTTTTTATAGCTTTGGCACAAGGCGGGAATCCTTTGTCTTTCTCTGTGTTCCCACCCCTCCTTCTAAATGGAAAAGCACCAGGTTTAAGATGGATTCCAGTATCATGTGACATGGTCACATGTCCTGCGAGAACCCTAGCCTACATTCTTCCAAGGCTGGCCGGCAAGTACCCCGGAAGGTTTGCAAGTAAACAGCCATTTACAGGTCATTGATTCTGAAGCACCCCTAATGGCTTCCACTTAACATGTTTACATCAGTAGTACAAGTTTTTATCTGAATCTCCTAACTCCAGACATAGAAATAATACATGCAAACATATGGGATGAACACACTCTGTAGATCATAGGCTTTGTAATGATACCTTACAAGAGACCCTTTGCATAAAGCATATTCCAGTTACATCATATTCACACTTATAAACATATTTTTATAAAGCCTGTGGAGTGCAATGTCACATACATATTCTTCACAACTCAGCGATAGATGTAGGTTTCATTTTTAGAAGGTACACACTATACATTTTTAAAGTGATTTATTTTAAAAACTTTTCAGATTAGTATTACAGCTATATAGAAAATGAATGATTGTTTGGTTATTTCATTTACCAAAGGTAATTGAGGCAGGTATATATGAAGTCATTGGGAGGTGAACTATCTCCAATTCAACAGGTTAATAATTAATATGTAGAGGATTTTCTTGCCAACTGTATTAGGAGGAGAACATCACCAAACAGACATTTATACTTTTTTATTTAACTAAAACAGCAATGTTATATATTCTGGATTTCTTTCTTCAACAGCAAACATATAATATTTTAACAAAACAAGCATATGAATTTTTGAATTTAGTTAAACATTCAAGTTTTTTAAAATCAGGTTTGTTTTTGTTAAAATTGTTTTTAATTAAAACAGTTAAATGAAATATGTTTTTAAAAAAACAAAAATTAAATTGACTGTGTCAGCCAAGTCAACATGAGAAACTTAAAATATTGGCTTCTGCAGCTAACTCAGTTGTTTTCACCTTCATTTTCCTTTTTGTTCATAATCTGAAAAAGAAAAACAAGCTTTCCTGCTTTTTCAGGTTCCAAGCAGTTTCTCAATTTGGAATGAATTAGTCCAAAGGAAGAAAATATTCTTTCTACACCGGCTGAAGAAGCTACTGCTGTTAAAAGTGAGATTATCACTTCAACAGTCTCTGAATCCAAGTGCTTAAGTGACTTCCACCAGTTCACTTGTGTGACTTTCTATAAACCATCATCAGCAAACATATATTTCTTGAATGGTTCACCCTTAGCTCTGAACTTTATTATATTTGCCATTATGGAGGGATGATTGCTGGATGTCCATGTCATAGTCAACTCCTCTTCTTCAGCAGTTAAGGTTTGACCCTGGTACCAAGTATTGAGAATATTTGCAAGAAAATGAGCTGGAGATAGTGCTTGTCCCATTCCTTTTTTTAATGCTTGTAATTTAACTCTGTCATTGCATATTTCTCTTTTTAAGATCTCACTCAGTTCCTTCCAAATTTCAGCAGCGTCAGCAATAAAACAGCTATTTATTTCCCTGCATTTTGTTCAAGGCTACAGAAATAGGCTTCAGGGTACTCAGCATGAGTTCAACATTTCTCATAAGCCCAATGTTGAGAACTTTGGTTGTGACAGTGCCATCTATTTTTTCACGATTTTGTTCACAAACTATCATCAGATTAGTCAAGTTCTTGGTATAGTGCTCAAAACTGTTCACTACTGAGTTTCATCGCACGTCTTGTGGGAGAGTTAGCTTGGTTCCTCCCATTTTTTTTCAGAGCAGCTACTGCTGAGTGGTTGTTATGGAAGTATTTTCCAGTTTCAACAACATTAGCCTTTATTAGAAGTCTTTGGCTAGGAGGTGCATCAAATGAGCACTGCAACCGTATGTTATTAGCTTGGGACTCTCTTCACTCGCTTCTAAATAATTTCTTCTCATCTTGGATACATTTGCAGCATTGTCTGTGACCAAGCTGCATACTAGACATTTGAATTTTTTTCACAGTTTGTTATAGCTTTTACTGCTATTTCTTGTAAGTATTCTGCTGTGTGTGTATTTCCTGATGTATCAATTGTTTCTGTAAGGAAGACATTCCCTTCTTCTGTTGTCACACAAGCACATACAACAGGATACCTGTGGACATTGCTCCACCCATCAAGACTCAGGTTAACAATTTCACGCTCTAGACCTTTCGCACACTGCTCAGTTTCTCTTTCATACACTTTATCCAGTAATTAGCCTGCGACATGTGCTCTGCTGGGTGGACTGACCCACCAGGTAATTTTTTCATCAATTACCTCTTTTTGTAACCTGCTGGTTCTTATCACAAAGTTATCTATGGTTGTTTCTGGATGATGGAGATTTTTTTTTCTTTTTGCTACAGATGATATACTGTGGCAATGTGACATACATGATGTGACTGAAACACTATCATTGGCAGATAACTCTGAAACTATAGAAAATGACGGTGACCTTGAAAGTGGATAGTCTTCAGAATCCTGTATGTTGAGGATGGATTCTCCTAAACAAAATAAGTCAATGCCGTTATTTAATTATTATTACTATACTTCTCATTTAGTATTACTCATTGTATTCACTGACACTCAGTACTACTTTAAAGGTGAAATTGTAAAAGGAAGATCTGTCTATTTCAGCTATTTATTTTTTATCACAACTGCATCTAAAGTGATAGTACCATAGAGTAACAGCTATATTTTTTGCTCAAATATGAGAATTCAAGAATAGTCCAGAAGGAAGACAGGCAGTCCTTAAGAAAGAAGTATGAAATAAAAAAGTTTACCAACCTGAAGATCCTGCGTGTTCAGACATGTTCCTTTCATCATCTTCAACGCAGCTTCCTCCTGAGAAGGAACGCTTCTCATGATGTTGTTTCATTCGGCCAACCAGGCCTTGCATTTCTTTGTTGCACTGTTTGCATTTTGCATGCATACCTGTCATATCCACAGGTAGGGGAACTTAATTAAAATAGTCCCACACTGGGTCTCTTTTATGGCCTGCTGCCATTATAGGTTTTCCCTTCAAGTGAGAGAATGGTATGGCAGATCTCAAATCAATGAAGGTACACTCAGAAAGACCTCAAAACGTCTGGAATATGCTGCTCAAACAGTTTCACTTTTGTTTCTACTGCCTGTCCCCCCCTTCTTGCATAAATCTCCAGATGTCTTCTACTTGTCCAGATCTATTCCACCCGCAACAATCTTCTATTCATTGAACTTTTTGAAACTTTGCACTTTTAGAGAGTGGTCAGGGATTGACTCTGTGTACACAAATTTGCAGAGGGAGAATAGGGTTGAGGTCTGTTATTTCTCACCTCTATATATTATTTATTTCTTTTAAAACATTTTTTCCGTTAACAAGCATGTTATCTCTGGAGACACAAATCCACAGTTTGAGAACTGCAAAACTCATTTACAAAACTTTTCTTAAACATTACATGAATATATTCTCATACTATAGAATTAGAATTATAATCCCTATTTCATGATGAGATATCTTTGAGCTATAATGTATCTTAATTAAAACTATCTTGAGATAGGTTTTTCCCTCAAAAAGCATTTTATTAAAAAAAAAGATTTAAATTAAAAAAATCTGATTTTCTATTATTTTTTTAATCATTGATTTTTATCCACCCTAGTATTAATCTGAAGTAGTATTTTATTTGTTCTGTCTTAAAAAGTTTTCAAAAATGCACAAAACAATTCAGATTTCCCATGCCATCCACTTACTAGACATGTTTGTTTTGAGAGAGACAATGTAAGTGTGCTGTTGAGCTTGTCTGTTGGAGAATAAGAATTGGTATCCTAGTACTACAAGAATATAAAAATAAAAGACCGCTCCATGTAAATAATAATCAAATTTGTCACTGAATTTTATTGAAACTCAGAAAATAACTCTAATCAAATTGTTGCTGGAAATCAAAAATACTTAAAGAACAATTTATAATTAAGGACCAACTCCAAGAAGCAGTCCAGTGATTGCAGTGCAGTTTAGTTTGATCTGTAGTTAAAAAACACATGTAGAAGGCAACCAGTTTTTGCTGGTCTCATGGGTAGTCTTTTAAAACTGATTTTGCTGTCGTTAAAGATGCAATATTCATGTCTGATAAATTTATATTTTTATGTGGCACTACAAGTTCTAAATATTAAACACTTGGCAAGGTGGCTTCACATATTAAATCATGAAAACAGAATTCTCCATTTTCACATCCAAATGAATATTTTCCAAATGCAATAATGGGAGAGGCATTTTGCCTTTTCTCTATTAGATTAGGTGCTATATAAAGGGTACCACATAAGTAGTGTTGTGAAATGCATATTTTTTATGAGTGTCCTTTGATTACATGTGAAAATGTTTCAGGAAATTTATTCTGTGGAAATGTATCTGTATATCAAATATTCTATTTGAATGGACCTACAACAATCTAGTAAAAGTACCCCTGCCGCTGCCCATATTAGCAATCTTTGCTAGCACTGGAATGAAAATTAAACAGATTTCCAGAGGTAAAGTACTAGCGAGAAAATTCTCCCTCAGAAACAAAAGAAAACAAAACACCCCACCAAAACTTTTCTATACAAATCTGGAAAAGTAATTATTTGAACCTTGCAGGAGGATACAAATAGAAAAATTGCTGTTCTTGAGATCTGATATCAAAGAGGTTCTTCCATGGGAAGGATTGTGTTAGACCTTACAGATGAGAAGTTTCAGAGTAGCAGCCGTATTAGTCTGTATTTGCCAAAAGAAAAGGAGTACTTGTGGCACCTTAGAGACTAGCAAATTTATTTGAGCATAAGCTTTCGTGAGCTACAGCTCACTTCATTGGGTGAGAAGTTGAGTCCCTTTGCAAGACATGGTCATTTTTCAAACACTCGTAGAAATTTTCTCAGGCTGATTTCTGTCTGAATGGTGCAAGATAATGAACATATGTAGTTGTTTCTCTTTTGAAACTCATTATATATTGCGCTAGTTATTGTCATTCAGGTGAACTTAAACTGGATATGAAGTTGAGGGGAGCTAGCTAAGTGGTATTGTTTTTCTTTAAAAAGTCATTTCTTGCAGTAGTTAATGTATAAGGAAACTTTAGGGTCAAAACAAAACAGAAATGGTGGGTAAATCATTGTTCTAAGGTTTCAGAGTAACAGCCGTGTTAGTCTGTATTCGCAAAAAGAAAAGGAGTACTTGTGGCACCTTAGAGACTAACCAATTTATCTGAGCATACGCTTTCGTGAGCTACAGCTCACTTCATCGGATGCATACTGTGGAAACTGCAGAAGACATTATAGACACAGAGACCATGAAACAATACCTCCTCCCACCTCACTCTCCTGCTGGTAATAGCTTATCTAAAGTGAGCAGGAGAGTGGGGTGGGAGGAGGTATTGTTTCATGGTCTCTGTGTTTATAATGTCTTCTGCAGTTTCCACAGTATGCATCCGATGAAGTGAGCTCTAGCTCACGAAAGCTTATGCTCAAATAAATTGTTAGTCTCTAAGGTGCCACAAGTACTCCTTTTCTTTTTGTTCTAAGGTTGAGGCTGAACCACTATTGCCAACCTGGTCCTCCATGTCTTCACCTGTCCCCTTTAAATTCTTCCTTAAATTCTTATGTGACACCTTCTACATCCCAATAATCTCAGCAAAGACTGTCCCCCAAATCACTACTGTACATCCCAATATTCCCCATCAGACTATCCTGTCTGCTAAAATTATTAAGCTGCCGTAAAGCAGCTAGATATGGCTAGTGGAGAATTTCTCCAGTTCAGGTTGGGAAGAATGTGTATCGGGGATGGTCAGTGGGCAGGATAAGGAGCGAGGAAGAGCTATGTGTGTGTTGTTTTGCCTGTCAGTACTTAGATTGTAAGTTCTGTGAGGACATGACCTGTCTCTTTAATTGTGTATCAGTCTGGCTCTGGTATTTCTAAGGATCCTATCACCATGATATCTAAGCACTCTATTTAATACCGTGTCAGGGATCTACAAATAATTACAAGGACTGCATGAGGGCTCAGGGGAACAGATTATTTCCCACCATCTTGTTAGTAGAATGTGAGATACCTACTTCATCATGCTGCTACTAACAAAATACTATGCATTTTTTACTTTTAAAACCAAAAATTTTGTAGGCATACAAAACCTAAGCTTTGTGATACAGAAAAAAACATTTTTTAAAAATGCCAGATACATAGGTATGCAAACACAATTATTAGCAGTTGTTAATATGTCAGATTTTGCATTTGTGGTGTCAGAGCAAAAGATTTGTTGTCCAACATACCTTCTTTAGATTTTCCTCAATTAATTTTTGAACTTTGATCATAAAGATCTTGCATGTCATATAAACAAGCTCATATTGACTTTTTTTTTTATCCACAGGATGGTACGAAACAAAAGAGAGAACGGAAGAAGACTGTGTCATTTAGCAGCATGCCGACTGAGAAGAAGATCAGTAGTGCAAGTGACTGTATTAATGCAATGGTTGAAGGCTCTGAGCTCAAAAAGTTTCGGTCCAACTCTAGAGTATATCACCGGTACTTTCTTTTAGATGCAGATATGCAGTCCCTGCGTTGGGAACCTTCAAAGAAGGATTCAGAAAAAGCAAAGATTGATATTAAATCAATCAAAGAAGTGAGAACAGGAAAAAATACAGATATATTCCGCAGCAATGGAATTTATGACCAGATATCAGAAGACTGTGCATTTTCCATTATTTATGGAGATAATTATGAGTCTCTAGATCTCGTTGCTAACTCAGCAGATGTTGCAAACATTTGGGTTACTGGGCTAAGATACCTAATTTCTTATGGAAAACATACACTAGATATGATAGAAAGTAGCCAAGATAATATGCGGACTTCATGGGTTTCACAAATGTTCAGTGAAACTGATGCAGATAATTTTGGACATATAGCCCTGTATAAAGCTGTGCAGTTCATAAAAAAATTAAATCCGGGTTTAAAAACAAGTAAAATTGAGCTGAAGTTCAAAGAGTTACATAGATCCAAGGACAAAACTGGTACTGAAATCACAAAGGAAGAATTTATTGAAGTTTTCCATGAGCTTTGTACCCGACCTGAGATCTACTTCTTATTGGTTCAGTTTTCCAGCAATAAAGAATTCCTAGATACCAAGGACCTTATGATGTTTTTAGAAGCAGAACAGGGAATGGCACATGTCACAGAAGAAATAAGCCTTGAAATTATTCACAAATATGAACCATCAAAAGAGGGCCAGGAAAAGGGCTGGCTCTCTATAGATGGTTTTACTAACTATCTTACTTCACCTGACTGTCATATATTTGATCCAGAGCATAAAAAAGTTTGTCAGGATATGAAACAACCTTTATCCCATTATTTCATAAACTCATCTCACAATACATACTTGATAGAGGACCAGTTCCGAGGTCCATCTGATATCACAGGATATATTCGTGCTCTAAAAATGGGTTGCCGAAGTGTTGAATTGGATGTATGGGATGGTCCAGATAATGAGCCTGTAATTTATACAGGACATACAATGACATCACAGATAGTCTTCCGCAGTGTAATTGACATTATTAACAAGTACGCATTTTTTGCTTCAGAATACCCTCTTATTCTGTGTTTAGAAAATCATTGTTCTATTAAGCAGCAGAAAGTAATGGTTCAACACATGAAAATTTTGGGGGACAAGCTACACACACAGTCTCCAAACATAGAAGAGTCTTATCTTCCCTCACCTGACTCACTTAAAGGGAAAATACTAATTAAAGCAAAGAAGCTTTCCTCTAATTGCTCTGGGCAAGAGGGAGATGTTACAGATGAAGATGAAGGAGCAGAAATGTCACAAAGAGTAGGGAAAGAGGGAGCAGAACAACAGAACACTGTGATAGTGAAACGATTTCAGCTTTGCAAAGAGCTTTCCGAATTGGTAAGCATATGTAAATCAGTTCAGTTCAAAGAGTTTCAAGTCTCATTTCAGCTTCAGAAATACTGGGAAGTTTGTTCATTTAATGAAGTGCTTGCTAGCAAATATGCCAATGAATATCCAGGAGATTTTGTAAATTACAACAAACGTTTTCTTGCCAGGGTTTTTCCTAGTCCTATGAGGATTGACTCTAGTAATATGAATCCCCAGGATTTTTGGAAGTGTGGCTGTCAGATAGTAGCCATGAACTTTCAGACACCTGGCCTAATGATGGACCTTAACATTGGTTGGTTTCGACAAAATGGGAATTGTGGCTATGTCCTTCGTCCTGCCATCATGCGAGAGGAAGTATCCTTCTTCAGTGCAAATACAAAAGATACTGTGCCTGGAGTTTCACCTCAACTTCTTCATGTTAAAATTATTAGTGGGCAAAACTTTCCTAAACCCAAAGGGTCAGGTGCCAAAGGTGATGTTGTAGATCCTTATGTATATGTAGAAATTCATGGAATCCCAGCAGACTGTGCAGAAAAAAGGACAAAAACTGTGCATCAGAATGGAGACAATCCAATTTTTGATGAAAGTTTTGAATTTCAAATTAATCTTCCTGAACTAGCCGTCATGCGTTTTGTAGTACTAGATGATGATTACATTGGGGATGAATTTATTGGGCAGTACACTATTCCCTTTGAGTGTTTACAGACAGGCTATAGGCATGTTCCACTGCAATCTTTAACTGGAGAAATTTTAGCACATGCTTTCTTGTTTGTACATGTTGCCATTACTAATCGAAGGGGTGGTGGGAAACCTCATAAACGGGGCCTCTCAGTGAGGAAAGGAAAGAAATCCAGGGAATATGCCTCTATGAGAACATTATGGATTAAGACCATAGATGAAGTATTCAAGAATGCTCTCCAGCCTATACGGGATGCTACGGATTTGAGAGAAAATATGCAGGTACAGTTTTTACGATGAAATTATCAATGTTTTTGCCACAGTTGTACTTTTGCATTATGGTGTGTCTGCAGTGTGTGTTACATAGATATGTAAATGTTAACTGCATTTTATAATAGTATTGATTTATCACGTTTTTATGCTGAACGAATTTAAAAACAGACTCTATTTGAACAGCAGCTGGATGATATTAAGATAACTCCTGGTACAAACACATGGTTTGTGCTACAATTCAAGCCTATTAATTGGCCCTATTTCTTGAGAAGGAATATACTAGATATACTGGAGAAAAAGGTAGAGGCTACTTTTCAGCTTCAAGAACTTACGTAAAAAAGAAGTGCAGGGAGAAAACATTACTAACAATAACAAAACTTGTGAACAGTTTACTATATATTCAAAGACCCCTCATATCTGAAAGAATTCTCAAGGACTCTGTAAATGGAACATAGCATAATGGCTTCCTCATCTCTTTATGAGGTGAAAAATTTCTTCACATCACTAGGAGATCTTTCAAAGAGATCTTTCCCTTCCCAGGATCCAAAAGAGCACTAGTATTTTACAAACACTTTAAATGGGGATGGAGTTACTCCTTCTCCCCTAAAGGGCGTGTTTCAAAGACTGCAATATCAAATAAATTCAGTATCACAGAATGATAGGAAGTAGTGTAGGCTAAGATGCTGGGTTATGGATCCCACTGTTGGATTGCATCTTTTGGGTGTTGATAAAGATTCCTGGTACAAGAACTGATCTAGGACAGAAGTAGAGAAAAATGTAAAGATTAATATTCTGTTTGATGAAGCTTTTAACTATATAAAAACTACAGTAAAAGTCCTAGCACTAAAAAATAAAATTAAGTATAACCGTATCAAAAAAGTTACCTATTAAATCTTCTTATTTTATATGACTTTAAGGAAAAACTCGTTCAGAGAAACGTGCTTGAGGCTCAATTCCAGATTTTAAAAGGGTGTGTGTTTGTACTGTATATCAGTGCAGATAACTTTATTCATAAACAAAAGTTATGTTGAAAGTTGTAATAATGAAAGATTTTAACAGTATTGCAAACTTTAAAGATTATACTTGTTCTTCTGAATTGTATCCAGCAGCTTCCCCATTCCATTCAGTATGATTTATGCCAAAGACATTATTATATGCAAAGATCACAAACAAAATTTGGAGGCATGATTATGACTGGTAAATGAGATTCAGGTTGCAGACTGGATGTGAATCTAATCTGTAATTAAGGAAGGTCTGTTATTCCGTTGTGTACTGTCTAGGAGATTTCTTTTAAGGTGTCTTAATCAAGGATAGCCTGGATCTAAGACTTGAATATACAAAAAGAAGGTGTGCTCGTAACTAGCATGCTATTTTATTTTTCAGAATTGGTGTGTTTTTGAAAAATGTAATTTTATTAGGGTTTTTAGGAGTGCTAGGGAAGGAGTTTTCTTTTATGCATTTCATTCTGTTACTTTGAAAGATGCACTTACATCTTCCCATCTTATTACTAGCATAGCTGGAAATGTCCCCAAGACAAATATAGTTGAGGTGGATGATAGAATAATTTTGATTATTTGAACTGACAGATTTGCATGATGTGTTGCACACTTGTTCTTATGAATTGTGTCCAGTCTCCTACAACTTCCCCATTCCATTCCATAAGCAAAGATTATTAGCAAAATGTGGAGGAATGATTATGACTGATAAATGAGATTCAGATTGCAGACTAGATATGAATTTAATCTGTAATTAACGAGAGGCTCTAATTCCATTTTGTGTATAGGCTAGGAGATTTTTTTAAAGTGCCTTAAGGGGAAACCTGGATCCTAAGACTTGAATTTACAATAAGAAGGTGTGCTTGTAACTAGTATGCTATTTTATTTTTCAGATTGGTGTGTTTTTGAAAAACGTAATTTAGTAGGGTTTTTTAGGGTCAGTGCATGGGAAGGAATTTCCTTGTATGCATTTCATTCTGTTACTTTGAAAGATGTACTTACATCTTCCCAATTTATCAGTAGCGTACCTGGAAATGTCCCCAAGAGGGATATAGTTTAGGTGAATGATAGAATGCTAATTTTGATTATTTTAACTGACAGATTTGCATAATGTGTCTATAAAAATTTAAATTGTAATATAAATATAATCTCCGCTACACCGTGTATAAACTGTCCTAAAAATAAATGAAAAAATCCCATTAAAATACAGACAATTGCAAAATGTATGTCAGGGAATTTGAAATAGTTTAATTTCTTAATTACATATTCATTTACTACTATAATTGCCATGATATAGCAACTAGAAAGACAGACAACTTCGGGTATCTAGGGATTCTAAATATGAAATAGAAAAGTATTTCATGGAATAAAGTACACATAGGAGTATAGTGAACTACACCAAGATTTTGTTTGAGTAATCATTAGAATCCCTTTATCCATACTAGGCCTTTTTTCTGTAGTCAGCAATATTAGTGTTAGTAATACAAAAGCTTGTATCAGTATCACAGCTGAGTGTATGATGTCAGTGATTATACTGGATAGGGTATAGAACATCCACTTTGCTTGGCAGTGCAGAAAATCATGAAAGTCAGCGTGGCCTAGTGGGTAAGACATCAAACTGGGAGCCAGAAGACCTGAATTCTGCTCACCGTCCTGCCACTGACTTGCTATGTACCCTTAGACAAGCCACTTAACTTCTCTGGGTCTTAGTTTTCTTTTCTGTAAAATTGCTGTTTGTAATGTTTATCCACATTTGTAAAGTTTGAGATCTATGAATGAAGATCAGTATAAGGCCTGTCTTTTCAGATGTCCTGTTGTTTTATTAAATTCCAATCTAATTATTACAAATAGCCTTGGTTTACTAAACAGTGAAAACAAATTATTTGAAAGGCAAAATTAATAGATTCCAAGGCCATAAGGAACCATTGTGATCATCTAGTTTGACCTCCTGTGTAACACAGGCCATAGAACTTCCACAAAATAATTCCTAGAACATATTTTCTTAGAAAAATATCCAATCTTGAGTTAAAAATTGTCAGTATTGGATAATCGATCACAACCCCTAGGTTAAATTGTTCCAATGGCTAATTACTCTCACAATTAAAAATTGATGTTAATAGTTGTGTGATGTACCAGTCACTGCACTGGAAATAACTTATGTATACAAATTTATACATAATAGGTTCTTTTTAAAAATAGGTTGAGGTCAACTTGATGTGGATTGTCTGTTAAAAGTGGCCTACGTATTTAAGCCCTGATTCCCATTTACACTAAAACTTTACACCCTTCTGGCAGTATAAAGGGTCTTTCAGAAAGTAAAAATGTCACTCAAGACCTATATGCTATATATGCTATATGTCATATGCTTTAAAATATGTGCAGAATATCCCAAATGACCAAGATAAGAGGAGCACTTGGAACATTTGATACTTAAACTTACTTATTTTTCTCTTACAGGTCCACAAACTCCAGACTTGCCACAGATCGCCACCTCCCACTTGGTGCAACAACCCTAAATTCACTATGGTGGAGAGCACTCCCATCATGGGAGTTGACAGGAGGCTGGAATCATTTTATAGGATTAAGATAAATGGCTGATGTTTACAATATTTCAATGTTTCTTAAGTTTAAACATATATATTTTATATTCTAGCCTACAAAATAAAAATACTATAAACTCTTGGAATATGTATAATATTGGGTTTAACAAGTACTCTTAGAAGGTCATCTAAGTGATAGTGTGACATCACTAGTGGAGTTCAGCGTTCTGGCATCACACCAAGTGGGAGCCAGCAGATCCTCAGCATGTCTGGAGAATGCTGACATACAATAGGTATGTTTAAAGTTACAAATGGACTGACTTGCCCCCTCCACCTTACTAAGTTTATTTGAGACATTCAGCACATAACATTTAAGCAGTTGGATTTAAAAACATTTTAAATACTTTCTGAAACTTTTCAAAAGCTTGTTCAATCAACATGGATTAGTAGTTCATTGTTTTTATATTCATTGACAAATTGAAGTTAATAGTAGCATATTACAACCTCTTTATTCTAAGTAACATTTATTTTCTGTAGCAGGATTTTAAGTCTATTTGAATTTTTAATATCTCTGATAAATAAAATATTGCAAATATCTATGGTACTTTGGAAAACTGCAATTTTTCCAGGACGAAACCATTGATAATTCTACACCATCGCTGGGTTATAACTATTACACAATGAAATATAAGTCTATTAAACTGAATGAATGAGAGATTAAAAAGCATGTTTAACTGTAAAGTAACTTCTTTATTTTCTTTTTAACAGAATGCAGTCGTTTCATTCAAAGAATTATGTGGCCTTTCTCCTGTAGCAAATCTTATGCAGTGTATTCTGGCAGTGTCTACCCGCTTGGTTGGACCTGAGAGTACACCACTGGTACTACTGAATCTCAGTGATCAGTATCCCACTATGGAGATACAAGGGACTGTTCCAGAGGTCTTGAAAAAGATTGTAACTGCGTATGACATAGTGAGTAGTCCTTTGTGGTTTATGTATGCTGCTTGAAAGACTTTCTTTTTATAATATACTGTACCATGCCTGTTTTGAAAGGTCATTCTAATCTATGACTTCCTATTTCATACTTCATTACTTGTGCTTGAAAATTTATTCCCATGAACATTCAGCATCTGACACTGTTTTTATGTGCGGTGAATGTAAAAATTAATACCTCTCACCTCATGCAAATTCACAAGACTTTGTATTAGTGTATGTAAATATGAAATTTAACTGTTTACGTATTAACTTGTAACTTTTTGCATATTGATAGCTTTTTCACGGGTGCATAGTGATTTGTTACATTACATTTTTGAATTTATAGAGCTGTAGTTCTTTTCACCGTTGATTCAAAGAGTAGAAAATGTTAATGTTTTTAGGAACTGTGATTTTATGAGCAGCGTGATACTGTTGAAATCCTCATTTTTTTTTCATATATATATATATGTTGCATCTGTCCCTGTACGTCTCATTTATTTTGGCAGTTGTACATTCTATAATCAGCTCTAATTTTCACTTTAGCTGTTCTAAACTTTAGCAAATCTGTAGATGGTGTCTTTAGAAACTAGAAATATTCAGAAATACATAAAAATATCAAAAGTATACTGCATGGGGAAAGAAAGAACTGTGTAAAAAAAGACTAAAGGATATGAATGCTGTAGCAGAGTGATGAATTATGTAGTTTACATTATGTATATATAAGGAGGAAAATCCAACAGTTTAAAACCTCCACCTGATTTCAGTTGCAGAAATATGACATGGGGAAGAGACAATCTGTCACATAGGGTTAGAGCTTTTGATTTTTTTAAATGAACTCCTCTAAAATTGGAATATGATGATATGTAGATATTCTCTTCCAGGATTTTTCTATTAGTGTTGTGTTTTCAAACAAAACAGCGCAACTGTTTCCCTTTTTAAAAAAATTAGAAAATTGAACCATTAACCTAGGATCTGAAAATATGTATATGGAGTTACATTTTAGAGCTAATTTCCTGGCACAAATAGCTTTGGAATAGTAACCATACCAGACCCTTCATACTTACAGGAGCTCACATGGTATTACTGTTTGTAGAAAGAAAAATTAGTTAACTAGGAGTTCAGGTAGAACTATGGGATCGGTGCATGGCTCAGTGATGTAAACACAGGTGCAGTTTGGTTTAAACGATACCATACTGTGTAATTACTGTAAGATTAGGATATTATAGTACAAAGTGTTCTTAATTGTTGGGATTACAGATAAATCACAGATAAAATGAACCTCTGTTGTTGTCCATGGAAAATGTGTCTAAATGTCTGGTTGTTCTGAGGTTGGTGACAATGGGAGCACAGTTGCTCCTTTCTGGGCATTTCTATACTATCCATAAATTTGGAATATCTGGATTTTTAGAATTAGGATTTTTTTAAATGGTAATTCTCTTAAAGAATTTTCAAAAAAGGGTCATTGTTATGTCTATTCAACCTTAACTCCAGGGTGGTGAAATTATTTGCCTGGGCATTTCAACTGTTCCAAAAAAAAAAAAAAAAAAAAAGGATTTCTCAGTGACAGAACTCCCAGAAAACTTTGCAAGTTGCACCAAGATAGACCTTTCCTTCCCAGAGAGTTTCATACCTCCTCTTTCTTTCTTTCTTTCTTTCTTTCTTTCTTTCTTTCTTTCTCATATTCCTCTTACCATGAGGCTTTGTCTTTCATGTGGCTTTTCCTTTCCTCTTTTAGTCTGTGCATTGTTGGAATATAAAGCGTGCTTTGACTTGATGCATGCTTTATAGAAAACCAGCAGAAATAAAGAATTCATTATGTACATATAAAAGGAGATCATATCTGCAAAGTTGTACACACAAATCATCTCCTTCCCCAAAAAAAGATAAAGGCAACAACACATGCCAGGATCAGCAGGGAAAAAAGTGGAATTTCTAGAGCAAAGCGATTTTGAAGATATGATAAAAAATGAGACACACTTCATTTTTTGGAACCTCTTTATCTTGGAAATCCCTTGTCTAATTTGACAGAAACATTTCAGAAAATTTTTTATTGTGGGCTGAGAACTAATGGTAAAATTTCACATGGTTACATTTGAATCTAATGGATGTCATGGGATACACAGGCCCTTTTAAGGTTCATAAGCAGATTCCTCCTTCTTCGAGTGCTTGCTCATGTTGATTCCGTTGTCGGTGTGCGCACGCCCATGAGCACAGTCGTCGGGGGTTTTTGCCTTAGCAGTCTCCGTAGGGCCAGCTGTGTCGCCCCCTTGAGTGCTGCACTCATGCACTCATAGATCAGGTGCTGCCGGCCCTACACCCTCTCAGTTCATTTTCACCGCCCGTGGTGGTCAGTCAGAGTGCCTTTCCTTGCTCATCAAGGGCTAGCGGTTTTTCTTATCTCAAACTGTGTGCCTTAAGGCTTTGTATATAGTTATTATTTGTGTTAAGTACCTGTTTATTGTAGTAGTTTGTTAGTAGTTAGGTCCCAGTGGGGACTCTGACTCCGATGGGGCATGTCCCGGTCTTCGGGTTTTAAGCCCTGCAAATCCTGTAACTGGTCTATGCCTGTTAGCAACCCCATGGCAGCTGTCTCAAGTGCTAGAGGGAAGTGCACATTAAAGAGAGGTGCTGGATTGGTAAAAACTTTCAGCCTCGCACGCAGAAGGAGTGGGACATCCGGCTCAGAGCTTTTCTTATGGAGTCTGCTCAGCATCGGTATGAAGTACGCCACCGGGGCCCACCCGGCACCACTTTATGTCGCTGGTACCAAAGAAGAGGGCAAAGAAGCACAGCTCCCCACCGCCGTCAGAGAAGGGCCAGTTGACAGTAAGCAAAGAACCTGCCCCAGATCACCCGTCCACCCCAGAGCCCTGCAGTCGGCCCTCTCTAGTTGGGACCGTTAGTGCAGTAAAAGGTCCTCCTCCAATTCCTGCAAGTTGAGACTGGACCAACTTCCCCACTGGCACCAATGCCTTTGAGAGCTCAGGCAATGAAGGAGCAGAAGCCGCCTGTGCTGCCAGTGAATCTAGTGCTGCAGGCTTTGGCTAAGGCTCCCCAAGAGGGCAAGCCAGCCGATGTAGCTCCCCAGGGAGTGGTGGAGCACCGCCGATCCCTTGAGACGATGGCGTGCTCTTCACCTTTGCACTGCTTGACACCAGTGCCATTGTCGAGATTGGCACAGACTCACCGTCAGTCACCGTCCCCACAGTCATGGTCGCCGTCATCTCAACGCGGCTTGCCGAGAGAGAGGCATCAATCCCCCTATTACCGGTGCCGGTCACCATCCTGGAAGTTGTCCTATCACCAATCCCATCTCCTTCCCGCCTCCAAGCTCCTCGGCACTGTCCCCGGTCACCGCACCGTCGGTACCAGTCCCCTCAGGCGGGGCACCAGTCCCTGGTGTCAGTGGCCTCTACGGCCCCTCCATGGTCTCCAGAAGGGGACTCCTCTGGATCTCAGGGCCGCTTCAGCCCATCGCCTCATACCCAGTGACAAGATTGGATGTCCAAGCCAACATTGGTGATACCGGGACAATGGCAGCCAGGCAAGTGGCCAGCGCAGTGGCCATGTTGGAATGCCTGGGGGGTTCTGCTCATGGTGATGCCCCTTCGGTCCACTCGTTGGCCGCTGCCACAGAACAGCAGCCATCGGCAGCAGGTCCGGTACCAGAAGCACACCCGGTGGCTGAGTCTCAGGAGCCTGTGCCTACCCCCAAGCCATCCTCCCCAGCGGAGGAGGAAGACCAGTCTCCCCCTCCACCGTTGCAGTCCTCCTACAAGGCAATTGTGGTACGCTCCAGAGCCGGCCTGCCTGATGATGTTAAAAACCACCAGGTCTTATTTCAGTGATTGTCTGAAAACTTGGGCCTGGAAGTGGAGTTGATGGCTGAACAGGAGGACACCCTGTTCAACGTCCTGTCAGCCTCGACCCCTACCCATGTCGCACTACCGGCATGAAAGGGTCTTCAGAATTGCCAGGGCCATTTGGCAGATGCCCTCCTCCATCCCTCCCACCTCAAACCATGCTGAGAAAAAGTACTTTGTCCCAGCCAAAATTTTGAGTATTATTATACCCAGCTTCCCCCCAGCTTGTTGGTGATCTCCACAGCCAATGAAAAGGAGAGACAGGGGCACTCTAGTTCCACCTCAAGAAATAAGGAGGCCAGGCGACTGGACTTGTTTGGAAGAAAAATTTATTCCACTCTAAGTCTACAGTTTCGGGTGGCGAACCTCTTGGGCCATTATAACTTCAATTTATGGGACATTCTCCATAAGTTTGAGGAGTCCCTCCCACAAGACTGGGTCCAAGAATTTGTCACTCTGGTGCAGGAAGGTACCATGGCAACCTGGTGTGCCCTTCAGATGGCGTGGATATGGCAGTCTTGGCAGCCAGGATGGTGGTGTCCACGATGGCGATGAGCTTCTGGCTTCAAACCACTGGACTCTCCCCGGAGATGCAGAACTCCATTCAAGACCTCCCTTTCAATTGGAACAGTCTGTTCTGTGATCATATGGATGCAAGGCTGCATGGAATGAAGGACACCAAAGCCAACCTCTGTTCACTGGGCATTCACACGCCACAGTCAGCACGTAAGCATTTCTGGCCACCCCCACCACCAAGGTCATAGCAGCCTTGTTCTGGGCTTGCTAGAAGAAGGGACAGGGACATCGCATTTAGTTGTCACTGCCCTTCTGTCTCCCACTGTGCAGCCTGCCCAGGCCAACCATTCTGCAGGGCAGAAGCATTTGTTTTGATGGCATGTTTGAGAGTGACACTCCAGCTAATTCCCCAGATCCACTGCTACATTTCCTCAACCACCTTTTCCCCATCACTGTGCCTGGTTGCAGGTTACATCAGGCCATGGGGTCCTGGTCATAATAGCTCGTGTCTATACCCTGCAATTTTTAGCCCCCCCTCCCCACTTCCTCGTCCCTCTTCAGGGACCCTTCTCACAAGCAACTCCTCATTTAGGAGGTCAAGAACCTGCTGCATCTGGGGGCCATGGAGGGGCATGAAAGGAAAGGGGTTCTACTCCTGCTATTTCCTAATCCCGAAAGCAAAAGGGGGCCTCAGAGCCATCATGGACCTGCATCGCCTCAACAAGTCTCTCAAGAAGTTGAAGTTTCTCATGGTCTCCCTGACTGCCATCATCCCATCCTGGATACGGAACACGGGTACATCGCTCTCAACTTGAAAGACGCTTACTTCCATATTTCTATATTCCCAGGCCACAGGTGCTTACTCCATTTTATGGTGGGAGGACACCATTTCCAGTTCACGGCACTCTCTTTGGCTCTGAGGATGTTCACAAAGTGCACCTCAGACATCCGGGGGGGGGTCCACTTGTTTCCGTACCTCAACAACTAGCTCATCAAGGGCAAGTCTCTGGATCAGGTGCAGAGGAGCCTCGACCTGGTGCACTCCACTTGCTGTGACCTGGGCCTGTTGATAAACACAGAAAAGTCCACATTAACGCCAGTCCAATGCATAGAGGTCATCTGGGACATTCTTGACTCCACGCGGGCCAGGGCCTTCCTTCCAGAAGAATGTTTTTGGGTCATGGTGGATCTAATCTGCCATTTAAGGAACCACCTGCTCACTACAGCCCACACCTGCCTACATCTGATGGGGCACATGGCCACATGCATGTACGTGTCAGCCATGCTCAACTCCATCTGCGGCCTCTGCAGGTGTGCCTGGACTCTGTCTATATCCCCAATAGGCACTCCCTGGACCAAATGGTTATGGTGATGAGCCATGTCATTTTGTCCCTCAATTGGTGGCTAGTTGGTGCTGCAGGGGGTTCCCTTTGCGATACCGTCCCCATTGCTTACCCTGGTCTCCAACGCCTCGAATCCGGGCTGGGGAACCCAGCTGGGTGAGCTCAGCACTCAGGGCCGTTGGCTATGGGACAATCTAGCCCTCCTTATCAATGCCTGGCCTGCCAGGTGTTTTTGCCTCACCTGAAAGGCAAGGCGGTGCAGGTCCTGACAGACAATACCGCCACGATGTATTACATCAACAGGCAGGAGGGGGCCCTTTGTCAGGAGGCGCTCAGCCTTTGGGACTTCTGTGTGCAGCATGCCATTCGTCTAATCACCGCCCATTTACCCAGCTCCAAGAATGTCCTAGCAGATCGCCTCAACAAGACCTTCTCGTCTCGCCAGGAGTGGTCTCTCCATCTGGAGGTGGTCAATGTAATCTTCCAAAGGTGGGGAACTCCCCAGGTGAACCCGTTCATGTCCAGGCAGAACAGGAAGAGACACCAGTTTTGCTCCATCCAGGGTCTGGACAAAGGTTCCCTTTCGGACCTCATCCTTTGGTCAGGGGCACTCATGTATGCCTTTCTGCCGGTGCCATTGATCCACAGGGTCCTGGTGAAAGTCAAGCAGGACAGAGCAAGAATCATCCCCGTGACCCCATCAGTACTGGTTCAGCATGCTGTTGTACCTGTCGACAGCCGCCCCTCTTCAGCTGTTTCTTTAACCAGATCTGCTGTTGCAGTACCCCGACAACCTGCTGCATCTGAACCTGGCGGCGCTGCACCTGACAGCTTGGCTGAGCATGGACAAAAGGGCATGTTTGGCCCATGTTCAGCAAGTTTTACTCAGCAGTAGGAAATCCTTCAACCAGGACAACTTACCTGGCAAAATGGAAAAGATTCCAATATTGGGCCTGGGAGCAGCGCCTTTGGGCCTCACTGGCCTCGCTTCAGGACATCCTGGATTAAATGCTGCATCCGAAGCTTCAACAGTTGTCCCTCTCTTCCATCAAAGTCCACCTGGGGGCTATCTCTTTGCTATATCCCCTGGTCCAGGACAGGTTTCTCTTTGCCCATCCCATGACAGCGTGATTCTTGAAAGAGCTGGAGCGCTTCTACCCACACGTCCAGGAACTGGTCCCCCCTTGGGACCTGAATCTTGTGCTGTCCAGGCTCACGGGTCATCTCTTCGAACCCTGGGCTTCCTGGTCCCTCCTGCTTCTCTCCTGGAGGGTTTCTTTCTTGGTCGCTATAACATTGACCCATAAGGTGTCAGAGATCAGGGCTCACTTTAGAACTGTCCTATATGGTCTTCAAGGACAAAGGTCAGCTGTGCCCGCACCTGGCATTTCTGAACAAGGTCATGTCCCAGCTAGTTCGAGAAAATGCTGGCTTCAGCAGAGCAGTGCTACAATCTGCAATGCCTTGAACTCTGAGCCCACCTCCAAGGATTCTGCTTGGGAGTCACCTACAATGGTATCAACATGAGCAAGCATTTGAAGAATTAAAAACGGTTACCCACCTTTTCGTAACTCTTGTTCTTCGAGATGTGTTGTTCATGCCCATTTCATTACCTGCCTTCCTGCCCCTCTGTTGGAGTTGTCAGCAAGAGGGAACTGAGAGGGCGTAGGGCCGGCAGCGCCTGATATACCAGGGCATGAGCGTGACACTCAACGGGGCAACACAGCTGGCCCTAGGGATACCGCTAAGTCAAACATCTCCAATGACTGCGCACGTGAGCACGCGCACACCTAGAATAGAATCGACACGAACAACCCATCTTGAAGAACAACAGTTATAAAAAGGTGGGTAACCATTTTTGTTGGCAGCCATATTAGTATCCTAGTTTCTGGCAGGGTGTAATGGGAAATAAAGGGGACTATATAAACATTAGCCTTTTCACTAGATGGAGGAGAGACATGAAGGGGATCCAGCCTGTGCTTTGTAATTATTTAATGGGGTGGACACCTCAGAGGAGAGTCTGAAACTGACTTTGACACTAGATACATTTTCTTACATTTTGGGGCAAGTTGAAATTAAGATGCTCAGGCAAGGACACTTTCTGTTCACAAATTCCAAGGACATTCTTTTTTTTTGTTTTTTGGCCTGCTACTGTTAAGTTAGGAGGTAGTTGTGAAAATTAGGTATATAATGGGAAGACAAATTCAGTCTTAACTTAGAGAGAGACTATCACTCTCCATAATAATAATTTCTTACTTTTTTTACTTTGTGCTAGCATGTGCCTCACAGTCTGTTCAGAATTATGTATTAACAGAGTTGCTCCAATTTGTCATTTACTATCAATGTGAAATCAGGATGATAGCAAATATTACCTTGTGAATGTTTTTCAAACAAACCTTGGTTACCATGGTAAGTGCATAGGCTATCTTTGGTTTACATTGTTTTTTCATTCTGGAAGTGGCATGTGGTTAATATGGAAATTTCAAAGCACCCACTGTTTCAGGGTCAGTCTATCTCAGATAGATACAGTAATTTAATATTTAATAGTTCTTTGACAGAAATATTTTCTCGGCTGTAAAAACTACAGTAAACATTTACCCTAGCAAAGTGACCAACAGTTATTCAGTAGAATTTGTTTGCACAGTGAGTGACTAGAGGGCTCTATATATTTGCTCAATAAACTATGATAGGATGCAAGTCTTCTTCAATGAAAGAGTTAGTCTGCAATAAAGTAATTACTAAAGAGTACAGAACTACAGGGATAAAACTGGTGAAAAGTCTTTAGTACAATACAGGAACAGTATAGTTATTAAAGAAACACTGAGTCAAGTAAGCATGACTTAATTAGAACATCCCAGGACACTTGTTATTATACATATTCTTAACAAAAAGATACAATGCATAAAAAAGGTTATTCTAGTCAGTCAGCATTCACTACAGTGTCATTGAAATTTTGGGTATGTTTTACTACGCATTTGAAGTCAGTGGAAAGACATCTGTTATCTTTGGTGGTAGTTGAATTGGATGCTTAATGTGTATTGTGGGTAAAGTGGACATTTAGTAAGGAAATAGAAATGATAAACACAGGAGCTAAAATACTGGTTCCATAGAAGACAGTGGAGATTTTGCCATTGACTTCATTGGGACCAGAATTTTACCCAGGAATTTTAAAAAGGAGGATGTTCCATATTTGTCTACAATATAGTGAGTCAGGGCATGTTTTCAGAATATTAATTTTAAAAGTAATGAGAATAACCTAAGTCTGTTTCCCAGAATACTGAGATGCTTATTTTCCTAGGTTGATGACTCTGCGAAAGACTCCTGAATGTAATCTGTACACTTTATAAAAGCATCAGGATATTTTGGTTAGGGACTGGGTAAAGGGGACATTTCATAGTATTTTTTCACCATTTAACAATGTGGGTTTTTTTCCCCCTCAAGTTCATGAAGTGCAGCTTCCTCTATGTGATACTTCATCATGCACTCGGCTGGTGTCATCACACCCATCACTGAACAGTGTTGCAGACTGAAGCCTGGAGATACGGCAAGTGGTTCTTCCACACCATTGCATTTTTTTCTTAATATCATATACCCTACAGGATAAACAATAGGAATAGTGAAAAAAATTTAAAACTGTGCAATGGCAAGGAAAAGAATACTGATTTTGTCCCCAGTCTGCAGCAATGTGATGAGAGCGATGATATCAGCAAAGTGCATGCTGGGGCATCATACAAAGGAAACCACCTATTACAGAGAACCTGTCTGTCTGGATGAAGACCCTAATCTAACAAGTATTACTGAAACCTGGTTAGATAATATGCTTGACCTGTTTTGACACAGTTGGTATCAGTCAAGTTTTTGGTACAGTATGAGCCTAAGGGGATTGGAGAAGGGGTGGTGTTTCTGTACCATGTAGGTGGTCTCCTAGCCTAAAACTGGATCAGTTGGAGCTGGGGGTGTGAGTTCCAGATCAAGTAGACATATGCATGCTAGCTGTCACCCAGATAGCTCACAGAAAATAGAAATGTAGCCATAGTAGCATGGGCTGATGCCCACATGCTGCTGCGAGCGGCAGTATAGGCTAGCTGCCCTGGATATGTATCCAGAGAGTCTGGGCAACTTTGTAGTTGGGATGGCTAGCCCATGCTACTGCTTGCCACTGCCTGTGCTACTGCAGCCACACTATTATTTTTAGGATGTGACCTCAATAAAACCTCACACAAGTATGTCTACTCGAGCTGGGAATCATACACCCAGCTTCATGTATAGATGTAACCATAGTTTATTCATTTTGTATGAGAGTCCTAGGGTAGGGTCAAGCTGGGCTAGTCTTGGTTTATTAATTATCTTTCTCCAAACCCAAATCTTTGTCAGTTGACATTAGAGAAAAGGTGTTGAAGACACTATAACTGATGGTGCTCAGTGACTTCAGCATCCATGTGGATGATGAATCCTTAGCATCAGTTCAGGGCTTTATGGCTACCAGGGTGACTATGGGGTTATCAAAGCTCAGTTCATGTAGCTGGTCACATACTTGATCAAGTGTTTGACCTTGAGTCAGTAGTAATGACTATAATGTAATTACGTTTAGTAACCTTTTCAGGGGGGAACAACAAAGAAGCCCACCACAGTAGCATTTAACTTCAAAAAGGGGAGGTAGGCAGAAATGAGGGAGCTAGTTAAATTCAAGGAAAACAAGACCATTGCAGAGAAGCTAAATTAATTCTTTCATTGGTCTTCTTCACTGCAAAGGATGTGAGGGAGGTTCACACACCTGAGCCATTCTTTTTAGGTGACAAATCTGAGGACCCAGACTGAGGTATCAATAGAGGAGGTTTTGATAAATTAAACAGTAATAAGTCACCAAGACCAGATGGCATTCATCCCAAGAGTTCTGAAGGAAATCAAATATGAAATTTCAGAACTACAAGCTGTGTTATGTAACCTGTCACTTAAATCAGCTTTTGTACTGGATGACTGGGGAATAACATGATGCCAGTTTTTAAAAAACGCTGCAGAGACAATCCTGGAAATTACACGTCAGTAAGCCTAATTTCAGTACCAGGCAAATTGATTGAAACTATAGTAAAGAACAGAATTATCAGACACATCGATGAACACAATTGTTGGGGAAGAGGCGACATGGCTTTTCTAAAGGGAAATCATGCTTCACCAGTCTATTAGAATTCTTTGATGGTGTCAGTAAATGTGGACAAAGTTGATCCAGTGGATATAGTGTACTTGGAATTTCAGAAAGATTTTGGCCTGTCAAGGGATAAGAGGGAAAGTCCTCTCATAGATCAGTAACTGGTGAAAAGACAGGAAACAAAGGGTAGGACTAAATGGTCAGTTTTCAGAATGTAGAGGATGGTAAATAGCAGTGTCCCATAGTGATCTGTACTGGGAGCAGTGCTGTTAAACATATTCACAAATGATTTTGAGAAAGGGTAAAGAGTGAGGTGGCAAAGTTTGCAGGTGATACAAAATTACTCAAGATAGTGAAGTCCAAAGCTAATTGTAAAGAGTTACAAACAGATCTCACAAAACTAGCTGACCAGGCAACAAAATGGCAGATGAAGTTCAGTGTTGATAAATGCGAAGTAATGCACATTGGAGAAAACAATTCCTGCGATACCTACAAAATGATGGAGTCTAAACTAGCTGTTTCTTAAGAAAGAGATCTTGAAGTCATCATGGATATTTCTCTGAAAACATCCACTCAATATTCAATGGCAGTCAAAGAAGCTAACAGAATTTAAGGAACCATTAGTAAAGGGACAGATAAGAAGACAGTAAATATAATAATGCCACTATATAAATCCATGGTACGTCCACACCTTGAATGCTGGCAGTTCTGGTCACCTCATCTGAAAAAAGCGTTATTAGAAATGGAAAAAGTACAAAGAAGGGCAACAAAAATGTTAGGCGTATGGAATAGCTTCCATATGAGGAGAGATTCAAAAGACTGGGACTGTTCAGCTTAGAGAAGAGACAACTAATAGAGAATATGATTTAGAGGTCGATAAAATCATGAATGGTGCGGAAAAAGTAAATAAAGAAGTGTTATTTACCCCTTCACATAACACAAGAACCAGAAATTAATAGGCAGCAGGTTTAAAAGGATCATAGAATCATAGAATATCAGGGTTGGAAGGGACCTCAGGAGGTCATCTAGTCCAACCCCCTGCTCAAAGCAGGACCGATCCCCAATTAAATCATCCACCCAGGGCTTTGTCAAGCCTGACCTTAAAAACTTCTAAGGAAGGAGATTCCACCACCCCCCTAGGTAACGCATTCCAGTGTTTCACCACCCTCCTAGTGAAAAAGTTTTTCCTAATATCCAACTTAAATCTCCCCCACTGCAACTTGAGACCATTACTCCTTGTTCTGTCATCTGCTACCACTGAGAACAGTCTAGATTCATCCTCTTTGGAACCCCCTTTCAGGTAGTTGAAAGCAGCCATCAAATCCCCCCCTCATTCTTCTCTTCCATAGACTAAACATCCCCAGTTCCCTCAGCCTCTCCTCATAAGTCATGTGTTCCAGTCCCCTAATCATCTTTGTTGCCCTCCGCTGGACTCTTTCCAATTTCTCCACATCCTTCTTGTAGTGTGGGGCCCAAAACTGGACACAGGACTCCAGATGAGGCCTCACCAGTGTTGAGTAGAGGGGAACGATCACGTCCCTCGATCTGCTGGCCCCTTCTTATACATCCCAAAATGCTATTGGCCTTCTTGGCAACAAGGGCACACTGTTGACTCATATTCAGCTTCTCGTCCACTGTAACCCCTAGGTCCTTTTCTGCAGAACTGCTGCCGAGCCATTCAGTCCCTAGTCTGTAGCGGTGCATTGGATTCTTCCGTCCTAAGTGCAGGACTCTGCACTTGTCCTTGTTGAACCTCATCAGATTTCTTTTGGCCCAATCCTCTAATTTGTCTAGGTCCCTCTGTATCCTATCCCTACCCTCCAGCGTATCTACGTCTCCTCCCAGTTTAGTGTCATCTGCAAACTTGCTGAGAGTGCAATCCACACCATCCTCCAGATCATTTATGAAGGTATTGAACAAAACCGGCCCCAGGACCGACCCTTGGGGCACTCCACTTGATACCGGCTGCCAACTAGACACAGAGCCATTGATCACTACCCGTTGAGCCCGACAATCTAGCCAGCTTTCAATCCACTTTATAGTGCATTCATCCAGCCCATACTTCTTTAACTTGCTGGCAAGAATCCTGTGGGAGACTGTGTCAAAAGCTTTGCTAAAGTGAAGGAACAACACGTCCACTGCCTTCCCTTCATCCACAGAACCAGTTATCATAAGGAAGTATTTCTTCACACAACGAACATTCAACCTGTGCAAAAAGAAAAGGAGTACTTGTGGCACCTTAGAGACTAACCAATTTATTTGAGCATGAGCTTTCGTGAGCTACAGCTCACTTCATCGGATGCATACCGTGGAAACTGCAGCAGATATTATATACACACAGAGATCATGAAACAATACCTCCTCCCTCCCCACTGTCCTGCTGGTAATAGCTTATCTAAAGTGATCATCAAGTTGGGCCATTTCCAGCACAAATCCAGGTTTTCTCACCCTCCACCCCCCTACACACAAACTCACTCTCCTGCTGGTAATAGCCCATCCAAAGTGACAACTCACTTCTCAATGTGCATGATAATCAAGGTGGGCCATTTCCTGCACAAATCCAGGTTCTCTCACCCCTCCCCCACCCCCATACACACACAAACTCACTCTCCTGCTGGTAATAGCTCATCCAAAGTGACCACTCTCCCTACAATGTGCATGGTAATCAAGGTGGGCCATGTCCAGCACAAATCCAGGCTCTCTCACCCGCCCCCTTCCCCCCCCCAGGACACACACACACACACACACACACACACACACACACACACACACACACACAAACTCACTCTCCTGCGGGCAATAGCTCATCCAAACTGACCACTCTCCAAGTTTAAATCCAAGTTTAACCAGAATGTCTGGGGGGGGGGGTAGGAAAAAACAAGGGGAAATAGGCCTATTTCCCCTTGTTTTTTCCTACCGCCCCCCCCAGACATTCTGGTTAAACTTGGATTTAAACTTGGAGAGTGGTCAGTTTGGATGAGCTATTGCCCGCAGGAGAGTGAGTTTGTGTGTGTGTGTGTGTGTGTGTGTGTCCTGGGGGCGGGGAAGGGGGCGGGTGAGAGAGCCTGGATTTGTGCTGGACATGGCCCACCTTGATTACCATGCACATTGTAGGGAGAGTGGTCACTTTGGATGAGCTATTACCAGCAGGAGAGTGAGTTTGTGTGTGTATGGGGGTGGGGGAGGGGTGAGAGAACCTGGATTTGTGCAGGAAATGGCCCACCTTGATTATCATGCACATTGAGAAGTGAGTTGTCACTTTGGATGGGCTATTACCAGCAGGAGAGTGAGTTTGTGTGTAGGGGGGTGGAGGGTGAGAAAACCTGGATTTGTGCTGGAAATGGCCCAACTTGATGATCACTTTAGATAAGCTATTACCAGCAGGACAGTGGGGTGGGAGGAGGTATTGTTTCATGATCTCTGTGTGTATATATCTGCTGCAGTTTCCACGGTATGCATCCGATGAAGTGAGCTGTAGCTCACGAAAGCTCATGCTCAAATAAATTGGTTAGTCTCTAAGGTGCCACAAGTACTCCTTTTCTTTTTGCGAATACAGACTAACACGGCTGTTACTCATTCAACCTGTGGAATTTGTTAATGGGATGTTGCGAAGATGAAAAGTATAAGTGGGTTCAAAAAAAGAATTAGATAAGTTCATGGAGGATAGGTCCATCAGTGGCTATTGGCCAAGATGATCAGAGATGCAACCCCATGCTTGGGTGTCCCTAAACCTCTGACTGCCAGAAACTGGTTGTTACTGGGGCTCCAGGGGGCCACAGTGAGATGCTCAGTTAGGACAAATGACAAAGAATGGGATAGATGATCCCCAAAACTGGTGGGTATTCTAATACTTACATTCACCAAGCCAGCAACAAAACAGCTTTTACAATACCTTACTGGTTACACAGAAGCCAAAACACAGTTTCCTTAAAACAACCCAGCCTATGGGCGTCCTCCCAGACAGCCAAGTCAAAGATAGGATTGCCAACTTTGGTTGGACGAATTCCTGGAGATTTCATCATGTGACGTAATCACCCAGACTGCCCCAGCACCAGCTGGTGCTGCTGGCCCAGGGGCTGCCTGATCTGCTTGGGCAGCCCTGGAGCTAGCCACACGGGCCACTGCAGAAGTCATGGAGGTCAAGGAAAGTCACTGAATCCATGACCTTGTGATAGATACGCAGCCTTATTCATTAAGCAGTCCAAAGACAGTTTACTAGGAACTTCAAAGTGAAATATAGACAGTGAGTTCACACCCAAGTTTCATCTAAATGTTAACATTCCCGTTTGATCTTTGAATTAACAGATATAGTAACAGACAGGAACTATCTGTTTACATGGTTAACATCTACCAAGATACAAGTAAACACATACAATTAACATTACCTCTAATTCTTTAACAATACAAATTTGCATTTCAAAGCTCTAGTCTATCTTACATGGCTATATTAGCTATTTATAAGGAATAGCCCTAATTACAATTTATATACTTCTCTAATGTGTCTTTAAAGGTTGAATTTAGATCAGTTAGCCTGCAAGTTGCCTAACCCTTTCTGGCCCTATGTCACACTGGGTTGGAAGACAGAGAATTACTCAGTTGCCATGTTCTGTTCATTCCCTCTGGCATTGGTCACTGTCAGAAGATAGCATACTGGGCCAGATGGACCATTAGTTCTAGTTACATTCAAGGAAAACAAGACCATTGCAGAGAAGCTAAATTAATTCTTACATTAGTCTTCACTGCAAAGGATCTGAGGGAGATTCACACACCTGAGCCATTCTTTTTAGGTGACAAATCTGAGGACCCAGACTGAGGTGTCAATAGAGGAGGTTTTGATAAATTAAACAGTAATAAGTCACCAAGACCAGATGGCATTCACCCCCAGAGTTGTATGGCCATTCTTATGTTGTTATGGCCATCCACCCTAATGAATAATGGCAGCTAGGCTCTCCTGGTGCTTGCAGGGCCATAGCTACACTCCATTTTTAGTACTCTAGCTCAGTCAGGGGTAGCATTGCTATGTCTCTTCAAGTTGGAATTTTCACCTCTGTCTTGAAGTATAGACATACACTGATTTGATTTTCTTGCTGGCTGATTTGAGTCTCTGATTCTGATTACATTGTGGTTAAAATAGAGCAGATTCAAACTGAGCTGTCTGCTTCTGTACAGACAGAGTGGCATCTTGAGGGTACGAAGGTTAAGACTTCTCTGCTTGAGTTTAGGCCACGAAGGTTCATTAGAGTTACTAGAGCTATTGGGAACTCTTTGTCCCACAAATTATTCTTTGGGCCCATGCCTTTCCTGGCTGATGAAAGCTAGAGAGGGAAGAACTGGGTCCATTGTTGGTGATTATCAGTGTCTCCCTTACAAAGGGCATAGTGCAGGTGTTCCATAAGGAAGCTTTTATGCGACTTCCATTCTAGAGAGCAACCCGTGACACTGAAAATCAGGTTAATATCTAGTATCAAATCTTCAGTTTCTGATTAAAATTGTTAAGGACAAGTCTAAGTACCCCTTATGGGTGGTCACCAATTTGTTTGTAATTGAACCCAGTTTTGGATTCCATGTGCTTCAAAGCCTGCTGGGGCAGGGCAGTGTCCTGTCACTGTTTTCTAATTCTGGGCCTCAGTGAGTATGTGTACATTGCATTGTAAACCTGTGTCTGTGGATTCATTGTTTCCAAGCCCACACTTGAGTGTCCACACTGCATTGTAAAGCTGGGTTTACAGATGCTGGACCCTGGTCTCATAGTCAGGCGAACATCCACATGGAACTATGCAGACCTTCTGAGTTGGATCTGCAGCTTGAGCGTCCACACTACAAAATGGTGAGGCTTGGACCCGAGTCACAGCAGGACTTGGTCTTTGACCCATCCCCCCAGCAGGGTCCTAGAACCTGGCACCTCAGTGCTTGCTGACTGATTTGTGCGTGGACAGAAGGGGGGCGTAGTCAGAGCCCAGTTTTAGTGTGCAGTGTAGACATTCCCTGTCTGGCACCTTCCTGTAGATGTGGACTTTGCAGTCCAACTGCCCTGGGTCCTGAATGGAGTGCCCTGATCTCCCCAGTTCTTCTCTGAGTGCTTGCTCATGTCAATTCCATTCTAGGGGGGTGTGTGCGCCCACGTGCGCGGCTGTTGGAGATTTTTGCCTTAGTAGTACCCGTAGGGCCGGCTGTGGGGCTCTCCGGAGTGCCACGCTCATGCTGTTGTGTATCAGGTGCCGCCAGCTCTACGCCCTCTCAGTTCCTTCTGACCACCCGTGGTGGTCAGTCAAAGTGCCTTTCTTACTGAGCACAAGCTAGTGGTTTCTACCATTCTGAACTTCGCCTCTTAGGACTGTTGTACATGGTTTGCATTTGATAGTGTTAAGTAGTTGTTAAGTAATTATTAA
Source organism: Eretmochelys imbricata (assembly GCF_965152235.1). NCBI lineage: Eukaryota > Metazoa > Chordata > Testudines > Cheloniidae > Eretmochelys > Eretmochelys imbricata. The sequence continues at coordinate 203,701,181 of NC_135573.1, read as the reverse complement.
GTGTTAGTTAGTTAGTAGGTAGGGTCCCGTTAGGACTGATGCCCCGGTCTCCTGGGTTTAAGCCCTGCTCAGACTGCAGCAGGCCTATGACCCCCATGAAGCCGCCCTATATGGTCTTCTATAAAGACATGGTCCAGCTGCGTCTGCACCCAGCCTTTCTGCCCGAGGTCATCTCCCAGTTCCATACTGGTCAAGACATTTACTTACCACTCCTTTGTCCAAAGCCTCATGCGACGGATGAGGAGCACTGGCTGCATACCCTGGACGTCAGATGGGTGCTGGTCTTCTACATTGATAGAACAAAGCCGTTCCGTAAGTCAAACCATTTCTTCGTTGCTGTCGCTGACAGGATAAGAGGTTGCCCAATGTCAGCCCAGAGAATCTCGTCTTGGATGACGGCCTGCATCTGCTTTCGCTATGAGCTGGCAAAGGTGACCCCGCTGGCGATCATGACGGCTCATTTGACTAGGGGGTAGGTGTCATCAGCAGCCTTCCTGGTGCAGGTACTGATCCAGGAGATCTGTCGAGCTGCAACCTAGTTGTCCATCCACACGTTTGCGTCACACTACATGCTGACCCAACAGGCTTGAGACGATGCTGGCTTTGGCAGAGCAGTGCTGCAAGCTGCAAGACTGTGAACTCTAAGCCCACCTCCATTGATTCTGCTTGTGAGTCACCTAGAATAGAATCGACATGAGTAAGCACTTGAAGAAGGAAAAACGGTTACCTTCCTTTCATAACTGTTGTTCTTCGAGATGTGTTGCTCATGTCCATTCCATTACCTGCCGTCCTGCCCCTCTGTCGGAGCTGTCGGCAAAAAAGAACAGAGAAGGCGTAGGGCCGGTGGCACCTGATGTACCGCGACATGAGCGCGGCACTCTTGAGGGTGCCACAGCCGGCCCTAGAGATACTGCGAAGGCAAAAATCTCCCAACGGCCGCACACGTGGATGCGTGTACACCAAGAATGGAATGGACATAAGCAATACATCTCAAAGAACAACAAATATGAAAGGTAGGTAACTGTTTTTTGCTTATGCATGCTCTCTTCCAGAGTCCTACTTTGTTATGGGTGCTCTTGTTTATAGTTTAACTCTTCAGAGCCACAGGGCAGGTAATGTAAAGAGCATGAGGTTTGCACAGGAGTTTCTAAAACCACAGTAACTTTTACTCTCAAAGCATAGAAGCATTATGGAAGCTCTTTAGGTAAAACTCCAAAAATCTACATGTTCTCTCCAAAGTGTGTGCTCACCTTTTCTTGTGAGTCTTTAGGTTCACTCTGTATGTCAGGCAGCTAGAGCCCTTCTGTTGTCTGTCAGTGTTTGGTCAGTGAGAAAGAGGAAGAGCCTGGATAGATCCTGGTCTTAAATATGTTTTGTGTCCCCTCTGTCATGTGACCAACTGATCAACTTCAGCCAGATGGTTAAAGTCCCAGATCCTCTGGAGTCCTGCTGAGAAAACCAGTTTACTTTACCCTGGCAACTCTGTGGCAACACCATTGTTAAGACAATCATTGTTAACACGATCAGCTGTTCTGCAGCATGCAGGAGGTGCTGGGGGGGCAAGGGGGAGGAGCAGGGATGGGGCATGCTCAGGGGAGGGTGCGGAACTGGCCACAAAGAGACGGGACAGGGGTGGAGCAGGGGTGGCTGCTTGGGAGAAGGGATGGGGTGGGGACAGGGCCTGGGGCAGAGCAAGGGCGGGAAGAGGCAGGGGTAGGGGTTTAGGGGAAGGGGTCAGGTGGGAGCGGGGCCTGGGGCAGAGGAGTGGTTGAGCACCCCCAGGGCCTGGAGGAAACCAGTGCCTGTGACTGGCTTTGGTAGACAGTCTTTCTTAGGAGTGGATGTGGATCAGGTGTCTATGGACTATTTTTAGCTCTGTCCGCTGACTTTGATAGTATCAATTGCACTACACCTATGCTCGAAAGAAAAATTATAGACAGGCATTTTTGCCTTTTAGCTTTAAGGATAATTTTCCCTTCTGTTGGAAAATATTATATGAACAATCTTTCTCCTTTAAAAGTTTCGATACAGGCACAATATATTTTTCAGTGGGTCATATTTGAGAGGTAGATAATAAAAATAAAAATAAAAAATCTAAATCTGAAATAAACTTTGATAGAAATCACACATTTCCTTAAATTTTAACAGCATTGCACACCGTTTTTCGCCACACAGTTCTCACTGATTTTAGTAGGACCTGTTTGACTAAATTTTATGCAACTGTATGAAAATTCAAGGGTTTTGCCATTTTATATCTTCCATTTTTCCTTTAGATTTCATTTACAATATCAAGCTGATCAGGCAAAATAACATGTTTTAAGGTACAGAATTTTCCATGTATAGTGTGCAGTATTTAAATTAAAATTAGGAATTGTAGGGTTTCCCCTCCTCTGGCTTTGTGTACAGTATGTTCATTTTCACTATCAATTCTATGTGGACTTAGAACCATCTTTATTCAGATAATAACTGGATACACTTCAGTGGTGAAGATTTAAGGGAAAACTCAGATCACTAACTGTAATTTAGTATTATAAATAGCCCTGGCATCGTTTTATACCATTTTTATTTAATACCTACACATTCTGGTTTTAAAAAGTAGTTAAATAGTTACTGATATTACGGTAATTAATCTGTTATAGCAAGAGAAATAAGATCAGAATATTTATGGAAACTACAGTGGACAGCTCCTTGAGGAAGATTTAAATTTTCATCAGGTGTCACTCCCCACTAGATTTGTAGCATTTCAGTCAAATTGTCATCCAAGGCAGGTTCAGGTTTTTCTGCCAAACCTGCAGTCACAAGGGGCACCTGGTTCATGGGAGGACTTTGTCTACCAGGGGCAGGTTCAAAGGCTTGCACGTTGTTTAATGTTCAGTGTCAAATGATGCAGAGTGCAAGTTGCTCTGTCCTGAATGGGAACTCTGCGGTGACTTCTGTGAAGTCAGAGTTTCTCCCCTTTTTTATGCCCTTGAATGTACATCACAGGGTTCTCCTCTCTTCCTTCCATTAGTCCCATTTACAGCTGATGGTTGAATCAAATGGTTAACTTGAACCTGCTCTGTCATCAGTGGTGCAAGTAAAATCAATGTCTTATCGGTAGTGGGGTAAGAGGGGGGAAGGGCACCAGCTCAGGGGAGCATGTGACTTCCCCACGTGACCCTCCATGTGACTCCTCACCACCCAGGCCAGGGCCCCCATGCTCTCCCTGTTCCCTCCCCATATCCATCCCATGTTACCTGGGTGGGGGCTCTGTCCTCCTGTTGCACCAGAGATAGGGCTGGTGCGGGGGGGAGGGAGTGAGGCTAGGGGCAGGCGGTACAGTCACTGGTGTTCTGCTCCTTTCCCTGCCACCCCTCCCAGTAGGGAAAGGAGTAGAACTCCCAGCCTCGCCCCTCACCCCTCTCCTCCGGTATGCCGTAATGGCTATAAATAGCCATAAATAGGTACGGCATACTGGCCTACTTGCACTGCTGTCTGTCATCATCAGCCTGAAAGGTGACACTGTGGTGGGCCTATTAATTTTTTCTAAGAAAGGCCATTCTCTCTGCTTCTGTGTGTAGACCTGGGATATTTTCCTTCCCATCCCCCAGTTTATGTCCCGCTTCTTTAATCGCTACCTTTTACTCCACAGTTTTCTTCCATCAACTTCAACTCACAATATGATATCATAGAATAGGCTGGTGTTCATTTATCATGCTTTCCCTGAGAAGCCAAGTGTTTGGTGTCAGTGAAGGAATTTGTGAAGAAAGGAGAAATGGGTATTGAGTTTTAAAAGGAGTTTAATGTCTTTGTATGTAGAGAATGTCTGGTTTGAGATGTGGAATCAGCATCTGCTTGGCTCTGTTTTCCATCCTTAGTCTTTCCTAAATGTTCTGTTCATAATGAACTGAGAGACGCGCAAACTTGTTAGTGGAGAATTTGTGGATTATTATTATCTGGTACTACTGATTGTTTTTACTTTTTTCTTCTTTCATTTTTGCGACACTGCACATATAGGACCATATCGTGTCCTATTTCTCCATCGGGTTTAAGGGTGAATCAGTGCAAAGAGGCCAATTCCTTTATGCTCCTTCACAGCACGGGGGCACAACTGAAGTCCCCCCGCTACTCCTCAGAAAGAAGGGTATGCTCCTTTCATAACTCTCCTTTGGAATAAGACATCCCCCCCAACAGGGGTAAGAAGAGACATCGAGAAGGAGGGGTCATGGCCTTGTTTCCCTCACACAGAAGGAGTGTGCTGCAAACACCAGTGTGGTGTAGCAGCAGATGTGTTCCATAGTATGCTACTGAGTTCAGTAAGGAATTTTCTTCTGAAGATACCCTCTGCACCACTCCCACTGCAGGGTGGTACCTCAGAGGCACTATGGGGCACAGAATGTTTAATGTAAACTTGTTTTCTGGGGAGAATAGGAATTTTTCCTGGCTTGTAAGTATGGTTTCTACTCTTTACTCTTTTTAGTGAGATACTGAAAACAAGCTTTCCGAATGAATCACTGGCATCAGACAAATTTAGTCTGATCTTTGTCTTTTCCAAGAAGAAGTATGGTGACAAGTACTTGTTGTACACATAAGGAACATGCAGAAGCTTTGTTTCTTACACTGGCAGTTTGGGACAGCACTTGCAGCAGTAGAAAGATCAATTACACTTCATTATAAATCGACTTTGACTGTCTGGGCCAAATCCCGGCTGATCTATTATGAGGTTATTATTGATTGCTGTCTTGTTTGCAGTTTCTTTTATCAATGTGCTGCCACAAAGCTTGACATTAAAAGCTTTTTTTAATTGGAGGTGTTTATTGCACCAACCACAGTAGCCAAAGTAAAAATACATTTTTATTTACATGCATGTAGCTGAGTTTGATAAAATTATTGATATATATTACTCAGTTATTTATATGTTGATAATTATTTATATATATTACCCATTAATGCCAAAAGAATGACCCAAAGACAGTTGGGTCAGGTGTGCAGTCTCTCAGCTAATTATCTGAAATATCTGTCTAGAATTAGAATAAATATTGTTTTGTCAGCATAACCAGTGCCAAAGAATATTGAAAAATTTCATATGAAATTAAAGGGATAGAAGAAGAAAAGTAAAAAGCGGGGGGGAGAGGGGAAGAAAGCTACTGTAATTATGCTTTACTGGAGACTTGCTCCTGACTGATATTTTTCCTCTCTGATAGCTAATCCAGGAGTAGTCTTTGGAAAACTTTACTCCTGGTGAAAGCTGTTTACTGGTTCACTAGCTAAGTCTCTTTTGCAATTGTATTTCCGATATATTTGTCAGCTGAAAACTGGAGTGTCTAACTTGCAGATGTTATAAAACCTTGCTATTTAAGGAAAGTGGCAGAAGAGCACAATACTTGAACTTGGCAGAGGTGGGTGTTCCATCTCCCAGCTGTATGATGAGGAGCTCGAAGCCCTTATACCACTGGTTGCAAACCTATGGTTCTTGGCTGCTCACCTCCATTGCTTTACTAAACTAAGGATTTTCTGAAATTCTCCCACTGTTGCTCTTGCATTGTGTACTCTATCAGTGCCAGTAGTGTCTCTTGAAGTTCTTTCCAAATATCAGCAGCATCAAGCAATACAGCAACAATCTTTCTGCAATTTGTCCAGGGCTATGGAAATAAGTTTCAGTATATTCAGCTTATCTTCTGCATTTCTCTTTAGTTCGATGTTGACTAGTTTGTCTGTGATAGTTCCATCTATTTTTGTCACTGTGCAGGGTGGGGTCCCACTCCTATCTTCTCCTCAGTCTACACAACCTATTAGCAGAGCTTCAGTTGTTAATCACCAACATGTAGTTTATTTGCATTGGTCTTTCCACCAGTCTTTATTGATCCATATACCACACCACTTACAAAGTCAGTTCCTCTGACGAAAGGAATGAAGAGGAAAGGGATGAGATCTCTCCACCCAGAGATTCTTCTTGGTTCTGGCTCTACTAACCTGCCTTTCTCCCCCAGAACTTCCTTCCTGTGTTGCCTTCCACCCTCTGCATTAATGGACTAAGCTGTTAGTCCTCCCCAGCCCATTCTAATCCACTAATTAAGCACAGTCAGGGCCACATTGAGGGACTTAATTGGTGTTTAAGTGATCAGAGTGCTGGCTCAGCTCTTGATTCCCAGCATTCTGTCACAGTCACAATTTTCTTCATAAATTGTCCTCAGAATAGGCTAGTTCTTAATAAATAGCTCAAAAGAGTCAACCAAGAAATTCTGTCATACATCTTGGAGAATTGGTGTGGATCCTCCTGCTTGATTCAGTGAAGCTGAAGTTTCTGGCAATTTCAACAATATTTTTCCTTTATTCCTGAGTTGTACTTAAGTCTTTGGCTAAAAGATGCATGAAATCAGAACTGCATCCACATGTTATAAGTTTCAGGTTCCTTTAATTAACTTCTTCTAGATTTCTTCTCATCTTTACTACATTTGCAACATTTCTGTGTCAGAGCTGTGCACTTGACACTTCAATTTTGTTCAGTTAGAGCTTTTACTGCTGCTACAAGTATGCTGCTGTGTGGGCACTTCCTGATGTGTTAATAGTTTCTGTAAAATAAACAAGCCCAGCTTCTGTTGTCACACCAGCACGCGTTACTGGATTGTGCACATCACTCCATCTGTCAAGACTCAGATTAACAAATTTCCTGTCAGTGTTTTTTGTATACTGTTCAGCTTTCTTCTCAGACACTGTGTTCAGCAAACTTCCAGAAAAGTCTGCTCTGCCAGGTGCAATGTAGCCTGGTCGTAACAATTGAACCATGTCAATGTGATGTTTGTTCTGAACAAGACGAAAGGGAGAATTTGTTGCCTAAATAAACTGAGGAATCTTTTAATCTCTGGAGTGTTGCTGGAATTTGCTGGTTCTGATTTTGAACTCATCCTTGGTTTTACTGGATGATGAAGAAAGTTGTTTTTTTGAGGCGGGGAGGGGGGTTGATACAGGTAATTTACTGTCGGACATACGTTAAGTTCCAGCACTACTGGCAGTATCAGCAGATAACTCTGAAGTTGTAGACATTGCAGATAGTGGACCTTTCATGATGGACCCTGAAACAAAATGGTAAAAAAGTCATTCCCCCCAGGGCCGGGAGGAAGATAAGAAGTGACCCAGGGAGGGCAGCCTTGGTTGCCCCTATTTAAAACAACGTGGATTGGTAGGTTGGCCATGTTGGATTTAGAATGTTTGCTGAAATGGGTAATGGAGAACCAGCAGCAGCAACAGCTTCTGCAACAAATGGCTACTCAGCAGCAGTAGCTGGTTCAAGATTTAGGCGCCCAACAACAGGAACAGCAACAATGGGCCATACCTACTGGCACCATATCTAATGGTGCCAGTACAGGCCACATATCGGGGCTTGGATGCTGAGTCTGCCCAGGACTACACCCAGGTGAGAGCAGCCATCTTAGACTACTTTGACATCATGGTGGAGACCTGCCAGAGGTTCCAGGGGAAGAGGTACCCTCTGGGAGCCTGACTCCATGTCATCGCCCAGAAACTGAGACCTGTGTTGGAGGTGGCTAAAGCCAGAAACTGGGACCGGAGTAGAGGTGAGGTGACTGAACTCATTCTTATGCATCAGTTTGCCCCCTGCTGGAGACCTCATGGCACTGCCACACCCCACACGAAAAAGGGGCAGTGGAGAGGGTACTCCAAGCTGCCTAGCTTGGCTGTGGGACACAGCCAATCAGGGCCTAGCAGACTAGATTAAGAAGAGCTGCAGGGCCAGAGGGATTTCAGTTCCTTGCTGGAGGTGAAGGAGTGTGGGTGGTATGTGCTGGCTGGCAGAGCTACAGAACCCTGGACAGGGCAGTGCTGCCAGAAGCTGAGGAAAGTGAGAAGGAGCCCCGAGCTGGTTGCTGGTACTCCATTAGGACAAGGCCCCAAGGTAAGGGTGAAAATGGAGCGGGGCCACAGGGAAGTGGCCCAGGGAATTAGAGAAGATGTGTGACATAGTTAAAGGGACACAGCAGACAGCTGCGATCTACAGGGTCCCTGGGCTGGAACCCGGAGTAGTGGGTGGGCCCAGGTTCCCCCCACCCTCTATTAGCCACCTGGGGGAAGTGGCCTGGACATTGAAGCACCCCAAAGGGGGAACTGAACTATAGTGGCACAACTGGAGATCTGTAGCCAGGAAGTCTCAAGAGGGCGAAGACATTGTCTCCAGGGAGGGAGCCCTGGGGCACCTGCTTTATGCCAGAGCAGCGACATCTGAGAGAGAGTGTGCAGGTGCGTGCCCTAGGCCAAGGGGGTGCTCACGAGAAATGAGTGCACCGTGTTACAAGCCTCATGAAAGCGTTCCCGACAGTGTTCTACTCCCAACCCAGAGGGACCTATCACACGTACCGCCATATCCAGACAGAACCAGGACTGTTCCTCCGGGAGAATCCCCGGCCACTTCCCAGGAACATATGTGAAGAAATCCAGACCATTTTGGAGATTCGGGTCATTGAAGAATCCCGAAGCAAGTGGCGAAGCCCCATCATTTTAGTCCCAAAGCTGGATGGCACTGTCTGGTTTTGCATCGACTTCAATGCTATCTCCAGGTATGACACTTACCCCACATCCCACATGGATAAACTAGTAGACTATGCGAGGCTCAGTATATCACCACATTAGACTTAACGAAGGGGTACTGACAAATCCCACTCACTCCTTACTCATGAGAAAAAAACACCTTTGCAACTCGCTTTGACCTTTATCAATTCTGAAGTATGCCCTTCGGATTCCACGGGGCACCCGTGACATTCCAACACCTCACATACCAGGTTCTGCAGCCACATAACTTGTATGCAGCAGCCTATTTAGATGATGTCATCCTCTACAGCTGAACCTGGGAAGAATATCTGGCACAAATTGCTACCATGCTTCGGTCTCTACGGCAGGCTTAACTAACAGCGAACCCCGAAAAGTGTAAGATAGGGAAAGAAGCCACCTACCTCGGATACCCTTTTAGGAAAGGCCAGGTCTGGACTTTTATAGATAAAGTCCAGGCCATCAAAGCAGCCTCCCAAACAGCCACAAAGAAACAGATTTGGAATTTTTTGGGACGACTACTACTACTACTACTACTGCCAGTTTGTTTCGAGGTTTTCAGTAATAGCACACCTCTCACAGATCTGGTCATAAACAACAGTTCCAAAAGATACACTGGACCGAGGCCTGTGAAAAGACCTTTCAAGAATTGAAAGAACTCCTATGTAAAGAACTGGTCCTATTCAGTCCGGACTTCTCCAAATAATTCATTTTGCAGACCAGAAAGTCAATGTGGGATGTGGGACTGAGCACCGTCTTATCTCAAGAAATAAAGGGGGAGGAACACACCGAGCTCTATTTGAGCCATGGACTGTTTCCACGAGAATGGGCCAACTCTGTCATAGAGAAGGAGGACCTGGCAGTAAAATGAGCCATGGAGTCACTCCAATATTATCTCCTGGGAAACCCATTCAAGCTTATCACTGACTATACACCTTTAGGATGGTTAAATACCATGAAGAACACAAACCTCTGACTTATGTGTTGGTATCTGTCCCTCCATCCCTGTGCATTCCAAATTCAGCATCAGACGAGCAAAGCCTACCAGAATGGTCCCCTGGCTCCATTTTGAGGGGGAGTGTGTGTGATAGGGTGTACATACGGGGCAACAAGGGGTTAAAGAATTATTTTGGGCCCAGCCAGCACCGCCCCACCACATCTGCAACAAATGCTCCTTCTGGTAGAGGAATTAAAAGACACAGAAATAGCTCATTAGGTAGCAGATCTGGAAGAGAGCAGACTTGAAACCTGTGGCTCCAGCAGCACAGAGCAGAGGGAAGGCCGAAATCTCTAGGATAACTGCCCCAAAGGGCCTCCCTGAGAGAAAGGGAGAACCCACCCCAGAAACAATTAGAGAGAGGAGAATTCCCCTCTCCCCCTCATATGGACCTTGGAAATCCCTTTTTACTTTCTTGGTATGGACTATGCCAGCCCGGGAAAGCCTTGGACTGAGCTGGCCCAGGGCCGGGAGAAAAATAGGAAGTGGGCCAGGGAGGACAGCCTTGGTTTCCAGATCACTGGTAGCCCCAAAGGGCCGTGGGTTGGAGCCTGGTGGAGTGGGAGCGCCCAGGCTCCCCTACCAACACCTCCCTGACAGTCATGGGCCATAGCCCTAACCACTAAGTCACACTTCCCGACCATCCCCTAAGTGAGGAGAGTTACAAAATGATATACTGGTAATTTATTTCAAACCCAGTTTTATAGGGAAGATTATTATTATTAGAATTATCTAAATCTTTTTAAATCCTTATCTCTAACAACATGGTAAAGAGTTTGATTTTTTTTATGTTAAAATTCATAAATGCCAAATTAAATTTCTTTAAACAGGAAATCTTCACTTAAGATATTTTGATTATATTGAGCAATTAAAAAATCATTTCAGAAATCCAGAAGTAACAGAAAAAAATTAATTCATAAAGCCTCCCATAACAAACTAACATACCAATTATATTTTGAACAGAAATATTTTGAAATTCATAAGTAAGAGTAATCCACCCCAAACACAAATTTATGACAATAATTGAAGTTATCATTTACTAGCATAGCAATACATGGTAAGCAGTCCTTAAGATTGGTTCATAATACATTTACTAACTGGTTGACCCAGATAATTCAGAAATGTCCATGTTGTCATCTTCAAAGTCATTGCTTTCTGATAAGCATTTTTCATAATGTTGTTTCATTCTGATAGCCAGGCCTTGTATCTCTTTATTATTCACATTTGTTCCATTCTTCACATTTGGTGCACGTTTCTTTTTTACCTATAAGTACAGGACTTTCTTGAAAATATTCCCAGATAGGGTGGTATTTGTGACCTGCACCTAAGGCAGTTATTTCCTCCAGTTCCCAGTCGTTGACAATACTAGAGGCTGCACTCTGAAGAATATTCCCCCTTCTTCCCAGAGTGTGCTGCTTGGACATCAGTGTTGCTCCTTGCTGGTTGCACACACAGGTCCTTCTCCCTTGTTACATAACTCCTCTGCCCCATCCCCACCCTACCCCCAGAAAAACAAAAGAACTAACAACAATCCAAGACTTTTGCTTTTGTAACTCATGTGCCTTTGCACTGCAGTCTTTTATTTGTTTAGAGAGAGAGAGGGAGGTATTGGAGAAACTAATGAATTTCTGTTTGTTTGTATCTCAGTCTGTGTAAACATGCAAGGAGACTGAGCAAGGCCATTCATGAAGTGCCCAGAATCACCCAGAAGCAAGGGCTGATAGTTACTGGGCCTATCAGTGTTTTTCTATGAGCTAGAGAGTTTTTCCTTGTGGATGGAGTCATAAATATTAATAATTTGAGAACTGAACTAATCAGAGTTCAGGTTGGGAGAACCTATAAAATAGGAGTATGAGATCACCCAGGTGGGCTCAGTGGATGATTCTAATGATAAATGATGATGTCTCCTGGAGTCAGAGGCGAAATCTCAATGCCTGTGATGACTTTTGCACCTAGTAGCACAGCCCCTGGTTCCCACACATGATAAGCCCTTAATACAGTACGTGACCTATTATGCTTGATCTCAAAAGTTACATGTTTTTCTCCTTATTCTTTCTTCATGTAGAAAAGCAGCCTTTAACTTTCTTTATATAGAAAAGCAGTCTTCAACATATTTGTTTTATTTAACTGCTTAAGAGATTGTGATAAGTTTAGGGCCATCCCTTAACATAGTTTGTATTAAAATTGGATTTCATTTTAAACTGGTCTATTTTTAAAAAGAAAAACTTCTTGTAATTTAAAGAACAAAATAAAACAATCTATTTAAATAAAAAATCAGCATTTCTCCCTGTAAAATCATTTATTTTTATCCACCTTGCATAGGGAGGCCTGTGACATTCTTCGTTAAAACTTACTTGAGATAAATAATATTGCGCAGTCCTGACCTTATATTTTCATGAAGTCATGATTTTGGCTTGGATACAAAAGAATTTGGTACATCAGATCAGTCTGGAAGATGAACAGTTCAGCAACCATATACATGTACTGCACTTTACTGAAGGGATGAGTGAGTATACTCTGAGGAGTGCAGGGGAGTAGTAAGTAAAAAAAAAAAAAGATGACATGAGCCTTTCTTAAGATACCTTATTCTGGAAGTGTTATGTACTATTCCCAAAATCCTTGTTAGGGGCTTGATCCTACTCCTATTGAAGGTTGAAGGACTGGCCCCTATGTTTTTATTCTGTTAACATATCTATGTGGCCATTGTTTCATAGCAGCTGAAATCCATGTTGAGAATGTCAGCACTGCCACACAACCATCCCATAATTGCTTCTCAGACTGGACCTATCACATTCAGATCCAGCATCTTCTGGGAACACTGAGTGAAACTTGATGTGTGCAAGAACTTTGCAGTAATGTCCCTTTCATAATGATCCTGTGATGCAGTGCTTATTCATTCTGAAAAATGTTCTATCTAATTTTTGTCTGTGTGAGATTTCTGTTGCAATATACTCTGATGGAAGAAGATGGCAGGAGTGGAAAATGATTGGAATGTTCAGCTCTCTGTTTGGGGCGGGAAGGAAGACTGCCTCTGTGCCTCAGTGCTTGCTTCCCGTCTTGTACCCTAGCAACGTTTGGAAATAATTGTTAGTTTTGGTATATCCAGGTTTTCTCCTAGACATGTATTACCTTAGTTACTTCTGTAGCATGTTAACCAGAACCAGTCAGTCAAACAATTGTTAGAGAATGTTATGACCAAGGTTTGACTCAGAACAGAAGCTACAAAAAAATTGTTGTTTTGGAATGTCTGAGTCTCATAGCAGACTCAACCTTCCAATATGAAACGGTTGGCCAGACTGGAGCTCATGTGTCATTTCTACATCTACCCACTTTTTCCACTTCTGTCTGCTCAAGCAAGAGACGGTATTGTTGGTCCTCAGCTCATTAAATTAGCTGTTGTCTGAACTAACCTAATGAACTGAACCTATGTTCTTTCTAAAATGTAGGCAAATAAAAGGGAGCAACATATTTGCACACAATTTTGTGCCTGAACCTGCCCCCACTGAGCTCAGTTAAAAACTTCTGTTGATGTCAGTGAGAGCAGGATTGGTCCTATAACTCCCACTGAAATAAATGGGAGCAGAATTGACCCTTAACCTATCCATAGCAAAAATTAACAACTTTGCTTAATTACATTAGGTTTTCTTTAAATATAGCCAGTGCATGTGTTTTCAAAGAAGGCTGAAGACTAGAAACAAGCCATTATCGCCCTCGAAGGAGATATTTTAGACTAAAGTCAGTTTCATATCAGAATAATTTTTAATGACCTACAAAAGCAGTTTCACAAGTTTTCTTCACGCTTTGTGAATACATTTACTGAAAGATCTGGCAGTTTTCAGGCCAATCTAATTTTTCAAGTCAAAGTTACTAAGTACTTTAAATAGGGCTTTGTAGTAGAATCTGATTGCAACTTTTACCTCTCCGTGTTACATGAGTACTTATGCAACTATTTTGTTAAATTCCTTTCCAGCTATGAAATTAAACTAATTTACCTCATCTACTTTGCTGATACAGTATATAAATAAAAAGAGCATATTGATTTAAGAATTTCTATTTATCTTTGACTTGCCTCCTTTCTTTGACTCCTTGACATCATTGCATTGCCTCAAAGTCTAAGGAGCAGTTTTATCATGCTTCTGAGACTTGTTCCCCACTTCTCTTGAAAGAGATTATTAAGCTGTTTCTAAATATTAGTGAGTCTGATCTGCATATATAAATTTGTTCTTGAAGGGAAGCAGAACACAGACAGATTTTCTGAGTGTAAGACATAGCTGAGTTTGGGCCAGAATTAAAATGATGTAGGTATTATGAGAGTAATGTTGCTTAAATATAAACATATGGCAGTAAGCTAATATATTATAACACCAATATTTCTCAAAGCTGTTCCAGAACAAAACATTTTGAATGGGCAACACAATTTCTCTCTGTTGTGACATAATTACAGTCTGTTGCATGTTTGAGCTCTGTCACAGAAGGGATTCTAGAGTGAAAGAATTGTTGATAACAGGAGAGAGAGCTTAAAAGTTTGAAAGCCATCCATGCAAGACAAGTCCACATTTTAGCTATCTTTGCTGTACCAGTATTATAGGCAGCAACAGATACAATTGTAGATTGATTTTTCTTTTTAATTTGTTAAGAAGGAATCTTTTTACTAGTTATTACCCATAGTGAGCTTTGGCATTTTCCATTGTTATCAGTGAGAACAGTATTGGGGGCCATAACGCCTACTAAAATAAATGGGAGCAAAATTGGGCTCAATCCTTGTTCCAAAGACACTCAGTCTAAAAATAGACAAAAGGTGCCATATCAAAGTAGAGTGATGAGATAGTGATTGGCCATGTCTTGGTAATACAATGCTACATTAAAATGATGCTGTTTTTCTCCTTAAGTTTGCCGTTGCCAGTCAACAAGTTTCCTATAAGCATCAGGGCAGACGTGTCTCTTCAGAGGGATTTGAACATTGCAAGGTAGTGGTGTTGCTGATGAGCTCAGGAAGGGGTTCTCTGCATTGGATCTGGTATGAAGACAGTATAGAGACAGTTGTGGGAGAAGCAGACAAACGTTGTATAGAGGGAGGAAAGGGGAACAAAATAAGGGTAGCGTTATGGAGTTATATAGAAGACAGTGACAAGAAACTTGACCTTGATGCAGTGGGAGATAGTGTCGGGATTCAAAGACAGGGTGACATGGATAAAAAATTAAGCAAAGAAGATAGTCATTAGTGGGTGAGTTTTGTAATGTCTGGAGCGGGAGTCATGTGGGCATTTGGGTGGCGTACATTGATAAAGATGGGAAATGATGAGGAACTGAACTTATGACCATAATGAGGAGTTAAAAACCATTTGATACTAAACACTGATGGCTGAGAAGTTTAGAATGTAGGATTTGTTGTTGGTACAAAACTAAGATGTTGCTTGTCTTACATTGAGGTAGATTTTCAAAGAGATGAATGGATTTTTAGTTACATGACATCTCTTGTCTTAAAAACTTACTTACCAATTTTGCCTTACATAAGTATATATGGTTACTTTCGTATCTGCAGTATTCCCTTTTACTTCCTCTTATATACTACACAGAATACCTGGAATTCAGTACATATGTATGTAAGTTATTTAAACCATTATCTAAGGCAACTGGTAGGTTTTTATGAGTAATCATCTTATTAACTCAAACTGCTCCTAACAGAACACTTGCCCTATTCCGTTCACATTAAAATGCTCTTTAGGAAAACCCCCATATGTGCTTTTAATTGGACTGTACAGCTGTAAATTAGATTGTCACTTGTTGTTGTATATTGGCATTCTGATTAAAACAGTATCCACACATTCTCAGGGAATCATTTCCAAGGTAATTTTCATTTTTCAAATCGACAGGATTCTCCTCATAGGGAGCAGTGCAGTCTTGTTTCAGCTAGTTAGTAAAATAACATGTTCTGGTATTGCAAGGCTATTTGTGATTAAATCAGCTCTGTCTTGGTTCCTAGTGTTCAAGCCCATTACAGAAGCAAACAAACACACACTTCATGACATGCATGTTGAAACAACTGGCAAATTCCTTGTCTTTCAAGGACATCTATAGAGCAGATAAATTGTAATTTCTAACTGTTGCTGAAAACATATCACTAGTGATGAACACCATGAAACAAAATACTCTCACAGCTTTCTCAGGACAAATTGGGAATAAACAGCTTGCAGTGATTCTCAGAAAGGCTGTTTGGGATGACATACAATATTTGGGGTGTTACAGCTTTCTCTTAGTTAAAGTATGACTCTCTCTTTAAAATGTTAGCATCTTCAGTATACAGTACTTAATTATCTAGTAATCAGTTTAATTTTATTTATCCAGGAACTTTTGCCTCCATGGGTGCCAAATGTAAGTTTATGTGCAATAAATAGTCCAACAGGGGAATAGATCAGCACTAATATTTCAAATGCAGCTTAGTTAAGGTAGATGTGAATTTTTTCCTCCTTATTTAGTGTTGTGATATGGACTTCTGGAATCTAATCAGAAATCAAGACAATTTGATTTTTCAAAATTAAGTAGAGGTAACTAGGAATGGGAGAATTAGTTGTATAAAATGAATAACCCAGTCTGAAATAATGGGTTCCAGACTCTAGAACAGAACTCTACGGTTGTGGTTCATGTTCTGTTTAGTTCTGCCTTAAACATGAGATCTGAGCTGCTGCATATTTCTTTGTATTTTAACATATGTACCTTATAACCTTGTAGTCCTAGAAGAAGAGCCAGAATTACTTTCAAATAATAATCTTTAGTTTGTCTAGCCCAGCTTTCTGTTTCGCTGGAAGTAAAAGTTACAGTTAAATTTCTGTGGTATGGTCTATGTCAATGCGGACATCAGGTTCTTCCTCCTCACTCACTGTGAAAGGCAAGAAGATCACCTGTTGTGACCCAGAATCTAAGGCTTTCTCCTCTTTTTCTCCAGTTTGATTCATCCCTTGCTCAAAGCAACATGCAAAAGGAGGCCTCAGCTTCTCTCAAACTGAGAACACTTTAAAATAAAAATGGGTGAAGGAACCCCTCCTCAATTGTGCCTGTTGAAGTAACTCTCTCCCGGGTGGGTTACCTTAAGGTTATTTTTTTTTGCTGTAGAGCTTATGCAGATGCCTGTTGAGCACAGGGAACATGTTCTCTCAGGAAAAAGAAAATTCCATGTAAATATGCATTAGCAGCAGGTAAAATGTAGAACCTGAATCACTAAAACAATTTCTATCTGGCAGAGACAGCAGTGAACAAGCTTTGCCGCAAAGCTGCTGCCTAGCATTCCTTATACCTTTCACCAGGCACTATTGACTCGAAGTGCAGGCAACTATGGATGCACCCCTGATTACAGAGCACCAAATTTGTTAAAGTATTTAGGTGCCTAACTCCCATTGATTTCTGTGGGAGTTAGGCGCTTACATACCTTTACAATCTGGCCCTGATTGCTTAGAGCAGGGCTTCCATAAGAAACTCTGTCTGGAACGAGCTGGTGAAGAAGTCAGTGGTTTCCTTTCTTTCTGCTCCTTCACCTTCCAACTCCCTCTTCTAGTTTGGCCTTGAGTCTCTTGTTCTTCCTCTATAGGATGTTTTCTATCTACAGATCAAACCACAAAAAGGTAATTATAAGGAACCAATCTGGAAAAGCAGAGGGAGAGTACACAGAGAACAGAAAATATTGGATGGTGATTGATTGTCATCCTGAATGTCTGGGTGAGGAGGAGGAAACAGCATCCAGGTTGTCTTGACCAAACTATAGAATGTGAATTAGCTGGTAAATAGGAATATATTTCCCCTTTCCTTTGACAAACAGTGGGCTAATGGTAAACCACAATGTGTTTTGTTAACCTCTTCACAAATCCCAAACCACCAGCACCACATTCCTCCTTCCTTCATGTTAAATTTGGAGCATCCCTCTGCCTTGTACCAACAAGGAAAACAAAGTTGTGCAAAAACTAATAATAGATGTTGAAATAATATTTGTGGCTTCAAAACTAAATAGTCCAGAGTTTAAGCACATATCTTTCAAAGATACAGCTGTACCAATAATTATTAATATTTTAAGACAATTTTATAAATATATGTTTGAACAGTTTAATCTGATATTTTCTCTGCAGATGATTCAGACCATCAAGACTCTGATTGAAAATGCAAATAGTGTATATGAGAAGATAGTACAGTGTCAGAAGGCTGGTAAGTGCAGGCTCTCTTTTTGAAAAATTAAAATACAGTAAGGCATTTCTCCTCTATTTTCATTTTTTTACAAAACTTGGATTGGGTTCATTTATTCTACTAATGCACAAAACAAAATTATTTGAATTCATGCAGGCACGAAAGCAGTAAAAATGGACCTTCCTAATATTGATTTCAGAATGGACAGTGGGGTCTGTGGCGTTCCAACTGAATTTTGGAAATCATTCTTTTTAATCCTTTTAAATTTTATGATTGGACATATTCTATTTTAATAAAGCAAAGATAAAGTTTAGAAAATACACGTTGATATATTTATGAATGAGAGATACTGCGCTATTCCTACACACATTCAAGGCCATGCTTTTTAAGTCTATGCCAGAGGTGTTGCTCAACATGCTGATGTAGGGGCAGGGCACAATGTGCACACTGTGGGTCTAAACAGATGCTACTTTCTAGAACGTACTTTAATGCCAAAGTGGTTAAAACATTGTGTTTTCTTAATTGTTCATTAGACTGTGGAAAATATAAAATATGCATCACTAGACTTCTGTGTGTTGAGGATATATGAGAGATTAGGGAGGCATATTTTTTACAATAAAACCTGTATCAGGGATTCATGTCTCATCATTTTCAATTTGCAGTGTTACTCAGATATCATATGGTTCATTTGGGTTAGATGAAGCCCAGGAACATCAAGTGAATTGCCACAAAATGCCATAAATTAGTTTAGCTGGGATAAGAACCCAGGCTCTCTTGGCTTCTGGTCATTTGATCAGTTAGCATCCTGCATCCTTCTGAAAAGAAACACCTAGAATATGTTGACTGAGTAAAGAATTAAAGTGAATAGATTCCACTAGAAAATGAAAGTTTAATGGAGTTTTAAATTTTACATATATATATATATATATATATATATATATATATATAATCACATAAACTGCAGGTTATATATTCTCATTGCATTGTTTCCATCTTTTATTTTACTTCCAAATAGACAAATTGCTCCAGTGTGCTCTGTATTTTGCTGTTGTTGGAATTATGCCATAGCTGGTCCTTGACAGTTTGAAAGCATTACATTTGTATTGGTAATAGGAGGAGGTTCTATGTTCCGCTTAGGACCACATGGTAAGAAGCTTTAATTCCAATCCCAGATCTGACAGTTATTTCCTCAGTGACCTTGGACAGCTTCCACATCTGCAAACTGAGAATAATAATACTTACCTTACAGAAATGTTAATGTTTTTAACAGTCGTGTCATCTGGGAAGTCTGGGGTACATACACCTGGGTATACATGTGTAGGGCATATCTATGGAAATTATGTTGTGCTGTTGCACTAATGTGATGAATCTGTGTTGACAGAAAAGATAGAAGTACTGAATAAAGAAAAAAATCCTTGATGTTTGAATCATGTACTGTACTGTATTAGTGTGACAGTTCATGTAAATGTAGCAAATGGCTGGTCTGAAAAGTTGATATGATCGTGTCCAGTGTAAATAAGCCCTGCGATTGTTTGATATGAAGAACAGCTGGAGAGAACTTAGGCCTGGTCTATGTGGTGAGTTAAAGCATAGCAAGCTAGAGTGGGAAGCTGCTGATGCCTTTCCCCACTGCCTCACTTCTGCCAGAGCATTTCACCTGTAACTACGCACAGCAGTGTGGACTCAGCCTGCTTTTTGCTACGGATTGTAGCTATTCGTACACTCTGCACCACTGCCAGTAGTATGTAGTGTAAATCTATCTAGAGAAAATAAAATGAGGGAGATCCTGAAGAAAATCTTTTCAAAGTCAGTCCCTTAAATGTTAGTTAAAAAGGGAGGAAAAACAGACACATTAATGGGAAAGGTGAACATTAAAGAGAATAATGCCCTGCATCAGCACTACGCTTTGGAGAGGTACAGTGTGCACTCTTTTCTGCACCTAACTACCTCTGCTGATGAGTGCAGGAGACAGGGCAGGGTCAGGACCATTGCCCCACCTTCACCTCACACCTGGTGAGGAAGCTAGTGCTGCTGACAGGACTAATATGGAATAGTGGCTTTACTCTGAGACACAGCATAGTGGCCACTGTGCAAAATCACAGGCCTGGGGAATGCTCCTTGTTTCGTCTTCTCCCTCCCACCATATTCCATATGTTTACAGGATCAACCACAATTTGTTCCAAAGTAAATTGCTGGGAAATTGAGAAGAAGAAGAAGAAGAAGGTTAGGGACGTAGGCAGCTTTGCCAGTGGTGATGATGCCTTGAAATAAGCTTTGTTGAGAAGGTTGATGCATAGGTGATGCAGGGTTACATGCCCTCCGAGATTTCTGCCAGGGTGGGAGTTGGGCTGAGCGCAGCTGAAGGGACATGCCTGGGAAAGGCACCCAGAGCAGGGAAGCGAGACCAGGCTGGCAGCACAGCTGTCTGCCAGAGGGGGCGCGGGGAAGCCTGTTGAGTCCCATCCCTTCTTTGCCGGCCACCACAGTTACCTGCTCGAGTACATATCTGGACTAGCCTGCCTGGGGTATGCAGAAGGGAGCTTGGGGAGTCGGGGCAATGGGGGGGGGAGGCAGTGGGTACTGGGGGTGCTACAGGTGGGGTGGGGAGCCCAAGGAGTCAGTGTGGGCCTGGGGCAATGGATGGGGGTGTGGGGGAAAGCAGTGAGGGTTTGGGGGAGGCAGTAGGGGCCTGGGGGGATGGGTGGGGGAGGCAACGGGGATATGGGGGCCGGGGAGGCAACAGGGGCCTGAAGGGATGGGGGGCAGCAGAGAGGCAGCAGGTAATGGCAGGGATCTGTGGTGGGCTGGGAGAGGAAGCAGGGGCCTGAGGGGATGGGTGGAGAGCCTGGGGAGGCAGTGGGGCCCAGGGCCAATGGGAAGGGATGCGGGGAGGACAGGATGCCAAAATAAAAGTTTGCCTAAGGCCCCGTTTTTTCTAAGGCCAGCCAGGGCACTGTGGGTGGGGGGCCAAGAGGATGTTGCTGCAGCGTGCCTTGACAGTCACGAGGAAGTTGACTGTTGCTGTGGTGGCGGGGATGGGGACTACCATTGTGTCCCCCTACTATCAGCAGTTACCAGTCACCTGTGATTTGGTGGATTGCTTACTAAACATGAAGTAAAGAAAATGAGAACTGTTCAGGCCTTCCTGGATCAGGGGTGCCAAAGCTCAGTGGATAAGCAGATCTCTGGCTGTAGAACACAAGCTGTATCATCTCTATTTCAAGAATGATCAATCAACACCAGAATTCATCAATAGAAGAAATAATTTACTCCAATCTGTACTAACAAAAAAAAATGGATTTTCTCCTGCTTTGCATGTATCTTAACTTCACCTTGGCGTTATGTACAAGCAAAAGACATACTTCCAATAATGTTCTTTTCCACTGATACTGTTACTATGCATTTTATGCTTAATTAATCCTACTTAAAATAATCCTGGCCCCTGCCCTCATATGCTACTCTGGCACCATATAGCGTCCATGAAGGTGCTGCAACTAGGTGGGGGAGAATTCCCTATGCTTATTCCCTTGCAATCCCTGGCATAGAGAGTAGGGCCAGGGCTGAGAGGGGGAATCTCTGTACTGATGAAAACTATGAAATTGTGGCCTGCAAAGAAGGGGGTCAAAGGGCTTGATCTAATTTATGCTAGTACTACACCAGCTGCCACCTGACCCAGGATCTGGGCAGTATAAAGGTGGTTTGAAGCCACCCATGAGGTAAAACACAGAATCTGTCCCACTGATTTTTTTCAGAAACTGTCATAGGTATCAGAATAGTTTATTTGCTTTAGAATGACAGAGTAGTCAATGGAGTTCATACTACCCAAAGTATAAGCACCTGTTACAGATGCCTGTAAAGACAGTCTTCCCATTCCATAAGTAGTGTCACATTCCTATGCAGCCTTTCCAACTTATCCAAGTACTTAGGGTCAAGTGTCTTTATCTTTTGTGTTTTATATTTACAGTTAGCATAAGAAAAATTAGTCAAGGAAGTGCAAATTATTGAATACTTCCCATTGACTGCATCTGTAGGCAAGATCGAGCACTATAAAACCCCTCTAAGTATGACCAAAAGGACATAAGCATTTTTTTCCTTACAAAAGATAATAGTGTTTCTTGCCATAGAGCTATAATCCTCCAAAGTCAAATGTAACAATATTAGTCTCTGAATTCAGCAAGAGGAAGATTATTTTTAGGTTCAGTATAATCAATTCATTATACAAGCTTAGCAGTTTCTTCTATTGTAGCATCTATGGGTAAGCTGTATTTTTCATTATCCATTCTGCTAGCATCTTTTACAATTCACATTTTTTTCAGTTTTGGTTTACTTATTCCTTCAGAACTTTTAAGAACAGTAAAATGGAAATCTTAAACAGTGTTAACCACATTAGTATCGCTTATTTGGGGAAAACAATGACCTTGCATGATCCAAAACAAAGATGACAGGCACTAAAAGTGTTATATACTTTTTGCTGAAGCTCCTGCACAGGTTCTCAAATTATGGTCTGTGGACCAGGGGTGGTTCACAGAAAGGTGGTGGATCACTAGGTGCAGCTCTCCGGCGTGTTTCCAGTTACTAAACTCCATTAAAAGTTGCTAAAAAATACATGCTGTCTTAATATTACTCTTCTGTGTAATTATTTGCTGTGGTTGTTAGAGGTAAGTTATCAAATACAAATGGGGATTAGTCTGTATAACTGAGAGCAGGTATTCCATGAGACAATCTATATTGTACACACAAAATATAGTCCTGACTCCAAATTACAGGAGGAATCTGGTGTTCGGTTGTTTGGGGGATTTTTAATTGTAAAAAAGAGAAGAATTGGGGAAGTTTCCTTTTATCTTTTTAATCAAAGCGTCCTTAATACTTCCCTGTGGAAATAAGTGCACAATGAGTGCAGGAGGAGATAACAAACCCATTGGTTCAGTGCCTTGGTCATAATACATTGTTACTTCATTCACTGAGTTTAGTAAGAGAATACTGACAGGCTGTTAACTGCAGGTGTGATTGTGCTGCCGTAGTGTAAAATTGTTAATGCTGAGCATTTCAAAAAGCATACAACTACAGTAGTCAATCTTTGGCATTTATATAAGAATGTAGTGTTTTTTCCCAATGGAATTGCTGTTTTCTGTGAACGTATAGGACTCTCTTGGTAAATAAAAATAGATGCCATGCACAGTCCATGTATGTTTTTAAATTCATGTTAATTATGCCCAGACCTGTTTTCAGACTTTAATAATAGTTGAGCCAAGAGTTTTATAGAAAACCTCGTGATTTACTCTTTTTTTAAATAAAGTAAGTTAATACTAAAATTCTTATGGTATCAGATGTGCACATAGTTAAAATCTTGGAATTTCAAATTTTCATGAAACAGGCATTTTTCATATCTTACAAATTTACTACTCACCCTGACTGTAGATTTACTATAATCTGTCCTAATACTGTATAAACAATCAATATACACATTTATTAAGTAATGTATTAACTTTTCTGCAGATGACTGGCTTACTGCAGTTTTTCTGTTTCCACACTTTGTTCTGAAAAGGAGTGATTATTTCTCTCCATCCTCTGAAGAAGCCAGTGATACGGAAAGTAAACTCTTGGGAATTAAGTCCTGCATACCAGTCACCAGGACTCAAACTACTTATGTGATGTAAAAATACAAAATGTACTACAAGGATCTTTGACTCGCCAAGGGTCCCAGTATTCAAAAAATGGTGGTTATTGATCTTGTATGCTTTGTACAGAAGAAATATTTTCTGCTTTATCACATTGGAACACATGGTGTATGTTGTCTGAAGGAGTAGTCCTATGACCCCATGAGATAATATGCTGTTTGCCCCGTCACTTTTAATTATTATTTTTAAAAAACACTTTTTGATAAAATTTACCCTAAAATTTATTTATTTTTTTATTTGATATTTACCCTAAAATATCAAAGTCAGAGGAACTGACTTGGGAGCAGTAGACTGATGATTTCACATAGGCTGTATATTTTTCTAGAGTTACTGGGCACAAAGATGTACTTTAAGTACATGATTTAAGGCACTAATTTTGCAGTAGAGCCTACTCATGCCAGGCACCCCCCTTCAGAGCCTCTACATGGGATGTGGCCTCCAGTGGATCCCTCAGTTTCCATGGGTATTAGGCTGCAGGAACTGAACCTCCTGCTGGTTCTGTGTGGGGCAAGATGTTTTGAACAAGCACTGGAAACTTTGAGAGGAACCTCGCACCTCTCCGATTCATTTCTCCTCTGGATGGGGAAAACTGGGAAACCAAAATGCAGCAGTATTTTATTACAAGCAATAATTAACATGTGCCTCTGTGGGCAACTTTTTCTTTAGATGGAAAAAGGTGAAATAACTCTTTATTAAAAAGTTGAGCTGGTAGTAAATACACTAAATTTTGCAGCCTAACTGACTAAATAATCTAAATATTTTTATTTAATAGGTACAAAGAAATAGTGTGCAAAGAGGATTCACTATGCCTTCAGAACAGATGGATCATTTTCTTTCTTTCTTTTAGTAATCACTTAACAGAGACATCATTTCAGAAGATACAGGATTTTCTATTAGCTATACCTGGCAGTTTAGCAGGGAAAAAAAGTGACACTCCTATAGAAAAAGTGCTGTCCTATGGAAAAGCCTTTTTAATGAGCAGAAAAGTAATTCGGGATGGAAGTCTTCAATTTGGGAGTAATCATGTATTTTATTTTTTAAAACTATAATTATTGCAAAAGCATATTCTTGTGTTTCTCTATGTGAGAAACCCATTCATTTCCCTACAGTGGGCGTTCCCAAACCATTGCAAAGCATGGACCACATCTTAACAGAGAGAATTCCTTGTATACTACCTCCCCTCCCATTTATCATTTCATGTACCCATGACTTCCCATTCCCTTGGTGGTCCAATAGTATGTCTGTGATAACTACAGCAGTTTCTTAGGAAAGTATTTAATGCATTTTAGCTGTCTTTTAGCAGCTTGAAACAAGGTTCATGTAACTAAATAGTTCACTACTGACCGCATTGTTAGAGTAATTGCCCTACAGATCAATCTGTATCTAGCCATCCTCAATAAAACAGGCAACTATTCATAAAATTTAATTAGGTCCAAGACTCCCTTGTTGCTGAGGAATCGCAGTAATCTGAGGCATTAAATTGGTTAAGGGTGACCAGATACTCAACACAATTAATATTAATAACAAGGGGGAAGGAACACAAGCCAAAATAAGGAAAGAATAGGTTAAAGATTATTTTTATGAGTTAGCTGTCTTCAAGTCATCAGGACCTAATGAAATTCATTTTAGGGTGTTAAGGAACTAGGTGAAGCAATCGTGGAAACATTAGCAATTATCTTTGAGAACTGATAGAGGATGGTTGAGGTCCCAGAGGATTGGAGAAGGTCAAACGTACCCACTTTTAAAAGGGGAACAAAAAGGACCCAAGAAATTGTAGATCAGTCAGCCCAACTTTGATACCTGGAAAGATACTGGAACAATTATTAGACGATTCATTTGTAAACACCTAGAGGATAATAAGGTTGTAAGGAATAGCTAGCATGGATTTGTCAAGAACAAATCATACCAAACCTCCTTAATTTCCTTCTTTGACAGGCTTAACGGTCTAGTGCAGCAGTTCTCAAACTGTGGGTCAGGACCCCAAAGTGGGTCGCAACCCCATTTTAATGGGGTCACCGGTGCTGCCTTAGACTTGATGGGGCCCAGGACTGAATCCACAGCCCAAGGGCTTCCGCCCTGGACACCAGGGCTCAGGTTACAGGCCCCTTGACTGGGGCTGAAGCTATTGGGTGTCAGCTTTGGCCCCCTCCTGCCTGGGGTGGAGGGACTCGGACTTTGGCTTTGGCCTCCCTGCACCCGGGGTGGCGGGGCTTGGGCAGGCTTAGGCTTTGGTCTCCCTCCTGGGGTCCTGTAGTAATTTGTGTTTTCAGGAGGGAGTCGCAGTGCAGTGAAGTTTGAGAACCCCTGGTCTAGTGATGGGGGAAACAGTAGTCATGATATATCTTGTTTTTAGTAACACTCTTGATACAGTCCCACATGCATTCTCATAAGCAAACTAGTAAAATGTAGTCTTGATGAAATTACTATAAGGTGGGTGCACAACTGGTTGAAAGACCCTACTCAAAGAGTGGTTACCAATGGTTTGCTGTCAAACTGAGGACATATACAGTGGATCCTGAAAAGAAGCAATCCTGGGTACAGAACTATTCAGTATTTTCAGTAATGACTTGGATAGTGGAGTGGAGAGTGTGCTTATAAAATTTGTGGATGACACCAAACAGGGAGAGGTTGCAAGCATTTAGGAAGACAGGATTAGAATTCAAAACAGATTGACAGATTAGACAGATCTTGACAGATTAGAGAAATCTAAAAGCAACGAGATGAAATTCAATAAAAACAAGTGCAAAGTACTTCATATAGGAAGGAAAAATCAAATGTACAACTACAAAATGGGGAATAACTGGCGTAGTGTTGAAAGAGATCTGGGGGTCATAGTGGATCACAAATCGAACATGAGTCAACAGCGCACTGCAGTTGTAAAAAAGACTAATATTCTGGGGTGTATTAACAGGAGTCATAAATAAAACACAGGAGGTTTTATACCAGTGCTGTACTTGGCACTGGTAAGGCCTCAGCTGGAGTACTATCCCCAGTTCTGGGTGTAACACTTTGGGTATGACTACACTGTACACTGCTTTCGTCGATGTGTAGAGTACATTACATGCTTCCGTAGCATAAGTATAAATAGAAGGGGAGACTGTAAGGCAATGCTTAGAGGCGAGTAGAGCAAGGACGTGCCTGAGCCCTGGGGGTATGTACCGTACACAGCTCTCTACTAACCCAAGCAGTGCCTTTTTAGCAGCGTAGTGTACCACTGCTTCCCCATTGCTGAGATCTTTCCTCGCCACAGCGAAAGGCTCCAGCAGTGGGGCAAGGCTCCAGCAGCTCCCAGCTTGGCAGTGAGGAAAGGCTTGACAGCTGGGAGCTGCCAGAGCTTTTCCCCACCACAGTGAAAGACTCTGGCAGGGAAGCAATGGGGACAGTCTGTGGCAGCTCCCGGCTGTCAGTTCTTTCCTCGCTGCCTCCCCACTGCCAAGCCTTTCACCGATGTTGCTACGCACGGCAGTGTGGACACAGCCTGCTTTTCATTCTGACGTGTAGCTACGCATACCCACATACACTGCCTCTGGTGGTGTGTAGCATAGACATAGCCAGAAAGGTGTGGACAAATTGGAGAGCGTCCAGAGAAGAGCAACAAAAATGATAAAATATTTAGAAAACCAGACCTATGAGGAAAGATTAAAAAAACTGCACATTTAGTCTTGAGAAAGGAAGTCTGAGGAGGACCTGATAACAATTGCAAATATGTTAAAGGCTGTTATAAAGAGAATGGTGATCGGTTGTTCTCAGTGTCCACTGATGGTAGGAGAAGAAGTAATGGGCTTAATCGGCAGCAAGGGAGATTTAGATGAGATATTAAGAAAAACTTCCTAACTATACGGCTAGTGAAGATCTGGAATAGGCATCCAAGGGAGACTGTAGAATCCCCATTTTTGGACTTTTTAAGAACAAGTTGGACAAATACCTGTCAAAGATGGTCTTGGTTTACAGCGCAAGGGGGTGGACTTGATGACCTCTCAAAGTCTCTTCCAGCCCTACATTTCTATGATTCTATAAATATTGAAGTGAGACTTTGGTGTTATTTAAATAAGTATCCTACAGTATAACACAATAGGCTTAATTCCTGATTAGGAAATAGGATCTGCTATCTTGGACAGCTTCACCCCTGCAGAGTCCCACTGACGTACGTCTTAAAATAAATGAGCTGATCCAAATCTTTACATAGTGGGGATGTCCAAAGATTTTGTCTACAACTGTATTAATTTCCTTGTTTCAGCAGATGCTTGTTGCATCAGGGTTTTTTCCCATTTTCTGGATTCTGGAGCTGTCAGCTTTTTGGATTTTTGTTGAGAATGAATTGCTTCATGGAATAGCATATTAACTCTGAGTAAAAGCTTATACACTTTTATAATTAGTGTCTTTATAAGTAAAAGGAAATTGCACTATTATCATGCTATGCTCTTTTGTTCTATGGCTTGAAGAACAAGAAGAGAGTTGCTAAAATAAGAATAAATCCTCATCCTCACAAGCTGCGAACATACAGTAAATTTATATTGTCATTAACAAGTTCAGTAGGAAAATCTTTTAACTGGACTTGTTCTCTTAATTAAACCAATTCCTGGTTTAAGTCAGTAATAAGATTCTTGTGTATCTCTTAAAATTCAAAACTAATTCTGAAGTAAGTACAATAATTTCACTCATTTTGGTTAACAATGCATTGAGTAAGCTAGAGTTTTGCTCATGTTCTAATTTATCCCATAGTGGTGTTTTTGTACCTGTCTTATACTTTATGAAAGCAAAAATTGAAAGGTATAAACTTTTTGGTAAGCTGGATGTTTTCCTTATTATTTTTAAGTTTCAACAAAATCCAGATGGCTCTGTTGGTTTTCTAAAAGTCAACACATTGCTTTCAGCTGAACATAGTTGTGTTTTTCTGAATAAAATATCTGCATCATTACAGGAATTTTATGTAGCTCACAAAAGCTTGTGCTCAAATAAATTTGTTAGTCTCTAAGGTGCCACAAGTACTCCTTTTCTTTTTTTAGGAATTTTATCTGTGCTAAGTAATGAAGACATATAGTACAGTAGAACCTCAGAGTTACAAACATCAGAGTTACAAACTGACCGGTCAACCACACACCTCATTTGAAAGCAGAAGTACACAATAAGGCAGCAGCAGAGGCACCAAAAAAAAAAAAAAAAAAGACAACTACAGTACAGCACTATGTTAAATGTAAACTGCTTTAAAAAAAAAAAAGGAATAGCAGCATTTTTCTTCTGCATAGTAAAGTTTCAAAACTGTATTAAGTCAATGTTCAGTTGGAAACTTTTGAAAGAACCACCATATTGTTTTGATTCAGTGTTACGAACATTTCAGAGTTACAAACAATCTCCATCCCCAAGATGCTTGTAACCCTGAGGTTATACTGTAAGGCAATATTGCTTTGGTTCCCATTCCATATCCATTATCTTTTATTATTCTTTGAAAGTTTAAAATTCTTGACACAGATCGTCAGCTACTTTAAATCAGCACAGGTCCATTTACTTTGGCAGAGCTATACTGACTTACAGCCACTGAGGATCTCACCCCTAATCAGTTTTTGTATATTCATTTCCAATGATATAATATGCAGCATTTATATAGATCGCTTATACATAAAAACTTTGAGATAATCTTTGTGGAAGAGAAAGGGTAACTAGATAACTCTTTTTATTTAGATTTTAGAATTAAATTAAATAATACAGGTTTTGACTAATTGAGAGAATACTTTTGATTTTGAGGTGTTTGTTTACTCCAGCTTCCCAAGTTTAGAAGATTCAAATTGATTTGTGGATGTGCGCGTGCGTGTATCTATCGTGAAGACAGATTGAAAAAACACCTTAAAGATGCTTAAAGGTGAAATTGATGATTGTCCATCAGGCTTGTTAGAGAGGAATAGTGTAAATCTAGTTTCCACAGCAGTCCCACCAGGCATAGCTCTCAAGTCTGTAATTTAAATAAGGAGGTGCAGTTATAAGAGCCAGAAAGGGGCATGTAGTTTCTTCAGTTTTCTGCTACCCTCTTGCCCAGTCCATGGATCTTTCCCGGCACACTAGTATCAAAATGTGCCTCCTTGCTTATTTTAGCACAGATTGGTGTTGCGTACCAACACCAGATTTACTAGGGGATTGCTCACAGTGAGATAGGGTAAACAAGATTTTTATGTACCACACACTACCTTTCAGGTGGAGTATGAAGTAATGTGAATCATGGATGGTCTTGTACCACAAAAGGGTTTACATTTATTTTATGTTATTCGGTTGTTAAGTTTCAACTTGCAGAGGTGAAAAAAGGTTTAAAAACTAGTTAATTCATTTTATTCATCTCCCTGATAGTGCAGGATTGATCCTTACAGTTTGTAGTTTCATAGGGTGAGATTCTGTGCTGCACCTGTAAAAATTGTAGCACGGGGTAAGATGGGCTAAAGTGACTTTAAGCCACTTTTGCACCCTCCCAATCCATGTTGTGGCTGAATAGGGACCAAGCGTGATTTAGACAGGCCGCCCGATGTTTGTCCAATTTACAGTAACCTCCTGGATCTTCCATATGGACTGCAGTAGCACCCACAGTCTCCACAGTACCATGTGCTGTGGCTCTGCCCCTACATGCTTCTCCCAACCCCCGATATCCCTATTTCAGGTAGGAAAGGGGTCCTCCAAAGACAGGCTGAAACAGCAGAATTTTCTCCCAGACAGAACTCAGGCTTTTAGAGCTTATTTACACAGCTCCGGCTCTGTTCATCTGGCATACAGAGGCTGGAGCTCACCCATAGATTTTAATACCAAAACAGACCCATTATTGATTATTTAGTTTAATCTCCTACTTAACATAGGCCATAGAACCTCTCCAATAATTCCTGCATCAAGCCCATAACTTCAGTTTGAGCTATAGCAAATATTTTAGAAAGATATTTAATCTTGATTTAAAGACTTAAAGTGATGCAGGTAAACTGTTCCAGTGATTAATTATCCTCATTTTGAAAAATGTGTTGCTTATTTCTAGTGACAGATTTCAGAGTCGCGGCCATATTAATCTGTATCCGCAAAAAGAACAGGAGTACTTGTGGCACCTTAGAGATTAACAAATTTATTTTAGCATAAGCTTTCGTGGGCTAAACCTCACAAATTTATTTGAGCATAAGCTTTCGTGGGCTAAACCTCACAAATTTATTTGAGCACAAGCTTTCGTGGGCTAAAACCCACTTCATCGGATGAAGTGGGTTTTAGCCCACGAAAGCTTGTGCTCAAATAAATTTGTTAGTCTCTAAGGTGCCACAAGTACTCCTGTTATTTCTAGTGGTAATTTGTTGAGCTCAGCTTCCAGCTGTTGGAACTTTTTATGGCCTTGTCTGCTAAATTAAAGAACCTCTATTCTCAGAAACGTTCCTGCCTTGTAGGTACTTCCAGACGGTGATCACATCACCACCTAACCTGTTCTTGGATAAATTTAACAGATTGAGCTTCATAAGCGTCTCACCATAAGGGAGGTTTTCCTGAGCTTGGATCATTCTTGTAGCTCTTTCTGAACCCTTGCCAATTTCTCAAAACCCTTTTTGAAGTATGGACATTAGAGCTGGGCATAGTATTCCAATGATGATGTCATTAATGCTGTATGCCAAATTAATTCCACTTCCTTGCACCTACTCAATATTCCTTTCCTTATACATCCAAGCATTCCATTAGCCTTAACATCACACTGGAAGCTCATGTTCAAATGGTTATCCGCCTGACCTCTAAGTCCTTTTTAGAGTCAGTTTTCCAGGACACAGCCCACAATTATGTATGACTTGTGTTCTTAGTTTCTAGATGTATGATCATATATTTGGCTGTATTAAAATACATGTTGTTGAAATGATCCCCGCTTAAGATCACTTAAGATCTGTATAACACATGTGTCCATATCGTTATTTACCACTTCACCAACTTTTGTGTCACCTGCATACTTTACCAACAATGCTTTTATATTTTCTTCTCGATGATTGATAAAGATATTGAATAGCACTGAGCTAAATTGAGCTACATTGATTTTATATAGAGTGCTTATTTTTTAATGTGAATGTTTTGTGGTGCTAAATCCAGTGTGTTACAGAAATCTAAGGATGTTATGGCAACACAGTTACCTTTATCAACCAAACTGGTAATCTCATTAAAAAAAAGTGTCAAGTTTGTTTGACAAGACCTGTTTTCCATAAAACTATATTGATTGGCATTAATTATGCCAATGTCTGTTACTTCATTATTGATTTCTTCCTGTATCAGTTTTTCCATTATTTTGGCATGGATCAATGTCACTTATCCAGCCTGCAGTTACCCAGGGTGTCCCATTTAACTTTTAAAAATATTGGCACATCATTAGCTTTCTTCCAATCCTCTGGAACCTCCTTAGAGTCTGAAGATTTGTTAAATAGCAACATCAATGATTTAGAGAGCTCCTTTGCAATTCTTTTAAAAATTCTTGGGTGCAGGTTATCTGATTCTGCAGATTAAAAATATTTAATTTTAGTTCCTGTTTAATGTTTAGTTGCTGTTTAACATCCTCCTTAGCTACTGTTGGAATAGGAATATTTCACTGCCACTGTAAGATGTCACTACATTATCCAGCTTCTTTCCAAATGCAAAGAAGAGAGATTTATTGAGCATTTCTGCCTTCTCTGTATCATTAATGAATAATATTTGTTATTAATAAAGTATGACATTTTAATAAAGTCTTGTGGTGTTTGATCTCTGGGCATCCATCTGTCTGTTGTGAGAAACAGGAAGCCCTGAGGCAATTAATTTTTTGTACCTTTATGACTTTAATCTTTATGTTGTACATTTCATTAGAGTGCAGTTTTATCTGAAGCAGTTTGTGGGCCAGTTAACATTCATTTGCTTTTAAAATTTCATCCTATTAGTTATGTGATTTAGACAATTTTTAAAATTAATGATGATCAAACTAATTTTTTAATTTATAAAACAATAGGTGATTTGATAGCTTCCTATTTAGTTCACATACCCGTGGAAAAAGCTTTTAAACTATAAGAAGTGAGTTTACAGTGATGGGAATGATGTAATCTGAAAAGCCTCTTCTATAAATAAGTGATGCTTTTTCCAGTAGAATCCCTCCAAGTTGTTTGCCACATGAATAAAAATTTCACTTAGCCTTCTCTATTACTGGTGCTTGGCATTTTGCTGGAGTTGGTTGCTTAAAGAAAATCCAGTTTCAAGTTCTTTTGACCATACAAAATAATCTGTTTAGAGGAAGAGTTTTGCTGTGTTCATTCTAGAGATTTGAGGAGAGAGAAAAGGTCATGAATCACCAACTGGAGCAGAAAACTCTATCACTATATTAATCAATACTGTTGATTCTGAAGTGGAAAAGAAAGCCATCATTCCAAACATATTTTTTTTATTTGATTCACTGCCAACTTTGAGTTTTGCTTTCCATGTAAGTAAGACTGAGAACTGTAAGTTTTATTTCATGCAATTATTATTATTTTAATTCACTGCAAACAATGCTGTACTGCTGCATTAAACTTTAAGGCTGAAACTTTCAAAGCCACTGAAAGGATTTTGGTGCTCAGTTCCTATTATTTTCAGTGGAAATTGGGTATCCAAATCTCTTAGGCAGCTTTGAAAAATCTCAGTCTAAATGTTTGCAGTGTTAAATTTGTCATGTCTAAAATCAAATACTAGCCAAACTTCTTTTCTGGATGATTGCACATGTGAAGCCTGCTCTTCGTGTGCACGTGCCTGGCACATATTCACTGGAAATTTTTCCCTTAGTGATACCCATTGGGGCAGCACACGCACCCTCAGTTGATGCTCATCACTGGTGTAAATTATTATACCTGGTACAAATATCCCAAAATGGAACTGGTTATTCTGAGGATGGAACACCGGCACTTCACAGCTGACATACCTAATATACTGGACAGCACAAGAAATTTATTTTGTCTGCTGCTCTAGGTACATTAAGCAACAGCAAAATGATAAATAATGTGTGGTGTCTCATTTGCAAATTAATAACTCTACAGGCTTCTATATCTGCCTGCCTGATAAGTTGTTTCTAGCTGATGAGAATTGTTAGCCGTTACTGTAATTATTACAGCTTAGGCTTCAGAAAGTGAACCTAAATTCTAAACCATGAATTATTCTGACAACTGATGGCTCAAAATTCCTACCAGCCAGTTGTATCATTCAGTTTGCCTTTTATGTTTTATCATTTAAAAATACAGTTTTGGAATTGGAATTAATTTGCAAACTGGGCACCATTAAATTAGGCTTGAATAAGACTGGGAGTGGATGGGTCATTAAACAAAGTAAAAACTATTTCCCCATGCTAATTTTTTCCCCTACTGTTACTCATACCTTCTTGTTAACTGTTGGAAATGGGCCATCCTGATTATCACTACAAAAGTTTTTTTTCTCCTGCTGATGATCACCCACCTTAATTGATTGATCTTGTTACAGTTGGTATGGCAACACCCATTTTTTCATGTTCTCTGTGTATATATATTTTCCTACTGTATTTTCTACTGAATGCATCCGATGAAGTGGGTTTCAGCCCACAAAAGCTTATGCCCAAATACATTTGTTAGTCTCTAAGGTTCCACAAGTACTCCTTGTTCTTTGTGCTGATACAGACTAACACAGCTACCACTCTGAAGCCTGTCACCATTTTTGGGCTGTGTTGGCCAGCCCTTAATTCCTTGATGGAATAGGGGGTTATCTGATACTTAAACTACTGCAGCTCCCACAGACTGACCTTCTGCCATGGAAGACCCATAGCCATGGTTCTTCAAGCAAAAATCCAGAAGAGAATCAGAAGTTATATTTTTAAACCCTCAGATTACCTATTCTTAGGGCCTTATCAAATTCACGGCTATGAAAAATGCGTCACGGACCGTGAAATCTGGTCTCCCACCATGAAATCTGGTCTTTTGTGTGCTTTTACCCTAGACTATACAGGTTTCACAGGGGAGACCACCATTTCTCAAATTGGGGGTCCTGACCCAAAAGAGAGTTGCGGGGGGGGGGCGCAAGGTTATTTTAGGGGGATCGCAGTATTGCCACCCTTACTTCTGCACTGCCTTCAGGGCTGGGTGGCCGGAGAGCAGAAGCTGGTGGCCACCCACCTTTGCAGGCTACGCCCCACCAGCAGCAGCGCAGAAGCAAAGGTGGCAATTCTATACCATGCCATTCTTACTTCCGCACAACTGCTGACAGCAGCTCTGGCTTCAGAGCTGAGCTCCTGGCCAGCAGCCGCTGCTCTCCAGCTGCCCAGCTCTGAAGGCAGCGCCACCAACAGCTGCGCAGAAGTAAGGGTAACAGCCCCCCCTACAATAGCCTTGCTACCCGCCTACAACTCCTCTTAGGGTCAGGACCCCTACAATTACAAAACCTGACATTTCAGATTTAAATAGCTGAAATAATGAAATTTACAATTTTTAAAATCCTATGACTGCAAAATTGACCAAAATGGACCGTGAATTTGGTAGGGCCCTACCTATTCTGTTTAGCAGGATCTCATTTTCATAATAATTTCTTTTGATAAATAATTCTCTTTTGAGAAAAGTTTGAACATGCTCAAATTAGTCTGTTTATTCTTGGTGCAGTTAAAATAGTTAATATAATAAGGAACCACTAAAGAGCTTTCAGTTATCACTGAATGCAGTAAGTTCACTAATAATGTAGTGGGTCCATGTGAGCATATTACATCTCTGCTCCAGGAACTGCCCTGGTTTCTCACCTCCTCTGGTTTTAATTTATGAGGTTTGCTATGGTTTGGGATCTAGCTGTTTTATGGCCTGTATGTCGTTTTATGTGCTATCGTAATGACTGGGATCCCTGGAGTGCTAGTTCCCTCTGGTGGTCTGCCGGAGTCAGAGTTTGCACCTTCAGATGCATCATTTCAGTCAAGTATTTAATTAAGACATCACTCGGTCCAGCACCTGATTGGCTCTGCAGAAGTGCTATATTGCTGTTTTTAATTATTAATAATGATAGCTATCTTTCATTCTGGGAAGTGTTATACTGTATTATGAGTCATTTTAATTAATGGATTGTGGTGTTTAATTTACCAGTTAAGCCCAGATACTATGACAACAGGTTTATAAAAAGTCATTCAGAGATAAATCATCACAAACCCAGCTGAAGATATTGGGGGGAATGAAAGGAGCTTCTCACCCAACCTTGAATGGCCCACGCAAAGGCCTGTCATGGTTTTACTGCTTATTTATGTGTGCCTCCAGAGGTGCCCATTGACTCAAGGGAGGCAGTGATGCAGTGGCCTACCAGCACGCACAATGAGCCAGCTGCACTGAACGAAGCAGATTGCATCATTCCAAATGCACTTGGCTGCTCAGGGTGAAATTGTACTCGCTGAAACATCATCGCTCCATGTGTGACAGTTTTGCTCCACATTATTCCCTATTCCTATTCAGGCCAGTGTCTAAATGTTTCAGTTTGACTCTAATTACATTGATCGTGCTGAATTAGAGTTGTAGCGTGGAATGAGTTATAGCCTAAATCAAGAAGAAAAACCCTCCTTCTTAGAAGTAGTATAGCTTGAATTAAGTGTGGCATTTTCTCATAGCTAAAAGTTTGGTCCTAGCAAAGAAGAAAACCAGATATTCTTACTCTCTGAGAGTAACAGTGTGTTTATAGATTTTGCTGGGGGTTTTCCTTGCACAAACATAGTGAATCATTAACAGCTGAAAGTTGCCTTAGCATTCTTGGGTATCATATGTAATCCTCATAATCTCTCAGAAACATTAGCTTGTTGTCCATTTTTGACAGCTGTCAGCAAAGCTAGAAAAGATGGGTAACTTGTGCTTTGTGGATTAGACAGATGGTATATACAGGAATACAGCTCTGAAAAATCTAATAATTCAGGTTTAGTGTAGTCTAGTGTCTGTTATCAATCAGACAGTCCAAAATATTAATGATCTTAGAATAATAAAGTAATTAAACCTGCTTGAGTACTAGATTCATTTCATCTTAATGAGAGCTAAAATTGAATGTGCACTTGTAAAAAATAAGAAATTATATCCTGCAAAAACAATGTTTTCTGTGTCTCCAATTAATATATTCTGTATTTAATTTTATAGATAAGTTTTCACTACAAGTATATATTAGTTTAAGGGATTTTTACATGATTTTGTGCAAATCTGTTTCCCATTTCATTTAATTCTTGATGAGAAACCATCTCTTTCCTCCTTAGTTCCCTTCTCTGTCTTCCCCACATCAATTTAAAGTCATTTATCTGTTACTCTTTTTGTTATCAGTTGTTAGCTAGTAGTAACGCAAGAAATGGCCAGACAGAAGCACAAGCAAAACAAGCAGCCATTTGGTGCCCTGTTTACTAGGGGCTTCTGCAACTCACATAGAGCTCAGTCTGGCCAGGTGCTGAACTCTCTGGTCTTGATCCAGAAAAGTACTTGACCACACTCTCAACTTTAAACATTTGAAGAGGCACACTGACCTCAACGAGACTATGATTTGCTGAATCTGGGCCATAATGCTTAGTACCTTGCAAAACCATGCCTATACTGAGTTAGTTCTCTCTCCAGCTGTGGGACTGGAGGGAGAGGCAACACCACACCATCTTTCACACCCCTCACTATACAACAACAGAACTGGAAATGGAGGCAATTCATGGACTCATCTTTCTCCCTTCAAACAGCTTGAGGCCATACAAATGGTAAAGTGTGTTCCAGGCAATAGCAATGTCAGTGCCCAGTACTTTCAATACTAATATAACAGAGTAGTACTGCTGATAATCCAGTGTGAGTTACAGCAGATTTTATGTAAATGACCTTAAAATATTCTGCCACAATTAATCCTGTGGAAAAACCAGCATCTATTATGTACGTTCAGTCAGAAATATCTGTTTGTTGCAAAGTTCCTAACATTTTGAAATATACATTTTTCCCAAGACCAAAACATTTTTGCAAAAGTTTCAAGGACTGATTCAGACCTGAACCAAAATGAAGCTGTAACAGATAAAGCCATGGTTTGAAGATATAAAAATAATGTTAATGTTAGTTCTTGTTGATCCTGTAATAGGATGAAAGCAATACAGAGGACTGATTGTCACAGTGTGAGATTAGTTACACCATACTCCTTTCCTAGTGTGTTAGAGCTTCTCAAAGACTACACATGTTAAAAGAAAGAGTTGCCAGTAATTAATTGAAAATTAAATTATTTAATTTTACTAAATTATTTTAAAACTTGTTATCCTATTTCAATTAAGATTAGTGGTTTAAGATTGGGTATTTTTGTTTTGCCTCTGAAAATGTTTTGGGGTGAGGGTGGTGCTCATGAAGGTGAGAGACATCACCTGGTCTTAATCCAGGTTTACTTGTCAGCTAACATGTCTTTTCCTGAGCTAGTGGAAAGCAAACTTTGTTCATAATCAAATTTATTGTAAAAATTCAAGGCCATAGTCTCTGTCCTGCTGAAGCCACTTTGCAAAGCTGACATGACACAAAATGCCAATTAAAATAGCTGAAAATAATTAGTGGAGAATTCCCTGGGGAAATTTTCCACTGGCTCTGCCATCTCCTAGGTCAGCCCACTCCCATCCCAAGAGTAGGGGAATGAGGGTACTTGTCGAAGATTTTCTGGGTGTGAGCATGCACACATGGTGGGGAGAGAAGGACGAATCAGAGCCTCACTATGCATGACTCTCCACTGCCACAGAGTCCATTGTGGGGTGGGCAACTGAGGATTAGAGACCTGCAATCAGTTCCCTGCAGCAGCCACTGGTCAAAACATCCAAGCACACCTCAGTCATAGTGCAGAATTGGCCCTAAAGCTACCTTCCTGATCCCCAAACATCAATCCAACCTCGAGTAAACTTGTGTATGCTCTGAACCCCATCATCCTGAATGTATTGCATCCACACTTGCATTCCTTCCTCCCTGCTTGTCTTTGAATTTATTACCGGTGGGAAGATGGTTATGAAATGAAGGGGCAGGGCCTGTATACCTATCTCCTGTAGAATTGGCCTGCGTTCCTGCTAAGATGCTGAATGCAGCACTGTGTATCAAAAACTGTGGATCTGGGAAAATAATATGTTCAGAGGTCTCCAACTGCACATAAGAAAAGTTGTATTTTCATGGCTGTAGTAGGACTTGGACATTGTAGCTGTGGGTCTACAAATCTATCCCTAGTCATATTGTTAAACTGATTATTTGGACAGGAAATAAATACTATGGATGAATGAATTTTAATTTTTCACCTGGTTGATAATCTGTGCTGGGCAAATGTGTAATGAATGGTTTAATTGAGGCTGCACTCTAGAGACTGAGTAGGAGTTATGAGGAAGTTAATGTTTTTAAATAAAAATGATACATTAGTTTAATTCAGGTAAGGAATTCACTATTTCAGTTTTCCTTGCAGTCAGTTTCAAATGACAAAGTGGTCATTTTTGCATTTATTATATTTTTAATCAATTTGTGAAGCTTTTAAAAAAAAGATGTTGGCTTTGGGATTCAACTTTTTTAATGTACCTGGGTTTGACATGTGACTGTTATGAACAGGTAAAATGCTTAGTTTTCCCAAGACAGAAAAAGAAATCTAAACACAAAAACCATAAATCTGACATGTAGAGACACGAGGGGGTATGGGATTAAGGAAAAATGTGTGTCTTGTTCATATCTGTATGTTATTGCAAGACATTACTACAGTATTGTACATTATGGACCACATCTTCTGAGTCAGGGAATTTAGAGGTATGGACCTCAATCCCCAACCTAGGGCTACAGTGTGGCAATGAGACAATTACTTGACATCAAACTAGTGCAAGTATGTGTACACAAGCAGAGGAATCAAACCCTAGCTCATGGTGTAGACATAGCCATAGATGGAGTGCCACCCTGCATCCTGCCTTCCTTTGTGCAGCAGAACCATACTAGCTGCACTGCCTGGGCACATGAGGGAGTCAATTCTGTCCTTGTATGAAGAAGCTATCAGTGTTTTTATTCTAAATTTACCATATATGACTTGAAACAACAGCGATGTAGGACGTAAGTTACGTTTCTTAAAGCAAAGTTCCATCTGTCCATTGGTATAAACAATGCTATGGTTTTGTCAAATTATCCATTATCTAGATTTAATACAAAAAAGACCAAGGTGCAAAGTACATTTGTCAGAGGATAACATTTCTTGACGTTACTGTTTCCATATTACAGCAACTCACAAAAAGACCTTTGTATATAGTACAATGAATTTGATTGCAGGTACTGTGGCTTTTTGTATAGTAAAGATGGTAATGTTTTTATATAACCCAATAATAACTTACAACATGCTACCTTTTTCTTAGAGAATAAATGTACATTGACATGTTGGTTACATTTGTATGATTGAAAACATGAACATTTGCCAGTATAGAATAAAAATGTGCAGATTTTTCACTCGTCCTTCAATTTGTTTTTTCATTATGATTTTCTTTTCAGTCTGTCATCTTTGCCTTATTCCAGTTCAGATTTATCAAAGCTTTTGACAGCAGTTCCAGGAAGCTATTTATATGAAATGTTTCTAGAAATCTAACTCTACCATCATGAAAATTCAGAGTAAATACAAAGATATTAAATTCATCTTTTTCACCCTCCACAGCAATGGAGTTCCATGAAAACCTGCACAATATAGGAGCAAAGGAAGGTTTAAAAGAAAGGAAACTACAAAAAGCAGTAGAGAGTTTTACCTGGAATATTACAATTTTAAAGGTAATGTCTCTGGTGCTGGCAATTATGTTATTTATTCCATTCACACTTGGTCTTATAACTATATTGTCTTGTGTAGCTAATTAGTGGTCACTGTGTGATGTGATTTCATTTTTTACTATCATTATAAATTAGCTCAAGTATCCTGAAAGAGTAGCAGGCTGTCAACATGAATTTAGACAAATACACTTAATTTTACCATTGTAATTTCTTTGGGGTTTTTTGATTGGTTTAGTTTTTGATATGTTCTTTGTAAAACCTTTTAATGTTAACAGGGTCCCCTGTGGTCCTGAATATCCATATAGGACAATGATTATTGATTTCTATGGAATAAATAGGGCTCTGAAGAGGCTATGCAGTTGTTTAAAATCTATTCAGTGATTTGAAAAGGAGAAGCAGTATCAAGATAAATGCAGATCAAGAAAGGAAGTAAATACAAGTGTTGATCTTTCATAATCTATAATTAATAGTGCTTAATGATGTATACATAAATGTATTAATACTTCTGATTTGAGTAACTGAGTATGTTTGATTTAGAAATTCCCTCTGCTTTTTCTTACGCACCTATTGCTTAAATTTTGACTGAACATGAAGTGATATAGTATAAACAGTTTTCAAATGGACACCTCAAATAGTTAAAATGCAGAATGGTTTTCATATTTGTCGTCTACAATCTTTCTGCACAGTAGAGTAAAATAGTTTGATAGTTATCACAGCTGTCTCCCTTAATTTCTCCAATTCAGTCCTTCCAGCCTCAATTTAAATAGTTTTCTATTTAAATTTAATAGATTCCCAGTCCCCTGTCCAGCTGAGTACCTCATCCCTGCATTAAACTGTAAAATCTATTTTAATTACAAAAATTGTTTCATTTCTTTCTCCCTCTAATGCATAGTTTTTAAACCCTCTTAATTGTTGAAAATAAATTTTCCTTCTACCCCCTTCTCAGCTTAGTTCTCCCCACACTCATGTTGTTATACCCATTATAGAAAAACATTACATACAAAACCATCACCAACAGGTTGTTCTCCCACACTTGCTATCCATTTCAGCTGACAGATGCTGGGCTGTGCTTTTCAGAGTATTTAAGATGGCAAAAGTCCTCTTTGAGCCCAACTCTAGTGAGAAACAAAAATAGGTTAGATTCATTAGAGCATTCACAGCTAATAAATTCTGTCGGTAAGATTCCAAGTTCTGTTTAAAGCTAAAGAGGCCAGATTGTCCTGCAGCTTCTGCTAGATCTGGTGGATCTTGGGTGAAGGAGGAACTGAAGCATCATTCCCCTATGTCTTAGGACTCTGGATGCATTGGGGGATCATGGTCCAACATTGTGGGGGGCATGAGGGGAAGGAGTTGTTATTTGCTGCACTTTTCTTTCCTGAGCATCAGAGATCAGCTTAGCAATTCCTACCTAATTTAATACGGCCTGAAGCAAC
The DNA here is from genome assembly GCF_965152235.1 of Eretmochelys imbricata. Taxonomy (NCBI): domain Eukaryota; kingdom Metazoa; phylum Chordata; order Testudines; family Cheloniidae; genus Eretmochelys; species Eretmochelys imbricata. The sequence continues at coordinate 203,659,657 of NC_135573.1, read as the reverse complement.
AATAACTTAGACTTCATGTCTGCATCCTATTCAGAGTATAGGGAGTTTTCTGTAATTGCAGCGTCTGGTCAATGGCATCCCAATGTCCGCAGGAGCCATGATGTTAGGGTTGGGGGTGGGAGGCAGAGGAGCAGTATGGTAGACCTGACCACTCACGGTACTGAAGGCCTGTCACCCTCACATGCCATTCCCTTGGGACCAACAAGGTTGGGAGGTGGCAGGCTCTTCCTTCTGAGGGGACAAAACTCTTTAATGTTCCTCCCACACTGAACTCCCATCTGCAGAAGGGTACCACTTGTGCCATAGAAAATGCTATGGCAAAACAGACCAATGAGCCATCCCGTCAATATCTTGTCTCTGTGTGTGGCAAATGATGATGGAGATATACCACACTGAAGATGTAAAACATTATTGAAAAGTGCTTTACAAATATTAGACAATCACAGCAGCCCTTTAATTATTATTATCCCTCCCCATTTTGCAGATGGGGAAGATGAAAGACAGATAGGTCTTTCTCATCTTGCACTCTGGTAATCCAGGTCTCAGTCATAGACTTGAACCAGTCTCAGATACTTCAGAGTAAGGCGTAAAAAAAATCTGATGCCCCTAAATGTGGTACTGTCATGATACAGTACCATGCCACTTGAGAGGGTGCTCTATGAGAGAGGCTTAAAAATTAAAGCCAACTTTGTATGGCTTGGAAAAACTATGATCAATAGGTCAATTGACTGAAGTACATAACATCTTAAATAGTAGAGGTCGTTTCAACCCAGGTTGTTGTTGTTCTCTGAATAGAGAGGCTTAGATGAGAGCACACATGCAAAGTAAAATTAAATTTACGCAGCATTTTCTTTTAATCAGCAGCACATTTTTATTCAGAAAAAAAAAATAAACGTATATGTTAAATCCAATCCAATAATAGGCCATAACAGAAGAAAGCTTAAGTGTTACCTTGGATTATAGTCTGTATTTATATGGGAACTCTGATTTGCTCATTTTTAGTGAGTACATCTTTTCAAACAATAGCAAAGTGCTATCAGTTCCTAGTAGTTAGAGATAGAAAATATATTAATATGTCATTGAGTTAATTCTCATGGAAGTCAAGATATTGCCCTCATTCCAGACTTCTCTTACCCAAAAGACCTGTTGGTGTCTCTACACATAAATAGGAGGCTTCTACAGAGAAGAGAACAAAAAATAAAAGAGGAAAAAATAGCTCTCAAATCACAGAAACACCGTTGGTTACAGAAATAAATGAAAATACTTTACCTTATAGCAGAGGAGTCCAGCACATCATTCAATATTACAGTGATCAGAAGAGAAATATCAAAATAGAGTAAAAAATAGAGTAAAAAGATACAGATAAGTAGGGCTCAGTATGCTGATATGACCCAGATATGGCCAACATGTGGCTGACTACAACTGTTTATAGTGTTTTCGTAATATTAAAGAAAGTTCTAGGATTTTTCAAATTTAAATACTTCATCTGTTTAGGAACAGACTAATTTAGTGACCTCAGTGTTTTCCGTACATAGATTAGTCCTTTTCACCTGTCTCCATCAAAAGGATGAGGGGTCTCTAAGCTAATAGCAGTGTAGACAACAGTTATTCTAGGTCTTGGTTATTTTAGTTGCAAGTTGTACACCTCACAACAGTGCGAACCAGGGCCAAGACTCAAAAGTGACTAGTGATTCCATTTTTGGGTGCCCAGGTGGAAACATTTTAGAGGTAGGGGTTTAATTTTCAGAGAGGTGCTCAGAACATAGTTAAATTTAAATTGTTTCAAAATGAACACCCAGAATCTCTAGACACTTCTGAAAAATTAGACCTAGATTGTTAGGCACATTTACAGCTAGGATTTGGTCAGCACATGCCAAATTTTGAATAGCTGAACAAAAACGATATAAAGTGTGTTTGTTCTGCCTAAAAAAGTTGTGGGGCTGAGATACAGCACGTTCAGGCACAACCAGACTGGTTGTCTGAGCAGCCAGAAACCGGGGTCATTTTTCCAAGGTTCCAGCAATTATGATCTGTTGATTCAACTTCACACAGGGATTCAGCCCAGCCAGTTTCCTTTGCATTAAGTGTGCTGGGTGTCATCCTGACCCAATTAAAGTCAATGGCAAAGTTTCCATTGACTTACTGGGGACAGCATTTAATTACTTGGGTGTCACATCGGATGCAGGATTTGGATTTATTTGCATGCATTTCCTTGAAAAACTCATTCTTTTAGAATACTAGCCCATTTTGTGCACAGTTTATCCAGTATAAATCTGGTGTACTGGGATATATAGGGATTATTCATGCTGGTGTAAAATATATCCTGATAGGTAGTTTGTATTGCATTTCTGTTAATGACACAGGGAAGCATTTTTGGCTTCTAGCACAACTGATTCCCAGGCCTCCAGCATGTACATATTCATTCAGCTCCTTTTCCCATTGATCCTTGAATTACAGTTTTGTGGTGAGAACAGAGCTGCTTGGAATTTGATATAGATCTATCTATAATACTTAATTGAAGAACAGTGAAATAATTAGTATTCTAAATCTCGAGGCAGTCTTGTGAAATGTGGTTATATATTTTTATTATTTGAAAAGTTTTGGTGTTTAAATTAAAAAGCAAAAAAAAAAAAGGAAGTTAGAGATTTTAAACTTCTGAGTGCATTCACTGTTTACTAGCTTCAACCTGCTCCCACCCCGCTCCAAAGAAAAACTTTTAAGAACCATCACAGTTCAGATATTAGCGTTTTCTTTTCTAACTCTCTAGACATGTCAGGTACAAATGTCAATTCTTTTGCCAAAACTGGAAAACGGGATAGACTGTGGGTAATTATTTCTTCCTCTAAATATATTTTTGTTATATGAGCGTAATGAGCTTGTGTTGTGAAGGGTACAATATTGTGGAGCTCCTCAAAATAATTTAAAAATAATGCATGTGGGTATCTTTGTGAAAAATCCACTGTACATCTTTAAAGGTGAAGAGACCCAGGTGCTCACTGACTGTGGAGGTGCAGCAAGACACTGTATAGTATGTCTTTGGTTTTCATATGGTGGTAAAGGAAAAGACAAGTTCACGTTCCTAAAAGTGACCTGCAAATAATAAAAGTCCAGATACTTTGTTTTGGACACTAGCAGTTAATTCTAAAGTTACTCTAAGATCGGCATTGACCTCATAATTAATTTTAAATCTACTATTCTTGTTTTGCATATTGCTGGCAAGCAAACGTTTGTGTGGGTTTCTTTCTCCTTCAGTGATGGGTTGGTTTCTAGTTTCATTTATATTTATTGTGTACTCCACAGGAACATTGCAAAATCTGCCCCTTCCACCACTACCATATACTAAAAAGGGCATTTTCTAATTATTCATCCTAATGAGAAGTTTGAAAAACAAGTGACATTCTTATGAACTTTAAAACCAATAGATATTCTTACTAACTTCTGAAACTTCATATACAATAATAATAATCATGTGTATAAACCACCTTTTATCAGAGGATATTAAAGTTCTTTGCCATTATTACTTTACACTTACAATCTTTCTGTGAGGTGTCTCTTTTTTGGAAAAAAAAAAGATTGACCTTTCTATTTGTATATTATATTTATAATGTAGATATTTTAACTAGTTTAATGCCACTGAAGTTCAATATTGTTTTCTTCACCTCTAAGGGCAGGGTCAATTAGGTAATATGATTTTAATTCACTCTTGGAAGTGGCTCTAATTCCACACTAAATGGAGGTTCAATAGTGACTGTAGTGCATGTATTGTGAGCTAAAGAAAAGGTGTGAGCTGTGGTCATGAAGGTGTATATTGTGACTTTATATTAGGAAGGAACTACATGTAGTTCAAGGTTTTGAGTGTAATGGTCAAAGTACTAAATCATAAATTTAGGGTCCGATAGGAACAACTGACACTGGAGAGGGTGCAGGGAGTTCCTTTCAGTACACCCACTAATTGCAGTGTCCATACCCCATACTGTGTGTGTGGTATGTCAAGGTTCCTTCCCCACTCTGAACTCTAGGGTACAGATGTGGGGACCTGCATGAAAACCTCCTAAGCTTACTTTTACCAGCTTAGGTTAAAACTTCCCCAAGGTACAAACTATTTTACCCTTTGTCCTTGGACTTTCGCTGCCACCACCAAATGTTTAACCGGTTACTGGGAAAGAGTTGTTTGGAAATGTCTTTCCCCCCCCAAAATCCTCCTAACCCTTGCACCCCACTTCCTGGGGAAGGTTTGGTAAAAATCCTCACCAATTTGCATAGGTGACCACAGACCCAAACCCTTGGATCTTAAGAACAATGAAAAAGCATTCAGTTTCTGAAAAGAAGAATTTTAATAGAAGTAAAAAGAATCACCTCTGTAAAATCAGGATGGTAAATACCTTACAGGGTAATTAGAGTCAAAACACAGAGAATCCATCTAGGCAAAACTTTAAGTTACAAAAACACACAAAGACAGGAATATCCATTCCTTTCAGCACAGCTTATTTTCTCAGCCATTTAAAGAAATCATAATCTAACGCATATCTAGCTAGATTACTTACTAAATTCTAAGACTCCATTCCTGTTCTGTCCCCGGCAAAAGCATCAGACAGACAGAGACCGAGACCCTTTGTTTCTCCCTCCCCCCAGCTTTTGAAAGTATCTTGTCTCCTCATTGGTCATTTTGGTCAGGTGCCAGCGAGGTTATCCTAGCTTCTTAACCCTTTACAGGTGAAAGGGTTTTTCCTCTGGCCAGGAGGGATTTTAAAGGTGTTTACCCTTCCCTTTATATTTATGACAGGTATGATCATTACCTTATGGGGAAAGCACTTTTTATATATTAAGAACCGTTGCTGTGGACTGTCCCTCCAGCCCCTGAAGTATTGACATACCTTTTGAGGCTATCTTTATGCATCAGGAAGGAAAAATAAACAATACAGGTTCTTTTTATTTGCTCTGTATTTCCCCATAGCTATTCAAAATCAGCCTGCTTCTTTTAAGCAAAAAGCATAACCTCTTATAATAAAGCAAAGTCAAGTTAATCTGAACAACTCTACAAAAATATCCTCATGCTGAAAACCAAGCATCAATCTTAGCTCCTTCATAGGGAAAGGTCAGGACCGTAGGACACAGCTGATGTAATTTTTAAACAAATTAAGCTGTATTTCACCCTCAAGTTATAGATACTGATTCTCTTTAATTGGTACAATTGAACTCCAGCTGACATAGTGGAAAATTGGATAAAATAATAAAATAAATTGATAATTTCTCTATTAAACAGTCAGCCTTTGAATTGAATACATATTATAACCACTATACCCAAGGCTTCCTAATCTGTAATTATATGGCCAAATTCATCCTTGGTATACCAAGGAGTTACTGATAGAAGTGGACTCGTTCTTGTCCAGCTCAGAACATTGCTTCCACAGCCCTCAGCTCCTGCAGACTGCTCGCATGGCCTTGGCAAGTGTTCTTTGGCTTTACTGAGGCACAAAATGGAAAGTCTGGATGTATTTAAAGGTTGTCCCAGATGGTTTCATAAATAGTCCCCAGTCAAAGTCCAGGAAAGCCTTAAAGGGATTAAACATGAAAATTTAATAACCAGAAGAACTTTGTAATGTCAATATTAAACATCCTTTTTAAATATTAAACACGAAAGTTCTTCTGATGTTAAGCTACTGTTAAAGTACAAGTAGGATGGAAACTGGTTTCAGTCACCATTACTTGGGTTCACAACCCATTATTCACAACCCATTATCACAGAATGTCAACAATTTTCTAAACCACAGAATGATTTCACCCATAAATTTAGAGTTTCTGTTTGTCAAATATATCTCAGATGTTCTTCACATGGAGCTTGTCTACACTACAAAAAAAAATCTTGACAATGAGCAGCAGCACTAGGAGTAGTTTAACTGGTACTGAACGTGGGTTAGCTCCCAGGTATTGACAAACTGTGTTCAAACTTGCAGTTTTTTTGTGGTGCAGACAATCCTGGAGTATGTGTGTGTGGTGAAGAGTGCTTCTCTTCATTATTCCTAATTTGAGCACAATGGGTACAAATTTCACTTAATGAATGTGAGACCATACAGTGCAAAGCATTTGTAATCAATGAAACAATAAGGCAGGTACTGTACCTAAATACTATTTATAAATATACTTACAAAATTACCCTTTGTCAATTGTTGAGACCCCACCCAAATGCCAGCATGAACTCCTTGTTTATTCAAAATGGCTCCAAGACTGCAACGTTTTAAAATATGATGCAACAAAACTTACCTAAACACAAGAATTGCTCATGATGGCCACTCCTTCTGAACTCTTTGACCTGGAAAGGACACGTAGCTGGTCTCCCCCAGATGCTCAAAGACAGAATACGTGGTAGCACCAGTTCCAAGACCTACCTTGTGGCACCTACACCAACCATTTCTCATTCAGAGGAAGGGGCTGTCCTCAGACTAAGTCACATCAGCACAGGTGACTGATGATTTGATGCTTTTTCTCTCAGATGGCCAACAACTGTGGAGTTTACCATCAATTCCATACTCTACACCTACAATCATAATCTACACCTCATAATCATCCCAACCTACAATCAACAATGGTGATTATTTGGAGATGGCCCCTAAGTGGCCTAAAATTTACTGTTCTGTTGGAAAGGAGGACGTGTAAGAACCTGCACAACCATGTACAAGAAGCAGCACAAATACCTGCACTAGAGAAAAGATGCACAATGTAACCAACACATATACACACACACAAGTCAAGATGAACTGCATTTTATCAAGATGCCAGTGCCAACCCTTTTCTTATTCAAATACTGCTGCCCTTTAGACAGACTACATACATCGGAGCACCCCTATTGAGCCAGCCAATCTGGTGGCTCAGTGCTGTTCCACATTGTGGTGTCTGCCCTTCCATTTCTTTACATTCCTACTTCCTTTTTAGTTTCTGGCCAACAAGTCATTTTAAAAGTAAAATATACAGTAATAATAGTGACAGTCACATGGTACTGTAGAATCTGTGACAAAAAAAAGTCAAGCTTCAGGAGAAGATACAGAGTAAAGCAAATGTAAAACTGTTGAGACATTCTACTTGTTGTTGTCACATTGGATCAAAGCCAACATCTCATTTCACAGATGTAGGGAGATGATAAACGCAAAACCCTTTCCTTTTTTAATTACGTTTCAGTTTCTATTCAGATCTGACATTACAGCTCATACCTGAAAATATCAAAGCAAAGCACGAGCTTTTCCATGCTGATGAAGTTGCTCTTCTAGGATAGAATACAGGCAAATGAGAATTTAAATTAGTTAAAGAAATGTAATTGATATTGCATATTAACTCATGTCCTCTTTTTTTAACAGTTTATAAATGAATATCCTTGTTGGAGTTTGATGTCCTTTAAAGCAAGTAATACATGATGGGCCACAAAGCAATACTGTACTAAATTCATTTTGTGACATATGAACAAATGTTAATACAGTAGATGCTCGTTTGCAGCAACACCTTGTAAGAGCAACCACGACTTATGAGCAACATTTCCCACAGGAACACTGTCCGTACTGTGAATTGTTGACATGCCCCATAACAGCTACAGCCACATAGGAGCAACATAGCAACAGGGCACCGATATGTTGCTACTAATGAATGTCTACTGTACAATATACTCCCAGTTATGCCCGTAACATACATTTTATTCGGATAATTGGGGGTGGCTTCACCAACAGCCGGGAGTTCGTCATTGTCCTCCTCACAGTCCTGGTTGGGGATCTTTGCTGTCCCTTCTCACTCACTCCTGTGACAGCAGAGCTGCAAAGGGCTCCATGTGCTGCCGCAGAGCAGGTGACAGCCAATGCCTGCAGGTACATGGTGCGAGGGTGAGGTTGCGGTCCTGACAAGGCAGAGCAGAGACCCCGGGCTAGCGTCTGCAGGGATTGAGTATCCACAGCCCTGCAGAAGTGCAGGGAGCCCTCTGCAGCTCCTCTGTCACAGCCCCACGCACTTACTCCCTTTGACAGTGTGGCCTGCAAAAGGACTCCCTGCACTGCCACAGGACCCATTCAGCATCAGGGTGACCTCCCCATGGCCAAGGGCGGCTCCTCCTCACTGTCCTAGCTGGGTTGGGCAGGTTGCTCTTTTAACCAAACCTCTGCATTATCCAAATCCCTTCCTTGTTCCCCAGCATGAGATACACGCTGTAGAGGCAGATATCTCATCTATCTCATGCTAAGGGATTCTGATAATGTGGATTCAGAGTAGCAGTCGTGTTAGTCTGTATTCGCAAAAAAGAAAAGGAGTACTAGTGGCACCTTAGAGACTAACACATATATTTGAGCATAAGCATCCGATGAGGAGAGCTGTAGCTCACGAAAGCTTTTGCTCAAATAAATGTGTTAGTCTCTAAGGTGCCACTAGTACTCCTTTTTGATAATGTGGAGGTTCAGATAACAGGGTTTTGGATTAGCAGCAGTATTCTGTATATGAAATAGAATACTGTGCTTTATTCTGTTGTTCCTTTCTTTAGTGGACAGCAGTGGTTACAGTCCAGGATGGCAGCTTCCTCGCAATTTGCCTTAATTGTGACATGCAAACCCATTACTGTTCCCATCCCCAGACTGGTTCCCAATCATGTCAGATTTGGTGGTAGTAAATCTTGGTTATGTGGACAGTTTTCCAGTGGAGAGTAGATTCAGAGAATTAAGCTCATTTAGTTTTGACCTAACCCAGATTTGAAGGCAACTCTTCAGAGGTGAAAGGCTGGTAGAACTGACATCACCATACAGCCAACAAACAGCAGCTGGGTTTAGTTTTGGAATTGCTTCAGGCTCCAGGATTGAGTTGCCTTTAAAGATCAGGTTACTGTTGGCGTAGCTGATTGCTTTGTTTCCTTGAATGTTGTTTTCCTTTAACTCATTCTGGATTATGGTGTGTGCATCTCATTCTTGTTTGAGCCATCGGTTAGGTTTGCATTAATTTTGGAATGCATGGGTTTTGCATCCATCTTGGTTTTGCAGCATAGATTTTCAGAGCATACATATATTCTAGTTGGCAATCAATTGTATATAATAGTACTTCACTTTGTGAATCAGGATCAAATAGTGTGTTAAGAAATTGGGGTCTTCTGTAACAACGTATAAGGAGTGGAGGATCAGTCCTGCATTTCCTAGTAGTTCCTCACTTAGAGGGCTTATAGGATTGGGCTTTTGTCTAGTCGTTGAGACATTTAACCTGTAACAAATGAATTACTGTATTAGGCCAACTGTTGAGTTCTAGATTGAGAAGACAAATCTTTGAATCCATACAAAGGAGCTTTTTAGTTTAATTTTATTAAGGTCCTTATTACTGCGTTTTGTTGTTACTTCAGTAAGTGTTGTAGGTGAGATTGCATGACTCTTTCCATTCTGTCACACTACTCCCCTATCTTCCAGTCATTAAGAATTTTTTGAAACTTCTACCTTTTGGGAGACATTTTTTGAAGCTTTGCCACTTCCTGATTACAGATTGTTCGGAAAGTTTTCGGAATAGTTCTGTCTATATCAGTGTTTCTCAAACTGGGGATCTCAATCCAAAAGGAGGTTGCAAGGCTATTGTCAGGGGGTTGTGAGAGGTAGGGGTGGGTAGAGCAGTACCGCACTCCGGCCACCCAGGTCTGAAGGCAGCACCAACGCCAGCAGTAGCTCAGAAGTAAGGGTGGCAGTACCACACGTATGCTCCTATGATTATGTACAGTAATTTGCTATCACCTTTTTTGTGTGTATGTGGGGGGGGGGTGTTGTCACAAATATTTTCAAAGGGGGGCCCAGCAAAAAAAGTTTGAGAGCCCCTGGCCTATATGAATGAAATACCAGTGCGGAAAAATACACTTTACCCAAGCACTGGTAGCAAAGTCAGCGCTGTCAAGAGGCTAGGCATGGTCAAGGGTTGAACTCCAGCACTGATTGGACCAGCCACCCCGGGATGCATGTACCAGCACCAGCCAGATTTATCAAGACCTTCCAATCCCACAAGAACTTTCACTCCTTTCAACCTAACTCACCCTGACTGTGCTGAGACTCTTGAATATGGCATCAAGTACTTCAGTGCGATTGCCAGCAACACCCAGATCCACAGCATCTGTGATGGATCTAGGGTATTCATTCTCCTCAGCATCCTCAGTTACCTCAGGTGATGATCACAAGCATGAACAGCCATGTGTACTCAGTGAGAGCATCACCACCACCCTTTACCTTAGGAGTTCCAGGGGCCCTCAACACTCCCAGGAACCTGGTTCCTCACCCCAGGACCTCAAGGACTGTACTTCTATGCCCCTGTGGCCCTGTTGGGCACCTTGGTCATCTCACGAGAAGCAAGACTACTCAGAGCAACCATAAGTGCTTACAGCTCCTTCATTCATTTTTTTAGTAACTCAAGCAGCACCCGAACCTCCACCAACTCAAGTCTCTCATAGTCATAAGGAGGAACAAGAGGAAACAAGCCCTTCCTCAATAGATTCCTCAAGAACAGTTGCTTTATCATCTCTGGGTGAAGCAGTGTTTCTCCACAGGGCCCCACAATTAGATGACTTTAAGGAGTTCCAAGACCTCTGGGAAAAAACAACAACGGCACTCCAGTTACCATTGGAGGAGGTGCAGGAGCCCACCCACAAACTAGTGAATATTTTGCAATCTACTGCTCTGGGATGGCATCCTGGCCTATAAATGAAGCAATAATGGATTCAGCCCAATCACTATAGCAGACCCCAGCTACAATTGCCGCCACATCCAGGAAGGTGGACAGAAAATATCAAGTTCCATCTGGAGATATGGAATATTTTACAACCACCCTGGTTATCATGATGGCCAACAAGAAGGCAAGACAGAAGAGAGCAGTACTAAAGGAAAAGAAGCTGAAGAGGCTAGATTTATTTGTCAGAAAAGGCTATTACTTGGCTTATTTGGACTTGCCAACTATCAAACATTTTTGGGGGGACGGGAGGAGTTCAATGGAGCCCTGTGTTATTACAAGAAGTCAGATTAGATGGTCACAATGGTCTTCTCTGGCTTTGGAATCAATTAATCTATGAATTTTTTTTAAAAGTCTTGCTTCCTTTTCTTGAATATCCCCTAAGCCAAAATGGAAGGGCTCAAAGAAAGGAAATAGGTCATTGTAATAGCCCTTACCAAGGAACATTGCCTTGTATTGTTCTGGGGTGAATTCATTTGAAAGAATTATAAAGCTTTGAAAATTGGTCCTGTGGAAAAACAGTAAGTGATCATGTAATTAAAGACTGTGTCACACTGCCTGTGCACCAGTGGGGAAATTAAGGGTGCAGAATTAATCCTAATTCTGGCATTTCTTAACATTTAAGTGCTTTACTTTGCAATCTCAGTAGTGGACTTTTAACAGAGTTTGTGTGTAATTTCCTAGGTTTTTAAACAAGCAAACTGGGGGGGGGAAGGGGGGGATTCCATCCTGTGGCATCATATTGACAACCACATGGTTCATCAGCAGGGATGGAATCTTTAGATCCACTGCATTGACCTTTCCCACTTGAGTTAATGGAGTAACAGATAGCAATAGCAGGGTGTCATTCTCTGTGTGGACTAGCAGTGGGGTGCAGGGAGAGAGGCACGCTTTTCCCAATGGGTTTCATAGATATTTGCTGACAGCAAAGGAATAGTGAGACTCAGCAATCTTGGGTTCCATTTCAGGCTCTGGATGGGAGTGTGCTCTAGTGGGCAGAGACTCTTCTGCCTATTCCACTGCTCCCCCCCCAATAACTTGACCCATTCTGCACCATTCCCTTCAACTTGTCCCAGTCCTGTCTCTTCCCCACCCCTGGTTCCCTGCCCCGTACTGTTCTTCTTAACTTACCGGCCCAGTCTCCTTGCCTAACCACTGCTAGTCTCCCCGGCCAGGCTCGCTGTCTGAGACCCCAGTCTCTCCTCTTCTCCCCCACCACTTCCAGTCCCAGGCTTCTTGCCCAGCCACTCCCAGTTCTCTTCTCTTGAGTCCTCATCCCATCTACCCCACTCACTCGCTCCCAGTCCTAGTCTTCTTCTGCAGGCTTGTCATCCTGTCTCAGTCACCCTGTCCACCCCAGCCCCCAGTCTTCTTTCCCAGCCAGCCCCTGCTCTCTCCCAGCACCCCAGCTTTCTCAGCTCTCCCCAGTAGGTCTTAGTCCTGGTTTTTATGTCCAGTCAGTCCCAGTTGTCCCTCTGCTCCCCAGCCCCTTGTCTGATTTCAGTGTTCACCCCATAAGCCAACTATCTCCCAGCCCCACTGCATTTCTTCCATCATCTCCCAGTGTCCTCTCCCAAAAAGTCCCACCCAGTCTCCTTGCCCAACCACACCGGCTCCCAGTCCCAGATTCTCTTTCCCCCACTGCCAGCCTCCTTGTCCCAATCCACTCCTTTTCTCCCCCTGGTCCAGCTCTTGTCCCCTCTACATTTGAATCAGACAGCTTCCTTCTCCACGAGGCATGGGCAGAAGCATGGTAATTAATAGCACAGGAGAGACCATCTCCCTGCTCGTAGTTCTAGGGCCCACCCCACCCCTGCCCAAAGTAACTGGGAGCAGCCATTACAGAGAAAGTCATGCTTCACACTTGTAGCCCTGGGCTGGATAGAACATGCACAGCCATATGCAGGCGCATGCTCCCTGAGGACAGACTCTTTGGAAATTTAGCTGCTGAAATCTCTACTGAGCATGGGCAAACTTCAGTTTTCAAAGGCTCATAACTTGGCCAAACTTGAGCATATTTTCACACCAAAAGGCACATCCCTGATACAAAGGCCACCCCCCTGCCAAATTACAAGTCCTTGCTTTAAAATATTGAACATGAGAGCCATTCAAAGAAAAGGTCTCAAGGATTTTTTAACATGGACAAAAAACCCCACATTTTTCTGTAATCTTGTTCTTGGAAATGACTGAACTGTTTGGCTGAAATTTTTCAGAAGAAAAATCAGCTTGAGGCTGACACACAGTATGGAAAATTTCAGCCCAAACAGTTAAAGGTTCACATAGTTGTAAGCAACAAAGTCTCATAATGGGGAGTGTCAGGCAAGCTTAATTGTAGGCCGAGCTACCAGCACAACCTATAATAAACAGCCTGGTTAAAGTTCTATAAAGTTCTAAAAGTGCATTCTAACTAATCCACATAACAACTTGTGCTAGAGACAGATGCATTCTCGCTATGACTCACTTATTCTACCGGAATGTTTTAAATTAACTTTCTTGGTTGTCATGTTTGGGGGGGGAAAAAAAAGTCCTGGTTTCCTTTAACAGATGAAAGAATCAAAACGTTATTGAAACCAGTAGCTGAACTTTCTGTTACTTGTCTCCCCATAGGTGGAACATGCATTGCCAATTGCAATTTCAAGGAGGATTTTTATTTATTTATTTATTTATTTATTTTTTGTATACAGCAATGTTTTCCATTTGTGTGGCTCAAACAGAAATAATTTGGTACATTCTGATTCCATATGAAAATATTTTTCATCAGTTGTAGGTTTCAGTACCGTAACATTCTTTAGCAAGTTCTATACCGATCTCATATGCTTATTCAGACCTGGCTTATCCTGTTTTACTTCTGCGAGCAAAGGGCGGCCCTCCAGAGAGTGCAAATGTAGTCTCCTTTGCCCCAAGAGTCTCTCTACATGGGTACTGTGAAGTCTTCTATGTGCAGTGGTGACTCAGGGAAGAGGCTGTTCTCTGTAGCATGGTCAGCCCATGGATTCCTGCATGTAAATAGCATATGGAGGAGTTGCTGTTTGTAGCAGCATTGACTCATGGTGGTTCACCTCTTTGGATCTTCCTGAGCACAGCTGCAAGTAGGGAGAGCCTAGATAATGATCGCATAACTCCACCAAGGGAAGGGAGGATAGCAATTTCTGTAGGACAGGTCCTGCTGTCGAAGTTCTAGGCCTGCCCTTTCTCTGAGCATCTCCTTAAGCTCCTCCTAGTACAGCAGGACAAATACAATTCCTTGGAAGCATCATAGATGTAACCCCGCTGAGTTTTCAGTCCTCTCTGCCCCTCTCACAAGGGCTTTCTCTGACACTAGCCCTTATTTAGGTTTATCACCAGGGTAATGTTGAGTGAAGAGAGTTGCTGGTAAACAAAAAACAAAAGCATGTAATTGCCCTGTGAGGTGTACAAATGAATCTTCACATCTGTCTGCATTAATAAACAGCCTGTGTTAAAACTGTAGCAGATTCCATTACTGAAAGCTGTTGGGTAGCGAGGGTTTCTGTTCTTTTGTTTATACATCCAGTTGGCTCCAGAGAAAGCAAGCAGCATGGCTTCTTACTAACGCACAGTAATCTGGTTTTGATCTTCATGAGCAGGGCAACTGTACAATAAATCTGAAAAGAATCCTATTATTGATTGTGTGTTCTAATTGTATTTGTTCTTACAGGGACAAGCTGATCTTCTAAAATATGCTAAAAATGAGACATTGGAGAATCTGAAACAAATCCATTATGCCGCTCTTTCATGTGGACTCAATAAACCAGGCACTGAAAATGCAGATGTCTCAAAGCCCCGTCGAAGCCTGGAGGCCATACCTGAAAAGTCAAGTGATGAAACTGGAGAATGAGGGAACTTTCTGCTCATAATTCTGGAGTTTATAACTCTGCAACCAATTGTAGCTGCACAGGACATTTGCTTTGCACTTAATATTGAAAACTATATTTGGAGTTTTTAAAGCACAACTGGAAAAGCTAATTACAATCTATTAAAACTGTGAATGTACGTTGCAATTCTGCGTGTGACGGCAATGAGATTGTTTAACATGGAAATTATCTTGCTGGCCAAAATGTATATGTGTAAAATATATCATAATTCAGTAACGTGTGCTGAAAAGGGGAGGTGGATTCCTAGGTTAGACTGTGACTGTGCTTGATTTTCAAAATAATTAGGTGTGCAATTCCTTGATTTTTGTGCAAAATTCAGTAATTGTTTGTAATACATAGGTATGCAATTGTGCACCTAACTTATGAAAATCAGGTCAATAAAATGAATTACACATTCCCTAAAAAATGTGGATTTTATTTTAGACACTTGAGGGTATTTGGATTTGAAGGGGAATATTTTTTTTCTTGTTGAGCCATAAATAAAAAGGAGAATGTAACTAGACAGTGCTCACTGACTCTTCAGTGCACTATAGGACAGCCATTGTGTGAAAGGAAAATGTGCAATCAGTCTGATATAGCCTAGGTCTGAAGAAGATACATACCTATGAACTTCAGCAAATGTGTATAGCTAATGTAGAAGTGACCAAACTGCAAGTAAAGTGTTGTAAATAATTTTTCATTCTGTGAAGTGAAGTGTTCACATTAAAAGCAAGTTTTGTGATATCACTCCCATGCAAGTAAAGCTTTTAACTAAACTTTAACTTTATTTTTCAGTTTAAAAATATTTTCTTCTATACATAGTAGGTGATATCTCAGTTATGAGGTTTGTCAGAAACCTGTTTCTGTTATTTATTTTAGATAAAGGTACAGTAGCTAATGTACTCATAAAATTGTTAGACAAACCTAGAGTCATCGATTTGGGCTTCTGATTTAACAATAAAGTGCAGTGTATCATCACACAGTGCACTATTTTCAAAGAAAAATAAGATTAAAATGCAGTTTCTATTCAGCAGGGGGGATTTTATTGAATCCTTGAGTGGCACTTTACACCACACTGAGGTTTCACTTATACCGAACCAAGGCCCTGATTCTGCAATGAAAGCTGTGTGAGCGGACCTCTGCATTTACACAGAATCTTGTTGACTTTAATGGAGCTCTCCCTACAGGTAGCAATTCGCCTGCCTGGATCTGATTACACGATAATCTTTAGTCATTAAAAAAGTTGAACGCACTCCATGTAGTACCCTTTGAAGTTGCTTTTCTAAATGACATTCTGTACAGATTAGATGCTGATTGCTGCTCACTCAACTCCCAGTGAGCAGATCATATACTGCAAGCCCAAAATATTGTGCTCCTACTTAGGCAAAACTTCCATTGACTGCCATATAAAGATGTAAGAATATGGCCCATAGTCCTCATTGCTCTTTAAGTGATCTTTCCCAAGGCTGTCAGCTGTGAGATCTCTGATTCCAGTTCTTAGTAGTAGTTAATACCAAATTAGTCTGCATGGGCCAAATGCATCCCTGATGTATTTTTCACAAACTAAGTGGGAATGAGGAATGAACTGGGCTACAAATGTACAAGGGCAATTTCACTGTAAACAAATATTTAGCAGAAACTTCAATAACCTACTTGCAGTGCGTGTTTACTGACAACTTTTGATTCAAGCAGAAAGCCAGTAGCTTTAGGAAACATCACTATAATGTGTATCACCCTTAAATACGACCACAAGTCAACAAAGCTCCAATAGGAATCCTGGCCAGCATCACTTTGCACCACCCACAGTATGGCCCATTATAACACACCATAAATGAGACTGTTTCTTAAACTACACATAATCAGAATTCTGCCATCTCAGGTACTCATTCCATTTACACGTTTCTTTAAGGCACATCTCCTTGAAGCAGCTCAGGGATTAAGATTTGCCTAAGATATTATTTGTTTCTTTGTTCAAAAGGCAAGCAAACTAAAAAAGAAAGAAAAAAAAAGGCAGTATACTGCATGACTTACATCTGACCTATGAGTAATTTTAAATTAGGGATTAAACTTTGAAACCAAAAGTACATGGGACTGCAACTAATCATGACTCCATCCTTACTAAATGTACAGTTACCCAACACAAAGAAAACTAGTATTTCCAAAAATGATTTCATTGTGATGCCTTTATCATGTGCATGCTTAAATCATGTGCTTAGGTAATGCAGAAAAGCACAACTAAAAATAAAATGTATTCATTCAACCTAAAAAAACCCCACCACCCAAAACAGCAACATTTTACATTCTAGTATTGCTTTCAGTTGCTTTGAATGGAAACCATTCATGCATGGCCCAGAACTGTATCTAATATGTCTTAAAATGAGCTTATAAGACACATCAACAATGAGATGGACTTGGATATCCAGAAGGCGTATGCATCTTGCACTTTAGAAGAACTAAGTGTTTACACTTGAAATGATGCTTGTGGTAATTCAGGCATTGTAAATTCAGGACCAAAGTTGTCAATGAGGTTTCTTCAATTATGTTTCCTTAATAAGGAGTCCTTGTATCCTTAATGCAACTTATTTTATTTGCTACTCCATTTTTAACACTGTTTATTTTCAGGTTATAAATGAAGACGTTTGCTGGTTGTTTTCTAGGTATTCCATTCAAAACAAAACCAACCACGGCTGGTTTTAACTTTATATCCTTTGTTTTCATTGATTTTCCTTATACATTCTGTACACGTTTGAATTGTGATAAATGTTCCCCAAAAATGGATATGGTTTTTCATCAAATTGCCTTTTTTTGCCTTTGGTAAGAAATAGTCAATGTTAAGATACTGACAGAGAGCAGAGTGCCATTTGAAAGAAAATGCTGCTGCACGGAGGAAAAAATTCACATATGAATTATTTGTCATTTAAATATTGACCCTGTGCGCTGCTCTGTACACAAGACAAAGGATGGAACAGTCCCTGCCCAGGAAAGGTACCAATCTAAACTGGAACTTCCAACTTCAGTTGCACTCAGAAAGCACTGAGTGCAGGTGAGGAGGACATGGGTGGCCGCCTGATCCTGGAGCCTTCCCCGGGCCATTCCAGCATAGTTTAAAGCAGCCTCACGTTTCCCTGGAGTACAGTATGCTCTGGCCATGCCCTCCCCTCCAGATGCTGGGCTGGTATAGGAGCAAACTAGTTCAACTTCACACCATCCTAGAAATCCCGTAACAAATGGAAAATTTACCTGGGGGAAAACTCTCAATTTTAAGTTCTTTCTTGCCACCCCCGTTTCTCTTATTTATCCTCCTACTCTCAATGCCCTGTTCTGACACAACTTTCTTGTTTAAATGCTTCAAATCCAGGATGAGATGGAACCCATTGGAGAGGTTTCTTTCAAGTCGTCTCCAGACCAGCAGGAACTGATACAATGTGCTCAATTTGTAGACAGTTAAGGTTGTGGCTACTCCTTTCCTTTTCCTGAGAACTGGGCAAGCAATGGGAGAAACTGGTTGTGAACAAGACTGAAGCAAACTCCAGGGATCACCCATCAGTTATCATATCCTGTGCAGAATGCTCTTAACACGTCTGTAAAAAAAAGTTTACTCTAATTAGCAAAGTGCTAATGTGGTCGGACACACTTTCAGAGTAGGGAAGTCCTTGCCTCCAATAGGGAAGGAGACATTAAAAAGTATGGAAATATTTTAGCATCTGACGAGAGCTCCCAAGGGACTTGCCCCTGTGCTCTGGGCCATTTGATACACTTTTAAGTGGGCGTGGGCTGGAGGGGGAGGTCTTTTACAGCCAGGATTTGACGGAAGCACTAGATAGTAGAGCTTGGTGAAATTTTTCAACAGAAACTATTTTTTCAGCCCAAAAAAAAAATGCAGATTTAATTACACCAGACTGTTTCACAACTTCATGTTCATTTCACTAAATTGTTTGTTTAAAAATAAACCCTATTTTTTTTCAAAAATCAGAAACATTTAATTTTGACATTTTTTCATTTTATTTTTAAACATTTCAAAATGTCTAAAAACGCTTGAAATCAAAACCTTTGGTTGACTTGAAACAAATTTTTTCCTTTTTAGTTTTTAATTCACCAAAATTTTCAAAAAAATGTTCATTTTCGCTCCAATCCAAGATATTTTTTTCAACTTTTCAAAATTGCCACAGAACTGAAAAATTCATTATTTCCCCAGTTCTACGGGGTAGGTAAATTCTGAAGGACTTTTCCCACTTACAAGATTCTCATAGCCCTAAAATCCTTGCTCTCTTATTTAACTTTCACATCTTTATTTTGTACATTGTTTTCTAGAGAATGAATTCTCCCTGGTGCTCTCATAGTAGAGTGCAGTGTAAGTCAAATGGCCTGTAATGGATCATATCCTTAAATAGTTTGGCAGAAGATTTAATAGCACACACTTTTAATGTTGTTATGGAAGAAAAATGAAGTGAGCAAGTAAGTGGAAAAGCCTAAAGAATGCTCACAACCCATCTATATGCATATAATATACGAGACAGACAGGGATTAGGACTATTCTTACTATCCATTTACAGGGCAATATGTCATGTCCACACATTCCTTTTTATGGCTTGGACTCATATATATTTAAGGAAAGAAAGCGGCTCTAAATGAAACTGTAGGTGTTCAAAGAACTCCCAGCCTCAGCAGGCATATAGAAGCAGACAAAGGAAAAATCATGATACACGTGAAAATTAGATAATAGCCTTGACTGGGTCATTCTAGTCATTTTAGACTGAACATGGAGAAAAAGAACCGCTTTGCCAGTAATTGGTTCTGTTGCTGTACTTATCCCCAATTTTCTGAACTGTCACGCCTCATTTCTTCTGTTATTTGGATTGACAATCTTCTCAATAGTGTTTCTCATTATGGCTTGAAGGACACCGTGGTCTGGTTTCTGTGGGGAAGCACCGAACAAGTGAAACATAGCCTGCTATTACTTTGTCCATCGCGGTCAGTAATGCTGATAATGATATTGGGTTCCTCTTCATATGCTGGTAATTTGCTGGACAGGTCAACTGACAGAGATGTAATTCATCAGCCGTGGTCTTGGGTGTAATAGACTGTGGCAATGTGGCAAGTGTCCCAATGTTAATGATTTGGGTTAAGCAAAATGGAGAGGCTTTCGACAGTCCGGATGCTGTTTTCATCTATTCTGATGCAGGCACATGGAATAATAATTCACCCAGGACCACATAGGGCAAGGGCTCTCAAACTGGGGTTTGGGACCCCCTCAGGGGGTCACGAGGTTATTACATGGTTGGGTCGTGAGCTGTCAACCTCCACCCCAAACCCTGCTTTGCCTGCAGCATTTATAATGGTGTTAAATATATAAAGAAGTGCTTTTAATTTATATTGGGAGGGGGTCGCACTCAGACACTTGCTATGTCAAAAGGGTCACCAGTAAAAAAAAGTTTGCGAGCCACTGAGGATAGGGACTGGAGAGGATGGGTGTGTGCAAGGGGGAAAGCCATTAATTAAATCATGTTGTGATAGGCAGGCTTTTCTTTGTACTTGTCAGTAGTCATCTCCAATAATATCCTTGACGGATGTCATTTCATTCATTACTGATTCCATATGAAAAGAAGCTTCCATTTCTAGCGAGCCTTTTACCCTTTAATTAGATTTTCCTATTACTTATGCTCTCATAATAAAGGTTACATTTGCATGGAATTTATACACTTAGAAGCCATTTAAAACTACATAGAAACATTGTGCAAAGCCAACGCGTGCAAAGGGCTATTAACTGCATATCATTTGCCAATCAACTCTACCTCTGTCTCTCTCTTTAATCCTCATTTTAGCTGGTGTTGTGACATTTTCATGGCTTGCTGTGGGATTTTGTTCCCTCCTGCATGTGCACAGTGTGCACTGTCCCTTGAACACTGAGGCAGAAGAAACAGAGAAGTGGCGGAATGATTAGAGGCCATTGGCTGCGTTGCCAGTTCTTTCTGATGTAAATGATGTTGCACAGCGAGGCTGTAAACACTAGCTGAAAGCTGAGACATTTCCAGTGGTTTCTACTGATATGAATCTTATCAGGAACTAAGAGGTGGTGGGAGGGGCTGTGGTAAACTAGGTTTAATTCAACCTCAACTGGAAGTTTCAAGAGAGACACTGTAACACTAGACTAGTGTCCCACAAAAAGAGAGATTACCACATTCTGTACAATCTGTTTTGATACAGTTCTCAAAAGCTTAACAGTACCAACTGGTTTTAGGCACAACGTCTAGGCTGTGTAAACTGAAACGTGGGACAAACAGGCGTGGTTTCAAGAAATTGTAACAACCACCACCATGAACAAAAACCTAGTTCCCTGCAATGCTGAAAGTCCAAAGATAACAGCACTGGGCTTGAGGGTGAGCATCAGAAAGCGGCAGTGACAACAAACAGCAAGTGAAACTGGCCATAAATTAAACAGCTTCGTTTCTCTGCCCACTCGAGGTGAAACAGAGTAAACAGCAGAAATGCTGAAAAAAATGTTTGATGCTTCAAACTTTTCCCATGTTGATAATGTAGAGTATTTTTAGTAATACAGACAAGGAAACTATTTTTATTTGTGTATGTAATAATATATATCGTCTTGACACTTGCTATTTAACACGTACCATAGTTTCTAGAACTTACTTCGCAGCACTTGCTCATTCCATATCCAGCCTACTGTAGGCAGGGAATCAGCTTCAAGCCACAAGAAAGTGAACTTTAAAGGTCAGTTATCCAAGACATTTAACATCTGAAGGGGGTTTCTATTGTAAAACATCATTCTTTTGTTTACTTGTGTCTAAGCTCTAAAAAACACATTGCAAAATAAAAAGCTGTATTTGTTCCCTGTGCTGACAAAGGGGTGTTTTTTCTTTAAAATTTTTCTGCTTTATAGTTTATATTTGCAACATCAGATTCTTACTTCCTCCTTTATGCTGGAGGGCTTATTTGGTAACAGGCCACTCGCTCCTCTCCCCCGCAGTTAAAAGGCTGGCAGAGCAGAACAGGTTTCAATCAACCTGTGATGTCTCCCTCCAGATGCTCCAAAGTTCTTCCTAAAGTACTTCATTAAAAAGCAGGAACTCAGGGTGTGATTGTTCAAAAAACATTAAAATAAAAATCTTTTTTAAAAACCTAACTAACTTTCAGTCTGTGATTAAAGGACACACACTTTATTTTCTGCAGCTCACCTTTAATCTGGACATTGTATTTCCCAATTCCTACAATCAACTTTGACTTCCTGATTGGAAAATATCTCGAGGACTCCTACAAAGAGCAATGGGGTGCAGTCAGGCAGTGTCCCAGCAGCTGGGATGGGACTATGCCATTAGGGGAAGTTATATTCTCCTCCCATGAGCTAGGTTGGGTGGGGATTGAAGGGGAAGGAGAGTTTGGAGTCACTTCCACGCTGTCCAACCCCTGCACACTGCCTATCTGCTTAACATCAGAAACTGCTCTCCCCATTAGCTCCTGACCCCCACAACAGGTCCTGATTCCCCAACAGTTCATGTCCTCTCAAAAGCATCTGTTCCCTCCGTACTTCTCCCACCTATCCCCACCTTAGCCCACCACATCCCCTGCCTGTCGCACTCGCCAGCCACTGCCTTCTTCCCTTTCAGAGTTGGAACTGGCTACTTGTTCAGCAGGTATCTCAGCAACCCCTGGCCACCAAGAGGATTAAGTATAGCTACTACCCTCCTGCTTTCAGAGCCCAGTTGACTGCATGACAGTCAGCCTGGGCTAAGGGAAGGTGTGATGTGCCGGGCTGAGGGTGTAGTGATGGTGTGCTGGAGTTGGGAATAAGGTTCCATATGCCCGTTACCCTTGGGATGGTGCCAGGGTCAATCTGGCTCATAGTGTTTTCTATAATCATTTCCTTCTTAAGTAGTTAATCTGCACCATAAAATACACAATACTAGGCTACAATGGGTTAACTGTGGCAGAAATGTTAACTCAAAGTTTCCTCATCTGAATGTTTGATTTTTCATTCTGAAACACTGCATCAATGTCAAAACATTGCATCGATTACTATTATTACTACCTTGCATGGTGACAGGTTTCAGAGTAGCAGCCGTGTTAGTCTGTATCAGCAAAAACAATGAGGAGTCCTTGTGGCACCTTAGAGACGAACACATTTATTTGGGCATAAGTTTTCGTGGGCTAGAACTCAATAAACTAATTCACAAATAAACTTGTTCGTCTCTAAGGTGCCACAAGGACTCCTCGTTGTTTTTATTATTGCTAAGAACACTTCATCACTGGTCCCAGAAAGCTCTGTCTTGGGGACCCACAATAGGCCTGGCTCTGAACCAACCACCACCACCACGGTGCGGGCCTGTGTGTTATGTTGTAGCTGCTCCTACCTTTTCAGATGTGAAACTTGGGGCATACAGCCCAATTTTCAATCCTTGTAGCTCCTATTTATTCTGAAGCTAAGGAAAAAAACAAAGGAAACTCCAGTCAAACCTTTTCTTTGGCATGGGAATTGTCACTGTGCAGGAATAACATTTAAGTTTTATCCAGTCTACTGCAAGTTACTAGCAACTTGCATCTCTTCTGCTTCCCCTGGACACCTGACAGAGAGCAGCATGTACGGTTTTTAAGGCCAGAAGGGACCAGTTATGATAATCTAATCTGGCCGCCTGCATGACACAGGTCATAGACCAGGCGTGGGCAAACTCTTTGGCTTAGGGCCACATATGGGAATGGAAATTGTTTAGCGGGGCATGAACGCTCACAAAATTGGGGTTGAGGTGTGAGAGGGGGTGAGGGCTCTGGTTGGGGGTGTGGGCTCCAGGGTGGGGCCAGAAATGACCAGTTCAGGGTGTGGGAGGGGGCTCCAGGCTGGGGCGGGGGAGTGAAAGCTCCGGCTGGGGGATGCGGGCTCTGAGGTGGGGCTGGGGACGAGGAGTTTGGGGTGTAGGAGGGTGCTGGCACCAAGGGGTTCGGAGGGAAGGAGTGTGATCAGGGTGGGGCAGGGGATTAGGGTGCAGGCTCCAGCTGGAGGTGTGGGCTCTGGGGTGGGGCTGGGGATGAGGAGTTTGGGCTGCAGGAGGGGGCGGGAGGGGGATCAGGGCTGGGGTAGAGGGTTTGGGCATGGAAAGAGGCTCAGGGGTGCAGGCTCTGGGAAGCAGTGGCATGTCCCTCTCTGGCTCCTATGCAGAGGAGTGTCCAGGTGGCTTTGCACGCTGCCCCGTCCACAGGCACCACCCCTGAAGCTCCCATTGGTGCGCTGGTGGGGGCCATTGGAGCGGGGCCATTGGTGGGCATAGGAGACGAAGGGGGACCATCCCACTGCTTCTGGGAGCTGTGTGGAGCAGCCCTGATCTTGCTCCCTGGCTGGAGTGTTGGAGTGGGGCCATTTGGCTGATTGCATCCCATATGCATTTACCATGCTTTTGCCCAGGATCAATTTCAGGCTAACTGGTCTGTAATGCTGCAGGTCATCCCAATGTTCCTTTTAAATATTTGCAGATTACTTTTTTTCCGGTCTTCTAGAACTTCCCCAGTGTCCCAAGATCATGGTAAAAATCAACAGTAGTGGTTCAGAGAGCTTCGTGGTCAATTCTTTTAATATTCTTGCCTGGAAAGATGCATCAAACTGTCCATGCTCTTTGGGGCATCAGCATCTTACCTGAAAGCGCTAAGCTGAAGTGACACTAAGGCCCTGTCTACACTACAGAGTTTTGTCAGCAAAAGGCAGCTTTGGGCAGCAAAACAGTGGCAATGTACACACTGCAATGCCACTTTTGGTCATAAAACTGCCCTGTTTTGGCGACAAAATAAAACCACCTCGATCAGAGACATAGGGTTTTTTGCGCCAAAGTTTTAGCGGAAAAATACCAGTGTATACACCGTGCTTGGTTTTGCTGCTGTAAATGGCCTCCAGGAGGTCCCACAATACCCATCCTGATGGCTCTGATCAGCAGTTTGAACTCCACTGCCCCGTAGCCAGATTAACAACTTTCCGCCCCTCCCGCTTTAAAGCCCCATGAATTTTTGAAATTCCACTTCCTGGTTGCTTGCCATGGAGAGCTCACATCACTTCTTCCCAGTTGACCATGGCGGCTCCATGCAGCAAATGCTCTCCCACTTGGACCACTGTGGAGCAGTTGGATCTGCTGAGTCTATGGGGAGCGGAGGCTGTACAGTCCCAGCTGCGCGCCGCCCATCGGAATTTTGATACATACGGGCAGATTTCTCGCAGCCTGTGTGAAAAGAGGTACAATCGTGACACAGTGCAGTGCCAAGTGAAGATAAAGGAGCTGAGGCAGGTGTACCAGAAAGCAAGAGAGGTAAACTGTCGCTCCCGTGCTGCGCCGAAAGCCGGCCAGTTCTAAAAGGAGTTGGTCACTATGTTTGGCGGCAACACCTCCTCCACCTCCACACTTCAGCATGGCTTTAGGTGGTGGAAGGTGGGCCTAGCCCAGAAGACGAGATTGTGGATGAGGAGGTGGAGTTAGAGGATGTTGTGGAGCCTGCTGTGGGTTCCGCCCGGTTGTCAGGCCAGTCAAGAACTGTCTTCCACTCCGGAATGGTCTAGCCAGTCCCAGCACTCCCACTCCGGCAAGCACGAAGCAGGAGAGGAGATCCCGGTAAGTGCTGTTGGAGTTTTTTTTGAGTCGATGGTGCCTGGTTACATGATGGGAGATGGGATAGAAATAGACAAGGCTGGCTGTGTTTCTGTGTGTTGGACATTTCCATGTGCAGCGAAACAGTACAGCGGAAGAGTGTGTTGATGCACACTGAGATTTCATGGGAATCCTTCAGAGAGATCTCTAGGAAACATTCCTGGAGGTACTCGGCAATCCTCTGCCAGAGGTTCCTTGGCAGAGCTGCTTTGTTCCTTCCCGCATTGAATGAAGCTTTCCTGTACCTTTCTGCAATCAGCAAATGCAACCTTGCTTCCCTGGTTACCCTCAGGAGTGAGATATCTGCTTCAATGACACTCACCTGTGGAAAAGGGTTCAAGAATTTACAACTTTGTCCCTAGTCGCCTGCACCGCCACCCTTTCATAAGCACCACTGCTGTTTACCCCAGGTACAAGCCCCTTTGCCCCCTGGGCTAAACTCACCATGCCTAGGGTGTTTGCTGAGATGTGTGCTTGCCAAGAGACTCTGGGAAAGTGCTTGGTATCTTACAAGAAGTGTGCTAAACTGTAACAATTCAAGGCTATACATGAACTAACAATCATGCTTCTATTTGTTGTTTCCTGTGCTTCTGCAGACATGGCCTTTAGGGGAACCGCCTACACACACCCCCCTGCCAGATAAGAAAGTGGCCAAGACAGAGCAAGGAGGACATGTTCCGGGAGGTCCAAGAATACTTTGATGCAGAAAAAAGGGAATGCAGGGAGTGGAGAGAAATTGAAAGGTGGGACAGAAAAGAAAATCAGGACTTCATTAAGGATGCCACCGAGGAAATGATAAAAGTAATGGCGCAGCAGAGATGCTCAAGTTCCTCATAACGCTGCAGTCAGAACAGATGCATGCCCACCTTCCCCTGCAACAAATTCAGAACTGTTTTCAAGGCCCCCCTCTACCTCCTAGCCATGCATTCCCTGACACTTTCCAGAAATTCTTGGTTCCCCGTTCACTCCATCCCCTCAGACAGCTTTCAAAATGATAGCTGGACCTATGCCCAGATCTGACGGTCTGCCCCTGCTTCATTCTTGTCCCACCAAGCGTTTGTGTGTGTGCTGATTGCTTGTTTAATAAAAAAAAGAGAATCTGAAAGATAATTGATCTTTATTTATGCCCTACAAAATGAAAGAGCAGGCAGCAGGAAGACATACACAAGCAGTTTAATCTTTTGCTTATTGAAATCCAAGACCATGAATCATCACAAATGCTTCCTAGGAAAGTTCCATTTAATGAAGTATTGCAGTTTGCAGCCTAGAAATACACATTACTGGTTCTCATTCTCAAAGTGTTGCCTCAAGGCTTCCCTCAATTCGAATTGCCCCCCATTGTGCCCCTCTAATAGCCCTGCCATCAGGCTGCTCAAAATCAGCTGCCAGGCACTGTGCCTCAGCAGTCCACCCCTGAACAAATCTTTCACCATTAGCTTCACAAATACTATGCCACATAGGCAGCTATGACCATGGGAATATTCTCCTCATTGAGGTCTAACCTGCCACAAAGGCATTTGTCATTGCACCTTTAATCTGCCAAATGCACATTCCACGGTCATCCTGCATCTACTGAGCTCATTGCTGAAGCGCTTCTTACTGCTATCCAGGTTTCCCGTGTACAGCTTCATAAGCCATGAGAGTACGCTGGGTCTCCCAGGATCACTATGGGATCAACATCCTTCATTGGAATCTTCTAGTTTGGAAAGAAAGTCCCCATCTTCAGCTTTCTGTTCACGCTGGTGTTCCTGAAAATATGTGCATCATGCACCTTCCCGGAGCAGCCAGCATTTATGTCAGTGCAACACCATGAAGAAGTCCCCCTTTCTATTGATGTATTCCATCGCAAGGTGGGCTGGTGCCAAAATCGGGAAACATGGGCCATCTATTGCCTCTCTGCAGTTAGGGAAACCCATTTGCACAAAGCCATACACTATTTCCCACAGATTGCCAAGAGTCATGGTCCTTCGCAGCAGGATGCGATTAATGGCCCTGCACACTTGCATTAACAAGGCCCTAACAGTCGACTTCCCCACTCCAAAGTGATTAGTGACCGACCAGGAGCGAGTCGCTGCCTTCCACACTGCACCCGCCATGCACTTCTCCACCAAGAGGGCAGCTCTCATTTTGGTGTACTTGCATGGCAGTGCTGGGGCGAGAGCCACACACAGTTCCAAGGTGGCTTTCCTCACTGAAAATTCTGTAGCCACTGCTTGTCAGCCCAGGCCTGCATAATGATGCGATCCCACCACTCAGTTCTTGTTTCCTGAGCCCAAAAGCAACAGTCCACCGTGTGCAGCTGATCCGTGAACGCCAAAAGTAATTGTGTGTTACTCCTATCCATGTCACCCAGCAGGTCAGGCAAGTCTTCCATCTGTGATGTATTAATGACAGAAGAGCATTGGAGAGCAGTGTGGGATCCATTCTTTCACATACAGATGGTGGGTGGGCAGCGAACAAGGGCCATTGAAAAATGACGCAAACCGAAGCCAGAAGACCATGGAATGCTGGAACAAAAACCAATGCATCATGGGACGTTGAGCCTGCACCCATGATGTGCTGCGATCTATTCTGCCAACCCAGAAGTCATTGCAGCATAAGGTGGTGAGTAGCACTGTGGGATAGATACTCACAGGGCATTGCTCTCACTGTCGCTGCTAGAGCACCAAGTATGGATGCGCTCTGCTGACAGAGGGAGCGCAGTGTGAACATGCAATAGCGATGTAATTATAGCGCTTTTTGGTTGTCGACATAAATTTTTTCGACAAAACTGTAGCGTAGATATAGCCTGAAACAAGACCACCACATTAAACAGAAGCGAAAACAACTGACATGCCATTGTTTTCAGTGTGTATCTCAGGTTAATCATCTGAAGAAGACCAAATACAGATCAAGACTCACCTTGTGTTAATGAACAAATCCCATGCAGGATGGTACTTATTGCCAGAAAATGTGAAGTTTAGCTTTAGTTCACTTCTAATGTCTTCATCAAACCTATTAAATGATTCCCATTCTCCAGAGCCTTAGTCAGCTTTGGTCAATATTATGTTTATTTACATTCATAGAATCATAGAATATCAGGGATGGAAGGGACCTCAGGAGGTCATCTAGTCCAACCCCCTGCTCAAAGCAGGGCCAATCCCCAATTAAATCATCCCAGCCAGGGCTTTGTCAAGCCTGATCTTAAAAATATCTAAGGAAGGAGATTCTACCACCTCCCTAGGTAACGCATTCCAGTGTTTCACCACCCTCCTAGTGAAAAAGTTTTTCCTAATATCCAGCATAAATCTCCCTCACTGCAACTTGAGACCATTACTCCTTGTTCTGTCATCAGCTACCACTGAGAACAGTCTAGAGCCATCCTCTTTGGAACCCCCTTTCAGGTAGGTGAAAGCAGCTATCAAATCCCCCCTCATTCTTCTCTTCTGCAGACTAAACAATCCCAGTTCCCTCAGCCTCTCCTCATAGGTCATGTGTTCCAGTCTCCTAATCATTTTTGTTGTCCTCTACTGGACTCTTTCCAATTTTTCCACATCCTTCTTGTAGTGTGGGGCCCAAAACTGGACACAGTACTCCAGATGAGGCCTCACCAATGTCGAATAGAGGGGAATGATCACGTCCCTCCATCTGCTGGCAATGCCCCTACATATACAGCCCAAAATGCCATTGGCCTTCTTGGCAACAAGGGCACACTGTTGACTCATATCCAGCTTCTCGTCCACTGTAACCCCCAGGTCCTTTTCTATAGAACTGCTGCCGAGCCATTTGGTCCCTAGTCTGTAGCGGTGCATGGGATTCTTCCGTCCTAAGTGCAGGACTCTGCACTTGTCCTTGTTGAACCTCATCAGATTTCTTTTGGCCCAATCCTCCAATTTGTCTAGGTCCCTCTGTATCCTATCCCTACCCTCCAGCGTATCTACCTCTCCTCCCAGTTTAGTGTTATCTGCAAACTTGCTGAGGGTGCAATCCACACCATCCTCCAGATCATTTATGAAGATATTGAACAACCGGCCCGAGGACTGATGCTTGGGGCACTCCACTTGATACCGGCTGCCAACTAGACATGGAGCCATTGATCACTAGCCGTTGAGCCCGACAATCTAGTCAACTTTCTATCCACCTTATAGTCCATTCATCCAGCCCATACTACTTTAACTTGCTGGCAAGAATCCTGTGGGAGACTGTGTCAAAAGCTTTGCTAAAGTCAAGGAACAACACATCCACTGCTTTCCCCTCATCCACAGAGCCAGTTATCTCGTCATAGAAGGCAATTAGATTAGTCAGACATAACTTGCCCTTGGTGAATCCATGCTGATTGTTCCTGATCACATTCCTCTCCTCTAAGTGCTTCAGAATTGATTCCTTGAGGACCTGCTCCATGATTTTTCCAGGGACTGAGATGAGGCTGACTGGCCTGTAGTTCCCAGGATCCTCCTTCTTCCCTTTTTAAAAGATGGGCACTACATTAGCCTTTTTCCAGTTGTCTGGGACTTCCCCCGATCGCCATGAATTTTCAAAGATAATGGCCAATGGCTCTGCAATCACATCTGCCAACTCCTTTAGCACTCTCGGATGCAGTGCATCCAGCCCCATGGACTTGTGCTCGTCCAGCTTTTCTAAATAGTCCCGAACCACTTCTTTCTCCACAGAGGGCTGGTCACCTCCTGCCCATGCTGTGCTGCCCAGTGCAGCAGTCTGGGAGCTGACCTTGTTCGTGAAGACAGAGGCAAAAAAAGCATTGAGTACATTCGCTTTTTCCACATCCTCGGTCACTAGGTTGCCTCCCTTATTCAGTAAGGGGCCCACACTTTCCTTGACTTTCTTCTTGTTGCTAACACCTGAAGAAACCCTTCTTGTTACTCTTAACATATCTTGCTAGCTGCACCTCCAGGTGTGATTTGGCCTTCCTGATTTCACTCCTGCATGCCCGAGCAATATTTTTATACTCTTCCCTGGTCATTTGTCCAATCTTCCACTTCTTGTAAGCTTCTTTTTTGTGTTTAAGATCAGCAAGGATTTCACGGTTAAGCCAAGCATTGTTTTTATTTGTTCTTCTATGGGAGGACTGAGCAAGCATTGCATCAGCCTAAGCTAGAACCA
This sequence comes from Eretmochelys imbricata, assembly GCF_965152235.1. NCBI lineage: Eukaryota > Metazoa > Chordata > Testudines > Cheloniidae > Eretmochelys > Eretmochelys imbricata. The sequence continues at coordinate 203,629,347 of NC_135573.1, read as the reverse complement.
CACTGATGAAAAGCCATTGCAATCATGCTTCCTTACCTATCTACCGTTATACTATCTTTCTACTGGGTACTAGCAAAGAGCTATAGCTACTGATTCATTCCCAGTCACAGGATCAGTTGCTGGCAGTCCTAAATAGTGCCCACTGCAAGTACCAGTCAAATAAAAACTACGGCAGCCACTGCTGAAAAGTCTAATGGGTTTGTGCTTTTCTACTTTTGAACCGGAATAAAAGCATTCTTTTAATAATAAAAAACAAACCGTCCCACCTCACACCCCTCATATAAAATAACTATTACTGACCATTTAGGCAGGTCTCATTCAGACTGAGTTGCTTTTTTTGCACCTCTTCTTTCCGGCAGTGGTATATTGAGCCAAGTTCTTTGTAATAATATTATTTTGCAAATTAATCTAATTAGGTGCTTTATGTAATTCTGCAGAGTAGAGTGAGCTACTTATGATTGTCATCATTAGGTTAAAGAGCTGACAATTGATGGAGATAATTTTGTCTTAACAGGCTGTAACCTTTCCCAGTGCAACCCCCAGGGGAGCTCTCCAATTAAATCATAATGCTTCTAGGGTGAACAAAGAAATTTGCTTTTTAAAAATCATGTAAACACATCTTCAGCAGCTTTGTGGAGGATTTCCAGCCTGCCTGCATCTCATTGCTTTGCCGGGAAGGAAAAAAGCAGTGACTAGTTATTAATGCCCGCTGTGCCTAGCTTTGATAAGCTGGAATTTCGCCAGTGATTAGTATTCTTAGCTGGATACACTAAAGTTTGGGAGGTGACTTTCGGAAGGCATCAAGTGAGGTCCACTGAGCCATCACTACAATAACAGCACTTGGATCAGACAAATAACAGGTCAACAAGTACTTGGAGTAGTTCCTGGGGAGGTCGGGAAGGTTTATTTTTAAAAAATGCTGCTACAGACATTATTTTTAGGCTCAGGACACTGGAGGGCTGACAATAGGGAGATAAATGTAAGTTAGGGAGAGGCTGTGAAAGCCTGCCATTGAAAGTCTGAGCTGTAGACATGTCCTAAATAGCAAAGCCTTGGTGCAGGGGTGTGAGTCTCATTTTTGTTATTAACAATGGGCATTAGAATCTGTTTTTTTTTTTGTTTTTTTTTTGCAGGTATATAAGCACCTAGGGGCTGGTCCTAAACCCACTGAAGGCCATGAGAGTCTTTCTGGTGACTTGTCTGGGTTTTGGACAGGCTCCTAGTGCAGGTTGCTACAGCAGTTGTGGGGGGATTTTCACAGGCACAACTGGGAGTTAGCCTCCCATTTGCTTTCGGGGGAGCTGAGTGCCTAGCTGCATTTTAAGGCTTTGAAAGTCTCCCCTCTAGTCCTTAGTGTTGCTCTATTCCTTTGGCTTCTTAATGGAACAGTGAAATTTCAGTCACAAGCAGGACCTTGGTTTTCGTAATGTATGTGACTTGTGGGCTCAAAGCACCCAGTTCAAATCTCACCCTGCATGCAGAAAAAGAAAATGTAACTATCAAATGGCAAAAAAGCAGTTTTAACGCAGAATTGCTGACTTCCTTATAAAGTGGGTCAGTCAGTCTTTGGGACAGAGGATGGAAACCAAAGCGTGTATGTGGGAGCATCTTCTACTTGCTGGCTAAAGAGATATTGCAGTAGCAAAGGGCAAACCTCAAAATCTGTGGAGGTTTGAATTGAAAAAAATCATCCAAAACATAGTTTCTTGTTCAAGTCAATCAGAATCTTTTGCAGCTCATGAGGCCAGGCTCTTGCAGATTCCTGCTTCTCCTTGAGCCAGAAATACCCCAGGTACGTTCTTTGTCATTGTTATATCATTCCTGCTTCCGGTCCAGAACCTGGAATGCCAAGCAAGATTGACAAAGGGAATTCAGGGAATGTTCCGTCTGAGTATGTGCAAATTTTCATAGAAAGGTAGGGATGCTTCTTAATTTATCTGAAGTAGTTTGTCCATCTTTAATTAGCATTGTTCATTAAAAACAACAATGTAAAATATAGTGCCTTTCATCGCAAAGGATCGCAAACTGCTTCAACAATTACATATAGCCAGCACTATTGTCAGGCTGCTACCTCTGGGGTGGAGGGCAGCAGCCAACCTAATAATTGAACAGATGGCTAAAAAGACCTGCTGGCCCCGAAGGGAAGAAATACTTGGAAAAATTATACAGAAACACACAGCTCAAGAAGCAGCAGAGATTTTGTATTTGAGGCCTCCAGTCCTGGTCCATTATACTAGCTGCTAATAGATAGATATCTTAGATTAAAAAAGCAAGAAAAAGATATTGTTCATTTCTCAAATGGGAATTTATTATGACACAAAGGCTTTCTACATTCACACTCATGCTATTACAAAGTCATAACCAGATTTATCTTTGTTGAATTACTTTCCACTGGCTCTTGAAGCTTAGTTTAAGGCATGTGATGCAGGAGAGAGTTGCATGTTTTCTTAATGTTGAAAACCAGTGTCTGGATTTTTGAGCGGATTTCCTCAAGTCTTTACTTTCATCATCCATGGAGTACTCAAAGTTCTTACTATACTGATGCAGGCAGCAGGACACGATATGCCACAGTAAATCTGATTATGCCACGAAAGGCAGTAGTTGTATAATGCTATTTCTATGCCATGGCCATAACCAAGAGGGGTTTTTTATGTGTAGGTAAAATGAGACATGCTCAGACTAGATCAGAAAAGGAAGTATTTTTCTATTAATGTATGCATGATGCAGTTCTAGAAGCACAGAATCTGAGGAGGGGGCTTAGAAGTGATTGGAAAGCAATAGACCCTGAATTTAGCTGGCTTGATACCATAAATCAGAAGAATTAGTCCTCAGTCTGAAGTCTACGGGGTTAAGAAATATGCCAGGCTGTAGGGCTGCTTTTGTGTGTTGGTCTAAGGGGATAAAATTTCTCCTGTTGGACTTTTAGATCAAACCACTCTACATTACTTTCCTTTGAAGAAACCCAAAAAGTTATAAGTCAGAGCCTAAAAGGTATTGTTGCAGTGGCTAATTTACTTACTGTTCTATGATATATAGGCCAAGGTTAAGGGGTGGCTGTGATCTAGTGACTGAGCACAAAACTGGCACTTAGGAGACCTGAGGTCTATTCCTGACCCTGTCGACTGACCTGCTGTATGACCTTGGCCACGTCTGTTCCTCAGTTTCTCCATCTGTAAAATGTCGACAAAAACACATACTCATCTTTCCAATGTGCATTGAGAACTCCACGTGAAAAGCAGCAAAAGTAAAATGTGTTAAAGAAAAGGAATGAACAGATGATCTTTAATGAAGTTTTCCATTTTGATTTTGGTTTGACCATTGACATTTGAGAATAATTAATAATGTGGTCCTAAATGAATACAGCACTTTGAACAGTAATCTTATCATTATGTTCATTAGCTAAACAGGCTTTCACTGTTATTTTATAATGTATTAAAAAAGATACTAGGCATACAGATAATTTTGCCCTTAGGTGGAGTAGGCTGGGTTATTCTATTACTGTGCTGTTATATAAACAAGAAAACACACCTCAGCTAAGTGCATATATGAATCTTTAGGACTGGGTAGACAGAGAAGCTGGGTTTCAAAATTGCCTTAACATAGTACATAATTTTTTGTAGAATAAAGCACTTGACACAATTGGGTACCGATTTCAGTCAAAATTAAATTAGAGTCCATTTAGCTATTGTACATTGTGAACTTTAAATGGACAAACAACTGTAGCTGATTTTACATAATATATCATGCTTAGCACTGTTTACTTTCTCTAATGACTGCAGTTCAGTCAATCAACCTGTCTCAAGTACAGCTTAGGGTTGGAGGGTTTTTTTGTACTTATGCAGACATCTTGCAGTACTTTACAAATAAAATAGAGACAATCAACAGGAAAAGCACAAGCCATTACAAATGGGTTAAAATGTTAGTAATGTTGAAACAAGCTGACAGAAGCGAACATTAAGAGTTAAGTCCCCTTCAAAAAACACTTGTGAGTGAATTAATGATTATGCAAGCCAGTAACCAAAGAGGCATACATGGCATGCAGCAGTCTTACACTGCTTTGCACCTCATCTCTCGCTTATATCTCACCAGGGCCTCTCTTGAGCAAAGGCTGCAAATAGTGTAGTGATTTTGCAATGGCACCAAGGGGATTCGTTCAACAGAGCTCTGTCCAAATACAAAATGTATGACTTATCACAACCCATAACAACTAGCTTCCTTTGCATTGTCTGGTGTCCAAAAATCTGTATATCTGAGAGAAAAGGAGGACTTGTGGCACCTTAGAGACTAACAAATTTATTTGAGCATAAGCTTTCGTGAACTACGGTGCCACAAGTACTCCTTTTCTTTTTGCAAATACAGACTAACACGGTGGCTACTCTGAAATATATCTGAGAGGACACTGATGACTGTTGTTATTTCCTCCCTGCCCCCTACCCCTTTATATATACTCATTGCAAAAAATGTGTGTTTTAAAACACAAAAAGCTAGTGGCATGAAGGCTTCCCGTCACCCCCTCTCTGCCATCATCAAAAAAATTAGCTGTAAGGAACTCTCCTTAAATCGCTCTGCATGTAGGTATCCATCACAAATTCTCCCATTGGTTACATGCATTACTTCAGTGAAATTAATGACTGCGTGGGTGTAACACCAAGGTTAGAAGGTAGTCCATTATGTGTCAGATCACCCCGTATTAAAGCATTCTTAGACTACCTAAGCACCATGGGCCAAATACTAAGGATATTTATTCAGTCCCCTAGCAGACAAAATCCCCAAATAAAAATTGAATAAGGAACAAAGAATTGGATCCAATACAAATAATGGAGGGACTAACAAACTTAATTCTAAAGGTGTCCTAGAGTTTCATCCCAGGACACAGGAAATTAAATATTTACTTAAAGTACAAGTGAAAATGATCTACTGACAACTGGACATTCTACTGGGACTGCTACCCAGCACTCTAGCATGTGACTGCACTAAATTCCTTTAGAAAGAGAGTCTCTTACTTGATTTGAACCTGGAAGATGCTGAGCACCAGGTATGCCAAACCTGTGAAAAAATGCAGTAATTGGGCTTGTTTTTGGCTTGTGAGTTGCTTGTTGGCTAGTGTTTGGCTTGTAGCTTGTTGGGCTTGTAGCTTATTGCTTCTTTTTTTTATTTATCAGCTTCTGGCTAGCAGGGGCAAGGGTGGGGAGAGAGTCAGGGGTGCACAGCGGGCCCACCACACTATAGACTATACACCGGGGCTATACACCAGGGCAGGCGGATCTAGTCCCATAGAGTGTTGGGGTTCTTAGGGATTGGCTTGTTTTGGCCTTGTTTTGAAATGGGCTTAGCTTGATTTTTGGCTTATTGTGAAAGTTGGGGTGCTTGAAAATTGGCAACTATGCAGAGCACTTAAGCCCAGGCTTAATTTTAAGCAGATAAATAATCCTGTTGACTTCTGTGGAACTACCTATGCTCTTAAAATTAAGCCTATGTTTAAATGCATTGTGGATTAAGACCACAGTGCTCAGCACCTTGCAGGATTAAGCTCACTATATATTTATACAGCACCTTACACAATAGGGCACTGCTCTCCATAATACAGATTATAGGTAATATTTTCTTGACATCATACATAACTTGCACTGGTAAAAATACAGCACTTTAGGAAGAGCCTGTGTTTCACTTCTCTTTTAATCTAATGCTTACACAAGTCAGTGATTCAGCACTTTAGATGATTCTTGCGAAATATCTTTGGAAAATACACTCGACAGCAGCCTCCAGCTGTTCTTCTTTTGTCTTCTTGCTACAGGGAATGGTTGGTTTTGTGGGAAATAAAGAGCCAGTGTGAGTTTCCTCTTAATCATTTCACATGCCCCTTCAGAAGCGAGGCCCACAAACCAGGAATAAGATTATGTATCCCAGAAATTGGGTGACTCAGTAAGCGTCATGTCTTCAAGTTGCCTCTTTGCTCAGCTCCCTTTTACAGGTATCAAGAATGACAATGCATATGGCATTTAGAAAGAGGAGATTTAAAACAATGGAGGTTAACTTTAATCTTACAGAAGAATAAAATGAATGTCTCAGCAGTAGGGCTCGGTGGAGGTCATTCAGAGGATTTTGATCAGTAGTGCCTAAATGTAAGTTAACTATTCGTCCCCAGTTGGGTCCTTAAACTCTGCCTGTTTGAATTTCTTTGATCCTTTCTTTCTTCTGCCCACTCCTATGTAATAATGACAAAGCAAAGTTAGCAACTATGGTTTAGCATATTATTGCAGAAACAGACAGATTTGCACTAGGCATTTCAAGACACCAAAGAAACTTTTTGCAAAAGAAAAGCCTGATCCAAAGAGAGACAGAAAACAAAGCAAATGCAATTTTGAATGGTAAAAGTTAAAAAAGAAAAAGGGGGAGGGGGTGATGAAGGAAAGAAACAAGAAGGAAAAAAAAGAAGAGAATCAAAAGAACAAGAAAAAGGTAGAATTCTGCAAACATATGGTACTCATCCACTGCTCTTCATTAAGGGGCCTGATCCTAATTAGGATATGCAAGACTTTACACGTCAGTGTGTAATGGCTACTCTGCATTCTGCAGTGAGCTACTTAGAGCTCAATTATCCGTCACTCCCCTCCGACTTTCAGAGTAGGGGAAGAGGTTGTGCTGGGATGGAGGGAGTGTGATGTACTCAGAGTAACCTACCTACTATACAGGAAGAAGACTCAAATGAAGACTTTTTGCATATTCAGAGACAATTCACCCCCAGAACAGGAGCTACTGCCCTTACATAAAAAAAAGGAGTACTTGTGGCACCTTAGAGACTAACCAATTTATTTGAGCATAAGCTTTCGTGAGCTACAGCTCACTTCATCGGATGCATTCAGTGGAAAATACAGTGCGTCCGATGAAGTGAGCTGTAGCTCACGAAAGCTTATGCTCAAATAAATGTGTTAGTCTCTAAGGTGCCACAAGTCCTCCTTTTCTTTTTGCGGATACAGACTAACACGGCTGCTACTCTGAAACCTGCCCTTACATAGTGACTGCAGATCAACCATAGGAGTCTGGGAATACAGTGTACAGTGATATGCCATTTCAGCTGTGTACATGTCACTCCTTCCCAACTGACCCTGCAGCGCACTGTATTTACTACTTGTTCCAATGTTGCTGTTAGAAGTTGCAGGCTGACTTGCTAGCAATCACTAACAATGCTTTACAAAATGCAAGGAAAATAATCCCACATTAATGGTTAAAATTAAAAAACCGGCAAATCTGGCCAAATCTTAGATGCATGTGTTATTTCTTAACTACTGCAAAATCCTTGAGTGTGCAACTGCTCTTAGTTGTGAAGCCCTCTCACAGGGCTTTTTTTTTTTTGCATTTTTAAAATCCAGGAGCACAGTCTTGTGAACTGTCTGTGCAAAAATCCCTACTGATGTCACAGGAATTCTGCATGTGGCTCGTTTGCAGAATTTGGCCTCAGGACAGGAGTTAAATCAAGGCTATGTGTAGGGTATTTCCTCTGCATGGAAATACCTTTGGCAGTCTCTGAAAAGTGCAGGATTGTGTCCTAAATGGAAATGTTAGCAAGGATTGTACACCCCTAATTGAGGAGCCTCTGAACTCTATGAGACGTAATCATGGTTAGACAGAGCTCTATTTACTATATGCTGGCTTTGACTGGACTACAAATCCCACGATGCAGTGGTGGGTGCCCCATCCAACTGGACTGAGCTTCTGTGTTGAGACACTGCAAAGGGTTGGTGGTGGGCTCCGATTTTGCACTGGGAGCTATAACTGAGAGCTTCTGCTCCCTTTAGGATCTGGGCCAAGGAAAAGCCCTGTTGTTGAGGTGCCGGGCTTGAAGAAATGCAACCAGGGTTAAGATGACAGTACATGACAGCTGAATACTTGTGAGTGCTGAGTCCTAGCTCACAGACTCCTTCTCCCTGGTTTGGCACTGAGAGCAGGAGCCGGAGACTGGCAGTCGTGCTGCAGATTTGAATTTGACTCTCAGTCAGTTGAGGAAAGAGTGAGTTACCCCTGGAGCTGTGCTCTCTGGGTGGAAGGTCCAGTGTTAAGATTCAGCGTGGCTACATTAAGTCTAAGGGGAATAAAAGAGGGGGAATTCATTGTATGGTCAGAATCGGGGGCTTTTTCTCTCTGATATAACAGCTGCTGTTGCCAGCTCATACTGTGCAATCTCAACTGGTCACAATACAAAATTGCCTCACTCCTTTTTGTTTCAGCTGGACTGCCTTTGCCAGACTTACAGAGTGCTGGCCTGAACTCCTGCTCGCCTAGCGCACCAACATAAAAGAGACGGCCCACAACTATAAATTAAAGAGAGAGTATGCAGTCAGGGTCGGAGTGGATCTGTGTATGATTAGGGCCCTACCAAAATCATGGTCCATTTTGGTCAATTTCACAGTCATAGGATTTTAACAAATTGTTAATTTCATGATTTCAGCTATTTAAATCTGAGATTTCATGGTGCTGTAATTGTAGGGGTCCTGACCCAAAAAGGAGTTGCGGGGGAAGGGTGGGGGTCACAAGGTTATTGAGGGGGGTTTGTGGTACTGCTACCCTTACTTCTGCGCTGCTGGTGGCGATGGTGCCTTCAGAGCTGGGCAGCTGGAGAGCAGCAGCTGCGGGCTGGGAGCCCAGCTCTGAAGGCAGCACAGAAGGAAGGGTGGCAATACTGTGACCCCCTTAAAATAACTTTGCGACCCCCCTGAAAATCCCTTTTAGGCCAGGACCCTCAATTTGACCAACTACTGGTCTCTCCCTGTGAAATCTGTATAGTATAGAGTAAAAGCACACAAAAGACCAGAGTTCACAGCGGGAGATTTCATTGTCGAGATTTCATTGTCCGTGAGGCGTTGTTAATGGCCGTGAATTTGGTAGGGCCTTATGTATGATGCTGTGTTGTGGTGTCCACCCTACACAAGGCCTGGAAGGGTTAAGATGGCTAAATTGGCCAATTAACTGCCCGGGTTGCACCTGGAGAAGGAGACAGGGCACAGGGATTTAAGCAGAACAGGCTCAACTGGGCAGGAACAGGAGGGGCCTGTATTAAGCCCAGGAGTTTAGCACAGAGGGGGTTATAGGGAGGGAGTCTGCAGTCACTCCCTAGGAGAAGAGAGGTGTGTCTGGGCTACTAGAGGCAAGCAGCCCACAGTCACTCCCTGGGAGGAGGGTGTGTGGCTTGGCAAGCCCAGAGAAGGGGGAGAGCCAGAGAGGTAGAAAAGGCTCAGGGGAAGGAGCAGCGAGGTAGGGGGTAGGTCAAGCCTGGGCTGCCAAAGAGAGTGGCCCTGATCTGGGTCCCGGAGTAGAGGGTGGGCCCAGGTCCCTTTACCAGCTGCTGATGAGGTGGCACCGGCCGGGCAGTGAGCAGGAAGACTGCCTGAGCCCACGTGTCAAGAAGGGGTTTAATACCTGGAAGAGAGGAACACATATAGTGAGCTGGCCGGAGGGCCGAGTTACAAAGTAGAGGCTGCAGTTCCTGGAGCGAGAGGGGCCCGCAGGATGAGAGCTGATGATGGGAGAGACACCACTATGCAATGCCTTGCAAGAGCTAATCTCCCAGGATGGCCAGAAGGAGGTGCCACTAGCAGTGAGTGGGATCCCGTGACAAATGCTAAGAGTGTTGGTTAGATTTATGTTGCTGTTGAAAGCTGCAGCCATTAGCTAAACTATTGCAGCGCCAACTACTGATCTGTTACAATTATAATAACTTAGCCTGTATTAATCAGTTGCATTTTCCATTGTATGTTGTTAGCATAACTTAATTAAAATTGTGTTGGTTCTATTTTGGGTGCTCATTTCCATTATAAGAGCCATTATTTATATTTTTGTTCCTGGAAGCAACCGAGGTATACCCACAAATGTATACAGTGCCCCCAGGGGGAGGCACTACAAATATTTCTATGAGTAAAAAAGTCTGCGGCAAAGGATTCCCACCCAAGTCCCTGTCTCAGTTGGGGGCCCCAGGATCTGCATTACCCGTAATGACATAAGGTGCCCAGGCAACAGGTGAGAGTTGCCTGCTCTCCAGTATCCTGGGAGGAAAACAGTGGTTATAGGATCATATAGGAGGGGAGTCCAGAGCCCACAAATTTCAAAATCTCTTAAATTTTATTCAATTATTATTTTACCTGAATTCAGCACATTTTAACTACATAATCACTTTTAAACCTGTGTCTTTGTTTTAAGGCCCGTTTATACTATGCAGCAGGATGGATAAAAATCAATGATTTTTCTAAAAAAATCAGATACTTTTTTATTTAAATCAGATTTTTTTGATAAAATGCTTTTTGAGGGAAAAACCTATCTAAAGATAGTTTTAATTAAGATACATTATAGCTCAAAGATCTCTCATCATGGAATAGGGATTATAAATTCTAATTCTATAGTATGATACAATATATTCACGTAATGCTTAAGAAAAGTTTTGTAAATGAGTTCCAACAGTTCATGGATAAGGGACCCAATCTTATGGGGTTCCAGGGACTTCTGTATAGATTATTTAGGTTAATCTTTCTATCTACCCAATGGGACTCAGTGCTCAGTCTAGAAGATACCATCACAGATGCTTAGTTTTGCAGTTTTCAAACTGTGGATTTGTGTCTCCAGAAATAACATGCTTGTTCACAGCAAAAACGTTTTAAAATAAATTAATTAATTAATATGTAGAGGTGAGAAATAACAGACCTCAACCCTATTGTCCCTCTGCAAATTTGTGTACACAGAGTCAATCCCTTACCTCTCTCTAAAAGTCCAAAGTTTCAAAAAGTTCAATGAATAGAAGATTGTTGGGGGTGGAATAGATCTGGACAAGGAGATGAAGTCTGGAGATAAATGTGAGAAAGGAGGGGGCAGTAGAAACAAAAGTGAAACAGTTTGAGCAGCATATTCCAGAAGTCTTCAGTTCTTTCTGAGTGCAGCCTTCATTGATTTGAGATCTACAATACCATTCTCTCACTAGAAGGGAAAACCTAGAATTGCAGCAGGCCGTAAAAGAGACCCAATTTGGGAATAAGAACCATTCAAGTGAGCTGTAGCTCATGAAAGCTTATGCTCAAATAAATTGGTTAGTCTCTAAGGTGCCACTAGTACTCCTTTTCTTTTTGCAAATACAGACTAACACGGCTGCTACTCTGAAACCTGTCAAGAAATATATGTTTGCTGATGATATTTTAAAGAAAGTCACACCAGTGAACTGGTGGAAGTCATGTAAGCACTTGGATTCAGATACTGTTGAAGTGATAATCCCACTTTTAACAGCAATAGCTTCTTCTGCCGGTGTAGAAAAAATATTTTCTTCCTTTGGACTGATTCATTCCAAACTGAGAAATCGTTTGGGACCTGAAAAACAGGAAAGCTTGTTTTTCTTTTCCAGATTATGAACAAACAGGAAAATGAAGGTGAAGACGACTGAGTTAGCTGCAGAAGCCAATATTTTAAGTTTCTCATGTTGACCTGGCTGACACAGTCCATTTAATTTTTTTTTTAAGAACATAAGAATGGCCATTACTGGGTCAGACCAAAGGTCCATCCAGCCTAGTATCCTGTCTACTGCCAGCGGCCATTGCCAGGTGTCCCAGAGGGAGTGAACCTAACAGGTAATGATCAAGTGATCTCTCTCCTGCCATCCATCTTCAACCTCTGACAAACAGAGGCTAGGGACACCGTTCCTTACCCATCCTGGTTAATAGCCATTAATGGACTTAACCTCCATTAATTTATCCAGTTCTCTTTTAAACCCTGTTATAGTTCTAGCCTTCACAACCTCCTCAGGCAAGGAGTTCCACAGGTTGTCTGTGTGCTGAGTGAAGAAGAACTTCCTTTTATTTGTTTTAAACCTGCTACCCATTAATTTCATTTGGTGGCCCCTAGTTCTTATATAATGGGAACAAGTAAATAACTTTTCCTTATTCACTTTCTCCACACCACTCATGATTTTATATACCTCTATCATATCCCCCCTTAGTTTCCTCTTTTCCAAGCTGAAAAGTCCTAGACTCTTTAATCTCTTCTCATATGGGACCTGTTCCAAACCCCTAATCATTTTAGCTGCTCTTTTCTGAACCTTTTCTAATGCCAGTATATCTTTCTTGAGATGAGGGGACCACATCTGTACGCAGTATTCAAGATGTGGGTGTACCATGGATTTATATAAGGGTAATAAAATATTCTCAGTCTTATTCTCTATCCCTTTTATAATAATTCCTAACATCCTGTTTGCTTTTTTGACTGCCGCTGCACACTGCGTGGATGTCTTCAGACAACTATCCACGATGACTCCAAGATCTTTCTCCTGATTAGTTGTAGCTAAATTAGCCCCCATCATATTGTATGTATAGTTGGGGTTATTTTTTTAAAGTGCATTACTTTACATTTATCCACATTAAATTTTATTTGCCATTTTTTGCTGCCCAATCATTTAGTTTTGTGAGATCTTTTTGAAGTTCTTCACAATCTGCTTTGGTCTTAACTATCTTGAGCAGTTTAGTATCATCTGCAAACTTTGCCACCTCGCTGTTTATCCCTTTCTCCAGATCATTTATGAATAGGTTGAATAGGATTGGTCTGAGGACTGACCCTTGGGGAACACTACTAGTTACCCCTCTCCATTCTGAAAATTTACCATTTATTCCTACCCTTTGTTCCCTGTCTTTTAACCAGTTCTTAATCCATGAAAGGATCTTCCCTCTTATCCCATGACAACTTAATTGACATAAGAGCCTTTGGTGAGGGACCTTGTCAAAGGCTTTCTGGAAATCTAAGTACACTATGTCCACCGGATCCCCCTTGTCCACATGTTTGTTGACCCCCTAAAAAAACTCTAATAGATTAGTAAGACATGATCTCCCTTTACAGAAACCATGTTGACTTTTGCACAACAATTTATGTTCTTCTATTTTTCTGACAATTTTATTCTTTACTATTGTTTCAACTAATTTGCCCGGTACTGACGTTAGACTTATTGGTCTGTAATTGCCAGGAACACCTCTAGAGCCCTTCTTAAATATTAGCATTAGATTAGCTATCTTCCAGTCATTGGGTACAGAAGCTGATTTAAAGGACAGGTTACAAACCATAGTTAATAGTTCCACAATTTCACATTTGAGTTCTTTCAGAACTCTTGGGTGAATGCCATTTGATCCCGGTGACTTGTTACTGTTAAGTTTCTCAATTAATTCCAAAACCTCCTCTAGTGACACTTCAATCTGTGACAATTCCTCAGATTTGTCACCTACAAAAGACGGCTCAGATTTGGGAATCTCCCTAACATCCTCAGCTGTGAAGACTGAAGCAAAGAATTCATTTAGTTTCTCCGCGATGACTTTATTGTCTTTAAGTGCTCCTTTTGTATCTTGATCGTCCAGGGGCCCCACTGGTTGTTTAGCAGGCTTCCTGCTTCTGATGTACTTAAAAAACATTTTATTACCTTTTGAGTTTTTAGCTAGCTGTTCTTCAAACTCCTTTTTTGCTTTTCTTATTATATTTTTTACATTTAATTTGGCAGTGTTTTTGCTCCTTTCTATTTACCTCACTAGGATTTGACTTCCAATTTTTAAAAGATGCCTTTTTATCTCTCACTGCTTCTTTTACATGGTTGTTAAGCCACGGTGGCTCTTTTTTAGTTCTTTTACTATGTTTTTTAATTTGGGGTATACCTTTAAGTTGAGCCTCTATTATGGTGTCTTTGAAAAGTGTCCATGCAGCTTGCAGGGATTTCACTATAGTCACTGTACCTTTTAATTTATATTTAACTAACCTCCTCATTTTTGCATAGTTCCCCTTTCTGAAATTAATTGCCACAGTGTTGAGGTGTTCTTCCCACCACAGGAATGTTAAATGTTATTATATTATGGTCACTATTTCCAAGCGGTCCTGTTATAGTTACCTCTTGGATCAGGTCCTGTGCTCCACTCAGGACTAGATCAAGAGTTGCCTCTCCCCTTGTGGGTTCCTGTACCAGCTGCTTCAAGAAGCAGTCATTTAAAGTATCGAGAAATTTTGTCTCTGCATTTTGTCCTGAGGTGACATGTACCCAGTCAATATGGACATAATTGAAATCCCCCACTATTATTGAGTTTTTTATTTTGATTGCGTCTCTAATCTCCCTTAGCATTTCATTGTCACTATCACTGTCTTGGTCAGGTGGTTGATAATAGATCCCTACTGTTATATTCTTATTAGAGCATGGAATTACTATCCATAGAGATTCAATGGAACATGTGGATTCATTTAAGATTTTTATTTCATTTTATTCTACATTTTCTTTCACATGTAGTGTCACTCTCTCCCCCACCCCCACTCTCCCCCCGAACCTGTTCTGTCCTTCCGATATATTTTGTACCCTGGAATGATTGTGTCCCACTAATTGTCCATACTCCATCAGGTTTCTGTGATGCCTATTATATCCATATACTCCTTTAACACGAGGCACTCTAGTTCACCCATCTTATTATTTAGACTTCTAGCATTTGTGTACAAGCATTTTAAAAACTTGTCACTGTTTATTTGTCTGCCCTTTACTGATGTGTCAGATTCTTTATGCGAATGTTTCTTGTCTGAACTAGCCCATACTTTATCCTCTTCCATCCTCTCCTCCTGACTAAAACCTAGAGAATCTCTATCAATAGACTCTCCTCTAAGAGAAGTCTCTGTCCGATCCACGTGCGCCTCTGCAGCAATTGGCTTTCTCCATCTCTTAGTTTAAAAACTGCTCTACAACCTTTTTAATGTTAAGTGCCAGCAGTCTGGATCCACTTTGGTTTAGGTGGAGCCCATCCTTCCTGTATAGGCTCCCCCTATCCCCAAAGATTCCCCAGTTCCTAATGAATCTAAACCCCTCCTCTCTACACCATCATCTCATCTACGCATCTAGACTCTGAAGCTCTGCCTGCCTATCTGGCCCTGCGCGTGGAACTGGTAGCATTTCTGAGAATGCCACCATAGAGGTCCTGGATTTCAGTCTCTTTCCTAGCAGCCTAAATTTGGCCTCCAGGACATCTCTCCTACCCTTCCCTATGTCATTGGTACCTACATGTACCACGACCACTGGCTCCGCCCCAGCACTACACATAAGTCTATCTAGATGCCTTGAGAGATCCGCAACCTTCACACCAGGCAGGCAAGTCACCATATGGTTCTCCCCGTCATCACAAACCCAGCTATCTATGTTTCTAATGATTGACTCTCCCATTACTAACACCTGCCTTTTCCTAATGACTGGAGTTCCCTCCCCGGAGAGGTAACCTCAGTGCGAGAGGATACCCCCAACATCATCTGGAAGGAGGGTCCCAACTATGGGAAGGTTTCCCTCTGTTCCCGTTGACTGCTCTCCTTCTCTGGGCCTTTCATCCTCCTTAACAGCACAGGGGCTGTCTGACAGGAAATGGGACAAATCTACAGTGTCCTGGAAAGCCTCATCAACATACCTCTCTTCTCCAGTTCCACCACCCTGACCTCCAAAGCTCATACTTGGTCTCTGAGGGCCAGGAGCTCCTTGCACCGAATGCACACATACGCCACCCACCCACCGGGCAGGTAATCTTACATGCTGCACTGAGTGCAATAAACAGGATAGCCCCTACTCTGCTGCTGGGCTTCTGCCTGCAATTTCTCCTACAGTTACCTAGGTTAATGATAGGGTTTTTGTTTAAATCAAGAAGTTTTGATTATAGTTTAGTGTAAAGGTTTTAAGAATGGCAAGTGTACCTTGCCCCCTTCCCACTTCCCTTCCAAACTCCCTCTCGAAACTCCCTGTTAGCGGCCCCTGGTCGCTAGCTCACTGCTTTATAAAGCCCTGGCTTCCTTGATAGCCCCGCCTGCGACTAAGGCTCAGCAAATGATCAGAGGCTTCCAGATTTCAAACCTTGTTTAGAAGCTCACAGCTTCCAACTGCTGGCCACAGCACACGGTCCTTCAAACAAACAAGCAGACAGACAGACACAAACACAAGCTCAGCACACAGCACATAACCCCTAAACACAAACACACACTACAGACAGGCACTTACCCCAAGGTTCCCATATTTGCCCCTCCTTCACCTGGAGAACTCCCTCTCGAAACTCCCTGTTAGTGGCCCCTGTTCTCTATTCATTTAAGTATTTTAGTTAAAAACAACTGATTTTAAAAAGAAAAGGAGTACTTGTGGCACCTTAGAGACTAACCAATTTATTTGAGCATGAGCTTTCGTGAGCTACAGCTCACTTCATCGGATGCATACCGTGGAAACTGCAGCAGATATTATATACACACACTGTGTATCCGATGAAGTGAGCTGTAGCTCACGAAAGCTCATGCTCAAATAAATTGGTTAGTCTCTAAGGTGCCACAAGTACTCCTTTTCTTTTTGCGAATACAGACTAACACGGCTGTTACTCTGAAAACTGATTTTAAAAAACTTGAATGTTTAACTAAATTCAAAAATTCATATGCTTATTTTGCTCAAATATTATATATTTGCTGTTGAAGAAAAAAATCCAGAATACATAATGTTGTTGTTTTAGTTAAATAAAACAACTGAAAAATCTGTCTGGTGATGTTCTCCTCCTAATACCGGACGGCAAGAAAATCCTCCAAATTTTGATTAACCTGTTGAATTGGAGATAGTTCACCTCCCGATGACTTCATAAATATCTGCTTCAATTACCTTTGGTAAATGAAATAACCAAACAATCATTCATTTTCTGATATAGCTGTAAAACTAATCTGAAAAGTTTTCAAAATAAATCACTTTAAAAATGTACAGTGCGTACCTTCTAAAAATGAAACCTACATCTATCTCTGAGTTGTGAAGAATATGTATTAAGGTTATAACAACCAACAAGAATGCACTTTTATGTTGAAATCCATGATTAAATTGAGTCTTCCTGATTAGTGATTTAAATCAATATGATTTAAATCAAATCCACCCTGCTATGCAGGCCAGATTGATTTAAATCAAGGCCATTGAAATCAGTGATTTAAATCACCATAGATTTTAATCAACTTTTTCATTTGTACTTCAGTTATTTTCTAAAACCAGGTGCATTCACATAGTTGATATAACCATTAAAACATGTTGATTTACAACTAAATAGAGCATTTACACCAGATTTGATACATCCTCTTTTTGCTACCTTGGTGGGTACAATATACTTGTATACACTTATTTAAGCAAATATATATATTTAAACAATTAAGCAGCTTAATGTTTTAGATTCTTACTAATTTTACATATTAGTATGTTAGAAAATAGTGAAGGATATATTTTTTGTTTACTAGATAATTAACTTTTTGCTCATGATTTCTGTCAAGCTGCATTAGGAATTTAATTAAACAAAACAACCTGAAATGTTTTGGATACATAAACTTCTCATCAAGACCTGTCTCATTTACAATTAAATGATTTATTAAACAGAGGGATTAACTGTAGTCAGTGAAGTAAACTGATTATTTCAGGCCAACCTGGGAGAATTTTCAAATTTGCCTAAGTGAAAGTGACTGAAGCCTAAGCTCCTACTTGCCTATCTATTGTGCCATATTTATAAAGCCTGATCTCAAAAGTTAGATGTCCCTGCCCCCAATTCTTTCATTATATAGAAAAGCAGCCTTTAACTTAAAAAGCTTTTGATAGAGGCTCCTGGATTCAGCATATTTATTTAAATGTTTTAAGAGGTTGTAATTAGGGCTGTCAATTAATCACAGTTAACTCACGCGATCAACTCAAAAATATTAATCATGTTTAATTGCAGTTTTAATCGCACTGTTAAACAATAGAATACCAATTCAAATGTATTAAATATTTTTGGATGTTTTTCTATGTTTTCAAATATATTGATTTCAATTCCAACACAGAATACAAAGTGTACAGTGCTCACTTTATATTATTATTTTTATTACAAATATTTGCACAGTAAAAATGATAAACAAAAGAAACAGTATTTTTCAATTTACCTCATACAAGTACTGTGGTGCAGTCTCTCTATCTCAAACATTGTCTTTCTAATGGTTTATCTAATTACTCCCACTCATCATAACAGATTCTTCTGTAGCAGAAGATATGAGTAATTTCTATTAAACGTACCATACATTTTGGAAGGTGGTAATTGTAATGATCTCCTGGATGGTGCTACAGGGTCATTTGTTGCCAGACAAACTATGGTCACCTCAGTCCCCGGAAAAATCATGGAGCAGGTCCTCAAAGAATCAATTCTGAAGCACTTACATGAGAGGAAAGTGATCAGGAACAGTCAGCATGGATTCACCAAGGGAAGGTCATGCCTGACTAATCTAATCGCCTTCTATGATGAGATTACTAGTTCTGTGGATGAAGGGAAAGCAGTGGATATATTGTTTCTTGACTTTAGCAAAGCTTTTGACATGGTCTCCCACAGTATTCTTGTCAGCAAGTTAAAGAAGTATGGGCTGGAAGAATGCACTATAAGGTGGGTAGAAAGTTGGCTAGATTGTCGGGCTCAACGGGTAGTGATCAATGGCTCCATGTCTAGTTGGCAGCCGGTGTCAAGTGGAGTGCCCCAGGGGTCGGTCCTGGGGCCGGTTTTGTTCAATATCTTCATAAATGATCTGGAGGATGGTGTGGATTGCACTCTCAGCAAATTTGCGGATGATACTAAACTGGGAGGAGTGGTAGATATGCTGGAGGGCAGGGATAGGATACAGAGGGACCTAGACAAATTGGAGGATTGGGCCAAAAGAAATGTGATGAGGTTCAATAAGGATAAGTGCAGGGTCCTGCACTTAGGACGGAAGAACCCAATGCACAGCTATAGACTAGGGACCGAATGGCTAGGCAGCAGTTCTGCGGAGAAGGACCTAGGGGTGACAGTGGACGAGAAGCTGGATATGAGTCAGCAGTGTGCCCTTGTTGCCAAGAAGGCCAATGGCATTTTGGGATGTGTAAGTAGGGGCATAGCGAGCAGATCGAGGGACATGATCGTCCTCCTCTATTCGACATTGGTGAGGTCTCATCTGGAGTACTGTGTCCAGTTTTGGGCCCCACACTACAAGAAGGATGTGGATAAATTGGAGAGAGTCCAGCGAAGGGCAACAAAAATGATTAGGGGTCTGGAACACATGATTTATGAGGAGAGGCTGAGGGAAC
Source organism: Eretmochelys imbricata (assembly GCF_965152235.1). Classification (NCBI taxonomy): domain Eukaryota; kingdom Metazoa; phylum Chordata; order Testudines; family Cheloniidae; genus Eretmochelys; species Eretmochelys imbricata. The sequence goes on along the minus strand of NC_135573.1, from coordinate 203,610,248 downwards.
TGGGATTGTTTAGTCTGCAGAAGAGAAGAATGAGGGGGGATTTGATAGCTGCTTTCAACTACCTGAGAGGTGGTTCCAGAGAGGATGGTTCTAGACTATTCTCAGTGGTAGAAGAGGACAGGACAAGGAGTAATGGTCTCAAGTTGCAGTGGGGGAGGTTTAGGTTGGATATTAGGAAAAACTTTTTCACTAGGAGGGTGGTGAAACACTGGAATGCGTTACCTAGGGAGGTGGTAGAATCTCCTTCCTTAGAAGTTTTTAAGGTCAGGCTTGACAAAGCCCTGGCTGGGATGATTTAATTGGGGATTGGTCCTGCTTTGAGCAGGGGGTTGGACTAGATGACCTCCTGAGGTCCCTTCCAACCCTGATAGTCTATGATTCTATGGTAAAGAAGCACAGGCTGCATAGTTTAGGGGGAGACAAGGTGGGTGAGGTAATATATTTTATTCAACGAACTTCTGTTGATGAGAGAGACAAGCCTTTGAGCTCACACAGAGCTCTTATCGAACACTTGTCTCCCTCAGCAACAGAAGCTGGTCATCCAATAAAGGAACAGAACATTCCAGACATAAGTGGAACAAAGTTCGTTCTCCTTTTTAACCTTAACCATCTTTACACCTTAGCTGTTGTTACCAACAGACTTTGAGAGGTCCTAGCTTGGGATCTCACACAGGTCCACCTCTCCCAGACATGTAGGAATTCCACAGCCCAGTGTGTCTTCTTAAACACATAATGTAGGATGCAAAATACTGGATGTCTGAGAGGTCTTACTGGTCAATGTGCTTTCTTATACTGTAGCCAACCACTCAGCTATAGTCATGTGCTGCTGAGCAACTAGAGACAAACCTGCCAATCATCTCCACAAAGGACAACTCTCCCTAAGGAGCTTCCTCTTTACCCCAGTTGAGAAAATAATAATATGGGACGAATTACTTTTGTACAGAGCAACAAGAAGCTTATAACAAATGTTCCTGACTATTTTTTTGTTGCTAGCTCTTCTAAATTTTCTCCTGCAATCTTCTAAGAGGTTCAATGAGAGAGACAGAGCAGCAGTGCCTGGTGTGCTTTATTCGGGCACTTTTATGCCAAGACATTCAATCAAGATTAATAGGTCAGGCTTTGAATCTGTGAATGACTGGACTGATTCAGTACCTGCCATGCATGATTTAAAATTAATTCAAAGACCAGTTGGATTCAAAAGATGATGTTTAAGAGTAAATTGTACGTGCATAGTGTGTATTTTTGTGTTGCACTCACGTCTGTAGTTAAGAAAAGCAGCAATGTAAATACTATACATACACAACTTTATAAGCAGAACATTGTAAGTTGCAAAGTCAACCACTCAAATTATGCAATGCCAGAATCAAGGCTGACTGTGCAACCTCTGACCCACTAGACTTGAGAGCCCAAGCTACATTGTCCACATGCTATTTTTAGCACTCTAGCTTGAGCCCTGCTAGAATGAGTCTGTTTACCCAGGCTGGAAGGCTCACTCCCAGCAATAGTGTAGACATACCTAGTCTGTTACAGCTGCCCGCTAAATGGCCTAGGGCAGTGGTTCTCAAACTATTGTACTGGTGACCCCTTTTACATAGCAAGCCTCTGAGTGCGACCCCCCACCCCTTATAAATTAAAAACACTTGTTTATATATTTTACACCATTATAAATGCTGGAGGCAAAGTGTGGTTTGGGGTGGAGGCTGATAGCACGCAACCCCCGCCATGTAATAACCTCTCTTGTGGAATGAGCATGGGGCCTTATAGACTTCACACACTCAAATTAGAGCAAAGCATATTTCATGATGACCCCAACACAGTACCTAATTTAAAACAGCACAGAATTGGCTGTATACTGGGTGGCAGCTACTACAGAGATATGCAAAATGGATTCTGTTCTAAACCACCCATTGCATGGCAGAAGTACAAAGTAAAAAATCCACCAACATGAAACTGAAAGCTCAAAGATTCAGTCAGAAAGTAACATGCCCTTTCCTTCTCCATGTTCTTTACATCCTAAGGCTACATGACAACCACATGGCTCCCTCAAAATTCCACAGACTATTTTGCATGGACTGTCTGGTAATTATCTGAAAACTCCACTACAAATTGTGACCAGGACTAACTCTTAGGAAAGCAGCAGCTTCTTATATTCGGGGTTGGACTAGATGACCTCCTGAGGTCCCTTCCAACCCTGATATTCTATGATTATATTGATCTAAGTGCTTTGAAAAAATGAATACCACTGTGTAATACACTTCAAACTCAGACTCTGTTCTTTGAATGCATAGGGTTCTTTATTGCTTCTGATAGTACCCACACCTATAATACAGAGCAGAAACTTAGGGGTCTGTATGGAGCAGGGCTCAAACTAAAATGTCTGCCCCATACCACAGCAACCATAGCCAGCAAGAGTTGGGAATGTCTTGAAATCATAATCTCTGTGGAACTTGAGTATGTGTAAATATAAGGGGTAGGGAGTCCAGAAAGTTAAACAACTGTGAAAGTTCAGTTATCAATGTAAGTTCATAGCACTCACTTTTGTGTATGCCCTACAATTACTCTACCTGTATTGAAGCTTCAAGAGAGTCAGAGAATTCAGGAAATTCATGGAACTTTTCTTTTGCAGTACCAAAGGTACTAAAAAGGCCCTCCCCTTTCCTTGTTGTGTGTACAGCAAATATCTAAAAGACACACTACAGCAGTGTTTGCTAGTGAAGCCAAGGTAGTATTAGCTTGCTGGCATTTTCGTTATTAACCCTTTTCTATTGACTTTTCCCTCACATCACAAACATGCTTGGTTCAGAACTTGGATCGAAGGTCTGAGCTGCACTGGCCAACTAGCTATGTAAGTTCACATACAGTAAGTAGTGTCATCCTGCACAATAGCGGCTTCCAGCCCTGCTGTTATGATCTTGTTTTCGGAAGTGCCAATAAAGTTAAAAGATAATGCATTGCTCTCAGAATTCATATAGTGCCTGCTGTGAAGATGCTGTGCTGTCAGCATCAATAGTTAAATGATAATATTAATAGACTACAAGTTTGTGTTCCACTAAGTGAACTCCCGCTGACAGATTAATGACAAACACGAACTCATATTCCATTAACATCATTGCTACTGTAGCAAATGTACAAGAAAAAAGTCAAGCTTCTAAGAGTAACTGCTTGGAGAGAGTCTCCTTCTACATAATCCATGATAGTAGCCATTACTGGCCCTGTTGCTGCCATTTAAGAGCTTTAAATTTTTGCTTTTGTTTTCGGAAAGGCTCAGCATTGGACAAATATGCAAAATGGTTAGCTTTTTTTTAGGTTAGCAGCAGCCTTAGCATGACATGTACACCTCTTGCAGTAAGAGGTGATACTTATCTATTTCTGCAATACAGAGCTTATCTTGTATATTATTTAATTTAATAAATATGATGTAGTTCTATGCACTCTTGGCATCATCATCATTCCTTCCACACCATCAGGTGCATAAGGCGGAAGTCAAACAGTGCTAGTCATCCCTATCCTACTCTCATTTCCCCCAGGTCTTTTATATTCAGATGTATCAATGCCACTTCTGCCATTATTGTTTCTCTAGGTTGGCTCCTCCATCTCTTGCCCTGGGGTTGTGCTTGTTTAGGTAGCCTATTATTGGTTATTCTTAAAAAATGTCCCAAATATGTCCATCCTTTCTTCCGTATTACTTGAACTGTTGTAGGTAGTTGTGCCCATTGTAAGATCTCTTTATTACTTATTGATTTTACTCTAAATATTCTCTATAGACCCATGCATTGAAACCTGTTCAGTTTTGTTGGACAGATTTATGGTTTTCCCAGGACTCAGCTTCCCATAGGAAGACACTTAGGATGTTGCTTTGAAAGGTCTTAAATTTAGTGTTTTTGCTAATCCCATTGGACTTCCATACTGTATCACATTTTTGAAATACAGCACTTGCTTTACCTATTCTGGACTTTATGTGGACTCACCAATATCATAATGATGCTTCCCAGACAAGTAAATTTATTAATGGTTCTCAAGATCTCAACTTCCAAGTAGATAAACATCAATGGTAGATAAATTAATTTACAAAATTTCTGTCTTCGATTTATTGATAAGAACATCTATTTTCTTGGCAGACTTTGCAAGACCATCTATCTTTTGCAGCATATAGTCAACTGATTATTTATAAGACAGATGTCACCTGCAAAGTCTAAGTCTCCATACTTGCCATCTGTCTATGCAATGCCCATGTCTGTATGTGACAGACTGTCAGTAATAAAGGGTACGTCTACAGTACGAAATTATTTTGAAATTATTCTATTTGAATTTTCAGAAGCGATTTTATACATTCGATCTTCTGTGTCCCCACTAAAACGCATGAATTCGGCGGAGTGTGTCCACAGTACCGAGGCTAGCATCGAATGTTCGGAGCGGTGCACTGTGGGTAGGTATCCCACAGTCCCCGCCACCCATTGCAATTCTGGGTTAAGCTCCCAATGCATGATGGGGCAAAAACATTCTCGGGGGTGTTTCTGGGTGTGTGTCTTCAGTCGCTGCTCCCTTCATGAAAGCTAAGACAGACAATCATTTCGCGCCTTTTTGGCGTGCAGATGCCATACTGCTTTCAGCAGATGGTGCACTGCTTCTCTCCTGCTACTATGAATCCATCTTGCATTTCCTCTCATCTTCCTATGTAATCTCTAGTACCTACTCTTTCTCTTCCTCATCAAACGCTTCCTCTGCCAACTCTGCTCAGCCATTGTGAACAGAGCAGCACAGCTTCCGCCGCAAACTGTGCTCCCACTCTTGCTGCGCTACTGAGCTACTCCTCTTCAGAATGGGGTTTTTGCCAGGAGCAGTTCAACTATAGGCTGAGCAAGTGCAGAATGGTGGTAGAATGTGCTTTTGGGTGTTTGAAAGCGCGCTGGCGCAGTTTACTGACTCAGTTAGATCTCAGCACAACCAATATTCCAATTGTAATTGCTGCTTGTTGTGTGCTCCACAATATCTGTGAGAGTAAGGGGGAGACATTTATGGTGGGGTGGGAGGTTGAGGCAACTCACCTGGTGGCCAGCTTCGCACAGCCAGACAACAAGGTGATTAAAAGAGCGCAGCAGGGAGCACTGCACATCAGAGAAGCTTTGAAAGCCAGTTTCATGACAGGCCAGGGTACAGTGTGAGAGTTGTATTTGTTTCTCTTAAAGTTACCCGCCCCCTATATATATGAAAGGAAATAAAGTCACCGTTGTTTAAAAAACGTTCTTTATTATTTGTTCCACATAATATTGAGACAAATCAGAAGTTAGATGGGGGAGGGGGGTATTGGGTTAGGGGGGTGGAGGAGGAGGGAAGTACAACTCCAGAAACCAAATAAAAATTTAGGACATGCCAGCTTTGTGCTGTTTGTGCAATCCTCTGGGGTTGACTGTGTGGGTCCCCGTAGCCTCCTCTCCCCCGTGTTCTTGGGCATCTGGGTGAGGAGGCTATGGAACTTGGGGAGGAGGGCAGGCGGTTATACAGGGGCTGTAGCGGCAGTCTGTGGTCTTGCTGCCTTTCCCGCATTAGATCCACCATACAGCAGAGCATGTCAGTTTGCTCCCCCATGAGCTTGACCATAGCATCCTGCCTGCTCTCATTGTGCACGTCCCTCCTCTCTTCGTATTCATGTAACGCTTTATGCAACTCCGCAATTGTTTGCCTCCGTGCATTCAGCTGGGCCCTATCAGTGCAGGAGCACTGCATGAGCTCGGCAAACATGTCATCCTGAGTTTGTTTTTTCCACCTTCTAATCTGGACCAGCCTCTAAAATGGAGTAGATAGGGGCTGCGTTGAAACATTTGCACCTGCTGTGGGAGGAGAAAAAGGGAGGGTAGTATTTTAAAAGATACATTTTAGGGAACAAAGGGAACACTGTTTCTCAGTGAAACAGGCAATTCATAGTACACAGCGCATGTTCTTTCTGTACAAGGTCACATTTTGCCTCTTATACTAAAGTGCCTGCCACTTTGGTGTGAGTAAGCCGTCACATGCGGTCGGGCAACAGAATTCAGCTTGCAGGCAGCCATGGTAAGCCCTAGGGGCATGCGGGGTTCTGCCTCTTCCGCATTCATTTCAATGCTTTCAAACTACTGGGTCCCCTTTCCCATAGCAAGCAATGGTTGGTGGGTTTGCCATATAAAAGGAGGGCCTACGGGCTCTCTGGGATGATCATTTCACACAACACCCTCCCTCTTCCCCCACACCCACCACGTGGCTCCGATGAGGCTCTGAGTAGGGATGAGCCCTTTAAACTAAATGCAAACAGCCCAGCGCGGATGGGTTTCCCCCCACCCCCCACTGCATGGTTCCGATCAAGCTCTCACTCACCAGCAGTGTCTTCTCCAGGGTCATAGTCCAGGAGCCAACCTTGGGAGTCGGGGGAAGCTATTGGCTACAGCGTTAAGAATAGTTCCTGGCTAGGGGGGAAAACGGATTCCCCACTTGCCACCTGTGCACTGTCCTCCTCCTTTTTGTCCTCCAAAAACTCATCCTTCTCAGTCCGTGCTACTCCCCCCTTGCAGGTGTCCACGGAGTGTCACCCCCCATAATTGCATGCAGCTCACGGTAGAAGCAGCATGTATGGGGCTGTGACCCAGAGTGCCAGTTCGCCTCCCTGGATTTTTGGTATGCTTGCCTGGGCTCCTTGATTTTTGTATGACACTGCTTTATGTCCCTGGAGTAGCCTCTTTCCGTCATGGCTCTGGAGACGTTAGCATGCGTATTTGCATTTCTTTTTTTGGTACGTAGTTCTGCCATAACAGATTCGTCTCCCCAACATGTGATGAGATCCAGTACCTCCCATTTGGACTATGATGGCACTTGTCTGCGAATCTGGGACTGCGTGGTTTCTTGTGATGGTGGACTCTGCATGATCACCTGTGATGGTGGACTGTGCTGATGGTGACCAAACAGGAAATTCAATAGTTCCCGGGGCTTTTACTGCCTACCAGGCTAGTGCATAGGAGTTGATAGTGCTGTCCAGAGCAGGCACAAGGGAGCATTCTGGGATAGCTCCCGGAGGCCAATAACGTTGAATTGCGTCCGCAGTACCTGTAACCTGGAACTGCGATCTTGATTTTAGTGCTACTCCACTTGCTGAGGTGGAGTAGAGAAATCGTATTAAAGAGCCCTTTAAATCGAAAAAACTGAATGGAATCAGTTTTATTTCATAGTAACTCGGCTAGCCAGAGCTTCGCGAACCAGCTGAGCGGCGGGGAACAGCAGAGCAGCACACAGCAGGAGTTTGCCTGGGAGTTCGCCTGGAGTGAGCCCAGTGCATGAGGGAGGCAACCTAGTGACAGAGGATGTGGAAAAAGCTAATGTACTCAATGCTTTTTTTACCTCTGTCTTCACTAACAAGGACTGCTCCCAGACTGCTGCGCTGGACATCACAACATGGGGAGTAGATGGCCAGCCCTCTGTGGAGAAAGAGGTGGTTAGGGACTATTTAGAAAAGCTGGACGTGCACAAGTCCATGGGGCCGGACGAGTTGCATCCGAAAGTGCTAAAGGAATTGGTGGCTGTGATTGCAGAGCCATTGGCCATTATCTTTGAAAACTCGTGGTGAACGGGGGAAGTCCCAGATGACTGGAAAAAGGCTAATGTAGTGCCAATCTTTAAAAAAGGGAAGAAGGAGGATCCTGGGAACTACAGGCCAGTCAGCCTCACCTAAGTCCCTGGAAAAATCATGGAGCAGGTCCTCAAAGAATCAATTCTGAAGCACTTACATGAGAGGAAAGTGATCAGGAACAGTCAGCATGGATTCACCAAGGGAAGGTCATGCCTGACTAATCTAATTGCGTTCTATGATGAGATTACTGGCTCTGTGGATGAAGGGAAAGCAGTGGATGTATTGTTTCTTGACTTTAGCAAAGCGTTTGACACGGTCTCCCACAGTATTCTTGTCAGCAAGTTAAAGAAGTATGGGCTGGATGAATGCACTATAAGGTGGGTAGAAAGTTGGCTAGATTGTCGGGCTCAATGGGTAGTGATCAATGGCTCCATGTCTAGTTGGCAGCCGGTGTCAAGTGGAGTGCCCCAGGGGTCGGTCCTGGGGCTGGTTTTGTTCAATATCTTCATAAATGATCTGGAGGATGGTGTGGATTGCACTCTCAGCAAATTTGCGGATGATACTAAACTGGGAGGAGTGGTAGATATGCTGGAGGGCAGGGATAGGATACAGAGGGACCTAGACAAATTGGAGGATTGGGCCAAAAGAAATGTGATGAGGTTCAATAAGGATAAGTGCAGGGTCCTGCACTTAGGACGGAAGAACCCAATGCACAGCTACAGACTAGGGACCGAATGGCTAGGTAGCAGTTCTGCGGAAAAGGACCTAGGGGTGACAGTGGACGAGAAGCTGGATATGAGTCAGCAATGTGCCCTTGTTGCCAAGAAGGCCAATGGCATTTTGGGATGTATAAGTAGGGGCATAGCGAGCAGATCGAGGGACGTGATCGTCCCCCTCTATTCGACATTGGTGAGGCCTCATCTGGAGTACTGTGTCCAGTTTTGGGCCCCACACTACAAGAAGGATGTGGATAAATTGGAGAGAGTCCAGCGAAGGGCAACAAAAATGATTAGGGGTCTGGAACACATGATTTATGAGGAGAGGCTGAGGGAACTGGGATTGTTTAGTCTGCGGAAGAGAAGAATGAGGGGGGATTTGATAGCTGCTTTCAACAACCTGAGAGGTGGTTCCAGAGTGGATGGTTCTAGACTATTCTCAGTGGTAGAAGAGGACAGGACAAGGAGTAATGGTCTCAAGTTGCAGTGGGGGAGGTTTAGGTTGGATATTAGGAAAAACTTTTTCACTAGGAGGGTGGTGAAACACTGGAATGCGTTACCTAGGGAGATGGTAGAATCTTCTTCCTTAGAAGTTTTTAAGGTCAGGCTTGACAAAGCCCTGGCTGGGATGATTTAATTGGGGATTGGTCCTGCTTTGAGCAGGGGGCTTGTACTGTAGACCAGGCCTTTGTCAATAGCTATTCCAAACAATGTGGGGGACAAGATACAACTTTGCCTGACACCAGTGTTAACATTAAAAGTTAGCTCTTAGTTTCTCTTTATTGTATACTGAGCTCTCTGATCAAATTTTTAAAAATTTGAATGACTGTGCTGACGACGCCATAGATTTGTGTTATCTGCCACAGCAATTCTCAACTGACACTATCAAATGCTTTTGGAAATCCACAAAAATCAGAACTACTGGCAGGTGCCATTCATTGCTTTGCTTTAAGCTTTCACAGGGAATGAACAATGATTGATTTGGATGAAAACCAGATTGCTTTCCAAATCTGCTATTTATGCATCTCTAAGTCTATATAGGATGATTGCACAGAAGACTGTAACTGCTGTAGTCTCAGGGAAAATCACTCAACTCTCCTTTTTGTGGGGAGTTTGATTATGATCCCTCTTTTCCATTATTCTGAGGTGTATTCTTTATCTTATACCAAACTGAAGTGGCATAACAGGATTTTAATATTGTCCTCTCCACTTACTTTAAGCAGTTCTGTAGAGATCTGATCTTCACCTGGCGATTTATTGTTCTGGAATCTTTCAGTGACTACTTTCAGTACTCTCTTGGTGCCTGTATGTTAATACATTTATTAACAAAAAAGTATACTGTCAGCTAAAGGACTAAGCAACCTTTTCCAAACTTGCCTAAATAACCCACTCAAAAAAGCCAGACTAAATACATAGACTTGCAACATGCCATAAATAAATAATAAAAATAAAACCAACAATTCAGGTATTGCTGAACCAGCTGGGAAAAGAGGATTCCAGAATCAAAGTGCCCTTACCTAGGCTACCATATTGCCAGATCCTAGACCTTTCAATCTGGGGTTTGTTATCTCATACGTCTTAGATGATCGTGACCACCAGGATAGGACATGAAGAGCAAGGTTTTCTCTAAGACAGCCAGGACCTAAACCAAATATAGCTTTATAGATCAAGACCAGCACTTTGAAGTGTACCTTGAAACAAACAAAATCAGTGCAGACCATTAAGCAGTATGTTATAAATAATGTGCTCCATGTATGTTACGTTCTACTGTCACATTGTGGGGTGAAATCCAGACCAGTGAGTCATTGTGTCTGCCCTGTAACTCTAAATGGCTCTGCTGCTGAGATTCTCATCTGCAGGCTCCCAGCCAGCATATGTACGAAGTGTCTGTGAGTTAAGCAGTTATGACTCAGCAATTCTGATTCCAGCAGCCTGCTTGTTACACCCCTGCCACACTCAGGTTACACCTGGCATAGTGACCCCAACACACACCCAGTCTTGAATTTTCCCAAAATCATGGGCTCTGACATGTCCAGCCCTCTCCTGAAGCACTCAGAGAAATAATAAAGGTTTGTTTGCTCCTTGAAAGAGACAAAAACTAACAGCTTGCCACATTAATTGGTGTTAACATTTACTTTAAATCAACCAAAGCTCTGGGTTGGTTCAGCTTGAAAGTAAAACAAGTTTACTAACAAATGGAGACAGGATTTTAAGTGGGTTCGAGTATAAAGGATAGAGTAAATGGTTACAAGCAAATAAAAGTGAACTACACTTTTTAGAGACTAAGACTTAACAAAACTACAGTTTTGGTTCAAATTAAGATTTTCATCACATTACTTTCCAGCTAGATGACCAACCACTTCTCTGGTCAGGATCTCCCACAAAGTCTAAAGTGTTTGGTTCCTTTGTATTCTTAGGTGAAAGATAACTTGAGTTTCTTCACTCCTTTCTATTATAGTCCAGTCAACCTTTGAAATGGATTCTTCTGAAGGCTACCCCCACAAAGTTCATTCAAGCTGTGAGGAAGGCAACATGGAGTCTGGTGATGAAAGAAGGTCCATGCTGGTTTCTTCCCCTACTTGTGTTTGCTAAAATGCAGATTATTCTCTTTCCTGCAATTTCCTCCCCGTGATGTGATGCTGAAGGGTTACCTCCGCCCCTTGTTAGCTTGATGGCCCTGTTTACTTTCATATAAATTGCATTCCAATTGCCAAAATGTACCTTCAAGGTGGCAGAACCACTTTCCTTTGTCTAGAGTGGGGTAACTTTAGCCCCGTCTGGCAGACACACTTTGATAATATACTTTCCAATGTTAGTAATTGAATTTGTCCTCCATACAGACACCACACAATAATATTAATGATCAGCATGATATTAGCTTTCGATTGATATCTTACGTGACGTTTTAGATACAGGTTATGACATTAGTGAGTTGGGTGTAGTGAGTTGTCAGTTCAGACAAGAGCTGCTGACATTGAGTAATATAGCACAAATAAGCCTGCTTGTCTAATAGTAAGTGCCTCTGTACTCACAACCGACACGCTACTGGAATAATCTTTGTACAAAATATGCCTTGTAAGGTATTTGAAAACTAATAACTAAGGCTGCGATTCTTTCATGGAGGTTGCGGAAGTTATGGTTTCCGTGACTTTCTGCGACCTCCGTGATTTCTGCAGCAGCTGGTGCAGCTGAGTTCAGGGCTGCCGGAGGGCCAGCTGCTTGGGCGCCCCATGCCAACTGCACTGCCCGCTGCTGGAGCGACCCAGGGCTAGCTGCATCAGCCGGTGCTCAGGAAGCTCTGGGCAACTGGCTCCTGGGACCACTGGAGCAGCGGCCAGTGCGGCTGGTCCCACAGACCACCCGAATAGCGGTTCTGGGGGTGGCCCTGGGGAGCGTGTGAGCAGCGATCCCCAGGGCTGCCCTGGGGCCAGTCGCAACAGCTGCTGCTCGGGCGGCCCCAGGCAGCTGGCTCCGGGGACTGCAGTAACAGAATCGGTCCCAGGGTGCCTGGCTCCGGGGAATGGCCGAGCAGCAGTGGTCCCAGGGCACTCAGCTCCAGGGACTGCCCGAGCAGCAGTGGTCCCAGGGTGCCCAGAGGCCATCCAGAAAGCGGTACCTGGGAGCAGCAGCCCGGGGGCAGTCAACCCCCAGGACTGGAGCAGGGCCCAAACCAGCAAGAGTCCCCCTGAGCAGCAGGACCCCAGAAGTAGAGTTTTACTTAGGAATATATTTGGTAAAAATCATGGCCAAGTCACAGGCCATAATTTTTATTTATTGTCCGTGACCTGTCCATGACTTTTACCAAAAGTACCCATGACTAAATCTTAGCCTTACTAATAACTCGCTAATCGTTAATATTCTTGTGTGATGCATGTATGCAGTGGGTATTAAGAGTTATGAACATATGCTGGAATTATGGCTAAAATATGTGTAAACCAGATGTCACATTCTGGGGTGCAATTGAGACCCCTTGAAGCGTTGTATCCACACCTGCCCCATAATCTTTGGTGCATCACAATGCTTTGGTGTTGTAGCTCCCAACCTGGGCTGCTCACAACCAGTCTACCAGCATGGAGGTCACACCCTGTGTGTTTATGTGGTAGACAGCCCTGGTTCAGCAGCTTTGATCCCAGCAACCTGTCTATAGCTCCACTGTGGCTTCCTCCAGCCTTGGTTACCACTTGCAGGGTGAACCCGACACACTCCCAGTCCCGAATTTTCCCAAAACATGTGTTCTGCACTGTCTAGCCCTCTCCTGGACAGTTCAAATATTAAGGTCCACTGCTCCTGTATGGAGTCAATATTCAACACTTTGTTACTTGAACTGGAGTTACCAAACAGTTCAGTTTAAATGTAGCACTTGATTGGTTTAGATTAAAAATAAAACACGTTTATTAACAAAAGAAGATAGGATTTTAAGTGAATTCAAGAATAAGAGATAAAGTCAGAAATACTTACAAGCAAATAAAAGTGAAAATCCATCTAAAAGTCTAAAGCTTAATCTAGCAAGTTTTGGTTCAAGGCTTTGTGTAAGGTGTCTTTTCTCACCCACAGTCTTCAAGCAAGATGGTGTCTGACCTGTCCTTGGTTAGGATGGCTTCCAGAGGCCCAAAGGTGCTAGTGCCTTTGTCTTTTCAGGTGAAAGAGATAAAGGGGCAGAAAACCCCAAGTTCTTTTACAGTCCAGTGAACCTTTAAAGTGGAGTCTTTTGAAGGATACCTAACAAAGGACAGTTTATTCAGGTAGCTCTTATACTTGAATCCACTTCAAATCCTGTCTTCTTTTGTTAATAAACTTGTTTTAATTAACTTTGTTAATCTAAATAAACAGTACAGTGTTTGAATTAAAGTGAATTTTAACTCCAGTTAATGTAGCAAGGTGTTGGGTTTGCCTCTTTAAAGGAACAAATGACCTCTATTATTCCTTTGAATGTTGCACTAGAGGGCTGGACATTTCAGAGCACACGGGTCTGCAGAAATTCAGGACCGCAGGTGGTGTTGGGGTCACCTGCTAACATTCACCAAGTCTGGCACAGACAAAAGTGTGCCTGTGATAACTGCTGGCAGGCTGTTGGATTCAAAGTGATTGAATCAGAGATGTACAGCATACAGAACACGAAGTGCATGCTGACTGTGTTATAACTCTGCATGCCCCCCAAATGCTTCTGCTACTTGTGGTTACCTGCCTGGGACATACACACAGTTAGCATGCACTTCGTCCCCTATTTGGTATAAAAATGCAACTTTGGGAAAAGTAGAAGTGGGATGTGAATTTTTTGGCTCACATCCCCATCTAATTTCTTGATGTCTGATTGGTTGAGAGGGATTTCCTTCCAAGACATGTATGTGCTTTTATGAATATGCTTTTTAAGCATGGATTAAATTTTTTTGTACTTTTCAGTACTTTTATTTGGGAATCATGGTCAATGTGTTAGCAACACAGTTCAATTTGGTAAATTATCCAACATACTTACGAGTATACTTAGGCCTGGTCTACACTGGGGCGGGGGACAAGCTAAGTTGGTCTAAGTTATGCAACTTCAGCTACGAAAATAGCGTAGCTGAAGTCGATGTACTTAGAGCTATTTACTGTAGTGTCTTCACTGTGGTAGATAGACTGCTGCCGCTCCCCCGTCGACTCTGCCTACGCTTCGTGCTCTGGTGGAGTTCCAGAGTCGACAGGAGAGTGTTCAGCGGTCGATTTATCGCATCTTCAAAGGATAAATCGACCCGCGCTGGATCAATCGCTCCGGAGGTAAGCGTAGACATGCCCTAATCCTCAAAGTAATGTGTAAAATATATACACTAACAGTACTGCGTACTTTTGACATACCCATAGCACCAGGAGAGGTTAAAAAATCTGGGTTTGCTTGACAGACATTTCCCACTGAGTCCAGATTTGTTCCCAGATGTCATAAAGATATAATAGCATCCATGACATTCTTACCTGATGAGGATTTAGAAAAATAAAATAAAAAAATTCCCTACTTTTTTTTAAATTGCAGAAGTATCTTAAAGGCCAGGAATTTATAGAGTAGTTCCTGAAGTCTGGTATATTGTAACAAAAAATCCTCAATAAATATTGTAAGGAATACTCAGAGTACCCGTGGGTGACCTTCCATGTTTCCTTCATTTGGCTATGGAATGAACTTCCAGAGAGCAGACATATCCTTCTTTAGGAAATCATTTGTGCTACTGTTATGCCTAGGAGCTCCAGTCTTTAACCAGGACATCGTTATGCTAAGGGTTGCATAGACAGAGCAAAAAGACAGTCCATGTCCCAAAGACTTTACAATCTAATGTCACAAAGAACTCCTCTTCAGAATGGGGTTTTTGCCAGGACAGCAGTGACAAAACCTTGACACCACCTTCTTAACACCCCTGTCATAAATATAAAGGGAAGGGTAAACACCTTTAAATCCCTCCTGGTCAGAGGAAAAACCCTTTCACCTGTAAAGGGTTAAGAAGCTAGGATAACCTCGCTGGCACCTGACCAAAATGACCAATGAGAAGACAAGATACTTTCAAAGCTGGAGGAGGGCAAAACAAAGGGTTCTTTCTGTCTGTGGTGTTGCTTTTGCCAGGATCAGAGCAGGAATGCAGGTCAGAACTCCTGTAAAAAGTCAGTAAGCAATCTAGTTAGATATGCGTTAGATTCTGTTTTGTTTAAATGGCTGATAAGATAAGTTGTGCTGAATGGAATGTATATTCCTGTTTTTGTGTCTTTTTGTAACTTAAGGTTTAGCCTAGAGGGATTCTCTATGTTTTGAATCTGATTACCCTGTAAGGTATTTATCATCCTGATTTTACAGAGTTGATTCTTTTACTTTTTCTTTAATTAAAATTCTTCTTTTAAGAACCTGATTGCTTTTTCATTGTTCTTAAGATCTAAGGGTTTGGGTCTATGCAAATTGGTGAGGATTTTTATCAAGCCTTCCCCAGGAAAGGGGGTGTAGTGCTTGGCGGGATATTTTGGGGGGAAAGACGCTTCCAAGCAGGCTCTTTCCCTGTTATATTTGTTAGAAGCTTGGTGGTGGCAGCAAAAAAGTCCAGGGACAAAAGGTAAAATAGTTTGTACCTTGGGGAAGTTTTAACCTAAGCTGGTAAAAATAAGCTTAGGGGTTTTTCATGCAGGTCCCCACATCTGTACCCTAGAGCTCAGAGTGGGGAAGGAACCTGGACAACCCCCTTCCGCCGCAAAAATTTTTTTTCTTGCAACTCATTTTAAGAGATCTGACGCTATCAAACAAATCAAGCAAACAAAAAAAGCCATCTGACTTTTCCAATGCCAGAGACTCCATGAATTTCACTAGGGACTTTGCTATTGCTAATCCTTTTTACGTGGAAGACTCTCAGATAGGACAGTGACGGGCCAAAGTATAAGACACTCCAAAGATAGATAGATAGATAGATATAATGCAAGCTTAGGATTGCTATGAATCTGCCAGAATGTAGTTTTGGTGTGCCCTATAAAACAGATTGTATTAAATTGACAGAGTGGGAGTAGTGAACTTTTGAAAACTAGTTCCTTATAACCTATGGAATATTCCTTCAGTTTCCCAGTCATCTTAACTCGTATCTGCCAACATTCCTTTTAAGACTAGATAAACATTAGAAATGCATTATTTTTTCTTTAAAAAAATAATGAAAAAAGGGGGATGGGGAGATCAATCTAAGTTACGCAACTTCAGTTATGTGAATAATGTACTTAGATCTACTCACTGCGATGTCTTCACTGCGGTGAGTCGACTGCTGATGCTCTCCCGTCAACTCTCGCCCTAGTGGAGTACCGGAGTCGACGGGAGAGCACACGGGGGCAGGGGGTTGATTTATCACGTCTAGACTAGACGCGATAAATTGACCCCTGCTTGATCGATCACTGCCTACTGATCCGGTGGGTAGTATAGACATACCCTTAATAAGCAATTTGTATGGCTTCCATTGCCATAGTACCTGAGCACCTTGTCATTTTTAATGTATTTATCCTCACAACACCCTGGTGTAGTACAGAAGTGCTATAATCCTCATTTTATAGATGGGGAGCTGAGATACAGAATTAGTCACCTAAAAATGCGGATAGGTGCCTTGTGGGGTTTTCAAAAGCACCTAAGCAAATTAGGCAACTAACTCCCATTGATCCTACTTAGGCATATTTAAAAATCCCACTAAGTGTCCCTCTGCATCTTTAGGTAACAAAATACCTTTAAAAATTTGGCCCTAAAATGACTTGGCCAAGGTCACACAGGAAGTCTGTGGCAGACCAGTGAATTGAATCTGGGCTTCCCACGTCCGGCGGCATCCTAACCACTTGACCTTCCTCACTTTGCAAACCTGTCTGGTAGCAGTATCCATCAAAGGACAGTGAGCTCCTACTCTTGCTGTTTGTTGTTTGAAGCCCTGCAAACCAACACTCTGAGTGAGGTGGGAGCAGCAGCTTCTCTTCTGAAATCCATTATTGCCAGTTAGCTAACAGTAGTTTGTGGGTCAGGAAGAGAAGTGACATGGAGGAGAAAGATGACAAAGGTTAGGGAGGGTGGCAGGGAGGAAGGAACAGGGAGGGAATTTAAAACTTTTCAACATATGAGAATTTAAACCCTTAAATATAGTAACTTGCAATACTGTATTTGTTCAATTTTTGCATGATAAAACTACAGTGAATTGCCATAAGAAAAAAATGTTGACATTTACAAACACTAGTATCTCAGCTAAGGAAACATTTAACAGCTCTGCTGTTAACTTCACCAGACACAGGTCCCTGCTGAATTTGCTGCTTGGATCTAAGTATTGCCAGAGAATTTATGACAGTTTTACAGCTACTTTGGTAATCATGAGTTAATGTTTGCTCCTTCCCTTATCTCCTGTCCTAAAAATTTATTGAATGGAGAGAAATAAGCATCTGGAGGCAGACTAATATTTTTCTTATTTTCAGGCTCATTGGAAGAATGAATTACTCCTAACAAACAGGTAATAAATCTGTTACTTCATAAACAGCCTCCTCATTAATCCCTAACATAATTAATGCAATTCTCAGCCATGTGCATTTAAATTCACTATATGAGAAGTTTGTAAGTCTATTTTAATGTGGCTAGATTCGAGTAAGTCCTTTAAAATATTACTTGATACTCTGTTTTTAGTAGTGTGCAGGGATCAATTTCTCTTTTCTCACACCTTTAATACTTTGGATGGATTTACCTTAATTTTTAGCTGAGAGGCCATAAAATCACAAGACAATGCATCAAAGTTTTAAATAATACTTTTTTTTTTAAATGTGAAAATAGTGTCCTAGAGTTACTAAACTTTCTGGGGAAAAAAATCACTTCTAACCTATATTACACACAGAGAATTCACTGGTTCAGACCCAAAGGTAGAGTGTGAGAGTGTGGAGGTATCTAAAATAAGGTCTCCAATAGAACCCTGAACACAGTATCAACTATAGTGCTATAACCGTGGCTGCATGCCAACATTTTAAGTAGAGGTTCAGTTTCCTGATTAAACCCTTGTTTATTGATCAAAACCCATTTTTTAAAAAACCTTGCTCTAAGCCTCCCTTTTTGAGCCACAAATCCTTTCTTAATGTTGATGCAGATCACACTACTTTGGTGAGTACAGCTGTATTCTGTTTTTAGTCAGTTTCATACTGCAGGGCAGAGCTGGTGGGGGTTGAGTGCCCTTTCAGGACAGGATATTTATTAATGGGATTTGGTACACTTAGCTTTCCAAAGGCTCTATTGTGGGTACTCATGCTCCTTTCACTGCTGCAGATGAGGCCTGTAAAAGGGAAAGCTGGCTTCAGCAGAAGAGAGTGGAAAATAGAGCTCATCACTCAAAGAATTTTTGAACTCTTTATTGCCTCCTGCCTGGGATATGGACCTCTGGTTACACGTGGTACTGAACAACAACATCCAGAAGACAGGGATAGATCAGCAAGGGATTATGGATGTTGGTAAAAATATAAAGGAAAAAAAAAGGTGTCCAGGTTATGGAAAGGCTGAGGGGAAGAGGATTTGGATTACCTGCTTCTTGGAGACAGGTTTCAGAGTGATAGCCGTGTTAGTCTGTATCAGCAAAAAGAATGAGGAGTACTTGTGGCACCTTAGAGACTAACAAATTTATTTGGGCATAAGCTTTCGTGGTGCATGCAGTGGAAAATACAGTAAGAAGATATGTAAACACAGAACACATGAAAAAATGGGTCAGAAGCTCGTTCACCTGCACATCTACCAATGTGATATAGGCCATCATGTGCCATCAATGCCCCTCTGCCATGTACGTTGGCCAAACCGGACAGTCTCTACGCAAAAGAATAACTGGACACAAATCAGACGCCAAGAATTATAACATTAAAAAAGCAGTCAGAGAACACTTCAACCTCCCTGAACATTCAATTACAGTTGCAATTATTCAACAAAAAAACTTCAAAACCAGACTCCAAAGAGAAACAGCAGAACTGGAATTAATCTGCAAACTGGACACCATTAAATTAGGCTTGAATAAAGACTGGGAGTGGATGAGTCATTACACTAGCTAAAAACTAGTTCCTGATGCTAATTTTCCCCCTACTGTTACTCACACCTTGTTGTCAACTGTTTGCAATGGGCCATCCTGATTATCAATACAAAAGTTTTTTTTCTCCTGCTAATAATAGCCCATCTTTAATCGATTGGTCTCGTTAAGAGTTGGTATGGCAACCCCAATTTTTTCATGTTCTCTTTGTGTATATATATCTTCCTACTGTATTTTCCACTGCATGCATCTGATGAAGTGGGTTTTAGCCCACAAAAGCTTATGCCCAAATAAATTTGTTAGTCTCTAAGGTGCTACAAGTACTCCTTGTTCTTTCTGCCTCTTGGAGTTCAGTTCCAAGGGCAATGCTTTGATGTTTTGCCAGCAAGTGACCAAATACAATAAATATAAAGTCTCCCCATTGAAAAATAAATACATTAATACTCATTAAATAACATTAATCTATATTAGGGCCTGGTGACTGTTCACTCTGATGTCAGTTGTAAAACTCAAATTACCTTCAATAGCAGCAGGAGCCGACCTTTAATCAGTATCAATATTCTTAACAATAAGCCTAACCCACACTGGAAACAGAAAGTAGAGGAGAGGGATTGAGATGGGAGCCAGCTCCTCAGCTGGTGTAAATCAGCATTCCTCCAGTGAACTCAAAGCAGCTATGCAGATTTACTCCAGCTGCACATCTGGCTCAGGATAGGAATGTTACTTTACCTCTTTGGTCAGCCAATTGAACATTCACAGTAGAAGTGGATCCAAGGTCACTAACTTATCATCCGACACTGTCACACTATCTCTTCAGTTGATGACTGAGGCTGTGCTGTTTATTGTGGTTTGCTACTCTTTTAGACTTTCCTTGAAACTAGGTGCTGAGTTCTAAGAAACGGACAATGTCTCAGTCAGTCACACTTGGGTTTTTCTGAGTGATTTAGGGTAGTTAGCAACTACAGCTTACCTAACTGCCCGAATCTGTGGAAACTAGCACATAGCAGAAGCGTAAGTAGTTTTTCACACAGACGTACCTCTGACGTACTTTCAGTACAGCCTTCCGGCTCCACAAGGCAAAACCCTTGCCAGCGTCCTGTACCTTTTAGAACAAAGGGAGAGTTAGAGGTTGTATATCCAATACAGATATCATACTAAGGACTGCTGGCTTGGAAAGCGCCAGATCTCTAGTTCCTAGCTTCATGGTTAGAGTTGCAGAGGTTACACCCTTGTCACATGAGAGAGAGGTCAGTGTCCACCAACTCCAGGGCTATTGTTACGACTGTAGTGTTTTTCAGTGTGACACATTAGTAAATCTCATTGCTGGTCTGTGGTACAATGGGAAGAAGTGGAGTAAGCAGATTGAATTAGTTTCCTATCTTTAGGCTTCTTTTTCCAGCCTCATGGGACAGGAAGTGAATATCCCGACTGGCCAATTCACGGTTACCTGAATTGCAGCTGCAGCAGCACCACTGCTGTGCAAAATGCTATGTTAGCTTCATCTATTAGCTAGCAATCTTTCGAAAATAAGCACATCTTAACAACTCCTTGAAGAAACACTCTTGTTTTAAAAGGAAAGTTCTGAGATCCCATCCATGGCTGTTTTTTGGGAATAGCTTCTGGACAGCTATTGTGTTGTATTGATTTGATGGGCTGTGCTGCCACGTCGAGGCTAGCAATAATCACCTCCATCAGCCAGGCGAGGAGACAAAATAGCTGTTTCCTGGTGAGATATAAGGAACCAAATCCTTGGCTAGTATAAATTGCTGTCTGTCCACTGAGGTCAATAAAATTATGCTGACTTACACAAGCCAAGGATCTGTCCCAAGAAATCTGGAATTGTATTGTGCTAAAGTGTCCTGTTAACAGAAAACATTCTGCTCTGCAAGTTCTCTGGGTGGAGATCCCTAATCAAGTGTGAGGGCTGATACTGCTTTGAGGAGGTGGAGGGGAGACTATAGGACTGAGAAATACAATGGAGAAATTGGGATGAAACAGTCTCTCATCTGCCATATTCTGAAAACCACAGAATTGGTTTTGTTTGTTTAAAAACAAACAAAAAACCACCCAGTAACCACTAACAAACACTCATCACCATATTTATTTGCCTTTGCATCATAAACCTGTCCCCAGCCTTGCTGCTGTTGTGTCTTTTTAGACTGTAAACCTTCCAAGGCAGAGACTGTCTTTTGTGTGTTTATACAGAAGCCGGTACAATGAAACCCGAGTCCCAGCTAAGGCTTTTGGGTGATAGCGGAATATTATAATAATCTTAAAAACCACTAGTGTTCATCAACACTAAACTTGGCTGCGCCTATTTGCAGTATACGCAACATAGCCTGTTTCCACCTTCTATGACCATGATTTCTAATTTTTTAAATACAAAATGTTGTATAATGATAACTGTTTACAAGATCCACGGAAGCAGGGAAAGGAAGGTAGGTGTTAATGGAGTGACTATGAGAGTTCAGGCTCACAGATTCAACAACAGACACGTGCCAACACCTGGCTTTAACACATCTTTACCTAAGCAACGCACGCTGCCTCTGAAGGGCTGATCAGTTACAGCTTGCCATGACTACTGTGTTGTAACACTTCATAACACAAAGCGATATGGATAGCCTGTGATAGCAAGCTTGCAGTTCAGTCAGAATTGTAATGCTCTAAAACTATCTCTGCTTGCAACCAAACCCTACAGGCTGCTGCAGTGGTAGTTCTGGATGTAGGAATTTTGAAGCCGGGAGTGAGACCTGGTGTGTATATTTGAACCCATATGCTCCTCCATCTTCCACAACCATTTCTTACCAGCACTGGGTCAGACTGAGAGGTTTGTACCATACTTGTTTGCACTCAAGAGTTCTTCACTTAACATTTTACCAACATCCTTGATAATAGCTGGAATTACACATTTTTTAGCGTGTATAAATACCCTGTAACAATAGGGCATGGTGCCACTGTGATGATTACTAATTGTGTTTGTTTACTTTAACAAAAAAACTAACCTCCCTAGTAACCAGTGATCCTGATTATGTTTGTGGTTTACTGAAGTCAGGATAACAAATGAATGTTTCAGTGCAGGGTTTCAACTCACTGATTTGTGTCAGGCTGCTGCTATTCATGCCTTCACATCTTTTGTTGCTGTTCACCAAAAAAGGTCCATTACTGATACTCTTGTAAATCACAGTTTACATGGTGGGAGCAGAAATCAAATCAAGTCATAAAATTGCAAGAGGGGAAGGGTTAAGGAGAAGAAAACTTCTGCTGAACTTTAAAATACATCAAGAGAAGATAATGAAGAAGTACCAAAGATTTAAGATAGAGACATTGTTTTATGCTAAAAATATTCTCTCGTTTTCTTTAAACGTGTACCATATTCATGATAGATTTTCTGCATGGGTGACAGTATGGCCAATTATATATTATAACTGGCAAACACTATATTCCCGTGCCAGCAAGGCTTTCTGTCTTTCTTTGACAATGCTGTTATTAATTACTGAATTGACTGTTCCAGCCATATAATTACTACACTTAGATTTTAAGCCCTTTGGGGCAGATATTGTCATTTGCTAGGTGTTTGTACAGTGTATAAGTTCCTGGGTTAGTGGTTCTGAACTTATCCTTGCAACAAAGCCCGTTGCCAATTGTGCCCACATATCTATTCAGGGGATACCATCACAGGGCCTAATAACATCAGCCACACTATCAGAGGCTCGTTCACCTGCACATCCACCAATGTGATTTATGCCATCATGTGCCAGCAATGCCCCTCTGCCATGTACATTGGTCAAACTGGACAGTCTCTACGTAAAAGAATAAATGGACACAAATCAGATGTCAAGAATTATAACATTCATAAACCAGTCGGAGAACACTTCAATCTCTCTGGTCACGCAATCACAGACATGAAGGTCGCTATCTTAAAACAAAGAAACTTCAAATCCAAACTCCAGCGAGAAACTGCTGAATTGGAATTCATTTGCAAATTGGATACTATTAATTTAGGCTTAAATAGAGACTGGGAGTGGCTAAGTCATTATGCAAGGTAGCCTATTTCCTCTTGTTTTTTCCTACCCCCCCCCCCCCCCAGATGTTCTGGTTTAACTTGGTTTTAAACTTGGAGAGTCGTCAGTTTGGATGAGCTATTACCAGCAGGAGAGTGAGTCTGTGTGTGTATGGGGGTGGGTTTTTGGAGGGGGGTGAGGGAGTGAGAGAACCTGGATTTGTGCAGGAAATGGCCTAACTTCATTATCATGCACATTGTGTAAAGAGTTGTCACTTTGGATGGGCTATCACCAGCAGGAGAATGAATTTGTGTGGGGGGGTGGAGGGTGAGAAAACCTGGATTTGTGCTGGAAATGGCCTAACCTGTTGCTCACTTTAGATAAGCTATTACCAGCAGGACAGTGGGGTGGGAGGAGGTATTGTTTCATATTCTCTGTGTATATATAAAGTCTGCTGTAGTTTCCACGGTATGCATCCGATGAAGTGAGCTGTAGCTCACGAAAGCTCATGCTCAAATAAATTGGTTAGTCTCTAAGGTGCCACAAGGCCTCCTTTTCTTTTTGCGAATACAGACTAACACGGCTGTTCCTCTGAAACCAATGCAAAATTTGCATTTCAGAAAAAGCAAACTTCAGGGCAGGCATATTAAAGTGACTAATACTAGTACAGTTAATGACACACCATATGGTACACTTCAAGTGCAATTGCTTTTCATTTTTATTTAGTGTTAAAGCTCTTAAGATGTGCAGAATGTGACAAACAAGGCTAATTTACATCTTTCCTTCTCCCTTTCTAGCAATTCCTTGGCACTGCAGCACTTTCACAAATCACAACCCTTTTGTGCACAGTGCAAATGGGTCTGCTTTCAAATATGAAACCTGATGTAAGGATGGAATTTGCTCGTGAAAGCTTTTCACTCCTGACAAAGAAGCAGAAACTACCCCTCGAATCCAGGAGCAAACTGCTCTGATACCAAGGGCTGTACTAGAGATGGCCAGTAGGGTTACTCTTCCCCTGATTCATAGAATCATAGGGTTGGAAGGGACCTCTTGAAGGACACCATTGTTAGAAAGTAATCCAGTACCTCCCTGTGTGTTCAGCAACAGCTCTGTCAAACAGGGCACTAAGCTGGGGCGACTGAGGAGGACTAACTGGTTCAAGAGTGAAAAGGGTCCGTCCAGCAGGCTCCTTCCTCAGGGTTTCCACTGGAGGGTTGTAGAGAATAGTGGTTACAAGAAAAACCCAACCAAACTCAAGAACCTCACCTTGAGGTGGCGTCCAGCCTGGTAACAACTAGCGCTGCGTTCTCTCCCCCAGCACTCAGCTAGCTGTCATGGTAGCGTCCTGTACACCTGCCGGGGGCCTGCCTGGGCCTTGAGCCCTCAGCCCCTGCCTCATTGCTGCGCCCTGTGCAGCCGTGCGAGCGGCGTGTGGGAATGAACTCCCTGTTCGTCAGCCAATAAGCAGGGCCTCCGCTTCCCGACGTGGTGGCAGGAAAACAACCGGTTCTAAATGACAGGAAATGTTAGACTCCTAGTCTCTGCCCAAATTGTCTGCTCTTGGATGAAAAAGGAGCTCGGGGGAGAAAGTCTGTGAGGCATTTCTGCAGGGAGATGTAACCCAGGTGCCTAATCGGGAGATCTCTCTTTAAGAGACCCATTGGGGAGGGATAGGAGTTCATTGCGTCTGGGTCATTGTTACTAGGCAGATTTAACACTCCAGAAGCTTCTGGAATTGGGTGTGGTCGTTTTGGGTCTGCTCCAATAGGTGCCCTGTTGCTGGGGTCAGGCTCCAGGAGGGCAAGCAGTCCGGGCAGCTGCTTTGCAGAGGGCCATGTGCCCTGTGTGAGCTGGGAGAAGCTGAGCGCAGGAGCAGAAAGCTGGCTGGTGTCCCTAACTCTGATGCATCTTGCAGCAGGTTAGGGATATTAACCCTCCAACAGGGAAGCATGGGCAATGTTCACTAGAGACAGGGGAAATTGGGAGGGAAAAATAATGTCTTCTGTTTCAATTGCATACTTTTAGCCAAACTGTTTCAGTTAAATTGTGTCAACTAGGGAGATTCACCAACTTTAAAACGGTGATAATGGGGAAAGAGTCATTTCTGTTCTGCTAGTCTCAGTTTTGTATTTTCTTGTAACAGGAATTTCATAAAATCTATACAGTTTACTGAGCGGTTGGTTAATCAGCTGGCTGGCTAGGAGTGATCTCATCGGAGGAACAGGAAGAGTCTGCATGGATTCCAGCTGAAGATTAATACAAGCAAGTGGAGGGACAATGTTGTTTTTGACTCAGAAGATTGTATAGATTTGGTGATCAAAGATGGAATCAGGTGAACTCAACCTAAACTTTTGGGGACTCTGAGTTTCTTCTCACTGTTGTTCTGTGGGGACTGAACTGTTCAGATTTGATTTGTTTTCTTTCTTTATGTTTATGCAGAACTGTGAAGAGAATGTCTGTGGATCATAAAATAGCCAGGTTAAGTTGTAAAAATGATTTACATTTATCATAAGATTTTATAAAGTTATTTCATTAAATTCATTTCTTTCAGTCCTTTTGGGACTTGAATGTGGGGAGGTTGGCCCTGTGCAATCCTTGCTGAAAATCCTTGGAGACTGAATTCTGGGTCTCCAGCTACTTTTCTATGGGAGTTGGGTTTTCTTAGGCACAGGAGAAGGGCAATGAAGTGAACTCTAGACCACCCGAGGGGTACAGAGAGTCTTTTGAATGACTTGCTTGTGATCTGTGGAAGGTGGTTTTGGAGCCTACCCTAACCTGGCAGATCCCACAGGAGACCAGGACCATCTCAGCATGAAAACCCAGTACCCCCACAATAATTCCAGTTCCTTGTGGCTCCCCGGGAGGGCAGCTCTAATGGAGTCGCGCAGCCAGAGACTCTCCCCTCTCCCTCACCAGTAACAGCCCTTGTGGAGGGAGGCTACATGGTAAAGAAGGCTCCACAGAACCTGAGCCAGTGCTACTTTTTATAGCCTTGGGGTTGACAGGGGACAAGTTTCTCCAGAGCCCTACCCGAGCACACCTCCTCCCCTTTCCTGGTCCGCACATCTTTGTTCCCTTCCTCAGCACAGCGACCTCACAGAGAGGATGGTGCCACAGAGGCAGCTGATTCTCCACTTCCATGTGCAAAGGAGTGATCACTGTGGGCAGGACCCCTCTGCATGTGCGTCAAGGGGGCCACAATCTGATCCATTAAGACAACTGGTAAAATCAATATGATGCAGCCACGAGGAAAAATTGAGGAAAAATTTCCAGCAGAGCTACAGCACTGAAAGACTCATGCTTCCCTCTGTGCTGGGTTTCTAGCTTTACAGGCTCCCAAACTCCTCTTCGACTAGTATTTTTAGAGTGTATCTACAATCCATACGCACACCTTATACGTACCGAACACGTCAATACCAGGTCATGGAGCAGCTGTGGAACCTTCCACAGAAGCTACTTCAGTCTGCTGGCTAGAATATACTGCAGGAAGGGGAGGGGGGCAAACGAGAGGATCGGCCCAAAAGGAGATTCCCTGGCCCAGTCCCTACCCCACCTATCCCCAAAAGCTCTTTAGTGCAGGAACCATCTTGTATTTTCTGTATATCAAACACGCTGTTCTCAACAGACAATGTGGCTGTCACCTTCCAGGACCACCATCAGTTAGTATGCTGATATGAGCAGATGGGGGACAGGAGCTTGAAAATGAGAAAAGATGGCCCTTTTGCCTCAGCAACACCGCTGAATTCCAGTACCTTGGCGAGGGGGAGTCTGGATGTTACGTCTGCATCTTGTTTGCATTTTGTCTTTGAACAAGCAAATTACCTTCAGGAAAGTAGCTAATGGATAGAACCTGACTTTATATAACTAGTGATCATAAAAATGCCATGTTGTGGTTGTTTGCCTCTCTCTTGCCCTTTGTACACTGCTTGTCTTGTTGCCTCCCTCAAAAGACACGTGCTTGTTATCCTGAGCACTCTGCTTGTATGAGGCCACTTTTCCCCCTTGGTGTGATCCTTGCCTTTTTTGATTGTAAGCAGGGAGTGTTTCTCCTTGAGTGTTAGTATAGTAACAAGCACAATGCAGTCCCAGTCATGGTTGGTTCCTCTGAATGCAGCTGTACCATAATCTAGCTGACCCAGAGTACCTTTGGCCCAAGTGTTAGAATTCACTTATTCCGGCCTCCGAAGGCGGCTGGCTCTGTGTCCCACTTTAGGATCAACGGGTGTTCCTTGTACTCCTTGGGCTGATGACAGGCGCAGCCCTTGGAGTTTGCTAGTTGCTGATTCTTAGTGTGCCTGAGCTGCTACGTAGTGGCTGGGTGAATAAATTCATATATAGCCCACAAGGACATTAAGACCTATATTTACATGGAATCAAGGACCAGCAGATTGTAAGGAGAAATGAACAGTTTATTCTAGAAAGAGATGGGATTCAAAGAAAAGAAAGGGCAAGGGCAGGAACCAGGGAGGAAATCTGGAACTGACTGGAGCTGTTCGGAAAAATGTTTTCTTTCTCCCCAGAGCATTTTTGATAAAAACAAAAAGAACATTTGTTTTTGTCAAAACTCTTAGAAAAACATGTCAGCGGTTTGGAGCTGAAAACTCAACAGTTTTTGGCCAACCCCCCCCCGCATTTACCATTCGAAAAGAAGTGTCAATTTTTCATTTTGTCCAGCCCTAGAAAATCAAGGTTAACAAAGAACTGAATAATTAGCCCATCAGAGTAATAAACACTCCCTCCCCTAAAATAATCCAAATCCTGCATGCTGAGTCAAGAAATAAAAAAGGTCAGCCCAGAGTTTTCCCACAGGCTGTCGCTGGTTAGTGGGGTTGATGCACCAAAGGGAGGTTCTTGTGTAGGAAACTGACAGGTCTCTTTTCCAGGTAGAATGAGCCTCTGGTGGTCTTGAGCAACCCCTGGTATTTGGTGGGTGGAGGCCTAGTGGGAGAGGCTGGCACTCAATCTTCTCTGGAGTAGAGTCTTGGGATCCTATCTGTTTCCCTCAGAGTGACTGAGAGCCTGCATTCCCTCCTGCTCCCTGTACCAAGTTCTCTTGGCCTCAGTAATATAGCACGAGTTGGCATTTCAAAAGGGTATGTTGCTGTCATGTGACAGAGATCACTGTCCAGTGACTTCAGCATGTTATCACCCCCCTCCCCATAGTAACCATTTATAACATGGAATAAAAATGACAAGGCATGCGTGGATGGAAAAAAACTGGGTAATAAAGCTCATTGATAAGCTTATCAGAAGCTGGGTAAGTGGTCCGAGTATGGATAACACCTCTTGCAAAAACCTTCCATTGGACCTAAGTAAGATTTCAAAATGTAGCAAAATAAGAAGCGTATTGGCTGGGTCAGTGACTGTGCTCCAGGCACAAAGTGCTTCAGTTCTGTCATGTTGAGGATATTAGCTTTGATCACAGTGACTAAGAATTAATTTGTTCAGGAAATAGCTCACGCTATTGTGGGCTACATTCAGAATAAAAAAAAAACCCCTGCCAGACTTTTGACACAATAGGCACTGCATGCTCTAATGAGAAAAAGAACTGAGAAAATGAGCTTAGTGGGGAGTTACCCCCACACCCTAACTTCTTCGCTGTTCAGTAAACATGCAACTCACTGGTCACAATTTTATCCATGAGAGTGATCACTTAAGGTGAGCTATTACCAGCGGGGGGGGGGGGGGGGGGGGGGAGGAACCTTTTATAGTGATAATCAATGTGGGCCATTTCCAGCAGCTGACAAGAACATCTGAGGAACAGTGGGGGGTAGGGGTGGGGAAATAGTTTTACTTTGTGTAATGACCCATCCACTCCCAGTCTTTATTCACTACAAAAGGTTCCCCCCCACCCCCGGGCTCTCCTGCTGGTAATAGCTCACCTTAAGTGATCACTGTCATTACAGTGTGTATGGTAACACCCATTGTTCCATGTTCTCTATGTATATAAATCTCCCCACTGTATTTTTCCACTGAATGCATCTGATGAAGTGAGCTGTAGCTCACGAAAGCTTATGCTCAAATAAATTTGTTAGTCTCTAAGGTGCCACAAGTCCTCCTTTTCTATTTCTAGGGACTCTGAATGCTTCCTAGCAATTAGAAGCTTGAGAAAACACATCGGAAGGAGCCTTGTGACACTGTTAAGGTTCATAGCTGAGAGGAGACTGCATGTAGAGAAATGGTCAGAGTGAAAAGCAGAACCTGTGAAAACGTTCGAGTTTTCCCCAGACTAGCTCTATGACTGATAGTGTTTGTTCAGCTGCAGTCTCCTCAGCCCTTCAGTGCTTGTGTGGCTGTTCATGCACTCCATGAAAGCCAACGAATGTGCTGAAATAATGGGAGACTTATTTGAAGTTCTTGCAGTGAACGTGAACTGAAACTCCTGTGGCTTCTCTCTGCCGTTGGCATTTTTTCCATCCACCTTGCATCTCAGCATCAGCTAGCACTTGGCAATTTACAAATGAAGATAGATTTGCACAAATGTACCTTGGCTGCTACATGCAAAGCATATAAATGCTATAATGATGGGTCCTAGAGAAAACACTTAGAATCTTTTATGCATGGGTATAGGCAGGTACAATTTATAATTTCCTGGGCCATTATTGCTCTGTTCTGTATTAGGCCTTTACCACACTGCCAAGTCTCTTGAATTATACTTTCTACCTTGGTGGTAATGGGCCAAATTCTTCCCTGGGGGTAATTCATGTCTAATGCCCCTTGTTAGTGGTTAAAAAAATAATATTGTAAGCAGGGGGCAGCAGGCGGCTTAGGAGCACATTTCAAATTGCTAGCTATTTCTTTGGTGACCTTCCACATTCTTTCAACTCTAAATTTAGATAGCTACTACAATGGCAGCGTTGCAGATTCCGTGCCACAGGAAACAACAAGCAGCAACTGTCCTGATCTTTCTTGAAAGAACAGCATAGATTGAGCTAGCCTGATGACTATAGTGCAGCCAGATCCAGCCGCATTTATCAAATTGTACCTTTTCATGTCTAATTACTATCATAGGTTTTCACTTAAGGCAGCCTCATAACATACAAAAGCTGAAGTAGCATTAAAGGTCTGACATACAAAAGCGAAGAAACTGACCAAGTTAAGGCTTCTATGCCTGTATTCAAACAGTCCCACTGTGCCTTAGAGCAGATGAGTTCTAAGTGATGTTACACAGCTTGGGTGTCATAAACGTGAGGTACAAGTAAAACAGCACCATGCAGGATCAGGCCCTAAATAAGTAAACTGAATTTAATAATTTTGCCTGCTTTAGTATTATCTAAATATGAGAATAGCAGGGGTAATGGATAACATTTACAAATATGAAATAGACATTACTGAAATGGGCTGAAAAAAATGTAAAAATATTGGGACCTTGGCTGGAATAAGCTGATGATATTTGCTATGAAGCTGGAATCATCAGCTAGTGGGTGTGTTTCTAGTGGGGTCCACAGGGGTTGGTTCTTGCCCCTCATTATTTAACATTTTATTAATGACCTGGAAGACAACATAAAATCATTACTTATAAAGTTTGCAGATGACACAAAAATCTGGGGAGTGGAAAATACTGAAGAGTACTGGTCCCTGATACAGAGTGATCTGGATTGTTTGGTAAACCGGGCTCAGGCAAACATTATGCATTTTAATATGGCTATATGTAAATGTATACATCTACAAAGCATGTAGGCCATACTTACAGGATGGGGGACCCTATCTGAGAAGCAGTGACCCTGAAAAAGATCTAGGAGTCATGGTCGATAATCAACTGAACATGAGCTCCCAATATGATGCTATGGCCGAAGAGGGAATGCAATCCTTGGATGCATGAATAGCGGACTCTTGAGTTGGAGAGGTTATTTTACCTCTCTGTTTGGCATTGGTGGAATAATGTGTCCAATTCAAGAAGGATGTTGATAAATTGGAAAGGGTTCGGAGAAGAGCCATGAGAATGACTGAAGGATTAGAAAACATGCCTTATAGTGACAGACTGTAGGAGCTCAATCTGTTTAGCTTACCAAAGAGACGGTTAAGGGGTAGCTTGATTAGTCCGTAAAAATGTCATTTAATAATAGGCTCTTCAATCTGCAGAGAAGGGTATAACCCTACCCAATAGTTGGAAGTTGAAGCTAGACAAATTCAGACAGGAAATAAGGCATAGATTTTTAACAGTGACGATAATTAACCATTGGAATAATTTACCACGCCATCACTGGCAATTTTTAAATCAAGACTGGATGTTTTTCTAAAAGATCTGCTCTAGGGCAGTGGTTTTCAAACTTTTTTTCTGGGGACACAGTTGAAAAAAATTGTTGATGCCCGTGATCCAATGGAGCTGTGGATGACGGGTTTGGGGAAGGGCTCCGGGCTGGGTCAGAGGGCTAGGGTGCGGCTGGGGCCAGGAATGAAGGGTTCAGGGTGTGGGAGGGGGCTCAGGGCTGGGGCAGGGGATTGGGATGCAGGCATGGACTTACCTCCAGCGGCTCAGCCGGGGTGCACCGCGGACCGTGCTGTGCCCCAGAAGCAGCCAGCAGCAGGTCTGGCTCTTGGCGGAGGCACACAAGCGGCTCTGGACGACTCTCACCCGCAGGCACTGCCTCCCCCTCCAGTTCCCATTGGCTGGTTTCTGGGCAATGGGAGTGCAGAGCCAGTGCTCAGGGCGGAAACAATGCACGGAGCCCCATGGCCCCCCTAACTAGAGCAGGACCGGCTGCTGGCCACTTCCGGGGCACAGTGCAGTGTCAGAAAAGGTAGGCACTAGCCTGCCTTAGTTGGGCAGCACCGCCGACGGGACTTTTAATGTCCCAGTCGGGGTGCTGACCAGAGCAAGGCAACCCAGAGCAATGCCGCGACCCAGTACTGGGATTGAAAAACACTGCTCTGGGGAAGTTCGATGGCCTATGTTATACTGGAGATCACATCAGATCGGGGTGGGTGATCTTTTTGGCCCGAGGGCCACATCTGGGTGTGAAAATTGCATGGAAGGCCATGAATGTAGGGGTAGGGCAGGGGGTTGGGGTGTGCAAGGGACTCCGGGGTGCAGGAAGGGGCTCAGGGCAAGGGGTTGGGGCGGAGGAGAGGTGTAGGTTGTATGATGGGGCTCAGGGCCGGGGGTTGTGGTGCAGGAGGGGGCTCAGGGAAAGGGGTTGGGGTGCAGGAAGGGTGCAGCAGGGGGCTCAGAGCAAGGGGTTGGGAGGCAGGGTGCAGGAAGGGTTTGGGGTGTGGGCTCTGGCCCAGCACCACTTACTTGGAGTCGGGTGGCAGCGGCATGCACTGGGGCCAGGGCAGGCTCCCTGCCTGCCTGCCTGCCCTGGCCCCGTGCCGCTCCCAGAAGCGGCCGGCACCATGCCCCTGAGGCCCCTGGTGGAGGGGAGACAGAGGGCTGTGCGTACTGCCCTTGCCTGCGGGTACCTCCCCTGAAGCTCCCATTGGCCGCGGTTCCCCATTCCCAGGGGCTCCAGGGACGTGGTGCCAGCTGTTTCCAGGAGTGGAGCAGGGCCTGCGGCACCACGAGGGTGGCAATCCTGCAGGCCGTATCCAAAGTCTTGACGGGCCGTAGTTTGCCCACCCGTGCATTAAATGGTCACAATGGTCCCTTTTGGCCTCGGAATCTATTAAACTAGTAACGCTGAATTTAATGGTTTCAGAGTAGCAGCCGTGTTAGTCTGTATCCACAAAAAGAAAAGGAGGACTAGTGGCACCTTAGAGATTAACAAATTTGTTTGAGCATAAGCTTTCGTGAGCTACATGCATCCGATGAAGTGAGCTGTAGCTCACGAAAGCTTATGCTCAAATAAATCTGTTAGTCTCTAAGGTGCCACAAGTCCTCCTTTTCTTTTTACTGAATTTAATGGAACAAGTGTTTTTCATGATCTTAAAATCTGGCCCTTTACTTTCAGTACAGTAAATATAGCACACTATCAGTTTCATGAAATAGCAAACAAATTCTAACGTGTGTTTTAATGAAATACATAGTAATCACTTGGGTTTTCTAGCTCGTGTATACAATTACAATAAAATAACGGTAATGAATGGTGGTGATTTCAGTTCTATGTAAGCAATGGAAGTGCTCTGAGATAAACTGATGAAAAGTGCTATATAAGAGTTAGATATTATTTTCAAGCAGCTGCGCATCCCTATTTTGGGAAAGCATAGTTGTAATATTTTAACCCCTATTCACCAGATTCCTCCCATCTTTTTGTTGTTGATGAGAGTAAAAGCAGACACCCAAAGAATTTGCATTTGTTAGTTCTTTCTTTAATAAAGCAGGTTAGACATTCTTCCAGAGTGAAGATACAAATTTCCACAGCTAAATGAATACCCAGTCAAAATATGGTGACTGCCTTTCTGCAGTAAGGTATGACTGACATTACATGCACAGGACTTGAAACAGTCATATGGTACAGACTTGAGATACAGTACAATAAGCCTCAAATTGGCTCAGGTATATTTTTTAAAGTCCCACATTAGTACTTATCTGTAATTTACAATGCATATATTTTCTATCAGATTACTGTTATCCATGAACATTATGAGCAGGTCATTTTTGGAAGAAAGAATAATCCTGTGTTTTAAAATGGCAATTTCTTCCTTGGTATATTTGTAACATAAGGCAAGATAGGGTGATTATCTGTCATTTTGTCCAAACTATAGCCAATTGGCTTAATGTATATAAAAGAGTCTAATGACATTTCCAGTATGATCAAACAGCAGCCACGAGTAGTATTTGGAATGTAGAGGGACATGGTATAACCAAAGTGGATCCATCCAATGGGATTCACTCAAATTTCATTTCTATTAATGTCTCTCTACTGCCGAGGATTTGTTCAAATCCCATGGCACAATAGACATTCAGCAAAACTTGTGAGTTTTA
This sequence comes from Eretmochelys imbricata, assembly GCF_965152235.1. NCBI lineage: Eukaryota > Metazoa > Chordata > Testudines > Cheloniidae > Eretmochelys > Eretmochelys imbricata. Next base: position 203,576,574 of record NC_135573.1, on the reverse strand, counting down.
AAAAAAGTTTTATACTTTCAGCTTTGCTTAAAAATGTACTATTAATGACATAACCACTAATTTTAAAGAATAAGAGAACTGTACAAATCACATTCTTTTATAGCACTGAGACTGTTCAAGAGAATGACAATGTGATCCCTGGAGTAAATGGACAGAAAACAAAAGAATGCTTAAAAAAAGATTAAAAAATAAAGTGTTTTACCGCTGCCAGACTGTTGTGGTCACTGAAGATTTTGGTTTTATGAAACACAGTACTTCTTGAGTCTCTGGATCTGCATAACACTTCCCCCATCTTTACATATGCACTTCCTGATCAGATTCACCTTTGTGCCACATCAGCACCAACTCTAGCTGGAAGGGGGAATGCTAGAAAAGCCTGAAGGCTCTAAAGTAACAGCTATTTAATCTTCTGGCATTCACACAAACTCAGGGATACAAAATAAACCTGCACACAGGCATGCAGGTTAAATCCTGAAATGTTTTTTGTGAAGATGTAGAAATGAGAGGATTAGAATTAAACAAATATACAAACCCCTCCAAAATGTTATGCGTTTAAGATCTTTCAGCAAAACAAAAAGCCATCATGACTGTTCAGCACACCAAAGTGTCACACACATGATGCTAAACCTGCTTATAACATTCCAGTATTTCTTCATTTTACAAGGCACAAATAATTTTGGAAGAATTATGTGGTGGCTTTCAAATGTGTACGTGTATGGCAGCTTCTCTGTAATTATGTGATAATTACCTTTTCATTTCAGTCTTCAACACTAGACCTTGTAAGAGCCAACTACAGTATATCACATCATCTAACTTTGAAAAACTGTATTTAACTCCAGTTACTTGCAGATGAATTGATAATTGCATGCACCAGTTATTAATAACATAACATTTGTCATGCAATTACAAAATTATTGCATGGTTACACGGTATGAATCCTGTAAAATAAAATCCTTTAAACATGGAGGGATTTTGTTGTTGTTGCATATATAGTAATTTAGTGGCATTCTTTCTATAAGTGTATTTCCTCAGAGCTGCTGAAAAAGTAGGCTTCCATTTATTAATAATTTATTTTTGTTACTTCCAAAGAGTTTAAGAATGATTATGGAATGCAAAAAACAACCCCACGTGTATGATCAGATGCATCCCACATTTCATGGGAAAGAGATTTCCTTTTCCGAATAGAAAAACAAGCTAGAGAGTTAATTAGAATCTTGTCCTCATTGAACCACTGCCTTTTTCTTGACTGGCAATGGGGAAGATCATGTCACTGTATTTGTATACAGAGAATACATGGCTAGTAGCAACGCAATATAAAGTGCTTTTAATTATGAGTGCCTCAGGGCTCTTTTCCTCCTTCCCTGGTAAGTTATGTTCACCCGATAGCTGGAAGCTGTTTTAATTCAGTCTGCTCGGTTCTAACACCATCGGATGGTTAAATTTCCCTAGCAAACCACTGATTTAGACATGTTAATCTCAGTCAGCTGTAATTCTTCCCAGGGACAGTGAAATTAGTTAATATAATTAGGTGTAAGAGGTGTAGTGCTACCTCTGAAGAGAAAAAAATATTAGGCAAAAAGACGCAGGACTCTGTTGTTCAGGTCCCCATCCTTTCCAAAATTTGCCAGCTGGTTCTACTTTAACACAGGAGTGAGGAAGTGTTAAAAATGGGACACAAACTTGTGTCTTTAACCTGCGCCAGCTATTGTGGGATTAAAGATTAAGAACTCAGGACTCTTCTACTGAGAACAAACCTGGTGGCATCCCTAAATCAGAGCAAGGGCAACTTCATTTTGCTTCAGAAGGAAAGATCAAACCCAATCAAGCTAGCTGCAAAGGGAAGTTTTCATCTCTCCATTAGCAGCATTTAAATGTTCGTCTCTCCATTAAATCGTGAATTGCTTTTAGATACAGTCGTAGAAGTTCTTTCATTTTATCATTCTCTTTTGTTGCAGACATCCCTAGGAATCTAAATAGAGTTCTCCTTTGCCTTCTCTCCTTGCCACAGTAACAAACAAATTACTCCAGCAAGGTGGATGATTTTCAACAACTCCGTAATTTGGAATCAGTCTCCACATCATTTTCATACCACATCCCATGCCTTTTCACAGCCATGCCTCCAGCATATTTCTATACCTCAGAACAGATGTGTTGACTGAGAACTACTTTTTCTACTTCAGCAAAAGTCACCATTCAAATTCGTCTAGCTAGAGGAAAAGGTATCTCATAGTCCCTTGGAATTCAGGACTCCTGTGGGACAACAGACAGTGCTTCTAATCAAATAAATGGGGATAACTCCAACTCACATTTCTCAATGAATTATTTCTTAAACTGTAACAGAATTGCCATGAAGGAAAACCTCAGTACCATCCATCATGAATGAACTTGATTCTTATACACAAAAGAGGCTGTACAGTTCTTAAAACATTTACAGAAACAGATTCCAAAGGAACACTACTCCAACACACAAACCCCGCACCACCTCTCTCAGAAATATTAGAAGTCTTTTAACTAGTATAGATTCAAGCTACCCAGGGCTTTAAAGAGGCTATTTTAGATTTGATTTGGTGTTCTATACCTGAAGTGCCGGTCTTATCTTTTATAGTTTCTCTCTCTGAGTACTAGTCAGAGGTTTTGCTGTGACTCCAGTAATCTTGATGCCAGCTGCTGAACCAGTTGCTAAAGGATACTTTGCATCTCTTCGATTTGCTTCCCCTCATTTTCTACCCATAATCTCTAGCGGAATAGTTCCCTTCCCACCCAGCATAAGCCTAACCTGGCATGCTGGAAAAAGTAAATGTATTAATTGTAGTTTTGTCTCCTCTCCTCTGGGTACCCATTAGAATATATGCCCCAGGTTACTCTGTGTGGTGAGAAACTAACTAAATAGTACTATAGCTCTGGAAGCCACTAAGATAACCCTACAACTAGCAGTAGTTCTATATTGGGTCTGGATACTACTGCGGTTAAGGTAACCATTACAAAATTTTTATACTCTTTGGAGGGTTGCAAGATACTGCCTGGACCAAATTTGTGCTCTGATCTATTAGCTAGGCTTTTAGCAGCTGGAATGGGTTATCTTTATATACCTTCTGTCCTTCTGAGTCAGTCATCCAGGCCTGTGGAATCAAAGTTATTTCAGCTGAGGTTTAGTAACTGACCTCACAAGCTCACCAAGCTGTTTAATTAGATGTCCAAGGGGCTGACAATAGTGAAGTCAGAATCCTTGCTATTATTGCTGTCATCATCATCAGGGCTGGAACTCAGGTTACTAGAGGAGGCAGAAATGGAGCCCATGAGTGGATCAGAAAAGACCAAAGAAGAACGAGATGGAGCTTCATTCTTCGTTGCCGCCTCCTTGTGTGCCTGAAGCGACTGCTTGTGCTCAGAGACAGCACCTTTATTTCCCTCCTCTTCTTCGGAAACCAGGATATAGTCGTCAGTGCTTCTGCTCTCTGCATTTCTGCTTGTTTCAGCTGTTGCCTGTGAGACAATAGCATGGAAATGATTTAGAGTAAGTGGCAAAACTAAAAACCACATCTTTATTTTAAAATCTCTATTCTACCCATCAGTGTGATACTGGACATAGGAAAAATAAACAATAGTTGCCAACAACTGACATAACTCAAGTCTACTCTGACTTGTATGATCTCCACCCACTGACCTGACAAATACCCTAGGTACTTCAGCTGTGCAAACAGTTATATTCAGAGTATACAAATGTATCTTGCACTGTGTCCTAATGATCACTAAATAGGACCCTGGTTAGATACATAGAGGGTTAGTTCTAGGCTCAAAAGCCTCACTATGAAGAATGACCCAACGCTCATCTCTCAAACCTCAACCCTGGGGAGAAACAGCAAGAGGAATCTGGCTCACTGCAAGCGTTGCAGAAGGGCAGATGAGGGAAAAATTAAGTTTTTTAGCTAACAAAACAGCAATTGCTAAAAGTACTTGTTTACTTTGATGAAATATAAAGTTGAGATTGAATAAAAACACATCACCGGGTACTGGAGCTTGTACTCGTGCTAAAGTACTTCTCTCTCACATTACTGCAGTTCCCTACAGTTCCACGTAACTAGGTGATCTCAATTTGGGATCTTATAGCTACATTATAGTACTGAAGATTGTTGGAAATCAGAATTACAGTGACATTTTTTCTGTTGGTTAATGAGATAGTATTAGAGAACCTTTGGCTTGTAGAAGTTAATGTAAAATGACATTTTGGAGAGTGATCTGAATCCCCACTTAGCCCATGGGGTGGCTTGTTCACCAAACTTTTACACCACCTGGAACAACTGCAGTCCCTCAAGAGATCCATGATTTGAATCATAAGGATCAATGGCATATCCATCAGAGCAGAAATACTTTTATTAGCAAATTTGTAATCTGTTACCTTGAGTGGATGGCAGACTATTTCCTCTTTCTTCCATAAGAAACATTAATATCATGATCCCGTACAGGAAGCAGTTTGTTCATTTACCAGGGATCATGACTGGGTGCCTAGTCAATTTCATACAGCTACCCCTGAATAAGAATACAATCTGGCAAACAGTTTGACATGGGATAAGCAGTGAATCCTCCTTAGCCTGAGGTGAGATGAACTTGATTCTAACTTGTTAGATACACAGTAACACAAGAGTGAGAAAAGGGAAAAGATGCGGAAGGAGCAGCTGGAGGAACATGTGTGTCAGTTATGTAAGGCTCATATAGGCAATGGTGTGCTAAGCAGGGGCAACTCCATCAACAATGATTTTTCAGGCAAAGTTATATTTCCCAGCATAATGTAACTTTAGGGTAAGAGATGGGTGGCTTTGGTAGAGGGGAAAAAGAATAAAATAAAAGATAGGGAATAGCGTGAATGAGATAGAGACAGATTAGTAACACAGTACCTAAAATTATGTGCTGCAAAAAGAAAAGGAGGACTTGTGGCACCTTAGAGACTAACAAATTTATTTCAGCATAAGCTTTCGTGAGCTACAGATCACTTTATCGGATGCATGTAGCTCATGAAAGCTTATGCTCAAATAAATTTGTTAGTCGCTAAGGTGCCACAAGTCCTCCTTTTCTATTTGCGGATATAGACTAACAGGGCTGCTACTCTGAAACCTGTCATTAAGGTACTGGAGATCCATAACTTGCCTTTAGGTACCCCATGGACTCTTGCTGAATTTATTTTACTGTAGTTACTGCTGATAGCCATTTCCCATTGTCTCTCTTGTTCATTACACAAGAGTACTTTCTTGAAAGTCCTCAATCCATCAATGGATTGGGAGGATATATAAGAAACTTATGCTACTAGCTATTATGTAAGTAGTTGCTACAAATTATTAACAATTAACAAGGCAAAATATCAGCTGAGAGTGAAAAAGGTGAGAACAAAGAATTGTGACTCAGTACCTCAAGAACAAAGAAAAGTTTGTATTAAAGGGGTTCCAGAGACATTTCCACTAGCAATATGGAATATTTTTAAAAAAATCTTGTTTATATAACTTTAATATTAAACATTCTCATTTTTATTTATATTTTCTTCTATAAATAAATTACCCATTTTAATGATGTCTCTCCAATACAAATTGAAACATCTCACATTCAGCGTAGCAACAAAAATATGACATAAATCACAAGCAATAACAATTAACAATTATATAATTAACGGATCTAAAAACTTGACTTTAGCTGAATACTGTTGCTAATCGTTACATGCACACATCCCTTTTAAAATAACTTAATAAATAATTCATTTTCCTTTAGATGACCATTATAAAATTAATATAACCCAAATTGAACAAATTATTTTTAAGAGTTCCAAAAACTATTTAGTAAGTTCATAATGTAGTTAAAACTGACTGGTAGTAAATTTCCTACTCCTTTTGTGAATTTTAAAAAATGTTTTCACTACTCCAAGAAATTACAAACAAACAGATCTAATTTACAGACAGACACACCACACTATTTAAACACCTTTTGTATGATGAAACATATAATTCTTCTTTAATTACTGTTTTTGTTTCATCTGATCTATTTGAATTACCATCTTCATCATCTGTCAGTTAATCAGCTATCATGTCTAGGGCTCTGAGAACACAGACATGTGTAAAAGAATGGCCCAGCTCCAGAAATTAATCAAAAGTCTCCTGCTTGATTCCATGGACATTCATCACATAGCATTACAGAGAGCCAGATTAAGGTCTTCTGGGGCTGTAGGTTCCATTCCAAATTTCACGGTCTTCTTTTTCTTTTTACAACAGTAATGAAAGCTATTTTAAACACCCCGAGTTGACGTAACCCACTGTTCCTTGTTCCTTTTGGAAGCCCCTGACACACAGATACAAATTTAATTTTGAGCACTGAGTGTACTTTGTAATTCCAGCCCGATGGCATCATATTAGCCACTATTTCAGTCTTCCCAACTCTCTTGTCCAAGCTGGCTGCTACCCTAGGGAACCAAAGGCATTACCTAGCAAAACACTTACAAATAGGTTACCAGTGCGAGTGATCTTAAAGATATCTGTAAGGCAAACAGGCTGACTTCCTTAAGGCAGTGAACAGGCACGGCCTTAGCTAGTTCTACTGGGGGCCTGCTACTGCAGTTTCCTAAATTCTGAAATGTGCTGTCGCCTGGTTGGACATCCCTCTCCGCCTCTTAATAAAGGTAAAAGAAAGAAGCGTCATATAGTAACTTCTTTTCCTTATGGTTATGTTCTTCAATTTTTAGGCTACCCACATTTTTGGCTCCTAAACCTGGGTTTAATAGAAGTATGTACCCATTTCCTCCAACATGATATAAGGGCTTGCTATAAATATAGGTCCGTGTAAATAGAACACACTATTATTTTAATGCTGGTATTTCCAGAGGTAAAATATGTCTCCCCACTCCTTGCTCTGTCTGTTTCTCTTTCAGGAAACTCGCACTGACGTGAACCATGTTTTCTTCCATCTGCTGCCACTACTGAATAAATGAAAAATGACAGAATTATACTTCCAGCCGCTTTTGAAAGTGTACAACCTTTTGCCTGGTGCCATATGGCTTCTCCCAACATTTCTTCCTGATGAATATCAGCTACTAGTGTCAGGCTTATTTCAATTGCCTGCATACTGCCAACTAGCTAAAGCTAACAATAAGAATACATTTTAAGTAAGCCGAGAAAAAGAGCAGCAGCTCATTTTGTCTCCTTCTTGGGCTAGTTAAAGGAAAGATAATGTGTTAATTATTCAATATTTAGCAATGCAAGATTCCTATTTATCAACTGTATTGTTACCGAAATTAATGCTGTACATCTTATTTGAGGCTTATTCCACTGCAGCACAGCGTTAAAAATGGAACATTAGAAAAAAAAAAAAGTCCTCCCTATATGTGTAATTCTTTATAAAATGTCAAGTGCTAGAGCAATGTGCCACTAGGCCCATACATATAGCAGAGTATATATATATAATATATATATAAATATAGTATAAAAATACATAAAATATAGTGTAGCAGAGTATAAAAATATATAAATACAGCAGAGTGGTATAAATACTACTACTTAGCTTTTATATAGTGTTTTTCATCTTTGTATTGCAAAGTCAGTAGGTCAGTATCACTACTCCCATTTTACAGATGGGGAAACTGAGGTACGGTCTGGGATCTAAGTTTCTTTTTTGATTAATGAAGTGACAAATGACCAGTATCTAAAAAACACTGAAAGCCAATGGGCCAGATTTCAATCTCATTTACACTAATATAAATCTGCTGTAACACCATTGAAGTCAGCTGAATAACACTGGTGTGAGACTAGTGTACATGAGAGGAGATTTGGGCCCAAAACATTTTCCAGAGGTTCTGGAATATAAATGTAATTTCTACATAACAGACTCAGCAGCCATAAAAGGCCATACTAAATAGAATTACACACATTATTGCACTAGGAAAAAACCCACAAATACAGCAAAATTTATTTTGCTGGAAATACATTAAATAGGAATGAAACTAAAGCAATACAACATGTTCTAAATAATTAACATTTAGAACTTTTTAAACTTTCTGCTGTATTCAGAAAATGCTTCCAGCTTGACCTGGAAACATCATCGTAGCACATTACCCTCATTAAGACTAAAAAGCTGACCTGTGGTCCTGTTTCGAAAAAAATTAATTAATGCTCTCTTTTCACAGGCTACTAAACTTAGCGGTTTTTATCTTTTAATTTTCATTACACTGGCTCAAAACATCCTCTCTTTTTACTTGATTTTACTCATAAAAGATAAACACAATGTAGTCAAAAACAGCAAAGAATGCTGGGGTTTTAATATTTCTTCCCAACAATAAGCAGTTCTAAAACTAATTTCTTGTTTTTGTTACTATAATAAACTGATGCTCATTACTATAATTGGAGCTCCCAGAAGGTAAGATGAGAGAAAGCTAATAAGAAAAAATTCACTGTACCCTAAACTGAAAATATACCATAATCTGCAGATATTAACCATTTAAAGCTCAAAACCTTATTAAATGTTTTATCAGGGTTAGATTGCACAACCCTTACCACATTTGCCAGCAGTTACTCATGAGTAGCCCCATTGATACCAATGTGAGAATAAATCCTTACCAGCCTGAGTAATGTTCGCACAATCTAACACAGTGTGTTGTGTTATACTGTATCTTTCATTTTATACTGTGAATCAACGTTAAGGATTATTAAAAATAAGGCATCTGCCATTTCAATACTAAGGCACAAATATTTCTTATGTAAAGAGTGAGAAGCTATAGTACCAAAATAGGGGATGTCATTAGACATGCAATCCCGTATGCAATCCTGTTGTGGCTGTGTTGGTCCCAGGATACTAGAAAGACAAGGTGGGTGAGATAGTATCTTTTATTGGACCAACTTCTGTTGGAGAGAGAGACAATCTTTTGAGCTTACGGAAGTCACAGATGTCATTACTGCTTTAACCGCTTTTGTTAAAACCAGACTTTTTTGTCATATTGAAGGCATTGGTTAAACCCGTGTTAGCCCATATGTACTCCAGTGGGCTGCCAATGGAGTTTAACCACTGCCTTCAATATGGCAGAAAAGCCTGGTTTTAATAACCATGGTTAAAAGCACTAATGACATCTGTGATGAACTGGGAGTTCTTTCTGTACCACTTCTGAACTTTGGATGATTTTATGAAATTGTATCATGAAATTACTGTGTCATGGAATGCCTATATGTATGTGGATCCCCAATGAGTTAGCAGGGTTGTGCCATGCCTGTGCCAGGCCAGAGACAATGGTGATTAATCAGCACTCAGCGATAGTTTATTCAAAGTAAAACAACTTGGGACTACAGGTTTGCTCTACTTGGGAGAAGACACTTTCTCCTTTTGTCTGAAGGGAGGGAGGAGGGTAGCAGTGGAAAGTTATCAAAAGGCTGAAGAAAAGAAGTCTGTGACCCCAGCCGGAATTTATTAAAGGACTCACAGGGAGGAACTAGGGGAGAGAGTCATTTTGTACCGGATTAAGACGAGGGAGGCTGCTGCAGTGGCAGTGTAGGAAAGGAGGTGGAGGGCCCTGCCTGCCTGCTGGAATATAGATGGTAGCCCAAGGATCTCAAGAGAAGGATGAGCCAGTGAGGGATGCTGCATTTAGGATATTTTATATGATCTGTACTCTCCTGTGCTTTATCTGTTGACTGCAATCATAAGTACAGGTTGATAGATTGAGCAAAGTGTGTGCGTGTGTGTGTGGGCTGCTTCACAACTACTGTGGTGTACCTGAGGGATTTAAATTATGAACCAGTAGCTTCACACATTTTGGGGGTGGAGTTCTGGGACAGGGGTGTGTTTCATTACTAGGGAGTCTTGAAGTGGGGCTAGGCAGCTGGACAGAGGGTCCAAACACTCAGAAAGGGGGTGCAGTTACTAGGTCTCACCCTGAGGGTATGTCTAGGGACTCCGAGATTGGGGTAGTGGCTGGACTCTGTTCAGATTCCACGAGCTTAACACACCCCCTGAGGAGCTAGAGCAAAGAGGCTTGGATTCCCCTCACAGCAGTCCTAGCAGGTGGCCGTGAAGGGGTGCTCAATAGGATCTGTGACAACATCCATTATAAATGAACTTTTAAACATAAATGTAAAAGCCTTTTATCTTTGCATCTAACGTAATTAAGTAAAATAAGATGTATTTTATTTTTAATATTGAAATACTATTTTGAACAGCTGTTAAAAGCAAGGGATTTTTTATTATAAATCACACCATCCTATTTCACTAGGTTTAGGTAAGTAATTCTTCTTTCTATTTCCTTTCATTCACTCCTTCAGCACTGCTGAGTTGATTCAACAAGCTGCAGTAGAAAACTGAGAACAGACTAGACTGGACCATGGCAACGATAATGCGGCTATTGATTCCCGATGTTGTTGGTTTTGATACTGGTGCTGGTGTATGGGATATTTAACTTCAGAACTCTGCTGATGTGCTCTTCTTGGGAATTATACATTAATCTGCATACATAGTTATTTGTTCATATAAGATCATAGCTCAACTAAATGAAAAAACCATGTGCGATGCAACCTTGTGCTGCCATGGATGGAAATAAATCTATTGCCCTGTAAACATGTTTTTCATGCGGGATGAAAGCATCATATTGATTCAAGGAGAAAGCCAATACAGAAACCTCAAACGACTGAAAGGAAATGGGAGGTTAAAGTGATCTCCTAGCTGTATCTTTTTTTGGCCCTTGAGGATGGATACATTGGTGCAATGCAGTAATCTGCTGTTGCATAATGGAATTCTAGAGGACAGAGGCAATGAAAATAGTCTACCCACAGGAAAAAGTTTGCCCTCAGTTTTTAAATCCCCAGCACCAATAATACCTTTATAGCTCTCTTTAAAAATATATTTTCAATCTTTTAAAATATGAAACTCATTTACTGAGAAGCAGCTGAGATAACTATTTAGAAAAAACAAAAAACAACTGTAATTGATTTACCTATTCTTGAAGGGCCCAATCCTGCACCAATGTAGTCAATGGGAGTTTTGCAACTGACTTCAATGGGAGTAGGATTGTGCTCAGAGCCTTATCTAGCAGTGAACAACGTTCCACTATCAGAAAGGAGGCAAGGCTTCTGGGAAGAAGGAGCAGGACACTACTTAGCAGAGTGAGTTGGGATCTATCAGCAACGAAGGGAGAGTCAAATAGCAAAGGCGAAGAGGAAAAGCAGGGAACCAAGAAAAGGGATCAAACAGGGATAAAAAACATCACAGAGAAATTCAAACCCTGGAAAGACTGATTCAACTAAGGGATCTCTAGGTCTTATTTGCTATTGTATCAACTTATAAACAAAGTTATTTAATTAGAACAAATTTTTTTAATTGCATTCTTAGATAAATGTCTGAATCACAAAAATAAGTTTTCTAAATTGTCACAAGACAATTTGTGAAACTTTAGGAACTTTTGAAAAATGTTCTAAAGATGTTTATTGAATGCACATTTTTTCCATCAGGTTATCAGCAACTTGGCTGAAATGGATGTATTTACCTGAAGCGTTGAGAGGAAGTGTTGCTTTGCCATAACAGATCCTTTTAGGGCATCACCCATCTCCTTGTTCTGACTGCTGGAACAGTAATGATCATCTTCTATTGTGATTTGCTCATTCTCTTCAGCCTCCAGCTGGCTCTGGTTGAAACGCAGGGAACCCTTTAGAATATCCTTGATCTATTTGCCAAACAGGAGGAAAAATAATTCAGAACATTAGGAAAAATCTAAAATATCTGAAGCTTGGGCTAATGAACCCAAAGCAGACAGTCTGCCTTTCATGCACTATATATTTTGTAAATGATTTACTATATTTTTTGAAGAAGAAAACAACATTAATGGTAATACTTGCACTATTTAAAGGATCAAGCACCAGTGAAACAGGGTTCTACCAGAAACTGGAAACCACAAAGCACCTAAGATATTTAAAAAGAACAAGAGCTTGACCTCTCTATGGTTCAATTTCACCTCCAGAAAAAGAGGATTTGTAAAACTTAATATATTTAATATTTGTAAAGCTGAATTTGGTCAATATCTGTACCTGCTTCAAGCCTGCCAGCGATACCAGAATTTCATCTTCTTTCTCCAAGTGTTCCTGTAATATGACCTCTTGAATATTTCCTGCAACACAAAGAACAATATTTTCCTAAATGATCACGTAGTACTTATCTGCCACCAACCTAAAGTCAGCATGAGCATGCTCAGATATTCGCACCATGTCTCATGCTGTCATGCAAACAGTCACACACATATAGACCTACAGCTTGGCACCTTTACTCATTGTAGAAGGGGATTAGAAACTTGGCTAGCCAAATCTACACACCAGTCAGAACTCCCACAATGACGCTGTGCTATTAAAAGATTTGACTGCCAATTGAATCAATCAGGACACAAAACACACATACTATTCCTGATCCCTAGAAGAAAGCTGATGGCTATAACCTTCATGATCTCCACAGATATTAAGTTGGAATAATAGAGTATCAGGGTTGGAAGGGACCGCAGGAGGTCATCTAGTCCAACCCCCTGCTCAAAGCAGGACCAATCTGCAACTGAATCATCCCAGCCAGGGCTTTGTCAAGCCTGACCTTAAAAACCACAAAGGAGATTCCACCACCTCTCTAGGTAATCCATCCCAGTGCTTCACCACCCTCCTAGTGAAAAATATCCAACCTAAACCTCCCCCACTGCAACTTGAGACCATTACTCTTCGTTCTGTCATCTGCTACCACTGAGAACAGTCTAGATCCATCCTCTTTGGAACCCCCTTTCAGGTAGGTGAAAGCAGCTATCAAATCCCCCCTCATTCTTCTCTTCCGCAGACTAAACAATCCCAGTTCCCTCAGCCTCTCATAAGTCATGTGTTCCAGTCCCCTAATCATTTTTGTTGCTCTCCACTGGACGCTTTCCAGTTTTTTCACATCCTTCTTGTAGAGTGGGGCCCAAAACTGGACACAGTACTCCAGATGAGGCCTCAACAATGTCGAATAGAGGGGAACGATCACGTCCCTCCATCTGCTGGCAATGCCCCTACTTATACAGCCCAAAATGCCGTTAGCCTTCTTGGCAACAAGGGCACACTGTTGACTCATATCCAGTTTCTCGTCCACTGTAACCCCCCAGGTCCTTTTCTGCAGAACTGCTGCCTAGCCATTCGGTCCCTAGTCTGTAGCGGTGCATAGGATTCTTCCGTCCTAAGTGCAGGACTCTGCACTTGTCCTTGTTGAACCTCATCAGATTTCTTTTGGCCCAATCCTCTAATTTGTCTAGGTCCCTCTGTATCCTATCCCTACTTACATAGCAATAGTTATCTGTGGACCCCTTAAATTTGTGTGCACTCTGCAATTCTAGTTCTGCTAATTCCTAATGCCAGCACTGATGCTAGAGTTCCCTGGTCCTTGTGTACCAAGAGTGAAATCCTCACCTCTGCTCCCTCCCCTTTATTCTGGGTAAAAGAGCCGGAGCAGAGTAAAGGGACCTTAATAGTCTTATATCTGGCTGGAGAAGGAAGACAGTTGAAAGTCTGTACTTCAAAGATCCCCCTTGCAAGCCCTGGCACAGGGGATTTACTGAGTCCAGAATGGGTATATCAGAGGAAGGGACACAGTACACAGTGACATGGAGATTTTGGGCCATGCTGTAGCCCACAGGGCAACCATAACCGAGGCAGGCCCCAGAGCTGACTAAACTATGCCAGGAACCTCTCCATCCACCTTAACCCTCCTCTCTCCTTGGGCTTTGAGTTCTGTGCCATGCCTCAGAGGCACAACACAGAACAACAAACTTATGTTTGATACCTGCTGCACTGGAATGCAACGAGGGAAGGGAAAAGCTTCTCGGTGCCCTTCCCCACCCCAGCGTACTAAGCTTCATGCTAACCTACCCCTTTACTGGCATTCATCAGGGAACAATGCTTTGCTACTTGTGAACAATGTTATCATCCTACACTCTTGCTAATAAAAATGTTATATCACTAACACCATGCCCTGTCATCATCAGCATTTTTATTTTAAAAAACAAACCCTGAATGTTCAGGACAAGAAAGAATGAAAAGTCAAGCTTTTGTTACAGACGACACTGACAGGGATAAAGATGGTGGTGTTGTCAACAGTGACAGACTATGGGACTGCAGAAGGTTTCATAGGAGAGAACAGGAGTACAGTTTGGCCACGTTAAATTTAAGATTAATACATGTAGAACAAGATGAGAGAGAGTGGAGATGAGATATACAACTGGGTCAGAAGAAGACAGGTTAGAAAGGCAGATCTAAAGAGACTGGTGTAAAGATGGTAGTTCACATCATTGATGGTAATTGAGAACAGATCAGATCACCCAGAGATAGATGTAAAGACAGAAGAAAAAGGGACAAGTGTGACCCTAGGCACACTTGTATTCATATCCTGCACACTACTCTAATAATATCTGTACAAAATATGTCTTGTGAAGTATCATATGAAAGCTAGCAACATGCTGGTTGTTAAGATCTTTGTAAAAATGTATGTTTTAACCTTACATGTGAAGTTAAGAATTCCCTCTGTATGATGTTACTAGAGCATGTTTAAGACAAAAATATTCCAGCCTAGATAAAATTGATAAATAGGTCTGTCCTAGACAAAGAAACGTTGGTTTACCTCAATTACATATTAGCTAAATTAGTGGGGTTATCTTGAGTCGGAATGCAAGAGACAGAACTAACATGGCTCCTGAAACTCAGAGAGAGACACGAGATTGAACTCCCAGGAGGCCTTCCAGACTTGTAAGACAAAGAAATTCCTTTGGGAATACAAGGAACAGAGACACACTCCATCTCAATCCTTCATCTTAAGGAGACAAAGAAATCAAGTGATCTAATCTCTGAGATAGGTCCCAGCCAGGTCAGCCAGTAAAAAGCTGGAAAGAAGACTGTGGGTGAGAGGAAAAGCCATCTTGAACAAAAACTGCATCTTGCTAGATTAAGTTTTAGATGTTTAGATTCGTGTTTTTACTTTTATTTGCTTGTAACCATTTCTACTTTTACCTCTTTTAGTTGGTATCACTTTATCCATGCTCTTTTGTTAATAAACCTGTTTTACTTTTACTATAAACCAATTCAGTGCTGTGTTTGAAAAGATGGATCTATTTACCCCCATTAAATTAATAAGCTATGTCTGACAGAACAGTGAACTTCATATCTTCTTTGACTGCACAGTGGGAGGGGCTGTGCATTGCAGAGAAACATCTCTGAGGAGCTTGGGAGCTGGACTTTGCTGATTGTTACCTGCAAGGCAAGGTCTGGGCTATGTGTTTGCTGGTGAGGAAGGTGGTTTGCTGCTGCTGTGTCATGGAGCGGACACAGAGTCTACTCACTAGCAAAACTTGCTCTTGTTGAGACAGAGTGGAAACACTGTCTCACAGTTCTGGGTATCTCCAGAAAAGTGTTCCAGCAAGAAACTCCATAAAATGGGGAAAGGGGTGGCGATCCACACACAAAATGAGATGCTGATGGAATGATCGGAGAGTTAGAAGGAACAGGAGAGCCATGAAAGCCCAGGGAGGAAAGGATTTCAGGGAATAAGGTGTAAAAAGCAGCTGGGGGAAATGGGGGTGAGGTGGACTTGAGTTACTAGATTACATGAACATTATTTAGCATCTGTACAGTGCAGTTATTAAGAAGTCAACTGTAGCTGTGAACTAGAGCAATGGACTAAAATGTAAGAATGAAAACTGGATAGTGACAAATGTTAATCCTATGATTCCAAGGTCCATTACAAAGAAGCTGAACTATGGAGGATGGAATTAATATGAAGCTAGATCTCTTTGCAAATATGTTTCCTGTTATTCATTATTTTGCTCTGTATTAAATATTTTCCTCCTGCACTGCTGCAGTCTGTCACTATATTAAATCAGTGGTTTTCAATCTTTTTTCATTTGCAGGCCCCTAAACAATTTCAAATGGAGATACAGACCTCTTTGGAAAGCTTAGACATAGTCTAAGTACCCCCAGGAGCCTGCAGACCACAGGTTGAAAACCACTGTTCTATGGTAATAACAACCTTTTGCGGACCCCCTAGGCATAGTCTGTGGACCCCCAGGAGTCCTCAGGGAACTGATGGGCAGGATCCCCTGGGAGAATAACATGAGGGGGAAAGGAGTCCAGGAGAGCTGGCTGTATTTTGAAGAATCCTGATTGAGGTTACAGGGACAAACCACCCCGATGTGTCGAAAGAATAGTAAATATGGTGGGCAACCAGCTTGGCTTAACAGTGAAATCCTTACTGATCTTAAACACAAAAAAGAAGCTTACAAGATGTGGAAGACTGGACAAATGACCAGGGAAGAGTATAAAAATATTGCTCGGGCAAGCAGGAGTAAAATCAGGAAGGCCAAATCACACCTGGAGTTGCAGCTAGCAAGAGATGTTAAGAGTAACAAGAAGGGTTTCTTCAGGTATGTTAGCAACAAGAAGAAAGTCAAGGAAAGTGTGGGCCCCTTACTGAATGAGGGAGGCAACCTAGTGACAGAGGATGTGGATAAAGGTAATGTACTCAATGCTTTTTTTGCCCCTATTGGTGGAGGTCCCGGACAACTGGAAAAAGGCCCATCTTTAAAAAAGGGAAGGAGGAGGATCCTGGGAACTACAGGCCAGTCAGCCTCACCTCAGTCCCTGGAAAAATCATGGAGCAGGTCCTCAAGGAATCAATTCTGAAGCACTTAGAGGAGAGGAAAGTGATCAGAAACAGTCAGCATGGATTCACCAAGGGCAAGTCATGCCTGACTAATCTAATTGCCTTCTATGACGAGATAACTGGCTCGTGGATGAGGGGAAAGCAGTGGACGTGTTGTTCCTTGACTTGAGCAAAGCTTTTGACAGAGTCTCCCACAGTATTCTTGCTAGCAAGTTAAAGAAGTATAGGCTGGATGAATGGACTACAAGGTGGATTGAAAGCTGGCTAGATTGTCGGGCTCAACGGGTAGTGATCAATGGCTCCATGTCTAGTTCGCAGCCAGTATCAAGCGGAGTGCCCCAAGGGTCAGTCCTGGGGCCGATTTTGTTCAATATCTTCATTAATGACCTGGAGGATGGTGTGGATTGCACCCTCAGCAAGTTTGCAGATGACACTAAACTGGGAGGAGAGGTAGATACGCTGGAGGGTAGGGATAGGATACAGAGGGACCTAGACAAATTAGAGGGTTGGGCCAAAAGAAATCTGATGAGGTTCAACAAGGACAAATGCAGAGTCCTGCACTTAGGACGGAAGAATCCCGTGCACCGCTACAGACTAGGGACCGAATGGTTAGGCAGCAGTTCTGCGGAAAAGGACCTGGGGGTTACAGTGGACGAGAAGGTAGATATGAGTCAACAGTGTGCCCTTGTTGCCAAGAAGGCCAATGACATTTTGGAATGTATAAGAAGGGGATTGCCAGCAGATGGAGGGATGTGATCGTCCCCCTCTATTCGACATTGTTGACGTCTCATCTGGAGTACTGTGTCCAGTTTTGGGCCCCACACTACAAGAAGGATGTGGAAAAATTGGAAAGAGTCCAGTGGAGGGCAACAAAAATGATTAGGGGACTGGAACACATGACTTATGAGGAGAGGCTGAGGGAACTGGGATTGTCTAGTCTGTGGAAGAGAAGAATGAGGGGGGATTTGATAGCTGCTTTCACCTACCTGAAAGGGGGTTCCAAAGAGGATGGATCTAGACTGTTCTCAGTGGTAGCAGATGACAGAATGAGGAGTAATGGTCTCAAGTTGCAGTGGGGGAGGTTTAGGTTGGATATTTTTCACTAGGAGGGTGGTGAAGCACTGGGATGGATTACCTAGGGAGGTGGTGGAATCCCCTTCCTTAGAAGTTTTTAAGGTCAGGCTTGACAAAGCCCTGGCTGGGATGATTTAGTTGGGGATTGGTCCTGCTTTGAGCAGGAGGTTGGACTAGATGACCTCCTGAGGTCCCTTCCAATCCTGATATTCTATTATTCTATCCAGCACCCAAGTTTTGTAAGCTATCCAGCACACGTTAATATCTGGGGAAAATAACTGATCAACGGGGAACCTGAATCATTAGGCTTTAGTTGGCTTTCATATTTTGCAGGGTTTTTGTGTGTCTATAACACTATTCCTCCCCCCTCACTCACACATGCATGGAAACGTGTTATAAAACAAGTATGCACAAAGACTAAGTGTGTGGGGGTAGGGAGGAGAAAATAAGTAATTCAGAACATACCTCAGATGTGGGACATTTACCTTTAAAATGCTATGAAAATAAGTCACAAAATAAAAGATGCAAGGGTCTCCACACGATGTAGAAATAATCCATTGTTGTTTCTGGTTTTTCAAAGCTACGGTTTCTTAATTCAACAATTCAAACCTTAATATGGTAATGCATGAATAAGAAGGAAAACACCCATCCCCAGTTCTGCCCCCAGCTCTGCCTTCAGCTCAAGCTCCTCTGCTGGAAGCTTTGGCTGGGCACTAATGGGGGGAAGAGGGCACAAGGACAGATTCCATTACTGGTAAGCGGGGTGCAGCAAGAAACGTTTGGGCACCACCATTCTATATTAAAGCACACACACACACCTAATTTTATTGTTCTCCCCAAGTTTGAGATCTTATATATGATTTGATTTTTTTTTTCTATTCATACAGTTGAATGGCCACATGATGAAGTTTTTTGCTTTAAAATATTTATCCTATCATGGAATTCTAATTCCTGACTTATGATTTTTTCATAATATAATAAAATCTTTATGAAAGTGTGCATTAGTATCAATCCCAAATCAAAGAAAATCTGAGAGCATCTTCCTATCTGCAGAATAAACACTAATGATATGCATTGAAGAACAACTGAATTATATGGCTTATAAATTATTTGCAAAGTCAAGTAAATCTATTTCTGTGCTAGACATATTTCTCTTAAAACATTGTTAAATGGCTGCTGTAGTTCAAAAGCTATCAAAACCCAAGGGGCAGAGCAGGACACGCATCACATATAGCTCAACATAAATAATAATGGAGCCACACGCACTCTTCAGAATTCAGCTACCATATCAAACAAAGGCTGCTTTGTTTTCAACAATGGCATACTTAGGAGTGATACCTCCTGAAAGTGTTTTTCATAACTGGTTAGGAATAAATGTCAGACACTGGTTGTCAAGCAAATGCTTCATTTAAATACTGTAGGAATCTCACCAAACATTCAATAACTATTCCCAAGGAAGATAATGTAATTTGCTGCCCAAACACGGCAAATCGATAAAAGTTTTGATTGGAAACAGGTTAGTTGAAACAGTTGTAGAATTACAATGAATAATAAACATTCATATCCTGCTCTCACACTTACCCAAACTTGTAAACAACACTCCATGAAAATTCAGTCTTGAATCAGGTATTGAAAAAGTTCAAGATTTCAGTTTTTTCCCTCAGTGAGAAAACTAATTTCTAAAGTTTAAATTAGACATTTTATCATTTTCTGTATAAAGATGGAAGAGTAAAATAATCCACAGTAGGTCCTAGCTGCACTATTTAGAGAAGACTTGTGCTCTTTGATGACTGAGCTCATATATATTGCAAGATGATGTGTAAAGTTAGTATGTAGTCACTGAATTCCCTAGACAGGGAAAGAGGCTGGTTGAAACCTATTAGATTTGCAATACAAATTATCTGTATGAATATGCAAAAATGATATGCACTGTGCCTAATTAGTTTTAGTTTCCTATTAAATAAGTTCTAATACACATTGAAAGACTATCAAACATTCAGTACAGCTACTGGCCATCTCCCTCCTTTGCAGTTGCTATAACTGGTTCCTACTTCAAAGGTTACAGCTGATACTGGAGCAACTGGTCCTCAAAGAGCAGGCCAGATTTAGAACCAGTCGCAACTGCTGTGACCAGGTGCTAGCCTTAGCCAGCCACACAGAATCCGGCCACCAGCAAAAATTAAAAACAGCAGCTGCATTCATTGATCTTTCTTCTGCATATGATACTGTATGGTGCAAAGGTCTCCTGCTGAAGTTATCATTAGCTTTCCCAGCCAATCAACCATCAGACTCATCACAGAGATGCTGAGTAACAGAATATTCACTGTGCACCTTGGTGAACCTACCAGCAAATTACAGAGACTGAACTATGCCTCCCAGAAGGATCCGTTTTAGTGCCTGCACTTTTCAATCTCTGTACCAGCGATATTTTGGTCACGTCATCCTTTAAATTCATCTATGCAGATAACATTGCGCTAGCAACACAAGTGTCCTCTTTGAAGGCCACAGAAATGGTCATAAACCACCACCTCTGGACCCTAGAGATATATTTCAAAGCTTTACGACTGAAACCCAACACTTGGAAACACTCATCTCTGCCTTCCACTTGAATAACCATGAAGCCAAAGTTCCACTGAAAGTGGACTTTTGTGATCTGCCTCTTTTGCGTAACCACAATCCACGGTACCCTTGAGACACCTTGATCAGATGCTGAGCTATCAACACCACCAAAAGATGATAAAGACAAGGGTTAACATCATCAAGAAGCTCGCTAGCATATCCCGGGGATGTGATGCATGCGTGCTTCAAACCTCAGCAGAAGCCCTGGTCTTGCCAACAGTGGAGTACTTAGCTTGGTGCAACTGCTCCCACACCAGTCTTGTTGACACCAAAATCAATGCTGTTCTCAAGATTGTTAGTGGTTCCCTCAAATCAATCCCAATACTGTGGATCCCAGTTTTGGCGGTCATCATGCCAGCCAACAGGTAAGACACTGCTGTGGTCCAGAGTACAACAGCATCCTGGCTGTTCTGGACCTGACTATACACCAAATATCTCAATTCACTGCCACTCTCCCGACTCAAATCCAGGAAGCCTTTCTGGATCTCCACGTCAGCACTGCAGGTCAATGGAAAGGACATCAGCCCTTGCTGGCTCGAATCATGGGCCGCTTGTGATATCCCAGACAAAGCCTTGTTTGAAAATCCAACAAAAGTAGTCCTGGGATTCTGCCTTCCCCACAGGCAGCAGACTGCACTCGACCAAGTTTGGACAATGCATGGAAGGTTTGGATCTCTTTTCCACAAATGGAAAATCAAAGAATCAAATTGTGACCACAGTCAGGCACAAACCATGCAATACATAAACAGACAACAGCTGCGTTCTCGTTTACTGTGGTGGCACAAAGGGGATCCACCTAGCTATCCCAGAAGCATTAGAATGGCTATCAAATCTTATAATTCAATTATAATCCTAGCCCCTTGCTTTTCAAATGCCATACAAAAGAAGAATACAGACTCTACAAGAAACATTTCTCAAATATCTTTCTTGACTCTACTCTACATCTTTGTAAAAAGGAGAGCATAATGATGAGGACAAAATAACTCCTCAAATGGAATTTAGAGGAGAACCAGGAAACAGCAGATCTGTAAATTGGTCTCCAGACCCAAGGAAGATACTGCGAGTACCACTCAAGCACCACCTCTCCCACCAAAAAAGAACTACTTGGAATGTATGGATTTAATCCCTGAATACTGAGCATGGATCTACTAGAGGCCATCTGTTATGTGGAAGATTTTGTTTTCAGCAGTAACAAAAAAAAAGTGTCAGTAGAGGAAAACTGTGAGCATAATTTCCTGGATTTTAGGAAATTATCACTTTCCAGAAAAAATGACTGGACTACAAGGCCACTGAGTGTACAACAAAGGATGAGCTGCTTGAGTCAGTTAAGAACTGTTGTGATAACGGAAGACAGAAGGTGAATGGAAACATATGCTAATGGAGACACCAACTAGTTGGCACCCTATGGCATCCTGACCGGTAAAAGGTGGGGTTCCGTTTATTTCATATCTTAGAACCCGGAAGTAGGAAGAGACAGTAAGGGAATGAAATTTGCTGTTGACAATCAGAGGTGGCAGAGAGGAGGGGAAACCACAAAACATGAGAGATCTCTTCAGTGTACTTGTCCACTTCACTTCTTCATTTCCTCCTCTATTTCCACACCAATTCTTTATGGCAAATGTCTCCCCTACTAATCTCCACTCTTATCCTAGGTCTCTTGTGGCATTTACAGGCAGATAACACCTTCTGAGAGGAACTATCTTGAAACAGCTGCAGGCTTTTTTTTATGCTTGCTGCCTTGCCAGCGTTGGCTCCTGATCAATGATCTGTGCACACTAACACTGCCAGGAACACCGTAAATTTAGTTTTCCTCTTTATAGCCGTGGCTGAGA
Organism: Eretmochelys imbricata; assembly: GCF_965152235.1. Lineage (NCBI taxonomy): Eukaryota > Metazoa > Chordata > Testudines > Cheloniidae > Eretmochelys > Eretmochelys imbricata. The sequence continues at coordinate 203,554,393 of NC_135573.1, read as the reverse complement.
TTACCAAGAACACTCTTCAAAGTCAGAATGAAGGAGGGCTAGCAACTTGCAACACTCACATTATCAGTTTAAGCCCCGGGTAAGGGATACTTAACCTGGGGACACCAAGATGAAAGATGCTTCATTTCAGTTCTAAATCTTTCCAAAACAGGACAAGAACAATTGAGTTCACACTGGTGTCAGGGATTCAATAAGATCGTGTATTTCATGCTTCACATACCAGTCCTGCAGTGTGACACTTATTGAAGAAAAAAGGTTTATAGGAAAGATTAAATAGGTGCTAAACTTCCAAGTTTCCTAGTATATCCGTAATGACACAACTTCTATTTCAGTAGCCCTACAATGAAGTAGAAAACATGAACTGATATCGCAGTCTCGTTTAATCTTAAAGTTCCCCATTTCCCTTTTATTTTATAGGAGAGTCTGCATTTTCATTATAATTGGATTGAATATGAAACTGGAATCCATATACCTCATTTAAAGTTGGCCGTCAGATCTGAAAATTAATATCTCTGCATGACCTATACAGACAGACAATGCAGTATAGTATATAGATGTTGATGCTTATTAACAAAACCCAACAAGTTTCCATTGGTTTCCTTTGCTTTTCATAATGAACATCCCCAGATGACAATGAGTGAATTATTTTCATTTTCAAGCTAATGGGTTTATGAAAGGTTAATTGTTTTGCATATGAAGACAACACTATCAAGGAATCAAAGTCTCATCCACCTCTCTCTTTTGTGGGTGCCATCTTTCAATATATCTCCATTGCACTGTTTTGAAAAGTAGTGCCTAAAAGGGTTTAAATGATAAAGGGATGTGGGTCTTTGAAATGTAAATTCATGAAATTTAATTTTTTTTATCTGCAGTGTAATGAACTGGTATTGAATAAAAATTGATTGCTTCACCTGACAGATATTTTGATATTGAGAAACAGCAATGATAAATACAGTGGGGCAAATGAAGCGACCTCTTTACGATGTACATTATTCAGCGTGGCCACAGACTGACCTGCGTTCACTTAGTGTAAACTTAACATTGTAGTGCAGACTACATTATTACTCTAAATTAAAGACATTGCAAGTGTGAAGTCCTGAAACTGAGGTAATAGAAAACTTTATATTGGTTAAAAGAAACCAATATTTCAGACTTCCTCCAGCTGGTTTTTCCTGTGTTTCTCTTGTAATATATTTCATGTATGTACTTGTACACAATATAGTTATAATTAATACACAGTAGTCACCTTTTAAAAGTCAACTATTTACCAACAGTTAATGTTCTGTTGTGCTGAACACCAGTTTTTCTCCCATAAGTAAAAAAGAAAGTGGAAACTGTCGATTTTTTTAATAGCAACTGCTGTACATATAAATATACACATGTTGTGGTCAGTGCAGAGGTGCATTAGCCCAAAAGAAGCACCGTGCCTCTGGAAGGAGTGTAAGGAGAATGTGGGCACTGTGCCACCTTTTGACAGCTTGCAGTGTGTTCTCCCCCTTTGCAAGGCAAGCCCTATGAAAAACATAGCAATGGCAGTGGTCCGAGACTTAGACTAGTCCTTAGACTAGTGGTACTAGACTTAAACTAGCCCTTGTTCTTGGCTGTTGCAGAGTGGCACCAGGGGATGGACCCCATCTTTTGTACTTGTGCAAGGCTAGTCACAATAGAGCCAAATATGTGGAGCTTTTATCCATGTGATAAATTGTATTTATGGCACACCATCAACTACATCCCTTGTAGTCTGCCCATCAAACCATCTCTACTCAGGCTGCTTCTAAAACTGCAAACTTATGCGCTGTTTCAAACAGTATTTATTTTTTTAAAAAACCTGTCAGAAAAAGTTTTCCTTCTTTCTCTCTATTTGTGGAATTTCTCCCCTTCTGCCAACACACTCATACACCAGAAATAAAACAAATAAATAAACTGGCCTGAAGTGGAAAATAAATAATATTCATTCCTGCACCAGTGATAGACTTACTATCCATCAACTATAACTAGAAATTGCAACCTATTCCAATGGAGAGCTGCATCTCTCTACTTTCTATTGATATAAAGCACTCACTTCCTGACCCAGCAAACTGCAGATGCTGGGCCGTAAAAGTACATATATGGAAAAGTTATTTTAGGCCATTATAGAGGTTTCTAAAATATATTTTATTGTCTGCTTCAGAGGTCTGTGTAGCTGAACTCAGTAAAAACAAGCAGAAGGATATATTGGATCTCAGATACTATTGTGACACAGTAAAATAAATAAATAAAACCTAGATAGATAGACCTAATACCAATAAACATTTTAAAATCTCTCTAAAACATTGTTAAAGGAGTTTTTCTATGAATATGTGGCATATGTAGAATAGATAATGGCATAGCATGCTATATGTGTTTTAACAGCAGGAATATGGGATGACCTTTGACATCAGTGAGTATGTCATCATCACAAACACAGGCCAATAAAAGCTTATACCACCCCTTAATGTAGTCTCTCTCAGCTATATCTATGTATTCACAAATTATATCTGTTAAGTGTTGTTCCAGTTATTAGTTACTACTTTGCTGTCAACCTAATTGCTCAAATTGAAGGGTTATGCAAAAATTAAGGGTTTAGAGTAACAGCCGTGTTAGTCTGTATTCGCAAAAAGAAAAGGAATACTTGTGGCACCTTAGAGACTAACCAATTTATTTGAGCATAAGCTTTCGTGAGCTACAGCTCACTTCATCGGAGGCATACTGTGGAAAGTGTAGAAGATCTTTTTATACACATAAAGCATGAAAAAATACCTCCTCCCACCCCACTTACCAGCAGGAAAGTGGGAGGACTGCTTGTGTTTTTTTGCAACACCAACCCTCTTGTTGCCAAGTTCAGTGAACTTGCAAAGTAGGCATGTTTTGTAACAGTGCCTGACTCTTGCTAACTTTGCTTTATATCAGTAGGGCCTGACTTCCGTTTGGGCTTTAGGCCTTACATCAGGCTCCTTATAACAGGCCTCATGTCTCAGGCTCTCTCTTTCTACTACACACACAGTTTAGGTCAAACAAGTCAAAACTAAAAAAGACTGAAGTGCAATAATTAATACACTTAATTTTTACTTCCATGACATGATTGGATCCTCAACAGCTTAAATATCATATGAAGCAAAGTACTACTTTACATTTATGAACTAAAAGGAAAACTCTCCTCTGCTGCTGAAGCTGTTTTGCCAGTCACAAAAACAACCTTGCAATTAATTAGAAGATTAAAATCCAAAGAATACACATGATTTTAATGTTGGACAGTTTGTGATTCTTCTGAGGTGAACTGAACCAAAACCACTTTAATATTAGAATCAGAGACAGAAAATAAATCCCCGGTACATATGGCTCAGTTGCCTTTGGACGCCTCGGGGCATGCTGCCCTATTGAGTAATGTATTCTTCCTGCAGTAACAGTAACTCTGAAAAATGCTAGGACATCTTAAAATGCTAATAAGGAGAGTCATAGTGAGATAAAACAAGAGTGTCCAATTTTAAGTACAGTGTATTCAAAAATTTGGAGCCTTACTTAAAATACAGGTTTTTTTCTCTGTCCTCTCTCTTTAAGGTAGGAGTTTGTAGTAGCAACAGCTTCAGATGAAAACCCAACTTGAGGAGGCAGGTGGAAAGGCTAGGGGGTGATTTAATAATCCTACTATGCACTGTCCTAATTGTTTTGATTTATCCGTTTTCTCCATTACATTTAGTTTGTATTTTGCTGTTTATGATTAGATATCTATTTCCCCACAGTTTCCCCATATCTTCACTATCACGTACCTACAGAGGACAAAACAAAGTTTGGTTTTCTTCATTCATCATAAGACTCGGTCTCTTTTTGTTTATTTTAGCACTGATGGGTTCTCCCCAAAACTGCAAAGCAGTAGCGTCACACCTGTTATCTGAAGCTGGTACAGTACAATAAGATTGACATCACATCATGAGGCATTATCTAGGCATTTGTGGAGTCCGTTCGGGGATTAGTGAGAGGAGAGTAATTTCTGTCTTATCTCTGCTGAAAAGTTTTAACTGAGGTCTAGAAATGAATGGCTGGGCTCTGTATCTACTGTCTCAGTTTCTGGATACAAAATGATGTGCCTGATGAAAAAGACTGTAATTTACGTTAAACACTGATGTACACTGCCAAAGTAATATTGCACACACTCCAACACATCTGCACCATTTATCTGGAAATCCTTAAGAAGCATTATTGACAGTTAGTGCTGAACTTGTGCCAGGACTCTAACTTAAAATTAAATTGATTCAAGTTGTAAAGTATAATTTTCTTCCCATTAATTATAAACTGTATTAGAAGAATGTTCTTTTCCTTTGGTTGCCTCCATTTTTTTCCCTGGGCTTCTCAATATACGGTTTAGGTTTGATAAATTTACTGACACCATATAAATTTCCTGAATATAGTCCCAAGACTATGATGGTGTTCTAATAGTCCTTTCAGTGTAATCTGCTGTTCCATCCACCTACAGTACACCTCTTCAGTGAAAACAAAGTTGTCTTTAACTTCATTCAAGCAGCTTTATCCCTTTCCACTAATTAGTAAGTCTAAACCTAGATTAGGAAATTAGAAGCTTGGCAACATGTGACCTCCAGAAGAAGAAGGGGGAATGTCCCGGTTCCAGCAACGCGGACACAGGTAACTAACCGCTTTCATGTTCTCTCCACAGGTACCATTGCGGAGAGTGGACCAGATGATATGTCTGGGGGAAGAAAGCAGAAGGAGACTCCGCTGGTTGGAAGGCATGAGATGCACTGTCCTGAGGTTGGGGGTTCCACGACCACCACTCCCAAGAGAAGGAGGCGGGTGGTGGTGGTCGGGGACTCTCTCCTCCGGGGGACTGAGTCACCTATCTGCTGCCCTGACCAGGAAAACCGAGAAGTCTGCTGCTTGCCAGGGGCTAAGATACGCGATGTGACGGAGAGACTGCCGAGACTCATCAAGCCCTCAGATCGCTACCCCTTCCTGCTTCTCCACGTGGGCACCACTGATACTGCCAAGAATGACCTTGAGTGGATCACTACGGACTACGTGGCTCTGAGAAGAAGGATAAAGGAGTTTGAGGCGCAAATGGTGTTCTCGTCCATCCTCCCCGTGGAAGGAAAAGGCCTGGGTAGGGACCGTCGAATCGTGGAAGTCAACGAATGGCTACGCAAGTGGTGTCGGAGAGAAGACTTTGGATTCTTTGACCATGGGATGGTGTTCCATGAAGGAGGAGTGCTAGGCAGTATATATGGTATATACCGTATATGGGCTCCACCTTACGAAGAGAGGGAAGAGCATCTTTGCGAGCAGGCTGGCTAACCTAGTGAGGAGGGCTTTAAACTAGGTTCACCGGGGGAAGGAGACCAAAGCCCTGAGGTAAGTGGGAAAGCGGGATACCGGGAGAAAGCACAGGCAGGAACGTCTGTGAGGGGAGGGCTCCTGTCTCATACTGAGAATGAGGGGCGATCAGCAGGTTATCTCAAGTGCTTATATACAAATGCACAAAGCCTTGGAAACGAGCAGGGAGAACTGGAGGTCCTGGTGATGTCAAGGAATTATGACGTGATTGGAATAACAGAGACTTGGTGGGATAACTCACATGACTGGAGTACTGTCATGGATGGTTATAAACTGTTCAGGAAGGACAGGCAGGGCAGAAAAGGTGGGGGAGTAGCACTGTATGTAAGGGAGCAGTATGACTGCTCAGAGCTCCGGTACAAAACTGCAGAAAAACCTGAGTGTCTCTGGATTAAGTTTAGAAGTGTGAGCAACAAGAGTGATGTAGTGGTGGGAGTCTGCTATAGACCACCGGACCAGGGGGATGAGGTGGATGAGGCTTTCTTCCGGCAACTTGCAGAAGCTACTAGATCGCACGCCCTGGTTCTCATGGGTGACTTTAATTTTCCTGATATCTGCTGGGAGAGCAATACAGCGGTGCATAGACAATCCAGGAAGTTTTTGGAAAACGTAGGGGAAAATTTCCTGGTGCAAGTGGTAGAGGAGCCAACTAGAGGGGGAGCTTTTCTTGACCTGCTGCTCACAAACCGGGAAGAATTAGTGGGGGAAGCAAAAGTGGATGGGAATTTGGGAGGCAGTGACCATGAGTTGGTTGAGTTCAGGATCCTGACACAGGGAAGAAAGATAAGCATTCAGGAAAGCAGACTTCGACTCCCTCAGGGAACAGATAGGTAGGATCCCCTAAAGGACTAACATGAAGGGGAAAGGAGTCCAGGAGTGCTGGCTGTATTTCAAGGAATCCCTGTTGAGGTTACAGGGACAAACCATCCTGATGTGTCGAAAGAATAGTAAATATGGCAGGCGACCAGCTTGGCTTAATGGTGAAATCCTAGCGGATCTTAAACATAAAAAAGAAGCTTACAAGAAGTGGAAGGTTGGACATATGACCAGGGAAGAGTATAAAAATATTGCTCGGGCATGTAGGAATGAAATCAGGAGGGCCAAATCGCACCTGGAGCTGCAGCTAGCAAGAGATGTCAAGAGTAACAAGAAGGGTTTCTTCAGGTATGTTGGCAACAAGAAGAAAGCCAAGGAAAATGTGGGCCCCTTACTAAATGAGAGAGGCAACCTAGTGACAGAGGATGTGGAAAAAACTAATGTACTCAATGCTTTTTTTGCCTCTGTCTTCACTAACAAGGTCAGCTCCCAGACTGCTGCGCTGGGCATCACAGCATGGGGAATAGATGGCCAGCCCTCTGTGGAGAAAGAGGTGGTTAGGGACTATTTAGAAAAGCTGGACGTGCACAAGTCTATGGGGCCGGACGTGTTGCATCCGAAAGTGCTGAAGGAATTGGCGGCTGTGATTGCAGAGCCATTGGCCATTACCTTTGAAAACTCGTGGCGAACGAGGGAAGTCCCAGATGACTGGAAAAAGGCTAATGTAGTGCCAATCTTTAAAAAAGGGAAGAAGGAGGATCCTGGGAACTACAGGCCAGTCAGCCTCACCTCAGTCCCCGGAAAAATCATGGAGCAGGTCCTCAAAGAATCAATCCTGAAGCACTTACATGAGAGGAAAGTGATCAGGAACAGTCAGCATGGATTCACCAAGGGAAGGTCATGCCTGACTAATCTAATTGCCTTCTATGATGAGATTACTGGCTCTGTGGATGAAGGGAAAGCAGAGGATGTATTGTTTCTTGACTTTAGCAAAGCTTTTGACACGGTCTCCCACAGTATTCTTGTCAGCAAGTTAAAGAAGTATGGGCTGGATGGATGCACTATAAGGTGGTAGAAAGTTGGCTAGATTGTCGGGCTCAACGGGTAGTGATCAATGGCTCCATGTCTAGTTGGCACCCGGTGTCAAGTGGAGTGCCCCAGGGGTCGGTCCTGGGGCCGGTTTTGTTCAATATCTTCATAAATGATCTGGAGGATAGTGTGGATTGCACTCCCAGCAAATTTGCGGATGATACTAAACTAGGAGGAGTGGTAGATACGCTGGAGGGCAGGGATAGGATACAGAGGGACCTAGACAAATTGGAGGATTGGGCCAAAAGAAATGTGATGAGGTTCAATAAGGATAAGTGCAGGGTCCTGCACTTAGGACGGAAGAACCCAATGCACCGCTACAGACTAGGGACCGAATGGCTAGGCAGCAGTTCTGCGGAAAAGGACATAGGGGTGACAGTGGACGAGAAGCTGGATATGAGTCAGCAGTGTGCCCTTGTTGCCAAGAAGGCCAATGGCATTTTGGGATGTATAAGTAGGGGCATTGCCAGCAGATTGAGGGACGTGATCGTCCCCCTCTATTCGACATTGGTGAGGCCTCATCTGGAGTACTGTGTCCAGTTTTTGGCCCCACACTACAAGAAGGATGTGGATAAATTGGAGAGAGTCCAGCGAAGGGCAACAAAAATGATTAGGGGACTGGAACACATGACTTATGAGGAGAGGCTGAGGGAACTGGGATTGTTTAGTCTGCAGAAGAGAAGAATGAGGGGGGATTTGATAGCTGCTTTCAACTACCTGAGAGGTGGTTCCAGAGAGGATGGTTCTAGACTATTCTCAGTGGTAGAAGAGGACAGGACAAGGAGTAATGGTCTCAAGTTGCAGTGGGGAAGGTTTAGGTTGGATATTAGGAAAAACTTTTTCACTAGGAGGGTGGTGAAACACTGGAATGCGTTACCTAGGGAGGTGGTAGAATCTCCCTCCTTAGAAGTTTTTAAGGTCAGGCTTGACAAAACCCTGGCTGGGATGATTTAATTGGGGATTGGTCCTGCTTTGAGCAGGGGGTTGGACTAGATGACCTCCTGAGGTCCCTTCCAACCCTGATATTCTATGATTCTATGAAATCTAATTCATGTTAATTTACTTTGTGATTTTAATGCATGTGCTGACTTCTGGCACAAGGAACTGTACTGGGCACATTTATGGTGTAACTAGATCTGCTGCACAAACTGTTAGTCCCCTTCATCTGTTAGTCCATTATACTGAAGGAATATATTAATCCACAGAGTGCATAGCTAAATTCTGAAGGCATGCCATTCGATCAGAGACTTTAATCCTCAAATGTAGATTTACTTTCAAAACTGAATATTCCAAAAAGAACTCTCTTATTCTATAGATCTGTTCCATTTATATATTCGAAGTCAGACTGGCTCACTTTGTTGCAAACAATATGTTTTACTGCATTTTACTCTTGGTAGCGAAGAGGGAGCAAATGGAGTATGTTAGTCCATTTTGTGCATCATCAGCAAAATTATTTAGTAAGGCTTGTTCTACATGAGAAAGTTACACTTGTTTAACTTAAGGTTCAATTTTAAAGGGTTTAGTTAAATTGGTGACAAAGGCTGTGTGGATATTACTTTTAGTTTAACCCAGGGTGCCTTATTTTGGTTTATTTTAAGTCGACTGAGAACAGGGATTAGATAAACTAAAATAAACCATTATTAATCCACAATAGGAATGTCAATGTGGGGCTTTAAAAATTGATTTAAGTTAAACTGGTGCAACTTGTGTGCAGACAAGTCGTACATTTCCAATTGGTTACATGGTGGTATTGAATACAAGGGAGGTTACATGATGCCCTTGCTAACATCTATTTAAAAAACAAGGGCTAATACAGGCCTAACTGAGGCATAGAAGATGAGGGAAATACTCACATTATTTTTTATAAATATTATGTGCACTTCATTTTACTTGTGTGATATTATCTTGCCTGGCTACACAGGGCTGTATGGGGAAACCAACAGGAAACTAAACAATGACAAAGATAAGGTACTATCAAAGAGAATGCCAAGGGTCCTTGAGGAACAATGGGAAAGCTATTAGTTGGGAAATGGCCCCCAGGCTTAATCCAGGCTAGTACGGTTTATTCTTCCCAGCCCTGAAAGTAGGATCAAAGGAGATACTAAAACCTTATAGCTGCTGTCCTAAGCTAGAAAGGGGTTGACTGGGACTTTAGCTGCTGCTTGAAAGGAGATGTTGACAGAAGCATACAGAAGGAGGGAGAGAATTCAGCAGGGCAGTCCTCTTCTCCCAGCCCAGAGATGGAGGTAATAATAAGGCATGTTACAGAATCCAGACTTAGACTGTAAGGCTGGCAGTCAGCAAAAACATCTTTTAAATTATAAATGAAACACATTATTGAGAAGGCATAAGCATGGAATGTCACAATGCCATTTCCAGAGTCACTTTTCAGAATGGAATCACACTTTAAAGCTCCACTTAAATACACAAGGAACATTAATACACTGCATATATCATTCATGTGCAAGTCTTTCCCAGTTGGACTAACCCCATAAGTTATAATTTGCTATCATTAGCTAGATATTTCATTTTTTCCACTGACAGTTTTTGGATTACAGAACAGAAATAGCTGTCTCTAAATAGATCTGAGCATGTAGAGAATCAGCTCTCTGACAAGCCAGCAGACCGAAGGAAGTGATTATTCCCCTCTATTCGGCACTGGTGAGGCCACACCTGGAGTACTGCGTCCAGTTTTGGTCCCCCCACTACAGAAAGGATGTGGACATACTGGAGAGAGTCCAGCGGAGGGCAACGAAAATGATTAAGGGTTGGGGCACATGACTTACGAGGAGAGGCTGAGGGAACTGGGCTTGTTTAGTCTGCGGAAGAAAAGAGTGAGGGGGAATTTGATAGCAGCCTTCAACTACCTGAAGGGGGGTTCCAAAGAGGATGGAGCTCGGCTGTTCTCAGTGGTGGCAGATGACAGAACAAGAAGCAATGTCTCAAATTGCAGTGGGTTGGATATTAGGTTGGATATTAGGAAACACTATTTCATTAGGAGGGTGGTAAAGCACTGGAATGGGTTACCTAAGGAGGTGGTGGAATCTCCATTCTTAGAGGTTTTTAAGCACCGGCTTGACAAAGCCCTGGCTGGGATGATTAAGTTGGGGATTGGTCCTGCTTTGAGCAGGAGGTTGGACTAGATGACCTCCTGAGGTTTCTTCCAACCCTAATATTCTATGATTCAAAGTGATATGGCCATAACTGTCTCTTAATCTCACAAGAAGGGCCTCCAAGGCAAATACCAGGTGACTTGCTAATCATTCTGGAGACGTTCAGGTTTTCAGTATTAGAGATCTGAAACATAAGATCCAAACGCCTCTGCTGGAGGCAAGTCCTTGCTCCTTCATTCTGAGAATGCTGAACTACCTTTTGCAGACTGGTTTCTTGACAACTGCTTTTCTCTTTTTTCTATACTAAGGCCAAGTGGAGAGATGGATGACTGTCATGCTCCTGTACCAGATATGGGACTGGCTACAGAGCTTGCTTATACACACCAGAAGTGTTCATCATAAGATCCTTTAAAGCTCTGCCAGGTATGAGGTACAGCGGACCCTCGCTATAGCGCGGATTTGCATATTGCGTGGTCGCGACGATGGATCCCAAATTTAAATATTTTAATTGGGATCCATGGTAATGTGGCCCTCACGTTAATGTGGTCCCACGCATGGATCCCGAACCTCATGTTCTAGCGAGGGTCCGGTGTATTTTACATCTAGCACCACCTAGTGGCTGAACAGTAAAATACAATTTAGCAGTCCATTACAACAGTGGTTCTCAAACTGTGGGTGAGGACTCCATTTTAACAGGGACGCCAGGGCTGGCGTTAGACTTGCTGGGGTCTGGGGCCGAAGTCTGAGCCTTGCTGTCTGTGACCGAAGCCTGAGGGCTTCAACTTTGGCTCCCCTGCCCAGGATGGTGGGACTTGAGCAGGCTAGGGCTTCGATCCCCCCTCCTGGGGTCATGTAGTAATTTTTTGGGGGTCGCAGTATAATGAAGTTTGAGAACTTCTGCATTACAATGACAGACCCCAAGTGTTAGCTTCTTATCTTTTCCCCCAAACAAGTTTACATCATCACTGAGCAGCTGTGAAAACTTCTGCCATACCTTCCGCTAAAGCCAGAGCACTGCAGTCCCCTCCTGTATTCCAGAGGCAGATGGTGAACGACAGATTTCAGAGTCCACCTCTACTTTATTATTTAACATTTATAAAACAGTAGTGCCTAGAGGCTATAACCCTGCAATGCCTGATTGTGGTAGGTGCTGTACGAACATATAATAAATTACAGTCCCTGCCCCTCAGTTTCAGACTGTCTCCAGATTTAGCTCTGTGCTGCAGGAGAAACTGGACTTTGTCCCTGAAGGAAGAGATGAGCCCCTCTGATGAAGCACGTTGACAAACTCCAAATGCTGATGATGCTGGAGGGCTGAATTTTTAGCGGGCGTCAAATGCCAGTATTAGAACCTGTGTCACTGGATCTGTGCCAAATCAGCTAGCACTTAATGTCCAGCTGTGATACTTGGCTCTGGAACACATGCAGCTTTGCTCTTTGAGGACCTTCCAGACTGACTTGATATTAAACCAACACATCAAACTCACTTTCATGACAAACTCAGTGGGGGCCGGGGAGCCTTCAGGCAGTCACTGTGGCATCTGAGAAACCATGGTGATGTCTGGCACAGATCCCACAGACCAGGTTAGTCGCGATCTGCTCTGAGGCACCAGATAGAGGTCACATTTGTCCTTAAGGAACATTCTATGACCACACTGGGGGCATTTTTTTAACCGGCTAGGATGAAGCTTTTACATTATAGTAAAAGAGAAGAGAAGGAATAATGAATAAGGACATAACATACTAAATGTTAAATTGTATGTAATATTTAACAAGTAAATTAAAGCTCTGTGAAGCACTGCATCCTGAGGTGCCCATGCTGCCCTAAGTATACCTTTCATAAGAAAAATGTTGAAAAGCATTTTAAAATATAGGAACAATATTATCAAGGTATTAAGGCTACTAGGATCAGATTATTATTTCCTGAAGAACACCAATAAATGTGAAGAGAAACATTAAGGGAAACGTAGCTGTGATGATGCTGGAGCAGTAACAATAATGGCGAGTAAATTCTAGCAGCTGCATTAACAGTCTTTGTTTATATTATGAATTAAACTTCACAAAACCCTTGTGAGCATCTCCATTTGACAAATGGACAGACACGCAGAAAGTTAGGTCATTTTTTTCAAGGTCACAAAGCATGTTTGTAGCAGAGCTGAGAAGAGAATCAAGATCTACCTTCCAACCTGGCATTCCTATCCACTAATGCAAATCTAACGATTGGCAGTTGGATGCGTTAAGAGTCACTAGACCTTCTCAGCAGCCATGGCACATGCCATCCTTTACTGGCAAGTTAATGGTCATTCTAAAGCATGGACCTACGTATGCAGATGTGCCATATTACACTGGAGAAAGGAAATCCCAAAAGGTTAAAGCTTTGCATGTCTATCTTATTGAACCATCTCAGGGATCATAAACCTATTTCAACTCAATTTCATCACACACAAAAAACTTTTAACTCCTCCACGTAATACTAAGTTCTAATATTCATGGAACATCATTCATTTCCAAACTGCCATGTCATAAACATATAATTATGGCACCTTAGAGACTAACAAATTTATTAGAGCATAAGCTTATAATTTTAAAGCATTAAAGCATATAAAGCTTATGCTCTAATAAATTTGTTAGTCTCTAAGGTGCCACAAGTACTCCTTTTCTTTTTACGGATACAGACTAACATGGCTGCTACTCTGAAACATACAATTATGTTGTCACTGTGTGGTGCAGCAAGAGAAGTAGATGAGCACTTAATGAGAAAGCTTTTGTATATATACACAAACAAAAATTGCCATTCTAACCATCTGTTCCTTCTTCGGATTCCATGGAGTGAATTAATAATGTTGGCATTCTCTTCTCCAATTCCATGGTTACAAATTGGCATGTTTTAGGTAAAAAATTATGTCGTTTTGTGGTGGTGTGGAAAATTGTGCAAAAGGTTTTTTTTAAACAAAATTATTTTCATACAAAGGGCTATTATGTAAAAGAAAAAGTATACTCAGTACAATTGTGGATTTGCTTAAACAGATAATTACAAGAGGTTCAAAGATTTCAAGTAAAATCTAGGATTTAAGAACAGTTTTGAGCAGTTTTGGACTATGAAAAATACGTAATCTATAAAATGAACTATTATAGTCACTGGCGGTAAGAAACATATTTCCATAGCAGAAGGAGACTAATAAATTTACTCAGAAGGTCACAAATCATTTTCAGATAACTTCAAGGAAAAAATATTCTGCAACTGCTAACTATTTTTGATACTCAGTACACTCATTTATTCTACAGATAATTTTGTGATGAACAGTCATAATATCTTTGTTAAAAATGACTGGCAAAAGTAGTAGAGTATCTAGAGAAAAATACATAATTCTATGGTAAAATTTGGACTATTGTAAATAAAAGTCCATTCAAACAGCATTCCTTGTCTTCACAAATATCTCCCAGCTCACAGACATATAATTCAGCATACTATGTTGACTAGAGAGAGGACAAATCAATGCTGCCCAATCATGACTCTGCGGAAGCTCTTAATGTGAGTAGCCGAATCAAGAATTGTACTCTCAGTATGATGAATATTAGGGTGCTCTTTAATAACTGCTAATAGTGTCCTTTGACCTGCCACTGGCATTGTGCTTTCTGCATGAATAGTTTGATGAACTTATTTCCAATAGGGTACGATCAGTGACAACACAGGCAGAGTTGAGATGTCTCAGGACAGTTGTCTAACAGCTTCCATTTGAGGGTTGTTAAGGGACAAAGCCAGAAATATTAAATCTGATGACACTGTTCCAATAACCACGCCCCCCTCAAGGCAGCCTAGGAACTTGTCTGACCGGGGGCTTCTTGAAGAACAATGAAGGCTGGGAGGGTTTTAAAAGGACAAACTTAGAGGGAGAACCAGACAGAGACACTCAGGCACAGACACCCATGGGGGTGTCTAAAGAAGATAATCCTGCCCAGGTTGACATTATGGGATGGTAGGGCTTTAAACAAGATAGACATGCATACAGGTTCTTTCAAATACTAAATAAAAAAACTCTGTTTTAAGAAGGCTGTTGGTCAGTATCAAAAGTTCAAGAAGGGAGGTTAAAAAGGTGCCTAAACCCCAGTTGGATCTGCAGGGTGATAAGTGTTCGGAGTATCTTCTTCTCTTCTTCTTCAGTTATCGTTTGATGTGAGGATGATGTCTGCTAAGGGAAAGCTCACTGGTGAGTTTTTAAGTGGCCTGGGAGCCCAATTCTTGCCCTGCAGATTTTGTGTATCTGGGTCCTGGTCTAAGAGTGGAAGAATCATGAGATTCCATCCCAATATAGGTAAGGGTAAGAGACCTAACAACTTGTGCAGCTAGCTCCCGTAACTGTGACAGTCAGTGCTTCCTCAGTGCCAAGGTCTCCTACCAACCTTGGTGCTGCGTTTGTTGAATCATGAACCAAAAATGGCACTCGCACTTTCCAAGCTACCTGAGCAGGGCTCCTGAAGGAATACAGTAGTTTTGTTAACATGCAACTCTACTAACCTGAAGTCTCCAAGTTTTCCCAACGGGAGCTTGGAAGTGCCTGAGTTGCAGGCTTTGGTAGTGGTGTCTTGAGGGTGGCTGGCTCTCATTCATGGTCTCCTATGCTCAACAGTTTTGTGGACATGACACCTTTTCCTATGAGTTGGAGCTCAGTACCACCACTAGGATATGCCAGGCCTTAGTATGCATTGGAACATTTGGCTTCAAAGAGGAGAATGCAGATTGCTTCAAGAGAACTAGTGAAGCAGATCTGCTAAGCAGAGAAGAAAACTGGCACTGTGTTGATTGAGTGGCACCGATACCGAGTGATGAAACTCAGGCTTTTGCTTCAAGGACAAATCGTTCTAGACTGGCTTCTGACCAGGCTTACTGGAGTCCCCTGGGATGGCTTTAGCAGCTGGCTTTTCAGGTGTTCCCCCTCAAAGCTCACTGGGTCCAGGTGACAGTTCCAGATAGACCTAAAATATCATGTTCAATTCCTGCAGCATAAATTCCTGCTACATCCAAACTTCCAGAGGCAGCTGGGCTTTCTTCCTTCCTACCCTGTGGTTCTTCAGGAAAAGGACTACTTTCTAAAAGAGAAACTGGGGGGGGAAAACAAGAGAAAGACCCAGAACATCATCAAAGTCAAAGCCACATTACATGGAACTAAGCTCCAAAGCTTTCAAGAGCTTCCAAAGGGCAAGCTAACTGCTCCAAAACTGGCTTGGAGAAAATGAGATGTTTAGACTACTGAGGCAAACCCTTAATGCAAAATTCATCAAAAAGGTACCAGTACAAATTCAGAATCTTGCGTGGTCAAAAATATGGCTCACTCGACTTAGACTCACTGGACTGGAACTAAGTACTGTACAAGGACAGACGGTGTCAAGAAGCAGCCTCGTTCTCCATGACTATAAAGTCTGGAGCACTGAAAAGATGGGCAATCAGAAAAACAAACAGCTTTGACTACAGGTTACCTGGAATGTTACTAGGTACCCAGGACTGGAAACTGCAGGCGAAGCAGAGCCAGAGAGAACAATTGGAGGGTCCAAGTGAAGGTTGCTTTGTTAAAAAGGACATAGCTGGCAGATTCTAGTGAGGGCTGCAGTACTGGCAGTTTGTATACTATGTGGTTGAATAGGGCAATTCTTGGAATTTGGCTCAATATAATTTTATAAGAGCACTGCTTATTGTATATACATACACATATCTTGGGCTCCTCCGCAGGTTGGTTGGTTTGTTTGTTTTTGCAATTTGCCTTGGTAGTATATAAACCCAATAACTTCCATTGTTGATCCCGTTTCCCAATACACCGATTATTTGTTAACTTGTGTCTTCTGCTGCTAATGTCAGAGCAAGAAGTGGCAGAAGAGATTAGGAACCAGCCTGGAGTAACTGGAGCAACAAAACATTTTTATGTAATGAAAGTAATTACCACACCATTACATCTGACAAAAATATACAGATTTTCTACAAACATACTTCAATGTATCAAGGATCACTGTGTAACAGCTGAACTGCACATGGACTTGTAAAATGAGCTGAGTTGTGTGGTCCTTTAGAATATAAGAAATCTAAGAACAAGAAAAGGCCATCTGTCCCAACATGTCTGCTCTTTACCCTTACGTTAATCAATAGGCTAAAAAGCTCCCACATTTAAAAGCAAGAAGGTTAAGAAAAAATAAAGAGATATGGTGGTTAGAAACATCTGTTACAACAATTTGGTACATTAATTCAGTTTATAACATGACTTACAAAGTTATATGCACTATACTACAGAACTATTACTTAATTCCAGGTATGCAAACATGGAAAAAACCTCCACAAAGATGTACAAGCAAGCATTAATTGTCTAGGGTACTTCACTTACCAAGATGTGTGTTCATCATTTTTGCACAGTATTTGCACATGGCCTCTAGGTCATTTAGTTGTCCTTGGAGAAATGAAATTTGAGTCTCCAATTCTTCCTCCTACAAGTGAAAGGATAAGCTTTAAGAAACCTAATATACAATAAAATTGATAAGCAATGCTCTTAAAATGTTTGGAACATTCCGTTGGTTTTGATCTCATTTTTGCCTATGAATAAGTCTTGGAAACAATAGAGTTAGGTTTCATTTTTGTATGTGAAATGGAATCATTTTGACTTCTCTTTCTTTTATCATTCTATAATGATGTCTTTGTCTTTTAATGTACCATTTTTTATTCATACAAGTTGAAAAAAACCCAAACCACAAAACATCAGTTCCCATGCAGTGTTTCATGAAAGGTTAACAATTACATTTTATTGATGGAGATAACAGGATATATTTCTGGATAAATATGTCTTGATTTAAAGATGACAAATGATGGAGAATCTATCGCCCCTAGAAAAATTACTCCTTCCTGTTCAAACAAGTTTTTTTTATTCATAGTATAGCAGTATGCAAAAGGAGGTCACTTTTGAGCTCCTCCTCTTCGTCCACATTGGGAGGCTTACAGATGTATTACAGTCTTTCTTGGCAGAGGTTGTTGGCCCTCAGACTGTGAATTAAGTATTAACAGGAAAACAGCAATGTAGAAGGATAAAACAACCTTGATTTGTCTGCATAATTAATCCTAAATTAATAATTATCAGAAAACTGAGAGCCACGGCCAAGCAAAGTGAAGGAAACTTCACACTCAGATGACCTGTATCTGCCGCCAACTATTTAAAAGAAAGCATTTGTTTAAGTTAGCATTCTGCAAGAAAGACCTGTAAATGAATATAACTTTCTCAAGCTTATATACCTTATTTGTCATTTTTTTTAATAATGCCAAGTCACAAACAAATTGTTGAAAAGTAAGTCAGGTTCGAAAATTCAAAATGCTGACAGTGTTAACTATACTGCACACTGTTATAATTCTATCGAAAAAATGTAGTACTTAAAGACCTCTCTCTAGCACCTGCATCTTGCAATGACCACAGAAGATAATCTACTCTATTTCCTGTTACTGCTTTTGATACTTAGCTACTGGCTAAGGAGACTAGATTTGATCATTTTACTATAAACTCATATACAATCAACTTGCAACAGCAGCATTAACTAATAATTTAACCACAGATGCACATACCAATTGACAGGTTTCAGAGTAACAGCCGTGTTAGTCTGTATTCGCAAAAAGAAAAGGAGTACTTGTGGCACCTTAGAGACTAACCAATTTATTTGAGCATGAGCTTTCGTGAGCTACAGCTCACTTCATCGGATGCATCCGATGAAGTGAGCTGTAGCTCACGAAAGCTCATGCTCAAATAAATTGGTTAGTCTCTAAGGTGCCACAAGTACTCCTTTTCTTTTTGCACATACCAATGTCACTCCTCTGGTACTGAACATGGAAATTGAACTTCTGGTAATAAATAGTTCTGTATTTCCCACCCTTCTATCTTTCTTCATATTCATGAATCAAAATCAGAATAAATTGTTTTTCAAAACATTCCTGGTGCAGCTGTGGATACTTAGACAGACAGTAAAATGAAACTCTCCAGTTGTACTAAGTATCAGTTAATTTCCTAGCTGAGATTGATAGTAAGATTGAAGAGTAACCAAACACCTAGAATGTCTGTGTAACATTCTTGTATTAACCTGGGAAACATGAACGTGTTTAATGCCTTGCAAACTTAAAAATGGAAATTGCAACTAAACATATTTTCCTTCTTTTCCAATATTTATAATAAATCCTTACTCTAATAGTATGAGACAAAGCTGCAACAACTCTCTCATTATAGTTCACACCACATTACATGAATTTTTCTGTCATACTGTTGCTCTATGTTCCTATAAATACGAACTTTTGCATGTACACTTTGCTGAGAACATGCCTGACAGTTCTTGGATATCATTTCCATTGCTGAACATCACTGAATCTGATCTCTGCGTTACGCACTATCACAGGACTGAGAATGAGTAAGTACTATAACAGTTATGTAAAATAGTAGGCAGGCAACAGAAGAACTTTCCTGACCCAAAAGCAGATCATAAGGAATTGAGTTATAATAACAAAACGCGTAGTAAGAAAGAAAAGGCATGGCAATCAGAAGGAAAAATGAGGCTGCATACAAAGATTATTTTTTATGGATTAAAGAGCAGCCAGATACCACTATGTGGTAGGCTACTAAAAAATTAAAAATGTGAGAGAAGGAGTTTCATCAGGAATTGTAACTTGTATTGTAGGTGCTAAAATGTGTTGTTTTGCTCTCTCAAGTGCGCTCTCCCGGAATCATACACAATGACTGTGCATGATGCCGCAAAGAAATTTATCTGTGAAATACCCAGACTACACAGTGTAAAGCTAGGAAATACTTACATAAATGTAAATGAAAACCAAGATATTATCCTCTGTAATTCTTTTGGGAACTGAATTGCCAGCCAGCCAGACTGATGGGGGGGGGGGGAGGGGAGGGAGGAAGTAGGGATAGATGAAAAGGGGTTCAAAATAATTCAACCGTAACTCTGTGAACTTGGCCACTTGACCACAGAAAAAAATCTGCTGTCAGTATGAGAAAATTAAATTTAACTAGTTTTTAAAGGTTTATAGAACAACAACTGCATTTAGGCATTTATTTTCAACATTTTATAATACTAAATGAAATTACCCACATTGTTCAAAACCACTACTGCTTCAGTCAGGCACTGTGGATCATGTAGTGAGCAGGAGAAACAAATCAAACAACAGCTAAATCAAAGAAATGAGCCATTGTGCCTGGCTTGGAAGACAAAGATAAATGAATCTTAATGATGAGAAATGGCCCCTCTGCCACCCCAACTCCGCAAGCCCTACAACAAATTCTGGAAAATTCAATCCCAGAAACTCAGACCCACACCCTCATGGTTCCAGGCCATTCAGAACTTTAAAGATAATCAGCAACACCTTGAACTAAATCTGAAAGTGAAAATGAAGCAGGTGGGTTTATAACTGATAGGTAACGTTGGTTCACATTCCTTTGATAACATAAAATGGACTTAAATTTCTCATTAGTCCAAGCTGAGCATTTTTTGTAATATTTCTACATATTATACCCAGACTGTTCTATCTTCTAGTCAGGCTAAATCCTGCAAAGGTGATTCACTTATTTGCGTGTTTCTCATATACTTTTTTCCTTGTGTCTGTATTCAGACTTTCTCTTACATTTGACAACTCCCTGGACCATGCACATTATTTCATTTTGTGTTTATGATCCCTATCATTTCTTTGCTTTAATTTTGCTTCATTTCCTCTATTTGTACATTTTTTTTGCTCCTGCAACTCTCTATTCCCCCACATCCTTTCCTCCCTTCTTTCTGGTTTTCCCACCAATAGAAGGATGACACTGGAAAGTCTATTTTGGATTTTTCCTCCTGATTTGAAAGACTCATAATAAAAACAGTGCTGCCTGCAGTCTAGGCTGTATCTCAATGAGCTTCGTGGGATTCGGGAAAGCTCAGAGTTGTGACTCTAACTGAAATCAGTCAAATACCCTTATGCACATATTACAGAAGGTTTTATGATCATGACATTGTGATCCTAATTTTTTCACAGCTCATTGCTTTGCAAGCTGCATTAAGTTGGCAGAAGCTATGTTCAAGACCTCTGAAGCTATGACGTATATAAAATTCAAGATCTCAAGAAAAATTATTTTAGCAGGTGCCACTCTCACCAAAATGTTTGTTTTTTTTTGCAATTGAAAATAAATCAGTCTTTTCAAAATACATGTATTCTGCTTCTGCATAATAAATATCCAAATACCAAACTCTCAAGGCTTCAAATAAATGCATCAAAATACAAAACAAATAGGGCTGTTAGTCCCCCCTCCCCTTTATGTTATCATATAACCATCACTTTTGCTGTCCAAGGAATGAAGAGCACAACTATATTTAGTGTTTTCTGTGTTATGTACATGTGTAAACTGAAAGGAAAACAAAATATTTTTCAAGAGCTAAAGAAAATTAAATGCTCTGCTCAATTATCAAGACAGATTAACAAAGACATGAACAGCATTATTTTAATAAATAAAGTTGAATGAATTTGTAAAAGGTTGATATAGTTTATTGGATCTCATATTCTTTGTGTTTTGCAGAAGTTTACTCATCGCTTAGAATATTTAGCATGGGAAAAGTCCATCTGCATGACAGCTGAATGATTCTGAATCTGCAGATACTTAGCAGCAATAGAAAGTGTCCTATGCAGCAATGAAGAAATGATCTTCAAAGGAGCTACTTAATCTGGCTCATATAAAGTTATTTATGCCAAACTCCTTGAACAATAAAGCCAAGTAGATAATTACATTAATTTAAGCAAATCCCTCCTTAGATGCTGTCAAAATGGGAAGACAAAATATAGTAGAATTGAAACCTGTCAATACTGGAATATTAAAAGAATATCAAAGGGAAAAAATAAAGTTGGAAACAGGGAACTTACACAACTACATATTCACTAGAGGGTCTTTTCTCATGCCTAAATGCTTATTCACAACATAAACACAGAGTGTTCAGGTTATCAGTGTCATTTTACATCTGCCAATCATAATTTTCAGATGCATTGCAGACAAATGAACACACCGTGTTAATTCTTCCACTTATTTTCTTTACACAAACATAGCTTGGATAGAAAATAGAACCTAATGTTTCCATTCTGTTGCAATAATCTATTTCAATTCTGTTTCTGACTCTAACAAGCCAATATATAACAGATGAACCCATGACAATTTTGTGCTGTTTGACACCCCAGGAATCTTTATGTTCCATGCCAGCAGCATGCTTGCCCACAACACGTGCTGACATTTAAAATCATTACTTCCCATTGGTGAGTAATATAAAACGGAATTTAAAAATAAACATGGAATTATTATTATTTATACTCCTGAACCACTTCAGAGCCACAGTCATAGACCAGGGCTGCACTGTGCTAGGTGCTGTGCAAACGTAGAACAAAAAGATGGTCCCTGCCCCAGAGAACTTTCAATGCAACCATAACACAAGAGACAACAGAGGGCTCAAAAGACAGACAAACAGACAGTACAAGGATTGGTCAGAATGCTAGGTAGTGGTATTAACACACCAGCAGCCTAATCGTGGCCAAGTTTTTGTAGGCATCATGGAAAAGGAGATTTTTAAGGAGGATAACGAGTTAGTTTTGTGGATGCTCCCAGACAGCTTCTCCCAAGTGTGTGGGGGCAGCATGAGAGAAAGCATGAAAATGCTTGTCTGAAAATTTAACAAGAGCTGGCCCAGGAGGCAAAAGTTGACATTTTGGTAGTCAATGAGACAGGAAAGGTAGGTGGAAGATGGACAATAAAGAACCATGAAAGTGAAGACAAGTAGTTTGTGTTTGATCTAGTTCTTTATCACTTGTTGGTAGGGAAATATTCATACAACTGTAACACTTAACTTGAAGTACTTTCTACTTTTATATTTTTCATTGCAATACTGATAAGTGCAGAAAAATAAATTCCTTGGACTTTTTCATTTTTAAAACTATGGAATTAAGTTTTATTTCATATATTAGTGCTACAATACTTCCCACAAAAGCACATGGAAAACTCAGAGCTTACTCTCATACATGGGGAGTGGGGTGGACTGACCCTCATGCAGAAGGAGGAGGTTTAGTCTTCAAATTCCACAGAGGTCTAGGCCATTCACACAAGCTACCAGACTTTCTGTGCTCCCTGCTAACTGTGGAACCAACATATCCCAAAACTTATGGACCTCAATCAATTTTGTATTTTTACATCTCAATAGGTGCCAATTTTATATTTGAAATATATTTTCAAAGCTACCCACGTATTATTAATTGGGGATCGGTCCCGCTTTGAGCAGGGGGTTGGACTAGATGACCTCCTGAGGTCCCTTCCAACCCTGATATTCTATGATTATTCACACAGTATTTTGATACATTTTTAAAAATAGATATTTCCTATGGACAGTGTGTATGGTGGGTATAAATAAAAGTCATGGTGATGATGCTTTATTTCACACCATTCTTCGTTGCTTTTCATCTACTTGCACCATCAGAAGGTAGATATGAAATAGGCTTAATGGGAGTGTCCTCTTGACACCCACACTTCCTTGTTTTGATTCTGTGATGTTGGAAGGTGTTAATGGCTCCCATCAATCACAGACCAGTCAATGGGTGCAATGAGTACCCTTTATCAAGGCTAAATGGGGGAGCAATTAAATGCCCCTTTGCATGATGATGGGCGTGTCGCGAAAGCCACTGCCCAAACCACTGGCCAGTATAGTATGGACTGAGCAGCGGGTGAGCCGTATGGGCTGAGGTGTTCACTGGGAACATAAGAATGGCCTCATTGGGTCAGACCAATGGTCCATCTAGCCTAGTATCCTGTCTTCTGACAGTGGCTGCCAGATGCTTCAGAGGAACCGACTGCAAATGCAGGGGGTTGGGCATTGACTGGCTGGAGCTGTATGTGGCAGAAAGCAACTAGAAAGCCAGGGAAAGCCAGTAGAAAGGAAGCAGTGTGAGTGTAGCTTTGGGACAAAGCCAAGAAAGAGCTCCTTTTGGATAGAGTACTCTCTGAGAAAGCAATTTTGGATTTCTGAATAAGGAAATTGCCACTGTTTGTTCCTACTGTGTTCAGGGAAATGAGAATTTGTGTACATTCTTTGTAAATAAACAGGACTGCACCAAAGAAATACCTGACCCAGATAACAGATTTCTCCTCCTAAAGCAAACAACCTGGCAAGGGCACAAACACTGGTTAACCACTCAGGACAAGGAACAACAATACAAATCCCTTCCACCATGTGGGACTTGCGTAGAGTTATATTTAGTTTTGCAATACCACAGAATGCTAAATGAGCCCAAGTGAAACTAGTCAGCCAACCACATTAGTTTTCTGAGTGATTATACCACCAATTACTACCTTAGTAACTTGAAGTCAATGGGGCTACTCATTTGCTGAGAGATGCTTCAGTGATTAGCTGGATCAGGGCCTTTAAGTGCATGGTGGCTTACGGTCAGCCAAAAATAGGAAACAAGTGCAGTAGGGATCCTTAATATCTGAAGGAAGTTGGGCATTGCAAGAGCTGCAGAAGCATGTTTTGGAGTTTATTTTGTTTCCTCTGCCTTGCCCACCATCTTGACCCACTAACCTGCCGGACAGAACTCCTGCTCTATGGTAGCATTATACCTTTCAAAACCTCTCAAGAGTTCCAGAAATTAACTCATCTGAATTAGGCAAATGGGGAAAAAGATCCTGAAAATAAAGGTCCCAAACTCACCTTTGGTGGGAGGGTGGGGAGCTGTGGAGAATAAAAAAATGCAAATATGCAAGGAAGACCAGTGGAAGAGCCAATACAACTCACAAAAGCTAACATAAAACAGATAACTTGCTGACTCTACAAAATAATATTAAATTATTTGCTTCAGTGTGGTGCCAATAAGAAGATTGGGAACAAATGCCAGAAACAGCTACACATTTTTGAAAGGAGGAGAAAGAGTTCAAATGGACTGAGGTGATGCCAAACCTGGTGATAGACAAATTAAGATATCAGAAGTTAACAAGTGGCAGACCCAGCTAGGATTCCTCTCAAATTCTGAAGGAAATGAGAAACCAATGTGCAAACTATTAAACAGAATATAATCTGGCTTCATATCCTCACTCGCATTGTCAATGTATCTCGAAGGGCTATATTTAAAAATATTGAAAACAGCTGAGATACAGCACACTGGAAAAGAGGAACTTAATATTGTACGCTTCAGGAAGTGCTAAAGGAAAGATCCAGGGTTATTAAAAAGCTAGAAGCTTGACTTCAACTCAGGAAAACGTTGAAAAAACTAACAAACCACAGAATCAGAGAATACCTCAAAAACTGTGATTAATGAAAGTCACCAAGAACTCACTAAAGGAAGGATAGGTACAAAAACATTAGTAGATTTCTCATGCCTTTTAAAACAGTTACAGTCTTAAACAAAACACAAAAAATGTCAGATTCAGCAGTACAGTAATACAGGCTTTTAAAAATGGCAGCACCTAAAAAATTTCTGAGCTGTCTACACTAGGAGTTGAGGTCGAATTTAGCAGCGTTAAATTGATTTAACCCTGCACCCGTCCACACGACAAAGCCCTTTTTTTTTTTTTTTTTTTACTTAAAGAAGGGCTCTTAACATCGATTTCTTTACTCCACCCCCCGACAAGGGGATTAGTGCTGAAATCAGCCTTGCTGGGTCAAATTTGGGATAGTGTGGATGCAATTCGATGGTATTGTCTTCCGGGAGTTATCCCAGAGTGCTCCATTGTGACCGCTCTGGACAGCACTCTCAACTCAGATGCACTGGCCAGTTAGACAGGAAAAGGCCCGCAAACTTTTGAATCTCATTTCCTGTTTAGCTAGCTTGGCAAGCTGCAGGTGAGTGCAGAGCTCATCAGCAGAGGTGACCACGATGGAGTCCCAGAATCGCAAAAGAGCTCCAGTATGGACCGAAAGGGAGGTACGGGATCTGATCGCTGTATGGGGAGAGGACTCTATCAGAACTCTGTTCCAGTTTTCGAAATGCCAAAACATGTGTCAAAATCTCCCAGGGCATGAAGGACAGAGGCCATAACAGGGACCTGAAGCAGTGCCGCGTGAAACTTAAGGAGCTGAGGCAAGCCTACCAGAAAACCAGAGAGGCAAATGGCCATTCTGGGTCAGAGTCCCAAACATGCCGCTTCTATGATGAGCTGCATGCCACTTTAGGGGGCTCAGCCACCATTCCCCAACCGTGTGCTTTGACTCCATCAATGGAGAGGGAGGCAACATAGAAGCAGGTTTTGAGGATGAGGAAGATGATGAGTTGTAGATAGCTCACAGCAAGCAAGCGGAGAAACCGGTTTTCCTGACAGCCAGGAACTGTTTCTTACCCTGGACCTGGAACCAGTACCCCCCGAACCCACTCACGGCTGCCTCCTGGATCCGGCAGGCGGAGAAGGGACCTCTGGTGAGTGTACCTTTTAAAATAGTATACATGGTTTAAAAGCAAGTGTGTTTAATGATTAATTTGCCCTGGCATTCACGGCCAGTACAGCTACTGGAAAAGTCTGTTAACGTGTCTGGGGATGGAGCGGAAATCCTCCAGGGACATCTCCATAAAGCTCTCCTGGATGTACTCCCAAAGCCTTTGCAAAAGGTTTCTGGGGAGGGCAGCCTTATTCCATCCACTATGGTCGGACACTTTACCACGTCAGGCCAGTAGCACATAGTCAGGAATCATTGCAGAACAAAGCATTGCAGTGTATGTTTGCTGGCATTCAAACAACATCCGTTCTTTATCTCTCTGTGTTATCCTCAGGAGAGTGATATCATTCATGGTCACCTGGTTGAAATAGGTTCCTTTTCTTAAGGGGACATTCAGAGGTGCCTGTTCCTGCTGGGCTGTTTGCCTGTGGCTGAACAGAAATGTTCCCCGCTGTTAGCCACAGGGAGAGGGGCGGGGGGAGGGGTTAGCCACAGGGTAGGGAGAGGCAAAATGCGACCTTGTAACGAAAACACATGTGCTATGTATGTAATGTTAACAGCAAGGTTTACCGTGAAAGAGTGTAGCCATTGTTCTATAAAATATGTCGTTTTAAATACCACCGTCCCTTTTTTTCCCCCACCAGCTGCATGGGTTTCAAGGATCACAGGAGCTTCTCCTTCCCAGAGGCTAGTGAAGATTAGAAGGCAAAAAAAATGCACTCGCGATGAAATGTTCTCTGACCTCATGCTGTCCTCCCACACTGACAGAGCACAGACGAATGCGTGGAGGCAGACAATGTCAGAGTGCAGGAAAGCACAAAATGACCGGGAGGAGAGGTGGCGGGCTGAAGAGAGTTAAGTGACGGGCTGAAGAGAGGGCTGAAGCTGATAGGTGGCGGCAGTGTGATGAGAGGAGGCAGGATTCAATGCTGAGGCTGCTGGAGGATCAAACTAATATGCTCCAGCGTATGGTTAACCTACAGGAAAGGCACACACTGCCGCTACAGCCCCTGTGTAACCAACCACCTTCCTCCCCAAGTTCCATAGCTTCCTCACCCAGACGCCCAACAATGCGGTGAAGGGGCCTCCGGCCACCCAGCCACTCCACCCCAGAGGATTGCCCAAGCAACAGAAGGTTGGCATTCAATAAGTTTTAAAGTGCTGTGTGGCCTTGTCCTTCCCTCCTCCATCATCCCACCTGGTGCTTCCCTCCTCCACCACCCCTCCTGGGCTACCTTGGTAGTTATCCCCCTGTTTGTGTGATGAATTAACAAAGAATGCATGAATGTGAAGCAACAATGACTTTATTGCCTCTGCAAGTGGTGATCGAAGAGAGGAGGGGAGGGTGGTTAGCTTACAGGGAAGTAGAGTGAACCAAGGGGAGAGGGGGGGTTCATTAAGAAGAAACAAACAGAACTTTCACACCGTAGCCTGGCCAGTCATGAAACTGGTTTTCAAAGCTTCTCTGATGTGCACTGAACCCTCCTGTGCTCTTCTAACCGCCCTGGTGTCTGGCTGTGCGTAACCAGAAGAAGATGATTTGCCTCAACCTCCCACCCCGCCGTAAACGTCTCCCCCTTACTCTCACAGATATTGTGGAGCGCACAGCAAGCAGTAATAAGAACAGGAATATTGGTTTCGCTGAGGTCTAATCGAGGCAGTAAACTGTGCCAGCGTGCTTTTAAATGTCCAAATGCACATTCTACCACCATTCTGCACTTGCTCAGCCTGTAGCTGAACAGCTCCTGACTACGGTCCAGGGTGCCTGTGTATGGCTTCATGAGCCATGGCATTAAGGGGTATGCTGGGTCCCCAAGGATAACTATAGGCATTTCAACATCTGCAAAGGTTATTTTCTGATCTGGGAAGAAAGTCCCTTCCTGCAGCTTTTGAAATAGACCAGAGTTCCTGAAGATGCAAGTGTCATGTACCTTTCCCGGCCATCCCACGTTGATATTGGTGAAATGTCCCTTGTGATCCACCAGTGCTTGCAGCACTATTGAAAAGTACCCCTTGCGGTTTATGTACTCGGCGGCTTGGTGCTCCGGTGCCAAGACAGGGATATGGGTTCCGTCTATGGCCCCACCACAGTTAGGGAATCCCATTGCAGCAAAGCCATCCACTATGACCTGCACATTTCCCAGGGTCACTACCCTTGATATCAGCAGATCTTTGATTGCGTTGGCTACTTGCATCACAGCAGCCCTCACAGTAGATTTGCCCACTCCAAATTGATTCCCGACTGACCGGTAGCTGTCTGGCGTTGCAAGCTTCCACAGGGCTATCGCCACTCGCTTCTCAACTGTGAGGGCTGCTCTCATCTTGGTATTCATGCGCTTCAGGGCAGGGGAAAGCAAGTCACAAAGTTCCATGAAAGTGTCCTTACGCATGCGAAAGTTTCGCAGCCACTGTGAATTGTCCCAGACCTGCAACACTATGCGGTCCCACCAGTCTGTGCTTGCTTCCCGGGCCCAGAATCAGCTTTCCACGGCATGAACCTGCCCCATTAGCACCATGATGCCCACATTGCCAGGGCCCGTGCTTTGAGAGAAGTCTGTGTCCATGTCCTCATCACTCTCGTCACTGCGCTGACGTCGCCTACTCGCCCGGTTTCGCTTTGGCAGGTTCTGGTGCTGCATATACTGCTGGATAATGTGCGTGGTGTTTAATGTGCTCCTAATTGCCAAAATGATCTGTGCGGGCTCCATGCTTGCCGTGGTATGGCATCTGCATGGAAAAAAGGCGCGGAACGATTGTCTGCCGTTGCTCTGACGGAGGGAGGGGCAACTGACGACATGGCTTACAGGGAATTAAAATCAACAAAGCGGGTGGCTTTACATCAAGGAGAAACAAAAACAAATGTCACACAGAAGGCCCTCTCAAGGACTGAACTCAAAACCCTGGGTTTAGCAGGTCAATGCTCAACCCACTGAGCTATCCCTCCCCCCAGTATTCCAGGAAGGACTGAATCTCCATTAAACTTTTCAAGGTGCCCCTGACAGACCTCACCGAAACGATTGTCAGCCGTTGATTTCATGGAGGGAGGGAGGGGGGAGCAAATGAATACAAACAAAACAAATCTGGTCTATTTCTTGTTTTGATCTACTCCATCTATCTTTTACATCTTTGGCTGGCAGCAGACGGTGCAGTAGGACTGCTAGCCATGCTCATCTCCTGGCTGCTCGGCAGAAGACGCTGCAGTAGGACTGCTAGCCATCCTGGTTGCTCGGCAGAAGATGGTGCAATAGGACTACTAGCCATTCTCATCTCCTGGCTGCTCGCCAGAAGATGGTACAATAGGACTGCCGGCAGGACTAAAGAGAATGACCTGGTCGAGTCATTCCTATTTTAGTCCCTGCGCCCATATCTGCCCATATCTGCGACCTTACTGAGGTGGCCAAGAGCACCTAGGACATGACGACGATGGTTATCAGGCCTATTGCACCATCTGCTGCCACAAGGCAATGAGCTTCTGCTGTGTAGCAATGCAGTACCGCATCTGCCAGCACTCAGGAGACGTACCATGACAGTGAGCTGAGTGGGCTCCATGCTTGCCGTGGTATGGCGTCTGCACAGGTAACTCAGGAAATAAGGCGTGAAACGATTGTCTGCCGTTGCCTTCACGGAGGGAGGGAGTGAGGGCGGGCCTGACGACATGTACCCAGAACCACCCGTGACAACGCTTTTTGCCCCATTAGGCATTGGGATCTCAACCCAGAATTCCAATGGGTGGCGGAGACTGCGGGAACTGTGGGATGGCTACTCACAGTGCAACTCTCCGGAAGTCGACGCTAGCCTCGGTACTGTGGAAGCACTCCGCCGAGTTAATGCACTTAATGCACTTAGAGCATTTTGTGTGGGGACACACACAATCGACTATATAAAAACGATTTCTAAAAAAACGACTTCTATAAATTCGACCTAATTTCATAGTGTAGGCATACCCTGAGATAACGAAGAGCTGCTAGGAGAGCCAGGTCTCTCATCCACCCAGGACTTTTGGATGGTATTTTCAAGTGAGCTAGATGGTCAACTCCCATCAAATTTCCAAGCTTAGCATCCTGAGAACACACTATTTTCGAGCACTAGTATGCTCATCCTCGTGACTCCTCCTCTGTACACCATTAATCAGAGAGAAAGACACAGCACTGCCTATGAACTTTCCAAAGCTATGTGCGTATGTGCAGAACCAATGGAACACTGGCAAACAATTGAAAGACTGCATTACAAAATCCAGTGTATATGCACAAAGTACTTAAAAAACAGTATGACTTTGATAAGTCACAGCCAATTATCAAGAGACCAACAAAAAGCACATCTCTGACCAAGGAACTACCTCCTGTCAAAATCCACATTTCTAACGTCTACCACTAATGCATGAGAGCTGTTCACAGGAAAGCACAGGAAAAGTATTTTGTTCCTACTCTTTGATTTTGAAAACGGCTAAACCATTTCGGTTGATAATATTAAAAAAAAGAAAAATAGTAAAAATTTACTTATGTACCCATATATTTTCTCAAGTTGGTACATGATGATCTGTGATCCATTACTCATCTTATTCCTGCTCATCTTTCAAACAGGGAAGAGCCTCTTTTTTTCTTTTAACTCCCCTGCCCTAGCTTCACAATGTAGTGCCAGGAGGTGGAGCTGTCAGGGAACTGATCGCCTCTCCAACTCCCCAGCCAACTGCCTATGCTGAGAAGACAAGCTATAAATTCTGATTTATAATCATTATGAAAGATTTTCTGTTTCCAGGCAGGATACTTCATCTTTTGCATCTTATTAATTTATTATACAAAAATATGGAAATGAAGACTTAGATCCCAATATGGGGAAATCCCATTTCTCTCTCTCTCTCTCTGCAGGAATGCTCTGCAAGAGAAAAAGGACAGATTGCAACATTTCCCTTCCAACTGGCATTTGATGCAAAAGTAAGTGACGCCGTGGGTGGAGGGCCACGAAGCAACATGCACCCAATTCAGAGAATGAAAAATTACAGCTAGCTAAGTGAATTATACCTTTCACTGCTACTCTGTGATATTTTATAAGTGGGTTATAGTCAACAGCAAAACAAATCGCCACAAACAGGAAGGAAACTAAAAAAAATGAAGAAAATTAAATTGAGAGGGAAAAAACTCTTATCCAAAGATTGTTTTTCGTTTGTCTGGATTTTTTGCTTTTATTCTTTCTCCTTCCTCCATCATATGAAAGGATTTAATGAAGAAAACCAAGAATGAAACTGCAGAACCATTTGTCCAAAAATAATATCAGACAAAGACAACACTTCTATTTTAAAGTAACAGATAAAGGAAAGGAATACACTGAGACTGGGTAGCCAAACAGTAAAATTGCTTGAATGAAGTACTGTGTTGTCCTGCCAGGAAATGATGAGGTTCCTGAATAAATGAGTTCCTGAATAAGTGAGAAGGGGAAGCAGAGTGTAATTTGTGAAAAATCTGTAGGAGGCCTGACAAATTCCTGAATTTATCCAGCTGGAAATAGTGAACGATTTGCACCCTTCCTTAGGCAGCCAACTAATCCTAACATTTTCTTCAAGCTTTAGATTTGCATAAACAGAATTTGAATGTCTCAATCACAGTTCAAGAGTGAAACTAATTATCCTGGTAGTGGAAGGGCTTAAAACACAAGGAAAGTAAATTAAAAGAGACTGGTTCAAATGAAAACCAGAGAATCCTGGTGCAGGCCTGAGAGTCACCTCACCAGGGAAAAGGGGCACATAAGGATTCCAGACAGATATTGAAGAGACACAGCTTGAAGGTCCTGGGAAACGTGAGTGTGCTGCTAAAGAAGGGATAGACATAGAAGGAATGTGCTACAAGGAATATGTCTCCTAACACTGAGCCTTGGTCCTTCAGGAAGGTAGGACTCAAACCCAACCAAGAGCCCATCTAGAAAGAACTGCAATATGTCCCTGGTTGTGAGATACAGGGGAACTTTGTCCTTTCAAGAGCACCACCAGGTTCAAGTTCTCAGAACTCTTGAAATGCCCAGATTTGAAGACCGTTTATAGACTTGAGGAGGAAGTTCATGAGCTTTCCTGAATATTCATGCTCTAGAAGATAAAACCTCTTCGGTTCAATGTGCTGTAGGTGTGAAAGTTTGAGGGGATCCTGGAATAGAATTTCCCACTAATCAGGAGTTTCAAGGATGCTGAACTGACATCTGAACGAGTCTGAGACCATGGGTTCCTAGGCCACTACTTTTCTGTTAACTTCAAATGATTTAGTTCTCATTCAATAGCATCCCAGTGGCACCTGCTTAAATAAGTAACCTACATACTGCTCTTTTGCTCAAATGTATGTGGTTTTAATCCTTAGATGCCTTATGTTGTGAGCTCCTCGGAGCAGACACTGTCCTTTATGAGGGCTTGGGAAACACCCAGCAAATAGCTGGCAGTACTATAAACAAACAATCAATGTAATACATAGTCAGCAAAACTTTCAGCTCCAGGAAAAAGAATTCCTCCTGCTTTATTCCAGATTTTTAGCTTTTGCTCTAGCATGCAACAGTAGCCTGGTGTTACATTTCATGAGTGGCAACCAATTCTGGATGGAAACTTAAGGAAGAGAATCACCTTTCTAGCTGCTATAATTTTAAAAAGGTGTTCTGATGAGTGTCCTAGGACAACCTCTTGCTTGGAATTGAGTGGGACTATCTCAGCTTCCACAGTGCTGCAGAAAAGAACAGGACCGCCCAGAGAATCTGATTCGTGGTTCCGATAATCACAAAAATTTGTAGCGTTCAGAGGTGCACCATGACCAGTGCACAGAACCCTCGGACTGCCTTGATATAATGGAAACTGGTACCAAATATGGAGAACCTCAGCCATTTGAGTGGTTTTTTAAACCTGTTGTTTTGGTTTCAGAACCTCTGGGAGTCACGGCCTCC
This sequence comes from Eretmochelys imbricata, assembly GCF_965152235.1. Classification (NCBI taxonomy): domain Eukaryota; kingdom Metazoa; phylum Chordata; order Testudines; family Cheloniidae; genus Eretmochelys; species Eretmochelys imbricata. The sequence continues at coordinate 203,521,661 of NC_135573.1, read as the reverse complement.
CCCCCCCCGAGGAGAGCGGGACTGACAGAACCACTGACAGGGCATGGGTTCAAGATACCGACTATAACAAGGACTGTGTAAGACCCTTGTTGGAATAATTGGGTCAAAAATACCTAGTTACTGCAGCAGTCTAAAAGGAGCAGGGCGTCCTGTGCTGTGGGTTTTTCCTAATCCTCTGAGTTAGCAGCTTCTTGAAGATGCTCCTGGACGCTATAATTCACTTCAGACAGAAGAAGAAAGCGGGGGAAGGAGACAAAACAGCCAAGGACCTCGGGCTTGTTGTTTCCAAAATGCCAGGACCTGCTGCTGAATTTCAGCCTCAAACAAGTGAAGGCTTGCCTGCCACACTGCTATTGCTGTAGTCAGCCCTTGTTGCCATGTTTTACTTTGGCCTGGAGCACCAAGTGGTCAGGGGTCCCTGGCTTGGAGGTTCTGAAAAGCTGGCTCCCACTGCTGCACTGCTGAATCTGTGCCCCCAGACGGCGTAAGGCTTGTGTGTCACATTACTGCAGAGTGGTGTAATACTGCACAATTGATCCACCAGCAGAAGCCTCTTTGATCCGAGCTGAGCTTGCTACGCTGCTGGGTTTTTTCTTGCAATACCACTGTCCGGCAGAGTCCTGTTTTAAAAATATCTTCTCCCTACCAAGGGAGCACCAAGGAGAGGGTAAAAAATAAAAATATACATATCTTGGGAAAAGCTCCTGCCTGGAGACAGAGAAAGGAGAATTGAAGGGAACTTCCTGCCTCTTCCAGTGAAGGCAAGACACTGGGGAGCTAAGAGAGTCAATTCGTTCTCTGAACAGCTCCACCTGCTGACAGTACATCCTGAAGCTAGAGAGGGCTTCTTTGGTTAAAAAAAAACCCCAACAAACAAGGAGAGAGAGGGCTCCATGCTTTGAAAAGGAGGAAAACCCCCAGTTGTAATGGGTCATGGATCACAAGGTGCCCATGATGTAGAATACAAATTATGCCCAGACTGACAACAAATCTGGCAAATTTAGCTAGATATAAAAACTGAAAAGGGAATAAAGAATTGGAAATTGCCCCCTAGAACAGAAATTCTGGTAAAATTTATCTATAACAGGGGCAGATGGAGCCTCATGATTCCATGGGTGCACTCTACTAAGCGTTTCTTGTTGCAGTCAACTGGGGCACTGGTCAGGCTCAGCAGCACCCTCTGTCATGGCATGACAACCCTAATCCAGGCTCAGTGTGGAGGGCAGCGTTTGGAGAATGAGCACGCCCCACACTCACCCGGCAGTGGCGTGAGGCTGGGCCCACCTCTCCACTCTGGGCACTGTGACCAGGGATATGGTGTTGCAGCGTCACACAGGTTTGTCACTTTAGTGGGGATTAATGGTTGCTGTGGGTGCAAATGAACCTATAAAACCCTGAAAAAGCCACTACTCAGGTATAAGCATCGTTGCACACATTGCTTATAATACTTTTTTAAAAAAACCTTACTGTAATATTGCTTTTATATCCATAAGTAGGTGCTCAGATTATATGGTGATGAGTACCAAAGAAATGACAATAAATATATAAACGAACTAGGGAGATTTCTGATTTGTTTTTTTCCCATTATGATTATTTTACTATTATGTTTGGCTGGCTTTTTGCTTTTAATTCTAGATATACAAATAGTGACTGTAGGACAAATGTGAGACTGAAACAGTCATAGTATTCTGTCCATAATTTTAAAAAAATCCCAAGAAACAAGTTTTTGGATGTTAAAGATCTTTGAAATAAGATAATAAGTATTCTTGAATCCATATATTTTTGGAGTGAATACAGTGCATGTATTGTGCTCCTACATTGTGTTTCTAAAATGTTACTGAATTGCCTACTAGGTGTGATATATTTTCGCAATATTTTTTTTTCTTATTTTTGCTGCTCTAGTTACAATATTGCCTCCATCTAGTCTTTTATTAATAATTCCCAAAGCATATCTTTTGTTATAGATTAATGACCCCAAATAATAAATTCTCATTTAGTTTTCACAAGTGATTTCTTTTGCCACTGCAAAATGTTGATTTGATTCATAATGTAAAAAAGACATTTTTGTGAATATTTATGAATTATGAAACACAATACACCATGAGCAACATTTCAGTCTTTCCATTTGCTTGTTAAATATATTAGATTTATTCAACCACTATTTATATTTTATTCACTTAAAAATGGTTCTTAAGCATCAGCTACATAACAGTTCAAGTGAAATATTCTCTATTCCAAATGATACATTTGTTCTGTGATGTGATTCATGATTCAGTATGCAGTTTTGGAATTGGACCTCATTATTTAGATCTTTTAGGAGCTCTGATTATAATGTTCAGAATTTAAGAAGGGTAATGCTTAAGTATAGTAATTATGCAAGGACTCAAAACATTTACGAATGTAAACATTTACACTAACTTGCTACAATAAAAGTACAAGATCTGTGTTTTTGTGGGGAGAAGCTTGATTTAACTGAACATGAAAAAATTTCAACACATCCTAAATTGAAATATAAAACTACAATTTCTTTCAAGGAGAAAATAAACAAATCATTTAGATTTGGAATGGCACTGTACATATTTTTTTTTTTATAAGAGTCCAGTCAGTTTCTGAACATTTGCAAAAATGGAAACTCAGGTAAACTATTAGATAATTTAAAGAGCGAAAAAAGGCAGAGGGTAAAATTTTCAAAAGTGCCTAAGGAACCTAGATCCCATTCACGTTGGATGTAAATGTGATTTGGGCTTCTAAACGCCTATGTCACTTTTGAAAATGGGACCTCAGCTCCTAAGTCATTTAGGCACTTTTGCAGATTTTACCCAGAGCCTCCAAACAGTCAAGATTTTGAAATTTTATTGCATCTTCCCTAGCAGCCACCAATTATTGTCCAATAATTTTAAAACCCCTTATTGCCTTCTGCCAAATTATGTAATTTTACACTGTTACTATGTAGAGATGGGTCAGGATGTGGAAATAGGCATTATTACTGGAACACATGATTTCAGTAGGACTTAAATATTTAACCCTCTTTTAGCCAGTACAGATTATTGGCTGTTCTACACATTTTGAAAGTCTTCCAAATGGCTTTACAAATCTGATCTGTATGTCATCATATTGACCTCAGATATGGCTGAAAAACAATATGGTTTTGTTGTAATCTCATTCACCTTATGTAACTAGAGCAGGGGGTTCTCAAACATCATTGCACCACAACCCGCTTCTGACTACAAAAATTACTTCACGACCCCCAGAGGGGGGACTGAAGCCTTAGCCCGCCCAATCCCTGCCACCTCGGGTGGGAGTGCCAAAGTCCAAGGGCTTCAGCCCCAGGCAGGGGGCCTGTAATTTCAGCCCAACTGCCCAAGGCTGAAGCCCTAAGGCTTTGGCACCAGACAGTGGGGCTCAGGCTTTGGCTTTGGTCCCTGGCCCTAGCAAGTCTAAGCTAGCCCTGGAAACCCCATTAACATGGGGTCATGACCCACTTTGGGGTCTCAACACATAGTTTGAGAACCGCTGAACCATAGTTTTCATTTGTATAACTTCTTGTTAAGCTTCCTAGAAATTCACTTCCTGCTTTTACACCACCACAGTTGTTTTTATTTAAATGGAATTACTTGAAGCATGAAGATGTGTAATAGCTGACTATGATGGTGTCATCAAAAACCTTTTTACAAAAATTACATAAACATGTCAATACATAAATATGTGAGAGAGAAAGCTTATTTTATAAGACATTTCTTTTCCTGATGCTCACACAGCTCTTTGATCTGCGTAACAGCAATGCTGTGGCTACATAAGGAAGGAAACTGAAAACAGTGCAACAGTTCCTACAGATCTAAAAAGTACCCTACAAACTGTGGTCAGATGACCTGGCAGCCTGTCAGATTTAAGTGCTTTCTATTTCCAAGGTTAGAATGGCATTGAAAAACTAAACAAACGCCAAGTTTCAAGTGTCTGAATTGAATTTGGCCTCAAATCAAAATCAAGATAATCACATCAGAATGGCAAAGCTGGAAAATCTCCTGAAATATAAATTACAGTTTCAGATTGATTCATTAAACTTAATACACTACACTCAAATGTCAGCAGAGGTGGGTTTTTTATATTAGACCCAGCAAACCCCAAACTATTGATTAAGAAATGAGATTTTACAAGAAAACATTTATAAACTCATTAAGCAGTTATAATAATAGTTTAAATTATATCACATTCATTTCTAGGAATGTTTTGATTGTCATTAAGAAAAGGGCATTGCACTGGGACATTTGTATTTCTGAATAAATGCGAGGTACATGTTAAATACGAATTCACAAACATTTTGTTAAAACACTATATTTAGGAGTTTAAAAAATAATTTAGCCCACATAAAAGGTTTATGGAAGTAAAAAAAAGTCTTTAAGCTTACAGGATTGTACAAAATGCACAAAAGGAAATACTTCTACTCAAGGACAATATGTGTGTGTGTGTATATGATGTTATTGCCACCCCTATTTATTTTGTTATCCTCTTGGCTTTTTATGCTTTGTAGTCTATGGCCAAAATTGTCAAACGTGGGTGCCTGAAATGAGGCAGCTAAATTAGTGGTTTGATTTTCGGATGTGTTATGCAAAATGCAGATCCCAGGGCTTGTCTACACTGGTGCAGCTGTGCCTCTGTAGTCATTAGTGAAGATACTACCTATGTCTATGGGGGAGCTTCTCCTGTGGGTAGAGATACTCCACTTTCCTCAGAGGTAGAAGCTGTGTTAGTGGGAGGGCTTCTCCTGTTGATAAACTGCTTTCTGCACCGGGGGCTAGATCAGTATAACTATGTCGATTTTCCACCCACCCAAGTGATGTAATTATACCAACACAGGTTTGTAGTGTAGACCAAGCCTCAGACATCTGTTTTTCTAAGATTTGTACAGGTACTTGCAACCAACTTCTAACCAGTTCGATAGGTTATATAAATCACAAACATTAACCCTCTGACAAAGAGACGATAGTATATATAGGAGGAAAATTGTATGTCTGATGGTGTCACTTAAGTCAAACCTGAGATGTAAGGAAACAGCTGATAAGGCCAACAATAATCTTGGATACAACAGTTTCCATCTTAACACTTCTTTGTGGCCAAAAGCCCAGCCCAATATCTCCTGGCAGAGACAGGTGTCAGACAGCTCCAATGTTTGCCAAAACTAAGAGCTAGTCAGCCCCAGCCCTGCTATTTGCCAAGAACAGGAACCGACTGTTCTTAATTCTTGTAGTTGAAGGAAGGTGATCATAATAAGAAATGAAGGGCTGCAAATCTGTCCAATTTTCCTCCACAGTTTGCTCATAGGGAGGGGGAGATAGGTTATGAGAGGAAATGATCCCAGAGCTCTATTCCAGGGGTTCTCAAACTTCATTGCACCATGACCTCCTTCTGACAACAAAAATTACTACAGGGCCCCAGGAAGGGGGACCCAAGCCTGAGTCCACCCAAGCCCCACACCCTGGGGTGGGGGGCAAAGCCAAAGCCGCACCTCCCCAGGCCGGGGGCCCAAAGCTGAAGCCCAAGGGCTTCAGCCCCAGGCAGGGGGCCTGTAACCTGAGCCCTGCTGCCCAGGGGTGAAGCCCTTGGGCTTGGACCCGGGCCCCAGAAAGTCTAAGCCAGCCCTGGCCACCCCTCTTCTGCCGCTAAGAGTTGTGGGAAGGTGGAGGGAGTCACGGGGCATCCTGGGTCCTGTCCCAATGCCCCGTCATGCATTGCTTCGCATCCCAGCAATCCCTGTGCTTCCGTCTGCATTTGGTGCCATCTTTCAACCGTCTGTGTACTGAGTGCCCTGCCTCTTCGTTCTGCGGGAATGGATCCCGCACTGTTCATCAATATGCTGCTCACTCTCACTAACATGTCACAAGTGGCAGTGGAGTTATTCCTTCAACTACAAAGGCAAAAGGAGTTCAACATTGATCTTGCCACATGTAGTGGCTATGACATGAGATTGCTTGTGGCATTCACAGAGGTGCTGACCACAGTGGAACACCGCTTTTGGGCTCAGGGAACAAGCACTGAGTGGTGGGATCACATCATCTTGCATGTCTGGGATGACAAGCAGTGCCTACAGAACTTTCGGATGAGGAAAGCCACGTTCATGGGACCGTATTACGAGCTCACCCCAGCCCTGCGGCACAGGTACATGAGAATGAGAGCTTCCCTGTTGTTGGAGAAGCGTGTGGCGATTGCATTGTGGAAGCTGGCTACTCCAGACTGCTACCAATCGGTCTCTAACCAGTTCGGAATGGGAAAGTCGATTGTTGGACTTGTGTTGATAGAACTGTAAAGGGCCATTAATCACATCCTGCTCCGAAAGACTGTGACTCTGGGCAACGTGCAGGACATTGTGGATGGCTTTGCAAAAATGGGCTTCCCTTACTGTTAAGGGGCGACAGATATTCCAGTTCTGGCACCAGACCATCTAGCCACCAAGTACATTAATCGGAAGGGGTATTTCTCAATGGTTCTCCAGGCGCTTGTGGGTCACAGACACTAACCGCAGGCTCATCCAGAAAGGTAGATGACACACGCATCTTTCAGAACGCTGTCCTGTTCAGGAAGCTGCAAGCAGGGACTTTCTTCCCGGACCAGAAGATCACCGTAGGGGAAGTTGAAATGCCCACTGTGATCCTGGGAGACCCCGCCTCCCCCTTAATGCCGTGGCTTATGAAGCCATACACGGGGCACCTTGACAACAGCAAGGAACAGTTCAACAGCTGAGCAAGTGCAGAACGGCTGTTGAGTGTGCTTTTGGCCATTTAAAGGCCCCCAGGCGCTGCCTATATGGGAGGCTGGACTTGTCAGATGACAATATTCCTATGCTTATAGCCACGTGCTGTACGCTCCAGAATATTTGTGAAGGGAAGGGTGAAAGCTTCACTCAGGGTTGGACTGCTGAGGCTCAGTGCCTGGAGGCTGAATTTGAACAGCCAGAGACCAAGGCCATTAGAAAGGCACAGCGTGGGGCCATAAGGATCAGGGATGCCTTGAGGAAGCAATTTGAAGCTGAAAGGCACTAATATTTGTTGCTATGCTCGGGAGTGCAGTGCTTGTAATGCTAGGAGGTGATTGTGATTGGTGCAGATGATGCATATGAAAGTGTAAGAAAATTGCCTGTTGCTTTGCAGGGCCCTTTTTGCTTTCAATTAATGGAATAAAGCTTGCTTTCAAACCAAAACAATTCTTTTATTAAAAAACAACCACCAGATGGGAGAGAGAAACAAAAAACCACATCAACACTGAGGGAGATGGGGGAAGGAAGGGTCCCAGGAGGAGGGAGGGTCCCAGGATGGTTAAATATTTGTTTATGTCCAGGTATCATATCCAACCTTCTCCTCTGGAGTACAGTGCAGCAGGTACTGTACTTCAGCAAGGCTAAACTGCAGAGGGATGGATGTTGAGTGAAGTAAGTACGGGGAGTCCGAAGTGCTGGACTGTGATGGGGCAGGAGTGGAATGCAGTGGGTAGAGACTGGAGCCAGGAGGTTGATAAGAGTGTGTTGGTGGTGTCTGGGGAATCCATGGGAAAGAGTATTGTGATAGCGGCTGCAGGGGAGGGCGGGCGCAGAGCTGCTTGGTTCGCAGTGCTAGTAGTGCCTGGAGCGTGTCCACTTGGTGCTCCATAAGGTTTAAGAGCCGCTCAGTGGCTTCTTTCTGGTGTGCCACGTTCTCCTTTTGGTCCCTCTTCTCGCAGTCCTGCCACTCCTTCAATTTCTGCTTCTCAGCCATGGAGTGCATCATGACATCATGCAAAAAGTCCTCCTTAGCTCTTCGTGGCTGCTTTCTAATTCTGCGCAGCCATTCAGCCAGCGATAACAAAGAGGGAGACTGGGCTCCCATGGTCATACCTGTGAAGCCAAAATGCAACATTTGATAAAAGCAGTATTGTTTGCAACACACGGACTACTGATTCAGTGATTTAAAACACAGACACTATTCACATATCTACCACTAACTGGCTGATCCCAGGCAAGCACACGTGAGCCACCAGACCCCCAAAATGGTGAATAACCACAGGGGCTGGGGAAATCAGTGTTCCAGGACCGTACTGTACACTGGGCACATGGCTCTTGGGGAGTGCCAGCACTTTGTCGGGGGGGAGGGGGAGGAAGAGGGCTTATAATAATTACTGTACCCACATTTTCCACAGGCTCTGTTCATTATGGAAGATATCTCGCTACTGAGGGTGAGCAGGGAATCAAGGGAGGGTCTTCTCTAAGACTGCGGCTTCTGCCCTGGCCCCTATGTGGCTCGCCTGTGTGCAGCAATGGTCCCCCCACCATCCCCGTGATGGCAGAGTGGCATGGGAATGTTACCCTTAATGGGGCAAGAAACAAAGCAGCTCTGCCAAGGAACCTGCGGCAGCGGATTGCCCAGTATCTCCATGAGAGTTTTGTGGAGATCTCTGAGGCAGATTCTTGTGACGTGAGGGAGTTAATCAACACCCTGTTCCGCTGCTCAGACTAGGCATGTGGTGGTACGCGCATCATACAGACACAAGCCTGCTTTCTGCAACCCTCCTGCCCCCAACAACTCACTTCAGCGATTCCCAAAATCAAAGCCACTTACCAGGGGCCTCCTCTCCTGTTTGCGCTTTGCCAACCGCCGACAGCTGTGACTGGCTAGCCTCCTCTGGGACAGAGAAGAGCTCCTGGCTGCATGCATCTCTGACCTCCGAGTCGTCCTCTGCTTCTGGGTCTCCCTCCCCCTCGACATCCTTGTCCAAGATTTCCTCCTCTTGGCTCGGTCCACTCTCGACTGGCACGCGAGCCACCGAAGTATCCACAGTGGCTTTCGCAGTGGAGGTGAGGTCACCACCGAGTATCACGTCCAGCTCTTTGTAGAACCAGCAGCTCGTGGGCGCAGCACTGGAGCGGCGGTTTGCTTCCTGCGCCTTGTGAGTAGGCGTTCCGTAGTGCCTTCACTGTGACCCTGCACTGCAGTGTGTCCCAGTCATCACCCCTTTCTGTCATGCATCATGAAATCTGTCCATACATACCATAATTCCTATGGCTGGAGTGCAGCTGGAACTGGACAGCCTCCTCTCCCCAAATGCCGATGAGGTCCAGCAGCTCGGCATTGCTCCAAGCGGGGGATTGCCTGGTGCATGGAGCAGTGATGGCCACCTGGAAAGGTGTGCTGAGACCACTGCATGCATCACCAAGCAAACAGGAATGGGACTTTCAAAATTCCCTAGGAATTTAAGGGGTGGGGCTCATGGTTGGTCACCTGAGAGCTGGTCAGTAGAGTTCAAACCGATGACCAAAGAGGCGAGATGAGGCATTGTGGGACACCTACCGGAGGCCAATCGCAGCACTGTAATCAACCAGGGTGTGTACTGAGGTGCTGTAGCCCTGGCACAGAAAGCTGTACGCCTCTCGCCTCTTAGTTTCTGCGCACTAAGTGGCTTGGCAGTGTGTGCACCTCGGGAGTTACACCGCAGAAAGCTGCTTTACTGCCCAGAAACTTGCCAGTGTAGACAAGGCCTTATATACTTGTGTCTTTAGTCACCCCAATAAAAGGAAAAAGCAAATAACCTGCACTTCAGTGTCTTCATTATTCCCAGTATATTGTTTGAACAGAGCTGAGTAAAAAGCTGAATGGATGTGTTTTTTTTTCCATTTGAAAAACAAGTAGGTAAGGTCTTAAACTTAAAAATATAATATTTTTTAACAACTTTTCCAGCAAGGCAGCAAATTTTAAATACCAAATAGAAAAATCTATATTATTTGTAATCTTAGGGTTAAAACTTTAAAGTTATGACACTCACAGTTAACGTTTCCATTCTGTCTTTAACTTACCATTGTGCATTTGTATTTCTGGGATCTCCGAATATTGCAAGTTTTGGTACAGTACAGAAATTTTCCTCTTACAGTTACTATTTGGTGAAATTAACAGGAAATTCTATCAACATAAATTTGTAAAAACACAGAAAATTTACATTTTGCCTCCATTTTTGAGCAAAAAACTCTACAGTTTTTCAATACATAAATATTGCTCTAACAATCAGAAAGACTATGTGAGGCCGATGGCTGAAGAAAATGTTTTTTTAAGTTTAAAGTAATTAATTTTTATTTCAGTGAAGGAGCCTGCTCCCATAACATATAAGATTAATCAACCTAGATCTCTTCTCAGCTCTTTAGTAAGGTGGTAAGTTCTTACACAGCACCTACCACATCAGCAGATTTCCTTAGATGAAAGCAACAAGTTTTTTAAATAGGAATTTCTCGTGTCTTAAGAAAGTGGCTGCCTGGAGATATAACTGTCATTGTAGGATACAGATGTGGGAAACCTTGAACATATTAGGGAATTTGCGGGGCACGAGATGGATACATTTGGATCTGATGATTATAAAGTCTGTCTCTGAACTGTTTATTAGTTTCGGGCCCACCCCTGAGGTCTAATGAAATAAATGAACTTGTCGGAGTCTCTCTTCTCATCTGGCCCACGAGAGACTTTCAGGGGCTTCAAAAGATAAATTTGGGTTGTGAGATTGAGGGTAAAGAGCAGATGCTATTTAGCAAAAAATATATACAAATATCTTCAGTGATTTTTGTTTTGTCATTAATTTCTGCTTGGGGAACATTTTCAAATGCAAATGCTTAATTAATAAGAAAAATAATCAATTACAATAAATGAAACAATGTGTCATGGAGAAAAACCCTAAAACACAACCAGCTCACAATGTTCAGGAACTTACAGACTCTTTTCTGCCCATAGTTTTGCTGTGGGAACGAGAGCGGGAGATGGTGCTGAAAAAGAAATCTTTCTTGGATGCAGACAAAGGAGGCGATCCTGTGCATTCACGTCCTGCAGACAAGCTCTCTATGCTTGGAGATGAACTGACATTTTTTGAACTTTGGCCTGTAAAACAAGCACAGAGCAACAAATCATTAAATCAGTGGAAAACTGCTCTCTCTATCAAGTACCTTTGTGTTTCAGGCTATGTCTACACTACTGTGGTAAGTCGACCTACGCTATGCAATTCCAGCTACGCGAATAATGTAGCTGGAGTCAACGTACCTTAGGTCGAGTTACCGCGGGGGGTCGACTGGAGAAAATCTCCCGTCGACTTACCTTACTCTTCTCATCGGGGTACAGTACAGGGATCGACTGGAGCGCGATCTGCTAAATCGAACGCCGGTGGATCGATATCAGAGCGTCGATCCCTGCTGTAGTGGAGACCTGCCCAGGTGTTGCTCACTGAGATTCATAAGCAGATCAACATAGAATGAGATTCTGCAAAATTAAAGTGTGTCTGTATGCATTGTGACAAATGGAGAACTACTCTGACATACAGGCCTCTGTATATTTCTAATGAGAGGGCACAGAAAAACAATACCCAATCTTAATAAGCACATATGATACCTAATGGTACCGTAGTAATTTGTATGACACACACAATTAATATGAGAAGACTGATGTGAAGCCTTCAGTCTTACACACAATATGTGGTTGGGGAAAAAGGATGGAAATGGAAAATAATTTTTTGTTTAATGAATTCCTATATAAGGTTGTGAAGAAAGACTTTTATGATGTTCTACTTTCCTTCCATCATTAGGAGTTGTTCTGCATAACTATAGATCAAGTACTAGGATTGAGAATTAAGAGCCCCTAAGAATGGAACTAAGATTTAAATATTTTAATAGATGCAATTCAGTTTAATCTTCTTGCACCAATGAGAAACAAACAAACAAAGAATATGGCTGATTTCACTTTGAGAAGTTACACCAAATTCATAGGAATCAGCTCCAACTCTCGAAGACTTTCCTTTATAAATGTTACTATCAAACCATTTGTTTCAATATGTCTGGAGAAATCCATACTAACTTGCATTAATCTTATTAGGGTTGCTAAATAAGTACAAAAAGAAAGTCAATTCTCCCTTCTGATCCCCTAGGCCCAAAACTGTATTTTCTATCATAGGGATGCAGAGCTAACACATACATTTTTTTATATGCTGACTGTATATTCCTTTATACCAGTGCAGCATCAAGCACACCAGGCAGTGCTGTAATACATAATTAAAATAAAATAAAATAAATTGAATTCACAATTTTATTATGGAAAGGTTGAGCATATAAGCTCCTGGTTCTTCAACTCACAATAAAATTTGAAATATAAATATAGGGCTCGTCACCTGTTGCAAGCTATCATTCATTAGGCGCTTAAGGCCTATGGATATGTCTACACTGCAATTAGACACCGGCAGCTAGCCCATGCCAGCTGATTCAGGCTCATGAGGTTTGGATTGCAGGGCTGTTTAATTGAAGTGTAGACTTTCAGGCTTGGGCTGGAGCCTGGGCTCTAGGACCCTGAGAGGTGGGAGGGTCCCAGAGCTTGGGCTGTAGCCTAAGCCCGGAAATCTACATTGCAATTAAATAGCCTCACAGCCCAAGCCCCACACACCCAAATCAGCTGGTATGGGCCAGCACAGGTTTTTAATTACAGTGTAAACATACCCTAAGTCTTACTTTACCCATTTTCTCTAAAGCACAGTTTAGAAATATGAACATCAGAATATTGAAAGAAAGCTCAGAGTACACCCAGAGTATACTCTGCCTCTTAACAGCTGATCCAATCAACAGCTGATCCAATCAACGTTCTCAACAGCTGAGCTGAAGCATTATGAAGATAAGGAGTGAGAGTTCTAAAATGAAATATTTGTTTCCACTGAACATCATGTAAAAGATAGTTTTTCACTTGCCTGACGTTTGCATGGCACATGGAGCTACACTTCAAGTCCTATGGATTTTCTGTTTAGTGCAGTGGGGAAAAAAATTTCAAGGTCCCTGAGTTCACAACAGGTAAGGTATTCAGGAAGCTAAGATAGCTTTCACCTCCACTGCTGAGGTTGATAAAGATGATATATGACAGTGGTTTTAAGAGAACACCACCACCTACAAATAATAATATAGAGGATGTAGATCAAGAGCTTCTCTTCTCCCTGTCTCATATCACTCAAGAACAAGGAGACATTCAATAACATTGACAGGTAGCAAATTCAAAACTGAAAGGAAAAGTAAAGGCAAGGAAAAATTATTCACACAATGCATAATTGGCACATGATGATGTTTAGGCCAAGAACTTACCCAGAAAGGAAATCTAGAGTTATTACAGTTAATGCTAAACACATTTTGGGAAGGAATATAAAAATCTCATGCTTCAGGGCTTAAACCACTCTACAGCTATCAGAGATTAGGATAAGGCCTTCATAGAGGGCAGTTTACTGTGAGGTTTCTTGCACCTTTCTCTGAAGCATCTGGTGCTGGCCACTAGCAGCGAGAAGATGCTGGATTAGATGGCCCACTGATCTGATGCAAAATGACATTTCCTATATTAGCAACAGAGTTAGCCTTGGCAAGAAACAAAAACTTTTATTTAGGTCAAAAGGGTTGCTTTTAATATTGTTTATTTAAAATATTAATTTAATAGCCCCATAACAAAAACAACTAATATCCCAGTTTTCATGAAGTGATGTACTGTCATTAGGGCTGCAAAGATGAACTGGGATGGATGATAAAAGTGAGCTAGGATTTTTAAAAAAGCCTTTTTAAAGTGTATATGGGAAAGCGGATCTAGTATGAGGGGCACAAAATCCTAATTTGAAAGGAAAGTTAAATACTACTGCAGTGAAAAAAGTTATAAAATGCCATGAGAAATTATGGACCAGGATTCTTTTTAGTCTTCTGTATTATTTTCTCTCTCAGTTCTCTTTTCTGATTTTGCTGCTTTTGTGAATTGATATATAATTAAGACCCTACTTGAATCATGGGATGATTGTCAAATAATTGTGGATGGGTTGTGGACAAGACATTGAAAACGGCGGAAAAGTAATAATAGACTTTTATTAATTGCAATAATTTGGAAAAGCCAGAGAAAACCTATTTAAAAAAAATTTACTGGAACAATATAAGCATTCAAGTACGATGTTATGCCTGCTACTTTTTTTGATAACCAGACATTTTGCTGCATCTATTTTACAGTCATTAATGTGCAGGGCTCCTTCTATCAGTCCCAGGTGGCTGGGGTCTTGCTGTTAGCCCCTGGTGGCGGCAGCCGGCGTCCCGCTCTCAGTCATGGTGGGCTCCCGCTGTCAGGCACCTGGCTGACAAAATGGCGGAGGAATCCTAATATTGCGGGATCTGCAATATTGGCAATTAGGTAGGGCCTTATATATGATTTCATGAATGCTTTCGCCTGTGAATTCACTAGACACTTTACAGTCATCACATTGTATGGTCAGCTATTTTGACTGATCCCTTTTGTTTTACTAACCTCTATGACACCAGAAATCATTCACACAAAGGAAGTGACCCGCACGCATAGGTATAAAGTTACTCACTGGTTTTCTGATAAATCTCCTTACAATCTGCCCTTGGTTTTACTCAAAAGCATTTCTGCTTCGGCCTTTCATGCCAGTTTCACTCTTGCATATGCTATATATAATTGCATACAGCTGCTAGCATGGTCTGTATTTTGTAATGGTTGTTGCTTAAACTATTTTGAAAATTTTACAACTCCCTTTCTGTGGTAAATCACATTCTCCCCTCCAATATGGACTGCAGCTTTACTCCTTGAAATGTGTTTCCATAATAAATCCACACCACACAACAGAGAGATAAAACAATAGAAAACTACGATAGAAAACAAAGTTAGAAAAGGCTGTAGAAAGCAAGAGAGAGATTAAGACACCAAAAAGACACATGGAATATTAACACCACAGATTAAACAAAATTAAAAGACTAGGGAACACAACTCTACTTTTTGTTTTTATATATATTTAGAAAATACATTAGCACTGTCCAGTGTCTTCTAAGGCCTCGATCCTAAAATGAGGTCCACCCATGCAAAGTCTCTTAGACGTCCAAGAGACTGGTTGACGGGGTCCCATTGTAGAGTTCTCAATAGCATTCTGATCCTTACAATATGTGCGGCACATAATACTGATGGTTTAATTTTTTGATAAAAATTATAGTTTTTCTTAAAGGAAAAGTATAAACCCAAACAAACGTGATCTTGGGAAAACGACTTCAAATGAAACACTATTTAAAAACAAACAACTGGATACACTGAAATCTTGTCTGAAGAATTGGGCCAGGACACAACAGTTAATAAGACACCACATACTGCAGAATCAGATGATGGGTAATTGAACAGAATGCAGGGAGGATTGATTTGAATGTTCAACAAGCTTCCTGGCGCGGTAGAAAAGGTGATGAATAAACCTTTCCTCACTTTTCCCCAAACTCCCTTTAATCTCCCTTTTGCCTTCCTCTCCCTCATTCCCCCTCAAGCCTGCCAACCTTCACATGGTCACTAAGCAGCCACCATCTTTCTTGAAGGCAGCTTGGCTTCAGCCCCACTGGAAAGTGTGGGAGATGGTGGCCATCTTTGCTGCAGGCATTCTCACTTCACCTGAAAAGGCTATAAGGAATGGCAGACATCATTGGGAGGGAAACCCCAGGCTTCAGTCCCATAAATTGTAATGGGAGATGGTGGCCATTTCTGAAATCAGCAAAACTTCATCAGAGTGAAAGCAGAAATCATAAAATCACAAGAACCTTTAAAAAGGGTCAGATACCTCATGATAAAATTGAATGATTCAACAAAGCTGCTATTTTTCTAGCAGCTTTACTGAAACAAGAGAGGCTTCAGGTAGCAAGCTGAAAGTTGCACATTAAAATGTAACTGTCTAAATAAATGAATGAATATATACTGAATGCCTGATTTTGATCTTCTACAGTAGAAAACAATGTTCAGTGTGGTTCTGAAATGGTGACAATGGTCTAAACCAAAGCAGGGCTAAAAGACAAGGTTCAGGATAAAACATGAAACCATCGCCATGGAAAACACTGCTAAGGCACAACACAATTGAAGATGACTCCTGCACTTTTCTATTCACAATCACCATGTTTGGCCTCTTGCTCTGAAACATCATCTGAATTATTTTATAAATGCTCCATTATGTACATTGTATTTTACGACTTAAATAACAAATAGAGATGAGCCTGACTCACTATGCTTGGATTTGAAATTTAGTTTGAATTCAAACTTCCTGAAATTTCAGCTATTTTTTTAATCCCATATTTGGTATTCTAGTTGGTATCATTATGAATGTAGGAGACGGTGGCTGAAGATCTTCTACAAAAAATAATTAGTCTAATTTTCCTCATTTTTTTTACTTTATGAATGTTCTCCCTAGCAATTTAGTTTATAAAGTGGCCTATCATGCTCTCTTGGGTAATATACAAATTAAAAAAACCCACATTGATACCAAAAAATTGAATACAGTGACAACTAAAAGGAGTCAACAGCTTTCACTCAGAATAATCTTCAAGCTCCTAAGCCATGTCTCTCAAGAAAGAACTGAAAAAAAAACAGATAGGCTTTGCAGTCAGCTAACTTTGGCTTTGTTGGGAGAAATGAATTCCTGAGACCAGGGCTGCGCAGTGAAAGTGCTCTGACTCCATCTCTTAATGGTTTAAATCTTGAAGCTTTAGATAATAGCAGCAGCAACAGTAATCAATCACCTCTGCTAATTTCAGCTCTAGGGAAAGGACATGAGGAAAGAGGCAATCTCCAAGGTAGCCAGGATTTATAGTAAATGACGTAGAGCAGTATACATCCAATTAGCATCTTGAATTAGACTTGTAAATACTCTGGAATCCAGTGCAGATGGAGCACAGCTGTAATATGCTCCATATGTAAACCACCACTAAGCAAGTTGGAAGCCACTTTCTACTTATGTTAATGGAAGTTTCCTGATGAGTGCTGTAAACAGTAAACTAATCTGGAAGTGCAAAATTAGGAAGGGGTCAGTGTCCAGAGGAAAAGTCCCAACCTCCTTTAATAATGAAGATGAATAAAAACAATATCAGATACTATTGCTCTTTGAATGTCCAAAGTAGCTACGATCTAGTGGGCCCCGAGACTGAACTTGTTAACAAAAGGTAAATTTTGCCTGAGAAGGTAGGTATCTACCTACTGTATCTTCTTGGTATTTGCCCCAGACAACCAGCATAACCTCCCATCTTGTCAGGATTCAGTTTTAGCAGCTACCCCTTATCCAAACAATTTTACCACAGCAGCATCATGTACACACTGAAAGGAAGGTGGATAGTACAGGACCCCAGTGTATCTCATATGAGAAAGCCCTGAGGCAGAATTACCCCAAACTAAGACTTGGACCCTCTCAGATAAAGAAAAAATGGAGCAACTTGCATTGTTCCATCCATACCTGTCAGGGTGCAGTGGTGGAAGCATAAGACACTTCAGGTCATTTATGCATACAACCCAAGTTGTTGGTGTTAATTGAGAAAAAAAAATCAGAGAGAGTTTAGGTCCTACCTCCTTTATATACCATCTCTTTTTCTATCCCATCACAATGGTTGACAGCAACTTTTCAGAATTTCTTACAAAAATTTTATAGTTATGATGTAATCTGAAGGGTATATTTCATGGATCTCAAGCCATGGCTGGGAAATATAAATGCTAAAAATAAGAATAACTTATTGGGTGTGGAGTGTGAAATCAAAGATAGAATGAGAAGAAAGAAATTTAAAAAATAGGTAACATATAAAGGGTAAGCTAAATAAGCTATTTTCCCCCTGAATAAATGACGACTAGATAACTTCCATATTTGTTCAGGATAATTGAAACAAAGAACAATGTGAAAAAATGACAGACTTTATATTACATATGATGCCATTACATGCTTTTGTGCTCAACCTGTTTTAACTACATTAGTGAATACTGTGTGCCAGTAGATGACGTAGCAATAGGTTCACAGATACCATCAATATTCGCAGAAATAGATACACAGTACTTGGAACACATCACAGCATCATGCATGCAAATAACAATACCACAGTTTCAATCAAACCCACATAATGGAAAAGGTGAGTTGTAAAAGTGAAAGTATTTTTGAATGTTCTCACAGAACTAACCCCCCCAAAAATATAAATCACACAGGAAATGGAAAAGGGCAGCAAACTGTCCTTTTGGTAAATACCATGCCATCAGACAGACTGCAAAAAAAGGATCACAGTTTACAGAAAAGATTAAAATAAATCAATACACTGGTAATAGAAAAACTATCTATAACAAGGAGCTCAGTAGACTGCACAACAACACTGTTCTGCAGCGGAATTACTTAAATGAGATCAAGAGATCTGAACAATCGAACACTTCCTGAATACAAATGGATAACCAAATGACCACTAGAAAAAGTTATATGGAATGCTATGAAAGCTAAAATATAAAGCTCTAAACAGAAGAAATGATGAGCATAAATATATATCTATAGTTTTCAGACATAAGTTATAACTAAAATGGACACTAGACTATAAAAAAAGAACTTGCACGTAAATTTGAGCAAACCTAAGGAAAATATTCAACATTAAACTTTGTGTCTACTCCATTTCTGTGGGCACTACTGTGATACCGACAATTATTGGGAAGATCAAGAACTACATATTAAGAATCAAAAAGGAGTGGCAAATCACTATTAATTAAAACAGGCTACCACCAATGACCAGAAAGGCTGTGATATCTAAAATTAGAGAAAAAAATCTAAGACCAGTCAAACCAGCCCTATATGCTTTGATTAACAAAACAGGACCCATTTAAATAGCAAACTCCAATGCTGTAAGTCTAAAATTTGGCAGAGTTGCAGCTCCCTTGAGACCTTGCATTGTGGAAATCACAAAGTCTTACCATAATGCTTGTGTCAACTATTTCAGATTTATTCCACCTGTGTCCATTTTTGAAAACTTAAGAATCTTCATTTTATGTTGGAACACCACATTTGAGCATTGCCTGCGCTACACAGGTTTCAGGACCTCAGCAGAGTAAATACAAAATAACAGATGGGACTTTGTAGCGTGTCCCACTGATTCACCACACTTACCAACTAATGGCATAGTACAGTCACCCTACAGAATGGCTAACCACATCTAAGGACATCTAAGGAAGCATATAATTTTGGAAAATCAAGTAGAATCAAAACAAATAAATAAGGAACAGAACCCCTACCTCGAATGTGCCGCCAAAATGTGTAAGAAGGCGACAAACAGAACTATATATAGTAATGAGACTACACCACTAGCTAAATACAGCCCATTCTTCTCTAGTACTTCAACTAGCAACCTTGGAACGTCACTGATTCACAACAACCCTCTCCCCTCTGCTACTCAATCTAAGATCAATACACTCCATTCTCATTAAAAAGAGCTCAAAATAGCATATTAATAGCCCAACCTTCTAGAATGAAAACATGCACAGAGGGGCCCTTCAATTTAGACAGGAGACTTCAGAAAGCTCAAGGTAAAAACATCAGAGGAATGTACAGAAGAAAAAGCTGTGCAGTACTAAACGCAAGACTAGTCTGGGCACACTACCATACAGTACGTTTACGATGTATACATGTGCATGGATGCAGAAATGGTCGCCTATTTGCTCACAGAGATTGAGGATGCCATGTCAAAATGCAGAGAGAGTACTCCAGCTGGTACACCCTCCCCATGCCAGAAGAAGTAGTGCTCCCACAACACTGACTATTTGCATGCTGCTAAAGGAACCTGATGTTCTGCCTGGTCCTGTGGTTACAAAGGCTCAGTTTCTGTACCCCTAGAAAAAGGCACAGATGCTGGGTTAGGAGAAGAAACTGACTTCTGTATAAGGGTTGGCACTGCTGGCGAAAGAGCTGGGGTGGAGTCGTGCAGCGGCTTGAAGGCAAAAATGAGAGATTAAACTGAATGCAGTGTACAATGGGAAGCCAGGAGAAGGACTCAGAGAGGGGATGACAAACTGGTGAGCAGGGGAAAGATTATTAGTGACTGCATTTTGAAGGTACTGGAGATTATGACTCAGGTATAAGTCAGGCTAAAGAGAAGGAGGTTGCAATAATCAAAATGGGATAAGAAGGGTTATGAACATTTTAGTTTCAGGACCGAGAGGAAGTTTCTGATTTTCTATACATTCTGGAGGAAGTAGCGGCAAGATTTAGATACCGCCTGGATATGTGGGGAGAATAAGAGTAAGTGGCTAAAGTTACTTCCCAGGCTGTGAGCCTGGAGGACGGTGGCAGTAACTTCAGTGGAGGAGGGGGAAAGTGGAGAGGATTTAGAAAGAAAGAAAAACAGTTTGGTTTTACCTTTACTAAGAGTGAGTTGTAGATGAGCCATACAGAAACAAACACTGGAGATCCATGCTGAAATCAGGGACTGGGCAGGAGGAAAACAGATCAGCTGTAGAGAAGTTGATTTGTCAGTAGTAAGCATAAAGATAATAGTTGAATCCATTTAGGTTGACAAGGCTGTCCAGGGATAAAGAATGGAGCAAGATAGGGATCAAGGAAAAGGGGAAGAGGATGATAACCTAAGTGAGGACTAAGCCAGGAAAGCCAAAGTAGGACAGGATCTCAAGGAGAAGTGAAGAGTACTCAGATCTGCTAATCTATAATATGGCAGTTCCAGTAACTAGGATGTACAGTACTGATATTTGAAAAAGAATGATTTCTACAGGTGTTGTTTCTTACTAATTTGACTTTCTTTGCTAATCTATTTTGAAAGTTCATGCAAACTACTGTACAATTCCCCTGTCTTTACCAATACTTTAACTGGTATAAAATTTTTCCACTCAGTTTTTCAATTTATTTAAAACAATTCAATCTACAGATATCGATATCTTAATATTTCACATTCAGGCAGCTAAGCCTTCTCTTTAAGTAAAAATGCATCTCCGATTAATTACAGCAGGCTTCCAGTCCCAAATGCCTCAATCAAAGACTATCATCGTGAATATGTGCACCAAAAAAGGGAATCTGAATATTAACAAAGTAAAGTGTGAAATTAACTACAAAATACAAGATCAATCAGATTTTTAGCAAAGACAGAAGCTGGCACATAGTGAATGTAAATCAGTATCACAGCCACACTCAGCATCACGGTGTTAATGAATTGAAGGGAGACCTTTTTTCTTCTGAACAACAGTGCCACCCAGTGGATGGACGAGGACAGTGAGTTAATAAGCACTGGAAATGGAAAAATCGCAGATGAAATCCGGCGGGGGGGGGGGAGGTGTTCCTTGACAGACCAATGATAATGCTGCAGGCAAAGAGATACTATGAGTTGCCATGGCAACTGTACCTTGGAGGGCTGTTCGATTCTGAGCAGGATCAGTCATCTGTGCTTCGCTGCCTGTAACTACATCTCCTAGTAAATAAATAAAAACATCTTAGGATTTTTACAAGAACAAATACAATTTATTGAAATAAAGTCTTTTAACTTGTGGTTCACTGAACAATGGTGACACTAACTCCACACAAGAAACAACATGAACCAAGCAAAAATAGTAAGTGAAAAATATGTACGAAAGAGAGTTGGCAAAAATTAATGGGATGTTTTGGCAAAGAAACGTGGGGTTTTTTTTATATAAAGCAGGTATGCAGAAAAACCCCCCCAAAGTGTAAAGAGATTTTTTTTTACATAAAGATGTGAACAAAATTGCACAACTAAACATAATTTGCTTCTGGCTCTTCACAATGGTAGTACAACTCTGATACTAATGCACAAAACAGTATCAGAGAGTTGTGCTATTATTGTGAAGTGCTAGAAGCAAAATATGTTTAGTTGTTGCAATTTGTTCTAAGGTGCTGCTAAACTCACACCTTTATGTTGCTGTTGCTGATTTTAATATGCATTTTCTTAATCACGTATGAAATAGTGTTGTCAGTAATGCAGTACTAAAATCAACAAAAAGTAACAGATTTGTTAGTCTGCAGTTTATTCTATTCATTACTATGTAGCTCTGCTTGAGTAAGCACAGCTGCTCCCTTTTGCCCCAGAAACAACACACTTGTTTTCCAGACATCATCAGCAGGGAGTTAAAATATATAGTGAATTCAAATAGACTGTATTGAGTGGCATGTCATAATGTTATATTGATTATGAAGATCTTGTTTTACTACAACTACTTCAGAAATGTAAACATGCAAAATAAATAGTAGTCTGGACACTCCAATAGCTGAACATAATTTTGGTGGTATTTCATTTTCATACTGGTCATTTAATATGCGCTTGTGATAAAGTGGCATTCAAATCAAAAGCCTTTTTGAGTCAAGGACCCCAAAGGAAAACTATATCTTGTACTGTAATTTAAATGATACAAAAAATTAGGTACAGTCAATATCACAAAGACGAACTGAAGGAGAAACTCTTTTCTTTAATGAACACATCACCAGCTGGTAACTAAAGAGTAAGTGGCTTCTGAAGAAACAAGAAATCCTGTGACACACAGAGGGCAACAACTTAGCCAGGTTTTTTTCTAGAGACGTTTTCCTCTTCATATTTATTTTCCTTTTAGGATAACAAGCTCTACACACAGTACACTGAACTCAAGCTTTAAATTTAACCTCAGGGTCAATGAAGTGCTCCTTCAGTAGGAATAGGACAATATTTTAATTCTTATGCTGTTAGCATGCTATCTTACACAAGAAAGCAGTATTGGTGCCCGATCTTTTCCTGTACTGTAGGGTAGACTGAGTATGGTTAATTTAATATTAGCAGAATTTGATTTTTCTATTAGGTGGCACCCTCAGTGCTTGGGTACTTAGTTCAACTATTATTTCTAACATTACAGATGAATCTGGAATTTGCAGATTTATAATTGTATTCTTTTAGATCAGTCTACAGTTCTCCATTTACCTTATTTTAGTGCATAGGCATTAACCTCACAAGAATTCAGCACATTACAAAAACTTTAAAATGAAGAAAGGACATAAATTATTGATCTTTAAAAAATCAGCTCCTGATAAAAAATGAGCCCCCCTCATTATAAATGTAGTGTGAGTGACTTTGAAGGTGGAAGAAGTTACTCACCTTGTGCAATAACGATGTTTCTTTGAGTAGTGTCCCTGTGAGTGCTCCGCTGTAGGTGTGTCTGCGTCCCTGTGCTGCTGATCAAAGAACTTCGGTAGCCATGTCCATTGGGCCCACACGTGTGCTGTCTCTCCTTGTGCTGCGCCACAAGGCTACCCAGCACGTGCCGGCTAACCGTCCTCAGTTCCTTCTCTACCACAGAGTAATAGCAAGAACTCTGAAGTAGAGAGGAGGAGGGCAGGTTGTGGAACACCCATAGGGTCACACATCTCGAAGCACCATCATTACTGCACAATGTGAGTAACTTCTTCTTCTTCTTCTTCGAGTAGTGTCCCTAACGGTGCTCCACTGTAGGTGACTCCTGAGAAGTGCCCCCTTGCAGGGCTGGGACTTTGGAACAGAGTTAGTCAGATGATAGTACTGTGGAGCCAAAGATGGCATCAGAGACAAAGTCCCCGGTGATCGCATACTGTTCTGCGAAGGTGTGGAATGACACCCAGGTCGCCGCTCTGCAGATATCTGAAATGGGAACATCCTTGAGGAAGGTGACAGATGAGGAGATTGATCTCGTGGAAAGTGTATGGATCGAATCTGGAGGGGCCATGTTATGAATTTGGTAGCACTGCTTGATGCAATTCAAGACCCACTTGGACGGTCTTTGAGCTGATATCTCTGAGGCCTTACATCTTTCCATCATAGAAAGAAATAGTCAAGGGACATTCTGAAAGCCTTTGTCCTGTCAAGGTAGAATGCAAGGGCTCTCCTAACGTCTAGGGTATGCAATATGGCCTCCCTATTGTCTCGGTGAGGCTTGGGGTAGAAGGCAGGAACATAAATAGACTGATTTATGTGAAACGAGGCGGTCACCTCAGGGATGAACCTTGGATGCAGCCTGTGTGTAACCTTGTCAGAGAAGAATATTGTGTGGGATGCACTATCAGAGCTGCTATTTCCCCTTGCTGAGATAATTGCAACTAGAAAGACTGTTTTCATTGATGGGTATGCTAGCGAAGGGAGGGCCTAGACAGCCCTTTCAACAGTAGGTTTAGGTCCCACAAGGGGTGGGAAGTCAAGGGAAGAGATTTGTTATTCCCTTAAGGAACTGTTTAGTAGCCAGTG
This sequence comes from Eretmochelys imbricata, assembly GCF_965152235.1. Lineage (NCBI taxonomy): Eukaryota > Metazoa > Chordata > Testudines > Cheloniidae > Eretmochelys > Eretmochelys imbricata. The sequence goes on along the minus strand of NC_135573.1, from coordinate 203,497,648 downwards.
CGAAAGTACTGAATACCCATCTACGGTACTGTAAAATCCTGTAAAAGCTGCTAGGTGAACCCTGAGAGCACTCAGGGATAACCCTGATTTTTAAGGGTCAGAGCATATTCCAGAATATGTGGAAGAGCTGCTGACACTGGAGAGATTGGCTGGGAAGTGCAGGAAATCTTGAACCTGGACCATTTCTGTAGGCAAGTGCGTTGTGTGGAGGACTTTCTAATGGGTAGTACAGGGGTCAGCAACCTTTGAGAAGTGGTGTGCCAAGTCTTCATTAATTTAAGGTTTTGCATGCCAGTAATAAATTTTACATTTACAGGGGCCCCTGAAAAAACCTCAGACTGGCAGCGAGCTGAGTGGGGCTGGCGGCCAGGACCCCGGCTGGTAGGGGGCTGGGCGGCTGGAACTCCAGACCAGCAGCAAGATAAGCGGGGCTGGTGGCTGGTATCCCAGGCCCGCAGCAGTCTGAGCAGGGCTGATGTCCGGTACTCCGGCTGGCAAGGGGCTGGCGGCTGGAACCTCAGACCGTCAGCGGGCTGAGTGAAGTGGTGGACGGAACCCCAGACCGTCAGCGGGCTGAGTGGAGTGGTGGACGGAACCCCAGACCGTCAGCGGGCTGAGCGGAGTGGTGGACGGAACCCCAGACCGTCAGCGGGCTGAGCGGAGTGGTGGACGGAACCCCAGACCGTCAGCGGGCTGAGCGGAGTGGTGGACGGAACCCCAGACCGTCAGCGGGCTGAGCGGAGTGGTGGACGGAACCCCAGACCGTCAGCGGGCTGAGCGGAGTGGTGGACGGAACCCCAGACCGTCAGCGGGCTGAGCGGAGTGGTGGACGGAACCCCAGACCGTCAGCGGGCTGAGCGGAGTGGTGGACGGAACCCCAGACCGTCAGCGGGCTGAGCGGAGTGGTGGACGGAACCCCAGACCGTCAGCGGGCTGAGCGGAGTGGTGGACGGAACCCCAGACCGTCAGCGGGCTGAGCGGAGTGGTGGACAGAACCCCAGACCGGCAGTGGCTCACCTGCTGCCGGTCTGGGGTTCCGTCCGCTGGCTCCTGCCAGCTGGGGTCTCGGCTGCTGGCCCCTCTCAGCCCGCTGCTGGCCTGGGGTTCCATTCACTCAGGCAGGCAGCGGGCTGAGTGGGGTCGGCAGCTGGGACCCCGGCTGGCAGCAGTGTGCCAGTAAAAATTGGCAGCCGTGCCGCAGGTTGTCGACCCCTGGGGTAGTAGAACCTCTTGCACTTCCTTTGACCATGAGCTCTATAGGTGCTGGAACCACATAGGAGCCATGCTTTGAGGTGGAGGATCCTCAAGTTGGGATGTATGGTATTTGTCTTGTGCTGTGAGACAGTTTAAAAGCATGCCCTATCCAATGATGTGTCTGTGGTAAAGAGTGACAAAGGTGGCACCTGAAAGAAGGGGATCCCTTTGCATGCATTGGCTGGGTTCTTCCACCAGTCCAGGGAATTCTTGATCATGGTGGGCAGTGACGGGTCTATCCAAGGTGTCCCTATTCGACCTGTAAACCGAGCTGAATCACAGCTGAAGGCATTGCATGTGAAATCTGGCATGTGGATTCACTGCTGTGACGACTGCCATATGCCCCAGGAGCGAGAGGCAGATTGTGTCTGGTACTTGGGGGCTGCACTGAGTCATGTCTATAAGTAATACTAGTGTCAAGGTTCCTCCCCCACTCTGAACTCTAGGGTACAGATGTGGGGACCTGCATGAAAAACCTCCTAAGCTTATCTTTACCAGCTTAGGTCAAAACTTCCCCAAGGTACAAAGTATTCCACCCGTGGTCCTTGGAATGGCCGCTACCACCACCAAACTAATACTGGTTACTGGGGAAGAGCTGTTTGGACGCGTCTTTCCCCCCAAAATACTTCCCAAAACCCTGCACCCCACTTCCTGGACAAGGTTTGGTAAAAAGCCTCACCAATTTACCTAGGTGACTACAGACCCAGACCCTTGGATCTTAAGAACAATGAACAATCCTCCCAACACTTGCACCCCCCCTTTCCTGGGAAATGTTGGATAAAAAGCCTCACCAATTTGCATAGGTGACCACAGACCCAAACCCTTGGATCTGAGAACAATGAAAAAGCATTCAGTTTTTTACAAGAAAACTTTTAATAGAAAATAGAAGTAAATAGAAATAAAGAAATCCCCCCTGTAAAATCAGGATGGTAGATATCTTACAGGGTAATTAGATTAAAAAACATAGAGAACCCCTCTAGGCAAAACCTTAAGTTACAAAAAAGATACACAGACAGAAATAGTTATTCTATTCAGCACAATTCTTTTCTCAGCCATTTAAAGAAATCATAATCTAACACATACCTAGCTAGATTACTTACTAAAAGTTCTAAGACTCCATTCCTGTTCTGTCCCTGGCAAAAGCAGCACACAGACCCTTTGTTTCTCTCCCTCCTCCCAGCTTTTGAAAGTATCTTGTCTCCTCATTGGTCAGGTGCCAGCGAGGTTACCTTTAGCTTCTTAACCCTTTACAGGTGAGAGGAGCTTTCCCCTGGCCAGGAGGAATTTCAAAGGAGTTTACCCTTCCCCTTATATTTATGACACGCCCCCCAAATCTCAGCTAGGGTGAAACACTGGCTGGGATTTCTTCCTGGAGCTCTAGGAAAAACAGAGTTAATAAGACACATGCATCTCTAAATATACTACCAAATACATAAAGACTAACAATATTTTCCACATCTTAAGGACGATTTTAACCAGTTGATTCTGGGAAACTTTCACGGGAGAGTGCATCAGCCACTTTGTTAGAAGCTCCTGAGATGTGTTGGATGTCGAAATCAAACTCTTGGAGAGCTAAACTCCACCGAAGAAGTTTTTTGTTAGTTTCTTTGACGGTGTGAAGCCACTTCAGTGCAGCATGGTCGGTTTGCAGGTGGAAACGCCGTCCCCAAACATATGGGCGTAGCTTTTCCAGAGCGTAGACAATGGCGTAACATTCTTTTTCAGTGACTGACCAGTTGCTTTCCCTCTCAGACAGTTTTTTGCTGAGAAACACTACAGGGTGGAATTCTTGATCAGGTCCTTTTTGCATTAAAACTGCTCCCACACCACGCTCGGATGCATCTGTGGTTACTAGGAACGGTTTGTCAAAGTCTGGGGCCCTTAGTACAGGGTCAGACATGAGTGTCGCTTTAAGCTTGTTAAAGGCCTTCTGACACTTCACGGTCCACTGAACAGCGTTTGGCTGTTTCTTTTTGGTTAGGTCTGTCAGTGGGGCAGCGATTTGGCTGTAGTGCGGTACAAATCGTCTGTAATAACCGGCCAAGCCTAAGAAGGATTGAACCTGTTTCTTTGACTTTGGGACAGGCCACTTTTGGATAGCATCCACTTTGGCCTGTAGGGGGCTGATAGTTCCTTGACCCACCTGGTGTCCAAGGTAAGTCACTCTGTTTAGGCCTATTTGACACTTCTTAGCCTTAACAGTTAGTCCTGCCTCCCTTATGCGCTCAAGGACTTTTTGTAGATGTTCCAGGTGGTCTGCCCAGGAATCCGAAAATATGGCCACATCATCAAGGTAGGCGACTGCATATTCTCCTAATCCCGCTAGGAGACCATCTACAAGTCTTTGGAAAGTGGCGGGTGCATTTCGCAGCCCGAAAGGGAGTACATTAAATTCATACAGCCCGAGATGTGTGATGAAGGCTGACCTTTCCTTGGCAGATTCATCTAGCGGTACCTGCCAGTACCCCTTTGTTAAGTCCAAGGTAGAGATGAACTGGGCCCGTCCCAGTTTCTCTAACAGTTCATCTGTGCGTGGCATTGGATAGTTGTCTGGGCGAGTTACAGCATTTAGCTTACGGTAGTCCACGCAAAAACGTATTTCCCCATCTGGTTTGGGAACTAGAACCACTGGAGATGCCCATGCACTTTCAGAGGGGCGGATTACACCCATCTGTAACATATCCTGGATCTCCCGTTCTATAGCAGTTTTAGCTTGAGGAGACACCCGGTAAGGTTGGACCCTAATTGGGTGAGCATTACCTGTGTCAATGGAGTGGTATGCCCGTTCAGTCAGTCCTGGGGTGGCTGAGAACGTTGGCGCGTAGCTAGTGCACAGCTCCTGGATCTGCTGTCGCTGCATACGCCCAAGGGTCATGGAGAGGTTCACCTCTTCCACACCACCAGCACATTTCCCTTCGTAGTAGACACCTTCAGGCCACTCAGCATCATCTTCTCCCTGGGCTGTAAACTGACAAACCTTTAATTCTCTGGAATAAAAGGGCTTTAGAGAATTAATATGGTACACCTTAGGCTTTCGGTTGGAGGTGGGGAATGCTATGAGATAATTAACAGCTCCCAGGCGCTCCTGGACCGTGAATGGCCCTTCCCACGATGCTTCCATTTTATGGGCCTGGAGCGCCCTTAAGACCATGACCTGGTCTCCTACTTTGAAGGAACGCTCTCTGGCATGTTTATCATACCAGGCTTTTTGCTCTTTTTGAGCATCCTGTAAGTTTTCTTTAGCAAGGGCTAAAGAGGTTCGGAGGGTGTTTTGTAGGTTGGTTACAAAGTCCAGAATGTTAGTTCCTGGAGAAGGTGTAAATCCCTCCCATTGCTGCTTCACCAACTGCAATGGCCCCTTAACCTCACGGCCATATACAAGTTCAAATGGGGAAAACCCTAAACTGGGATGTGGTACAGCTCTGTAGGCAAAGAGCAACTGCTGCAACACTAGGTCCCAATCATTGGAGTGCTCATTTACGAATTTACGTATCATGGCCCCCAAAGTTCCATTAAACTTCTCCACCATGCCATTTGTTTGATGGTGGTAAGGAGTGGCAACCAAGTGATTTACCCCATGAGCTTCCCAAAGGTTTTTCATAGTTCCTGCCAGGAAATTAGTCCCTGCATCTGTGAGGATGTCGGAGGGCCAACCTACCCTGGCAAAAATGTCTGCTAGTGCCTGGCATACACTTTTAGCCCTGGTGTTGCTTAGAGCTACTGCTTCCGGCCATCGGGTGGCAAAATCCATGAAAGTCAGTATGTACTGCTTTCCTCTGGCTGTCTTTTTCGGAAAAGGACCCAGAATATCCACAGCTACTCGCTGAAATGGAACTTCAATGATGGGGAGTGGCTGGAGAGGGGCTTTGACCTGGTCTTGGGGTTTTCCCACTCTTTGGCACACCTCACAAGACTGGACATAGGTAGAAACATCCTTGCCCATTCCCTCCCAGTGGAATGACCCCCCCAAACGGTCTTTGGTCCTGTTCACCCCAGCATGGCCACTAGGGTGATCGTGGGCTAAGCTCAAGAGCTTGGCCCGGTATTTAGTTGGAACTACCAACTGTCTCTGAGGATGCCAGTCTTCCTGGTGTCCACCAGAAAGAGTTTCCTTGTATAAAAGTCCTCTTTCTACAACAAACCTGGATCGATTAGAAGAGCTGAGAGGCGGTGGGTTGCTCCGTGCCGCCGTCCAAGCTCTCTGGAGGCTTTCATCTGCTTCCTGTTCGGTCTGGAACTGTTCCCTTGATGCTGGAGACATCAGTCCCTCATTGGATTGTGGACCTAGGCTTGGTCCCTCTGGAAGCAATATAGGGGATGGAGCTGTTTCTGTTGACTGTGAACCGCTCTCCGCTGGTGCACTATGTTGGGATTCAGGCTCCGGCTGAGCCTCTTGTGTAGGGTTATCGGCTGCTGCCAGTTCAGGTTCAGTGGAGCCCTCTGGTGTTGAGGTTGCAAGTACTGGATTCAGTGCTGACACAGGGTCTGGTGTTGGTTGTTCGGCTGGTTCCGGTTCTGGGACTGGTTCCGTCTGGGTCTCTGGGACTGGATCCACTACTGCTGTTGCAGACATTGGCCTGGGGTCCGGGTCCATCACCTCTGACTGGGTCCTGATAGAAGTTTCCGGAACAGAGCTAGGCCTCACGGCTTGTTTAGCCTGGCTGCGGGTGACCATTCCCACCCTCTTGGCCTGCTTCACATGATTGGCCAAGTCTTCCCCCAACAGCATGGGGATGGGATAATCATCATAGACTGCAAAAGTCCACATTCCTGACCAGCCCTTGTACTGGACAGGCAACTTGGCTGTAGGCAAATTGAAAGAGTTGGACTTGAAGGGTTGAATCGTCACTTGGATCTCTGGGTTGATTAAATTGGGGTCCACTAAGGAAGCATGGATAGCTGACACTTGTGCTCCGGTGTCCCTCCATGCGGTGACCTTCTTCCCGCCCACACTCACAGTTTCCCTCCGCTCCAAGGGTATCTGGGAAGTATCTGGGCCTGTGGACCTCTGGTGTGATTCCGGTGCAATGAACTGTAATCTGTTGGGATTCTTGGGGCAGTTGGCCTTTACATGCCCCAGCTCGTTACATTTAAAACATCGTCCAGCTGACGGGTCACTGGGGTGAGGAGGGTTGCTGGAGAACGGGGTGGCAGGACGATAAGGGGTCTGGAGGGTTCTTTGGGAGGTAGGTGGGGCTTTGGGCGGCCCCCGGTAATAGGGTGTGGTCTGGGGTGGTCCCTTCTGGTCTCTGCTCCAACTGCGACCAGTTTTCTTCTTCTCTGCCACCTCCACCCATCTGGCTCCAATCTCTCCTGCCTCGACTACAGTTTTGGGTTTCCCATCTAGGATGTATCTTTCTATTTCCTCAGGAACACCCTCTAAGAATTGTTCCATTTGCATTAGGAAGGGCAAATTTACTGGAGATTCAACACTTGCTCCTGATATCCAGGCATCCCAATGTTTCACAATGTGGTAGGCATGTCGGGTAAATGACATGTCTGGTTTCCACCTTAGGGCTCTGAACCTCCGACGAGACTGCTCGGGTGTTATCCCCATTCTGACTCTCGCCTTGGATTTAAACAGTTCATACTTGTTCATGTGTTCTTTAGGCATTTCAGCTGCCACCTCAGCTAAGGGTCCACTGAGCTGCGGCCTCAGCTCTACCATGTATTGGTCAGTAGAGATGTTGTACCCAAGGCAGGCCCTTTCGAAGTTTTCTAGGAAGGCCTCAGTATCATCGCCTGCCTTGTAGGTGGGGAACTTTCTGGGATGGGAAGTGGTACTTGGAGAAGGATTACTAGGGTTTGTTGGGATATTCTGCTGAGCCTTTATCTTCTCCATCTCCTTCACATACTTCCTCTCTTTTTCCTTCTCCTCCAGTTCTTTGTCCCTTGCTTCCATAGCTCTCCTGTGAGCAGCCGCTTGGTGTTGTTCTGCCTCCCTTTCTTGTTCCTTCTTCAGCCGCATGAGTTCTATCTGTCTTTCATGTTCCCTTTGTCTTTCCTCAGCCTGAAATTTGGCTAATTCCAGCTGTAGTCGAGCTGAGGATTTGGTCATTCTAACCTCTCTGTTTTTAACTAACTTTACACCCGAGGTTTAGAAATAAACAAACAAAACTTGGCTGTAAAATTTTGCTGTGCTGGAATAGAATACCTATTCTCTGATAGTGATTGTCAGCCTACAGAAAAAGACAATTCCCTTGTCTCTGTTCTGGGCCCAACTTAAAGCAAAAAACCTCCAAACTACTTGGAAACCTGCTTACCCAGCCCAAAGAAAAAGCAAATGGGTAGAACACACACCCCCTATTTACTTTTAGGAAGAAAAGAAAAAAAAAAAAACCTCTGGGTTGGAAGACTGTGAATTTCCCTGCAGGAGTTAAGTACCCTGCCTCCAGGCAAAGAAAACCTGCAATTCACAAGATAATCCCCTTTTGTCTCTGCTTGGCCACAAAGCAGGGAAAACCCAAGATGCTTTCAGTTTCAAAGCTGCTTCAAAGCCACAGGAAAAAAAAAATTCCTTTTTAAAATCTGTATTTCTAGTTCAAAAAATCTCAACTGGATCTCAAAATGATTTCAGGTTAATCCCACCACTATGCCACCATGTCAAGGTTCCTCCCCCACTCTGAACTCTAGGGTACAGATGTGGGGACCTGCATGAAAAACCTCCTAAGCTTATCTTTACCAGCTTAGGTCAAAACTTCCCCAAGGTACAAAGTATTCCACCCGTGGTCCTTGGAATGGCCGCTACCACCACCAAACTAATACTGGTTACTGGGGAAGAGCTGTTTGGACGCGTCTTTCCCCCCAAAATACTTCCCAAAACCCTGCACCCCACTTCCTGGACAAGGTTTGGTAAAAAGCCTCACCAATTTACCTAGGTGACTACAGACCCAGACCCTTGGATCTTAAGAACAATGAACAATCCTCCCAACACTTGCACCCCCCCTTTCCTGGGAAATGTTGGATAAAAAGCCTCACCAATTTGCATAGGTGACCACAGACCCAAACCCTTGGATCTGAGAACAATGAAAAAGCATTCAGTTTTTTACAAGAAAACTTTTAATAGAAAATAGAAGTAAATAGAAATAAAGAAATCCCCCCTGTAAAATCAGGATGGTAGATATCTTACAGGGTAATTAGATTAAAAAACATAGAGAACCCCTCTAGGCAAAACCTTAAGTTACAAAAAAGATACACAGACAGAAATAGTTATTCTATTCAGCACAATTCTTTTCTCAGCCATTTAAAGAAATCATAATCTAACACATACCTAGCTAGATTACTTACTAAAAGTTCTAAGACTCCATTCCTGTTCTGTCCCTGGCAAAAGCAGCACACAGACCCTTTGTTTCTCTCCCTCCTCCCAGCTTTTGAAAGTATCTTGTCTCCTCATTGGTCAGGTGCCAGCGAGGTTACCTTTAGCTTCTTAACCCTTTACAGGTGAGAGGAGCTTTCCCCTGGCCAGGAGGAATTTCAAAGGAGTTTACCCTTCCCCTTATATTTATGACAACTAGCGACAGAAATCTGTCCTGAAGTAGGAAGGGTTTGTCCTGTAGTGCATCTAGGTTGGACCCTATGAATTCTAGACATTGCACTGGTGTGAGGGTCAAATTCTGGGCATTCATCTGTAGGCCCAGTTCCGTGAATGGGTGCGTCATGCCCTCAGTGTCTTGACGGTCCTGAAGCGACTGGGCACTGAAGAGAGTTGTCTAGGTAAGGATAGATCATTATCCCTTAAGATCTTAAATATGTGGGCACCTCTGAGAGAACTTTGAAAAATATTCTCAGGGCTGATGAAAGTCCAAAGGGAAGGACCCTGTATTGTTAACGGTTGTTTCCCAGAGTGAACCTGAGGAAACATCTATGAGCCAGCAGTACTGAGATGTGAAAATTGCCATCTTGTAGGTCAAGGGCTGAAAACCAGTCTCCCTGTTCTGGTGACGGAATGATAATTGATAATGTGACCATCTTGAACTTCTGAATTTTGACAAACTTGTTGAGAACTCTGAGGTCCAAGATGGGCCTCCAACCTCCCTTCCTTCTGGGTATCAGAAAGTACCGAGAGTAAACCCCTTGCCTCGTACATGTTGAGGTACTGGTTCTATGGCTCGTAACTGCAGGAACTGATCTATTGCCTGCTTTAGTAGAGTTCTGTGAGAAGGGTCCCTGAAAAGGAATGGGGAAGAGTATTGTAGAGGGGGCAGGGAAGTGAACTGGATGGAATAACCAAATCTGATTATCTCTATGACCCATCTGCAACTTTATGAGCTCCCACCCACCGTGGAACGTTGCCAAAGGTGACCAAATGTGTACATGGTCCCAGGTAGTAGCATGGAGTGGTCTTGCAGTGCCTCGACCTGCCTGTCAAAAGTGATGCTTACGGGCACATGGTTGGATTGAGGACTGGGCACCTGAAGGCTTTCGTTCTGAGAACTTTCCCTTTTTCTTCTGGGGTTTAGTGGCATTGTGACGGGAATAAGGCCTCCGATGGCACTGAGGGCTAAAACATCTTTTTTGCCTCAGTGTGTAGATTCCCAGTGTCCTGGAGAGTGGTCCTGGAAACCTTCAAGGAGTGGAGAGAGGCGTCTGTCTTCTCGGCGAAGAGCTTCATCCCCTCAAAAGAGAGGTCATCCACTGTGATCTGCACCTCCTTCGGGAATCCCGAGAGGTGGAGCCACAGGGCTCATCTCATCATCGTATCTGTGGAGATGATCTTGGTAGCAATGTGGGCGGAGTCAAGGGACAATTGCAAAGTTGTTTTTTCCACCAGTTGTCCTTCCTGGATGATGGCATTGAAGGAATCCTGGGAACTCTCCGGCAGCTTATCAATAAAGTAATGTAATTTATTGTAATTCATGTACTTATGCTTTGCCAAGAGTGCCTGGTAGTTGGCAATTCGAAACTGTAAAGTAGGTGAGGAATACACCTTCCTACCAAAGAGATCAAGGTGCTTCCAGTCTCTGTCACAGGGTGTCATCCTAGAGTTGTGCTGTCGGCCGTGAGATTTCACAGAGTCCACCATAATGGAATTGGGTGGTTGGTGGGTGAACAGGAACTCTGACTCCTTTGTAGGGACATAATATTTTTTGTCTGCCCTTTTGCATGTTGGGGCCACTGAGGCTGGGGTTTGCCACACCATCTTAGCTCGGTCTAGGATGGCCTCATTGATTGGGAGGACAATTTTGGAGGCAGATGAGGCCTGGAGGATATCAATAAGCTGGAGGTGTGTATTTTTACCCTCCTCCAATATTATGCAGAGGATGTCCGCCACTCTCTTCAACAGATCTCAGAACAAGCTGAAGTCATCTGCCATGGAAGGTGGCGACAGCATGACTGCTTTGTCTGGCGAAGAAGAGGATGGCCTTCAGTGTGATCTCCTCCTCTGTCTACCTCTTCCTCCGCCACTTCTTGGGGTTCTGAGGTCTGTGATGTTGCAGCTGAGAGGGCATGCCTCAGAAGCTCTCAGGTGATACTTGGTGCCCAAGAGGCAGGTTGTTGGTGCGCCACCCAGGGGTCCCAGTGTGGCCACTACAGTGGCACAGAGCCTGGTGGAGGTGCCCATGGGTGACCATACCAAGATGGTGATGGGGCTGTCTGGTGGTACATTCTCAAACCCTGTTGATACTGGGCCCTATATGGAGCTTGGGAGGAGTACAAAGAAACCCCGTTCGACTTACTGACTGATCCCTAACTCAATATCAGAGGGGCATGACATATTGGGAAATACCCTATGGTTGGCCATGGGTCGGTGCCATGATCTCGGTACCGATGGGTGAAGAGCCAGGAGCTTCCAACAAAGCCAGGTCACTGGCCTGATGGAATTCTACCTTTACCGAGCATCCAGATGTTGGTGGTGGTGCGAGGGGAGATGGGGACCTCACCCATACTGATCTCTCTGGTGCTGGATGGGCCGATGCTGCCATCGGTTACGAGACAACAGCTCGTGTACCAGGAGCGTATTAGGGAGTTTGCCATTGTCTCTCTGTCCCGAAGATTTGGTGCCCAAAGGGTCTGTGGGCCTATCAACAGCACTGGATACTGATGGTTGCTGTGAGCCGTGGGTGTCAGATGATCCTTGTGCCGACAGTTCAGAGGATACCAAGTGAGAGGATGATTGCTTTTGGCTATCCCTGGGCTCGCTGAGGGGACTTCCAGCTTTCTTTTTTGACTTGGGAGAGGAGTCCCCAAACTGTTTCTTTGACCCACTACTTGAAGTTGAAGGTTGAGGGGAAGACTCAAGCCCTTCCGAAGGGCTGGGGTCAGAGAACCATCTCCATAAAGATGATTTTCTGGTGGAGCTCTCTGTCCTTGCAAAATCTCAGTCAGAGCTGCTGGCACAGAAAACTCTTTTGTGGAATGGGGTGCTCACCGTGGCAGTGAATGCACTGAGTGTGCTTACCGGTGACCAGGATTGCATCACTGCAGTGCGACGCTTCTTGAAGCCTGAAGAGCTGAGCATATCCTTGCCCAGGGGTGCCCCCCACACCCAGGGTTGACACAAGAACGAAGCCTTTTCTTTTTTCTTGTTGTTGTTGTTATTGGGTTGGTTTTTTCTTTAGGGCATGGACAAACAGAAGTCAAAGAAGGCTAAAGGGTTTTTAAAAGCTAAAGATTAACAACGGAAAAGGACAGCAGGATTGTCTGGCTATGTAGACTCCCTCCTCAGGCCCTACGCTACCAGCACTCCCAGCTGCCTTCGAGACACCACTGACTTCCTGAGGAAACTACAATCCATCGGTGATCTTCCTGATAACACCATCCTGGCCACTATGGATGTAGAAGCCCTCTACACCAACATTCCACACAAAGATGGACTACAAGCCATCAAGAACACTATCCCCGATAATGTCATGGCTAACCTGGTGGCTGAACTTTGTGACTTTGTCCTTACCCATAACTATTTTACATTTGGGGACAATGTATACCTTCAGATCAGCGGCACTGCTATAGGTACCCGCATGGCCCCACAGTATGCCAACATTTTTGTGGGTGATTTAGAACAACGCTTCCTCAACTCTCGTCCCCTAACGCCCCTACTCTGCTTGCGCTATATTGATGACATCTTCATCATCTGGACCCATGGAACATTCCTTGAGGAATTCCACCATGATTTCAACAACTTCCATCCCACCATCAACCTCAGCCTGGTCCAGTCCACACAAGAGATCCACTTCCTGGACTCTACAGTGCTAATAAACAATGGTCACATAAACACCACCCTATACCGGAAACCTACTGATCGCTATTCCTACCTATATGCCTCCAGCTTTCACCCCGACCACACCACACGATCCAACGTCTACAGCCAAGCTCTGCGATACAACCACATTTGCTCCAACCCCTCAGACAGAGACAAACACCTACAAGATCTCTATCAAGCATTCTTACAACTACAATACCCACCTGCGGAAGTGAAGAAACAGATTGATAGAGCCAGAAGAGTTCCCAGAAGTCACCTACTACAGGACAGGCCGAACAAAGAAAATAACAGAACGCCACTAGCCGTCACCTTCAGCCCCCAACTAAAACCCCTCCAACGCATTATTAAGGATCTACAACCTATCCTGAAGGATGATCCAACACTCTCACAAATCTTGGGAGACAGGCCAGTCCTTGCCTACAGACAGCCCCCCAACCTGAAGCAAATACTCACCAACAACCACATACCACACAACAGAACCACTAACCCAGGAACCTATCCTTGCAACAAAGCCCGTTGCCAACTGTGCCCACATATCTATTCAGGGGACACCATCACAGGGCCTAATAACATCAGCCACACTATCAGAGGCTCGTTCACCTGCACATCCACCAATGTGATATATGCCATCATGTGCCAGCAATGCCCCTCTGCCATGTACATTGGTCAAACTGGACAGTCTCTACGCAAAAGAATAAATGGACACAAATCAGATGTCAAGAATTATAACATTCATAAACCAGTCGGAGAACACTTCAATCTCTCTGGTCACGCGATTACAGACATGAAGGTCGCTATCTTACAACAAAAAAACTTCAAATCCAGACTCCAGCGAGAAACTGCTGAATTGGAATTCATTTGCAAATTGGATACTATTAATTTAGGCTTAAATAGAGACTGGGAGTGGCTAAGTCATTATGCAAGGTAGCCTATTTCCCCTTGTTTTTTCCTACCCCCCACCCCCAGACATTCTGGTTAAACTTGGATTTATGCTGGAAATGGCCCACCTTGATTATCATACACATTGTAAGGAGAGTGGTCAGTTTGGATGAGCTATTGCCAGCAGGAGAGTGAGTTTGTGTGTGTGTGAGAAAACCTGGATTTGTGCTGGAAATGGCCCACCTTGATTATCATGCACATTGTAGGGAGAGTGGTCACTTTGGATAAGCTATTACCAGCAGGAGAGTGAGTTTGTGTGTGTGTGTTTTGTGGGGGGGGGGGGGGAGGGGGTGTGTGAGAAAACCTGGATTTGTGCTGGAAATGGCCCACCTTGATTTTCATACACATTGTAAGGAGAGTGATCACTTTAGATAAGCTATTACCAGCAGGAGAGTGGGGTGGGAGGAGGTATTGTTTCATGGTCTCTGTGTATATAATGTCTTCTGCAGTTTCCACCGTATGCATCCGATGAAGTGAGCTGTAGCTCACGAAAGCTTATGCTCAAATAAATTGGTTAGTCTCTAAGGTGCCACAAGTACTCCTTTTCTTTTTTTCGAATACAGACTAACAGGGCTGTTACTCTGAAACGGAAAAGGAGAGTTAACTATCTGCTAATGGACAGCTAAAGGCTCTGTCTCTAGCCAGGGGCAGTTGAGAAGGAAGCAAGAACGGTTAGCCCACACGCGCTGCCTAGCCTCATGGTGCAGCACAAGGCGAGACAGAGCATGTGTGGTCCCAACGGACACTGCTACCGAAGTTCTCCGATCAGCAGCACAGGGACAGAGACAACGCCTACAGTGGAACCTTATCGGGACACTACTCGAAGAAGAAGCAACAGACACAACATCACTTTTGTAACTGCTGCCACAGCTAGTTGGTGACTGTTCAGCAAGGTGTGCTAATCTAGAAGAGCTACGCCAGGACAGACGTTGGCTTTATTTTATCTGGTGTCCAATACATTTTGCAACCGACCACTCCCTCACCCCTGGCCCAAGAAAACAGTAAGCAATCTGTCTTGCCCACCATGGTTACAACCCACTATACATTAATGTAAATGAACAACATAACTACAGATTTTCAAAAAAACTAGGATAACTGTGAACTCTGAAAACCAGGAATGCCTCTTTTACAGGATCTGCACTGATCAGGTTTACAGAATACATTGCTTTGTTTTTGTAAAGAATAGCATACTGTCACCTCAAGGAGCTGTCAGCCAGCTGAGCTGGTGAAACCAGAATAGGTGAGTGCATATATGCCTGAAGGACCACTCCTGGATATGTTATTATGGTCTGCCTAAAGCCTCCCCCTTAGCAGCCATCTATAGCCAGTTCTTCTCACACACAGAGTCAGAACCATGTATAGCATGAGACTGTAGGCACTAGTTGGAAGTGCAGGTGTCTATTGGACTTTGAGCTGATATTCATGTTTCTAGTCATCTCAACTGGATCATGAGAGAGCACCAGACTGTGGAATTGTATTGAGAGCATTAGGGAATAAAAGGAAGAAAGGTGTAGGTGGGTGAGGGTGAAAACAGAGACAACCTCCAATCCTGCAAATGCTTATGCATGGTTTAACTTTATGCACTTGAATAGTCCACCTGACTTCAGGGGGCCCATTCACGTACTTAAACATGTGCACAAGTGTTTGTTGAATGAGAGCCTAAGAGCAGATGCAACAGAGAGAAAGAATGTGTGTGGCAGAAGGAAACTGAGGAGAGATACAGTGGTGAGAACTGAGGAGGAAAAAGGCAGATGGTTGAAGCAAGGGGAAGAAGACACATCCACACCTTAGCTGCCAGACCCATCTATGCACACCTCCCTGACCTCCAGTAATCCCATATAAAATCCCCATGGTATCCTGAGTTTATACCACGATAAACTGTAAATAAGCTATTTTTATTTTTAAAAATAAGTATGGTCTCAAACTATACATTTTTGTAAACATTAGCAACATCTCAAAGTCTTTGCTTTGTTTACATGTGAGGAGAAAGATCTAAGGTGAAAAGGTGGAAGGTACCCAAGGCAAATGTTCCCCACCACCCCTTTCATTCACGATGCTAATATCTGCAAAATGGTCATCACAAAAAGACAGTGATGTGTCTGGGTAGAGCAATGTCTCAAGGCAGATAAGGAATCTGCGTTCATCAGCTGATCCATATATATATGAATTAACTTTCTCTTTGACCATGGTAGTAACGTTTGACACCACCTTAGAGACATGACTTTACATTTCTGTAGCCATTTGGGCTTGGTTTCTCAAAAAACTAAATCACAGCACTTCTAGACTAATTTGTTTGCCATAATTTAGAATTACCAATCAACTGGAGCTTACCAAAGGAAAATTGAAATAATATCTATTTAGAAAAACAAACAGTACAGTCAACTAATATAGAAAACAGCAATCATTACCATTCTCACTACATATACAAAAAGTTTATACATAGTTAATGATTTCAAGTCTTTTTGGTCTTTAAATCACATCTAATGGTTCTATATTAAACAATAATGAGAAGTCTCAAATTAGTGTAAACCAGTGACAGAATACTGGACTAAAGAAAAATAGCAATTACAGATACACAAAGATGCTTATTACCCTTCATTTTACTGAAATGGAATAGTCTTTAACAGAATATATGGATGCTGTACATTACTGAAGCATAACTGTAGGATTTTTCCAACTATGAAGTTCCTTGTGCCCAGACTGGTTCTGGATCTCTAACTTGCATCACTACTATTATTTGTCAGTAACAGTACAGCATGTAAATCCCTGTTCTACTACTTGTGCAGGAAGTTGTAAATAATCATTGTATGGTAACTTTTATAATAACTGTAGCATGATTACAAATCTCTCTGCTCTGACTGACCCCTGCAAATCTCTGTTCTGACTGATTACTGTATTTAGAGGGTGTTTTTACAACATGATGGCTAACATGTGACAGGTAGCATGTTGTAAAATCCTAGTGTAGACAGGGCAACCCTTGGGTTCACCTAAATCTAGATAGAACTACAACTTGCTCTGTCTAGGCTAGGATTTCACAATGTGTCAGCTGTCATGATGTAGGTTTCAGAGTAGTAGCCCTGTTAGTCTGTATCCGCAAAAAGAAAAGGAGGACTTGTGGATGAAGTGAGCTGTAGCTCACGAAAGCTTATGCTCAAATAAATTTGTTAGTCTCTAAGGTGCCACAAGTCCTCCTTTTCTTCTTGTCATGATATAGATACTCACCTTTTTCCTAGTGTAGACATACCCAGTGTTTTCAAGCAGTCTCAGCTCGTTCACTCATTTTATCTGAAGCAGACAACCTCCAAAATTTACAAGGACCTCACTTTATTACCACCCTTCCCCACAAAAAAATGGGACAAAGAAAACGGGGCTGTGAAATTGCTGAAAGGGGAACATTATTTTTAAAAAGATCAAAAATCATCGGAATTGTTTCCGTCCAGGCCCCAATCTGCTTCCACTGAAGTGAATAGGAGTTTTATCAAAAATTCAATAGGAGCACGATTGGGACATCTGACATGTGAGTCAGGTGGGGCCCTGCTTCAACTGAGAGACATTAAGGAATTCATTGGTTTTCAGTTTCTCCTTCAGCCCACATACAACTGCCACTAGGCAAGGACTTTCACTTTTACAGATTGTAGAGCCTTGCTGGGGCAGTTTCTGCAGTACCCCAAGTCTGAGTTGGGATTGCTAAGGAATTACTTAGCTGGACTTCAGCCAGGCACCTAGAAAAGTGCTTCAAATTACTCTATACAGGAAAAGCAAGGCGACTGTGACTGTCCTTTTGAGTTCTGCTCAACCAATAGCCACTGGCCACATGATGCCTGATAAGAAGCTAGAATTGGCCCACCAGGACCCTTGATATGGCAGGTAAGGAGGAGGAGGACATTTGGGTCATAGATGTGCAAAGTATTATTTTTATATTATTATTATTTTTCTCCCCATATATTTTCAGCTTATTTCAAAAAGTGATTTCCTACTGTGTGCTTACTGTGGGGTTCAGGAGAAACAACATCTGCCTTCAAGCTCCTTATCCACTAGAAAATGCTTGGAGGTAGACAGAAATGAATACACAGAGTCTACATACTCCTCCCTTATAACAAACAATGTTATCTTCTTGGCAGCCATTAGACCAAGAAACAGAAGTCTGTCTCCTGTACAGTGTACTGTACTGTGGCTGAGGTTTAAGATCACCCGCTATTTATTTTGTTGACTGTAAAAAAAAATTTAATTGAGAAGTGTAAGGAAATAGAAACATTTTAAGCCTCAAGAAAAAAGTCAGTATTTCCCTCTGGGTGTAATGCCAATTGTCAAAAGCAAATATGTTTTATGCTATTAATTGTAATCAAAATGAGACACCAGTATTCTGAAAGGAATGAGATATGGATCAATCAGAGAACATTTTACAGTGACTATTATGTTCCTTCATTAGTACTCAGCTAGTACTGTTACACAAGAGCTTTATGCCTGATAGCCCAGAGTCAACTATGAGGAAAGTTATACAGCCCAAAATGTAATATTAGCCATTTAGGAGAGAGAAGAAAATAACATCTAGAGGGACAGCTAAGGTTTCGTGTTAGGTTGTTTTATCCACTATTTTCTCCATAAACATTTTTTTTAAAAAAATTCTTTTAAAAGGATGGAAAAATCTTATTTGTCTATTCTCTACAGCCACAATTTCTAAACTGAATCATACTGAGGTGCAAACACACCACAGTACACAAAACAGTCTAAGCTTAGCCGCAAGTTGACTATTTCAGTTACAGAAATGTTAATCTACAGAAACACCAGATCAAATCAATATAACAAGTTGCTCCCTCTCGGGCAAATTTTTGACGGCAAGATTCCGTTTGAGATTCGTGGAATTCCATGCCACACCTGGAGTCTTTTCTTATGTCTCATTTTTACCTTTGCTCAGCTGAACTGGCATGCTTTCCGATTTCATCATTCTCTGCTGTTGCTGCTGCGCCTG
Organism: Eretmochelys imbricata; assembly: GCF_965152235.1. Classification (NCBI taxonomy): domain Eukaryota; kingdom Metazoa; phylum Chordata; order Testudines; family Cheloniidae; genus Eretmochelys; species Eretmochelys imbricata. The sequence continues at coordinate 203,479,286 of NC_135573.1, read as the reverse complement.
TAGGTGTTGGTGCTGGAGGGGCTCCACAGTGCTCCTGATGGGCATTACAGCAGAAGGAAAGCTGCTAGCACTAATAGCTGGGCCTGCAGGACTACCTGAAGCCATAGCTGGGGCAATCAGCTTTCGACCAAAATTAAGCAAACTATTGGAGACTTTATTAATGTTCAGTGGAGCAACCTTTGCACTGGCACTGAAAAATAAAATGGAAATGAAAATATCGTGATCATTAGTAATTTATAGAGCATTACAAATATATGCAGCATTTTACAAAGAGTGGAAAAAATCTTCTAAGGCACAAGGACACTACACATATTGAATTTTACATGTACACGTGAATTTGTGCATAAATACAAATACAGTGTCAACAGAGGGCAAATACTGAGAACGTTGTGAAGTGGGCGATCATGACGGAGTTTAATATAATGGAAAGCTTTATACTGAAAAGAGTATTTATACTCCGTCGTATTCCCACCCATATTGAATGCTGTAATATGTTGACAAAAGCACTACTGCTACATTATGGAGCAAGGATAGTTTGTGCATTTTTATGGCATCCCCTGACTCTTAGTAAAACCAGGCCACATATAAACAATGTTTTTTTGGAATGGCGCTTCGAAAAAGTTAGACTACTGTATGGCATGTGTATTACTATTCTGATTATTCTGTGTTGTTCTTCTGCTCCTCCATTTGTGTTATGCAGTGTGTCAAAACATCAATGCCTTGCTGCTTTCACAGCCTACCAGAGGTCAAGGCTTCACTTCCCTGCTAGCACTTATTGTCTGTGCCAATGCAATTACTGTACATGATCAGTCAAGATCTCCAGACATTCCAGGCCTGGTAGTCAGCACAGATAAGTCATATCCATGATTCCAGGATGGTCTGTAACGTGTCATTCTCCCTCCAAGACATTGTATAGCCAGTAAAACTGTGGGGTCCTGGTTCATGACTAGGGCTCCTAGGTACGATGATAATACAAATAATTGCTCCAAGTTGATGAGGATGTATAGTCTAAAGCCTGACCTCAGTGCTAAATGCACTCAGAGCACTGAAGTCAGAAAGTGTATCAAGCATATCAGAGTCAAGACTCATGCCCCAGCCTCAATGCCCTTAGCTACCAGTGTGTGCCCTGAACCCACTGACGATGGTGAGTTCAGCACAAGACTGGGGTTGGCATCTGCTCAGGCGGCATTTGATAGTCCCCTCTTCATCTTCCAAACAGCAATCTGAGTTGTCTGTATGGGATGATAAGGACAGTGAGCAGGAGGGAATAGGGTGAATGGCTCTTCCAATGCCAAGTATATGGGACGTCTAGTTAGACTGTAAGCTTCGCAGGACAGGGATCTTCTTTTTGTTCTGTGTTCAGAAAGCACCTAGCATGGTGGGGGTCCTGATTTGTGACTAGGGCTACTAAGTGTGTGCTACCATAATAAAAATGCCAGAGGCACATCCACCGTTTCCCCTTATTCGGTGAGAGAGTGACTAAGGCTGTTCCATTTACTCTGGAAATCATTTGGGACTTCAGAGGAGATATTTTGCTGAAGAAGGGTCTCCTTGTAGATAGGATGTCAGTACCCACGTATCTAGTCCTGAGCTATCTGATGAAGGACATTTGACAATATCCACATACCATCCAGGAAGTCACCAAGGGGTATGTGTTGCCCAAGCATTCCTTAAGCTTACTTCCAGGCTGCACAAGAGTCTGGTGATGGACGTAGCTATAGCCAGAGGCAAGGCTGGCCATAAACAAGGCTTGATGCCCGCTGAGCATGATTGGCTCATCTTACAGACTTTGGCAAACTCCAAACCAAGATGTGGATGAAGGCCCATAAGTAGGATTGATGCTCTCTCTCTAGTGCTCATGCTCTCTCAGATTTTAATCTTATTGACTCTGACTTGAAGTCAAACAACTTTTTAAGCAGTTTGACTCTACACCTAGACTTTCTCTGTAGAAAGTCTCTGTAGAAACTCATTCTGGAGGTAAATAGGGAGAAGGTTTTAAAAAAACAAACTAAAAAAATATTGGGAATTTTGGATGATATTCTGATGCACATTCAAGTTCCTACTCTATCCATACTAATTCATTCTTACTGCATGTTTGTTTAAAATTCACCAAAACATTGCAAAACTTTATTTTGTCCCAGTACAATGATTAAGGATAATCTTCTTTTAACATATTTTTTCTGATTCTTTAGCACAGCCATTTAGATCATAGTTAAGAAAAAAAGGTCATTAAAAGCAAAATCTTGATGATTTTTGTGATGGTGAAATTCCTGCAAAGGCCATCCCAATCATTTATCATATATTGCTTGAATATCAATTGTCTGATCAAATAGAAATGGCTTTGCTGATCTCTGGGTTATCTTAACACTTTCACTGGGAATTAGAAGCTGTTTTTCTTCTCCTTTATTTTGAAGAGATGAAATTCTTCAGCAAATTTTCTTGTTCTTAATGATGCAAATAACTTAAGTGCATTAAAAATAGCCACTGTAGTTAAAAACAAAAGGGAACGGTAATAAGGATTACATTATGGTATATAGATCCAATCCTGAAATCATTATTCAGACAGGATCCACTCTGGCAAATACTTAGCCTAATATACACCTCAAGTAACCGAGTTGTGTGATTGAGTTTAATCTGGGGTGGGAGGAAAAAAAATGAATGTCATTTGTCAATATGATTTCGAAGGATAACATACTATACCTTAATTTCCATGAATTGTAGCTACTTTGAATAAGTTCAAATTGCACAGCATTTGCCAAAATCTAATGATTTCATTGAATGGAGCATTTCAATTTCCCACTCATACTTAGGGTGAAGTTTTCCTCAAATAGGTAAAACAGCAATTCTCAAAACTGTGTGAAAAACTGGCTGGCAATATTGTAGCTCTCTTTGTTCACATTTACAAGGACTGTGGGACAACATTCCTTCTCTCACAGAAAGAGAGGAAACAGAGCTCGCCGCTTCATTACTACAGTATTCTTTTATGGGCAGCTCAAAGCCGTTAATACCACATTCTTTAATTGAAGTAGTGCTTAGCTGGAGTAGGCAGAATGAGAGCAAATTTATCAAAATTGTAGAAGACTGTTACATATCATCTGAGAATTCGATGAGGATTGGTTATTCAGCTTTAAACGTTTGCCAGGATTCAGGTCTCTTATGAACTGATCTTGCATTGGCAATGATCACCTCAGGACACGAACACAACAAGCCAAACAATAATTTTGACACTTTAGTGGCTTGCCACGAAAAGCTGTTGCTATTTTTTTTCCTTAGATCCCTAAGTGGAGTTATGTGGTGTTTTCCTCAAGTTGCAGTTTCAGGAAATGCAAGCAATGACAGGGCATTAGGTATGCAGGACGAGATGCTTTGACACCAGATTGAAGTTCAGAAGAATAGGGGCACTATATCTGTTTCCTACCACCTAAAATAGTATATTAAGCTTATATACCAGTGCAAAGGATGATTGAAGCCACTAAACATGGATCAATGTCTGCACTTGAGCCGTCAAAATGTACCGAACATGCACGACAATTACAAGAAAAATGAGGATTGATTATATTTTAGAGTTATCAGCAGATGCATTTAAAAGTAAGACATTGGTTTAAAAACATGAATGTCAAGGAGACGTAAATCCAATCTATGAAGCAAACAATTTTGTTTCATCACAATAAGCATCATTGACCTTGACTATGAATGGTATATTTTTAAACAAGATGATTCAATCTCTTCAATTTTCTGCTCAGACAAAAATGTTTTGTTTTACGAAAACCTTATCTCATCAGTAAGTAGCTATTAAAAGAGAAAAATCTACATGAATATGACACATTTAAAAGTTTTAAAAGAACAAAAAATTAGGCAATATAGTGTAGATTTGTAAAGATTTTTTAAATGTATCATAGAATCTCAGAAATTAAAGATAAAAAAACCCCGTTTAGTTATCGAATCCATTCTTCGCTCACTGCAGAGCCAATCCCTAATGATATATTTTCCAGTGCTTTGTTCAGTATATTTTTTAATGAGGCCATCACTTCCTTTGGGAGAGTATATCAAAGTACAATACTACTGAAATGATACGGCCTAAATATTTCTTTGTTGAAATCCAGTCCTCCTAGTTATTCCCTCCTTGAGCTATGCTTCACAATTCCTCTACCACATTGGTATTTATTTATTTTTGCTCTTATCAATGAACTCTCTCCATTGTATTGACATCTTTGTGATATACTGAGGCACTAGGGTCTGATGCAGTATTCTAGGAGTATTCCACCATTTCTATATAGTTATAAGAGAGTACCTCACTGTATGAAATAAATTATAATATTTGCCATTAGCAAGGTATCCGGGGAATCCTTTGATCACTTTGCCTACAGGCAAGAAAGGTAGGAAGGACTGGATGGACCCTTCATCTATTTCCTAAATAATTAAAAAGTATTTAAACTACATGTAGCAGAAGCTGAGCCTAATGAAGAGCTCATACCAGTTCCACATGCCATCCACCCACCTCAACAGATGGAGGAACTTGACTGGGGCAGCAGCAAAGGGGGATAGCCCCAGCAGCGAGGGAGGGTGACTCAATGATGGAAACCAGGTAGCTTGTCCCCTAGGCGAGTCACTGGAACCCACAGGCCAGATGTGGGGCAGGGAGTGCTGCTCATTGGTCAGCTTTCTCCAGGTGCCAGGATTTCACCTGGAGCGTGGGCCATGCTCTTTCTCAGCTCTATTCCAGCAGTCCCACCCAGTAACCCCTGAACTTAAAATGGGAGAACAGTTTGGCAGATGCTGCAGGTCTAGCCCATTTCCTGTATGGGGGTCAGGAAGGAATTTTTTCTCCAATAGGGACAATTGGCAGAGGTCTGGGGAGCTTTTCACAGACCTTGCAGCACCTTCATGCCACAGTAGGTTAAGGAAGAATGTGCTTAGTACCCAACTCAGCTACCTGGTTGAGTTAACTTGTTGCAACTTGTGGCCAGTTTCCAGTGCCATTAAAACGATAAAAGACATGGTATTTTGGTGATGGGCTTTGGGGTCATGGAAGAGGGTGAGATCTTGTGGCCCTCACCAGCCAAGGTCCCCACCCTTCTGCAACTTCTGTCCCCCTTGTGGGGTGAGCAGAGTCCTAGGGGTTAGGCTGAGGACAGCCACTCAGAGTTTCGGGTTATATGGTAGGAGCTCTGTAACCCCTAGGTGATGGACAGGTTTTGACTCTCCCCTATGTTTAAACTTATTAAATGTTGTGGCCTGCCATTTAAAATCCATCCATATGTCTGTCCTCATTTTGCCGCTGTGTCAGAATCAAAGCGCTCTATCCTCCAGTGCCACATGTAATAGTTAGGATTAGGACTGTCAATTAATCGCAGTTAACTCACATGATTAACTCAAAAAAATTAATTGTGATTAAAAAAATTAATCATGAATTAATCGTACTTATAACAATAGTATACCAACTGAAATGTATTAAATATTTTTGGATGTTTTCCTACATTTTCAATATTGATTTCAATTACAACACAGAATACAAAGTGTACACTGCTCACTTTATATTACTATTTTTGATTACAAAGATATGCACTGTAAAAATGATAAACAAAAAAATAGTATTTTTCAGTTCACCTGATACAAGTACTGAAGTGCAATCTCTTTATCATGAAAGTGTCACTTACAAATGTAGATCTTTTTTTGTTACATAACTGCACGCAAAAACAAAACAGTATAAAACTTTACAGCCTACAAGTCGACTCAGTCCTACTTCTTATTCTGCCAATTGCTAAGACAAACAAGTTTATTTACATTGACGGGAGATACTGCTGCCTGCTTCTTATTTACAATGTCCCCTGAAATGGAAAACAGGCGTTTGCACGGCACTTTTGTAGTCGGCGTTGCAAAGTATTTACATGCCATATATGCTAAACATTCATATGCTCCTTAATGCTTCGGCCACCATTCCAGAGGACATGCTTCCATACTCATGATGCTCATTAAAAAAAAATGAATCAATTAAATTAGTGACTGTACTCCTTGGGGGGAGAATTGTATGTCTCCTGCTCTGTTTTACCTGCATTCTGCATATATTTCATATTATAGCAGTCTCGGATAATGACCCAGCACGTGTTTGTTTTAAGAACACTTTCACAGCAGATTTGACAAAATGTATCAATGTGAGATGTCTAAAAATAACTACAGCACTTGACCCAAGGTTTAAGAATCTGACGTGCCTTCCAAAGAAGGGACGAGGTGTGGAACATCCTTTTAGAAGTCTTAAAAGAGCAACACACTGATGTGGAAACTACAGAATCCAAACCACCAAAAAGAAAATCAACCTTCTGCTGGTAGCATCTGACTCAGATGATGAAAATGAACATGCATCAGTCCGCACTGCTTTGGAATGTTATCAAGCAGAATCCATTATCAGCATGGAAGCGTGTCCTCTGGAATGGTGACTGAAGCATGAAGGGACATATGAATCTTTAGCGCATCTGGCATGTAAATATCTTGCAACGCCAGCTACAGCAGTGCCATGTGAACGTCTGTTCTCACTTTCAAGTGACACTGTAAACAAGAAGCAGGCAGCATTTTCTCTTGCAAATTGTAACCAACCTTGTCTGAGTCATTGGCTGACCAAGAAGTAGGACTGAGTGGACTCGTTGGTTCTAAAGATTTACATTGTTTTATTTTTGAATGCAGGTTTTTTTACATAATTCTACATTTGTAAGTTCAACTTTTATGATAAAGAGATTGCACTACAATACTTGTATAAGGTGAACTGAAATTTTTTTTTGTTTTTTACAGTGCAAATATTTGTAATAAATATAAAGTGAGCACTGTACACTTTGTATTCTGCATTGCAAATTGAAATTAATATATTTCAAAATGTAGTAAACATCCAAAAATATTTAAAATAAATGGTATTCTATTGTTGTTTAACAGCGCGATTAATCATGATTAATTTTTTAAATCGCTTGACAGCCCTAGTTAGAATCCTCTCCTTCCAGGAAGCCTCAAGTAGGGAAGAAAGCTTTGCCAGCAGCTGCAATACTGCTATCATGCAAGTTCCATGATAACTGCAGGGAGAGACACTAGCTCATAAGTTCCACAATTATACTTTAATATGTTTCTGCAGCATGGCCCATCTGAGACCCAACAAAAAGCAGCTGCAGCGCACCACAATTGTGTGTGGGACACAGAAATCCTACAGATCTTGTATTTTGAAAAAGAGACCAAGGAGCTCTTGAGAAGCAAACTGGGTCAAGAAGTCTTGCAGTAGGAGTTAAAAGAGTGCCTGGGTGTTCCACGAGAGAGCAGTACAATGAGAGAGAGAGAATATAATAAGCTGCAGTTGGGCCTCCTAAAACAGTTGTACGAAAAATGCAGACTTGGAGGGTAGCAGAAGAGAGGTTGTAGAATCTTCTATAGGACAGCTCAGGTGGAGACTATATTTTGGAGTTTCCCTGTCCACCAGAAAGAATCAAAGTCCCCATGCTACAAGTCAAAGATGCAGGAGCAGCAAGAATATTGACCCCAAAGATCAAGGAATGAGGCTGGACCAATACAAAAAGAACACCATGATTCCTGGGGCAGGACATCCTCCTCTGGATAGCCATCTTTCTAAGTTTCTTAACAGGACAAATAGCTAGAACATTATGCCATAGTAACGTAATGCTGCTAATCACATTATGATGTAATATCATTGTCTTTTTCACTCATTGTCACTTGATAGCATCATAAGGCACAGAGAGAAGCTAGAAAAAAAGAAACTTTTCATTTTTTTCCCCGTCCCTCAAAATTTAAAATTCTTTGCACATTGCAAGCTGGCACTGTATTAGATAGGAGAGGTGTGTGAAAAAAGGGATGGGTGTCCCTTTTATTTATTTTACAATGATAAGATTAGCACTGGCATGGCAGCACATTCCATAACCACCATTTCAATATCCAAAGTTTGCAACCTATGGGATAGCATTAATTCATTTTAAGCCTGATAAAAAATACAAATATTAAACCCATCCTGGAATTTTTATACTTGTAGTAGTTTTCTCATACAGTGATTATTCTAATAAAACAGAGCTTTTTGGTCACATAGCACTAAAAACATGGATATTACAAATGCATCTTTGTATTTTAAGGACCAAATTGTGCTTTTCCTTACCAGGAAAGTGGACCCATTGACTTCAATGAGATAAAAGCATAAGTAATGCAAGTAGGATTTGGCCCTCTATCCTTTGACTGGTGATTGTTTTGAAACTCGGTCACTATACTTAGATTTTAAGTGCTTTGAGGCAGAAACCATCTTTATGTTATGTGCTTGTACAGTGCCTAGTGTAATGGAATTTAGATCTCTGGTTTCACCAAGGATATGTTTTAAAACTGGTTTAGTTGAACTGTTGCAAACTGCTGTGTGGGCATTCTTCAATCAGTTTAAAAGGAATAAGATCAATTGATAGAAGCTGTGGTAGACTGATCGAAGATTGTCCACACAGTGGTTTGCACCAGTTCAAGTAAATCAGTTTTAAGCTATTCCAAGTGTAGACAAGACCCTAGCCTGAGAGAGAGAGCATGCAAGCTAGAATATAGCACTCTTTGTAATATTATTGATTGTGCAAAGATGAAAAAATTAATTTCACATAATTAATGAAGACAAGTGCAAAGTACTATACTTACAAAGAAAAAAAACCCAAATGCACAACTACAAAATGGGGAGTAACTGGGGAGGCAGTACTACTGAAGAGTCCAGGGGTTATACGGAATCACAAATTGCACGAGTCAATAACATGAAGCAGTTGCAAGGAAGGCTAACATCATTCTGGGGTGTATTAACAGGAGTGTTGTATGCAAGACATGAGAGATCATTGTTCTACTCTACTTGGCACTGCTGTGGCCTCAGATGAGGTACTGTGTGCAGTTCCAGAAGCTGCACTTTAAGAAAGATGTGGAGAAATTGGAGAGAGTGTAGAGAAGAGCAACAAAAATGATAAAAGGTTTAGAAAACCTGACCTAGGAGGAGAAGTTAAAAAAATTGGGGACTTTGAGTCTTGAGAAGAGAAGACTATGGGGGGACCTGATATCAGTCCTCAAATATGTTAAGGGCTGTTATAAAGAAGACAGTGATCAATTGTTCTCCATGTCTATTGCTGGTAGGACAAGAAGTAATGGGCTTAATCTGCAGTAAGGGAGATTTAGGTTAGATATTAGGAAAAACTATATATAACTATAAAGATATTAAAACTGGAACAGGCTTCCTGGGGGGCTGTGGAATCCCTGTCATTGAAAACTTTTTAGAACAGGTTCGACATATCCATCAGGGATAATCTAGATATACATCATCCTGCCTCAGCACAGGGTGCTGGAACAGTTGATAACTCGAGGTCACTTCCAGCCCTACATTTCTAAAATACTATGATAATAGTCATTTGTGTTCCATATACTGTTTGTATAATTCCTGTTTTGAATCAAAGCAACCTATAAAATATTCACTATTTTTGGGTAAGGTGTTAATTAAAATGCAACATATATGAAAGTGTCTTACCGGGTTTTATTCATCAAGTCTGCTCCACGTGCTTTGTAATAATCTAAACTTTGCTGGAATTGGTAAGTCACTGGTCTTGGATTTTTCTACAGAAAAGAGTGTTACAATGTTTAAATTAGAAACTATTTAATAAAACTTAGGCATCAGTATCTTAATATAAAAGTTAATCAATAAGGATTATAGATTAAAAACTCATTTCTTTTTTCCTAGGACCATAATTCATAAAGGTAGGAACAATATATAAAAAAGGAAAGCCAGCTTTGAAATATTTTAGATTCCATTGTTATCATCTGATGACTTTAAGACTGTTCCACAAATACCATAACTAAGCATATATTCATCCATATAGAAAGGGGACTGAGCTACAATGTTCGAGTCTGGATCTGAACTTTCTGGGGAAGTTCTGTTCCAAGCTAGTTTTGTCCCTTCTCAAGTTCTGACTATAAAGTGTATCACTAAAACATCTACCTATAAAGGGATCATATTAAATAAAACATTAATAGTAAGGACTAGCTATAATTTCTAATTTAAAATTAAACTACCCACTTGTTAAACATTTTAGTTAAAAAAAAGATTGGTTTCATGTTAGAATTATGTTTTGCTGATCAAATCAAATATATCCACTAGATGGCACACAGAACCGTTTTCCCCCCGAAACCTCACAGTATTCAGAATCTAGGCCTGGAATCCTGTAGTACTATCCTCTACACAATTAATGCTGAAAACAGAGTTTGTCTGTTAGTCCCTATTTTCACCTCAGATAAACTAATTTATTGACATATTTTGTCTTAAATAGCACTGAAATTACCTATTTTTGGACTTAATATTCTATGGAATTCTGAAGAACCTATACCACAGAATTATGTACCAAGGAGTCCACTTACACTAATTTAGCTCAAAGGGATAATGCTTGATGGTATAAAGTGCTATGTAAATACATATTAAAAAAATAAATTGAATAGGCATCCAACTAAACAGAAGTACAGCATAGCCCTTTTATATAAATACTCATCAAAGGGATAAATTAAAGTAATACATTTCCATTTCATTGGAAGTTAAAATGCATTAGGAAAAAATACAACATAAAATAGAATATCCATTAAAGTGATCATTTTTTTCTGTGCAATAATCTAAATATAGTGCATAAACTGCACTATTTCATACAAATAAATACGTGTTGAAAGATTTGTGTTACAAACTTACTCTCTTTTAAAACTGTTTTTTCCCCCTCTTGCTTTTATACATTCATTTGAAATATACTGACCTAACTCTTTTGGTCTTTATAGTAATACATACAATTTATCAATGCAATGCAATGCGCTTTCTGATTTTTTTTTTTTAACAAGTACATTACATTTTCATCTTGATGTGCAAGGAGTACACAAGGGAATGGGAAACTCCCTTATATTCTTTCCCACCTCCACATGTGGGAAATTCATTTTCCTTGCCCACTGTTGTAATGGGCTGGGGAACCCATGCTCCACCACTCTCCAGTGAATTTCTGAAAACACTTCCTTTTTGACCAGCCTTCTCATGTTTTTAGGAGTAGGTGGGGTTTACATTTCAAGTAACAGAATATTGTACAATGCATATGACAAAGGAAGAAGAGTTAAAGTTGAAGAGTCAATAGGTATCAAAGGGTCAGAAGGATTGCTGGGGTCAAAGTTAAAGTTGGTGATGGAAACCTTCAGTGAGAATTTCCTAACTTTTTCATGCTGTCAGGCTTACCTTTGTATTAAATTACTTTTTGCCTCCTATAGGAATACATTAAACATTGTTTAAATATATACTGGTTTGCAGTGTTATAAAAAACTTGAGGCTAACAGACAGCATTAAAAAAAAATTCCCATTTATTCTGTCACCTGCACTATAATGGTCACCGTACATTTTTCTTTTCTTGTTATAACAACATTTGCATAACTCTATCCCATTATATGGCTTGTAAGTCAGTCCTCGTCAACTGATAGCAATAACAATGAATCAGCTTTAGTTACTATTGCTCTGGTTTGGTAATTCAATGCATTTCTACGATAATCAAATCTGAACTGACATGAGGAGGATAACTGATGGTTCTATAACTACTATGCTAGTAATCAAATAGTGTAACTTTTCTCTTACAAATTTAATAGACTTCTATTTTTCTTTATGAGAGTTGATGACCATTTGAAGCAATGTACAAGAAGAGGAGGATGACAAAATTACTGGCATATTTCCAGTTGATCCAGATTCAATTGAAAAATTCACTTTCACAAGGCTATCACACGTTTTTACAACTTGTTTCCAGAAATTGGATATACACTTTATTTTTGCTAAAATAAAAAAGCTTTCTTTTCCAACTTCCATGAAATCAAGAAAGGATTATGCTACTTTCTTTTCTGGAAGAAAGTGGGGGACGAGATCATGTGGAGCAATTTCTTAAAATACATATTTATGCAGAAATGACAAGCAATTCAAGACATGAAATGCTGATCTACTATCTAAGCACTTAAAGCCATTAATAGGAATAATGATCTAACTTGAACACATGAATGAGGCTCAAGTATTGCTTTCAGTGGGGCCTGTTTAAATTCCTGTGAGGCTTACTGGTATGAAAGGCAGAGGCAGTTTAAAGTACTATTACATGGAAGGGGGGGGGCAGGGGGAACCAAAGCTCAGAAAAAATGATGTTGAAAAAACAGCATTTAAAATGTAAGGCAATAAAAACCAAGAGGATTATGGTTGGAAATGGTTTTTAGCATTGTAAGATATCCTTTAAGAAAATCCCATTATTTTTAAAAACCTGACATGCATGTTAACACGCAGATATCTGAAAACTGCTATCCTAAACATAGTCAATATTTCTGAAAGTTGCATTTCAAACAGACAGTAACAGAAATTAAGATTATGATACTTATAGCATGTTACTGATAGTACCTTCTCTATTTTTCATATTAAAAAAAAACCCTTGCATAAGTTTCATAATGAGAAATACTCCTAGAAAAATGCAATTTTTTCTTTATCAATTTCAAACTAATTTCTCTCGTAGGCATACCCAACTTTGTGTATCCCCTGTACTAGATGTATTGTGCATTCAGGACACACAGAATAAATTAATCTGATTTATTGACCAGAGCATTCATTTTTTTCCTTTTTCCCCAAGTAGATTCCAAGTAAGTATAGTTGTATTTACATGTTTAATTACTTGTTAGTAAAGTTTTCATACCTTTATTTCTCAACTAATGTAAGTACTTTGATCAATAATTTACATCTGCCATATCCCAACCTTCGTATTATGTGCTGATTGCCCTTGATAAAGAGTATAAAAAGGGCATTAAGAAGATTAGCAAATTAATTCCTCCCCTTCCTTCCTACATAGGTCTGTGAAATGCAGAACTACCATGGATTTTTCTTCTAGGGATGTCACATTAGCCAGAAGAGTCTAGGAATCCATAGTCTGCCTGTAGGGGAATGGTAAATACCATTCTTTTAACAATCTTCTGTGGGTTTTTCAATTACTTTTCAATTCTCTCCTTTATAACTGGATAGCCTATGTTAGACAACCAAAAGCTTTAATTTTGAATTAACAGATTTTAAAAGGGGCAAATATTATGCAGAGCTATAGTAACCCGCATGTGAAGTAGGGCTGTACATGTGGAGAATTCTGTGCTGCATCTCTTAGAAGCACAGCATAGAGCTCACAGCCCAGAGGGAGTGGGTGACTACTGTGGCTTTGAGTCACCCTTGGGCCATCTTGATTCTAAGCCACTCTGAGGGCTGCAACAGCCCTCTGCATAATTAGACAGTCCTGAGGGGCTGTCTAAATTATAGCAACCTGCCTATGGGAAAGCAGTGCTGTCCAAAAACTCCACAGCATCATGGGCTGGGTCCTGCCCCCCTTGTCACACCTCTTCTGCCCCCAGGTCCACTCCATGCATATATTAACATCAGGGCTTGCAAGGGAGTCCTCAAGAACAATCCGTGCTGTCTTTCTCAGTTCCAGATCACATCCAGAGCTTTGAGAGACCCTTTACTTTCCTTTGACCATTTTAGCTGGTTAAGGAGAGGGAGCAGAAGTGAGAATCTCACCCAATCAGGCAGATGCTCAGACGGTGTGAATTACACCAGTGGAGGGTCTGTGCCATGTCTTTAAACTCTTTGTTATAACTTTGGATAGCATTTTGAGTAAAACTGAGTGAAACATTTGATTGCTTAGAGTGACCATCAGTGGTCACAGAAATTCTAACATGCCTGCCTGGTTCCCTGAGTTGGACTTTACTGAGGAACTTGTAGGGAAAAAAGTAAAGATGTTTTGCTAAATCCAAATCATGTAATAAAAAAAAAGTCAAACAAGAAAATTATATAAAATTATTTATGTAGTTAACTATCTTATAGTGGGGCAGGCTTGAGTGATATAAGTCATAGAAAGATGGTTGTGCCATACATCAAGGAAGCTAATTTACTCCCATAATGTAATGCTTTAACTGTGTGAGCATGTGGCGGTTTCCAGTATGTGTGTGCAGGTGCTGGTGATGAAATCTATAGAACACAATTTAAGATTTAGTTTTTCCTCTCCTTCCTTTTGTTTTTGTTTTTAAATATTCCAGATAATGAAGGTTCAGAAGATGAAACAGCACAGTAAAAAGATGTCTAATGTGCCTCTCTGATGAAAAATGAGACTTATTTTAGTGAACATATTATTGCCTCAATGCCAGGGGAAAAACACTCGTCATTAGAGAAATGAATTGCTCAGCTGTTTGTAAGCAAAAAGCTCTGGGGGAATTTCTCAAGGCCCAAAACGCAAAGCATTGCAGGGTTATGCAAACATATGTTGCAGGTGTTTTAGGTTAGACAGGTGGGAAAACCTCAACCACTGAAAAAGACTTAGCTTAATAGATTGCAACTGAAACTAGATAACCTAAATGCAACCAAGTGAGAAAGAAACAGCAATAGTGAACTGTATACGCATAACAAAACTCTCACCAAAGTAATTATCTCACATAGAACAAAACTCTCACTAAAATAATTATCTCACAAGCAAACTGGAATTTTGTTTCCATCCAGTAGTTTTATAGCAAACAAATGCTGCCAATTATAATTTTTTGAAAAACTAATGGTATTTTAAACCTGGAACAAGAAACAGCCTGAAATAGCAATAATTATCCAAAAAAGATAAAGATGAAGTATTGTAGCCTCTATTTAAACAAATATTTCTAAGGAGACAGTTTGTTGTAATATCCTTATTTAGTTCACTAGGCAACATTAGATTTATCATAATTCTCCTAAAGCCTAAGATATTTCTATATTAAAATGCTAATTTTTTCCTTTTCATTTGCCTATAATTAAAGTTGGGGAATCTGATCCCACATTCACTGTGAAGGTTTTACCTTTTCTTTCTCCAATGCAATACAAGAAACTCTTCAATAAAAACTGATACATACATAGCTAAAATGTGGATTGGGAACAGAAGTGAAGTACAACTAAAATGTAGATAAGGAACACAGTTTGTTCAGTTTCACAGCTGTCACTTTCCTTTATGCACCAATAATTAATTTGACTGTGCATATTAATGACTACCTAATAGTTTAGGTGCCCAGAAAATGTAACCTCGCCACTCTTTTTCTTTGTTATGTACCCAAGAAGCTATATATTTGCTATGTGTTTGACAAATAAGGTATAAACAACAGCTCAACATTTTCAATAATTTTTCATAGACATCTCAAAGATTTGATCACAAGAATTGCAGGTATCTGTTGTACAGTGATGACTGTCCACTGTGGCACAAACTGCACTGCATCAGCCTGCAACAGATTTTAACAGATATTTATAAAACAGTGGGGCATTATTATTTCACAGTATTATCGGACACCATACCCCACTGCTCACTGTAAATGAGTTCAGTGCCAATGGATTAAAATATAAGCCAATATATATTTTGTTAGTGTATCTATATTAAGATATAACATTGCATCAAAAGAAGAGGTACAACATTGTACTGACCACAGCATGACACTGGGGGTCGAGAGACGAACTCTATCAATGTGTTTTGTAGTGATATGCTGTAACCCTCCCTGTGTTATAGCTTTCTTATCTGTAAACTACCTACTTACCATTCTCAGAGGGATGCTGTGGGCTTCTATTAATTAATGCTTGTCAAAAATAAAAATACCTTTGAGAATCGCCTACAGACAATGCTATAGAAGTACAATGAATTACTATTGTATGTCAATTGATTGAATGGAAAAATCAAGGAAATATTTTTCCTGAAGCAAATAAAATGCCCCCCAAAAATTTAAGAATTCAATTCACTGGGTAAAGACAAGGAGAACTCCCTAAACTCATACCAACTAGAAATAATGACCAACTCCAATTTCCTTACATGTCAACCCTGCATCCCTATGGCGAGTGGGAGTTTCAAATGCTAGAAAAGTATTTTACATTGTGGTCTACATTACATACTATTGTACATTATGCTCTCTCTCTCTGGAGAAGAAGAAAGAAATGGTAAAAATGTTAATTCAGATTTATAAATAATATCTTTGACTTGAATTAAAGAAAATTTTGGTCACACATATTTTAGCTCCTTGTCCTAACTAGCTGACACTCTTTTTCACTAACGTTTTTACAATATATCATATTATTAACAGGTAGATCAAAGCATACCAAACCTTTATCAATATTCCAGACAGAAAAAATACCCTGCTAATGTTCAAATTTGTAACCTGTGTAAATGCCACATCTTTCATAAACAACATTGCTTAACCACATAATTTCAATCTGCGTTTCAATTTAGTCACCTATTTTTTTCCCCCTGAACACTTGTTTTCAAAAGTAAAGTAACTAAACAGTGAGATGTAAATAAGGCAATCTTCAGCCCTTTACCCATGACAGATTTATTACCTGGTATCTCAAAACCTTACACGGCTAGGAAATAGAAGTTTTACAGCAGTAGAAAGGGGAGATCCAAGCTTACAAATGGAACACACAGCTAGACTTGCTTCTAACCCTGTCAATGTCCCAAGTTATCAGATTTAAAATATAACATTTTTATATACAGAAAAGCCACCACATTTTGGTTTTATTGGCACTCATTTGGACAACCTGCATAGCTCACTCATGGCTTTTTGAGTAATGCAGCTATTCTAAGCTGACACCAATAAAACCATATTCCACACAACAACATTATTTGTTCTTTCTGTGTGTATGTGCATACATACACATATGCCGTATATACAAAGGTGAAAGTAAGCTGGTCTGGTCCGGTATGGCGTACCAGCATGAGCTGGGACACAGCCGACCATACCAGCACGGGGCAGCTTCTCTGGGCAGGCAATTTAAAAGGGCCCTGGGCTCCGGAGCCCTGGGGTAGCGGTCACGAGCCCTGGGGCTCTGGCGGCGATTTAAAGGGCCAGGGACTCCTCTGTGGTAGTGGCGGCTGGGAGGCCCACACCCTTTAAATTGCCCTGCTGCCGGACACCTGGGGTAGCAGTGGCAGCCAGGGCTCTAGCGGTGATTTAAAGGGCCTGGGGCTCCCCGCCGCCGCTACCACAGCCCTGGGCCCTTTAAATCATGATTTAAAGGGCACGGGGACTTAAAGGCCCCACCCTTCTGGTTGAGGCCCTGCCCCTTCCGGTTGATTCCCCTAACCCTCCCGCTCAGGACTCTGGCCCTGTGTACCAGTAAGTCCCTTAAGTTATTTTCACCCCTGCATATATATGGGGAAGGTGAAATATTTTTAAGGTGCTAGTTGGCTTATTTTTGCTATCTGGAGAGCAAAGATGATGATTTTATTGTGTTCTGTATACAATGTGGTATGTAAAAAATTCGAAAAAGGTTCCTAAGGACTGGAATAGGCACTTTCTGAGATCCACATATCTGATCATTACAATAAAAGTAATATGATATTTATGCATATATGGAGAATGGAGACAAGTTAAGTTTTTGGAGTCATGGGATAGGAAGATCCATTCATTTTGGGATCCTGAAAATAAAGGAAACTGCAGAGACATTTTGGTAAATATTGCTCCTTAAAAAGATTAAAAGAACAAAACTCCACCTCAAATCTCCAAACCTAACTATCCATAAAATACTGACTGGAAAGATTAACAGGTATCTTGAAATTTCTTTTGACACCTAAAGTTTCCTGCCAGTTAAAAATGGGATGACAGAAATATTCTATAATATAGTCAAGTTAAGAGTTGTACAGATTGTCATGGTTAATACATTAATACTTACTATGCTGAATTTAATGTCAGCATACCAATAGTATATCTGAATTCATATCAAAATAGCCTACACAATAATTTTATCACATACACTAGACATGATATAGAAGTAGTCATTCTTGCATATATTAAAAAGTTCACAATCCATTTTATACAACTCTCAGTTTCTGTTTTGTACATTTTAGTCAAATACATTAATTACGATGTGGAGAAGTTTTCATTAGAGAGAAACTGTTCTAAGTGGTGCTTTTTGATAAACTACTTCACAAAATAGAAGTGATTAATTGAATTGTCAGATTGCACACAAGGAGAACCATAATCACCTCATTCTAACATTGTTAAATATGGTTTATTATATCATTGTATAGCGAATATTGTTATTCTTTAGGACAGGGTCAGTAGTTTTAGATGACTTTTGAAATATAAGTAAACTAGTCATTTGAAAGAAACAGCCCCAACAAATTCATGTGCAGTAGGTTTTACTGGTACCAGGTAATTAAGAGCTACAAGGTGCTTCATTTTCCTCTTCCTCTTGTTTAAAAAAAAAAATATACCAAACATTATCAGGTTTGCGCTTGCCTGTACCACTGTTATTTTCTTCTGCTCAAAGAAGAAAAAGATTCAGTCTTTAAAAATCAGTTTGTTGTTTGGCATTAAAATACACAAAAATAATTTCGTGTCCAGTTTTTTTCTTCCGTCCTTCTATTTCACCATAGGGAAACCTCACTTATTAGAGGATGGGGCTTCACTGTGGTAATGAATCCCTAACCAATGCCAGAGGAGTACAGTAAAAGAACTTCTGCCCTACCTATTTCTGTCCTCTCCAATTCTTTCCCAATAATCCCATGTCCCCAAACACGTCTACATTTAATACCCCCTCAGTACTGCTTTTTTTGGTCAGGATATCTCTATATGGGCAGAATTAAGGTTGCCTGGGTACCCAGCGGTCAGAAAAATCAAGGACATTTTAAAAAATGTTTGGGATCACGAAGTTATCAGCATGTATAATGTTTCTTTTGACTAGCCATTAGCCAACCAAGATTTTTTTGTGGAAATTGTATTGTACTGCTTTACAGAAATATAAAGGACAAGTAAATTAATTAGGGCACAGTAATTGTGTTGCTTAATTTCTTACTATTGGAAAACCACCATACTCTTGCTTTGATATCACTTGACTATAAGCACACCATGGTTTGTACAGCAGCATTCAAATAATAGATTCCAAAGCCAGAAGGGATGATTGTGATCATCTAGTCCAGGGGTAGGCAACCTATGGCACGCGTGCCAAAGGCGGCACGCCAGCTGATTTTCAGTGACACTCACACTGCCCGGGTCCTGGCCACCAGTCCGGGGGGCTCTGCATTTTAATTTAATTTTAAATGAAGCTTCTTAAACATTTTAAAAACCTTATTTACTTTACATACAACAATAGTTTAGTTTTTATTATAGACTTATAGAAAGAGACCTTCTAAAAACATTAAAATGTATTACTGGCATGCAAAACTTTAAATTAGAGTGAATAAACGAAGACTCTGCACACCACTTCTGAAAGGTTGCCGACCCCTGATGTAGTCTGACCTGCTGTACCACACAGGCCATAGAACTTCCCCCAACTAATTCCTAGAGCATGTCTTTCAGAAAAACATCCAATTTGATTTATAAATGGTCAGGGATGGAGAATCCACCATGACCACTGGTAAACTGTTCAAGTAGTGAATTATTCTCACTATTAAAAATTTTCATCTTATTTAGAGTCTGAATTTGGCTAGCTTCAACTCCCAGCCATTGGATCACGTTATACCTTTCTTAGCTAGATTGAGGATTCCATGATTATATATTTGTTCCCCATGAAGATACTTACAGACTGTAATCAAGTCATCCCTTAACCTTTGCTTTGTTAAGCTAAACAGATTGAGTTCTGAGTCTACCACAATAAAGCATGTTTTCTAATCCTTTTAAATCATTCTTATGGTTCTTTGCTGAACCCACCCCAATTTCTCAACTAATTTCAGGAATTATTCTGTGATACTCTGAATTTCCCCAAATCTTCATTTCCATTTAAATACACTTGCTGATTAAGATGGATTGTCATAATATTTGCATACTGTTAGTTACTTAAGATGCCCATCTACCGAGTGTTATGAAGAAACTGACAATATAAATGATACCATCACAAATATATTCAGCTAGCTAAGAAACTGCCCCTCCCCTTCCTGTGGTACCACCAGGGTTATGATGATTGATGCAGGTGCTCTAGGTAACAGGCCCCTGGCTTAAAAGGGAGGGCGGCTATGAAGGATCCATGGTATTGATTAGTTGGCTTCTGAGCACTCTATTTTCCAAGGCTTTTCCTGAAAATACTAGTTGAGATCTATAAGATGCTATGGCAGGGAAGGCTAAATTATGATAGGTTGATTAAATGACAGGCATATTTGGGAAGATGGGGATCAGTTTTGGCAAGGATGGGTAAGTCTTTTTATTATGAATACTGACCCTTTAGTTTTGTAATACATCAAAATAATTGAAAAAGTGCTTTGGATATGTTGGTTTTAAATTAAATATATGTAAATGAATAGTAACTATTGACTCACTGTGCATGTATTACTTTTATACGGGCCTATGACAATATGGCTATTCCAAACACTGTTTCATTAAATTGGTAGCTGCCTGTAACACCTTTATTCTAATAGTGAAAGACAACACAAGAGCTGAACTTGAAAACTCAGGACAATAATTACTAAAATCAAATATTTGTTGTGTAAATTATTATAGAAAAACAAACGCTTAGGCGCTCAGGGCTTGGAAGATAAGTTAAGGAAAACTAATTTTAAAACATTGTGCTTTAAAACGAACGTATATTTATAATTTTAGGATCAAATTTTGAAAACTGTCCTCCTATTTGGGGCTGGCAGTCAATTGCAAGCACATATAATGGGGGGAAGGCAAACAACAGTATTTAGATTACAGCTATCTTATTACATATGTAAATCAGGTGGTTAACCATCTAAATGTTTTAATGTGCTAGGAATTTACTGTGTGTATAAAGATAGAGGCTGAAGTACCGTTCATACTTTTCGTCCTTAAAATGTATGTATATTGTGTTAAATATACTAAGGGCAAATATCAGGGTTCTTCCTGTTCTACCATTGAAAAGATGAAGATAAATTAATTTGTCTTTAGTTTCTCCTAACTTCCTCTTCCTCACCTTTCTACTATCTTCCTCCCTTTCTGTCACAATCATACAGGCCTTCTTACCCTACCTCAAACCCATCACTCAGTGGCAAGAACATCTTGCCCTCTTTCGAGCGCACGGTGACCTCACACGTCCCATCTGATTGCCTTTCCTACAAGTTTCCCATGGTGCCTACCTCACTTCTGGTCTTCCGCCTCCCCAATATTGATTTCTGGCCTTAGCTACTAGTGAGGTAACTCTTATCAGGAGGACTAGAGAAGCAAGCTGCATTGGGCTGGGACTGGAGCCACTGAAAACTGGTAATCCGCTTGTCAAGTGCTTAAAAATCCTTCTTTCTTGCCTCCCCATCAGCACAGAGCACTTAAAAAAATTAGACAATGCCCAGTTGTCAGCCTCCTGGAAATGAGTCAACTGACTCATGGCTGAACAGCATACATTATTTAAAAATAAATTTGAAGCATTATAAAGAATTGTTTGGGGAGGAGGGAGACAACTGTAGCTGCTATTACTCTAAAGTGATAAACTAACCATTATATACTAGGTATCAAAATTCCACCTCTTGAGTAAATATTAATTAATGAGTTGCTAATGTCCAAATGCTGAAGGAGACTAACTCCTGATTGGCTGCAATCTGGTCATTAAGAGTGGTAATTAATGACAGATTGCACACAGTGCTAACCAACAAAACAAACTAAAACCTGCTCCTCTCCTTTCACAAACACTGAAACAAACAATTCTGAAATAACAGGCAGCTTTCAAAGAATAGTTCCAGCTTTTCAGAAGCACCTCAGCTAATGAGTGTATAGAAAAGAATTTATCTGAAGGAGAAGAAAGTGAAGCTAAACAGCCTTTCAGGCACATGAAACCAGCTCAGAGAAAACTCTGAGATGTGGCAGCAGCTACTTAAGAAGAAAATTCAACTGAAAATAATGTACAAACAGCTCAGTTCACAATCTCAGTGATGTAATTTTTTTTCTCCTGCCATTTACTGCTCAGATCATGATGACTGTTGAAGGCTGAAATGAGAATTCCTCTAGCTGGTCGTTATATGTATGATCATGACCTTAAAATCATATATTATTGCTTACTTTCTAAGGTAGTCATTGTAATATCAGTTATGATTAACTAATAGAGCATCTTTGAGATGCCATGTGTACTTCTGCAGGGATTCAGTTGTAATTTACCATTAATATATTAAACCATTATTTTAAAATGTTACTAAATTTCTTAAAATCCTATGCCGAAAAAAAAATCAGACAAACCAGAATTTTCAGTGTGATGGGAAAAAAGTTTAAAATAAACAGCCAAATATAACATTCTAAATGATATTTTAATAGACTGGTATTGAGTAGTACCACTTCAGAGTTGAATAAAACTGTCTTATTTCTAACTAGCTTTCTCGCAAGGTAGTACAACCATTCCTGCTAAAAGGTTTGCAGACAAACTTTTATTTTGCAGAAATCTTTTGGATAAATACTGTAAGCTCTCGAACAAAGGACGGTTGTCAGGTTCTTATAGTATGTTATCTAAAATGGTAATGTTCTATGTAGTGCTTTAGTTTTGTAATAAGTCACTGTGATAAGGTTAACACTTCAACACACAACAACATACAAATAAGAACACCCAAAGATGAAAATTACTTTGCTTCTGTTGCTGTATTAGAATTTTATTTGCTAAAGGGTAAAAACAGATTTGCAAAATTCACAGTTAACTTAAAACAATAGTTTTAAACCTTTTATTCCGAGCCCTGACTGCCTTCAGGAGGGAGAGAACATCTGGTTATTTAAGGAACACAATATGTTCACATTTTCGATGACTTTTATTTCTAATTGGGTTTTTTAATTTTTTTTTATTTGAACAACTCTAGTTAGAACTATGTTTTTTAATCACTTTATATTCTTCTGACTGCCCTCCCTCAACATCTCTACTTCTTCATCTAACAGTATTTGCTTTGAAAATTCACAGCACTACCCAACAGTGGTGATGTGAAAAAAATATATGGAAAAAATTAGGTACTTTTGGGGTATTATATTCAGAGACACACCTACTACCAATTCCTTTGGGTATATTACAAGAACAATTCCTACTATTGCTCCAGTTTCTCACTCAACACACACACTTTTACTTCCCCCTTCTTTCACATCAAGTCAGTTTTCACATAACTTTCTATTCTAAAAAAGCCTAAATAGATAGAAATCCCATTGACTGATATAATTGAGAAGAATTACTGCTTACTGAAGAATTGGAAATTTGGAATAAGCGTCTTGCTAAGTGAGCTCACAATGTAGCCCTGAGTAGGGGCAACAACAGAGATTTCAAATTTTAAGTTTGAATTCCAGATTTTCTTAACTACTGGGGATAATCAAATGCACTTTGGGCACTATGTAGGCCCAAGTGTGGCTCTGTAAATATAAAGTGGCTCTGTAAAGTCTTCTGTGTTTCCCCTCAGAAGCTGTTGCAGTAACTTGTTGTTGGCTATTACAGAGCTGTGTGCTCTATTTCCAGGACACTGATATATAACTTCTGTTGACATAGAAGGGCTCTTCTACTAAGGACAGCTATAAATTTCAGTCAATAAAAAGCGAGAGGGCCGTCAGGCCAAAACCTTCCCCCCGCATCAATCCTCAAGAAGAAAACAGGGACATGATGTGTCATCGATACCACAGGGTACAAAGAGGAGGAATGGGATGCGATGAAGAAAAGGCCAATTCAGATTGACTACAGAATCATAGATCCAGAGCTAGAAAAGCCACATTAGTTAGGTCCATCTACTCCATTCCCCAGAGGCTATGGCAGGATTGTTCCCCACAGAATATTTTCGACAGTTTTGCCTAGATTGCAAGAAAAACTCCCCAAGAGTGAGATTATTTGGCATTTAGCTATCTTTCAAGGATAACCTCCCAAAGAAACACATATTAGTAAAGTACCTACACTGCTTTCAAGCTGAACCCCTGCTCTTCCCACTAAACTTCTGAACTTTGCTGTTTGTCCAGTTGAGATTTCAAGCTCCGACGGATAGAGACCAGGTCTCCCTTACACGTTTACAAGACAGTGAGTGCACTTGCTATGTGAAACAAATCATACTGGACAATGAACAATTGCCCATAGAGTGCAGTAGAGGCTCCATGGGATGGCACAATTAAAACCATAGAAAGCCTCGGAAGAAACCTTTTAGGGAACCTGCCCTAGCTCAGGGGAGGCAAATTGCATTGAACCTAATATGCCTTCTGCATCTACTGTTCCTAATGGGAAGTACACAGGAAAGCCTTAAGGGGTAGAGAAGTCAGCAAGTACTGAATTAGCTAGTCATAGCTTCCAGGTTACACTACTGTGCAGAGCCTTCTAGCCTCTCTTTGCCTTTTCCCTCAGGGAGAAAGGAAGAATTGAACTATTGTTACACCTGCAGCAGAGAGGACATCTTAATTCTCCCATGTGTACTAGTGCACAGCCCCGCACAGACTTCTGGAGTTTCTGTGACCCAAAAGACTGCAGATATAGATGCATATTTCCTTGCGTAACAACCACAGAACTCCTTTCCTTTAGTTCTTTTCTTTCACTCCATGGCAATTATGATGGACTTATACAATATTTAATATGTAAGTCTTCCACAACACTGAATTCAAACCACTACTAACAAATCCCAACTCATTTAGAAACTGGGTTTAACTCACATGTGCTTAAGGACACAGAGATGAGCCTTAAAGTTTGTCTAGGGAAAATAAGGAACAGGGAAAGGGAGTATATATCCCCCTCTCAGCTCAAGAGGTAACTGTTCTTAAGGAAAGGTCACTGAGAACAAGCTTGGCCTCTTTATCCCAGGAAGCATAGCTTTTTTTAATGCAGCCTTGAAATCAACAAGCCAATGTCATGTGAGAAGCTACTAGCCTTTCTTGGGGCTCTTCATTTTCACACATTGTTGAGGACTGCAAAATGACTCAACTTTCTGGAGGTCTTAGGGGCTTGAACATTGTTGATAAGAACGCTGTGGCTTGGCTTCATCGGATTGTATATATATTTAAAAAAAAAATTCTCTGGGAAGATCTGGCTTTCTAACATCCAGAGTTCTGTTCAGGTAGACAAGCACAGCCATACAGTGGATGCGAAGGCACTTTTCATTTGTGTTTGTGAGGACAGACAGGAAAAGGAGGATCACTTCATGACAGGCGGGA
Organism: Eretmochelys imbricata; assembly: GCF_965152235.1. NCBI lineage: Eukaryota > Metazoa > Chordata > Testudines > Cheloniidae > Eretmochelys > Eretmochelys imbricata. Next base: position 203,454,209 of record NC_135573.1, on the reverse strand, counting down.
ATCATTTTACGTAGAAAATGGGGAATGGTCTGAATCAGAAAGGCTCAATTTCATGTAGGCTCTTCTCACTGAACAGAGGACTACTTGAAAGGTAAGGTAAGAAATATGTTCAGACCTCTCTTAGGGTACGTCTACACTTACAGAGGCATGGAGAGTACATAGACTGCATGCCCACCCCCCGCCCCGAGCATGGGTATAAAGAGCAGTGTAGGCAGTTAGGCACTGTTAGTTAGCTAGTTTAGACAGCGAGTAAAGACAATGCCAGAATCTTAAGGTCTACACCTTACGTAGCTCTCTACATACTCAAATAGTGCCTCCCACGTCTACACTACTAGTTTTAGCCGTTTAGGGTCACGTTGCTTCCCCACTGTTGGAGCCTTCCTACACAGCAAGGAAAGATTCCAGCAGAGGAGAAAGGCTCTGGCGTCTCCTCGCTGTTGGAGCCTTTCCCTGCTGCTTCCCCTTGCCAGATCCTTTCACCGTGACGTGGAGCTAAACACTGCAGGATGGACACAGACTGCTTTTCACTCCAACACATAGCTACGTGCACCCTACACACCGCCACCTCAAAAGCACACATGAGGATGTTTAGCATGAAACTGAAGTCTCATGAGGCTGAGAATGGGTGGAACTTGTCTTTAGCTTGTCAGCTTCCATCTGTTGGAGACAGGAAAACAATTGAGCAGGAAGTCAGGGAGTCAGGAGGTGGGAGGTTGGCCCCATCTGCTAGTAGGAAGATCTATACACACATTGCCTGAGATGGCACAGAGGGCAGCTTGAGAATTTTTAATCATTATTAAATTAGTCTCATGTACCAACATATTCTCTTCCTGAATTAAATGACATGTGCTAGAGTCAGTTTGATGGCTTAACATAATTTCATCCCCCTCTCCTCAACATCTTCCCTTTAAAAATATTTCTGCTTTGTTTTGAAAAGAGAAGGCAAGAATGTAAATGCTGAATAGTTTGATTTCAGAGTCTGCTGCCTAAATCTTAAAAAAAACAAACTTAATACTATAAACTTTCTTAAGCATCAGGGAGATGACGGATTTTACCTCTCATCTTGAAAGAAATCTATGCACAAGAAGAATGAGGCAAGCAGCTGTGAGGACACGGATTTCTGCAGAAAACTGACACAGAAACAAGGAGACAATTTTTCTTAATCTATAAAAGAATACATGTCGGAAGCCAGTGACATTTTGCAGAAGACAGTCACCAACTGATAAAAGTGCAGAAATTCTTCTACTCAGAGGTGACTTGAAGGAAGCTTAGACTGTCCATTGGCAGCCTAGTGACGTGACATGCTCAGACAATCCTAACACTGGCATCACAACCTCGGAGAACTGCGAAGGATCCAGATACTGAGAAGACTGTCATCCACAGCATTATCTCAAATACTTTATTTTAAATATAAGGGTAGCTCTAAAGCTGCTGAGTGTTCAGTAAATTTACTTATGTCAGAAACATTACATTAGTAAAACAAGAACTCACTTTAACAAGAGTAAATAAAATCTGTGTGAAACTTTGAAGACTAAGAGTGGATCTCATTTTTAATTAAAAAATTGACATCCTACTACGTTTGGATGATACGGACCCTCTAGGTGCAGCTATGGTTAGCTTGCAGAATTAATAAATCACATGTATAAAAGTCTACTAGGAAATTGTGCTATGACTTCTAGACAGTTTACATTACCATAGACTTTAAATATATATTCCCGTAGCCCTGTAAGTCTTCTGGCATGTGGTCCTCTGTGAAGAATATTAAGTATGAACTACTGACAAGTGGGAAAACCTTTACTAGGTACAGTAGTTATTTGACTTACTGGAGCTGTTTGCTTAGCACGATGGTAGAAGATTACCACTTAAAACCTGGGGGAACCATAATCTAATTTCACCAGACAATTCTCCCCATGAGTAGACAGTTTCCAAAAGTAGCTCCTTGAAAAAGCCCCTCACCCCACCCCAAATGTAGGATACTGTGTCTCATTAACATTTTGTAGCACTTTGAATGTTTTATTAGAGAGGTTTACTTCCTGTACTGGTAATATTTAGCAATGGTTATCTTACCTTTGGATCTCTGAGAAACAGTGCTCTTAGGATGAGTGAGTGTACATCTCCTATAGGTGGATAGTGCATCAGAAGTCCCAAACAGGTCTGATAATTACTTGAGATCACTAAAAAATAAAAAATAAAATAAAAAGGGGGGAATACACACGCGTATATTTGGGTCTTCTAAAGGAAGCATTTTTTTTCTACACACCCTCTTGGGCAGATTTAGCAGCCCTTCCTCATGATAAGTACAAACAGACCCTCTGAAGTCAAGTTTTGCTCAACACAAGGAAGAGGTTACAGAATCAAGCCTTATATGTTGTGTGGGCTTGATCCTGTGCCCATGGAAGTCAATGCTAACGTTCCCATTTATTTCAATGGGGCACTCTGAGATTCACTATGCAATTAGTTATGTTCTCTTTCATGAAGAAACACTTTCCCCCACAACCATTCTTTACTAAAATACCCTCTTCAAATATATATTATTAAACAGACATCTATCACTTTTTGTTCTCTTTAGATTAATTAAAAATCTATTTTTGATAAGACCTCATTTAACATTAGTCTGTGAAATACTTGGGTCTCTGCTATTCATGTTCCTACATTTATCTGTTGGAGAATCCCAGTGAATTACCTGAAAATACTGAGCAACAACTAAGGATTCTGAATTCATGCTTTTACTTTTAAATACTTTTAAAATATCTCTTAGAATTTTGTGACTTGCACAGGAGACTTTTCTCTGCCTTAAGTTCATCTCCCATTGTAAATAGATGTGTACATTTCCATCCTAACTTAAGTACACAGTATAGTTCTTTGCTCTCTCTCTCTCTTTTTTGGCAAATCAATCTAATTATGAGTGCAATTATTAAACACATCTTTTCAGGCAGGTCTATGTAAACTACTTCATTTCTTTTGCACTATCTAAATTCAGGCAATCCATCTGCTACAGCTGTCAAAGCAGTGCCTATTAATGATGCTTATACTGTGCACTATACAGACTCCCTTCAACAACATTAATTGTAAATAAATTGTAAAGAAACTTTACTGTTTTGAGAAATTTACCAATCAGAATCTTAAGTGAGAAAATATCCTTGCAGAACGCACAAAGTTATTTTGATACAATAAAAAAGCCAAAATAAATGATTGTTTTGTGACCATACAGACTTACCAGTCTGATTTTTTTTTCTTTCATGTGAGTAAACCTCATCTCCTCCTGTACCCCTCCTCCCCCAAGAGAATTATGGGGAAAAGACGCAGGACTGGGCAAAATGAATAATTATAATCTGCGTAGGGAACCACTTTATCATCTTCATTTCCGTTGCTGATCCGACAGCTTGTAATTTCATACATCTGCTTTCATTTGTAAAGCACTCACTTATCCTACTCATTCTTTATCTGTTCTGCCTGTTCTTTTTCTGTCCTTTTGTTTTTCTTGTTCACATTCAGATACCTGTTTTTTCTTCTTGAAGTCACAAAGCTAGCATAATGAACACAAGTACAATAGTCTCAGTCAGAGTTCTTTCAGCTGAGTATAATGCAACTACCACATATTATACAACCAATCAAATTCTCATCTTTAAATCAGATTTAAACACACTGTACAGTAGTTATGATTAGGATCCTTTTTATTTTATTAGAGCAAATAAAAAATGCTGAAAATGGATAGTAAATTCTAAATGCTTCTATAAAGTATAGACATTTAAACTAAAGTATTTCCATTTGAACACGCCAGCCTGTCTTCTATTTTGCAATTTAAAAGGTATTAAATAGCTTCTTCTGTCTTTCTTTCTCTTGGGGACTTGGAGGGTGATTTTTTTGCTCCTCTTCTCTTTCCCCCCCCCCGCCCTTTTTTTTTAGATATTGGAGAAAATGAGTAAATATAAATAAGAACAAATTTATTTCAATGATGAAGATTCAAACATTGATAAAACTAGTATTTCAACTATAAGAGAATTACAGTAAAGCTTTAAATTTCATTGGAAGCATTACAAAAAAAGCAAAAAAAAAGCAAAAAAAAGCTAAATTCCAAAATCAAACCTTATCTCAAGGGAAGAATAAAGCTCACTCTCTGAGACAAAACTTTCTCCAAAGGCAACCTGAGACTGTGGAATGAAATCGCCCAGGAACTAAGGACCATCACAGACTTCACCTATTTCTACGCCAAGCGTAAGGCACACTTCTTTGACCTTGTCTTCTCCAATGTAAGTGCATAGCAATAGGTACGTTTGGGTCTTCAACACAAAAACCCTACCAAAAGACACTTCACTGCACACGCTTCTTCCTCTGGGAAAAGGATGAGAGAACAAACAACACATGACAGATGTGCACTATTGGAAGGTGCTTAGACATTGCTGTGATGAGAGCAATATAAAAACTGATGTAGAATAGAATAGAAGGATAGGCTCTTCAGCAGTATAAATACTTTTCATTTACATAGTATAGGGCCTGTCATACATGGATCTGGAAGTGCCTTTGTCATTCACCCCCACCCCCCAATCACTCTCATCTCCTCCTTGGTCGTTAGGCTTCTCCTCTTGTACTCACCTGCCTCCAGTCTTTTGCGAGACATCTTAATGGGAGAGAACATCTCTGCCCAGGCCCCGTCTGACCAAGACTGAGTAAAGAGTTAGGCTGCTGAAATTCCCTTCAGCTCCTCTCCTTAAAGAGACTGACGGGTTCATGTCTCTTTGGGGCCAAGTATGTGAGTTATCCTATACAACTGTGGTCTTCTTCAAAAAGATTTATTAAAAGTAGAGAGAAAATGATATTGAAACAAAAGAAATGGTTTGCCTAGCAAACCTCATCTGAAAACTTCGTAAATTCCAATGAGGTATATTCCCCTTAATTTACAAGCAGAAGAAAAGAACCCCTTACATACCTACAAATCTAGTCCCTCTGTGATAATTCCCTGGTCAACCTGACAGCCTCTCCCTACTGTCCAGAGAAGTCTCACCATATTTCTCACCTGCTCTGCTTATCCAGACCAAGCTGTTAGAGTTCATTATCGTAACAGGGTAGGTGAAAGTAACATTTCCATAAAAGATAGTTTGATCAGGAGTAACATCTGGAGGAAACGCCAAAGTCCACGCCCCCATTACAAGAACTATCCAATTTCCATCTCAGCTGGTCATTGTGGTAGCATGGATTTACTTTTTTTTCAAAACCCTCTTATCAATTTGCCTTTGCCATGAAATATACATCATCAACAGACTTCAGACCATCTGTAACATCAACTAAGTTATGCCAATGAGCCACAGTAAAAAAGTATTTTAATAACCGTTTAAAAGAAGGGAAAACAGAGAAGGATTACATGACTTCCCTTAGACCACACAGCAAGCCAGTGGGATAGCCGGGAATAAAACTTATGAGTTCTGGCTCACGATCCTCTTATTTACCCACTAAACAACAGTACCTCCTATGAAGAGATTCTTGGGAAAGTGAAGTAGTAGTCAAGTAACATAACATTTCAAAGGCAAAAGTGAGAAAGGTAAAAAACATACAAAGAAAAAAAGTACAAAGTGAAACACTGCCAAATATGGAACAGGTTGAAAACTAAACACAATAGTAGAAATGCACTATACTTTTGTCCTGACGATGACTGCAAACTTTCTTCAGGAAAAAAATTTCAAAATCAGTAGATAGGATCAATTCTTGTTTTTACTTTTTTCCTATTTTATTTTGTGAAAAATAAGTTGAAATAGTTTCTAGAGAGACTTGAAAAGTTTTGGAATGCCTCTGAGGCCCACCAGCAAGTAACAGAAATAAACCTAGTGTGTTGTGGAAAAGCGAACTTTTCAGAAGGAAAAAAATAAGTACCAAAAAAGAGGTCTCCCCAATATGGAGGAATGTATATAGTATATTATAATATAGAAGCTTTGTTCCAGAAAGGAGAAACAGCTAATTCAGAGATAATCTTGCTTCTGGGTTCCTCTAATTCTCTATGTTACTACAAATCAGAGGATGGCATATCCCAGATGAGGGGAAAATCTAGAAATGTCTGTGATAAGCGGCGGAAAGGACAGTCTTAGGGATAGCGAAGCACAGTAGCATACTATGGCACTTGTACATTCTTTTGAAATATGATGAAAGACATCCAGAAAGATGATCCGGCAGATGTTTGCCACAGCCTCTTTTTTGGCTGTTCTGCCTTGGAGGGAGCTAACCCTCTAGTTAAGAGGGCATCTACAGGAAAAAAAGGAAAGATTTTTCCTTATGGTAAATATGCCTCTGATGCATAAAATAACCCACCACGACAATCTTTGGACATTAGGAAATCCAGTATTAGTATTTGGAACAAGCACAGGCAATTTGTTAGCCTTTCTATAATGGCTGGTCCTTGTAATGAATTGTTTTAATAACAGATTTTCATCATATGATACAATTTGTCAAACAAAGCTGCAACTGTACATAATCTTGAAGTTATAAAAAGTGGCTATTACTTTTACCATTTCCAGTCCAATTCAAATGAACTTCTTGGGAATAGATTTTTTAAAAGATTCCTACTTTACAGTACAGTCGAACTCCCCTTGACTTAAAGATAATCACCTGGGAAGTTTGCATAAAAAAGGCAAGGACAAACCACCTTTGGAGAAGAGTTGAACATTGTTGAAAAGATTTGGGGAGGCAGATAAGAACTCAGTGCATTGAAATTAACAGTGTTAAACTCTTGCTATAAACCTTTTTCTTATCTGGATTTTGTCTGAACTAGCAGCATTGGTTTGACTAGTAAAAGACTTTAATAAAAGGTCTGCAAGTTTTAATTTAATCTGTTTTCCTATTCAGTTTAGCTTAAAGGACAGCATTCACTTGAACGCAGGGTTCTGGGACAAAGAGCAAAAGTTCCTGCAGAACATCATTATTCAGAGTAGGACAAGAATTCTCTAGTCTACAAACTGGAAATATTTTTACATTTTTATGACTGCTTGCAAAATATGTTTGAATTTTCCTGAAAGGGCAAATTTACTTGTGTTTACATATTGTACAGCCTTCCCAAGCATGCTGAATAGGAGCTGCAAAATGCAAAATTAGATAACAATTAAATAAGCTGTAGAAAGAATTGCGACGGGTATCCTAAATATTAAGCAAGGAGAGAAAGAAAGTTTCCCGATGATCAGTACCTGAAAAAAGCAGAAAGAGAAAAACTGCCAAATGTTAAGCCTTGTCCAGCATGAGAAAGTATAGATAATATTAAACTGTCAGAGATGGTTTTTGTTGTGTGGTTTATGGCTTCTGGAAATTCTGTTCACTACGGAATGCAGCATCTTGTCTTTATGAAAACTGCTTATTTGAATCATAGTGATCTGTCTCAATGGCTCCAAAAGAAAGTAGACACACCCTCCTCTATACATTTTGATGATTCCTGTGACGTCCTGTATCTCTTTAGCAGCCTTTTTACAGAACCAGCTGGAACCTTCTGAAAGACATATTAGACCTCATCTTCAAGAAGGAGAGCCTTGATGAATTCAACTTGGCAGATCTTCTGTAAATAGTTGCATCAGAATGAATACAGATTAACAAATTCTGTGTTGTCTGGACACGCTGTTAGTTGCGTTTCGAAGCACACAAGCCTTCCTAACAAAGAGGTAATGCCAGATGCATGTAACTTTTTCTCAGAAGGAAAGAGGTCACCAGGACTGTTAAATCTGACTCACAAGCATGTTTGTGTGTGAATTTCCTTTGGTTGTGCGTCAGGGCTTTTCATCAATATTCCTATTAGAGCAACAGGAGTGACACTGGATGCTGCAGAATCTCTGGATACCACTGTCCCTAATACAGAAACTGCAATTGACTGAGACAGGATGATCACATTACCTAGTGAACAATGGTCAATGTTCTTGTTGAAGTTAGGATAGATGTAATAGCTTTTAAACATATTTTAAGACTCAGGTTGTCTGCTGAGCAACACGGGCTTGATGCCTTCTTAGTGGGGCTCGGACACCCTTGCAGCTTTCCTGACCTTAGATCAGTCTCAGTGGGGCTCAGATACCCTGTCAGGTTCTGCTGTGGTCCTTGGTGGTGCTTAGACACTAGCCTGGCTATGTGGGAAAGCTCCCTGTTCGCAGGATATCACCCTGGGTTTATCTCCCTCTTCCCCCTGACTTACTGGCTCCATGGGTCAGCTTGGGAAAAACTGTAAGTGGTGGTATCTCCTAAACACCACCCACTCTTGGTTTCAAAATGAAATGTCAAACACTAGATAGTGCAGACCTTCATAGTATAGTCATATCTATCTTTTCTTACATGCTTTGATCAGTAGCGAAATAGTTAATGTTAACATTTAAATCATCATTAGGCCTGCTAGATACCACAATATTGAAATAAATTCACTGCCCCAAAACTTCTTTAATAGTTACAGTTGACTGTCCATTTCTTGTACCCTTCCAGAACATCAAGTGCACCTATACTTAAACTTCTGAAAACCAGATAATACAGAGTTAAACTGCATACCAGCCCTGCCCTGTAACCTTAACTCTGTCCCAGGGATATGGCAAGGGCCACTGGGGATATATAGAAGTATGTTTTAGCCCAGCTTGTCCTACAATAAGCAGACATGAGGCATGATTAAGTATATGTGCCATTTTATGTGGGAATGTTGTGTCCCACAGAACTGTATTCTCTCATTTTTTTTAAGCACCCCAACTGCCCTTCACTATGCTAAAGTCAGCTGTATTGAATGGTGCAGGGATTACTTTCTAGCAGTTTGCCACAGTGTCACTGTGATACAAGGAGAGTGCATCTGCTCTCAAAGGCATCATGAACCACTCGTTTCTGTAGTCATTTATGTGTGTTGCATAAATAGAGAAACACAATAGTCTATTCTTGCTGTGTGGATTCAGAGCAATCTGGTAGCATACATGATATCAGTGCTCTACAGGTCAGAGAGAAATAATGTTCCAGAGAGAATCCTTAGGACAAAGGTCAATAGGTAGTGACATCTGGGAACTCTGGGGCAGTCAAGAATAGGCTAGATGAAGCTTGTTCAGTCTGCCCTAAATGTGACTTTTGCCTTAGTGAGGACTAGGTCTGACTGTTTCTCCTGCTATATCCTTATGCTGCATCCCCACAATGCTCTATCTGGAAGGACAGAGTGCCATACCATCTGACAGGGCAAGCTGGGAGATCACTCCAAAAAGGTAGGATTAAAGTGCAGGGCAGTAGCAGCTGCACAGTTAAGGAGACACCAGCATTTCCATTTTAATAGAGGTGACAAAAGGTGTAAAAAATTCTGTCTTTTGGGTTAGAGCTTTGTTTTTCAATGTTCTCATAGTTTCTGCACTACTTGATTATTTTATAGCAGTTTGTGGGGAAAATACAATCTGGGGTTTGTTATTTTAGAATGCTGAAATTTGTTTTCTGTGTTTATTTTTCAAGATAAACAAATTATTGTTTGGACTGATCACAGTATCCTGGCATCACAGTCAATGTTAACCTAATACCTGTCCTTAGAACAGAATTTTCCAGTATGGATACTTTCCTGATGCTCAGCAACCACTTTGACCGTGCTGAATGGGATGAGAGGTACAGCTTCATGCGTTGGTTTGGTCACATTCAATCCCATTGGTTCAGAAAATGGGCAAGGAGCATGTGGCATATTACCTTAATGCTGCTGTAGACTAATGTCTTTCCTCTTCCTTCTATTTAATTAATGCTGTTTTCCTTGGTGATACTGCTAAAGTAAAATCGGAGTATGCATCTGGATTTTAGAGAACTTTGATGTATTGACTCTTAAACCAGAAACTTTGTTCTCAGGGCAAAATTTCCAGAAGCAAGTTCTGCAGAAGGTAACCAGAGAGCAACTAATGTGCACAAAACACATTCTCAGAAAGCAGCCAAAGGTAGGACGCACATGGTGCTACTCAGGTTCAATGGTCATCTTACTGAGCATGTCAGCTACCTGCAAACACTCAAGCTTTCAACAGAGCCTCAGTCCTGCTACATAGGATGTGGAAAAATTGGAAGACGTCCAGCGGAGGGCAACAAAAATGATTAGGGGACTGGAACATGTCTTATGAGGAGAGGCTGAGGGAACTGGGATTGTTTAGTCTGCGGAAGAGAAGAATGAGGAGGGATTTGATAGCTGCTTTCAACTACCTGAAAGGGGGTTCCAAAGTGCATGGATCTAGACTGTTCTCAGTCGTAGCAGATGACAGAACGAGGAGTAATGGTCTCAAGTTGCAGTGGGGGAGGTTTAGGTTGGATATTAGGAAAAACTTTTTCACTAGGAGGGTGGTGAAGCACTGGAATGGGTTACCTAGGGAGGTGGTGGAATCTCCTTCCTTAGAGTTTTTTAAGGCCTGGCTTGACAAAGCCCTGGCTGGGATGATTTAGTTGGGGATTGGTCCTGCTTTGAGCAGGGGGTTGGACTAGATGACCTCCTGAGGTCCCTTCCAACCCTGATATTCTATGATATGTGCAAGCGTCTTGACCCTAGCCACATTGTAGATCCAAATTTTACCCTGAATAACATTTAAAATAATGCTTCTTCAAAAGGAACCTGAGTTGCTGGGTAAAAATCAAGCTATAGTTTGGTCCCCAGATGAGTGCAAATAGAAGTTAAAAGAACTGTAAAATTTTGATTACACATGATTTTTTTTTTTAAAAAAAAGAGGGGGCTGTAACTAACGAACCGCTGGATTACACAATTTCAAATTTGGACAACTATCCTGGATTCCCATGAGGCACAGCAAATTTCAAGACAATCCAAGTAAATATGTTGATTTTAGAGCACTTAGACAAATCAGCTGCTAAACAGTAAACTAGTCTCAATCTTAACTATGGTTAAGTTATAGAATTAGGGGCAGTTCACATCTTTCAGTGCCATTGTCCCAATCTGTAGCCAATCTCAGGCAATTTATACTCGGCTAACATTCCGAAGGTTTTCTTAGCAACCAAAAGGGCTAGATCTTAACATACTGGAGAACAAAATGGCAGTCTCAGAAAAAGCACCTGTTTGATTAAATTAATGAACCAGCTCAATCCAACTGATTATATCAAGAAGTCAGTTAAAGGGTTTTCCTTTGTATCTAGTTATTTAAATTTTATGGAATGTTCAACTCATATAAGTCTCAGAGTAACAGCCGTGTTAGTCTGTATTTGCAAAAAGAAAAGGAGTACTTGTGGCACCTTAGAGACTAACCAATTTATTTGAGCATGAGCTTTCGTGAGCTACAGCTCACTTCATCGGATGCATAAAAGTGAGCTGTAGCTCACGAAAGCTTATGCTCAAATAAATTGATTAGTCTCTAAGGTGCCACAAGTACTCATATAAGTCTGTAACATGATTACATACTGAAGATCGTTATAAACGCTGAGCAGAAAAACTGATGTGGGTGCACTCAAAAGGACTAATTTTCCAACAGTTCAGTGTTTGTAACATCTAAAAGATCAGGTTCTGAATAGTCAGAAATAAATAAGCATTTGACAGAAGAGTGACTCTTCTCTATTAGGGATTGATGAACTACAAAACTTGTAAAAATATGAGATGTGGCGAATAACACACCCCAAAATAAGAACAAAATGTAACAAAATTTGAAGATAAAATAATATAAAGAGAAGGAAGAATAGATGGATATACCCTGGCTGTTAACGTTATGCAATATTAGTGAATCCTTGTGGACTAGGCAATGTCAGGATAAAGGACGTCCAGGTTCAGAATCATCTGATGTTACAAGGTTTTCATGATAATCACTGCCAACCGCAAATGGAATGGACACTATATTTGCCGGGGACAGCAGATGGCTAATTAAGAAAATGAAACCTTTGTTTTTCTAAAACTTGGTCAGGATCTTTCCTATTGCTGGTGATGGGGATGCGATGTAGATAAACTTCCCCCAAGAGAGAATGGACAAGGCATCTATTGCAGTCTTGAGAACTGTCATTCTGTGCTCACAGAAATATGAAATAGATTTTTCCGGGGTGCTCCTCCATTAAAGAAAGATCCAGTTTACCACTGACCCAGTAACCATTCATGAGCAGAGGCAGAGGTCTGTGGATTAACTGTGCCTGTCTGTGACCAAGTTTTCATTTCTTGCCAGCCAAGAGATGCCTAGGAGTGTATTGTTTGACATTGCCCAGTCCTCATAGACTTTTAAGGCCAGAAGGGACCATCATGATCATCTAGTCTGACCTCCTGCATCCACATGGAGTCCCAACACAGGAATGGTGATACTAATTCTCCCTTCTATTTTACATAACAATTTTTTCTTATAGAGTAGCCATTTAGTTGAAGTAAATATAACTTCCTGAACATCTTGTTGTATAACAGATGTCACAAAAGTACTAAGTAAACTATTCAGAGCTGGGACTGTGGCTCATTTACTTCCACAAAGTATCCAGCACACTTTTGGGTATGCAATAATAATAATGATGATAATGGACATATCTGGTTTTAAAGCAGAAACTAATCGTACAAATGGAAAAGCAGTCATTTTGTCTATTCAGCTACCGTCAAATGCTGATGTACTTACAATGGCCTCACATCAGACAAATATGCAAAACATTAGCAGCCTCTCTATTTGTTTTTCGACTTGAAAGAAAAGATATTTCACTGCTGTATTTTCTGATTTTTTTTCTGAAATACAAAAATATTCAGTTGTACTCCAGTTGCATATTTGTGCAGTGAAAAAACCCCCCATGAAATAAATGTCCTCAAACCTCCTTTCTGAACTCATCACCTTCTGCTAATGGAGATATATTTCCATGCTCTAACATAAGAAAAGAGTATGTGCATACTTCAGATCCAAGATTTAACAGATAGGAAAATAACTTTGATATTGTGCATGAATTTTTCCACAAAATGGCAGATAATTTTTACAACCACAAAAATGCATTAGGCCTTGATCCTGAAATTGGACGTTAACTGGGGGCTCTGTCTGCCTGTGCAGACTCTCATTGACTGATGGGGTTTTGCATGTGTACAGAGGTGCATCTGTGCACAGCAGGTTTCAGAATTCATGAACATGCTTAAATATTTGTAATCTTCTGAATGATCCTGTCATTACAACCACATTTTTCATAGGTACAATATGTAACAGTCTAATTTTTTTATTTCATATCTAGTCTATTTTTAAAATAAAGGGTAAAATTATAGCAGAAATACACTTTCTTGAAGCCATGCTCTTGAGAGCAAGATAACAAAATACTGTATGTATGGCAGCAAGAACAAAAAACAAACAAGGAATAGTTTAAAAAATCTAACATGCACAGTATTTAAGAGCTAACCTAAATTTTATACATGAAAATGTTGTCATTATTACAGCTTTATCATAGGTTGTGGTTGGCTTTGCAATAAGTCATTTTGTTTTAGAACTTCTAATATTAACTCTCTTGGTTTAAAATGTACAGAGTTTTAAATTTCAAACTTTCCAGTCCATTAGTTTAAAGGATGGGTAATTATTATTGGGTATTTTTAATTAAAACAAAACAAAACCTAACAAATGAATACTACAAATGGAAGTTTTCCCACAAATATTTGCTTTAAAAAATTTCAGAACAGAACTTGGTATCACAAGACTCCTAAAATGTTTTGTTTTCTCCTCAAAGCTCAGCTACTAGCAATGATAAAAAAAAATTGCTGAAAACTGTAAAAGCATACTGATTTTGATCCACAGACACTCTTTCTCCCTAAAGTCAAGAAATGTGAAAAGCCTCCATACTTATTTTGAGTCTGGGTTTGACAGTGTATTCTGTACTTATGTCTGGCTACATTGCTGTACCACCCTCGTACGCTTAAAAATAATTAAAAATGTCCACATCAGTGTAAGTTATTTATCTTTATATTTATGTTTACTTAAACAGCAAAGGTGCCCTGCCATCAATTACAAATACAGTATATCTGGCTTTGGCAAACTAGCTCCATTTGTAAAAGCTACTTACAGTGGCTGTACTAGTCATGGATTCTCAGAACACTATTTCAGTTCATAGCTACTTCATACCAGTGCTTGTGCCTAAGTTTGCAAGAAACCAAAAGTTTAGGGAGTGCTCGTGTGTGCACAGACCATTTTCCCACAATATCCTTTTTTAGAGGGGAACAATAATAATAAAAAAAATTGATTTTTAAAAAAAATCTGTTTCCATATGCATCCGATACATCTGATGAAGTGAGCTGTAGCTCACGAAAGCTTATGCTCAAATAAATTTGTTAGTCTCTAAGGTGCCATAAGTACTCCTTTTCTTTTTGTTACTATACATTCACCCTAAATTTTTCCAACAAAATTTTCAAGACTACTTCCACTTATGTGGAAGACTATGTTTCAAGACTACTTCCACTTCTAATGTGCCTTCACAACCATCAGATTTATTTTATAGACCGCAGTGGTTCTGAATCAGATCATTCTCAAACAGAAACAGGCATTTTAAAACCTCAACAATGAGTTCAGTGGCAGCATCATCACGAGGAATCTAAGGTCCCTATTCTGCTAGTGCTTATACATGATTAACTTTATGTACACAAGTAGTCCCACAATTGTCAGTAGACCTAGTGCATGTGTAAAGCACATGCTTAAGAATCTGCAGGACTGGACCATAAAATAGCAGGCACAGATGTGTTTGGAACTATGTGTCCTAGATCTTGTTGGACCTAAAGCACTGTTATAAACTAATGGTAATGGGTATGTGTAAAATTTTGACGAGTGTGCTATAAAAATGTATATAGTGTTGTTGTAGCTGTGTCAGTCCTTGAATCTGAGAGAGACAAGGTGGGTGAGGTAATATCTTTTACTGAACTAACTTCTGTTGGTGAGGGAGACATGCTGTTGAGCCACACAGAGCTTGAAAGTATCTTTCTCTCTTACCAGCAGAAGTTGGTCCAATAGAAGATATTACCTCACCCACCTTGTCTCTATAATAAAAAGTGATACATATTTTATGACAAATACTTCTCATCACGGAGAGGTATGATTTGTGTGGTCCATTTAAAAAAAACCAGAATTTTACATTTGTAATGACTAGAAATACGTTCTGGTTTATAAATAAGAGCTCCTTAACTAATCATTTAGTGTCTTTTCCCCCCCATTCACAAAGATACAAGTTAAGGATGGAGTATTAACTTTAATTTTTGATGTTCTTACTTGTTCCAGCCTAATATTCATATGTATCTACTGCACATCATTAGCACAATAAAGATTTCACTATTGGGCAAATCTCAGAAGTGTGTTAAAATAATTTTAAGTCATTTATTATTTAAATAATATACTCCCATAGAATAAACAACATATATGTGACTTATCTCCATATGTAAATTTCCTTAAATATATATGTTAGAAAATTATGAGTAGTTGTCTTAAATGATCATTGCCTTTAACATTCTCTATTCCTCATATGAATGAGAACAGCATAAAGATATTTCCACAAAGGGAGACTTTTCAATACGTCAGCTTTGTCAGAAGGTGGAGCTCTGCACATATCTGTATAACTCTACTTTATATATGCAATTCACAACGCTGTATAAAAAAGATAATACTATTCAGAAAACAAACCTTGGTTTTAACTCCAACATTCAATGTCTTTCATAAATATATCAGACCACATTTGGTAACAAGAAACTCCTACTGTAGTTAGCATTTTAAATAATTTTCAATTACACAGAACGCTTTCAAAAATGAAATTCAGAAATTTCGATACTCTCCACCCTTTTTCTTTTAAAAAACTGGGATTGCATCTTAAAAAAAAAAGATAAGGAGGTAACTGATACTTACAGGCATCTCTAATATACAATAACATGGCTACAAAAATGTAGTCAACTAAATCCAGGGTGATGCTGTCAGCAAATAAAGCATCCCAGACAACAAGAAGGTCCTGAAGTGGGAATTCTCGTCCAAATAGGAGCCTTACCCACCGTCTAGAAAAAAAACACACCATATATATTCAGTAGAAATAATTACAAATATTACTAAGTCAACATATGTACCATAAGATCAGGCATGATCTGAAACAATTTATGGAATTTTAAAAAGCATTAATTTATTTGACAATCTTTTTATTAAAATTTTTGTTTTGAGAAGTGCTGTTGTATATCCTAACACAGTTATAGGAGGAAATACATTAAGGACTTCAAAAGTTTCAACTGATTAAAATGTTATTGTGCATGCGGAACACAGTGGAGAAATCTTATACCACTCTGCATATCATCATCTTGTACATTTAAATTAATACTGATTTTAAAAGAGGGTGAGAAAATATCATTCATGTAGGTCTGGAAGAGCTAAGCAGCAGGATAAAGCCAGTGATTTATTTAAATCTCCAAAAAGTCCAGGCAAATGAAGCAGGAATCACTATGGATTGGATTGCAGTTACCAGAAAGGGACCTCTTCCCTTTATGTAACTACACTGTTTGCAGTATGTAAAAAATGTTATATACACCATTTTGATTATGTATGTACACTTCAATTTTAATCAAACGTAGAGACACCTTCCATGCTGTCTATATATGTGTTTTCCTATTTACCAAAATGTGGAGATCTATCTAGATTACCTGTCGTATTTGGTCAACACTGACAGTGGAGAGTGAGCATAGTACTGTTAGCTAAGAACTCATCACTCAGTGGTTTCAGGCAAGTCAGCCTCTGTATGTCTCAGTTTTCACATCATAAAATAGGAATAATAATTCTAGCGACCTATCTCACAGGTCTGTAGCAAGGATTAACATTTTACAGCTGTTTGAAAAATATAAAATGCTACACAAATGGTATGTAATAGCAGTATTACATTTAAAGTGGTTACATAATGGGCTTATAAGGAAATAATTACATTCTTAACTGGTATATACACTTTATTTACCATAAAATCTTTTAGTCGATGGGAAGTGAAAAGGGAGATTTATTATAATTTTCCTCTAAGCAAATTAAGCCACTTTTTTAAAGCTGGCAGCTTATGTAACAAAAATAGAATTTAAAAGGCAGCTAGAATTCACAACTAGACTAAACTGATTTCCAAGAGTTGACATTTGACAACCTTTGTACCTTATCTCATTGGAGTTGTAAAGTAACAAATTTTTGAGGGGCCCTTGTACCAGAAGTTCATTTCTGCACAAATGTGAGCCAACAAACATTAACCAATTACAAATTTAGGAAAACAACTTAATAGCTGCATGAATCTATGCCTAGCAAAAGAAGCTCATAAAAGGCTCATGTTATGAATCAGATTTCATTCACTTCTCAAAACTTTCATTCCAAATGTTTTCCTTTAGGGGAACTGAATGTATGAGTGCTAACCCACTGTACAGTAATGAACCTTTGCTGCAGACATAGAATTTGCAGAACTCTAAGCAGATATTTTTTTCCATAAGGAACATTAGTTTTAAAACAAAAATATTTAAACTTTGCATATAAAATTATCGTACATCTGTGCTCTTCCGTCAATCTGTTATTTGTTAATATAAAAATTAGTATAACTTTCTACTTTATAATGTTCAATGTTCTTGTCTCCACTAAAATCAAATGCGCGCTGCCTCCCCTATCTCTACCACTTTCTGTAAATCCTATCTTTAGGGCTGGGTGTTGCAACAAAACAGTATCAACTCAAAGCAAGGCTAATCTAGCACATTTAATGTTCTGTATAAGGTGTTTTACCATATAGTGGCACATTACCCTACAGTGCCTACTCTACAGGAAACTATTATCCTACGGTGACACAAACATTACCCAAACTCTGCATGAAGCCTATTACTTGCAGTAACAAACCCTCCCACCCTTAAACCCACAACTTTCATGTTGCACAAGCTGTTAGGAGTGAAAGCTCAGCTACGCTTGAAGCATTTGAGCTGACTTTGCTCACAACCTACTGAAATCTAATTCGGGAGGTTTGATAAAACTCTAATACACTTCAAGGGAAAATATACACCATGGTTTAATGGGATTTGTTATTAGGCTTTTATTAGAAATCTCTTTTGCTTCTTTACTACTTCATTATGCAGTGTTAATTGTTTGTGGATGCAGGTTTATTCTGCTCAAGCAGAAATCATTCCTTTTATTCCACTTTTACATTTTCTCCTGGGAAAGTTAAATCTCAGTCTCCAGAGATATCATGTTTCACAGTTATAGAGTGCAGAAGAACAACTGGACTTCTTTAGCAACCATGACACTACCATTAATTATGTGAACCTCTTTGTCCCAATGGGAGCAAACAATTCACACCACTGTAAATGCAAACATTCTAACTGTTGTCTCCTCTTCTGTAACATTTATCTCATAGCATCCATAAGCCAAGGATCCTATCATCCATATGGCATGACTTCCATGAGCCTTTACATTCATATATTCACACTTAGTTTAATGAATCAAGTTTTACATTGGAGTGTTTTCTTCGAAATTAACAGGCTTCTATGGATCTGACAAATATTTACAGAGCATTTAAGTTGCACTTAATGATAGCATTGGACAAGATAACCCCTTTTCCTTTTCGGTGGTTGGCTGTGGTTTAATTATTAGTCTGTCTTGTTAATCTTGCTTTATATCTGTTACACCTGCAGACTGCAACTGTCAAAACAGCATACCTTTTATCACCTGCAATAATACAATAATTCATATTTTACCAGACCTACTTAGCAATTAAGTTCTACAAAAACAAAAAGTCCAGAATTTTTAAAGCACCAATAAACCATCCAAGAGTACTACTATATACCTCTGGAATACATAATTCTAGCTTCTACTTATGATTCCTATATAATTAAACCACAACTCTCAAGAGATCAGTAATTACTAGCAAGAGATAATGATTCATTAATGGCCTTACAGAATAGAGAAACCAAAAGAAATCAATCCTCTGGTATATCTATTAACTATGGGAATGACCCAGTCTTTACCAGGTTTAAATAAAGATTGCCACCATTTTGATTAAGATTAACTGGATAATTCTGTAAGCAGTATCATTTAGAAGCCATATAATTTATTTTAGCTATTGATTTGGCATTTAGGTTTTATCTGTATATACATCTTCCTTCTTCATTAAGAGCAATGAAATCTTTAAAAATGGCTGACCTGAACTACATAAGCCTTAGGAGTTGGGATAGGAAAGTAGAGGTAACAGTGACAGAATGGGAGTAGTTGTGATGGAAAGCTAGTGCAGCACGAAGGAAGACACTGGAGCAAGACGGATGAACACGGATAGATGGGAAGCCATGTCTGCAGAAAGGGTGTAGCCTAACTTCAAAGATTGACCACAAACACAGACTACTTTTCAGGCATCTTGAAATTAGTTAGATGGGGCTAAATCAGGAGTCCACAGATAGTCACTGAAAGTTTTGAGAACACTGAATCCCCAAACTAAGAGCTAAAGGTGATTTTCTTAAACCAAGACACTGATTTCTGAGTGAAATGTTGGCCCCATCTGTACAGGCTACGTACAAGATGACTGACTCCCTCTGAATGAGACAGAAATATGAAAGAGATCCCTTACACTGGCTTGCACTAGTAAGACAGGATGTATTTCAGACAATTATGACTTCTTTGGAAGGGAGGTTTGAAGCAGTGATCATGCTGCTAAATAATCTCAGTGGGGGAATTGACGAGACTTAATATTGCTTTACACGAGCAACAGAGCTAGTAAAGGTTTGTGTTTATATTAAAGATTAATCAATCTTTCAATATATCACATGCTGTGCAAAGAGCAACACCTATGGCTAACGTTGCCCAATACTTTTCAGTATAAGACCATGTTTTCCAGTTATAACTTTTCCAAATTTATTCTCAGACTGCAATTTTCCATATTGGGTGTCTGCCTCAGGCTGATTTTTCTTTTTTTCTAGGTTTTTGATAAAGTGGTTTAGCTGTTTGCAAGAACAAACTTAGGAAAAAATGTTTTGCCCATGTTAACATTTTTTTGTTTTGTTTTACAAGCTGTAGTCTTCCATACGTCAGAGAAGAAACATGAAATTTGGCAATGGGTCACACTGGTGTCAGGGATTTTCTGTTCACCATCTCCATGGATATGTGCTCAAATCTGGTAATTTAAAAGGCTCTGAAAAAATCTTAGTTTGCACATGCTCAGTAGAGACTTGTTAATTTGCCAGCTAAATTTCTCTGAAGATTCCATCTGGAATGAACATGGTCCAACCTCTCATAATTCCTACATGCCAGCTGGACTCCACAGAGCAACTGCTCCTCACAATTGTCCAGGGCTGTTATGGTGTCAGGCATAGGAACTAAGACACCTGTGCTCTCAATGCTCCCCTTGCTGGTGTCCAGGCAGTGATCAGGAGGAGCAAGCTTTCTGACTCAAATGCAGAGGGGGAGAGGAACAGGTATGGGGCATCTGGGGAAGGAGTAGTAATGAGTTGGAACCAGTAAGGAAGAGGAGAAAAAAGCAATAGGTGAGTCATAGATGGGGGGAGATTAAGAGCAGTGGTAAGGTGGGGAAAAGGGCAAGAACCAAGGAGAAGGATGGGTGGGAGGACAGCAGCACAAGGGTCTGTAATTCCCAATAATTTGCAACAGAACTCAGGATTTCCTGAGTCTGAACATTCCATTGCTGACTAACAAAGAGCAGTAAAACCCACTGGCAAAGTGTGCATGTCATTTCTCTGTAGTGGTAGGTCCACAGAGAAGATAAAAGCCTGCTGTTGCTACCAATCACTCTGTTAGCTCAAGGGGTAGAAGACAGTGCTGTGGATCTGAAGATCCCGAATCCACTGAGACTGATTGAGGGAGGGAGGGTGTCACTATGGTTCCACATGATGCAATTTGTATTTTCAATTTAGCTTTCTAAAAAAAAACTTTGGAAATTACACCCGAACACCTACCTTAAAAGAATGTTAAGGTTGCAAAATCAAACACTCAAAAATTAGGTTTCAGAGTAGCAGCTGTGTTAGTCTGTATCTGCAAAAAGAAAATGAGTACTTGTGGCACCTTAGAGACTAACAAATTTATTTGAGCATAAGCTTTCGTGAACTACAGCTCACTTCATCGGATGCATGCAGTGGAAAATACAGTGGAGAGATTTTATATACACAGAGAACATGAAACAATGGGTGTGTGTGGGGGGGAAATAAACATGGGGAAATAGTTTTACTTTGTGTAATGACAGATCCACTCCCAGTCTTTATTCAAGTCTAAGTTAATTGTATCCAGCTTGCAAATTAATTCCAATTCAGCAGTTTCTCATTGGAGTCTGTTTTTGAAGTTTTTTTTTTTGTTGAAGAATTGCCACTTTTAGGTCTGTAATCGAGTGACCAAAGAGACAGAAGTGTTCTCCAACTGATTTTTGAATGTTATAATTCTTGACGTAGAGTTCTACGATACAACCGCATTTGCTCCAACCCCTCAGACAGAGACAAACACCTACAAGATCTCTATCAAGCGTTCTTACAATTACAATACCCACCTGCTGAAGTGAAGAAACAGATTGACAGAGCCAGAAGAATACCCAGAAGTCACCTAGTACAGGACAGGCCCAAAAAAGAAAATAACAGAACGCCACCAGCCATTACCTTCAGCCCCCAACTAAAACCTCTCCAACGCAACATCAAGGATCTACAGCCTATCCTGAAGGACGACCCATCGCTCTCACAGATCTTGGGAGACAGGCCAGTCCTTGCTTACAGACAGCCCCCCAACCTGAAGCAAATACTCATCAGCAACCAAACACCACACAACAAAAACACTAACCCAGGAACCTATCCTTGCAACAAAGCCCGTTGCCAACTGTGTCCACATATCGATTCAGGGGACACCATCATAGGGCCTCATCATATCAGCCACACTATCAGAGGCTCGTTCACCTGCACATCTACCAATGTGATATATGCCATCATGTGCCAGCAATGTCCCTCTGCCATGTACATTGGTCAAACTGGACAGTCTCTATGTAAAAGAATAAATGGACACAAATCAGATGTCAAGAATTATAACATTAAAAAAACAGTTGGAGAACACTTCAATCTCTTTGGTCACTCGATTACAGACCTAAAAGTGGCAATTCTTCAACAAAAAAAAAACTTCAAAAACAGACTCCAACGAGAAACTGCTGAATTGGAATTAATTTGCAAACTGGATACAATTAACTTAGGCTTGAATAAAGACTGGGAGTGGATGGGTCATTACACAAAGTAAAACTATTTCCCAATGTTTATTCCCCCCCAACCCACTGTTCCTCACATGTTCTTGTCAACTGCTGGAAATGGCCCACCCTGATCATCACTACCAAAGGTTCCCCCCCGCCGTCCTCCTGCTGGTAATAGCTCACCTTACCTGATCACTCTTGTTACAGTGTGTATGGTAACACCCATTGTTTCATGTACTCCTTTTCTTTTTTCAAAAATTAGGAAACACCAGAATTAATGTTGCAGGTGAATTGATACTGAGAAAATTATACTCAAGTGGAAAGCCCTCTCTTTGAATTCAGATCTAGTACAAACAGTGAATTACATTCAGGTTTACACCTCCAGCTAGAACAATTGAATGTGTAAACGCGTGGTCAAACAGGCTAGAATGAACAGCAGACAGCCTTTCAGGTATGATAGGCTTACTTGGAAATAAGATGTGAAACAAGAGTGACTAACAACTATTGTGCATATGAAACTTCAAAAGAACTTTACGCTGTAAAGGAAAATCAAGAACTGAAACTGTTTCTGGATTTTCTGGTTCCAATCATATTTCTTTTGGGCCATGATGACTTATTGCTATAAGAACTCTTATCTAGATATATAAAGGCATGGTGTACCTTAACTTCCATAGCAAGATTATTTTCTTGTGCAGATGCTAAGATACTGTGCTAACTGCAACTGTATGCTGTGGGTCCTTGTCCAGCCTGGCTAGAAGAAAAAGGGTTGTCGTCCCTTTGAGCTCCCCCACCCCCAACTAATTTCAGAGATAGAGGAAGGGGGACGTTTACTTGTATAGACTGGGAAGGAGCACAAAACATTGAAGCTAGACAAACTCAGACTAGAAATAAAGTGTACAATTTTAATAATGAATTAGTAATTAACCATTGGAATAATTTACTTTGGAATGTCATGGATTCACCATCACCTGAAGTCTTTAAATCAAGAGTGGATGTTTTTCTGAAATATATGTTTATGGTTCCGACAGAAGGTATGGGTCTGAGGCAGAAATTACTTGGTAAGATTCTACAGCCTGTGTTATGCAGGAAGTCAGACCAGATGGTCCCTTCTGGCCTTAAAAATCTTCAAAATACCACTCCGATTTTGCAATCATTTCATTGGCCTTCTGTAACGTAAAACCCCAAAACATGACAGAAACAAACTTTTAACATGCATGTTACCTCTGGACTAGCTTTTCTTTTTCTAATGGATTGACTTTCTTTATATTTCTTTTCTCTGACTTAAATTTTTCTATACTTCCACATCGTGTTTAACACACAGGTGACTACAGTTTTTTGTTGCTTTATTCTCTAGGTTTGGCACTCATTTCCACATCAAATTAGGAACATTTCATTTTGGGAAGACTTAACTCTAAAGTTTTCCTTGGTAGTGTTACAGATTCATAGATTTAAGGCCAGAAGGGACCATCATCATCTGACCTCAAGCAGTTTTAGTTTGCTGTGTTGGAACAAGATATCTGTAAGACCTCTCTGTCTCTCTTCCCCATGCCAATAATCTTCGGATGTTACTATGTTTCTCAAAAATTATAAAATTGTCAGCCTGGAGGACAAAGCTCATGAAAGTATAAGACAAAGTTTTCTCATCAGCTGGCTCAATACAATGGAACTCAATTCTGGCAGAGGTGGGAGGGACCACAATCTCACCACTTTCAAAGAGAAGTCTAAAACTTACTTCTTCAGCTTTCAATTCCCACGTTCACAACAAAAAACAACAAAGAACATGAAGTTTAAAAGTGGGAGGGGCCACTGAAAAAAATCTCCCAGCTGCCTTAGCGGGAAGGAATGAGGAAGCTGGAGACTCATACGGACTTTTATATTGTGATGGTGATAATTCTATCTCTGGACTTCTGAGTCTAACTCAAGGCACCCATTTTTGTAAATTGCGGCCCCAGTTCCAGACATGGTACAGAGGAACAAAAAATATGGAAAAGTGGTCAAGTTTCTAGCTGTCTTGGCTAGAAGTATGATTCATTGAGAAGCAGTCTGGCTTGTAATGTATTTTTTCCCAAGGGTAGAGGCTGAGAAAGGCTGCTATATTTCTGCAAAATAATTGAGATGGAGGAGCTTGGACAATAGCCAACTTTAAAAAGCAGGGACAACAGTGTCCATTTAATGATGCACAGAAGTAAACTGTGTAGCACAGAATGGCGTGGGAAACAAAATAGAAATATACAAAGTTTTGTTATATTCCTTTGGTGAAATCCTGGCCCACCAGTGTCAAAACTCCCATTGAATTCAGTGGGTTCTGGATTTCACCTCTTGTAGCTATAAAATAATGTATTTCAATGACAAAAATCCATGTTCAGAAGAGAGAAAAATGCAAGAATGTCAGGGTATGGCTATTGAATTTCAACTGTTCATTATTTACACTCATTCCAAAATTACAGTCTTAACTAGTGATGATCCCCATACATTTGCTTTTTGAAAAACACTGCACAGTAATGGGAACATTTTCTGTTTTAACAAAAATAATATGACCACATGATTTTAAATACTGTATATAGTAATAAAACTACAGAAACAAAAAAGCCACTACTAAATTAGTGATATTTCTAGTGTTTTCAGCTATTAGCAATTATGAACTCCTTCCTCCCGCTTTTTATTCTCCAAAAATGAGAACGCATTGATTAAAGTTTGCTTTGGCAGTTACAGCCTATATAAATTTTAAAGTAGAAAACTATATTAGAAAATAATTATTTGTCAGTGTTTTATAAAGGCTATTTTAAAGGCATTAGAATAGATTAGCTAATGTCTTTACACCTAAGGCTTTGGGTTCAGTGATGCTGCATTCTTCTTTTGTACAATATATCTCTGAAGTAGGAATCCCACTACAGTTTTCGTCACCCTGGGCATTAAGTTCTACTAGAGTTATTACATTTCCATGTAGAATAATCAAGGCCAGTGAAGACAGTCAGCCTTATCTGAAAGGCCATTTATTATCTTTTTACCATAAAAAGGAATAAATAATTTTATTGACAGTTTTTTAAATGTCCAAATATGTACTGAAATGTTTCATCAAGCTTTTACCATTCATATTCCATGTAGGAGACTTTCCCATCATAAGCATTAAAGCAGCAGACTTTACTACTGGTGTAAATTTGTAATCCATCATTTTAAAACATGTCAGCCAGAACACCACCACTTTATTCTTATACTGTCACATTACAGTGTACTACATAAACTTCTTTCATTACGCTGAAGGACGTTTTTCAGTAAAGAGCTCAGACGATTGAGCTACTGAAGGCCGAAAAAAGGTGTCCATAAAGCAATGGAAGAGTTATTGGAAAACTTGTCTTAATCTTAACACACTAGTGAGGCAGCATGCTCAAAGAGACAGAGTGTAAGATTGGGTGTCAGGAGGTCTATGCTAGCTCCACCATGGAGTTCCTTTGCGACTCAGGGTAAGTCAGTTAAGTCATCTTTCTGGCCAAAGATTCTCCATCTGCAAAAAATGTAGATAAAGACTCCTGGAGAGCTTTGTAAAACACTGAAATGAATGAATGAAAATGCTATACAAGTGCAAAGTATTTGTACATATTTAAGATTAAACTGGGGCTCGTGAGAAAAGGAGAGTTTGGCAAAAAGGCAACTGAGTTACCCAAACTCTTCCAAAAAGACTGCATATCCGTTAACAAACCCTCAGTGAATAAACCCTCATCTACCAAATATTTTATAGAACATTCAGTCTAAATAGATATTCTTGAAAAGAGGGCACTTTGTGAGTGAGGCTTATATAAAATATTCTGTATTTTACAAAAAAGGTAAATTTGCCACTTATTAACAGGAGAATTGAATTGGTCTAACACAGTGGTTTTCAACCTTTTTTCCATTTGCAGTCCCCTAAAAATTTCGAATGGAATTTCAAATAGAAATCTTAGACATAGTCTTAGACATAGTCTGTGGATCCCCAGGGTCCGCGGACCACGGGTTGAAAATGACTGGTCTAACAGCTATATAGCATCTTCACATCAGAAGGGCATCCACACATTAGGACTAGCAGATAACTTTGAGTCCCTCGTGGGTTAGACGCTTAATATTTCCCTTAAAATGGATTATACGTAGTCCCAAAGGACTGAATAAGAACTGTCAAAATCTGATGACATTCTGCAAGACAACCGGGCAATCATTTTATACAGCCAGTGTAAAATAAATATGCAATATATGAACAGAATAACTGAACTAGAGGAATCAACTGTGACCCAGGTGCCCACTGGCAGAAGGCACAGAGGGTGCATAAGGTTTTACAAGTATCCCCGGGTTGGGCATATGCATAATAGTTCTCCAAAGGGTGATATGTGAGGTCTCTATTGAGAGCCAGCTGGTTATGATGATCATTGCAAAATGTACATATGGATAATACTTAATGAGTTATGTATCCATAGTAAAAATTATGGATCTTGGAGTTCAGGCAGGTCACCAGGAGGTAACATACCTCGGAGGTGTTCCTTTCAGGCAGGAGGTAACTGTCATCTATCTCCATGTCTGGCCGTTTGTGTATTGTATGCTTCACACTGTATGCCTATTTGCACACTGAATCAGGAGCAAAGTGAGAAATTGAAAAATTTATGAGAGGAGGAATTTACAGGATGAAAATATACACCAGTGGATTGTCCTGTTTATGAATAAAGACAAGGGATTGGTCTGGTGTATCTTGGAATGCAAAGAGACACACTGATTCCTTCACCTAGGTGGCAAACTGACAGTGCGCATGACTCGAACAAAGGCACACAGTCAGCCTGGCTGTAAAGTGCTACAAGATTTTTGGGCAAGCAATATTCTATTAGACATGAGAGTATATTGTTAATTAAGTTGAGGTTCTAGAATGTGTGTTATGTTTTTATTTTGTATGTAAACATTTGTTTCCAATATTTCTACTTGCTACTACTTGAATCTCTATGCTTTGTTAAACTTATTTGAGGCACCTTAGAAACTAACCAATTTATCTGAGCATAAGCTTTCGTGAACTACAGCTCACTTCATCGGATGCATGCTGTGGAAAGTGTGCATCCGATGAAGTGAGCGGTAGCTCACGAAAGCTTATGCTCAAATAAATTGGTTAGTCTCTAAGGTGCCACAAGTACTCCTTTTCTTTTTGCGAATACAGACTAACACGGCTTTTACTCTGAAACTTATTTGATTTCACTATTAACATATCTAAGTGCTGCAAGTTAAGCAGAGCGGTGATCTGAGCTGGAACCAGTAACCTGGGATGTGCTGTTACTTTGGAAGCAGCGGTTCAATGAATATTGTGAATGTCCAGGGGACCAGTGGCTGAGGCACACTCCAGGAAGATGCTCAGAGGGCTACAGTGTGCCTATAGCTAACTGGACAGCAGGGTCTGTGAGTCCTATGGGGAGTGCTTGTGTTGCCAGTGCCGGTAGCGTTGGGGAAGTGACCCATGGCAGGTGCCGTACAAGGCTTCTTCACGCTAAAAGCAGGTGGTAGCAAGATGCCTCTCAACCCCAGAGAAGCAACTTACTTCAAACACAAATAAAGTCCAGTCATCATCTGAAACAATACACCCTGAAAATATCATCATTTTGCCTTTACTTCTTACAGTTTATGTAATGTATTCCTTTTCTATGTTATCAAGAATCAAGTTAATAGTGGAGACAATTTTAGGTTTCAGCAAAAAGGAGATTCAACAGTTTTCCACAGTAAAATTAACTATGGCAGCATGACCAGTGACACAAACTACACGTTAACAAGAAAATGGTAAAACTGAATGCTTAGCTACACAGAAGTGGTGAGAGTACATCTTCAATATATTTAATCGAAAAAGCTTATCGTTAGATTTAAAGCACAGAGAATGCTGAAACTTGTGAGGCTTCCCAGCTGCAAAATAAAGTTAACCTATCAATACATTAAGTAATACCTCAGTAGGAATCATGTCCAGAATACAAAAATATATTACTAGCACTAGTGGGAGGGATTCAGGCCTTGTTAACCCAACAGAAGTCTATCTGTATGGATGGCTACCCTTTCTAGAACCACAATTATTTAATTATTTGGACAGATAAACCCTGCTAATTCAATTTAAGTAGTTATGTATGCAAAGCTAACTTCAGGCATCATGCTGCAGGTACCCCATACTTGCCAGGGAGAAGGGAGAAAGAATTAAGGGGATGGTAAGAGGCTGAATCTGATGCAAGATCTTTGGAAATAGATTAGTTTTATATTGTATTCACTGGCCCTTTTTCACCTACCCAGCAGCCAAGAGTCCTAATTATTGTAAGCACTTGGAGCACCCAGTTCTGCACCAATTCAATTCAAGGCACTTTTATGGGAGTTCTATGCTCAGAGCTGTTGTTAAATAAGGCCATTATTTTGCAGCAGAGTATCATCCTGGACAGCCCTCAGAACAGTAGAGAATCCTGATTGCAGAAATGTGTTTCCATCCTAGTGTAACAACCTTGTTACAATACAAATGTTTTCTCCTTAAGAGTCATCATTAAAAAGAGACTGGGCCCAAAGCAAACAGAATGCCTACTACCTTTGATCAAAATCAGGTTTTGATTGTTGCAGGCCTACGTGTAATTAAATATATAACATTTCAAAATCTCCTTGTGTGGTAGTTCTCAAATCAGGAAAGTATTTTTTTTAAACAGGGAGAGGGAAGATTTATATCGTATCGGAATTCAATATTATATCTATTGTAAACCGTAAAACTGAATTAAGAAGCTGTTTAGAGGCCATACACACAGCAGTCCATTTCAATCCATTAGTTTGGTTAAATGCCTTCATACATCCAGTGAAGAGTCATTATCATCAATCTGCCAATTTTACTGACCAGTCAACTAAATGTTTATATGTACACCTAAGAAACACCGGTGTTTCCTCATTGATATTGCAGTTCCAGACATCAGTGTCCAGTGAATAACTATTCCAGTACGAAAGACATGATGATAATTCAGCTATTTAGTGTAAATAAAAATGCTACAAACACTGTTTTATTTATATCCTTAGTTCCAGAGGTAGAGTATTATAATTCAGATCTATTCCACTACCATACAGCATAAGGAAGAACAGGTTTTGGTAAGTTATATTTGGTAATTATTGTTTACATTGATCAGTACTGGTAGCTCACAAAATAGTTACAACTTAAAATTTTTTTTTAGTTTCTGTAACAGGAAAATGTGAGCAAAAATAAGTGTTCTTTTTGTACATCTAATCACATTTATTCAGATATTGTTGCTCTCTACTTTAATTTAGTCACTACACACTGGGGAGTGGGTTGCTTTTGTTAAACTTGTTATACACCAAAGGAATTATTATACACTGAGGCTGGTTTGTTTGTTCGTACATACTTAGACATATGCTATACAAATTAATGTAAAAAAGTAAGAACTTTTAAGTTTTATAATCTACAGTATCTCAGAGTCGCCAAGTTCTGTGCTGTGTGGTTCCTGCCTTATGGGAATACTGCATCTTTAAAGAGGGACACAAGGGGCTTACTGGTGTCATTTAGCTACCTAGGCGCCCCCCGCAGAAGCCCTGCTAACAACAAAAGACTGGTTGCAAACAGCAAATTCATTAATTAACCACAGTATTTGCTGGAAAGAAAAGCATTTAAAAAACACAATATTGAAAGTGCAACTGCGGTTGTTCCAGGTCCCTTTCTGTAGTATATGTAGCAGAGGCAAGCAATGCTTATGCTGTTTCTAATTATTCCAATTATCATGGCACACTATGAAAACTTGATTAATAACACTGAAGATATTGTTGTGGCAATTAGCCATATGGTTGTGGGACTTTATTCTGTCACGATTTAGCCATTAGCATCTACTTATGTTTGTCAGAACAGAGCATCCGTGACAAGTTGAAGTTCCGCTCACCTTGCTGAGTCCCCTGTGAGCAACACTAGAGAACGGTTTATTCCTGGGAGCTCCTTGCTGGAGTAAATTTTTCATGTGGCATCCGGTCTGACTGGGGACAAATGTCAAATAGCTTATGCAACAACCCATCAAGGCAGGCTCTCTCTGCGAAGGGATCTAGTAAATTGCTTGTCAAGGCCGACTTTTTTCAAAGAAGGATTTGACCAGTAAAATTAGTGTCAAATGCCTTGTACAGAATGTTTTCAATGGTTAGCCATTCAGACTGAATATACCATCCCCTTACGTAGCTATGATAAAATGTTCTATTATGATTTTATACACCTCTGAGGTATGCATCACAATGCACTTGAAATGTATATCTATAAGCACAGGGACCCTGGGACAGCAGCACTGTTGCTTTGGCTTTGGCTAGCAGAAATGATGGATACCTAAACTGACCTTTTTGTGAGAGTCACCCTTTTAAACACAACACAATTTAAAAAAAAATCTGGACTTTTTTTCCTTTTTGGTCAAAATAAATCCATACAAAAATCATCCCAAAGATGCAATATAATTGTCATAATAAAGAACTTTTTAAACCAAGTTCCACAGTTAATCATTGGAAGTTTTTTACAACTGTTTAAAAATACCGCAAAAGCTATAAAACGTATAACCCTTTGTAACCCTTCTTGTAACTGGGTTAAGACACAAATGTACTTACAGTTGTATGTCAATCAAAACCAAAACAGATTTTTTGCAACTAATCAAAGAGAACCCTGAACTTGACTTGCCTGGTCATCTACATTTGGGATCCAGTATGTTACTGATTTAGTTCCTTTAAAAGGAGTTGGGAACACGAACATCTTGTTATGCAGAGATTCTGCATAGCCAAGTGATGAAGTGGAGTTGATGCAGTTTGGGGACATGGGATGGGGAAGGTGACCTTGAAAGGGAGTTGTAAAAAGAAGTTCTAGGTGATCACAATGAAGTGTTTTAAAGGGACAGTAGAACATTATGGAAATGTACCTACAAAGATTACAGTAACTCACTGAGATCAAGGAAAAAATACTTCTCTATTTTCCCAGCTCATTTACATTGTGCATTTGACAGCACTTTATATATATATACTGTAATCCTAATTGCAGTTTTTTCAGTAAGAAAACTAGCACGATATGCAGTATCCAAAGAGAATGGTGCTTTGCATAACTCACTAGTAACTCAGAAATATCAGCAAAATAAAATTACTGCAGTGTGGGGGGGGGGGGGAGATGAGGAATTTTGGCAGTCAGCTCAGAAATAGGTTCTTATAACATCTGAAGTAGAGATGGGTGAAGAGTTGGAAAAATTATAGTGGATGAATAAGAAACTGAATTCTGACTCACCACATTCACACCCCTTTAGTCTTAACTTTTCAAACATATTTGAGCAAGTAAAATTTTTTTCATACAAACATTTGTGGAAAATGAATTTTGGGTCCAAATTGGCTGAAATTAGTTTAAAGCCTAAACAAGAAAAACTTACCCCACAGTCACTGCGGTTCTTCAAGATTGCTGTAATCAGCGTGGATCCTAGTGTCTGTGCACTAGTGCCTCGTGTGTGAGAAATTTATTTTTAATAGCACTGTCTTTCAGGGCTATGCATGTGCCCTATGCCTCCTTCTCCTCCCTTTTGAGGGCATAAAAGGTGGAGTGGCTGCAACTTTCACTCAGTTCCCTTGCAATTCAAAGCCCATGACTGCTGAGGACTCCAAAAAGTGGGAATGGAGAGTGGGTCATGGGATCCACACAGACTACAACATCTCAAAGAACCACAATTATCTGTAGGGTAGTCATTCATTAAATTATACCCTATAGCCCCATGGTTAGAGCACTCATCTGAAAGGTTGGAGACTCCCTAATTGGTTAGGGCACTTGGTTGGGGGGGTGGGGAAAGACTCAGGTTCCAGTCCCTGCTCTGATTAATATTTAATTATTAAGTCTGACAAGTGGCACTATGTATGTACACACGGACTATGGCATAATAACGTGAGGCAAGTTTGTACTAATGTAGCCAGGTGTGATATCACCATGTACAGTAATGACTGAAGTGCAAGGAATCTGTCCTGAAGTAAGTATGCCCTTGCTGTTGTGGAATATATCCTGGCCCCTAAGAACTCTACTGGCTGTGATGGGATGGGAGACGAGTTCTCATAGTTCACTAACAGGCCCAGGTGGCTAAAGAGAGAAAGCACACACAACTGAGGCTTCTCAGTGTTTCCTGATATGATTTCCCTTTGGTCAACCAGTCATCTAGATACAGGTAGACGTGGATACTCCTTTTTCCTTAGGTGTGCCATGACCACAGTGAGGCATTTCATTCAGAGACTCAGTGCCATGAAGATTCTGAAAGGCAGTACTTTGTACTGACAGTGAGCGTTTGGGCCCCACTGAAAATCTCAGGTATTTTCTGTGATTGGCAATGTGGAAACATGCATCCTGTAAGCCAAAAGCCACAAACCAATCCTTAGCTAGAAGTGATGGAATGCATCAAAAGTCAAACATTACCATCCTGAATCTGAGGTGGTATATGTATTTGTTCAGTCTTCTGAGATCTTGGACAGGATGGAGACCTCCTTTCTTCTTTGGTATAGGGGAGGTACTACAAGTAGAAGCCTGTTCCCCTGTAGTCCTGCAGAACCTCTTCTGTGGCTTCTATATGAAGCACGAAGACCACTTCTTTTTGTAACAGGTGTTGTGAGAAGGGTCCCTGAAGAGGAATGGGGAAGTGGAGTGGAGAAGGGAAAGGAACTGGATGGGGTAGCTCTGGGTGACAACACCCTGCACCTATCTACCTGCCATAATGTCTGTCTGCATTTGATGAAGGGAAGTGGTGGTGGTGCGGTGCCTACTAGCTGGGGCTCTTGCTGTAGATAATCTCGTCTCCTCTCCAGAGTTGGATGCAACCTTGATAGATTATTCCACGAGGTGCAGTTTGAGCCTCGCGTCTTGAAATTTTTGGGTGCAGGACGAGAAGGAGCGGCAGATGGAACACATGTTTGGGATGTGTCCTTCCCTTAGGCATTTACTGTGTCCAATGATTAATGGCATCAGATCATAGCAGGAAGGACACAGTTTGAACCCAGTGGGTTTAGAGCCTGACATTACTAATTGTGGGTAAGAAGCCCATCAATGCTGATGTACAGGGAGGAGTCTCCCTCCATCTGTCCTCTTTTTTTTTTTTGCGCCCAACTAAAGAATAAAGAACTAATCAAAAAGATGGTGAAGAGAGGTTTCTGTACAGGTTAAAATTCTGAATGTTCAGAAGAACAGAAACTGGTCTCAGACAGTCCAGGTTCCTTCCATCTGGTCACCACTGGTCGTCAGAGGGACCTGAGGGAGGGTTGAGGCTGCTCTGCCCTTTATGCTCTTGCATGGGAGCACAAGGCAGCACAGGGTGAAGCATGGCCCTGAGGGACACTGCTATTCAAATACATGTGATATTGCACACGAGGCACATATGCACCCACACTGGGTTCCATATTGAACACTGGTCCCTTTCACAGGCCCTAAGGGGCAAAGGGTCTGAAAGAGACAGATGAGCTGAACTGCACATGATGATACGTGGGCAATCTGGCTACTGGGCTAAGCTCCAGTCCCTAACAGTGGAAACGGTTTCTCTTCATCTGCAGCGGGTGCAGTCTCTGGCCAGTAGGTGGGGGGGAGCAACATATGCTCCGTGAGGAAGAACAGTCAACAGTAAACATCCATTAGCCCACATCTTCAGAGTGGACCTGACTGTTCTATTTTAGGAGGACTGCAGGACTCTGCCTGTTGAGGAGGGGAGAAAGCTATGGAGAGGGAACTCTCTGAGTCAGTCTTTTTCAGGCAGATGAGGGAGTTGAAGGCTGTCTTCTCTCAGGCACTGTCACAGCAATATGCTTTCCATTGTGCAGGGCCTCTCAAGAACACAATGCTGTCTGCACTGAGATGGAGGACAAGAATCACAGCGGGAGACAGTGTGGTCTAATGGTTAGGAGGCCAGATTGGTAGTCCCGAGAAACCTAGCTTCTATTTCTGACCTGCTTTGTGACCCTGGGCACGTCACTTCCCCTCTCTGTGCCTCAATTTACCCTCCCACTTTAATCTGCTTTATTTAAATTGGAAATGCTTTTGGGCAGGGACTGTCTCTTTTATGTGTATGTGCAATGCCGAGAACAATGGGATCCCAATTTTGGTTGGGGCTTTCAGACTCTACTGTAATACAAATAAAAAGAGTGGACTTTTGTCTGTTAATTTACTGTTTTAAGACTATTTTTTTTATAGATACAACTAGCAACACCATAATTAAGATTGTGTCAGCCTTTTTGCCTTGACAGGAAGTTAAGCCCTTTGTGTAGCCTAAACAGTTGCTCAGTTTCAGAAACCAGAAAAGCACTCATTTTCATTTGTCTGAATTCTGGCCAGTAAGAAGAGTTCCTTCAGAAAGGAAATACAAATTGAAAAAATGTTCACACTTCAGAAATTTTGGCTGAGGGGCCACTTTTTGGCAAGAAAACTGTAGCATGCTCACACACTTGAAATTATGCACATTTCAAGATAACACTCATTTGAATTCTATCACTTTTTTAAAGAAACCAAACAAAATTCAAAAAGAAAAAGTATCTGAACTTAAATCTAGGGAGAAACACCAAAATGAAGCAGATATTTTTCTGAAATGACTACATTCCAAAACTATGGCAGGTGCACGAGGGGTAGGGGAATGATTTACAGCATCCCTCCCCCCAGCTTCTCCTTGTCACTGTAGGATGCCCTTTAATCTGTATGAAGAGCATAGGTGACCACCTACGTATCTGGCATCTTCAATGACTGGGAAAAACAACTAGTTCACAGGCAAGGAAATGGCAGTGGGATGAGATGGAGGATAGCTCCTCCTGCTGGACCTGAATTTTTCTTTCCTGCCAACTTGTGTGAGTCTGCCCAATCCCACATGAGACTAGGATTCCAAGTCTTTAAGAGTACTATGTGCATAAAGAACTGACTTTGTCTCCAGAATGTGTGTGGGTAGGAACTTTCTGGAGAGACAAGGGGCTTGGTTTGAAATCACTTTCTGTGGATTCTGGGTTCCAAGCTAATTGAACCAGTGGTTACTATGACTTGGATTGGAGAATCTGGAAATCCTTTCCCATTTGCAGGTTGACTGTTATTTTTACAGGCTTTTTCCCTATATACACTCAAATCTGGTGATCTGTGACCAAACCTCAGGCTCCATTGAGGTTGCACCAAGTGGAGACATGCAATGTGTACCACAAAAATGGTTGCAATCATCAGGACCAAGATCCGTATTATGGTTCTTGCTGAAATCTGTTCTCTCTAGCAAACATTCTCCACCAAATCCACAACTTCTCAGATCCTGTCTTGGTTCAGGAAGGCTTTGAAATGAGCTGTGATCTGGAGGAGCTTCTAAGTATTCTGTTTCTCTTAGGGAACAAACTGAGATTTTGTTTAATTCAGAATTAACCTTAGGCAACGAACCTCTTAGAGACAGCAGAAACTATTGTACTAGTGCCAAAAGAAACGAGCAGGATGGTGCCATGGAAGTTCATGTAAATCCTTTCCAAAGTGCTGTCCTTGTTAGCCAGTTTTTCAGATGAGACAACATGCATTGCCAACCCGGGAAGGCAGAATAGCCCAGTGGATAGGGCAACAGATTAGAAATCAGGAAACATGTCTAAAGGCAAATTACCACTCTTTGTGCCTCAGTTTCCCTATTAATGGAGTTTAATAATTATTTCCAACCCCTGTAAAGCTCTTGGAAACCTATGTATTAAAAAGCGCTATGTAATTGCTAATTACATCATAATTACACCATTACTGTGATCAAGCAAATACCCTTTGCACTAACATTAGTCTAAATGAAACATGCTGAACTGCAAGTGTCATTTCACTTATCAGACATCAAATAAATTCAGTGGCTGTGATGTATGAAGTGTGCATGGCGAGAAAGCATCTGGAAGGTACAAAATAGACAACCTTTTGTCCACAAATAGACAGGCTTTTGCCCACCTCTAGAAAATACTCAATTTTTCTCCTTCTTGCGGAGATCCATGGTGTTCCTTAGCCAACCTCTCTAAGGAATTCAGGAACCAGCAAAATCCATTCTCTTCCGGTGATGTCTTTTCCTGATACTGGTGAATTTCAATGTACCCTTGAGAAATGATGAGGTGGTAGATAGAACTTGTCTGAGCAAAACTCTACTTCAGAATGTGGAGGACTCATCTGTCTGAGGTGACAAGGGACCACTGGAAATAAAAGACTCTTAGCCTTGCTCCCATAAGGAGGTTCTTAGAGGAGGATACTGGTTAATTAGATATTCACTTCAGGGACTTTAAAAAACCTGACTTTACTGATAGGAGGAAAGGGAGGAAACACTGCTGCACTAGGCACAGAAGAAGATATCTCTAGGAAAGTCACAATTTCAGCCCTGGATGTCTCATGAAATCTTTGTGGTGGTCTGGCAAGTTTTTTCTCCTACATCCCAGTAACATTGTACCTAGCACCACGAGACTCCTCCACTTACAGAATCACAATCTTGAATTAGTCCAATACCAATACCAATCACAATTTTGAATTAGTTCAATATTAAATCACATCCATCATCTGCTACTTCTAGTTTTCCTTTGGAAATCTCTCTCCAATTACTCTCATGTGTGATATCTATTAAATCATCCTGTTTCAGCCAATTTTCTCAACCATGCCTTTAACAATTTACCCTTCACTACCGCCACTCTACTATATGGCCTCCCCAACTCACCGCTTTCCAGAATATTGCAGCCTATTTTCTCCAAAGCAAGTAGCACAACTTCACCTTCAAGCAACTGAACTGGCTTAACTACTCATTTAAATATTAATTTTAAACTGCCAAAAAAATCTGTGGACTTCTTCAGACTAATGCAGTGACCTTGCCTCTTTTTATTTCCTGCGGCAGTTTCCCTTATCATCCAGCACTATCTTCAGTTCCTTTTGTGACTGGTCTGAGACTCTTCTCTGCATTTTCTGTCATACAGAGGAGCATGTATCTCTTTGCCTTAATGATTCACCTCTTTTCAAATGTAATCTGAAAATGTGCTCACCACAACTGCATGTGGGGTGGGTCCTTGTTTGGCTGGTTGGCAGAAAACAGGTTATTGCCATATTAAGCGCTCCCTATGCAACTGGTGGCAGAAGGGGAAGGAGGACAAACTTTACCTGGATGGAGTGGGTACGAGCAGGAAGTAGCTGGACCAGGTCAAGGAGAGGGGAATTGCCCTTCTAGCTGATCAGAAGAGGTTGAGGAGGTGGAATTTGTATCCTATGCAATCCCAGAGAAGCCCTCTTTTACATGGACCGGGCTGGGACAGGGTCCCTTCATGATCTACTGTGAGCTCCATAATAGACGTCTTTTTTCCTTGGGGACTGGGAAGAAATTTTTTCCCCCTCACTGCCAGATTGGCAAAGTGGAGTGGGTTTTTTTTTTTTGCCTTCTCCACAGCAAGTCTGGAAACCATTGGGGTGAAGTTATAAATGTTCCAACTTAGTATGTAAAATCGTGGCAGATGTCCAGTACTCATTATGGAAGGGATATTGGTATCAGATAAAATGGATTGGAAAAGAATTTGAAGGAAAGAATCCCTTAAGAGAGCTGAGTAAGAGGGCTCTTACATGTGGTACAGTGGTGAGCCAACCCTCTTTCTTTTATAGGCCCCTTAACCCTCACATAAGGGGATGGTGGTCAGGTCCCAGCAGCGGAATGGCTGGGAGAAAGCTGGAGATTATGTGGAAATGGTTAAGAAAATAAGGATAGCTTGAACTGTACAATTTATTGCCAAGCACACCAGAAATTTTAAGTGAATAAAGTTGCAGGTTAATTAATTCACATCCATTGCCATTGCCTTAATTAAACCACATCCATCCTCTTTCTTCTGATGTGTCTGGACAATATATTCCCCTTTCTTTTCCTGTTTTGTACCTCTTGCTTTCTCTCTACATCTGGTTGGTTTTTTATTTAAATTATTTACCGGTAACTAAATATTTGGGGATATAATTTGGATCCAAGACATTACACAAAATCATAGACTCATAGAAATGTAGGTCTGGAAGGGACTTCAAGCAGCCATCAAACCCAGCCCCCTGCACTGTGGCAGGACCAAATAAACCTAGACCATCCCCGACAGGCATATGTTGAACCTGTTCTTAAAAACCTCCAGTGACGGGGATTCCACAGCCTACCTTGGAAGCCTATGTCAGACCTTAACTATCCTTGCAGTTATAAAGATCTTCGAATACCTAACCTACACTTCCCTTGCTGCAGATTAAGCCCATTACTTCTTGTCCTACCTTCAATGTACATGAAGGACAATAGTTCACCATCCTCTTTATAACAGCCTTAGCAGTTTTGAAGAATTATCCGCCCCCTCCTTTTCTTCTCAAGACTTAACATGCCCAGTTTTTTTTAACCTTTCCCACATAGGTCAGGTTTTCTAACCTGTTTATTATTTTTGTTGCTTTCCTCTGGGCCCTGTCCAATTTGTCCACATCATCTTGAAGTATGGCTCCCAGAACTGGGCACAGTACTCCAGGTGAGCCCTCACCTGTGCTGAGGAGAGCAGGACAATTACCTCCTGTGTCTTACATACAACACTCCTGTTACTACACCCCAGATTGAGATTAGTCTTTTTTGCAGTGGCATCACATTGTTGACTCATATTCAATTTGTGATTCACTATAACCAGATCCTTTTCCATACTACTACTACCTAACCTGTTATCCCCCAGTTTATAGCCGTGCATTTGAATTTTTCCTTCCTAAATGAAGTACTTTGCACATGTCTATTGGATTTCATTGAATTCAGATCAATTCTTCAATTTGTCAAGGGCGTTTTGAATTCTAATCCTGTCCTCCAAAGGGTTTGTAACCCCGCCCATGTTGGTGTCATCTGTCTTCAGCTGCAGAATGCTGCTCTGTGGCATTTCTCAGTTGTATTGTGCTGTATGTAAATTTTAGCTAAAAATCACAGCACACAATACAGGAAGAACTCAATTACTTATGTCTAACAATAGAGGTCAGTCAGTCTCATACAAGGCCCAGTTGGGTGAGGGAGGATAACTGCAAAGCTATGCTTCTTCACAGAAGATGATGTGTAGGCACAATGTTTTTAAAAAGACTTGTCACTTTTTCTATCACTAGTGCAGCTGCACTGCTGGTAACTACATGGGGCACCCTGATGGTTAAAGCTCTGGTGGCTGGTCACCAAACTCTGTTCAGAGCAGGTCTAGATGAGACCATGGTTAAAATGCTGGCAACTTATCTACACTTGTTCCTCTCCCACTAACAGTCGAGCTGCAATAGCGATGGCAGTGGTGGTAAATTTTAAGAAAAGAAGGCTAATATTGACAAGGCCAAAGAGGACAGAAAGAGAAGTGTTCCCAAATAAATATGATTATTTTATCCTTTCCAGAAAATCCTCAACGTCTTCAGCTGAAGAATGTGGGTCCCTAGCATTTCACAGGTTCTTTTCTGTGGTTCTTTTCGGCTTTATGAGTTAATCACATCAGGAGGAGTCATTTTAGCTCACATGCCTTTAGGAGTAATTATACATTTAAATGATTAAGCAAATCAGGGAAAAAAACATATCTACTGCATAATGAAAGCAGTTAGCATTGGAATCCTTTTTTATATTAGTATTACAAGTCGTTTGTAAATAACATGTTCATTTTAGATACGTAAAGAGTTCTGTCATGCCCTATGAAGTAAATTATATTTTATTGGTGCCCGGGTGTTTCATAACTTCTATTTATTTGCTGCAGGAGTGGAGAATTAAGATAGAGTAGTTTATTTCACCAAAAGACTGACAAATGGCTCATTAGACACTTATGGAGCTGAAGCTAATTGTACATTTTTTTGTTGTATTAATTGTCACCGCCTGCTTAACTGGCTAACATTGGTCATCAGTGCAAAGCTCCCTTCCACCCCACCTCCGTCCCCACCTCTCCTAAGGAAATATATACCAAACTTGAAAATAAACAGAATATTTATTTTCTAATATAAACAAACAGAAAAACCTATTTGGATTGGAGGAGCATGTGGGAGGAGTAACAGAGGATTAATGTGCTGGCTGTTCCCCACTGGGGACACCAGTAACAATCAATCCCAAACAGCAGTTACCTCACATCATCTAACAGCTTGAACCACAGATATTCAAAAATTCTCCTTTTTTGTCGGTTCAGATTAAATATTATTTACATTACATTTTTTTTTATTTCGTCGGAGACATAAGGTCAGAATTGATTGAATATGTACTACCTGCATATGATGATTTCCAGTTTTTTACAATCGTGTGCTAATGCTGCACAGTAATGGCCTATGGATGAAGAGACAGATGTACTACCAGTCATTCGCTACACATTTGCATTAACAAATCATCATTTAATTGAAGCCCATCCAACAAGTTTATGCTACTTAAATAAAGTTCCTTTCAATAAAAGATGCCACAATGACACATGGTTGTTAACTGAAAGGAAAATTAAAAAAATAGTATTATTTTCATGTAATGGGGTTTAGGTGTGTATTAAAGCATTCATTTATTAATTGGTATTTTGCTCAGATATAAACCACCTGACTTCTAACAGCACAATCCAAGCTAGTTCTACTATAGAACGAGATAATTCACTTTTAGAAATAATCATTTTGTAACACCACAATTTCATGCTTTACAGATTTTATTTCCCCCCAAAATATATAATAGAGCATAGCTTATATAAAGGCTCTACATGAGTTGTATGCTAATATTTTTAGGCTAGCTCTAATAATACAAACCTCAAACTCTGCTGTTATCAACATGGACTACAAATTTTTTTTTATGTCTCATTGTTGACTACAAACATTGGCACCACACTTAGAAATCTAGTTGCCTCCCTGTACAATGTCGATATTACTGCTTTCTTTTTAATACTGTCTAGGGGACAATTCAGGTAGGTTTTGATGCCCCTACATGTTTCAGATAGAGAAAAGCACTATCTGCTCATTTCTTCTTTTAGAATGTGTTGCAAAATATTAAATATGAGAAGAAAGCCTGTAATAAAATAAGGAACCTGTAAAACTAATGTTCTCATCTTCTAAAGATGGTTTACAGTACTCCCAGTGTATTCATTTTGTGATACTTTCTGCATTCTAAAAAGGGGAGAGAGATTTTTTGGCGTTGACTGTGAAGCTGACGAAGAGCACTTCGAAGCTAACATGCAGGGACAAGGAGATACATTTTTAATTGTATTTTTGGCTTAAAATCTAAATTTTCTAGAAATCAGCATTCTTCTGCATAAAAAGCACTATATAAATGAAAGATATTAGCAATAATAGTTTGACATTCTCTTACAAAGCTGATATTGGCTTGAATCTGAAGCTATCATTGCAATCTTTTATTTACCAAAGTACAAAAATGATCAACTATTTCATTTTTCATGATGCACAAAGAATATGAAATATTTTCCAAACAAAATGTATCCTTAGAAAATTAGAATATACATTCTGACAATGGGGTAAAGCAGTGTTTTTCTAACAAAAGAAACCAGACTCAGAAAGGATGAACACATTCGTATTTCTTGCCTGAGTAATATGAAGGTTCTCTAGGTTCTTTTTTTGTTGATTGAACAGATAGGTGAAATTTAACCACTACAAGATTTAAACCAGGCTTTGGGATTCAGTATGGTGTCACAAAGCACATCATAATGTTCAACAAAAGAGCAATACGCCAAGATTTATTTTCTGACACGAGGAACAGTGTGTAAATGCAACACAATGCAAAATAAACACACACAAAAACCCTGCTGTGCTTCACTTGCATGTTCTCCAGGCTCTCTTTATATGCTAGCTCAGAATAGTAATTACAGATGTTGCAAGTTGACTTCTGTTTTCCAGAACTATGAGTTGTACGTAAAACATGCCTTTTCATCAAAACAATTACCATTAATCAAAACACTGAGAGCTAATACCACTCAAGTCCAACCTACCGCTGTGCCCAGCAATATATCAAACTGTCTGTTGTCAAACACACTAAACAAACTTAAACAACTCTTTACACTGCAAATATGAGAAAATATGCTCAGTAATCCATTCTGTCACTGGATTTTAATTTTAAGTATTTATTCATAGTCTCAAACAGGACAGATCCCTATTTGGCTATAAAGAAGTGACTCACTGGAACTAATAAATGAAAGTACCTGCAAATGACTGGTTTCACCAGAAATTTGGTTCATCTTTAATAAATATGTATTCGAGTTTTTCTTCTCTCCCCGTAATTCTTTTGGCTCTGATATATTCAGCTTAGAAGGAAAATATCAGCACAAGGAAAATATGGAGTACTTCCCATTATAAGGGTCCCTGGTATTAAACTGGCACCTCTAACAAGTTTACTACTACTGTATTTCAAGATGCATAACTCAATTTAAATTATTCCATGTACCCTTCTAGGTCTTCATTATGAAGAGGACGTTATATTTAGATATTGCACACATACACATGCACAATATAGAAACTGGAAACTATTTCCAACAAGTAAAATTCATATTAAACATTAAATTCATCATCTATACCGCATCATACATAAATAATCAAAGAAAACAGTTCTCCTTACATTTTTTACTGTACCCCCTCCTTCCCCACTTAACTGTTTTCTTAATAGAGAAATACGAAGTTCTGTATCTGGCAGAAGAAACTACTAACGAAATCAGCACTTTTAGCAAATGGTACTCAGAAGTTGAAGCTTTATATAAAAGAAGAGGAATAGGAATATTGGAGTTTAACAG
This sequence comes from Eretmochelys imbricata, assembly GCF_965152235.1. NCBI lineage: Eukaryota > Metazoa > Chordata > Testudines > Cheloniidae > Eretmochelys > Eretmochelys imbricata. The sequence continues at coordinate 203,411,480 of NC_135573.1, read as the reverse complement.
ACAGATCAGGCCTTTATTACCAGAAAGCTCCATTATGGATTTGTGAGCTTTGTAAGCCAAGCTCCCCCCAGTGTAATTAAATTTTTATTTATAATGTGTTTGTGACTGTTAACTTCATGTTGCCTCTGCTTGTGTCCCCCCACAATCCGCCCCCAATGTGAAATGGTATTCCACATTTACTACTGCGTAGTGCGCATTGTTAAATTTATCACTACCCTTACAGAGAAGATGAGAAGTACAAATGCATAAACTATATATATTTATATACACACGCACATTTAAGTACAAGTACACACACACACACACACACGTACATCTGTAATATCAACTCACTAAAGCAAAACAAAAAAGATGGTATGCATCGGCTAAAACTGAACACATGGAAGCAAGCATCACTTTTTCTAGCAAGAACACTCTCTCACATTTATATTACAAAAAGACAGGAAAGCTTCAGTAAAACAGGAAGATGCAGCACTGCAGAATATATTTTATGCTGTAAGTGATGTCTGAGATTAGTGTAAATGTACCAGAAAAAGGTTCTCAACTCCAACAAAGCCAGCATGTATTTTTGCTTAGGGAGAAGACTTCATGCAAAAACCTCTCTCTGTTTCCAAGAATCTACCATTTTTATTTTTTGTATTAACCCTCCCCCCCCACTCCTGCCCCCTCCATTCAGGTATAATCCTCCAATACCCAATACTTTTTTTTTTTGTTAATGGTTAATATAAGTAACCACAGGAGGATCTCTTCTCCCCTTGAAAAACTGCAAATAAAGATGTCAGCTATTGAGTATATTTGTGGCGTCTCCAGCAGCTGCTGTTAAATACCAGCTGGTCTAGCTGATTAAAATTACCTCCGAGTTGGTATTATAAAGATGCCTGGGCAGCGTTGCTGTATTAATGGATTATTGAGTGAGCGATGAAAACCTTGGCCAGCTGATGCGTTTTATTACAGATAGGCTTTATGATGTGTAATCACTATAATTTTTACAACTGGAGGAAACAGGGAAAAAAGAATAAAACCCCACAGAAACCAGTTTAACTCGATATTTTTTGCCATTCTGTTACTTAGGAGTTAGCTAGACAGTATAATATTTATTTTTAAAATAAAATCTGTGTATGTGAGAACTTATCCATAGCTACACACACACAGTCTATGGAAACCTATATTGTGTTTAAAATGTGCACAGTATTTATTATACTTACACCCACACACCCGCACCCCTCCCCCTATTCAGGTACAGGCAGTAGATATTTATTTCATCCTTGGATTGTCAGACATTCCAATTGATGTGATTGGTCATATGACATAAACCCTCTTGCATTATTCATTGACTGAAATATGAGGCGGAAAAAACTGGTTTCAGCCAAGCAGACTAAGTTTAGCAATCCAGAGAGGTGGGGTCTTACTGTCCTTCCTCCCCATACCTATACGGCACATTCCTATCATTCTGCTCAGTTTTTCCAATGTGCTGCCATTTTGCAAGCCTCACCTCATCTCACCATCGACATGTTCAGTGTGCTAACTTCTTTTCTGACAATGATTTGGTTTGTTTCTGTGAATGGTATGTACCAATGGTTTTGCAGATTGTGTGCCTGATGCTGAAGCAGTACCACAGGAACCTTTTTAGTACAAATGACATTTCTTGTGAAGAAAATCAGTAGCTAGGAAAGAGGATCCCAAGGGTACATTTGAGTCCTGAAGAAACCCATTACAAGTTGTTCTACAGGAAATGCCAAAATTACTTCAGAATAGGGTAGAAGGGCGTTGTGTCACAGGTAGTGAACCAAGCCAAACCCAAAATGGCAGCACATGTAACTTTAATGGGCACTGTGAGTGCTCAACATGTCTGTTAAAAGATCAAGATTTCACAATTGTCTGAATTTTGTAGACTAAGATGTGGGGTTTAAAAAAAAACAGTTTTAAATCATCAACTTTTTATATTTTTGGTCCACCTATGAGCTAAGTAATCTCCTAATTCCCTGCTTTCCCAATAGCTGAAGATCAACAATCTCTCTCAACACAAATGAGTGCATCTCATATTGAAAAACTACAAACAGATAATTCACCTTTGGTGGGTCATCTGACCTTCTATCCTGAAACATCATTTCTGTAAGTGACACTTTTGCCAGTAGAAATGATACAGGGCTCCTAAGAAGCAGAGGGGACAAAACCTAGATAGGACAGAAGGGAGGGGAAAGGAAAAATGTGGCTAACCTCCCACCCTACGTACCTGCATCAGCAACCTCTACAAAACATCTGCTCACAGAGGGGCCACATGGATGAAGCGGGTAAAACAAGAAAATGGGAGAAGATCCAGGGTGAAGCCACACGAAGGAGCAGAGTATTCTGTTACACCTGCACTATGGATGAAAATCACGACAAAGCCCAGTACTCATCAGGGTGTTAAGAACCTCCTGCCCAGTGCTCTGAGCTGTATGGTCAGAGTCCACTTGGAGGAGGTACAAAACACAGCCGGCAGCCCAGTCCCTGGCAGAAGCATTGCCAGAAGCCCGCCATGCTTCCATTCTGTGTGGGGCCTGAGTGAAGCATGCAAGATGAAGCTCTTTCAGGGAAAGTCCTCACGTTTTTATGTTTGCTTCAAGACATTTAGTGCATTTTTGGGCAATATACAATAAATAATGATGAGTGGGTGGTTTGTAAAAACCTTAGAATTTTCATATTAGTTTGTTCCCCTTTGTGAATTGTTCATGTTAGAACAATGGGCACTAGTCAACACTTTGACTGGCAAGGAAAAGTCATAAGGAGACAATATCTTCATACCAAAAGTTTATATAGAGATTCTACAGATGTAAACCTAACAGAGTACTGTAGGGCACAGAATGGGAAGCTACTTTTAACCACTATTTTTGGAGTCAAGCAAGGGACTATATTTTGCAATAATCCATTATATAATTCCTTCTTACTGAACGTGTAAGGATAAAAGCATTATGTCACAAGTACCTATTTTCTATTTGTTTTTTATAGTATATTAAATATACTAAATTTAAAATATTTATCTTTTGGAACAATTTAGAATTCAAACGTATTGAAAAACTAGAAATTGTGCCATTTGTTTTTGTTTTTTCTAATGTGTGGTAGTCCTCTTACTGTGACAGTATGTTGGTTACCTAGGAAACTGCTTGGAAGCAATTTAATTGGATGAGTTTTCAAAGTGATAGAATTGTGGGCAAAGTTTCAGGGGATGGCTACAGGGGCACTATGGCCTAAGTTCAAATATGCTTTGTAAAAGTCTACAGTACAATATAAACAAAAACCCTTTCTAGACATCTATGATAAAAGGATCAGCAACTATCAACTTAAAATCACTAGTCTGGCAAGACTGTACAGAGCCAAAATACCTGTAAAATTAATACACTATATTTATACATTGTAGTGAGAGGTTATTGAAGAAGCCACAGAAAATACATCCTAGTATTGCAAATGTTTAAAATCAACAAATAAGTATTTGCATAAAAGAGACATTGTTAAGTTTTTAAATTATTGTATTTTCCATAACATACTACCTACAGAGATTTATTGAACATTTATTTTAACCCTCTTATGGTGTTAGTTTACTTTTGCATTTCATTCATCTTGACACTAAAACTAGACCTGCCAGTTTCACTTTTGTTTATAGTCAGTTTCATTTTCTGGTTCTCATACTGTAGTTGTTTTTTGTAAAGTATGGGTTTAATACAATGAACTGTTTCCATTTAAATGAAAATAAACTAATTTCTGTTGATGAAATGGACTTTGCAGAAGTTTATTTTTTACAAAACCAAAATTTTGGGCCTCAGTTGACATTGACAAAGTCCTTTTACGATATTTTTCCATATTCACTGCTGTGTAGGTCTTGCTTCTTCTGAATTTGACGACTCTTTATCTGGGGTAATCATTAGTCAGTTTACTGAACAGTCACTGCTTTCCCTACACTTGAACAACCAAAATTTGATAAAGGATAATCAAGTTTAAAATTCTTAACGGTTGTGCACTTTTGCAACCATTCCTCTACTCAGACTGTAGAGCAGTAAAGCTGTTGACTATGGATTGGCCAACAAGTAGTGAGGAATAAAGTACATATCTGGAAACATGTCTCAAAGAAGCTGAAGTTTTATTAGTTATAGCATTGATACAATGGAAGCATCCACTATGCAAGCTTCCCTCCAGAAGGATTGCAATGTTTAAGTCTAGATCACATTGGAGTCTCCTTTATACAAAGGCTGCCAACTGGAGGCATTGATATATAGACATTTATTTCTCCAATGTTATCCAAGGAGGACAAGCAAAGAGATGCAACCCTAAGTGCAAAAAATTTCTCACAATCAGTATGCTAATCAAATATCTATGTATAACAGCCACATATATATTGACAGACTCTGAATTAATGATCAATTTAATATGCATGCTACATTTTTCACAAAACAAGAATCTTAATTCCCCTGGGTTAATAAACATAACGTTCTGATAATTACAGATACAATAATGTCACATGAGCATTTTAAACATATGTTGCAGGGATTTAATTCTGACTATTCCTGGCCACTAAGGACCAGTTTTTAATTTTCGATGCGTGATGTGGTGGTAATGGATTTTATTAGTTGACTTTTCTAAATTTGATGATCAGGTTAATAAAATTGATAATATTTTTCACACTAAGTTCAAAATAGTAGTTAACTCCTGGGGAGTAGAATTCAGTTTGGACATGTAATGTATGAACCAGCAACTGCTCCTGTGAAAGGATTAATTATCATTTTAGACTTTTATTAAATTAGATAAAATATAATAGGCATGAATTAGAATATATAACAATTAATCACAGGGCTTTATTGAGTCCTGTTACAATCTTATTTGCTCTTGAGCTGGTAACTAATATATACCATTTTGTACAAATTTGACAAACCCTTTTGACAATGGTTGTGGCTAGAAGCGTAATAAACTTAAAGAACAAAGACTCATGATTCTTCTCCGGATGACTTACGATCATCATACTGTGACAAAATTCCTGCTCTACCTTGGTGGGTCTTGCATTTATTGGCAGATTTGCTTGCCTTGGAGCTTCATGGCAGCCCTCAGTTTGGCCGTTTTTCTGAATTCACAGTCCAGGTGGACTCCTCTTGTGTCTGACCAGGAGTTGGGAGGATTTGGGGGGAACTCTGGGTGCCAGCCCAGGGCCCTGTGGAATGCAGCTGTCTAGAGTGCCTCCTGGAACAGCTGTGTGACAGCTACAACTCCCTGGGCTACTTCGCCATGACCTCCTCCCAACACCTTCTTTATCCTCACCATAGGACCTTCCTTCTGGTGTCTGATAATGCTTGTACACCTCAGTCCTCCAACACTCTGCGTTCTCACTCTCAGCTCCTAGTGCCTCTTGCTCCCAGCTCCTCACACGCACACCACAAACTGAAGTGAGCTCCTTTTTAAAACCCAGGTGCCCTGATTAGCCTGCCTTAATTGATTCTAGCAGCTTCTTGATTGGCTGCAGGTGTTCTAATCAGCCTGTCTTAATCGTCTCCAGAAGATTCCTGACTGTTCTAGAACCTTCCCTGTTACCTTACACAGGGAAAAGGGACCTACTTAGCCTGGGACTAATATATCTGCCTTCTATTACTCTCCTATAGCCATCTGGCCCGACCCTGTCACAATAAATATACCCTTTCTCCCTTTGCTTTCAGAAGTAAAATTTGTGCAATCCAACTCATTCTTTCCTATTTAAATACTTCGCTTTTTTCTTAAAAAATAAATATACAACTATTATGTAATGGACAGGCATTAACATACTATGGCAATGTGAGTCAACAATAGGACTTACAGAAATGTTAACTATTTTATCATATGAATTTTTCCTCTCAAAGAATTCTCATCAGAATGACAGTATATTTATTGTCACTCTAGTCATTTTTACATTATATTTTTAGATTTGCATATTGTTGAGCTGCTTATTATTATTTTTAACATAGCATAGTGAAAAAATATTCACATATGACCAAAGGTTTCCTGTACATACAGGTAACAATTAGTGACACATTGCACTTATTGGAATTGACAGAATAAAATCACTAAACTTTTAAAGTTTATGTATTGATCACAGAGAACAACCCCAGTTAAATTACCATAAACCTCAACATCACAACAACTGCTAATCCAGCTAATAGGAATTAAGGGACATAGAAGATACATAATAAGCATCTGGGGGATATGGAATTTATCCCACGAGTGTAGTAAAGAGCTCGTAATTTAAGAGTGCCAAAGCCCAAGTGCATCATGAAGGTCTTTCCTCACAAGTGACATTAATTGCATATCCCACAGATGCTTATTATGTATTCTATTTATATCACGGAAAAGAAATATATTAATTTAAAATGTAAAGGTTTAATACCGTTTAAGTGTAATGTAACACAGCTGCTTTGTGACATCACAGTGCATGCTGAAAACTGCAGCACAGAGCTATCATGTAACAGTGTATTTTAAACACAGAAGACATTAGGGCATGTGTTTCAGTGGGACAGCAGCACCCCTCAGATGAATAGTGAAGCATGATGCACAACTAAATACTTTCATATGCTGGATGTGACATTGCATCAAAATGAAAGTTGTCCTTACTCATGTAACTGAAATAATAAAATGGAGAATTAAAACTACTTTTAAAACAATTTATTTTTAAAGAAGTGACTCCACGGATTAAATATGCTGAATAACATCTAAAATTGAAAAAGTCTTCAAAGGTCCTATTATCCTTTCTAGTGTTCAGTGTATACTGCACACCTACTTAAATGTGACATTGTCGTTGACATTTCTAGAAATTAAGCGTGTTGTAAGCCTGCAAAATTTCTGTTGTAACCATCCACCTTTTCTGCTGTCTGATTGGGTCATTGTGAATGTTACAATGAGTGAGTCCTCAAAGGTCAGGAAAATATCTGGATCTTAGGTCCCTCCAGATATTTATAAAACAGACCATTTAACTATACAGGAACTGTAAACAGCCAGGGTGTTGCGATGTTTTTAAGTTATTCCCCAGATACCGTATCTTTGGAATTTCTGTCACCAATACCAGCCAATTAGTATTTAGCTACAAAGACACACACTTTTTAGGGTACTTTCGTACAGGAAAGAAAACAATGTAGCAACACTCTTGAACTTCAGTAAGGATACCAAAATGACTCTCCTGTTGGTCTCTAAATACAGTTGTATTTGGAACTAGCTACTACTCTGCCCAGTCACTTTGAGTAATTTCTAGTTCTCATATTAACAGTTTAATCTGATACTCTCTTTTGTTCATTTTGACTAAACAATTCTGTTCTGCAGAGTTGTGTGAAAATATTACCTTCTTGCCAAACGTCAGGCGCTAGTACTGAATTGTAATAACTTGCTAGTTACTTGTTGTACCTTGCTGCATAATAGAGCCAACCAAGTCATATTGGCATAATTTATTCAGCAAATTTCCATTATGTTTTAGAAAAATCTATTCAACAATTTCTTCCCAGATTTATATATTGGCCCACTTCACTTACCTGTCCTACTCTAGACTAACCTGTTTCTTTGAACTATGTTTATGGCTTTTGCTCTTCGAATATGGCTCCCCTACTTTAACATTTCCTAAGATGCTTTTGAAAATTCTTGATCCAGCAAGAATAGTCATACATACATACAATTCAGTACATCAGCAACAGAAAAGATACTCAAGGTGAAAGCTCGAGCCTCGGCTTTGCAAGAACAAAAGCTTTTTCACTGAAGTTTGTACAGCTCTAGCAGATGTTGAGAAAGGGATCTTTCACAAGTTCAGTGAAAGTTAATGTAACACACCCATTCTAAATGTTAGATCAAATTTATGATACTGCTTTCAGAGTACGGTTCTTCATCTTGCTCTCTCAGTGTTCACAATGCTGTGTGATTATTCCACTCAACAATATGCAATGCAAAAAATATTGACTGACTGCAATCATACAACATTCTTCCTATTTGGCCCTATATTATGGAATAATAATTTGCCAGTTTATTAGGATATTAAGATTACAGTACTCACTTATCCTATTTATTGGATTACTCTTTTAATAAGGCTAAAGTATTATTTACAAGAGCTCTGCTCTTTATTATTTTTCAACTTTTGAATTTTCCTAGAGTCATACAAGTTAGAAATGAAACAGACCTATTAAGTGATCTAGTGCACTCATCAACCAGGGCAGCAGGTTTCCTTCTGCCTTTATCTGTATTTTTTCCAGTCTATTATTAAATATTTCATATGATGAACTTTCATCAATTCCCTTCGGAGACTATTCCACAGTCTAAAAGATCTTATAGTGAGGAAGTTTTTTCTAATGTTGAACCTAACTTTTCCCTCACTTTCTTATTTAATACAATTACTCCTGATTATGTGCCTGATGCTGCAGTGAGTGAATCCCCTCTGAGGTGCGGAGCATCTTCAACTCCTAGTTAGTTAATGGAGGGTTGAGGGCACTCAGCACCCATGCAGCTTTGGGCTCATGTGCTATCCTGAAGACTTTCTCTCCTTCCTGGATGTTTACACCTTTCAAACATTTGTGCTATGTCACTGCTTAGCATTCACATACTATTCTTTCCAGTCAAGTCAATTCCATGAGCTTCTAATCATTTTTATTTTCTTTGCAGAACTCCCTCTACTTTTCCGTTCTTCCCCACCATCTCAGAAGGGGAGATACACACATTTGGTTCAAGCACAGAGAGAATGCACTATCCATGAAAGGGAGATGTGCACTGGGGGGAAGCCCATGCCTGAAACCCCTCACAGCTCAACGACTGGACTGGACCCTTGGACTGGACAAGGGGATGAACTTTTCTCGGGGAAAGGAGAATGCATGCCCAAAAATGTTGGCGCTGACTGGCCCCCCATGCTCCCCGTCCCAACAATTTAAACTTTTCCTCAGACGGCAGGAGCCCTTTTCTTCTTCAGCTGCCTTGTCCTGTCTTCCAGTAAGTCTAGCCAGTGAACTGCATTTCCAGGATGCTGTAGATGTGAACAATTTCCTGTTTTGGAGATCAGGAAGGAATTTTTTCATATTGGGCCAAATTGGCTGAGGTATGGAGGGTTTTTCACCTTCCTTGCAGTATTGTGAAGACATGATTGGGGTAAAGGAGACTAGGATTTGGAAGTCTAATACTAAGAGCTAATACAGGAATCTGTAGTTTGTCACAGCTGATGGCTGGTGTCCAGTGAGGATACAAGTTAAACAGGTAAATGAGACTCAGCATTTTCACTGGAGGACTCTGTGATTGTAAGGAGAAGGGGAGACCTGAAGTCTTCATAGACTAAAGTCCCCCTTGGTATTCCTTATAAACCTCACAGGGATGGGAAAATATGAGGACTCAAAAGTGAGCTAAGGCCTGGAGGATAGGCCAAAGGGCCTATCCAGGGTTATTGGTTACATGGATGAAGGTCTGTAACCAGGCACTGGACCTAGTTAAATGCCTGATATTTGAGATGAGTGGGCATACGCCTCCGCTCCCCAGTGTTACGTTACTAAAGTTGAGTCTGCCACGTAAAATCCATTCTCCTGCAATTTCATTCTCCTGCATGTACTTTCTGGTAATAAGAAAAGGAGTACTCGTGGCACTTTAGAGACTAACAAATTTATTAGAGCATAAGCTTTTGTGAGCTACAGCTCACTTCATCAGATGCATACAGTGGAAAATATAGTGGGGAGATTTTATATACACAGAGAACATGAAACAATGGCTGTTACCATACAGATTGTAACAAGAGTGATCAGGAAAGGTGAGCTATTACCAGCAGGAGAGCGGGGGTGGGGGCGGGGCGGAGAACGGGACCTTTCGTAATGGTAATCAAGGTGGGCCATTTCCCCATGTTATTCCCCCACCCCAACTGTTCCTCACACTTTCTTGTCAACTGCTAGAAATGCCCTCCCCCCCACTGGTAATAGCTCACCTTTCCTGATCACTGTTGTTACAGTCTATATGGTAACACCCATTGTTTCATGTTCTCTGTGTATATAAAATCTCCCCACTATATTTTCCACTGTATGCATCCGATGAAGTGAACTGTAGCTCACGAAAGCTTATGCTCGAATAAATTTGTTACTCTCTAAGGTGCCACAAGTATTCCTTTTCTTTTTACGGATACAGACTAACACGGCTGCTACTCTGAAACCTTTCTGGTAATGTAATGCTCGCAACTGAAAGAAATACTTCAGGTCTGTTTGCACCAGAAATGTGATTCTGAAGCTGTGATATTCTAAGCATGCAGCCTGAAACTGGTTAGACCTTTTTTGTTCTTATTACAGAGAAAATTCATTAGAGACACAAGGTGGGTGAGGAATTATTATCTCACTTACCTTGTTTCTCTAATATCCTGGTACCAACACGGCTACAACAACATTGCATAGAGCAAACTCACATCGGCTTTGCTACCCACTGACATCTGGAGTTCATATAAAGATACTTGAGGAAGTAATGTCTATTAGGAAAGCTTACTTCACTGATAGGAAGTTTAATGACCAAAAAAATATTCATACATGTCCTTTCTAAAGTATTGTACTGTAGTACAAGGAACCACATAATTTCTGCTCAAGGAAGAACTGTAGCAGTCACTAGGGAGAAAACCATCTCTCTGATAAGCGGGCCCTAAGACCATTACATAAGTCAGAACCAATACCTTAAACTTCCCCTGGAAGCTAACAGTAAGATCATAGAACACTGGTGTCATGTCCTCACAGCAAGAAACATCACTAACATGGGCCATTACATTCTGCATTAGCTTAAGCTTCTGACTTACAGCTCAGCCCACATATTGTGCACTGCAGTCAGTCTGCCCTAGGACTAAAGACAGGCACAAATCCCCCCCAGCAAAAAATAAAAGATTGCTATCTTTGAGACAGACTGACTCAAATGGAAAATCAGAGACTATGAGACCTGTTATCTGATCATTTAAAAACAGTGGAGTATCTAAGCAGACCTTCATACTGTGATAATAAATGATGGACATGTACCTGAAATCAAGAGGGCTATATCTTCTGATTGCTTCCCCAAAGCCACCATAACAACAGAGTGTTTTCGGTATCTAAGCTAAACAACATTAACATCATATGAAAGTTAGTCTAGGTGTTGTTATACAATGTTTTGATATCTGTTTGGACCACATTCTTTGAGCTGAGTGTGCCCTCATGTTAGTTCCAGACACTTGTCTGTTATAATTTCTCCAAATGGCGTGTTAGTGGGATTCACTGCATTATGGGTCTTTCTGAATCCATTATTCCAGAGAGCAAAGGACCAATGGGGATAGAAAGACTATTTCTTGTTCCTCTGGTCAGATCCAACTGGAGGACTTCCATACATGATATTATCATTCTTAATAGCTGATGGAAATATCTGATGGAGACCATCATTCCCAGGAGTTAAAGGAGGTATCACATGTAGAAAAAGATTCCTTTGAGCCTCACTTTGTGTGAGTGTCCCAGGAAAGAATTATGACAGGGATGGTCTTGGGGCATAGGCCTTCATGATGCCTCTCAATCTGAGTTAACCTTGCTCCTTTCCTTTCTGATACTTGTTTCCATAACAATGACTAAGACTGATTATTCTGGGTGATTTAAATTCCCACACCGACAACACTTCTGGGCTACTTCCTGATTTCATGGCCACCGGGACATATACAGGAACGTCCTAAGGGGACTTCTGGCTTTGCACACTGCAGGCTATCTTCTGGATCTGTATTTCTGAGTATGGTATTGAGAACCTCATCATGAACATAATGAAGTCAGGAGGTCCAACTTCATTTGGGACAAAAGAGAGTGAATTTCATTGGCCCACCCTCTTGGGAACAGCTTGATTTTAAATGGCTCTGATGATGAGTACTGTTAATCTAACAGAACATTCTGTCAATAGTCTTTGAAAGATATAATGTTTTGCTGTTCTTGATCATCAATACAATTGTCTCTTAAGGCCCTCTGCCTCAGGGCAAGGGAGTAATATGCTCCCTGCAAGAAGCACTGCATAACAAGTGGGCAGTCAAATTCTGTTTCCAGTTGGTTCTCTAAATTCCAAGCTTTATAGACAGCAGTGAACTGCGAAGGAAAATTTAGCATGCCAGGGGCAGATGTCTCATTTGAATCACACCTATTGTAACATTAAACACTATGTTGTCTTGTGGAAATGCGTGAAGTAAAGAATATTTTCTTTGCTTCCATCGTAACATCCATAAAGTCCTGGTCATTGGAGCTGCTCAGTGTGGTGAATAACCTGGTTAACTGGACTCCACTATGTTACAGATTTATGTATTTCACATACTTTTCTAATAATCTTGTAGATAAAAATCAATCTTATCTGAGCCAAGCTGTTTGTCCATACTCCATGGGCGCAGAGTTGTATGATGACAATACATAATTTTAAATTCTTCAGTCTCTAAATTGTGTTGGCAATATATTGCCATACCGGTTCTCCTTTGTGCAGTTCTAGCCCTAAATCTACATTACCTATTTTTATGTAAACCCATGTTTTATTAGAAAGAATAAAGGATTCTCAGAGATACATCTTTTAGTCTTCAAAAGTATTAGGTATTGGTCTTTATCTAATGATTGATAGCAGGCTACAAAAGTGATTGTCCATTCCTCTGTAGAATACACGGTGCTGACATTAACTTGGAGCCCTATACACACTGAGAATTATTTTCCCAACAGTCATTCAAGCCACCTTCCAGTGGTTTTTTTACTACTCATTTTTATCCTAAATTTTCTAGATTATAATTCTCTCTCCTTTTGAAAGAAAGAAAATGACAGGAGTCAGAACAAGCAGCAATGTTGATATAAGCAGTTGAAATGCACAAATATACAGTAAGGTGGACAAATGTATATCTGACTCGTGACACCCTGATAAACATTGTAAGCAACGCTTTGTGAATTCACTCTAACGGATTCTCTCCCTTTACTGTTCCGCCTTTATAACTGTTGGTTAGCTTAAATCTTCATATTACAGTAAATCAAACCCATGGCAGTCTTCCATATCTCTCTGAATATTAAATTCATCCTACAAACCCATGCGTCAGAAGCTATTAATTCCCCTTAAATCTACTGGATTACAATGCTTAGATATGTTTCATATTGCCAAGTTCGTTTTTAAAGACATTATGACAGAAGCCAAAATGGAAGCTTTCTTCTATTCTTCTTCCTCAAATACAGACTTTTCCCTGTACTTCAAACGGGAAGCACACCACCTGCATCAAGGAACAATATAATGACAAATCTGCATTCCATCCTCACAGCCACCCAGTACTACTCATTATCATCTCAGCACATAATTATGTAGCAAGAGAATAAAAGACAGATGAACACTTTCCACTCCTCACCCAATCTTTCATTCTCTTTATAATGTAGGCTTCTAACATTGCAGACACTACAGTAGGAAATCTTAAGTCTAAATGTATACAGAAGGTGGGGAAAAGAGGATATAAGGTAAAATGTATCAGACTATCATTTCCAGTCTAGTACATAACAGCACAAGAAAATGTAAAAGAACAGAAGGTGCTCTTTCAATCAAAAGAATTGCAAACTTTTGGAGAAGCCCAAGAAGCAGTGAGGATATCAATCATTTAAGAAAACTAAAGGCAGGTAGTTTTGGTTTAAAAACAAAGAAATGAATCTTACAGAACTAACTGGTATTTATTTGTTGCCCCAATAAGGTATTTAACTGTGATGTTTCAGGAATTACCCACATTTATTTGCACAAAACAAATATTAGTTACATCCACTGATTGTGAGGAACCATATAACACAACTTTAAGAATAGATAAACAACCTCTTTTTCAAGTAGTGTAAAGATAAAGTCCCTTCCACATCAAAACAAAACATAGCTTTCCAAATGACCTTCACAGGTACTTCTCACCTTACCACTTACTTCTGCATTTGTAACCTTCTTACTACAACTACTGTTTTGCTATTAAAAAGATGATTGACAGAACAAGTCCATAAACTCTTAGGTATTAAAGTTAATATTTGATTCAGCCCTGAAAAACCCATCTTAGATCCCTGTGAACTACACTTACACATGGTTTAATTTGTGGGACTTGCAGAGGATTATAAATTTTCCTAGAAAGACATGTGGGCATACTTAGCATAAACTCATTCTACAGGTAGGACAGACTAGGGATTATAAAGCACTGAATACGCTTTCTAAAAGCTTCCCTTTTACATGCAATGTTCTGCCTAATTCAAATAGTAAAATATTACAGGACAAATTCAACCCAGGAAGTCAATGAAAGTTGTGCTCACTTAGCCTAGGACAGAGTTTAGTCTCAAATACTTAGAGATGTGCTTTTTCCTTTGCTGGACAAAAGTTTGCATTTGCTTAGTTTTTAGTATACCATTATTGATTTTGATATGTTAATTTGTTTCAGTACCAACAGGCAGATTAGGTGGCTTCTCTATTAACTGCACAATGGATCAAACTTGTTTTTATTGTAATTGCTGTCCAGCTAATTGATCACTGTAAATTAAAACTATAAAGCAACCATAATTGGTTTGGACCATTCCATAGACTATTTCTCTTCTTTTTGGAGGAGAAGTATGAAGGGCATAGGTAAAAATTGAGATGTTCTGGCTTTTCATTAAAGAGGACTGATGCCTGTGATTACTTTTTCAGGACACCATCAAAGTTATCTCCTAATGTGATGACTAACCCCTCCAATGTTGCACATTGCTAATTTTTTTTCCTTGGATGCAGTAAGTAATACATATATTCCTTTACTATATTAATGAAATTCTTTAATTTCATTTCTCCCTCCCGAGTGCGATACAGTTAGGAGAAAGAATTCTGGCTTGTATTGAGGTGGCATGAGAGAGAAACAGGTGGATGCCCTACAGCAGAGCTCATAGCAAAGCAGCTAATAAAAATAGTAGTGGGGCTGCACAGCTGCTGTCGTCTTTTCTGAAACACAACCTTTCTAATGCTACCTACTGATCTATTCTAATGACTGCGGTCAAAAGTTACCCTATCAACTTGCTACTACTACGCTCCATCAAAAATATTTTTTGCTACCATGAGGCTATACACAAAATAGCTTTTTTACTGGACTATAATTCTAATATCAACCTACAGTGCCTGAATCTGAACCTCACACTTCAGTACAAACAAGCAGCTATCCTAGCTAACTGACTGATCTTCATAAAGTGGAACCATGGGGGGGGGGGGCAAAGACATTGGCAAATACTGTTCTGAAGAGAGCTTTTTCTGTGCTTAGACAAAACTGTCATGAAATATTTATACCCAACTGTACACAAGCTTTTTTATTTTATATGGATGTGCTTATACAGAATTTGTTTAACACACCTAATACTGGTATATAACCTGCCTTCAGGGTTATGATGAAGAAGCTTCCAAATATAAGCACCAATGGTTTCAATTTTTTTTTAAAGAAAGCTTTTACACTCTGGACATGCGGCACTGTGTTTCTGTGTGTTATTTTTTATATATCCATATGATAAACATTGATATCATCTGGTGGCGGTTACTGCATGCAGCTTCTTGAGAATTTCACTCAGTTCAATATTAATATATGTAATTCACTCTAAACTCTTATTACATAAAACAAATTAGTTGTAAAAATATTATGTGGTAGTATCTTTTTAAATTTATTCATCATCTTTTAAATGAAATGTAAAATAATCATCCATTACAAATAACTTTAAATGGAAGAAAATGCCCTAAAAAACATGTCTTTTTAAAAATTTCCTTTCTCAAGTTGAGAATACAGCCTGGCTTTAAGTTGACACAGAAAACACTGTATAAGAAGCAACAGAATGGTTTTGCAATAATTATTTTGCACTTTAACATGAATTAGATGTAAGGGTCAGAGAAATTAACATTTAAATACCATTTAATCTAGGACATTAATCATCGTTAACCCATCTAATTCTACAATTAAACTGAATATTCAATCTGTCAACCTCTCTAAGTATCTAATCCTTTTATTCAGATTTAACTATTTTTTTTTCTAAATTTAGGGGACGTTTATTGTCTGAAAACCTGTCATTGAACTACCACTATAATCAATTTACAGTTTCATTTAAATATATTTTTGTACATTTTACTTTCCAACAACAAAATAGTCAAATGAGACGTAACTGAGACAGATTCATTTATTTCGTATTGTATACTCAATGCGTAGAATCGCCATAAACATTAATCGGCTTTATTCTGACACATACTATTTAAAGCGTTAAAAACCCCAAATATCAGAGGGTAGCTGTGTTAGTCTGTATCCACAAAAACAACAAGGAGTCTGGTGACACCTTAAAGACTAACAGATTTATTTGAGCATAAGCTTTCGTGGGTAAAAACCTCACTTCTTCAGATGCATGGACTGCAAAACCCCAAAGACACCGGAAATAACTCATGGGGTTCGTAAGGAGTTAAACGGCCTTTCACTTTTATTTTGCTCATTCAAACCCAGCCCATATTGATAGTTGCTGAAAAATTATCTGAAGGATGCGCAGTGGCCTACTATGATTGGTGGTCACATTTCACATAGTAGACAGGTGTCCATATTAAAACAACCACATTTGGTACATGTTTTGGGCATCCGAGAGATAAAAGACTACATGGACATGAAAAGCAAACTAGCTTATCACACCTAATGGTATTCCCTTTTTGGTCAGCATTGACTCACAATGGCAGGGTACAGGAACACAGGTCCCAATGCCGTGGATAAAAACATAAAT
The DNA here is from genome assembly GCF_965152235.1 of Eretmochelys imbricata. Taxonomy (NCBI): domain Eukaryota; kingdom Metazoa; phylum Chordata; order Testudines; family Cheloniidae; genus Eretmochelys; species Eretmochelys imbricata. Next base: position 203,394,780 of record NC_135573.1, on the reverse strand, counting down.
AAATAATCTCTCTCTCTCTCAGTCTCCTGGGTCACTTTTCTCTAATGGCCAAATTCTCTGTATATTTAATATAATCCAAAGAAATATCACTATTCTGGCTACAAGATGAACACAGTGAGTTGTAAATGTTTCCATCCTTCTACTTTTACCCCTTCAATTTGAATGAGACCACAAGCACACACAACCCACTAACAAACCTTTCCTCCCTTAAATTATTTTCATCACTGTGACGTAATTTGTCCTAAAGATACCATGGAGCTTGTAACACAAGGTCAAATATCCCTGGTCCCTCATTCCAGCAAGCCATATGGTATGGGGAAAAATAGATATTGTTGATGGCTGTCTCAAATAAAACAAGCACTAAATAAAGAAATCATCAAGCAGAACATTCAGATGCTTGATCTGAACTAGCAAAATTGTTAGTCATACCACAAGTACTGTACTGACCTAGTGCTCAAGTAAACAGTTTTTTTTAAAAGGAGGTAACCAAGTCAAATTTCTGAATATTAGCCGCACAAGGAAGAAGCTTCTGAAAATTAGTATTAAAGCATACACAAATCCTGAGCCGGTGACTTCAACAAGTTTCTCTGTCATTACAAATAGAAGAATGACTGCTGCTAAATGTAAAATGTTAAAAACAAATATATGAAGTTACATAAATTATAAACAAATATTTGTCCTTCACCTATCACTGAAACTGTGAAAAGTTTAAGACACGTTGTATTTGTAAAGAGACCTAGAGGCTGCCGAACTCAGTCCAACTGGCTATCCCAAATCCATTACTTATTACAAACCTTTCACTCTGCCTATCCGTCTTATCTCCTTCCTCATGCTCCTGCACCATTTTAGTAGACTATTCCCAGGATTGTGCATTGTGAGACAGTGATTTAAATTACGGTTAAATACTAAACCAAACCAAAACCCCTTTGTTCGCAAACACATTTTGCAACTAATTTAATCAATGTGCTCTCATGAGCTCTTGATGTAGTTACCTTACTTAAGCTGGAAATGTAACGTAACTACTACTAATAGTTAAAATGACTAGAAATGTCTCCTCTAGCTCAAAAAACATTAACCACTACACAAAATTTGGCATTTGAGGCAGTCAACTTGCGCACAACTGTAAACCATTATTCAGAAAAGTGCCTATCTGACAGCACTAGAGGCAAGAATAATTACAATATGCTCACATTATTTTTCCTCACTTTTTTCAAGTACTTCACACTGAATCAGAAATTTGTAATGGAAATGACCTGCTAGAAAATCTAGTCCACTCCCTTGACAATGCTGGTTTGTTCTCTATGATACATTTTTTAGAGCTTTGCCCAGCCTTGGTTAAAAGTGTCCTAGTTTATGGGGCTTTCACTGCTGCTATCGATAATTTTACAGCTTAATACCTCCCTGTCAAGAAAGTTTTCTTGATAGTCTCTCTGAAGCGTTCCTTTTTTTAAATTTCATCCCACAAGCATAAAGTCTCCACTCTTTCTACCTGTGTGTGTGTCACCTGAGAACACACTGTCCTTTCATTGTTGCCATATTGCACCGCAAACTCACATCTACTTTGCCTTCTATGATTACTCCTCACCAATACTGAGTTTCAGGTTTTGCCTTCCCAGTGCATATCTGTGTTATAGATCAGTTTTGTCTCAACATATCAGTTTGTATTCTTCCAAGTTGTTTCTTATTTTCTCTCTATCCATATTTCTAAACTCTCAAGGTATGTGAGCATTATTTTTCTGTCCTCATTGGTACTTATACCACTTTCCAATTTAATATGATTTGTGAAGTTCAGTAAAGAACTGTCTACCTCTTCTTCCAGATCATTAGTAAAATTATTAAATAAAATGAGACCCATACAGTATCCCAACTAGATAATCTGCCTTGTCCCCAGTTTTAACACCTTGTCATTGATCTTTCCTTGTTTGCAGCCCCTTCGGCCAATTTTCAGTTTATCTGACGGGGTTCATATCACAGCCCACTTAGCTTAACTTTGCAAGATTACACGAGAGATTGTATCAAAGACTTTACAAAAGTCTAAATCTATGTATATCATGTTACAAAATTAGTAAATGAAGGTAATTTTATATAAAAAGCAATCAGGTGTGATAAAATTTGTTCTTTATAAACCTAGGCTACTTATTGTTCTCAGTTCCATTATCCTCTAGATCTTAAATGATTACGTCTCTTAAGATTTCTTCCATTTTACTACAGATTCAAGTTAGACTTCATCTTTAAAGATCACAATACAACCTTGACATTTGTATAAGACAGATATTCTAGTAACCTAGATAAATCTGCAATATTCATATCCAAGGAAACAACATGACAGAGCCCAACTTAAGGTAAAATTGTTAGTCAGCATTGCTTACAAAAACTTTGACCCTGAAGTAAAACAGCAACATATTCGCTTATGGCAAGTATATACATGGGTTCCCAACTGTCCCATGTATACAGAATAATCAAACTGAACTGAACTTCTACATTTTAGAAAACTGAAGCTGGGTGACGTTAGAAGAGTCTTTTTCCAGAAATTCCCACTCAAAAATATTTCAAGTAAATACTTCAGAAAACTGTAGTACAAAAATACTTCCAGGCATACAATAAAGCATTTTCATATGAAGTGTGGTTAGCAGAATAAGCACATGAACACAAAGGTAAGTAGTGCTTTTTCTTAACTACATTTTCCTTTATTCCTGAAGACATTAATGTTTTAAAACAAGTAGGACAAATATTCCCTAATTTAAGAGAAACAAATTGCAAGCAATTAAAATAAACAAGGCATTATAAACACTTACAGTCCATAAATCTGTGGAGCAATTTCTAGCCTGTTCAGATGCATGTACAGCTCAATATCATGTTTCTTCAGCAGGTGATCCTGTATCTGGTTTACTTTAGTTACAATAGCAATAGATGGACCTAAATCCTGTGGCCTCGCAAATGGTATAGGCGTCATCATTGCATCTTTCTCCTAAAGACAGAAAAACAAACAGAAAATGAATTATTAGAACACTTTGCATGAAACATCAGTATAGATGTACATGAGAGAGAATTATTTTCCTGTAATCGTGGACTTCTGAAGTAAACATCTCAACAAATCACTTTACCCAGCTCAGAGTTCTGGTTCTGGCAGGAGTGCCTCACAGTCCACTGCAGGGGAACCTGTTGTAGGGACCTGCCCCCCACTTCAAGTTAACTTCATTCTATTGGTCAATATGCTCCCATGTTGATAAAGAGTAAAAATGTAATCAGAATGACAGAACCGCAAGTCTGTGCAGGTTTCCTAGTGTCAGGCACTAAAAAGTCCAGTAACGAATAAATGAAAAAATGTAATAAAGCAACAGATCTTAACAAATGTTTGGTTTTTTTTAAAAAGAAACGAAGTAAATGTGCTTGGACCAGTCTTATTTAAAGGTATGTTTTTTTAAAAAGAAAAGTCAGGAGAAGTAACTTGCCTACTGAAACTGTTAAACTTTTAAAATTAGCAGATACGGTGAATAAGATACCACACTGAAAAAAAATAAGTGGGAAAATACAAAAATAAGAGATATTGTAAAAACAATATAAGGGATTGGGAAAATGATCACAAGACTCCAAAAGGGTTACAGCTTGATACCAAATCTTGATTCTGGCAAAGCACAGGACAAATCAAAGTCCTAGATTTTAATGAAAGTCTGCAGGAAAAATAACACGTAATTGCTTTTAAAATATCTTTAATGGAAATAAATCCAGAGCTCGCTGCCATAGAAAACTGAGGCCCCGGTCCTGAAAACTCTCATACACATGCTTAACTTTAAGTATTGTGAGTAGTCTCACAAATGCAAGTCTTTTATACCCTTAAGTATTTGCAGGATCCAGGCTTTGTTTTGCCCAGAATGGGCTTTGACATGTTCTTTGAATTGCTGGCCCACCAGACTGTTATAATGAGAGCAGTAAGGCAGCTATTTAAGACATGATGCTCTTGGAGACTGTGGAATCTATTAAGTTAGCATAAAATGAAACAAAAACCTGAGTAGACATTGCAAAAGCTTTAGTCTGACCCAGATAAAAGCATAGGAACCTTTCTTGACATCAAGCCTACAAAGGGATTTCCATAGCAGGATGATTAAACTGTAATTGACACCATCAGATTATTCCTGAGAAAGGTAAGGTGTGTGTCAGAGAGGCTTGCCGCTCAGTCACTCTGCAAAGTGAGGCAAATGGCTTTCACTGTGTGAAATATGAACTCCCAGGAATCGAGTTACTAAAAGGGAACCATTCATCAGATTAGGAGCACTGTATTACCCCATAACAATGTAGCAGTCCCATATTCATCTCATAGCCAGGAACTAGCTGCAGAGTATGCTCTTAACTACAGCTGGTTTCAAAGGTTCTACCCATTTCTAGAGGAATTCTACAAGAAATGGTAGAATCTTTGATATAGTACTTTTTTTTTTTTTTAAACAGACACCCGCTTTATTATTATTTACTTTCATCACAGCACCCAGGAGCTCCAGTCATATACCAGGTCTCCATTGCACTAGGTGATGTACAAACACAGAACAAAAAGACAGCCCCTGACCCAAAGCACTTGCAGCCCCAATATAAGACAAGAGGCAATGGATAGATTCAGACAGCTGGGGGAATACAAGGAAACCAAGAGACAAAAGGGGCATACCCCACAAGCAGAGTGAACTAGGTGATGTCAGCAAACAGCACATTAGTTCACTGATTTTTTTTTTGAAGGTGTGTGTGTGGTTTTAGTTAGGAGGAAGAAGGGGCGGGGAGGAGAGGCAGGTGTGGTGTGAATCTGAGGTGAAGAGTCTGAGACAAGAAGGGGAGATCTGGCGCAAATGACCTATCAGCCCAGGGAAGAAAATGTCAGAACATTCTACAGTTTTGACTTCCACTTTGCCTCCTTCTGGTCTTACAGGCTGGAGTCTCCAGCTGGCTGCTCTCAGATTTTAGGAGATATTGCCCATCTACCAACCTGTATAGGAAATGGTGGGTGACAATGCCAAACTACCTACAGAGGGAGCCACCATCGACTTGGACTGCCTATCATGGATGGTCTTCCGTATATAAGAGATTGATTATTTTAGTCACATTCTCGCTAAGTAATGGGAATGCCAGATCTCTAACATTCGTTGCCCTTCTCTTCATCCGCAGTGGAGACTATGTAGCCTCAGGAGAGTTTTCGGTCTCCTTTTTGCCTAAATAGCGACACAGACTGTTGCAGGTCAGAGGTAGAGTAGTCTCTTCTCACCAGAGGTGGAGCTTGGGGCTTCAGTGGAGGCAATACATGGCTTGAGCTGCCAGTGTTCAGTATCACTAGGCTGGCATCTTGAAACACCAATGGAATCAAAAGGTTTAGTGTAATCAGATGATACTAATGCATTAGGTCTGTCTGGGAATTTTGAAGATGTCAAAGTGCAAGGGCCTATCTTGTGTATCAATGTGCTCCTTGAAGCATAGGACACAGAAGTCATGCTTTTCTGTCAGCAAAACTTCTAGGCAGACTACAGTCAGTATTGTTTTTGAATCTAATGGGCAACTTCTCCATTCTGGAAGATGTAAGGGTTCTAAAAAAATGTGCCTCAAAATTTGCCCATCCATAAAATGCATCTTTGTCATAGGGTATTTTGAAGCCAAATTGATTACTATTTTAAAACATTGAGATCCTATGACTGATGGCCATACAGCACTACAGAAAGGAGTGTTATGACTAGTCAATCAGAGAATCAGGGCTTGAAGTAGGCCAATAGGCTTGATTGGTAGGAAGTTTAGCCCTCACAGTACATAAGTGTATGTGGCTGCCCTTTAAAGATACCAGAGTGGTGTGTAGGGTCAGAATGGCACTATGATGTTTGTTTCCAGTGCGGATAGGTGATTGTAGGATGGAGAGCTCCCACACAGAAGATTCTCTTAGCAGCGGTCCCCTTGTTCAGTATTATTGATGAAGAGCCTTCAGAATGAGGAAGGCAATGAACAGAATGCCAAGTAGAGGGATGTGTTTGGGCGGATCTGAGTTAAGAACAGCATAATACACTCGAAAAATTACGTACAGGAGTAGGGTAAGGGAAGATAATCCGTGGATTACAAGAAAACTGGAAAGTTCACTACTAGCTGCAAGCTTGAGACTCCTTAGAATTTGCTCTTTAATTAAAAAAGTCTCTTGTTTGGAGACATCCAACATTCCAGAAATAGAGAGAAACATGATTGTGAAATGGTCATGATTTTGGTGAATAATCTAATACAAAGATTGATCCACAGACTGATTAGTTCAGACAAATTATTCCAATAACTACAAAAACAAATTTGTGTTTAAGATCAGCAAGGATTTCACTGCTAAGCCAAACTGGTCGTCTGCCATATTTACTATTCTTTCTACACATCGGGATGGTTTGTGTGTCCAGGCACTTGCACTTGAACCAATTTGTAAAAATCATGACTGGTTCTCTGTCAGCTGATAAAGAGGAAAGAAAGGATATACACATCATATGAACTGTTTGCTACAAATAATTCACCAAGTTCTGCTTGTACGAACAATAATCCAGTTTTATTTGATACATATTTTTTTTTAAATATCAGAGCTCATTTCAGAAGGCAGGAGTGCCTGGACACACAAACCGAGGCTCACCTTTTTGCACCAACCACAGAACAAACTGGTTCATAATGAAAGCATAAAAAGCTCACTCCCCTCCTTCCATTCTATACTCCTTCAGCAGTTCCTTTCCCCTCCCCCAAGGCTGCCAATCAGGATTCTTCAAAAAACAGCCAGCTGTCCTGGACTCCTTTCCCCTTCATGTTATTCTCCCAGGGGATCCTGCCCATCACTCCCTGAGGGAGTCAAAGTCTCCTTTTCTGAAGTCCAGAGTTTGTATTCTGCTGCTCTCCTTTCTTCCTTGTGTCAGGATCCTGAACTCGACCATCTCATGGTCACCGTCTCCCAGGTTCCCATCCACTTTTGCTTCCCCTACTAATTCTTCCCTGTTTGTGAGCAGCAGGTCAAGAACTTCTGATATTCTTTTTGAGGTCTGGAGAAAACTGAAGTGCAGTGAGTGAACCCAAAACTGAAGGTCTCTCAGAAAATGATTTATTAATGGGTTTGGGTCCCAATACAGAGCATGACTACATTTCACATAGTGTCTTTCATACAAACTGTCCCAAAACACTGCAGGGAGTTAAACACATAATCAGGTAAGAAAGAAATTAAGAGTCAAATACAAAGGGGGTAAAAAAACCCCTTAGATTTGAAAAGAGAGTCCATGGGGTAGGAAGATACAGGAATTTTGTTGCAGAATGAGGATGAGAAAGGAGGCCTGTGCTGCATGAGCAAAGGATGCTCGGGTAAAAGTACAGAAAGACAAGGTACAACAGGTAGACTGTAGAGAATCTATCAAGGGCCTGGCATTGTTTTAATTAGATTTTGAAATGAATAAGCAACTAAATGGAGTTGACTAATGAAGTAATATATAGCCCAGTTTACACATGTGATAAAAATACGCAGAAAACTTAAGTCCAAGTCTGAAGAGCAGAAACCAGGGAAGAAGAGGGGTAACAAAACATTCAGTAGTTAAGAAGAGAGGAGGTGAAGGCACAGACCAGGAGTTAAGCAAAGGTACACTCCAGTGTCATGGAGGTGGAGATAAGTAAATGTGGATGAGGGAGTTGAGGGAAGAAGAGAAGGAGAGTACTGTGTTATCAAGTTACCGAGAGTGAAGGCAAATTGGAAATCTGAGTTGAGGCAGGAAAAGGAGAGGATACAGTTTTGCTTGAGCATGATCTTCTTGTTCAAGTGTAATATTTCAACTTTGGAAACATTTATCAAAAGGGTATTTTCATGAAGCCATGAGGACACTTGGTCAAGGTGGACAGGTAGGAGTTATTAAAGGTGCTGTAAACTGTGAACCATTTAATATCATGTGGCAAGATGATGATGAAATACAGAAAAGAACAAAGAGCCAAGAACTTAATGATACAGAAATCAATACAGGAGGAACTTCTGCCCAAAAGGAAACATCGCTGGAGACAATATTTAGACAGGAATGAAACAGCAGACAACAAGAGACACCTGGTTAGCTATGGAGGTCTCACACTTCTGACTATGCTCTGAGGTCAAAGTTTTTCATAGATTCCAAGGCCAGAAGAGACCATTGTGCTCACCTAGTCTGATGTCCTGTATGACACAGGTCACACAGCTTCCCCCAAAATAATTCCTAGAGCAAATCTTTCAGAAAACATCCAGTCTTTTCATCACTGATGAAGAATCTACCATGACTCTTGCTAAAAATTGTTCCAACGGTTAATTATTTTCACCATTCAAAATTTACACCTTATTTCCAGTCTGAATTTTGCTAGCTTCAATTTCCAGCCATTGAATCATATTATATCTTGTCTGCTAGCCTGAAGAGGCCATTATTAAATATTTATTCCCTACATAGGTACTTACAGACTGTAATCAAGTTACCCTTTAACCTTCTCTTTGTTAAGCCAAATAGATTGAGCTCCTGGAGTCTATCATTATATAAGGAATGTTTTCTAATCCTCCAAACATTCTTGTGGCTCTTCTCAGAACCCTCTCCAATTTATCTGCATCTTCTTGAACTGTGGACACCAGAACTGGACACAGTATTCCAGCAGTGGTCATCCAGTGACACATGCAGAGGTAAAATAACCTCTCCACTTCTACTCGAGATGTTTATGCATCCCAGGATCGCATTAGCTTTTTTGGCCATATAATCACATTGGGAGCTCATGTGCAGCTGATTATTCACCACAATCTCCAAACCTTTTTCAGAATCACTGCTACCCAGTATATAGTTCCCCATCCTGTCAGTATGGTCTACATTCTTGTATATATTTAGCCATATTAAAACATATATTATTTGCTTGTGCCCAGTTTACCAAGTGATCCAGAATGTTCTGAATCAGTGACCTGTTCTCTTCATCATTTACCACTCTCCCAATTTTTGTGTGACCTGAAAAATTAATCAGTGAGGACTTTATGTTTTCTTCCAGGTCACTGTTAAAAATGTTAAATAGCACAGAGCCAAGAACCAATCCATGTGGGACCCCACGGGAAACACACTGGCTCAATGATGATTCTCCATTTACAATTACATTTTGAGACCTATCAGTTAGCCAGCTTTTAACCCATTTAATGTGTGCCATGTTAATTTTATATTGTTTTAGTTTTTTAATTAAAATATTGTGTGGTACCAAACCAAGCGTCTTACAGAAGTCTTATTACATCAACACGACTACCTTGATCAACCAAATTTGTAATCCCATCAAAAAAGAAATCAAGTGAATCTGAAGAATCTATTTCCCATAAATCCACGTTGGTTTGCATTAATTATATTACCTTACTTCAGTTCTTTAGTAATTGAGTCCTGTATCAGTCACTTCACTATCTTGCCTGGGATTGATGTCAGACTGACAGGCCAATAATTATCTGGGTCATTCTGTTTATCCTTTTTAAAACCTGCCATAACATTAACTTTCTTCCAGTCTTTTGGAGCTTCCCCAGTGCTTTAAGACTTATTGAAAATCTATATTAATGTTTCAGTGAGGTCCTTAACCAGCTCTTTTAAAATTCCTGTATGCAAGTTATCTGGACCTGTGGATTTTAAAATGTTTAACCTTTAATTTCTAACAGTAGCTGCTGTTTAACACCCTCCAGTGGTACTAGTGGAATGGAAAGAGTTATCATTAGTTGATGAGACTATCATCTGTTTCCCCCCAAATACAGAACAGATATATTAATGGAAAATTTCTGTCTTTTCTACATTATTATTGATAATTCTACCATTTTCATCTAGTAATGGACCAATATCATTATCAAGATTCTTTAGTTCATAATATATTAAAAACCTCTCTTATTGTTCTTAACTCTGCTCCCATATATTTCTCCTTGTATCCCTTGACTTCCTTTATCAATTTTTTACAATTCCTAATTTCTGATTAAAATTCATTACTGTAAACTTCCCCTTTTTGTTATACCTGTATATTATTTTTTAATTTTTACAGCTGCCTTCACTTCCCTTCTAAACCAAAACAAAATTATTAATCAGTATGACCTTCTTCCTCAATTGTGGCTTTTTGGGAATCTAGTAAGGTGTTTTTAAATGACTTCCAATGATCATTCACATTTTTCTGATTAAATTCTTCCTCACAACTGACTTGGCTCCTAATAGTTTTCAGCTTTGTGAAATTGGAGCTATTAAAGCACCAGTATATATGTTACTAGTCTTGATTTTATTTTGCTTGCACGTTATAAATGTGATCAAGTCATGATCACTTGTACTTAAACTACAATTAATTTTTAGTTCTGTGATCAATTCCTCTTTATCTGTTAGGATAAGGTCTAATGACCGCACTGCACCTTTAAGTGGGGGAGGGGGAATATTATCCAGCTGGCTAAGGGAAGAGGAACAGTGTGCTATGGGTGAGTGGGTGGGGAGGGGAGAGATCGGAAGCTGATGCAAAAGCGAGGAATGGATCAGGGTTGTGACACTGATTCATCCTCTGAGACCGGAAGGGCAAAAGGATTCAAAAGGGGGCAAGCCCAGGTGTCCTGTTTCACAAAGCAGGCAAGGCAGCATCCACCCTCCCTGCCTTTTAGGTGGCAAAATACCAGTTTAGTCAGGACCTGCTGCGGAGATTGCACTAGCCACCTCTTTTTAGGGGAGCTGGGAAGGAATTTTCCCCTCATCGCCAGATAGGCCTAGGTGGAGTAGAGGCTTTTTCGTCTTTCCCACATTGTGTTCAGGGAGGGCTTTGTTGATGTGAGGCATGAAGGGAGTTAGGCTAATATGTTGCAATTCACTATGTAAGTGTGGGGCGGATGTCCAGTGCAGGTATTTCACAAGGAAGGTACACACAGTCACTGGATAAATGGCTTGATAAAGGACTTAAAAAGTTGTTGGTTAAAGGAACAGAACAGGGCAGGGGTGTGCGGGATTCCTATGAATGGTATGGCAGGGAGCCCACCCCCCTTTCTTATAGCCCACTTAACCTCCTATGTGGTAGGGAGGATAGGAAGGTCCCAGCAACGGGTTGGCTAGGGGACCTGGAAAAAGACAGGGGGCTGGTGGAAGCTCCCCAGGTAGTTATTGAATGAACTTGGGATTACTGGCACTGTGCACTTTTACCTGTCAGGCAGTCCTAGATATCTAATAATAAAGTTGCTGCCTGATTAAAATCATATCGAGTGTATCCTGTCCTCCTTTCACTATAGCCGGACAATAAAGAACTCCCTCGTGTTTGGTCAATGTTCCCCATGTACTAGATATCTAATAATAAAGTTGCTGCCTGATTAAAATCATATCGAGTGTATCCTCTCCTTCTTTCACTATAGCTGGACAATAAAGAATTCCCTCGTGTTGGCTGCAACACTTTTTGAGTTATGAAACTGTCACATATAATGTTTACAAATTCCAAGAATATTTTAGTATTGGCAGCAGGAGACCTCCAGCATATGTCACTCAAGCTGAAGTCTCCTATGATCACACAGCTTTTTTCCCCGACACATTGTAGATTGCCTCCTTACAAAACTATCATCCTGTTCCCAATGTTTTCAGTGGTCTGTTAGGACATTGATCAATAAGCATTCAAATTTCTTCTGAGTTATCAGTGACTCAAAACAGGTAATGCCATTTCTCACACAGAGTGCCACTCCCCATCCTGTTTTGCACATTCTATCCTTCTTAAATAGGTGAGCACACCATCATCATTAGAGCGGATGATACTAAACTGGGAGGAGTGCTTGATACGCTGGAGGGCAGGGATAGGATACAGAGGGACCTAGGATTGGACCAAAAGAAATCTGATGAGGTTCAATAAGGATAAGTGCAGGGTCCTGCACTTAGGACGGAAGAACCCAATGCACAGCTACAGACTAGGGACCGAATGGCTAGGCAGCAGTTCTGCGGAAAAGGACCTAGGGGTGACAGTGGACGAGAAGCTGGATATGAGTCAGCAGTGTGCCCTTGTTGCCAAGAAGGCCAATGGCATTTTGGGATGTATAAGTAGGGGCATAGCGAGCAGATGGAGGGACGTGATCGTTCCCCTCTATTCGACACTGGTGAGGCCTCATCTGGAGTACTGTGTCCAGTTTTGGGCCCCGCACTACAAGAAGGATATGAATAAATTGGAGAGAGTCCAGCGAAGGGCAACAAAAATGATTAGGGGTCTGGAACACATGACTTATGAGGAGAGGCGGAAGGAACTGGGATTGTTTAGTCTGCAGAAGAGAAGAATGAGAGGGGATTTGATAGCTGCTTTCAACTACCTGAGAGGTGGTTCCAGATAGGATGGTTCTAGACTATTCTCAGTGGTAGAAGAGGACAGGACAAGGAGTAATGGTCTCAAGTTGCAGTGGGGGAGGTTTAGGTTGGATATTAGGAAAAACTTCTTCACTAGGAGCGTGGTGAAACATTGGAATGCATTACCTAGGGAGGTGGTAGAATCTCCTTCCTTAGAAGTTTTTAAGGTCAGGCTTGACAAAGCCCTGGCTGGGATGATTTAATTGGGGATTGGTCCTGCTTTGAGCAGGGGGTTGGACTAGATGACCTCCTGAGGTCCCTTCCAACCCTGATATTCTATGATTCTAGAGGGAGGTCAGGGCAACAACGGTATGCAAGACAGAAGACTCTGCCCAGAACAAACTCAAGACAAAAATCTGCTTACTCTACATAATGATCACCATTATTGCAGATCAAACTGTAAACTGAATTACAATATACAACACAAGCAGTCAACTAGACAACTTTCTACAAGTGAGGCAACCTACAAGCAATTACTACCTACAAGGATACTCAGGAGGCCTACAAGGAATTTATTTTTTATTTAATTAAGAAGATGACTGTTACTTTCAACTTATTTCATTTTGCTGTGTTAAAGCATGTTCACTTGCAAGTACTATAAATATATATTTTTAAAACAATATTTACCTTCTGACTGTCATGTTCAAATGTCGAAAACCAATGTTCTGCAGTTTTCATAAGATGTGTGAACATTGCACTGAGGGGAAAAAATGAAAATTTGATGTTAAATAATACATTGCCTGCAGAAGTAAAGGAAATGTAAACACAACAGGAAGTTGTTAAAACTTACTAGGCGTCATGTTCCAGATATTCAGGGTTCAAAAGCGCTTGCATTTCCTCACTGAAACAGCCAAGAGGAACAATCAAAATTTGAATATTTATTTTTGGTCAATGTTCCCCATGTACTATTATGTACTTATAAGCCAACTTTATATAAAGTGCAAATGAGAAAAACTAGCCTTTTTTTTAATTAAAAAGAGTAACTCCATTGAACAAATGAAGTCTTTCCTTTCTATAAAGATCAAAAACAAATTAGCTGCCTTGTCTGAGCTACAATGAAGTAACCATCTAATTATTCCAAATAACAAATTACTGAATGTCACAATGTATTATTTGAATATGCTTGATCTAGACTAATTGATTACTGCACAATCTATCACTGTTTGTCCAAAACAAAAAAAATATGGTTACCGGTCAAATATGCAATATCAAAACATTAATTTATTTTGTTTTAATAGCTTCTATTTTTATTGTATTTTAACAGCAATTAATCAGTGACAGTATTCTTATCCATCTACTTTGCTGCCTAGCTCCCTTTTCAGTGGGGATGGAATGGGATGCGATGCATATTATGTGGTTATTCTGAGCATCCTGCAAGCTTACTTTCCACTGAAGAGCATCTTGTAATGCAACTTCAGGATTTCTAAAGATAGACACTGAATGAAAACAAATACATGTAAGCACACTCCATCCCTATGCTAACACTGATCTTAGACAATCTTGTTAAGTATTGCTAAGAGAGGTTATGTTATAACAGGGGTAATTAAATTATATTAATGCAGCTGGGTCCCAAAAGCAAGACAACTGCAAAATATGGCTGCACAACACTAAGTGATTCAAGCAGGCAACTTGTTAAAAAATAAGTAAAACCTTATTCATGGAGCAAGAGAATAAAAGGCATTTGAATTTAGTTGAGGGACAATAATGTGTGTTGCAACATTTATGTGTACACTATTTTAATGAAATGGAGAAACAATGCCTAAACTTAATATTACTTTGAAGTTAAATGACAATCACATAATATAGCTATTAAAAATCTTGTATGGGATGAAAGAGTTATTGATCACTGCAATTTTTTTCTATAGTGATTATTTAAAGGTATGACAAGAAAATGTTGATACACAACTTATCCATTCCTGGACTGGACTTCTTTGATTTGCCTCCTCTCCACAATGACAGAGATTAAAGCACATCTGGGTCTTGTACAATGCAGTGAAAATAGTATATGTACCGGTTTTAAGTTGATACTTTTCCTCTGGTTGGTCCCCTCTTTCTTTTTTCACTGACTAAAATGTAAGAATTACTTCTTCTCCAGAAAGCCCCTTTATGAGTTACTTTTGATTTTCATGGAGGTACGGGGCAATTAATACATCTCAAAGATTAACCTGTTAATCATGATAAAACAAAAAACTAATAAAAGAAAACTTAACTATCGGTTTTATTTGGATAGACCTTAAAGCCAATATGTTAATTCTACAGAAGATACAGTTAATTCTTAACTCTACAATAATATGGAAAAATGTGACAATTTCTATATTACATGGATAAATATACAACACTTGCCTTGGCTGTGCAGCTTCACTCGCATGTAAAAAAGCTTGGTGGTCACAATGCAGGATAAAGATTATAGGTGCTAAAAGTTCGTGCATACCCTAAACATTAAAAGGAAACAGAAGTACAGTAAGATGTTTCATTCATGCACCAGCGCAGTAATGCTCCACCTCAGCATCCAGCAGCCAATAGTATTAGAAGCAGCAGCATAATGAAAAGCAAGAAAATTTACATTCTTAGAATTGATTCATAATCAATGGGTTTTGTTTTAAATTCTGATTAAATCTAAGTGTTTATTCGCCTATAAAATATGGGTAGCAAGTTATTCTCCCTTTTCATAACATAACAGACAACAATTTGGCAACGGTAGACAAACCCGCACCTGGCAGTTACTCCAAGATCTATGTTCATAAATATGAATTTTATTTATGATAATTACAATCATGAGCTACAGTATCAAGATCTGCAATAAGGATAAATTATGAAATCTAAACTGACTTTTATTTGATAATGTTCCAAAACGGGGATCTCAGTAGCCTTTGGAAAAAACAAAGGCAGCTATTTGGGGAACTAGAAAATGAGATATCCATGCCTATGGAGACCAAAACAAGAGGTTTTTTTAAAGTATCTTCATTATGTTTATATTGAAGGATTTGTACGGAAAGATGTATAAAACCTCTGCCAGCCAATACATGGCAAAACTTTAGTGCTGTTCTATTTCAGATGTTTGGTATCTACACTGCAAAACCAAAAAACCCTGAGTCAAGAATGTGTAGGGGTCGAGCCAGTGATGGTGCCCTATTCAAACTCCTCCCACAATCTCAGATCAGATGAATATTTTGGATAGAATGATCAGCAGTGAAATACCTCATTATGTTGATATTTTAAATTGTCATCACTTAGCTGAAAAAGATTACACCCCATTAAAGAGATTAAAGAGACAAAGCAAACCTCTCCCAAATTATTGCTTCTGCCTCTATTTGTACCTATTGAGGTTACATCTGAAAGGCTTCCCCTTCTCCCTGACCACAATCAGAGACACTTAGGGTGTCAAGCTGGTTCTTCAAAGAAGCCTAAACTCCCTTAGGCTCCTTTGATGATTCCAGCCTTAATTTTTAAAATGAAGAAAAAGAAGAATAAAAAAGCAACCCTCTGCAGAAACAGATGCAGCGTGAGAGAAAATACCATGCAGTACTGGTTCAGTCAGACACATTAGCACACATATTAAAAGGTGTAATTTCATAAATATGTTTATTACTGTATTTCTCTTGCAGCTCACTTAGACAATTAATCCACCATTCTTTTTCAGGGACAATTGGATATTAAGAATTGGATATTCAGTGTTAAGTTCCCTAAAATTCCTAGAGTGTACTTAGATTTCTTGCATGCCAGTCAGGAGAGTATCTGACACAGATAGGACCACAAATCACCTTCTTGACCGCTTCACTAAACTGCCATTCCAGCCTCCTGCCACAAGTTGATGCAATTCATGTGGATGGGTGTGCCACAGCCAGTTAAACCACATGGAGCCCAGAACCACCAGATAGGTCCCTTCAGCCTCACAGAGGGAGGAGAAGCTCATCTGTAGAGTGTAGGGGTGCCAGAATAGAACAGCAGTAGTATGCTGAAAAGAAATTCCCTCTTCAATATCTATTCCTAGAACACAAGGGAGCAGGATGTTGTAGGGAGAGGGGTGGCCCTTGAAGAGGACAGAGATATTTGGAGGACAGGTTTTATGAGAGAGGTTATAGTATTACCAATCCCATACATTCAAAAATCATGAGTCAGCAGCCCTCCCTCCCCAATCATAGGATTTTTAAACAATAGATTTGGAGGGTTTTCTCTTTGGCTTCCGATTTCTGAGCTTTTAGGGAACATTTGGGTAATGTTTTCAAGCTTTTCTCTGTAACAATGAGGATTAGAAATTTATGTTTGGGTGTTTTTTTTTAATTAAAGCATTTGATTATTCCATGAACGGGTGCCTTCAGAAAATTATCAAATATGGCAAGACTTGTGATAAGATCACTAGTTAGCACCACAAGGTTTGGGAGAGAGGTATAGATCTGCAGCATGGGAGTCAGGAAGAGAAAGGAGAGTTTGGGAGGACCAGACAGAAGAAGATCGACAAAACTGCCAAAAATACTGAGATAAATTGCAGGCTACGTAGGCTGTAATTTTATTGATTTCCCACCCCCTAAAAGTTAAGCATAAATATAAAATCTACTATTGACTAAATCTTCTATCACCCCATACATATGAAAATTGTGTAAGAGAAATGAGGCTGCCAAGAATGGTTGTCTAACACAAACTGACTACCAAAAAATTAAACATACAAACTACAGAGTAAGAACATAAAAGGACATAAGATAGGATTAGTTAAAGAAGATAAGAGCCCAGCATAGCACACAATTTCCCAATATTATAGCATAATAACTTGTGAATAAAGCAGAATCATTAAGTGACTATCCACATGAAACAGTAAAAGAGCAAATGGATGATAAAATATCAGGATTTCAAAAAGACACCTCTGTTCTTCAGTTAAAGGAGTACTTTAAACATTTAGAGATTTTTGGCTTGGTAGTAGAAGCCACTAGTGTATTATATACACATATTTTTCTACAGTATATCAACAGTTTACTAGAACTTTTTAGTGTTAATAAAAGGGTTGACAGAATTCAGATAATTTTATGACACTTGCCAACAACAGCAAAATGCTGATTTCATAATACAGTCCCTGGTTTTAAAAGAAAACCAGAAATACAGCATTTCTAGAAATGAAATACAAATTGATACATTTCAACATTATATTGAAAAAGACAATAAAATTATGAGTGAACAATGGTTGACCTAATGGCTTAGCTTAATTATTTTATTTCTCTTCAATTAACTAGAGCCAGAATTTTGGCACCCAAATTTGTACGGCCTTTTGAAGACAATGTTAATGATCATTTTAACATATTTTTATGAAAAATAAATATACTCGCTTTACACTTCTACACATACCAATGCTTTTTAGAAAATCAAAGATCCACTGATGTTTAAATCTTAAAAGTCTCTATTACTGTTTTGCAAAATTCTATTCATTCTATTCTATATGACTGGGGAGAGTAGCATATTTTGCTAGTCAAATAAAATCTTACTTTATATTGGTCAAAAAAAGACAATGAAACCTACTACAAACACTCTCTCTCTCTCTCTCTCTATATACACACACACACACACACACACACACACACACACATATATTGAACAAACATACAAATTGTTCCTTGTAAGAAAGCATTGTAAAACTTTGCTGATATTGTGAATTAAATGTTTAAGTACAGTAACAGTTTCAATTAAAAGCTCTGAACTTTACCACTTGTATAACTGATGAGGTATAACACTGTTCCAGATCTTGGAAATCTACAATCTAGCTAGGTTTATATGGACCCAAGTCACTGTAGTCCCAGGGTGCCTCCCAAACATTTAAACCCAAAACTAATAATAACAAGATCTCTTGTTCTTCCACACAAGCCTTTTGGAGAAATAGCTTCATTAACATAAAAGGTTTTTGTTTGCTTGTTTACATTTGTGTACGAATAGGTGTTTGTTGTGTAGAAACTGAGAGAAAGGTACGTCACTTGTAATTAGTTCTCAAACTTGATATTACACCAATTTCTTAAAGGACTGACTTCCATAATTTAGGTCCAGTTCCTGTAAAAATGTTATCTACTGCATGTATGAATCTTCTCCTACCAGTTAACTGTTGCAATGTACCAAGGAATGTAGCTGTCATGGGAGATCATAATCTCAAAGGCAGAGGGGATCTCAAAGGTAGCTAGGGCCAGTCCCATGAAGGGCTTTGACTATCAGGGCAAACACATTCTACTGGACTTTGTGGTTCCCTTGGGAGCCAGCATGGAACACTTGAGTGATGTGTTAGTGCAACTCTAACTGCTAAGCAGACCAGCGCTATGTTTTGTATCAGCTGAACCTATTTTAGGATTTGTGGCTTCATTCCTAGAAACAAAATGAAATAAGCAAGGCTGAATGAGTGGATTATCATGGACAGGTATTTGACAGGGTTAAGAGACACCAAAAACTATATGCTGACCTCACCACACACGCATCACTTCTTGTCAGCTAGTCCTTGACACAGTATTGACAGGGGCTTTGAAAGAGAAAGTCATCTACAGGCAAGAGGGCCAAGAATACAAAGAAAAGATGGTTATTATTGACGATAGTTTTGTGGAGGCATTCTTGATTCAAGAATGCAGATCCTGGAAACAAGTAGTGGTGATGGGAGTGGAAAAAGAAGGGACAAAGAAGAGAAAGATTAGTTGGCTGTTTTGTGACTTTGGCACAGCACCACAATTCTTGGCTACTGCACTGAACACTTGTCATAGATATTAGAAATTTTTCATCATTCCAATTAATTTTATTTTCTGCCCTTTACCCCTCCCTTTACTCTCATGGCAACCTTCTTCTGAAATGACTGCACTGTTGAAGTGACACCAGTCAAAAACAGAGGTAAAAAGAAGTTTTCTTTCTCAACAGCCTGTAGGCTCGCAAAATTGAACCTGTTCTTTTATCTGCCTATGTTCATTTAGCCCACCAAGCAGTCTTTATTAAAGCCGAGGCATCAGGCAGTCAAAGTTCATTAATACCATTTATATAATCTCTGCAGTTTCAATTAACTCAGCAAGACACTCTACTACATGATAACAGTCTCATTAATTCAATAAAATCCCATAACTATTAACAATATGGTCTATGTTAAACGGGGTGTCACCTAGTACAAAATAATAGCTTTAACAGCTTGTGATGAAACTCAGTGTGTTTTTTTTTTTTAATTTGATCTAGCTAAATATTCAAGCCTTACGTAGCAAGGTATTATTTCTCTGTAAGGAATCTACAGGATTTTAAACACAAGCAGGGGGTAATTAAGTCCCTTTAAGTCATATCAAAGAGTGAAATTATACTTCTTGTTTAATAAATGATACTCTGAATTAGCTAGAATGTGATCTTCCATCTCCCCCATCACCTCCTCATCAAATATACTCTGAGTTATATTCACTAGAAATGAGGAAGGCTGGGTACTGTTGGAGTGTTTTCCTCAACAGTGCCCTGAAAAATACAGCTTGCTGATCTAATTTTTTCTCTCCATGACACAAGGTAGCTCACTACTTACAGTCCATCAAAAATAAAAAATTGCCAGCTGATAGAGATTTGCTGCTTTTGTTAACTGTATATTTGATTTTCGATACCATCTACAAGACAGCTCTTGATAAGTTGCTGCTTCAACTCAAATATGCGGATCTTTTCATGAGACACAAATAATTTCCTAGCTTGGGGATGGAGTGGTTGCAGAATGTGTGAAAGGATACACTATGTTATAAAGATTTGTAACCTTACAGCAACTCTGCATTTTTGTCATAAATCATTTTCTGTCTACGTAAAGTTTCTCGACAGTTTAGTCCTTGTTCATAGTTACTCAGTTCTTAGTCTCAGCACAGTATGTTAAATTACTCCTAAAGTAAACATAAAATATTCTGATTTCTATGTTTCTTTCAGTACTGTACATGAGGCTTGTTAAAGCATTTAAACATTATGCTCATTTTAAAACCTTAAGAGCAAATGCTGAATTTAACTTTCATCTTAAAAGGAATGCACAATTGGTGCATTTGAAATGCTATCTTTTACCTTTTAACAGTAAGAGACTACTGGTTTGAGTAGATATTCTATCTAGTAATATAATGAAACTCATTAACATATATATTGATAAAAAGATTTAAAACTTTTCAACTGCACCCACTATACTGCATCATATTTTGGTGCTGTAGTATATGGTCAAGGGCCAAACAGCGAACGTACAGTATATCTGCTTCATGTTGTAGAAACCAGAGAAGAATTTCAAATGTTATGTACGTTGTAAAACTGCTTGATTATCCCCTATCAACCCTTCAACTTCTTTATAATGTTATTCAGTATCATACATTTTAACGGTGGTGCATGTATTCAAGTATTTATCCATCTAAGCCCAGAAAAGCTTTTGGTTTAAAAGAGGTTGTTAATAAACATATTCAGAAAAGTTGGAAGATAAGATTTAGCAGCTTACAGAAGACAATTTGAGGGAATGTCTTATGAGGAGGAAGCATATGTGCTTGAATGAGCTTACTTTTCTTACCATGAAGCTGACAAGTAGCTCTTTGATTACTTAAGCATTACGATACAACTTTGGATACAATAAAACCTACATTATTGTTCAATCATTTGTCAAGCTCTATAGAAAATGTTGAGTCAATGGATGCCACCTGTATGATATTTTCATTACCTGTTTATAAAGCAACTGCTCATTTTCTCTAGCATAACAGAACAGAACATCTGTAAGAATTTTTCTCACACATTCTTGCTGGAAATACTGCATTTCAGGAAATCTGAAAAAAGAAAAACATTCTATTAATGTAAACCACATAGCTCACAAAAACTACCTCAGACACTTGATTTAGATATAAACCTGGGCATCTATAAACAGTCCTAGGTATGCTATAATATCTGTTTTCCCATTTTCTCTGCGTATTGTGGTTCTGCTGGAATAACAATTAAAGGAAAAAGTTGTGGTATTTATTTTGCAAACAAAACTTTGTGAACCATATAATTTAGCATATGTCAAGCCTAAGTATATATCACATTTAATGCATAATACCCTATGATTAAAGACTAGAGTTACACAAGAACAAAATTAAATGACAGGCAGATTGTTCTAATTACCAAATGTTTTGTAAGTAACCGCTCCTGAAGCCAGGGTGTGAGGGACACGTTGTCCAGGCTTGCTGCAGAAAGGCAGCAGTGCTTTAGAGGCAGCAAGCAAGGCAGCACTCACTCTCCCACCCCTCGAGATGCAAATATCAGGTTGAGCTAGGACCTGCTACGGGCATTGTCACTCCTTTTTAGGAGTGATGGGAAGGAATTTTTCCCTCACCACCATATTGGCATAGATGGAATCGGGTTTTTTGCCTTCCCCACATTGGGTATCAGGAAGGACCTATTATGGTGAGGAGGAAAGGGGGTTCAGGCTATACGTCACAACTTATTTTGTAAGTGTGGGGCAGATGTCCAGTGCAGGTACTCCATAGGAAAGCATCCAGTAACCAGATAAATGGCCTGGTAAAGGACTTGAAAAGGAGGTGCTGGTTAAAGGAACGAAACGAGGAGTGGTTCAGCTCTCCTATGATTGGTACGGAAGGGAGCCAACCCCCCTTTCTTATAGCCCACCTTACTCCTCCTACCGGGGTTTGGGGGTAGGAGATGGTAAGGTCCAAGCCATGAGTTGGCTGGAGGACCTAGATGGAAAATTAAGTGGGGCTGATGGCTGGGTAGTTATTTGAATGAGCCTGGAGTTGCCTGCACTGTACACTTCTATCTGCCCGGTAGTCCCAGTCATCTAATAATAAAGTTTCAGTCAGATTAAATCCATATCAAGTGTCTCCTATCCTTCTTTCGGGATAGCCGGACAATGTGACTGACCTGGAAAATCTAATCCACAAGACAGTGTGCCATATAAGAACATGATGCCCGCTGTCAGAGTTCCAAAGTTTGGAGGTCCCATGGCTTTTCCTTGAAGAGACCCTTGCTCTGCCTTAGAACTATGCCTTGCTCAAGTAGAGAGTAAAAAGATGGAATGAGTGGGCAGGGGAGTGGGGAAGCAGCTGCCAAAGCAAGGGGGGAAGGCTTCTTCCCTCCTGTACCCAGACTCCTGCTATAAGATCTAGCAAACCGGGGACTATGCTGCTCTCAGAAGGTGGTGTGTGACCTACCACAACATCTCCAATTGCTTCTACTTCCAGTTTGTGCCCACCTGTTGATCAGTTCTGCACTAAAGGATTCAAAAATAGCTCAGGATGTACTCATGATATGGCAAAAGAGACTACTAGTCATTAAAACATTTGATTTCAAGAAAATGAAACACTGAAGAAACACAAGGCCTCAAATAATTAAAATATACTTGCTTGAATGCTTTGAATGTGATTGAGGTTGGAAATTGCAACTGAAATATCAGGACTATCTTGCTATTTCAAGATCATTACTCAGTCCTTAGCTCCAATTGCAAGATTAAAAAATGGACAAAGGAAGCCATTAAAAATAATACAACTGATACATTCGCTGATTTGTAAATCGTCAAAATGGTATACAGGGAGTACAAGTGTGGAGATAAATATATATCAAAGTTCAATAATTTGTGCTTAGTTCTGTGGACTCTTAAGGTATTTTTATAAAAAGGGATGCTGTAATAAATGTTTTACTATGTCATGAAGATGTCTAGGAAATTGCTCATAAAACTCTGGGACTTGATCAATAGATAATGGGAGTTGCATTCACAACTGAAGAAATAATAGGATTCCTGAAGCTCTTGAGGTCTAGCAAACTGCCATTTATCTAGTCCTGTTGAAACTTTCTATAATGCCTAATCATCCTATATCAGATTTTCAGAAGCAGCAGTCTCGCGTATCACCTTAATTTCAAGAAATCACTTGATACTTTTGCAGAAATAAAATTTATGACAGGAGAGAATGAGCTATGAACAAGTGTTAAAAAACTTAAGAGGAAGGAAATAGAAGATGTCAGAAGCCTGGGGAAAATCCTATTGCCCAACAATCTGGGGCAATGCAAATATTAATGTGTAACTACTGGCAAGCAATGTATTCCTGTACAATCTGCTCCTTGGACATTCAAAGGAGAGGCAAACTGAAGGGTTAAAATTATACAGGATGTGCCTCAAAAAATAAGCTCACACAAAAGCTGTCTGTATTTGAGAAGGCTCCACACTTGTGAGAAATAGTGACTGTTTGAAACAGTAACAAACAAAAGAGGAAGGTACGGTGCAGAGAACTAGACAAAAGAATAGAAGAACACTTCAAAAGATAACTCAGAACTGTAGTTTCTATTGGGCAGCAGACTGATTGTTGACACTTATTCCCAAAAGTCTGCTTAATTTTTCTAGTAATTAAAATAAACACGCAGCAGTGGCTCACAACTCCCAAAGAATGCCTTGTGTTTAAGTTTTCACATTCCAGGCTGTGAATAGGTGCATATGTGAAACCTGGTTGTGTGTGCACGAGCAAGTATTTTGTGTATATTACACAGGAACAATGAACGTAGAACAGTCATTCATATGTCTCTACTGTCCACCTCTAAGAGTGTGAAAATGTAAACACAAGCTGCTATTTTGGTGTGATCACCCAAATATGGCAGGTTTTTCTTCTTTAACATTATAACACTGGGCAGATTATCAAGATTAACATGCCAAAATCAATTCTATTCAATTACTCATAGAAATGTTTTTGCTTCAGTTAGATTAAAAATGTGATACTGAGGGAGAGGTGTGAGGGGTTGAAGTTATTCCTTTAAAATATCCAAAAATTTGGGCAAACATACATTTTTATCATAAGACTGAACAATGTTTTAAATGTGTATTGGGACAGCCTCTTCTAACCTTTTCCTCTATCATAATGATAACAGTGAGAGAATGCTATAGCAGAACAGTTGAGGGAGGAGACAAAAAAAGTGAAATACTGCAGCATAGGGTTCATTATTCACACTTATTTTGTAAAGAGAATAATTTATTATTATTGTATTAACCATTCAAAAGGAATTTGCAAATATACAATGGAAAAGATAGATTAGATAGAGGCTCAGATGGTGCTCAACAGTTGGAACAGTTTAATTATCTTAGGTCTTTAGCATCAGTTCCTATGTCAGAAACTATAGCCCAAAAGGAAGTGTAACAGGAAATATCTGCTTGGAGAAAGACAAGTGAGTGACTGTGGATAAAACTATACAGTGCCAAGCATAACGAAGCCTCTAGGTGCTACCAAACTACAAATTATCCAAAAATAAAAGCTTCATGTAAAGTAGAATATGAACAGGACATAAGGTACTCCAGTTAGGTACTTCTGCCTTCTATGTCTGGCTTTTGCGCTGTCTTGTTGTGCCTTGCTGTGTAAGTTACTTAACTCCGTGGCTTAGGTTAGCCAGCTGCATAGTGGATACAATACTGCCAACCCCAAATGTTAAAAAATAATGAGAATTATTCAGAAATCATTTTAAACACAAATTGGGAGTTCTTTCATTTAGCTGCTGGGTTTTGAGCCATTCGAATTCAGTGGGATCACACTTTCATGCTTTTCGCCACAACCATGAGGGCTAGAACCATTTTTTTAAATGAAAACTCAGATTCTCACATATTCATTTGATTCCAGTAGCCGAGATTAAGGAAAACACCAATTGTAATGCGACTTGAGAGAAAACTGTGATAGTTAGCAACACTGTGGGTACTCACAAAAATAATAAAGTCTTAATTATTTAATGCTTAAAAATGCTTTGGAATCCTCAGATGTGAGCCACTATACAAATGCCAAGCACTGAGGCACAGTTAAGTGACTTGAAAATGGTGGCATTAAAGAGAACAAGCAAGGTAGTATGTAGTGCCATTACTACGGATGTTAGTGCCCAAGGCGAGCAAGCATATTTGTGCCCCCAACTAGAGTCCTGCCTAGGGCTATTTTTTTTAATCCCGCTCCCATCCTGCCCCACAATACCTACTCCCATCCACTCCTGCATTATTTGTTGAATTTTTATCCCACTCCCACTATTAAGGCAGCAGGTCCTGCAGGATCCCGATCCCGCAGGTCCCGCTGCCATAATAGCGGAAGTGGGATAAGAAGTCAACAAGCAATGTGGGAACACTGGGAGCAGGTACTGGAGGGTGGGATGGGAGCGGGATTAAAGAAAAACAGTCCTCCCACGCCGCAAACAACATGAAACGTCCCAGCCAGCAGCCGCCACTCTCTGGCTGCCCAGCTCTGAAGGCAGCACTGCCAGCAGCAGCACCGCAGAAGGAAGGGTGGCATGGGATTGTAACTGGACTCGCGGATCCCAGTGCCACTGTAGGGCTCTACCCCCTACCATTTTTCTTCTCCACCCCATTTTTTTGCCTCCTCCCCCATCAGCTTTGTGCCCTACATGGCTACCACGTTCACCCTGTCCTGATTACGGCCCTGGTATTGGGCTGAAGAATATAACATTTTCCTGGCATTTGATGGGAATAACGTTAGACCAACAGTTGGAAACTTGTCTGCATTTGTAATAATCACATTACTGTAAAGGAAGGACACATCTGAGGCTTCAAAGGTACAGTACAGCAGATGGCAATCAACGTAATTTAGGATTTTGAAGAGATTATTTATGAAGGACTGTTATTCAGTCCTGCCCTAAGGAGTTTAGGAAAGAAAGAAACAAAGAAAACTCAAAAATACGCAAAGATATCTCTGAGTATCTACAATATCAGAGATTCTGGAAGGAAGGATAAAAATGAATTCATGAATAAGCTGGCTGAAGTGTTAATTATGGTAAATGCGAACACAAGAGACCATGATGCTTAAGAGAGAACTATCAGCTCAGGAAGAATTTTACAGAGAATGTTAGTGTACAATTAGAGTCTGTTTTACAAGTACAGTACCTTCAGATCAAAAGAAGTAGGAAACATTTTAGAAAAAAAGTAGGGTACTATGTCTAATTACAGCTCAGAGTGAGGATCACATTAAAAACAGGCATTTTATCATCATGTTTTATTGCAGCTAGTGGGAGCAAATGAATTAGCACTGAAGTCTGCTTTAAAAAAATACCCTCACTTCATACAAGTGAAAGTCAGGGTGAGTGAATTGTTTTTCTAAAAGTTAATTTAAGGTATTCAGGGGCTCCAGGGGGACATTTTTCTTTCTTTTCTCAGACAGATCCCCTATCCTCTGCTCAACTTTATCAGCATGGGTGGGGAAACCCCACCAAGGACTGCATAAGCTGCCAGAAGAGCAGAAGCTATTGCTACTATTTCAACACTTTGGGGTTGGAGAAGGAAAGAAAAGAAACTGTCCCTTTCCCCAGGAATATCGGACCACACAAAGACAACAGGGGGCCTGTGAAGAAATGCGTTTCTAGGCATACCCAAAGAAATAGGCCAAATAGGGGAAAGACAGCAGCAGGCACAGTGGGAGAAGAGAAAAATACCTCTCCCCAAAATAAGAGGTTGAAACTACAGTAAAGAACAGAATTATCAGACATACAGATTAACACAATTTGTTGAGAAAGAGTCAAAACTGCTTTTGTAAAGGGAAATCATGCCTCACTAAGGTACAGAGAAGGTCAACAAAAATGATTAAGGGTATGGAACAGCTTCTGTATGAGGTTAAAAAGACTGGGACTGTTCAGCTTGGAAAAGAGGCGAGTAAGGGAAGATGTGATAGAGGTCTATAAAATCATGATTGGTGTGGAGAAAGTGAATAAGGACATGTTATTTACACCTTCACACAACACAAGAACCAAGGGGCACCCAATGAAATTAGCAGGCAGCAGGTTCAAAACAAACAAAAGGAAGTACTTCTTCACACAACACACCGTCAACCTGTGGAACTCATTGTAAGGGGATGTTGAAGGCCAAAAGTGTAAGTGGGTTCAAAAAGAGAATTCAATGAATGTGTGGTAGATAGGCCCATCAACTGCATAGATGTTCCTTTCCTTCCAGCTCTCTCATAAGCTTGGAAAGAAGGACAAAGCTGCTCTACTTCACCTCTCTCAACCTAAGTTGCTTTTCTTTGAAACAATAGCAGCTACCACTACTTCTCTTCAGACATATAGATCTTGATGTACAAATTCATTTTAGCAGCAGGCAGAGGTTCTATTGTGAAATGGAAAACACAGGAGATGGTCCAGTGGGGATCCCTACAAATTATTTTAACTTGGAATGTTTGAGAGACAGGTTCAAGACTGGGTATTCAGAATCCTAACTTAAAAGAAAAGAAGGTGATGAAAGTGAGTGGACTGGTATCTTAGTTTGAGTACACAGATGTATCCTCACATAACAAAATAACGTATACACATTATATAGCATTAAAATAAATTTTTGCATCTGAGGTGAAACAGTTGGTTTCTGAGACAGAGAGCTGGGAAGAACTTTTAAAAGCTATGCTTTAGCTTCTACATATTTTATTAATAGAAAATACACCAGCATTGTTCTTTAGTGCATTTGCTGAATGATGGTAATTATTCATGACTTTCTTACATCTACTGCGAGTAACTATTGTGTATGCTCAGATAGGAATTTCTTTTTTAGTGGAATAATATAATATAGTATTATAGTGGCAGCCTGGTAGTGGCTGCTATACATAATTAAGGTTAGGTTAGTACTTTCGTTATAACCGCCTATTTTCACAGCTTTCTGAAAAGCTTCACATTTGAGGATGAAACTAACTATGCTTGGTTAAAGCTCAGATACAAATATTTCTGTAGAGCTGAAGAAAAATCAATTCTGATACCTCTCAGCTCTTGGACAGCAAAACAAGAAACTTCATCATTGAGATTTTCATCACTAATAACTTAAAAATGGCTTAACAAAAACCTTTAATACTTTGCTTGTAAATAGTTACGAAGGAATAGGACCTTTTCCCAGATTTAAGATGAAAAATATTCAAACATTAAATGCTTTAAAAGTCAGTTCTGAATATGCTGAACAACATGCTAAAATTGTAGCAGGGCCTAATAAGCCATGCCCACAATCTGACATTCCCAGTGCAGTGTTCCAACGTGGCTTCGTGGGGGATTGTAAATGTCTGACTGAAAAACACACCATAATTCTCAAAAAATGCAAATTACAGTTGTATCTTTCTGTTGCTCTTTCAGGTATGCAGCTGCCATGTTAACCCAGCCTTGTAGAAAAATGTTTTCAGCAGTGGAAAATGTATGAATTCACCTCTCAGAGTCCCATTTATCTAAATTAATTTTGAAATTTAAAATTTAGAGCCTATTACAGAAACTCCAACCTAAAAAAAAAAAAAAGTATCACATTTCTGTCCAAGTTTATTAATGCTTAGTATTGTTACACTTAAAATTACTGTAATTGAAAGATTAAAGAAAATGATTTTTTGCAGTTTTTCTAATGTGGTTACTCTGTGCTTGTGTATGCAGCTACTTTCTCAGATTCACATGTACAACAAGCCAATCCATTTACTCTGTTGGATTGTGAGGGTATTTCATGCAATAACAAGGTAAATTAAAACTTTTTTAAAACATGGGAAGTCATAAAAATGGCACCCCAAACCATTTTTAATTTTATATTTATTTATGATATTTAAAATTGATGGAGTCGCATTAAATGCTAACTCTGGCAATTTAACCTACCTTCCGCCCACCCATTTTTAATAAGAATTTAAATGAAAAATTATGAATACAACATTAAAAACTGTTTTAAACACAAAAGCCAGGAAATGTAAACTCTAATATTTTCATAGAAAAATTAACTCACCCACTTTACATATAACATGTTTTATGATTAGCTAGGCAATTAAATAAGTATGTACCGTATGTGCAATGTAGGTAAATTAATGTTACTATGAGAATTTTAACTTTCACACTTCATGACTTTTTTGATACTGATGACTTGTGATGAAGCACTGTTATTTTTGGATGTAGACAACATTTTGGATAAATGGCTACGCAGAATGTTCATTATTCACATTTATTTAGATAAATGGACAACAAAGATATCCATTCATTGTACTCCATTGCTAATGCCAGAGCAGTCTGGACTTTATATTCTTTTTTTTTACAATGGTCCTCTAACTACCATATCTATCACTATACTAATATACATTCCCCAGTTATAGTTTAGATATGTATATATTTTAATCTTAGAACATCCTGAACCATTTCCATTTACAAACAAAAATTACCATCTGTGAGAACTTACATTAAAATCTGAATATACTTTAATTATACTACAGACAAAAATGCATTTAAACAGGCCTAGGGATGGACATACAAAATATTCCAGAAACCATTATTAATGATTCTTCCTCATTGCTTTGTTTTTATACATTTATATAGTAAATGAAATGGGTTAAAGACAAGGGTTTTTAAAAGACTGACCAATATTATTTTATTTCAAGTTATAAGTAAAATGTATGCCATCTAGTGTAGTAACATATCACATATTTAAAAAACTATAATTGAATTTAATTAGATTTACATATTACAGTCAGTAATCCAACCCTGATGAAATATTTTCAGGAACTGAATATTCTAACTCAGAAAAGTTTCTAAACAGGAAAGACCTAAGGGCCAAAAAGATGAAAGAATAGTCACAGAGATGTTAGGGCAAATTTTAAAAGGCATCTGTGACAAACACCACTAGAAAAATGATACTTAAAAATAGAAATGCTAAACTTCTCTCGATGAATGACATTTCTCACTAATTATATACTGCTTTTATTATTGATTGAATAAGTGTTAAGAATTACAGAAAATCATCTGTTCAGTCTTTTATTATGAACATAATTTAGTCAAAAGACCTGTCAGTTATTCTTACTCAATTTTTGTTTCATACAGAAAAATGTATTTTATATTTAATATAACATTTCCTAATATCTTAATTTAGGAGAGCTTCATTTCAATACCATCAACAAATCTCTAGAGTTTAACTCAATACTTTTTTCTCCTTTTTCTCTCAAAGAAAACTTCTCCATACACGCACACACCAATTCTTGTATTGTAATAAAATTTTAGGTCAGGAAACACAAAGCAGTGTACACAGCATAAAAAAAGAAAGTTAGAATTTTATTTAAAAAGTTCCTCATAGGTCTACATACGTTCTTGTCACATCTTGTTCAATCATTGCTCGAAGCTCTTTATCCTGGAAAAATTTGTTCCAAAGGGACTGAAAAAAGGCAAAATAATAGCATGAAACAAAAAAATACTACAATATCTTAATCTTATATAGAAAGTTCTATCTGCAAAGTGCTGTAAAAATGTAACCAATTAATCCTCAACATCGCTGGGAGGTAGGTATTATCACTATTTTACAGATGAAGAAACAGACAGCTAGGTTAGTGACTTGCCCAAGGCCTCACAGTAAGTCAGTGTTGAGCAGGGATTAAATCTCATAAGTTTCTGGCCTTCCTAGCTCCATGCGCAATGCACTGGACCACATAATTTTCAAGTATTCAGAAGTAATTACAAATTGGCTTAACTTGCACATTGGCCAATTATTTGCAAGTGAGCTATTGAGCCCTGGCAGAAATAAATCAAGTAGGGAATGCATGACAATAAAATCCCTGTCACACAGAGGACATCTCTCTAGTCCCTCAAACACACTATGCAAAGGAGAGTCTCATATGTGGAGTAGAAGGAGATAACTAATTATTAATGTAAAAAATCCTAAATTGAAATATAGTTTAAATTAACTTCAGTGACTTCTGTACCTGTACGTGTGCTCCTCTTTTTCCTCTGCCATCCAGGCCCTGTTCACCAACCCGTCCCAAAAGCTAACCTGTCATTTTACCCTTCCAATGCGCCAATCAATGCCATCAGGTTATTGTACTGCTGAAGAAAGCGGAGTGTAAAGCAGAAGCAGCTCCCACTGTAGCAGTATGGTGGCTTGACAGTACTGATCAGAGCATAAGAGGGGCAAAATTCACAGCAGATAAGCAATTGATTTATTTTACTGTATTACTGTGTTGTATAGAGAGAGATTTGAAAAGACGTTAGACCACGTAAAACAAAATATCAGAAGCAAGGAAATGAAAATAGGGACATCTACAGCCTTTAAACATTTTATTTTCTGTAAACAATTTATTACCATGGTGGCTTATATCCCACAAGAAACAAAGGGGAAAGTAAGTCAATGTTTGCTAACTGCAGGAAGATAAAACTAGTATGGAAAGATTTTTTAATTTAGCTTCTATAACTTTTTCTTTAGCTTCTACAAAAGAGTGAAAAACAAAACAGGCATTCAAATACTTAAATGTTTATCTGACACTGTCCCATCCAGACTAATACCCTTTCTTCACCGAATTTAATTTTAGTTATACCTGCCTATATGAGACTCCGATTACAATTTGAGTAAGGCTCTAGAAAAGAGTCTTTGCTGATAAGACACCGTGAGGGTGTAGGGAAACAGAATCCCCACTGCTAAAAAGGACAGTACAAAGGTGTGGTGCATCTGACTACCCCATTGGAAATAAGGGCACAGGTGCTGGAACTAGGGATGCTGTTGCACCCCCCTGGCTTGAAGTGGTTTCCATTATATACACGGTTTACTGTTTGGTTCAATGGCTCTCAGCACCCTCACTATACGAATTGTTCTAGCGGCTCTGTATAAAGAGATGCATAAAGGTGGACTGCTGCTTTATTCCTACTTTTGATTTGGCACTGTGAATTTGTGGTGCGTATGAACTCACTTGCTATTTGTCCTGCCATAATAACTTTGACCTTTCATTAGCCTTTTTTTACCCACAGTGCAGAAAGTAGGTTTGGAGTCCCTTTGTACAGACCACCAATACAACAGAAATGCAACAACTTCAAGGCTTCTTTATAACTGGACCTACGTTTGGGTCTATGGCATGTAAAGTCCCTCCCCGTTTTCAGGCTATAGATTTTCCTATTTTCATTATCTGGCTTTTGATGTTCTGTCTCATAACTGAATTGTCCTTTCAAATGTCTCTCTATAAAACACAGAGGAACACAGTAATAAATTAAAACACATCAGTTATTGGTTATTAATTTGAGAATAAAACAGAAATGCACAGAACACTGTTCCAGCACAAATATCTGTAAAACAGATGCACATTCCATAAATCCAGCCAAATAACTGTATTTCTCTTATTTAGAATATGTTAAAACCAAAATTTTCTAAAACTGTAACAAGCTGGAAAAATTGAGATTAATAAAATAGCTTAATGACATACTACTGTGCAATAGACACAGCACTACTAAGAAGAACAGCTAAGATCTTCAAAAATGGGTGGCAAAAAGTTAGGCTCCTAAATCTAAACGTACACACCTAAGTGGCTTGATTTCAAAAGTGCTGCACTCCCACACTTCCTGCAAACTTCAATAAGAGTTGCTGGCTACTCAGCATTTTTGAAAATCAGGCCAAATGTGTTTTTCATGTTTTCGGTATTACTTTAAATTCTACGTCTTTCATTTTGCAGGAGTTCCTCAATGACAATAACTTAATTTCTCCTTGCTTGCTATGACCTATAGAAAATAATCCCCTACCACCATAGAGTACTCAAGACTCTAGAACAGTGGTTCTCAATCTATTCTTTACCAGACACCTCTTCCATCCAGTGGCACAGGGTGGTGGCCAGCCTTTGACACCTGTTGGGAGTCACAGCACTGAGGCTGAGAACCCCCCCCCCGCCCTAGAAAGATAAATTCATGCAACACTGTGTGTAAAATCAAGTCTTTAAATGACCTCAAAAGAGTGGGGGTTGATTATCTTTTTCATCCCAGCTCTATCTCATTATACCAATTTTTTTAACTATTAAGTGGCAGAGAGAGAACATAATAGTAAACATGTTTTGATAATACAGTACTGAAAGCAATTCAACCCACAATTTGACTGAGAATCTTCATGCATGATAAATCACCAATCAACCTACAAATATTTTTCTGGACACGCTATCCAACCAACTCAACCGATATTCATGTACAGCATTTTACATTTATTTTGAAAAACTAAAGAATAATTATTAATTTTAACAGGCAATATTTCAAAATATGCAGCAAATCATTATTAGTTCCATTGCATATTCACTTAGCAATAATTCATTTGGTTTTAAAAGTGCAGACATTTCAGTAAGAGCGGATGATACAAGTCATATTACATGGCTGACCAGTTGGCCAGATTCAGTGAAAGTAGAATCAAATCCCAAAATTGATCTCTTGCTCAGCAACGCATCAGCAGCTGGGAGAGTTGAATAGGCAGTATACTTAGCTCCTAGAGAGGGAGTACCAACTGCTCAACAGCAGCTCATTTTAGGAGTGGCACGATAGTACTCCCATTAAGTCTTCATCGGCCAGGAGTTCTCTTATTGCCAATCTGATGATGAGCACCAGGAGTAATAGTTACATATTTTTTATTTTGTTGCATGCACAATATATGATACAAGTGAGGCTCAGCTTACCCCCTCATCCTGTGAAAGTGGATTGTTGATGACCAGATCCTGCTGTCCAGCTTTCCGAGGGTTTGTAATATGCTGGGGGGGGGGAGGGGAAATAGAACATGGTTTCTACTTTCGGACTTCTCTCATATCAGAAGTACTGTTCCAATATCCAGGCATATGAGTGGAAGATGCTTTTTATATTCTACTTACTATTTCTTTAATCTTGTTATACCATGTTCTTAATTTTGAAGTTTTATTTATCCACTGACTTCTGTCTTGTGGTAGAACATTTAGAAACAGCTATCAACAAAGGAAAAGATGTATTTGTTAGAAAGAGAAGAATTTTCATCAGCAGATAAATATAGGAAGAGATCAAAGTAGAAAAATACAAGATTGGAGCTGCAAGCATAGCATGAATGGAGATGATGTAACATATTTACAACCAATGAGATTACAGAAAAGAAGTTAGGTATTCAAAAAATATATTCTATCTGAGATAAACTGGAAGGACAACTGTGGACAAAAAAAGAACATCCTCCACACTTCGAGGTAGTTTACAGGCCTGACTTTGCAAGATGGGGTTCAGAAAATATGTAATCTAAGCTCTGAATTTTATAGGATAAATGTTCTTTGTGTGTGTGTTGGAGGATCAGACACACAGAGATGTAAATTTCCCCCTTTGAACTGGGGAAGATTATTTGAACTAGATGTAAGATATGGACAAACATTAGCATTCTTTGGTCATTTTTAAAAGAGGTAAGAGTTTTCTTTTTGAAACATTCTAAACTATTCTTAAAATACTTAGGAAATACAGTCAAGAACATAAATGCCTCCAAACAATTCTTTTTAGAATATTCAATATTAAGAACTTAACGAAAACTTTGGCCAACATTTTCAAATACATATCCTAAAATTAGGCACTTCAACACACACACAGTTTTCCAAATTAAAATGGCCTGATTTTCAAAGGTGATAAGCCCCTCTTCATTTAATTTAAATGGAAGTTGTGGGTGCTCAGCACCTCTGAAATCAGGCCATTTTCATTTAGGTGGCTAAATACAGATTTAGGCAACTAATTCTAGGACACAAGAAGGAATAGGCTGTGCAAAAATGTGTGTGTAAAAATTCTGGGGCAGCCATTTTCCTGCCCTTCCTGAAGAAAAATATTTTTTATAAATTGCAAAACTGTTTAATATTGTACACATTCAATTTCTTACTTCTCTTTCTTTGGTTACTGTCACTTACTCAGTATATTTTAAGTTTCTTTTTGTAAGTCTTGTGTTGATATCAAGCTGAAAAACTTCCATCACATACAGCAAGTGTATTGGGGAAGATGTTCTCCTCTATCAGAGGGAGAAAGCCCTGACCATTTTGTTACACATTACTTTATATCTCCATTCTGTGTATCTCAATATTATTTATTTTGCTCAAGGAGGAAATAAGGTTTCTGATGGCTCTTCTTGTTTCGCATGACTGGAAGTTCCTACTTTTATCCAAAAAGTACAAAAAGGCCATGAATCTCTTAATTTTCTCTTTCTTATTGGGAAAGATTCTCCAGTTGCTGCTTATGGAGAGGCAGAACGTAGGTTGTAAACAAATCAAAGTTAGTCCATAAAATATGAAATTATAGGCCAAAGTCCCCCTTTTCACTCAATATGCATGTTTTCCAATGTAAAAACAGTATCAGGAAACATGGATGTGTCTCACGAAATTGTACACTAAAAATAAAATGCTACACAACTCAAAGATGTTTTTTCATATAAATCCTTCACTATCACCAGTAATTCAGCTTTAAGGCAACACAATATGATTAGCAAATGTCCTATGAATTATAAAATGGAAAGGAAAACATTGGAATGAAGTCTCTTGGAAAATTCAGTAATTCTTTGCATCAGTAATTTTCCAACGCATCAGGTAATGTGTTGATATATTGCAACCACAATAAATATTTTCTTCTTACCTTCCAACAAACACTACGGAACCTGCTGCTTCTCAGCTGCCCATTAATCCCCTTCAGCCGTATTGTTGCCAAGTAATTGTTGTTTACAAATAGTTCTTCCCATTCTTTACTACATGAAAGAAAAGAAGGAATGAACATTATTAAAAACCCTCAGCTGACATAAGGGCTATCTCACACTAAGTAATTTTGGATAAGCAGAAGGAAGGGAACTTTTTTAATGTATATATTTAGTTGTGTACTGTTTCTAAATGCATGGCTGTCTTTTTGGACACATTTCTTCTCTGGATTTAATGAATATGTAGATCGCTATAATTATGCCAGCAACTGAAATTCATAATGTCTATGGAGGCTATTCCATTTTCTCTAAAATGTTGGTACTGCAGTTCAGTGAATAGACAAGAAAAATGAATATTAATATAAGCATATTCATGTTTCAGCCATGGACAAAGAGGTACCTGTTCCAAAAATATGCAACAGAAAAGTATACTGTTGACTGTATTAGTTCCTCACATGACATATTTGCATAAATGAACCTTCTTTTCTTCTTAAAGTCAAGCTGGGCAGTTAGGCAGTTAACAGAAGAGGACTTTCTGGAACATTTAGTGCTATTTACTATTGAAATCACTTCAACTTCTTTCTACATGATCAGTTTTAAAATTTTAACAGGTGCTAGCAAATTTTAAAAAAAACATCAAAAAAATTAAAAAGCCTCACTGTATAAACCGTTAAAGGCAAGCTTGAGTACCTTGCAGTACCTATGGCTGACTAGATAAACAACCTAAATATGCCTCCCAGGCATGCAGACACCAGGGGCCTAACACCTGTGCCTCATTAATATACAAGTAAATCTGCTCTACTGGGAAACAATTGGAAATTAATTGTCCCAAACCATTTACTGAGTTTGAATAAAAGAATTAGACCTATATTTCCTACATCTTCCTCTGAATTGAATCTCAAGAATAATGATCTAGCCACTTGATGATCTAACCAAAGTAACCCAGACCTTTGCAGAAAGTCTTCCTGAAGTCTATCACAAATTCAAATAGTAATTTTACTGTAAATCATCAAGGACACATTCAGGGGCATATGTGCCTTGGCAGTGTGTTGTTATTGTTGTTAAAGTTATGTCCTTCTCTTAGGAAATTCCTTGGTTTCCTAGGAAGAAACTAAACCTGAAATGGAGAAATCACTCTTTTAATCTCAAGGTGTGATCATATCAGATCCCATTGCCTAAATAGGGTTAAGATAGGTCAGGCAGGTGCTCTAAGAACTTCTCCCCTCCCACCCAGTTCCTCGGAGATCATTCTGAACAAATACCCTCAATGACTGTTGGGGCACTAACAGACTAGACTGTTGGGGTGGAGATGTCATCTTTCAGTTAAGAAGAGGTGAATTTCTCATAGCATTGTTTCCTACATTAAGGATTTACTTCTAAGCCCAGTTCCTTGGCTGCAGCTGAAGAGCTGAGTGAAATTTGGGGTGGTATGTGAAGGCTGCTTTCAGAAATCTTTGGGCTCCGCCAATTTTGGTCTGTCTCGGCTAAAGGTTGCTTTAACTTGTGCCAGCTGCCAACAGCCCCAAGGGGCTCGTATGGCAGCAGATTGCCAGGGTGCACGGATGATTTAGTTGGGGATTGGTCCTGCTTCGAGCAGGGGGTTGGACTAGATGACCTCCTGAGGCCCCTTTCAACCCTGATATTCTATGATTCTGTGATGGGGGTGCCAGCTCTGACCCTTACAATGTCAGCCAGAAGGGGGTATGACATGATAGAAGTCACTGCACTGGCTCTATACCAGAGAATCTTGCTTCTATGCTGGCTATTCTGGCTTTAGGGCTGCTCTGTGCTGGATGTGTAGTGTAAAGCGGACACAGTTTAAAGGAGAATCTGGCCCGTTTAAATTTAAACATGGATAACTACAGTATTCTGCCTACCTAAATTCTCCTATGGTTTCTACCGGATACAGTATTCTATTGGATATAGTATTCTTCATTTCCTGTCCAGTTTTGTAGCATCACCGATGCCATTATAACAGCTGCCAAGCAGGTCTTGTTATATACACACTGGGTCAGATTCTGGTGTCATTTACAGTTTTAAAAGGGAATTATAGTCACTGAATTACTCTGCACTGACACGGCCATGACAGCTGAGTTAGTGCAGATGTAATGCGGGTATAACTGAGAACAGAATCTGTCCCAATATGTTTATTACAGAAGCTGCCAGTGGTGACGGTTTTACAGCAGCTCATCTTTTTTAACAAAAGGTCTCCCTCTAATTTAGGGTTTCACATACCAGTAAAACTTCCAAAACAGTCCTCTGCTTTTGTGCTGAAGAGGTCTACGCTTTCTCTCTGCCTAAATTATTTTGCAAAATTTGAGCAAAATGACGTCAACAGTTTGAGTTAGTAGAGTGTAAATGATACATTTTTCTCAGTGTAACTAAATCTGAAGACATGTTTTCAACAGGCCTACAGTAAAACAGCTGAAGCTGAAATCTGACAAGTACATAATCCACACCCTGTTTGAACTTGTGGAAAAACAAAAAAAAAACAAAAAAAAATGTTCTAAGCAACTGAAAATATTACTCTGAGCGCACTCAATAGCAGAGTTTAACGAAGTTCTGTCCCCGCCGGACATCACTCAACACTGCTCTTTGACCAGCCAGGCATGCACAGGGGTCGCTGCTCAGACATATTACATGATGGAAATTTAACATTTTTTTGGTATTTAACACAAAATAAGCCAGGAAAACTAGCTTTAAATCAGAGACAGAAGAAGATAAGGTGTTTAAAAAAAATCATAAATCCCACAATTTTAGAGGCTATTTACCATATTGGTGGCGTTCTACAACATTCAACAAATATTTAGCTTTCATTTTTTAAAATGATTTTTTAAAAGATTTCCTTCCAAGCTGATGTATCCTCCACAAAGTAAACTCACACATAGGTGCTCCATTAACCCAGGTTCGCAGAAAATTTGCAAGTCAAAATGAAATGAGCAATGAAGATTAGAACTCAGGTCTACCATACCCCATTTGCTTCACTGAGGTGTGAACTTCAAGAACCAATTGGAACCATTTAAACCATTAATAAAGCAGAAGCAATTGTTTTATATCAAACTAGAAAATTAAATGCAAAAGCATGAGTTGATACTACATTTGGATTGCATAAATAAAATAAAGGAAAATGCAAATTCTAATATTTGGGCTGTCTTGTATGTATTTTGTATTTTATATTCCTGTGTAACTGGTTAAAAGTGTAGCCGAATATATTAGTGGTCATATTTTAAAGTTTACATTATAAAACATGCAGCTGAAATAATGTTACTTATAGAACCTCAACTTCTGAATTTTTTACCTTGCTTTTGACTGCATCTTTAATGCCAAAGGTGCAGCATAAAAGTTTTATTGGAGTGAATTTGGGATGGCTGCATTACTTACATGTGAAAAAATACTCTATGCTCATGAATGGGAAGAGAGGCAGATCTGTGGAATGAAGGCTGAGTCTGCAGGTAGCTGAAGGAGTCAGCTTTTCCTCCTTAGACACCTCAATTCTCTTCTCTATTCTTTCACACCTGTATTACCCTCTTGAATATAAAGTGTTTTCACATGTATGCTAAGGAATTTTAGATTCCAGCTTGCGCCATTCATGCATACTCTCTAAGTTACACAAACAACAATGAGCTCTTTGAAATCTTCTTTGACTGGGGTTACTGATCTAGTGGATAAAGGGAAGCTGTAGATGTGGTATATCTTCATTTTAATAACGCTTTTCACATAGTCCCATGTAACATTCTCATAACCACACTAGAAAAATGTGGTCTAGGTTAAATTACTGTAAGGTGGGTCGCACAGCTAGTTGAAAGGTTGTACTAAAATAATAGTTATCAGTGGTTTGCTGTCAAACTGAGAGGGTGCATATAAGAGGGGCCATGCAGGGGTCAGTCCTGGGTCCAATACTATTCAATATTTTCATTAATGACTTAGCTAATGGAGTGGAGAGTATGCTTTTAAAATCCGAAGATGACATTAGACTGGGAGGGGTTGCAAGCACTTTTGAATTCGAATCCAGTCCTCCAAGCAACTTTGACAAATTAGAGAATCAGCCTGAAATCAACACGATGAAATTCAATAAAGACAAGTGCAAAGTACTTCACATAGGAAGGAAAAACCAAACACAACCACGCACTGAGTTCCCATTTTGGGAATAACTGGCTAGACTGAATAACAGCTGAAAAGGTTCTGGGGGGATTACAAGTGGATCACAAAGTAAATATGCCCCAGCAATGTGATGCAGCTGTGAAAAAGGCTAATATTCTGGGATGTATTAACAGGAGTGTCCTATGTAAGACACAAGAAGAATTATCCCACCCTACTCAGTTCTGGTGAGCCCTCAGCTGGAGTTCTGTGTCCAATTCTGAGCACCATACTTCAAGAAAGATGTGGACAAATTGGAGAGAGTTCAGGGAAGAGCAACAAAAATGATGATAGGTTTAGAAAACCTGACCTATGAGGAAAGGTTAAAAAAAACTGGGCATGTTCAGTCTTAAGAAAAGATGACTGAGGGAAAACCTAATAACAGTCTTTAAATATGTGAAGGGCTGTTATAAAGACGACAGTGATCAATTGTTCTCCATGCCCACTAAGGGTAGGACAAGAAGTAATGTGCTTAGTCTACAGCAAGGGAGATTTAGGTTAGATACTAGGAGAAACTTTCTAACTATAAAGACAGTTAGGCTTTGGAATAGGCTTTTCAGTGAGGTTGTGGAATCCCCATCACTGGGGGTGCTTAAGAACAAGTTGGACAAACATCTGCCAGGGATAATCTCGGTTGACTTGGTTCTGCCACAACACAGGGCTCTGGATATGATGATCTCTAGAAGTCCCTTCCAGGCCTACATTTCATGACTCTAATTCTATGAATCTGCAGGAGGAGACAAATGCCTTCTTTAAACCAGGCCTTTTTCAGAAGATATCAGATGTCAGTGCATCAAACAATTAGATACCCGATATACTGGGTTGTAGCAAGAATCAATTAGCAATTATTTCTAATACCTATCCCGTGAAGTGAGGAGAGGTGCCTTGTTCACAAAACTAAAGTGTCTGTCCCATGCTTCTCCACTTGGAAAAGGTATGTGTGGAAAGGAGTAGGTACCATGCTTAAGTGGACTCCTCTGATCCTGCATCCTCTACACCTGTCCCGTATATTCTATTTCACTATTTTTCTCAGCTGCTCTATTTGGATGAAGAAAGGTAAATGCCCCTCTTCTGGAAGACCTGAATGATCTTATCCACTGATCAAGCAAAATGCTCAGGGTACAAGACATTTTCTTCTGGAGATAAGCTTTCCATGATCATGAACACATGTGACTATTGTCTGGGAGGAATTTGATATGGCAACAGGTTATCTTCTAGAGGGGTATCCCAGAATCAATGAATCCACAGGTGTACCTTGCATGGACCTATGTAATCTCATTGCTTTTTTTAAATTGTGGTTTCTTTTGGAATTCCACCCACGCATCTGTGGGAATCACTGTAACTGAGAGAGTGATCCTAGCATCTTTGCAGGAAAAAAGGTGGTGTGCCTTGCTTGTGATTACTGTGGTTTAGCTGGAGATTCTCAAAAAAAGGGTCCAGAAGAAAAAAAATCTTCTGTTGCCTCATTGTGTTCCTTTTTCCTGACTTCTGTTCAGATCCTTTAAATATTGTTAAGTGTATTCCTGTATTTTTCCCTTCGTACCCAATAATTGGAAAGCAATGGGAGCTTCGTCCTTCAAACACTTCCCAAGTGCTTTTTATTTGCTGACGGTCTGAGCCAGACAGGGACTGTGAAATGTTGGGCTGCCTGAAAGAACCGAAAATGGATTCATCGGGGGACTCCTCTCATATCACTGCTCAAGGGTTTCCTCTGCCCATCTCTCTGAGACCTATTTATTAACCTGCTGAAGATGATCTTACCCCTTGGAGGAGAACTAACATGGGATCCACACGATGACCTGAAATCTGAGTGTAAGTGCCTGGACCCAAAAGGAAAGACTTTTGTTAAAGACTGCTGTGACCCACAGGAGAAGCTGCTGTCCACTGTGAAAACCATTGTTGCATGTTGTTTTCTGTGTGGTCCCACTGCTTGGTTGCTGAGCTTGAAGGAACAATGACTAGGCCCCATAAAGAATAAACAGCTGACTTACCCTTTTAAGGATCAGAAATCCTTATGACATTGGCTTGCTCTGCTGAAGCCTGAGCAGCAGCAGCACCACCATCTTCCCACTGCCTGTGTGCAGCTGGAAGGGGAGCAGAAGCATTGTAAGTACTATGGTCAGCAGCAGTGGCTGCTAAGATGAAACTAAAGGTCCCAGCAGCTGAAACTACTTTTCTCATGAAGCTGCTCCAAGAGATGGAATTCACACCACAAGAAGGTGGAGTCCACTCAGATAGTAGGAGCAGCTCCCTTTTATCCATGGCTGCTGGACTACAGGGACAGCCTGCCATACCCTGCCACTTAGCTGAGATACGGGACTGGAGGAGGGATCCAGTGTGATCCTTTCCTCGGCTGGGGTGAATTGGAGTGGCTCTGTAACACTTAAAGGAAAGAAAGTACTATACCTTGTAGGAAAGGAGGGAAAATAATGGGCAGAATTTTACTTCTATTTCAGGAGTGAGTGAGGTTCTGTGGCCTACAATGATCACAATGGTCCCTTCTGATCTTAAAGTCTATGAGTTTATAGTTTTGACCTAGGCACTCTGGCTAAAATTTTCAAACATGCTGGCCTAAGCGACTTAGGCTCCTAAGCCCCATTTTCATAAGTGGCCTTGGCATCTGGGAGCTCAAAACTTATTAAAAGTCAATGGGACTGTGTTTCTGTGTCACTTAGGTGCTTTGGGGAAAAAAATGTTACCCTCTTTGCCTTTTCTGCACCACTGGGATTGCAGAATAGCAGGAAACTGCAACGTCTCAGAGAGGATTATTTCTCTGAAATCCAGTCCAAATGATGTAATTAGGAGCCAAAACAGAGAAGAGTAAGAATATTTTGTTCTGGTAAGTAATTCTGGCGTTTATTGAATAAGAATTTAGTACTATTCTGAAGAGGACGCGATCTGGCTGTTGTAGTTCTGGAAGGGGAGCTGAAAGGGAGACTCTTCAACGAACAGAGCTTAGCTGCTATGCCAGCAGCTCCCAGGTCTGCTGCTGACTCCAGATCCACAACATAATGGAATACCTGAAGTAAAATATATGGACATCAATATGCTAAAGAATGTGGTTGAGCCTACCCAAACACACTATGAAATAAATAACAGTTCTATTCAGATAGATCAAAAGGAGAAAGAGGAAGGGAGAGTCGAAATCTTACTAAGTCACATCAGATACCTATCGTAGGATACGGAACATAACATTGTACCCAAAAATAGGACCATTCTATGATCCCGTTGATTTACATGAATACATGTCCTACGAAGTCTACTAGCTACAACAAGAAGCCCTTATACAGTATAATATTCAAACAAGGTAGGAATTCATATTGGACACCAGGCATTAAAATCAGTGGAAATATAGGAGATGGAAATTAGTAACATCAGCAATATGGGAAAAGCTTGAGCATTAGGACTGCAGGTGCCAAGATCAACCAGATAAACACTGTTATCTATAATTACTTCATTTTTAGCTTAAATCACAGGTAATGAAGGAACTCATACTATCTAAAAGGCAATTAGGAACTGTACACGGCTCTTTTGCTTCCTGTATCTGGAAATATTTTAAACTTATTTTTATTTAAAGATTTCTTTTCATAATGAAACAAAACAGTTTAATCCTTAAAACAATATTCAGATAACAAACGCTACACACAGTATTGTAGCCCAGGAGAGGATATTATAACACTGCTGTTGGGGCTCAAGTATTTACACTTAGATTCCAGATCATGGTCTATATCCCAGGCTGGTTCCCTGCTCTGGGCCAGTGGAGAGAAAAAAAAGGATCCCCAGCAGAATGACCCCAAACAAATGGGTTAAAAGTACATTTAAGCAATGCTGTTACTGTCAGAAAAAATATGTGAAGTAGCACAATGTACCAGGGCCCAGTAAACCTGATTCGTCATTTTTATTCAGTTTACTTATTTAAAATGTTTTTATTTAAATGTGTTGAGACCCCAGATCAACCTCCACAAGCACCCAATGAAGCAACAAGTTATTGATGCTATATGCTGTCAGACTAAATGATTTCCCTAATTATTGTGCCTTATGCTCTGCAATTTGAGGTCATTATTGATGAGAAAATCTGAATATCTAAATGTAATATTTACATTTAAATGAAAGCAACAGCTCTTGTCAAACATACAGCTTCTGCATGCATCCAAGAAACACACAGAATTTGTTTTATTTATGACAGCATAAAATGGCATTTTAAAAAGGGGAAGTAGCAGAAAGCAATGTTATGAAAGTACAGGCAGTTTACTGCCCAAAAATGGGAAAATAAAAAGAATGGTATTTTTGAGGACCACTCAACAAGTATGTAGAGCAAAACAAACCTGAAACAAAGAGGGTCTATTCACC
Source organism: Eretmochelys imbricata (assembly GCF_965152235.1). Taxonomy (NCBI): domain Eukaryota; kingdom Metazoa; phylum Chordata; order Testudines; family Cheloniidae; genus Eretmochelys; species Eretmochelys imbricata. The sequence goes on along the minus strand of NC_135573.1, from coordinate 203,350,665 downwards.
CCCAAGCACCACCTTCCCCATCTGGACTAGTGACTGTTTTTGTTTGGAAAATACAATTACTTTCCTGCTCTGTCCAGAACTTCCACACAGATATAGCATGCGGAGAAAATCTTGGGTCCACTATGAACTCTCATTATTGCTCATATAATGGCAATATTGCTGCAAGATCCAAGATTCAAAGCCAGATTTTCCAAAGAACTCAGATCTCATTTATTTATCTAAGGTACTTATATGATCCCCATTTAGGCACTTAAAGTGCTAAGCTCTCAGAAAATCCCATTGCTCTGAGAAAGAGCTGCGGAGACCATGAGAGAAGAGAGGGGAATGGCACATAGGGCCCTAGTTCCTGCCTGGAAGAGAGACAGATACTCTTTATAACTGGGGTAGGAGAGAAAGCAAGTGAGGACCTTGGAGGCAATAACTCTGAGAATTCCAATTACTAGTAAGAAAGTTGTACTTTTCACCATCATGACATTGCATTGACAGTTCTCCTCATTTAAGTAACAACCACAAGTCAACTGCCAGAATACAGCTGAGTGCTTTATTTTGTGTATACGCTTTTCTACAAAAATCATTGTGGTACCAGAACTCTTCATAAACATCAGTATATTAAGCTTATGGTACAGAAATGTCCTCATTTTTACAGATGGGAAAACTGTGGCAAAGGGAAACAGAGCAATCTGTCCAAGGTCAGGCAGGAAGTCTGTGGGTGGTACTATGTTTCAAGCTATATTTAACTGTTCCGCAAATCTTAGATAACATGACAAAAGAAGACAGAAGCAATAATGACCAAATAAGCTCCAGGGAGGATGCTGTCTCTTCTCCTGTCAAGATATAAGCTCACTTCTACTAAAGCCTTTTCAATCACCTAGTCAGGACAGGGAAACAAATCAACTGATAAGCCCAGCAACCTGCCATAATGGATCAGACCTGTAGTTTATCTAGTATCCTATGACAGTGGCCAACACCAGATGCTTCAGAGGAACCTGCAGCAGACAGATGTGGGTAATTTGCTACCCTCATCCCAAACAGGTCTCATTCTGATCTCTAATAGTTAATAGTTGGCTTTAGCTCTGAAGCATGAGGTTTAATATCCCTTCCAAAATGTGTTAGCATTAACTATAAGAACTTTGGAAGTCTTGTTAGCTATATATATGTCCAATCTCCTTTTAAATCTTCTGAAGGTCTTGGCCTCAGTGACATGTGGCAATGAGATAGGGATGTGGCAGTGAGTTGCACAGCCTAATTACACAATGTGTAAAAATAAATTTTTAATTTGCCACCTTTTGATTTAATTGAATGCCCCCTTCTTCTTGTGTTATTAGACAAAGAGAACAGAAGCTCCTGATCTACTTTCTCTATATCATTCATTATTTAATATGCTTTTATCATGACCCCTCTTATTCATCTCCTTTCTAAGGCAAATAATCAGAACTTTTTCCGATCTGTTATGAGGGGTTTTTCCATGCCCCATATCAATCAAATCACGTTGCCCTTCTCTGAACTCCCGGCAATATCCTTTTTGAGACTGGGGTGACAGTACTATGCTGATATTCCAGATGAGGCCACGCCACTGATTTCTATAATGCATTATAATATTTTCTGTTTTGCTCTTCATTCCATTCCTTGTACATCCTAACATCTTGTTTGTTTTTTTATTGTTTTTTCTTTTCTTTTTTTTTTACTGCAGTTGCACATTGAGTAGAGGTGTTCATTGAGCTGTCTACAATGATGCTCAAATAGCAGTATCCACTCAGGAAAGTTATTTAGAACCTTGTAAGGTATACAAGTAGATTGATTTTTTTCCTCTTCGCATTTATAATAATTGAACTTCACTGTGTTGCCCATTAACCTGGGTTGGTTAGGTTCCTCTGAAGTTACTCAGTCCTTACTGGTCCTCACTAAAGTTACTCAGTCCTTACTGGTCCTCACTAACCTAAATAACTTTGTCATATCTGTAAATTTTGCTATCTCACTGCTCACTCCCCTTTCCAGATCATTAATATAACTGACAGCATTGAAACTAGTAGGGACCTTGAGAAACGTTTTGTCAAGAAGAAAATTTACTCCTAATCTGTTTTCTGCCTTCCAGCCAGTTTTTGATCCACGACAATACTTTGCCTCTAACCTCATGACTACTTAACTAAAGAAGTCTCTGTTATTGGATTTTGTCAAATGCATTTGAAAGGAAAAGTTATATCAACTGGTTCTCCTTTATCCACTAATTTATTGACACACAAAGAATTTCAAGTGATTAGAGAGAGACTATTTTGATTGACATAAAACGTGCTGACTAGACATTATCATAGTATGCTGTTCCAGGGGATTACATTTTTTTTTTCAACCAACTTGCAATTTACAGATATAAGGCTTACCTGTCTAATTCCCCAGATCACCCTTAGAACCCTTTGTAAATAAAGGTACCATCTTTGCTACCCTCCAGTTCTCTGGAACAGAAGTTATTTTAATAACCTGTGTGAGGCCACCACCTGGAGGACCTTGCACACTTTTTATTAGCATTGCAGAGTCACTTTTTTTTAAATTGGTGAGTCCTCCAGGTACCATGTACTAATTCTCCTAAGTTAATATTCAGGCAACAAAGGGACTAGATAAAATGAATAATTCTGCTAAATAGGTCTAACATTACATTTGTCGTTTCCCACTTCTTGTATTTACATCTACTAACAAACTATTAGCCAGGCCCTGAGTAATTCCCTTATGTCCCCTTGTTATACCAATACAAACACCTGCTTTTCAAGACAGTCTAAAATTGTTGCGTTTTGTAGATGCTAATAATGAAAGTTAAAAGTTACAGCTCTGACAATCATCAAGCTAGAAAGAGAGTCACACAGGAAGGGTGGAGGTGCAACTGCCCTGATAGAGGGTACCAACATTTCTGTATTTCTCTTTGTTGATACCTACCTCACTAGAGATAGTCAGCATTGGTATAACTAGGGCACAGAAGAATCATCAGGAAAAAGTTATCTGATATCAGAGAGATCTCATAACAAGAGTTTTTAAAGCAGTGTTTACCCACATTTACAATTTCAAAACATTTATGCAAATGACTGTATGATGACATGCAGGGTAACTCAGTCAATCACAACTTGTTTTAGTTCATGAGCATATTGCAGTCTTATTGGTTAGAAAGACATATCAAAAATGTCCTCTCTCTCTGCAAATCTATTCATTTTGACATCATTATCATGTCCACATGACTTAGAATATTTGTTTCATGAAATTGCTATTTTTTCCCTATTAGTTCAGATTGGTTTTATTCAGCAGGTTAAATTAGAGGCACTCTTATGATGCAGAGATGATGCTCATTGCTCTTCAGAATTATTTCAGGTTTACAATATTTTTGGAAAATTTTCTGTTCAAACTTTTTGGACTAAAACTAATCAGTCCTCAGCTCTTTTATATACCTTACATATAACTTCAGCATTGTCATTTCTTTAGCAAAATGAAATTACTAATCATATTTACTTTCAGAAGAGTCTATATGAAAACTAAGTTATCTTGGGTAAACTACAGTAGTTCTGTTGCAACTTGTAACACAGTACTCCTCCATTTAAAATCCTACTGGCTGCAATGACATCTAGTGCTGAGAAAGGAATTGATCATCTGCAGGCTCCCTTACTGCTAAAGTCAGCCAACAACTCACTCATGGTTCTGCAACAGATGCTCTTGCTTTTAGGTCACTAAGAACCTTATGGACTAGTTTTCCTCTCCAAGGAGCAAAAGCCAGTATGATTAAGATCTGAAAATGTGCAACTCAACACCAAGAAGAATGTAGTGCCATTTATCTGTCAATTTTAGTCACATTGGCACAAAGATGATTTGAGCTTTGAGTTTTAAAAGAATCCCGATACTGCACTACTTAGACCTCCTGTGCTTAAGAACTTTTAATAAATATTTTAATTCATGCTCTTTTTAGTAATGAGCAGTTGTCAGACTGGGTAGGATATGGGGGATTTATAAAAAGTTTTTAACACCCAAGACAATGACATTAATGCACAGGGTTTGTTTATTTATTTATTTAAAGATTATTAAAAGGACTGGTGGTGCTTAATATAAATTAGAACATAATTTTTTTAAAAATCCTGCAAATAGGACCAGACTGACCCCATTTATGCTATGCAGCTTATTTACAGTTTTTGTTCTTCATCAAAACCCTTTCATTAAACTGTGTTTTGGAAGATGTTTATCAGTTAAATGCATTTTCTGTTTCCTCCTCTTACCACAGGTGTCTCCTCCTTCAGATTTCAGAACAAACAGTAATTCTATTATTGTGGTTTTCAATTTTGCTGGGGTTTAGGAACATTTTACCAACCAGTGCAATGTTTTTCACTCACAAAGTACATTTAACCACTGTGGTTACTGTGTGCATACAGTAGATCAACAACTGGAATATATTTTGCTAATTAAGAAAAAGTCATTTGTATCTGTGATTACCAAAGGACCTCTTTGCAGTATGTTCTACGGTTTATCTAAATCATACCTGTATATCTAGCGGTACCATTTATATCTAAAAATCATTAGTAAGTTATATTGTTTCCAACCAATCTTATACCAGATTCATTACACTGTATGCGTGTGTCAAACTGGGTGCTATTTCCTTGGTCACCCTTTTCAGTGGACTGTCTGCTACAATTTTAGGCAAAAGGTGTATTGATATCTACTGCATTTTATTTCTATATTGAGACATTCATCATAGTATTTAGCTTCAGCTTGATCCTTGTAAGGACAAAGTTATCTGTTCCACCCTTGGATGTTGTTTGTGTATTTATCACCATCTCTTACTAAGGTGAGGCTGGTGCAAAGAGATGGGAATTGAAGTGCTTGCTAAACAAAGGAAGACCTGAATTCATTTGAATTCTTGTGTCAGACTTCCACAGCTGAGCACCTTTCTTATTTACCGATGTTATATGAGCACTTAGGGTATGTCTACATTGCAATGAGACACCCGCAGCTGGCCCAGCCCAGCTAACTGGGGCTAAGGGGCTGTTTGAGGTGTAGATGTTTGGGGGTTGGCTGCAGCCCAAGCTCTGGGACCCTCTCACCTTGCAGAGTCCTAGAGCCTAGTCTCTAGCCTGAACCTGAACGTCTAGACCACAATTAAACAGCCCCTTAGCTCGAGCCCCACAAATCTGAGTCAGCTGGCACAGGCCATCTGTGGGTTTTTAATTGTACTGTAGACATAGCAATAGAGATCTCACCCAGACACTTTTCACCAAGGATGCCTTATTGATGGCTTTCTTATGTGTACAAATAGTTTCAACCAATGTCCCTGAAAAGTGCTGAACTGGTGTTTCATGAACAGATCCGTTTCACTGAAGTGTCTGAAATCAGAGTGGGAGAGGAAACCGACCCTTAATGGAAAAAATAGTGTAATAATTTAATTAATATGGGGAAATGAAAGATAGGGTAAGGAATTCCCTTTGCCCGATGTTTACACGCCAACCATTACATTCTTCTTATGGAATCAACAGTTTCCATGTTTTGATCAGCTCTTTTTTGGACCAGAAAACTAAAATCAAAGATAGACCCTGATTCAATATGATCAGATACTAGGGGCTCATTTACTGGGCGCATACAGTGAACAACTGAATAATTCATGAAGAACACAGTCTCACAATACTATGACACCTGTACACCCTGTACTTTTCCTGTAAGAAAAAATAAAAATGCTAAAAATGCTTTCTGGGGATGTGAGGAAGGCAATGCCAGTTCTTGGTTTTTCTCCTTTTACCATCAAACTCTCAAGAAGCCCTTGTGGATAAAGATGATTTTGGCACCCAACTCTTTCATAGGCTCTGATCTCCAGTTGAGAACTTCTCAAGCATGTTAGTTTGCACTCACCCTCCTATTTCTAACCACTTACCCATGTCTTGTACACAAAAGGGCAACTAGAGTGGAGGCCTGCACTACCTTCTCTGCTTCCCAGAAAATAAAGACCAGCTCCACTACTTAGGAAGAACAGAAAGTACCTGCCATGAGTGCATGCTAAAGTAGTTAGAACCACACAGTAGTGTTGAGACAAGATGCCTCAGTTGAGGCTTCTTCCTTCTTGGTTCAAAAAGGTGGAAATTGCTCTAGTGGAGTCGCCTGGAAGAGATTTGTACAGAGGAGATCAGCTGTGGAATAAAGAATCTGGATTTTAAAAAGTGACAAGACATATCCACATGAGAAAAAGAAGCCATATTCTTGCCTTCAGATGGTTTAAAAGAAATCAGTGAAGACAACCAAGGAGGATTGTGAGGATGGGAGAGAGCTGCACTCAACATAACAAGAAAGGAAAGGAATTTCTGAAATGATTTAGAGAAGAATGCAAATCTTCAAAGCTCTCTGCATTGACAGGAAATGTCAGAGGCCCTTTTAGGGACTCCTGGTATTCAGAGAAAAATCCCATAAGGAGAGAATCAGTACGGGTCCAGAGGATTACCTTCCCCTCACAGAAAATCAAAACTGGAGTGCCCACACATGGAGATGAAGTGACAGAAACCAAACAGGCCACCTCCACTAAGAGAAGGTTAAAGGCTATCAAATGTAATGGTTCAAAAGGGTCAGAACAGAGAACTGCAAGTAGAGATTGAAGTTGTACAGACAAAATAAAATCTTAATTGGGAGGCCTTGTGGACAGCAGGGAACCAAACTGAGAAGTCATCTATTTCAGGTTTCTTGGTAAGGTGAAAGCTTTGTGGGGTTGGGATAGCCTGACTCTTCGATCTTGGAAACAGAAGGGTAGACAAGGAAGCCAAGCTCTGAAAGGAACTTCCTTGTAGAAAGACAGGAGTCCAGCCTTCTGCTCTAATTTTTAGTGTCTGAGCTATGTGAAAAAACATAGGAACAATCTCTTGGTGTTTTTTATGGAGGACATAGAAGGCAGGAGGAGAAAAGGGGCAACTGTAGGGGCATAGGGCTCCAGATCTTCCTCCATTTTCCTCTTCTCTGGGAGATCTTTGGCCACATGAGAAAAAGGAGCCACATTCTTGCCTACGGGTGGTTTTAAAAAAATCAGTGAAGACAACCAAGGATGATTGTGAGGATGGGAGAAAGCTGCTTCTTAGCAGGGAAAGACAAGAGGTACACAAGATGGAAGCACTGTGCAAACTATACTTATGACAGACAGCTGGAGAAATGGAAACACAGCTTATCTCTCTTGCTTCCTTTCTTTGGTGTGTACTCCATAGGAATTCTAGTAGCTGGCTGGAGCACAGGAAAAACACTCAGCCAGCAGGACCAACCTGCAGGGAGAAAGGAAACAACTGAGAAGCAGAGCCTGTCAAAAAGAGGAAGAATGTGGGCCAACATCTTTTCATACCCAGATCATCTCTCTGCCTGAATAATATCAGAAAGAGGGACAAGATGGGTGAGGTAATATCTTTTATTAGTTAGAGAGACAAGCTTTAGATGTTTTAGCTGTGTCAGTCCCAAGATATTAGAGAGACATGGTGGGGGACGTAATATCGTTGAACCAACTTCCAATAAAAGATATTACCTCACCAACCTTGTCTCTCTAATATCCTGGGACTGACACAGATACAAAAACACTGCATATAGCAGAAAGAAGAGCACATAGTGTCTGCACATCCCAGAACTTTGAATGATCAAATGTTGCCATGGAAATTAGTCCCCACTAGAAGAAAAGGTTTGTTGGGACATATTGGGAATCTAGAAATTACAGTCATGTACGATTCAAAAATTTATTCAGAAATTATTTACGCATATTGGTCATAAGTCTCAGAATCATAAAATTAGTTAATCAACAGAAAAAGTATGAAAAGTGAGTTTTTTCAGTCCACAGCTTTATTATTAGCAGTACTAATGTACGAAAACACCTTTGAAGAAAATAAGTGTCCTTGAGATGTTAGAATCTATACAGCCAAAATGAGTATGTGCATCTATAGCTCTCCCTAAAAGTAACAATTAGATCATTAAAATAAATTTAGAAAAATAGCCTGTAAAATAAAAAGTTAAAAAATACTCACCTTCATTTTATTTCATAGGTCACTGTTATATCATCTATAAGATAATTAAAAATATGCAAGCAGCTGGTACTGCGGCTAAACAGATTAATGTAATAGTCTGTAGTCACATGCGCTGGCAAGGGGTTCACCTCTTTGGCGAGGAGGGGGTCAGCTGCCCTTGGGAAGTAGAGAAAGACAATATTTCTACTTTCCAGTGGCACAGTATTACAGATAGTGAGGTTAGAGTCCAGCTTGATTTATTGGCCAAGTGAACAATTTGCACACCTAGCAAAGACTTCCATTGTGATGGTATAACACTACAGCAGTGTGAAGATCAAACACACATTTCATGGAAATAGCAAGTTCTTCCAAACTAATCAAATTCAGGTTTTATTAATGATAAAAGCACTCAAATACTAAAAAACCCACAAACAATCCACACGGTTTAAATTTTACCATTGGTGAACTTCAAACTTTCAATGATATCTTAAAAAAATAGACTACTTAACCACATCTTACTCTACTAAAGCTTCTTTTCAAGCAACACACAGAATTATCTGAATCAGAAGCTGAAGATCAACTTACAAATTCTCTGCTACCTAACCAGGACGTATCCATAACTTCCCAGAATATTTAGAAATGTCCCAGTCACACATGCTTCCCGTTTCCACTGCTTAATGAGCTAGGAGAAAACACCCACTTATCTAAATTTAAGGAGAATTAACTACAGGGATTGCTGCAAGGTCCATCCATTTACATAGGTTTTTGTTTTTATTTTGCCTGAGAGGTTTAAAGATCTTTTTTGGGTGGAGATTTTGAATGCTTTAGTTAACATTGGCTAAGTTTGTTAATAGTTATTTTTGTTATTAATTTTGATATTTTGTATTTGTTCAGAGAATCTCATTAGCACATTGTATAAATAAATCTGAAAGACTCTGATGATTAGCATGGCTTTAACCTACTGCTCAAGAATCAGATTTCGTTATGCAGACATATAATTTAAACTGTATTTGTACCAAAACTATGGCTTTTTCCAATCACGGATGGTTCTCAAATGTTAATTTAATAGTGGAATTGGCTCTTTGTTTACATAAAGTCTGAAATGACACTTCTACCACTTTTATCTATTATCTAAGTTATCAACTAACACAGGAAGCAGCACTTGAATTTTTCTTCCTATTAGCTTTTTCTGATTTCAAGTACAAACATCCTCAAACATTTATTCAAACAAGATTCAAAGTTCTGATGACAATGCTAACAAAAAAGTTAACTTAGTATTCCATTTACCTTAAATGGTATTTCTAGTGTTTATTACTAATTGAGATGTAATAGTGTCATGATTGCAGATGATAAATCAAAATTAGATATTACCAAACAAATTGTAATTCTCTTGTGAATTATAATTTAAGTTGTATTAGGCTCCCATGTGATCAGTATGTTCAGTGACTTCGCAGAAGATCACAAAGATGATCCTGGTGAATTCAATATTGTATTAGCACATAATTGAGCTTAAGTGACACACTTAGAGGTGAAAGACTTTGGTACCACCACTTGAAAAACATACTTCATGGACATGTGAGCCTTTTGTTGTTGAAATGTTTAACTAGCTTGGCTCCCTCCAACAAGATATGCTTCACAAATCAACCTAGTTTTTCACAGCATACACTAATTCATCAGAAAAGAGATATCAAATCAATCTATTGAAAAAGCATACTTCAGTTTAAGTTGTATAATATTCTTAAATAATCTCAGACTGCTCTTTGGCTTTAAGTAGGTGATGATTCCCATTCTAGTCAAACAAAAATATTTTTAAAATAGCAAACAAATACCTACCTGTAAGAAATAAATGTTCCATCAGAGTCTAAGGTATAATGTGGTCTTCCATTCTCATGGGATCCTCCTAAAAAACAAAAATGAAAGAAGCAGACCTTAGTCATAAGACAAGGATACACTGATATTGAACGTAGCAATGTAGGGCACAAGGGCATATGTAAGTGATCTTAATCTATGTGGCAATGTGTTTCACGGCTAAGAAATAGACAACCTTACCTGGATAGGTCTCATCCTTCCATCTTGAAGAATGTTATTGATTAACTAGAGAAGACCTCAAGTCTCAAGCTTCAGTTCTGGATATGAATTTTCCCAAACCTCAAAAGTGTTTGTATCTGGGGTTTTGAGTTCGTTTAACAACTAGAGACAAGCCTAAGTGAATAAGATGTTTTTAAAAGATAACGTCTAATAAAAATGGATGAAAAAGAAATATGTTTTCCTATCTGAAGTCAATTTATATATTGTGAAATGTTTTAACTAAATGAATAGTAAAATGAAGTCTTCTTTCCACAGAAGGCGGCCAGGGCAGTTCAAGTTTCCCTCACATTGGCTCAGTAACATGCCTCTAAGCAAGACAGACTACTTACAAAGGGGAGAGGGTGGTCCACCATCAATACCCCTGAATCCTTGGCCTTTTCCCATCAAGACTGAGTTATGATGCTTCTTCAAATAAAACACATGTCCAAGAGGTAAGGCCATATGGCTCAGTGAATAGAATTCCACACGAGGACTTGGATTCTACTCCTGCTCTGCCACCTAGCTGCTGTGTGACCTTAGGAAAGTTACTTCACTTCCCTTTGCCTCAGTTTTTTCATCTGTAACAGAGGCATAATGATACCAGCTGGCTTTGTAAAGCGCTCTGAGAGCTCGGAATGAAAAGCACTATCCAAGAGCTAGGCACTATTATTACTAACTCATTTCATATAAGCCAATGACAACTCACATGAAAACTATTTTTCAGTAACTCCTGCCCTAGGATAAAATAAAATCGATAACCAAGGCATCAAAGATGGTCTTTCTGAACAATCCAGTCCCTCATCACTCGACATGCTGGCATTTTATTTAAGAGTCAAAATGTGGTACTGTACAAGGCTAGTTGTTGAAAAGAAATGGGATCTGATCCTAAACAGCTACTACTACACCAGTACAGAATTCTGGAATAAAGAGTTGCTGCCCCTTTGATACTTTCCTACCTACCGAAGAAAGACCTGTGAACTCTTTAGTGCTCATGTCTTTGGAAAGTATATTTAATACAAAAGAAACTGCTCTACATATATATTGTAAAGTCATAACCATTTCCTTAAACCTTGCACTAAGTAGGGAAGGGTTTTGAGGCTGTCAGTTTCAGAATCAGAGATAAAAGTGATTTCACTTAGGAAATCAGATCGTGCATTCCCCAGTTGCAAAAGCTGCTTACCCATGCCAGAATGAAGACACATCTTCCTGCTGACAAGTTTGCACTCTGCTTAAAATTTTATTTTTAATTGAAGATGAATTTTTGTTAATAAACATCTTTATTTTGAGCTGTAAACCAATTCTAAGTTTAGTTTATATAAAACACTTGTTTATTACTATTAACAATGCAGTGTTTTATGCTTAGAGACAAGGAGAATGTAACAGACAAGTATCTGCTTACATTATAAGTCTGTAAATTCCTATAGCATGACTTTCAAATACCACGTTATATTCAGTTTTAGCATATTTAAAGCTTAATAATTTAATGATTTATACAATTTTAATTTGTACTTTCAAACCACTCTGAACAATCTGAGGTGCCACTGGAGATCATAACAGTGGTCCTGGTTAAGTCAAATAATAATTATAGAGCTTTCACTTTAAAGAGGAGATTATTTTTAATTATTGAGTGAAGTACTTGAGGTACCATACTTATATAATTACGCTACTCATTAAATGGTTATTGAAAGCTGAAATGTAATTTTAGTGACAGCTACCTATTTTTCGTTGTACATTTTATAGATGACAGATAAGTCAAGAATACTAGTTTACTCAAAATTCCTGGCAGCTGTACTTGAGCTTTCAGGTATAGAACAATTAAGCTGTGCTTATTTTGAAACTTTTTTTTAAACGTATCTTACAGATTATTTTGCTATATAGAGAAACAAAAAAAAATTCCGTTCCCAGAGATGAGAGAGAAAATAGTGATAAACAGATATTTTTCTTCTGTTTAATGTCAGCAAATTCTGGTTCTACAATGTACTTTCTTTTCAAGCCATATCCCTGAAAAAAACAGAACACATCTGCAAGGCAGTATCAGCTATTTTATTAGAAGACTGTTTTGTTTAACAAAATGAACACCCAGCGACAACACAAATATGGAAGACTGATTTTAGTCAAAATGTGTTTGCTGTATAATGCAAACAAAAAAATTACTTAACAGATTGCAGATCTTGAGTATAAAGGGGTAATCAGCATACAATAAGCATTATACTATGCATTAAAACTATATATAATGCCACAAAAGACTCGTTTGCTTCTTTGTAACACTAAGGTTCACAACTCTTCAAACATCAAACCCCATCAGATTATTTTACTCCATAGGTATATATTCAATATCAAATTGAGTCACATAAAATTATTCTAATAATTAAGGGACCCTGACACCTGACAGCATAGAGGTTTTGGCCTCATAAAATATTAACCCATTGACTCATCCTCAGTATTTTCATCCCTTCCACATGATGCTTCAAATTCAACTTATTCCTCCATTTTTCCAAAGGCCATTATCTTGTACAAATTAATCTTTTCTTTTTCACAATGAAAACTAAACAGAAGAGTAAATTTGTTTCATTAACAATATTAAAGCTAAGATTTCTGAGTTCGCTGCATAGGGAAAAAGCAATAAAGTTTTGAAGAGGGAAAAACTGCTTTGTTCCTTCAATCCCCTAGTTGAAATTAATTATAGCAAATGTTTATGAAAACATCTGTTCCATGCAGTTATAAATTCTTAATTTTAGCATGGGCGATTCTAGGCTTCTCTATTATTTTGAAAGAAGAGTCTAAAAATTGAAAGGTTTACAAAAGAACAGGCAATCTGATTATCTACAGTACGATATATGTAGTTTGCAATGTCCTGAGGATCCCTGCGGCAAAGAAAAACACCACAAAATACAAAAAGACTAGCTAAGACAGACACAAATCAGAAAAATCTTCAACTGGTCTAACTTGACAGAAGGTGAAAAAATAAAAGTAAAACCAGACCTGAGGAACACCAAATTAAGTCTGCACTACGTAACCTAAGTCTATACAAAGTAAAATGTAGTAGGTATATTGATTTCCATCTTATGCATTTAATAAAGGAGTAAGAACAGAGTACACTTGACATTACCTATTTGTGTCAACAGAGGATGCTAGAGAGTTTAAGATGATTCAGTAGCTGCTCCACTTCTGAAGCTCAATTGTTAGTACAAGATCTTAGGCTCCGAACGCTCTCTTGGACTTTTTACATAACACCCTTGCAACTACAGTGTTAAATTCAATTTACACCAAATAAGCTTTTAAAATGATTAAATAGAGCAAGCTTGAAGCAGTGTACAGAAACTGAAAATAATGCCTTCAGCTAAAGAATTAAGTGCACTGCACTTCTGATATTTATAAAATAATTATTAGGCCAGAAAGTTGAAGAACATTTCACTCTGAGAAAGCTGAAGTTGTCTGAAATAAAAATGATGCAACTTTCTGACGAGCATATTAGAGCAATCTTTTAAATTCAAACCTTTTCCCCCCTTGCTTCTGAAGCAATTTAGGATCATTGACGGATGCATACTTTGCATGCATGCATTCCTTTGTAAAGATATTTTGGTAGCATTTTAAATATTAATATTGTGCCAAAACAATCTTTATATTTTGCCATAAATGAAAAAAAGATAATATTCTGGTAACGAGATGCATGTGAACAGTTAAAAATTGTGCACCATGCTCACTAAAGGTAACTCTTGCACTAGATGAAATGTGTAATTTGTTAATCTTGCAAATTAACAAAAATGAAATTACCCTGAACATGGATCTAGCTTTTGTACATTCCTAGAGAGAGAGAGATTTTCCTTATATATATTTGAGTTTTCAGCAAAGAGGACACTGGAGCAAGATATTCTACAGTACCCACGCATAGACTAGTTTTGCATCAGTGGAGGATGGTGACATCTGAAAGTGGGTAGGCAAAACTGACACATAAAGGTGCAGAATGAGAGCCTGTTTATAGCAGTAGGGAAAGATAGCATATCTGGTGAACAATATGGTAGGAAATTCTATCCTGAGAAGCCTCCACTGTTTTGCAGTTATAAAAGAAAACATTTTGTACGGGCAAGAATAACTGGGATTGCAAAAATCCCAAGTAAATATAATCCTGATCTCTCTTTTGGATTACTACTTTGCTAGACTAAACTGGCATTTTGCAATGATGTATACATTCAAAATCATGGCAAATGTAGGTGCATAATAGATTACTATGTTCTCTTTAAGCAAAAAAATAAATAAATCTGTTTTAAATAGTTTAACCAAGAATTACATGCACAACTTTTCATATGCAAAATACAAAGATTTGTATGCCCAAAGTGCATTTGTGAAGGCAAAAACATAGCTAGGAAATGTACACAAAATAAAATAGGGGTCCATGAAATTGGGATAAAATTTAAGTGGAATCTTTTGAAAATTTGATCCTTTATGTCTCCAAGTTCATAATCATTCTACTCAAAAAGAAAAGGAGTACTTGTGGCACCTTAGAGACTAACCAATTTATTTGAGCATAGGCTTTCGTGAGCTACAGGTTAGTCTCTAAGATGCCACAAGTACTCCTTTTCTTTTTGCGAATACAGACTAACACGGCTGTTACTCTGAAACCTGTCATTCTACTCAAAGAATTTCAGTCGCACCACATTATAAAAAAGTTTTATCCTATTTTTGACTTTGTAACATCTTCCACGCTACATCTTCTACCTGAAACAGCCCCCACTTTCAGGGTGCTTTGCAATCAAACTGTGCTGTGGTAGGAGGTGAAGAGGAGAAGGAAAGGAGAAACAGTCAGAAGGAAGGAGTAGCAGATAACAGATCAACCAACAAGGGAAAGGGGGGGGGAAGAAGCAGTTTTCAATTATCCCCTCTCTTGTAGTTTCCACAACACTGTGGCTCTCTGGCCACTTTAAACTCACTTTCAATTTTAAAGAAGTTCGGACTTTTATTTTTGTAAATAGAAAAAGGATTTAAAGTAACAGCTACACATCCACAAACTCTTGGGGCAACCACAGTCAGATTTATGTGGGATGGAGATGGTGTTCAAATAGACCACTTAAAAGTTTAAAATTTAAATTAAATTCAAGAAAAAATATCTTCACAGAAGAGTGAGATTTATAATCTTTTAGCTACTCTTGCCTTTTACTTATCTACTAAGAATAATCCTCTGCTCCCAAAACTGAATTTTAAGTTTTTTAAAAAATATGTAAAATAATGAACCATATTCTAATGCCTTGCATAATGACAGGTTTCAGAGTAGCAGCCGTGTTAGTCTGTATTCGCAAAAGAAAAGGAGTACTTGTGGCACCTTAGAGACTAACAAATTTATTTGAGCATAAGCTTTCGTGAGCTACAGCATCCGATGAAGAGAGCTGTAGCTCACAAAAGCTTATGCTCAAACAAATTTGTTAGTCTCCAAGGTGCCACAAGTCCTCCTTTTCTTTTGCATATTCTAATGGAAAACAAGCCCTCCATGTGCCTGGGAAGGATTCTCGGGTGGTAGGTGTGCACCAATACTATATTAATGCACACGCAGTTGTGGCTTAGTGTAAGCCTTTTACTACAGGAAATATGGGCCAAATTCAATGGTGATGTTAACAGTGGTGTAACTGGTCAACGTATGGCTGTAAACAGAAAGTAATGTAATGTGCACCAATTCAGCATTCTGTGGGAGCCACACAGCACTGGCCAGCAGACAAGCGTACCTCTTCCAGTGAAGTCAGTAAAAGTTTAGTCTGGTTATGCCATGGTTCAATGTGGTACCAGGAGTCCTGCGATTGCTGTTAGCAGAAGATGAAATTAGATTATAGTGAATATGCTTTATCTCACCCCTTCTGGCTACACTGATTTTCCTGCTCCTCTTCTGTTTCATGCATTGAACATCACATTGGTGCCAGTTACACTTGCTGTTGTCAATCATTTACAACATGTAACTTAAACTAGTGTTTAGATCACCAATTAATTTGACACAAACACTTCAGTAAGATTTAGCTCCATTTACTCCATGCTGCATTCAGACCAGCATCAAGTGGACTGTCTGCAACCAATAAATAATGGCCACCTCTAAACCTCAAGAGAGTCCTTAGAGATCATAAAATGAATGTTTAGTGAAATAAAGAGGTTGTAGTAGTCCATTACAGCCATGGACAATGCCATGAATAATCATACTTTTACAGAAAGAAAAATCTTAGAATCAGTCTGGAACTATTGCTATAAATTGCTATAACATGATGTACAAAATCTTGAGTGACTTAGTGCTTGCATCCAGAATGTTGCAGCTAATTTTAATTTAAAATATAAACAGCCTGAAAGGCCTGTGAACAGTAAATTGCAATAATCCAGCTGAGATGTAATAAATAGGAGTTAATGACTCAGCATCCCCCTGAGACAACACTGGTCATACAGCTTTGCTTAGTTTTAGACATGCACAATCAGGGTATAAAGGTGGTCTCTGGAGACCTTTTACTTTGATAATAGCAAAAACATACCACCACTTTCTTTTTAAATCTCAGGGTTACTGTGGTTCTTTAATGTACTCTATGTTTCTTCAATTGCACTCAATTTGAGACTTCAAACTGTAAAATACAAGTATATGCAATCATTCTATTTTGGAAAAGTAAATCATAGTTAAATGTTGTTTTCATTGTCAAACGGACCAACAGGAGTAATTGCTTCATGCCCCACGATTCGAATAAAGTTGGAGCCAAAAGGTTGATGATTGGATAGGACAAGCAGTTTTCTGCCTTCTTGATACTTTGACAGACTTAGAAATTGCTATTAAATACTAAGAACAAAACTCTAATTGGCTAAAATAACTGCACACTTTCTACAGGAAACTAAACCTAGCACACTGGCAACTAAAATTGGCTTGGAGTTAATGGGCCAGATTTTGAATCAAGTTGTATATCTCTGTAAATCTGGAGTAACAACTGAGCTACTTTGAATTTACAACAAAGTCAGCTGAAGGAGAATCTGGCCCACCAAATTTAATTAGAAATAGAATGCTACTCCTATACCAAAACTATGGTTCTCACAATACACCGATTACCTATATAATAAGATTGCAGGATTGTCAATCTGTCGATGTGTCATTCTGAAGCCTAGAATGTATGTTTTGTCACTGTGAAGCAAGGAAACAGCTGTAAGCATGGTTGAGTGCTCTTTTTGTTTAGAATATCATCAGGTTTAGTCATCCCTGGGATTTGTGATCTGTACTGTCCAATTTTTAAGTTCTCAGCCATTTTTACTTTATGAATTACTCCTGAGTGACAGCAATGCTCAAAAGGTGAGAGGTCACAGATGGCACAGCCAAACGAAGGACTGCTGTGAAAGAAGGCGTACTTCATGACAAAAGCTGTAAACCACGTCTTTTTCTAGATGCCAACGTTACCATGTGAAACCTAAGTTTATAAATAAAGCCATTGAGATGGCAGGGGTTGAGAATGGGTCACCAACCGCCTTTCTTTTGAGGTGCTAGGAAATATGTTGAGTAAAACCCCTCCCTCAGTACTGAAGAGGAACCCGCTCTAAGAGAGATTCCACTTCTTATTTGTGAATGTTCTTGAGAGTGGCCCCCAAAAGAGGGGTGGGGAAAGGGGATTTGGAAGGGGTAGGGATGCAAACTCTTGTATAACCAGAATGGATGATGCTGAGCGTTCACTTGCCTGTTTGTGTTGCACTCCAGGTGTTGAAAAAGTGCTAGAAAACCCCCAAAGTGTGTTGGACTCATGGTTTACAGCTCTTAAGCTCCTGTGAAAAATGATGCTTAGACAAGGGCTGAAATTGGAAGGAGGAATCTGCTGCAGAAGGTGTGGAGAAGCGGATCTTTTGAGCTATCTGCTTCTTACAAGGTGGCTCATAAAGTCTCTGGTAGAAGAACTGTTGAGCCATCAGTCAAGGCTTTTTCTCTTCAGAGCTGGTGTATATATTTCTAGGTACTGGAGGGTAGCCCTGGAGTCCTTTAAAGTGTGTAAGGGCTCATCTGTCTTCTGATTAAACAGAAGAGTCTCACTGAAGCAAGCTTCTCAATGGTGTTCTGGATCTCTCTGGGAAAACCAACCATGGAACCATGACCATAACGACGACAGCAGCCATTGCACTCGAAGATGTATCAGATACATCTACTGCTGATTGGATAGTGATCCTGGCAACATTTTAGCTACCTCTATGAGAGTCTGGAAACGTGATATGTCCTCTGGGAGACTGTCAATAAAGTCAGAGAATTTCCAATAGTTCAGGAATCCATGCTTATCCAGTAGTGCTTGGTAACTGACTATCCTGAACTAGAAGCTAGAAGAAAAGAAGACCCTCCCTTTTCCAATAAGTTAAGAAGCTTCCCCTCTTTATCAGTCAGAATAGTTTATCAGTCAGGGATTGGCTGCCTATATCTCTCTGATGTGACTTGGACCATTAAGAAGTAGGAACAGGGTGGGAGAACTGAAATTCTGTTCCATTGGTTGGGACATAGTACCACTTCTCTGCCCTCTTAGCGGTAGGTATGCCAGTAAGCTGTGGTTTGCCAGACCACTGTTGCTGGCTCCAGTATGGCTTTGTTAATTATGAACGTTATTCTACTGGAGCTAGAGGACTGAAGGATGTCCAGGAGCTTGTGTTGAGGACCCTGACCCTCAAGTGGAATCTGCAACTCCCCTGCAATTGTTTATAGTCATCAGGAGCAGATGGAGACATTCGAATCACCACCAAATCTGGATGTGAAGACTGCAATCTTGTCAGATCTCGTGCATATTCTTCCTCCTCAGAAGGATTTGGGAGTACTCAAGTTGTCCCCTCAAAGGGGAGGGAAGGCATGACTCCTTAGCAGAACAGACCAATTCTGCAGGATTTTATTGGTCCCATGGTCCCTATATGGCCAACAAGATGAGTCAAATGAGGGTTGTGGTGGTCCCTAAGGTGTGAGGTACCGACAGTTCTGAGGCAGATGATGAGGTGGGGGATGGACCCAAGCTGGCCCAGATCTTCTGTCCAGGACAGTGTGTCTTGGAGGAGAAGGAGGGCATAATGGTTCATCTGGCAGTTCAGAATTTCTGATGGGGAGAAAACTGATTCATTTCCAACAGTGATACCGATGGTGACCTTGGAGGGATATTATAGCCCAAAGATGGAATCAGACACAAACTCCTTCCGAATGGCTGCACCCCTGGTGGAGTCACAACCTCTCTCAAAAGAGAGGCAGCTGAAAAAGTGGGAGCCTCGAGGTTTGGAAACGTGAAGATGTCCTCAGGCGGAGTGTAGATCTCAGCTCTTCCCAGCTTCAGAGGGGTTCTGTCTGCCTGAACCATTGGAACCACAGAAGAGATAGTCTGTGGCACAGCCGTTGAAGAAAGACAGAACTGCAGGTGACCTATACTCTCAGATGTTAATTTTCATCAGTACTGGTGGATCCCAGGATTCGTGCTTGGGAGGCACCAGAAGCATGGTACCATCGCATCACAATCTGGTGCCTATGGAGCCCTAGACTTGTGTGCTTTTTTATGCCTCTGAGACTTAGTACATCCTAAGTTCTCTTGGGCAGAGTTAGTGCTTGGTTTAGGCAGGGCTAGATTTGACCTCTTCAAAGTGGTTTTGGAGGAAAACTTAGTCTTGTAGTTATGAGAATGCTCCCTTCTCTCCAGACAAGTCCCCACTGAGGGATCTCTGGTGGTAGACTGCTTAGCTCCTGATTTGGACATAGTGGTAGGAGGTGCACTCCCTGCTGAGTCAGACTGATGTACGAGAGGGACTTCCCAGTCTAGGGCTGATTGTGGCCTCATAGTCTTTTCCATTAGGTGCTTTCTAAGGTGAAGTTCCCGTTCTTTCCAGGTACGGCTTAGGAATGAACAGCAGATACTGCATCTTGCCATGATGTGGGCTTCTCGAAGGCAGCACAACCAGCATTCGTGGTCGTTGCTGACCAGGAAGGACTGCAGGCAGGAAGAACAAATTTTGAAGCCCAGAGTCCTGGGCATAGTTTAGTACCCAAGCAGGGTACTGAGAGTGGGATGGCGTGTGCTCACTAGGTCAGGTAGACTAACTATAAAACCCTAAAAGTAACAGATACAAACTTGAAAACTCTACAATATAAAAACTATTTACAGATATCTAAATATATTTTCACCGATAAAGAAGAAAGGCGAAGCTTTAGAAGCTGGAGGTTCCGACCTGCACGATGCAGCTATGAGTAGGAACTGGAGAGGTGGTCAATCTGCCCTGCCCTATATTTCCTCAGTCAGAAGAATGAGGTGAGCCAGGGCACATGTGCAGACCAACAGACTCTGTTTTCAAAATTGTCTGGGTATCATCCAAAGGACACATCTGAAGGAGCAGTTAAACAGGTAGGAGAAGAACCACGAGAAGACAGAGTCACAGAAGCCAAAGGGGCCAAGATTTCAAGACGAACTGCATGGTCAACTGTGTCAAAGGGAGCCAACAGGTCACGGAGAACAAACAGAGTACTGGTTCTTAGATTTTGCTAAGAAGAAGCCATTACAGACTGTGGCGAGAGTGGTTTCAGTTGAATGCAAGGGGGAAATTAGTGAGGGTCTACGATAGATATGGACGAGAGGAAATCCAGACAGCAATTGTAAAAAGCACTTTCAATGAACTTAGAGATGAAAGGTAGAAGGGAGATGGAGAAGGTGGTGGTTGGAGAGGCAAATGGGGTCAAGGGTGACTATTTGGTATATTTTAACACTATTTAATACAAATGCACAAGAGGTAGAAGATAAATATTTGTGAAATCAAGAGCAGCATGCATAAAACAAAAAAAACCATGTTGGCATTCTATTACAAATCTATTATGTGATTGATTTTAAAAGCAACCTGATTGATTGCATCTGGGCAGAATTTAAAGAACGCATTGTCACTGCCACACTCAAGAGGGTAAGGCATAAATGAAGTGCATGGTTAAAAAGGAAACTGGTGGAAACTTTTATTAAGACAACAAAATCATGTTAATTTAATACCAGTATCTGGCAGCCAGCCCCATGCATTAAACATTAATGGCCAAGAACAGAGCCACCAATCCCAACCTGTCTCATATACCTGAGATTTCCAGGCCCTTTACAGTACCCCTTGCCTCAACTGAATTGGCCTATACTGAGGAAGCCCACGCTGGAAAAAGCATACAGCGATCCACACCACTTGCCTGTCCAACCCCCATATGCCCTTACAAGCTGGTGCAAGAAAATTCTGGCCTCTTCAGATGCACTCAGCATCAGAAGACCTGACTCTGAGTGACCACCCGATGCAATCGCTAGACCAGTACCAAGAGATGGTACAGGAGACTACATTTTAAATGTAAAATTACAAAACAGTATTGGAACACAATTAACCTCTTTCCATATAAGTGGAGCAAAAAATGTCAACTGAATATTAAAAGCAACTGTTGGATTAGGTATCCAACATTGCACTGGAAAAAAATCTCCCATAAACCAAAAGGAAAACATTCTTTTGAGTAGAACTTATTTTTTATAAAGCTTTTAGGATGGATAATCAGGTGTCCGGTTTTCGACCAGAACACCTGGTCGAAAAGGGACCCCGGTGGCTCCCGTCAGCACCACTGACCGGGCTGTTAAAAGTCCAGCCAGCGGTGCTGCGGAGCTAAGGCAGGATAGTCCCTACCAGTCCTGGCTCCATGCTGCGCCCTGTAAGTGGCCAGCAGGTCCGGCTCCTAGGTGGCAGGGGCCACGGGGCTCCACACGCTGCCCCCGCCCCGAGCACTGGCTCCGTACTCCCCATTGCCTGCGGTTCCTGGCCAATGGAGCTGCAGGGATGGTGCCTGCAGGCGAGAGCAGTGTGCAGAACCACCTGCCGCGCCTCTGCCTAGGAGCTGAACCTGCTTGCTGCTTTTAGGGTGCAGCGTGGAGCCAGCACTGGTAGGGACTAGCCTGGCTTAGTTCCCCCCACTGCTCCGCTGACCGGCACCTGCCGGAGGTAAGCCCAGGCCCCAATCCCCTGCCCCAGCCCTGAGCCAACCCCAAACCCAGAGCACCCTTCTGCACCCCAACCCCTCATCCCCAGCCCCACCCCAACCCCAACCCCCTGCCCCAGCCCAGAGCCCCCTCCCACACCCTGAACCCCTCTGCCCCATTCCCCAGCCTAGAACCCCCTCCTGCACTCCAACCCCTCATCCCTGGCCCCACTCCAGAGCCTGCACCCCCTCCTGCACCCCAACCCCTTGCCCCATCCCCCAGCCTGGAGCCCGCACCCCCAGTCACATAAGAACAGCCATGTTAGGTCAGACCAAAGGTCCATCCAGCCCAGTATCCTGTCTACTGAAAGTGGCCATTGCCAGGTGCCCCAGAGGGAGTGAACCTAACAGGTAATGATCAAGTGATCTCTCTCCTGCCATCCATCTCCACCCTCTGACAAACAGAGGCTAGGGACACCGTTCCTTACCCATCCTGGTTAATAGCCATTAGTGGACTTAACCTCCATGAATTTATCACTGTGCGCTGTGTGAAGAAGCATTTCCTTTTATTTGTTTTAAACCTGCTACCCATTAATTTCATTTGGTGGCCCCTAGTTCTTATATAATGGGAACAAGTAAATAACTTTTCCTTATTCACTTTCTCCACACCACTCATGATTTTATATACCTCTATCATATCTCCCCTTAGTCTCCTCTTTTCCAAGCTGAAAAGTCCTAGCCTCTTTGATCTCTCCTCATATGGGATCTGTTCCAAACCCCTAATCATTTTAGTTGCCCTTTTCTGAACCTTTTCTAATGCCAGTATATCTTTCTTGAGATGAGGGGACTACATCTGTACGCAGTATTCAAGATGTGGGTGTACCACGGATTTATATAAGGGTAATAAAATATTCTCAGTCTTATTCTCTATCCCTTTTATAATGATTCCTAACATCCTGTTTGCTTTTTTGACTGCCGCTGCACACTGCGTGGATGTCTTCAGAGAACTATCCACGATGACTTCAAGATCTTTCTCCTCATTAGTTGTAGCTAAATTAGCCCCCTTCATATTGTATGTATAGTTGGGGTTATCTTTTTCAATGTGCATTACTTTACATTTATCCACATTAAATTTCATTTGCCATTTTGTTGCCCAGTCACTTAGTTTTGTGAGATCTTTTTGAAGTTCTTTACAGTCTGCTTTGGTCTTAACTATCTTGAGCAGTTTAGTATCACCTGCAAACTTTGCCACCTCACTGTTTACTCCCTTCTCCAGATCATTTATGAATAAGCTGAATAGAATTAGTCCGAGGGGAGAATACCCCTCTCCATTCTGAAAATTTACCATTTATTCCTACCTTTTGTTCCCTGTCTTTTAACCAATTCTCAATCCATGAAAGGATTTTCCCTCTTATCCCATGACAACTTAATTGACATAAGAGCCTTTGGTGAGGGACCTTGTCAAAGGCTTTCTGGAAATTTAAGTATACTATGTCCACTGGATCCCCCTTGTCCACATGTTTGTTGACCCCTTCAAAGAACTCTAATAGATTAGTAAAACATGATTTTCCTTTACAGAAACCGTGTTGACTTTTGCCCAACAATTTATGTTCTTCTGTGTGTCTGACAATTTTATTCTTTACTATTGTTTCAACTAATTTGCCCGGTACTGACGTTAGACTTATTAGTCTGTAATTGCCAGGATCACCTCTAGAGACCTTTTTAAATATTGGTGTTAGATTAGCTATCTTCCAGTCATTGGGTACAGAAGCTGATTTAAAGGACAGGTTACAAACCATAGTTAATAGTTCCACAATTTCACATTTGAGTTCTTTCAGAACTCTTGGGTGAATGCCATCTGGTCCCGGTGACTTGTTACTGTTAAGTTTCTCAGTTAATTCCAAAACCTCTTCTAGTCACACTTCAATCTGTTACAATTCCTCAGATTTGTCACCTACAAAAGACGGCTCAGGTTTGGGAATCTCCCTAACATCCTCAGCCATGAAGACTGAAGCAAAGAATTCATTTAGTTTCTCCGCGATGACTTTATTGTCTTTAAGTGCTCCTTTTGTATCTTGATCGTCCAGGGGCCCCACTGGTTGTTTAGCAGGCTTCCTGCTTCTGATGTACTTAAAAAACATTTTGTTATTACTTTGAGTTTTTGGATAGCTGTTCTTCAGACTCCTTTTTGGCTTTTTTAATTACATTTTTACATTTAATTTGGCAGTGTTTATGCTCCTTTTAGAGCCCTCACCTCCTCCCGCACCCCAACCTCCTGCCCCAGCCCAGTGAAAGTGAGTGAGGGTGGGGGAATGTAGTGAGCAGGGTGGTAGGACCTCAGGGAAGGGTCGGGGCAGGGGGCATGGCCTCAGGGGAGGGGAGGGGCTTGTTTGTTCGTTTTTGTGCTATTAGAAAGTTGGCAACCCTAAATCAAATTATCCATTTTGCCAGCTCAAATGCAAATACATTCTCTGAATGGACATGATCTAGGCAAATAAGAATAGGTGTACATATATTAGTATTTAGAATTACATATGTTGAAAGCCTATAGGAACATAGATGGAATCTGTCAACGTGTGCATTTAGCAGAACAGTGAATAGTCATTTACCAAAGAAGTCAGAATGTGGGGAATCATGGGCACCAACAAGGAATGTATCCTTATTTACTCACAAATTGGGAAAAGAGAAAGGAGACAGAAGTATACATAGATGTATAAACCCCACCAAGTGGTAGACGTCGGTTCTCCACTGCTACCTACTGGAGGACAATGACTTGTGTGAATCCTTACTAATATTTTATAATGGAAATAATGATGCCCATACAGAGTATTTTGAGATGTAAGAAATATGACTGTTTTAAAATGTAAATTATAAAAGTATGACTAGATTTTTCTTGCAAATAATTATATTTCAAGTTATCTGAAAAGGAGCATAATTTAGTTTACACAATAGGAGACAGCAAAACACTTTTAGCAGTAGTCAGTTTTTTCTGGTTGGTCTGTCTAACTCTGTAAGGAGAATATGTAACACCCCTTTTGCCAAAATGAAATCATCCAAGGGGCAGAAAGAAAATACCATTGGACATCTGATGGGGTAGCTGATATGACCCCTTTCCAAAATCCTCAGTAAGCCATAAATCTCTTTGAATTATGTATGACACAGGAATAATGAGAACAGTACTGTACTTTTCTACTTAAACATCAGAGCATAATGTAATCTGGGAAGTGACGGAGCAGACAAAGAATGGGTATGTATCCTAATGTGTATACTATTAGCTACTGTAGGTCATAGGACAAAGTGAGTAATATAGAGCCTGTGTGTTTGCACAAGTTCTCTTTCTGCTCTTAATGGAATGACAATAAATGAAGAACATGAAATTTACAGCACGTGAATAGTAAGGTAACAAACAAACAATTTCCCGTACAATTAGCTAAACAGATTTATCCGTAAGTAAATTTGGCCATTTCCTTTTCAACAACATTTTCATACAATAGCTACCCCTAAAATGCAAACCTTAGTTATCTGGAGAACACAGAATTTGTTAGCTGGTCCATAAGATAGGTTGTTCAGAGGGATAGAAAAAAAGGCTTAATGAAAAAAAATCAAGTACTCCACTTGGGAACATACGTTGGGCCCACAAAAAAACCTACTGTAAATAAGTGGAGACTGATTACTTCATAAATACAGCCCTGAAGGTTATAGGTTTACTGAAAGAATGTAAATGCTGCACCAAATGTAGATATTCTGTTTGAGTAGAAACATTAATTGCTTTCAAAATACAATATCCTTCCATTTCAAACTGTAGCTTACTTCAATATCTGAGTGAAGTCCTTTTCCTTTTATAGCAACACGTAACCAATTACCTAAGAAAAATGTTTACATTAATCATAATGACTCTATATTTTAGTTTTTATACCACTAATTTTATTTTTACTTAGAACTGAACTCCCTGAGGCATTCTTTCATGCCAACTGTTAATTTCGATCAGTGATAAAGTTCCCTTAAGCTTCTTTTAACATCTACTGGACATGACCTCATAAAATTTAATGCCATTCATTAACCCCAAGCACTTAACTTTACACAGTAATGTCAGGCATTCTGACTTTTCAGTGCACGAGGAATCCAAGTGGGAATTGTTTGAGGGATAAATTACATACGATTTGAGTTGTATAAAGTAAGGCAACAAGCAAGCACTAAAAGGTGAATGAAGGCTATTTTACAAAAATGCAAGATTCTTATGAATCCAGTTATCTATTACACAAACAAAATAAAGCAACCAAGTGACATTATGAGCTCATTAACAGGAAAGAAATTCAAAGTTAAGGCTGACCACCACCTTTTTAAACACTTCCTCCTGTGCCTAGGTTTACCCCACTTCTGGGGCACATCATTTTCATCCTTTGTTTTGAAGCTTTTATCAGGAAATAAGACTGCAAGTTTTAGTAAGCACTCAAATCAGGTTTGTCTGGAGAAAGTCACTGCACTTCACAATGTGAACACTCACTTCAGTCTGACTGGTCAGCCGCCTAGAAACATCTAATTTGCACGGGGCATGCTCAGAGACCTGTACAGCCAATAGTCACACCCACACTACAGAGATGAGCTATGATACTGAGGAACTGAATACTCTGGTCAGTTGTTGATGGTTTCAGCTTAACTTAGAAGCGCTCTACCAAAGACTTCACTAGGCAGAGTTAAATGCACATTAGCTCATGTATTCCTAGTTCAGGTGTGCCAGTACCACACACTGATATTGGTGAAATGGGACAGGTGAACTGAACACACATCAACAAATGTTATTTACAAATATTGAGCTGCCTGCACACGGCTAATATTTTTGCTGAATTTGAAGACTGATTATTGTACACATCAAAAGTAGTCTTTATGTTTGATGCAGACAATGGTCCTTTTTACAATTCTTTACTATCCATCCACTTTGTTTGGAAGAGGTCACGAGAAAAGTGGTTTGGTTACAGACAAGATCAAATTGCAAATGCCATACTCAAAAATTTGGTATCTATTTGTTAATCATACACGAATTTAAATTCCTGATACTAAGCCAAAAAAAAAATCTAAAATTCTCACAGCAGACAATCAGCTATAAGGCATTCAACTGGAAACACATTATGTATGTAAAGACTGAGAGGCCGTGTTGAGGATGCCTAGAAAATTTCATAGCACTTCTGTTCAGTCCTTGACTTGGCAATTGCTAGTGGACAACTGACAGGTTTCGCATTCAGCATTTCTCCAACAAACTTGTTATCCAGATGCAAGATGATGTGCATTTTGTCCTTCAAGAGCATTCACAATTTTGTGAGGTGTAAAACTAAGTCTCCCACTGACCCTCAATGTAAAATAAATATCTTTGGTACAGTGAACTGAAGGAAGAGATGCTCTTTCTGGGAAACTAGGGCCAATACCATGGATGGCTTTGTACATTAAGATAATTTTGATTTGGACTCTGATAAATGGGGAGCCAGATCAGTTGCTGCGTTTTGTACCACCTAGAACTTTTCCTAACTATATGGCTTCATTCCTATATGTAATAAATTCCAATAATCCAACCTGAAGGTAACAAAAGTGAAAATAATTGTGGTCACGTCTGAATCTAATACATTGGGGCTCAATCTTATAGCCACTCTCAGATGCAAGATGATGTTTTTTGCAACCATATTTTTTGGATATCCAATAGCACTGAGGAATCCAAAAAGACATCAACTGCCGAAGACCAATGCTCTAAGTAGTAAGGGATATAACAGAAGTACTTTTTTTTAAAGTGCTTCCCTTGTCCAACCAATATCACCTGAGCCTCGCATAGGTTCAGCTTTAGCTAGCTGCTCTTCATGCAAGTACTGATTTTGGCTAGGTGATGGTACTGTTTATATTTGACATTAGATGCAGAGCTAGATGTTGTCTGCACACTCCTGTCAATTCAGACTATATTTCACCAGCTCTCCAATGGCTTCAGACATATTGGATAGTATGTGGAGAGGACTCTAGCGATGGAGGAACAGTCCATAATGACCCTTCGGGTTTTCTGTCTCAGAGAACCTGGGCCATTTCAGGCATTTCCATTAGCCATACAGTCTCTTGAGCTAGGTTAAGACTATTTGATGATCGACTTTATCAATGCTCAAGAGAATTCCAGAAAGATAAGCATGCACTTCCATTGCCTATGAACAGAAGGTGGTCATCTACATGCCCTGGCATGAAGCTTGACCAGAAAGGATCCAGAATACTAGCAGCTAACAAGCAGATGTTGGAAATTTTTTGTTAGTTTTTGAATTGGTTTGCTTAGAAAAGTGAAATTAAACTCTGGGCCATAGTTTGTGAGGTCTCCAGTGACAAGTGATAATTTCTTTAGTAATGGTTGGATTATTGCAGGTTTTAGAGTGGGTTGTAGATTCCCTTCAAAGGATATGTTGATAATCTCTTAGCAGGGATCCCAGGGGTCTTCTACTTTCTTTTGCCATTAAGAAAGGGCAGGGGTCAGTCAGTGGTAATAGGCTGTAAATGCTTCCACAACTATTGCTGTAAATAGATAAACTCTTGGAAAACAAGTGCTGCATTTCTGATTCTGGGCTCTGCTCATTTTTGGAGGCCCAAGAGGTTATCCTAGATGTAGGTATCTTTTCTGTGAAAAGGAGTAATACAGCACAGGCAGGCAATGAACTGAGACTATTGAAACTGATCTGCTTATATGTCTCCATTAATAAAAGTCCCTCCAAGAAACCTCCAAACCAAACTGTACATACAGTCTATGAAAGGAACAAGCCACCTTCATACCCATCATTTGTTGGTGTCACCCCTCTCTTAGTCTTGGCTTAAACTAGAGCATATGCTTTTGGGAACAGGGGCATTTTATTATGTTTAGGGAGATTGTATAGTACGTGTATACATTGCTTATAGAATCTCCATCTGGCTGAGGTTACTATAATTCAAATCAAGAACAGCAGCAAAAGGAGCTGGGGAGTCTGGGGCTGAAGAGTGTGTCTCTGGGTTTACAAAATCTAACCCAATAGGAAAACTAATTTTTCCACTTCTCAAAAATCCAACATGACAGAAGTGGTTTTGCTTAGGTTTCTCCCATCCTGCCCCCCCCCCCCCCACACACACACACAAAGAAGTTCTCTCAAAGCTGAAACCCGGCATTGAAACTGTACTTAAAAAGGTAAATATATCAGAAAGTGTATGTGAGAAAACATGGGAATGGTTTAGCGATCTTAACTATAGCAGACACTGGCAGGTATCTGTTCTAATTCTATGTGCACACACACACCTCTGCAGGCAATAATACAAGATGTGTTATAAGATGCAACTCAGTTCCTTGGCACCTTGAATGAATTCAAACATCTGATTTACAGTGTGCATCATCCAGTAGAAACATAACAAATTGTTCCTACACAGTTTTTATTGAAAAAACAGTAAATATATTCATCAGTATCAGGAAACTAAATACAGGTTTTAAAAATAGTTAACTGTTTTAACTTTTTCTTGGTTAAAATATTTGCCCCTCCAATTTATAATACTAATCGTAGGTTTGTGACTCCAGTACTTGTCATTTTCTGGTGGGCTATATTCTCTATAAATATAAGCAGATTGGATCTGATATTATGAATATCTATTACCCACCTGGGGTTAGGAAAGTGGCTGATCATGGAATACCTATAATACCTGAGAACTGAGGGCATTATCGCCCACTGGAGTTTCTACATCTATAAAACTTGAGTCAGGACATGTTTTAGTACCATCTAAAAACGTCTCTGCTGCTTAAGTGTGCTGCAAGAACATAGCTACAGTGGCTCTGCTAAGGCTACTTTAGCTTCCCTATTATGTGCTACAGAGTCATGTAACCCTCTCTCAGCCAAAAGCCAGAAAAAAGTTTTGGCATTAAACACTAACTATTAGGTAGGAATGGCAATGGAGCAAAAGTATATTAGGTCACATGACTATGCCTTACCAATTGGTCTGCATTTGGCAAGCCGAAGTGTTTATAAATATTCACACACACACAGAGTATATATTACTCCAATCAATGAGGAGGCAAATCTAGTTTCTGCACAGCATAATTCTATGTGTTGGTTGGCTTAAATGAACCTTCCTCTTTTCTTAATGTGAGCAATACCTCTGACAGACATTTTGAAGTTACCTACAAGCAATCAAGTATAAAACTCCCCCAAAATGGGGGCTTCTGGGAATCACTGCCAGCCTCAAATGTGGCAGCACTTGTGACACTCAGTATAATGTAAATAGATTAATAATTTTAAGGGCAAAATATAATTACAGAAATAAATACACTGGCACCTTTACCAATGCTGATAATTTCTAAATGTAGAACCAGACCTTTAACAAAGATCCTTACCTTACTCCACCCCCACGATATTCCATATACACTATGTATGAGGGCTATTTACCCTGTAGACAATTCAATTAATCTCACAAGACACACACACACACACAGATGTGGCACTAAGATTTACAAAGTTATTGAAACTTTTTAACAAGTAAAATGCATCTTTACTTAGCTACACCAGAATGAGGAATAAAGGGGTTTACATATGTTCCAATTCTAAACCTATCAATCAAACCCATGTTATTCCTTTGGGAGCTTATTTACATGCATATTTATCAGCCTCACATGCTAATTCCCTGCTGTTTTATGCCTGTGAGGCATGTTTATGAGTCATAATTGTTGATCTCATTTGATGTATTTCACTGAAGAAAGACATTATTCAGTTATGTGGCCTAATGTCAATGAATTACGATGACCTGATCTTCCAAATGTAACTTGCTCTTTAATTTTTATTAGAACATAACTTATTCAGAAGAAGAAATACACTAAAATGGAAGATTACTTGCCTCTCTAGTCATTTTAGTTAACCATCTTATCTTTCAGACACTCCGCCCCACCTCTAGGCAAAGATTAAATATCATAATTTGTAAACATCAGAAGTAAAGAATCTCATCCTTAAATTAACACTTCTTTGTCATAGTGATGACTTTTAAAAGTAATTTTATTTTAATCAGCCACAGTATAACTCCAGAAGAAGTGATCTGTGATTAAGAAACCCAAATTGTAATGCTTTATAATAACGTCTTTAAAATAGTGGCAAACTTATAAGTGGAAACTACTTGTTGATAAATATATTAAAGCACTCAAAAAAATAAAACTAAATTATTAATCACAGATGGTGTACATAAATTCATACAAAATTCCATTACTTTTCAACAAATCAATTCATTGTCATGACAAAACTTCAAGCTAACATTCAAAGGGATACTCAAATAATTTAGGCCCAACATGTGACCTACATTAAACAATCTGGTGAATTAAATTCCCCCATTATCTTCCCTATATTTCTAATGCCCGTTTTGGTGCCATTAAAAAATATGAACAGTCTACACATTTATTCTTTTATAGCAAATAACCAGAATGGATCCCAAATTCACAAATCCTAGACCCAAAATGTGCTGACATCGCACATGCCACAGGAGGCTCTTCAGAGTAGGTTTTGTCAACCCCCACGTTGAGTCACATACAGGTGCTGGAACGAGGGGTACTGGTGATGCTGCCCCACCCCCTGGTTTGCAGTGGTTTCCATCATATCCAGGGTTTACAGTTTGGTTCAATGGCTCTCAGCACCCCCACAATACATATCGTTCCAGCATCCCTGCATACAGAATGATCATCATTCATTAACATACACTGGTTTGGAACTAGCATTTTGGACATCAACTGTACTGAACAAGTTTCTGATGTTATTAACCTCCAATCTGATGACAATCAACTGTGTTTTTTAGAAACAAAACCAACCCCAAATCAAGTATCTATTGTCATGTTGACTTAAATTCCACAGAAATAAAAAAAAAAGACAAATGGAAAAGGAGTAAATAGTAATAAGTTGTTTTCAAAGTTCTCACATAATATTACAAATAGAGTAAAATACTAACTTCAACTATTCTGAGAAATATATACTAATGTCCATTTAAAAGCCTCAATGTCACTATTGTGAACTACAACTTTAACCAATAGGAAAGAAATAGTCAAAAGATGAAAATTTTGTTCTGACTAGCTGACTCACCCTGATGTCACAATCCTACCATTCAAGGAAATTTTCCACAAGAATCTTAAAATCAAACTGTTAAGTACAAACACATCTAACACATTCTACAATAGAATCTTAGCAAGATATTATCAGCTTAGATGTGTGAAAAAATATATCATATTTTTCACAACCACAAATAATTTGTTGTTTTAATTTAAGTCTGTTTATGCAAACAAAATAGTTTTTGCATGCAAAAGTGCATAAATATGAGGAAGAACCCAACCCCAATCAGTGTGGGTTTTCCATGGCATCTTTCAAGTGAGAAGCTTACTTGTGATGCAGCTATACAACAACACAGAAGCATTAAAAATCTTTGTTTGAACAACTGAACTAACCACCATTGAATTAATGCCATAACTAGCATGCAATTTCACCTCACGCAGACCACACATTTAAAGCTGTCACACTGGCATCTTGCATGCTATCAGATTAGGAAGAATTCTCACCATTTAATCATACAAAACTATTAATTAACTTAATGAAATTTTATTTGGGGCCCAAATTTACAAAAGTCTTTATGTTAACACTAGATCATTTAAAGCAAAAAGCTGGCATTCACTGAGTACTAACCAACAGTAAATGGTTAGAATAACTCACAATTAATACAGACAGTTTACACTTACAAAAAATCTGGAATTTTCATAAGTATCTGTCATATTTCTTGTATCTTTCAGGTTGGGAGAGGAGACTCAGATTTGTATGTGTATTATTTTTAAACATGCTACATTAATGAGATGTTATTTCATGAAGTAAAATAAAATCAATCTTAAAAATTAAATATTAAAGTCAGCTGGCTAATGAGAATTCAGAGTTGAGCTTTGTAAAGCATTTGCAAAGAACAAGTTTTAAAACATTTTAAACCATACTTGTATAAGAAAAAAATAACACCAGGTCGCAGAAATTTGGAGGTGGCTCTGTGGTTCAACATGCTTAATTTTCTTCTCTATTCCATTAAGATAACATCTGTTCTGGCCACCAGTCAGCAAATCAAATTTGATGAGAATTCATTTGAGTGCAAGGTAAAAAGGCGTACTAATGGACAGATTTATGGGTTTTTGTCCTCCTTCAGCAAAGCTTTTACATTTTTGAATTAAAAAGTAAACAAAAGCAACTATAGTATCTTAAAAAATAATTAAGTGGCAAGCAGATAGAAGAGGTAGCCTAACCCTAACCAAAATCTGACATTTTCGCCTTAAAAGAAAGCATACTTTTCCATACTTTCCTCATGTAATGTATATGGCTTACTATACATTTTTAAACAGTAAATTGCTGATTCTATTTGATTTGATTGGATTCCATCTGAATCCAATTTGATTAGAACATGCAGACAGATGAGAAGGATACATGGGATGGATTTAAACGCCAGACCACAACTGACTTATTTAGAAACTGGGAAGGGCATTAGCTATTTAAAAAGAAAAACAGATTTATTTATTTTTTTAAATGGCTATTATATTTTATATATGCTCCTATGCAGCATCTATTTTTAATCTTTTTACCTATATGACATATAACATTAAAAATATAGGTCCTCCATTTGCATCAAATCGTATCTGAATTATCCACAGACTTAATATGAACATATCATTATATCAAATAATTTGTGAATTGCATTGAGTTTCAGTGAATATCCGCCCCGAATAGCACCTACAGTTGTAGTGACAGACTAAGCACCTAGTAATTCAAAGAACTGCTTAAGTCTTTTAGGTGCATAGAAATGGTTTAGAAACCTTGAAAGAACATCCTATTCGGCAATATTTTCGGACCTCTGATCCTTCAGGTGGGAACCTGGAAGTACTGAGGGACACAATAATTAAATGTCAGAAAAAGTTAACTATGCTTTTTTTTTTAAAATTACATATATAGTATATAAATAGCTCCATCTGAATTGTGGGAAAAAAATCAGTCATAAAAGCCTTAGTAATGTCACATGCACCCACTCGGACATCATACCGTCTTCCAAATATTTACCATTTTAGAGGAAAGCCAAGGTTTTTTAGTTCTTTTTAATTCTGGGTTTTGTTTTATTAACTATGGCATTGCCAGAAGGGACAACGATCCAGTTCTGTGATCTCTAATACATCTCCCTCAGTACAGTAACATCTACATCTCCCTCAGTACAGTAACCCAGAACACTATACCTATGAATTTCAGTTTTTGTTAGACTGTTGGAACACCCAACAGAAAGAAAAACAGTACATAAGTTTGCCCAACACAGATATATTTCAGGTTGATCAGAATCAATGAAACAGGACAGCTGTTTGCTTTTTATGTTATAGACAGTGACAAATACATATTGCTGTATTTGTTCACCATATGTGGAGGCATAGAGGCAAACTAGTTTTAAAAACCTGTTCTTAAATTTGTTATAAGAAGAGACACCCTAGATATGGTTTAAATGTTCCTATATACACATATTAGATGACAACTGTCTTTACTCAAAGGAAGGTTGGATCTGGCATAGCTGTATGTAGGAACCTCTAACATCTTGTAAGATGTTAACATTATTTCAAGCCTATTTATACTTTGCCTACTGCAAAACACTACACTTGTTTTTTATTGCTTCAGAATTTAACTACAGCTAATATATACAGATACTACACTGAGTAAAAATTTCAAATGTATTATTTGTCAAAAAAGCAAAAGGTGACTCAATCATTTTACTGTCCAAAATGCAAAGCTGCTAAATCTCAAATTGTAGCATATCAGTATTGAATATGATAGTAGAATAATAGAATAATAGAATATTAGGGTTGGAAGAGACCTCAGGAGGTCATCTAGTCCAATCCCATGCTTAAAGCAGGACCAACACCCACTAAATCATCCCAGCCAGGGCTTTGTCAAGCTGGGCCTTAAAAACCTCTAAGGATGGAGATTCCACCACCTCCCTAGGTAGCCCATTCCAGTGCTTCATCACCCTCCTAGTGAAATAGCGTTTCCTAATATCCAACCTAGATCTCCCCCACTGCAACTTGAGACCATTGCTCCTTGTTCGGTCATCTGCCACCACTGAGAACAGCCGAGCTCCATCCTCTTTGGAA
Source organism: Eretmochelys imbricata (assembly GCF_965152235.1). Classification (NCBI taxonomy): domain Eukaryota; kingdom Metazoa; phylum Chordata; order Testudines; family Cheloniidae; genus Eretmochelys; species Eretmochelys imbricata. Next base: position 203,315,564 of record NC_135573.1, on the reverse strand, counting down.
CCCCCCTGCAGGTAGTTGAAGGCTGCTATCAAATCTCCCCTTACTCTTCTCTTCTGTAGACTAAATAACCCCAGTTCCCTCAGCCTCTCCTCGTAAGTCATGTGCCTGAGCTCCCTAATCATTTTCGTTGCCCTCCACTGGACTCTCTCCAATTTGTCCACAACCCTTCTGTAGTGGAGGGGACCAAAACTGGACACAATACTCCAGGTGTGGCCTCACCAGTGCTGAGTAGAGGAGAATAATCACTTCCCTCAATCTGCTGGCAATGCTCCTTCTAATACAGCCCAATATGCCATTGGCCTTCTTGGCAACAAGGGCACACTGCTGACTCATATCCAACTTCTCGTCCACTGTAATTCCCAGGTCCTTTTCTGCAGAACTGCTGCTTAGCCAGTCGGTCCCCAGCCTGTAGTGGTGCATGGACTAGAAGAGACATCCTTAAAGAAAATACTTTCCAACTCTTTCCCACCTGCAAATAATTGCTAGAAATGACTGCTTTATGACACTTCACTAGTGTTTTTAGTTGAACTTGCTAGGATTTATGAGGAAACTTTTTATTGTGATTCCTCCCAATATTGACCCTGAAAAGTTTACCCATCAATTGGCACAAACCAAATCTATTGTTAGCCCATTTTAGTTATCTAGCTGTACCACTTCTTGATATACATCACCTCAGTAAAACTGGTCCCCCCCCCCCAGGCCCAGATACCCACACCCCCACCTCTCCCTGGAGCCCAGCCATGCCCTCCCTTGTCCAGACACTCCCCTCCCACTCTCGCCTCCCAGAGCCCAGAGATTCAGAGGAGAAACAGCCTGATGCTCAGTCCCAGGCTTACATGGTGTTTCCTGTGGACCACCTTCTCCTTCCCTCAGAGCATGCTAGGAACTGCAGATGCCAGGAACCCTCTAGCTCCCTCCCCTTCCCTCCAGCAGTGTCTTCTACATGCGAGCTGGGCTCTACCCGGTCCAGCAGCCCCTAGTGACAGCTAGCAGCACTGCAGCCCATTTTTGTGGGGGAAAGGAAATTCCACATGCACGTTAATTTCTGAAAAATTCTACATTACGCAGCGGCGCAGAATTCCCCCAGGAGTAAAATGTGAGGCTGTGTGTTAAAGTAAGGCAATGCAGTGAAAGATACACACGTGCAAGTACATGTGTACGTCAGTGCATGAGTCCTAAAAAAAGCAGTGCTGGTACTTCCCAGATCCACTCTGAAAAGTGTGTGTGGTTCAGTAACCTGTGTGGCCCAGGTAACTGACCTGGGCTCTCTCCTTCCAGAACGGAAAGATGGATCATAAGTACTCTTATTTTTCTCTTTATTTGTTGCATTTGTTCTGTCTTCCTGTCCCCCAATATTAACCTGAGTATTTACCCAGACAACCGTGACTTTAATTTTTGCACCAATTTTCACCCATTTGTTTTGTGCAATAAACAGATAAATTCCTGGGAAAATTTAAACAAAAGCAAAAATGGCCTTGCTTATCAATAAGGAGCTACTACATGGAATTTGTACCAAACTAGATCTAGATGCAAGTATGTGTACATGTTAGGATGGTGTTTCTAATCTCACCTGGCTGTGCCCTTGCTTTTGCTGATTCATTGAACTTTGAGCACTTTTAGGTCTAATGTTAGGCAAGAACATGAATGTTACTGCAATTTATTTTTTGTATTTCTTATAAGTGAAACCTTTAGGCCATGATTTTTAAAAAACATGATTTGGATACTCAATTTGAGATACCTTAACAGGGGCCTGATCTTCAGAAAGTGCTGAGCATCTAACGTCTGAAAATGAGGTCCTTTTATCGCATCTGAGGATGGACACCCACAAATTTATGGCACCCAAAATGACCAATGACTTTCAAGTAGCTTGGCCTACATTACTGCCTCATTTAAAACATATTGCCTTCAACCCTGCTACCACGGCAATGCATGGGAACTTTGCCATTAATTTTAATGGTATTAGGACAGTCCATTATATAGAAATAGAGGGGGAAAAGTCTCAATCATTTTGTTAAAAATAATTAAAGTTGATTAGTAATAATAAGATACTGTAACTGAAAAGATAAACAGTAGAGACATTTGTTATCAGAGTAAAATAGGAAAATTAAAATAACCTGTAACACTTTTGTATATGCAATTCATCAGGAAATGTTGTAAAAGAACAAAAGTAAATGTTGGCTTATTCTTGAGGTTCTTTGTCGTCATTAATGTATTCAGGTTTTCACAGCTGAATTGCAGTACTTTGAAAAGATTTTCATGAAAGGAAACTCATTCAACTTTTAAACAAAGCTGTCAGGTTACCGAGATTCAAATTTGTTTGTATGTCCAGAAAATGTTTTCTTCTTAAAAAAATATTCTGGGTTAGAAGGGTGTTATTCCTTTGCGCTCAATTTGTCAACAGAAAATAAGCTTTTGTTAAACACCGCACTTATCTATTTATTTTGTGGAGCTGGGAACAGTGTATTCCAAAGTGGAGGTGAAACTACATTGTGTGGCTATTTTACTTCATTACTAGTTGTGCTACTCAAATTGATACAAATGGTCTCCTTCTGTTTCTGTCTGTCTGCTTGCCTGATCAGTACAACTAATTGTCAGTGCTGGGGAAATCTCCTATATCTAAATAGGAGATGTGCAGTTTGTAACCTGCTTAATTCGCCTTATGTCCTGCATGGCCCTCAGTACAGTATTCATTAAAGCATCAGCTGCTTTGTTTGTAGTAGTGACCCTAAAAGTAGGCTTATTTTTCTTTGTTAAGAGGCAAGATTGTTGATAAATAATACACATCTTATTGTGAGTGGTAAGAAATTACCTAGTAAGTATGATGGTACTTTGTTTTTCCCTCACGCTGAGCACCTTTACTTAATTATACACCTATAAAGACGACACTGCAAAGATATACAAGCTGGCAAAAGATTAAGGCACTTTTAGGCCTATTGATCGGAAGCCTAAAATCTGACCTTTGCTAGTGTAAGCTTTTGACAATTAAATGAAACACAAGGCTTAATTCCCTAAGTTTTAAAACAGGAAATTTCAGATCTTTAAAAATAAAAGGAAATGATCAAAAAATTAGAAGTCAGGAAAGATTCAGTATATATTGACATATTTTGTTGCAGTTTAGAAATTAGTTTTTAAGGCAATCAAAACAGCAGAAAGTCAATTCAATTTTTTTTTCTTAGCATACCTTGAGGGATTCATTTATTTATTTTTTAACAAACCGAGGGCTTGATACACATGGGACTAACTCCAACTAACTTGTTAAATCAGGAATTGTGCTTGTTCAGGTCATAACTACTGTACAAATTGCATTCCTCTGTATCTAAGAACAGAAGTGAACTCAAAAATATTTGAGTACAAACTGATCTATCCAACATATTACCCACATTTAGGATTATGATTCATGTGCCCCCCTTTCACTATACCAAAGAAAAAACAAATCCAATTAACATCCTGAGATTTGATATGTAGGATTATGTAGGCATGTATCATACATATGTTCCCCTTCAAAACTATCTTTTTAATATATATTTTTAATCAAACAGTCTCTTCCCAATGCAGGAGATAAACATGAAATCATTTGATTCTTGATTTCTTTTTGCATGTAATCACTTGTGTGAAGTGTAGGACTGAACCTTTATAATTTTTGTATCAACTTTCAATGAAATGTAAAAGGAGAGAATGAAGGCCTCCTTTTGTATTGCTATGTTACTTGCAATGAGCTAGTTTTAACATACAGTTAATTACAATTACAATGGTCACACTTGAAAAATTTCTTCTGTTTTTAAAGAGAGAAGTGCCTACATTTAAAATGAGAAATACTGCTAGAACTGATAAGCTCCCACAAATGGAAAAACCTTAAGGGTAGCCACAGTATGTGAACCATGTAGGTCAAAGTACTGACAGACAGTTCCAAAAATACTTTTTACTCCATTTAACCATAATGAACCATGCACAGAGGTAGAGTCATGTTTACAAAAATCATGTTTATAGAAATCTTATTCTTGTTCAGAACTACAGACTGCCAGTAAAATGGATTTAAAATTGTGAGGCTTTCTTAAAAAATAACTTCCCTTTTTATTTAATTTGCAAACCACATGCTATTACAAGTTGTCTCTTCGTCAGACCCTTCATCTGAAAAAGCAAACTGGGTTGAAACGCTCTATCACATTTTGTTTTAATCAAACCTGGATCCTGAGGCATCTACTTTAGGTATAATAGGGATCAAGATGAAAACACAATGGATAGGCCTCAGTCTAGACAAGATAAGAGTTATAGTAAGGAAAAACTAGGAGAAGCATTGAAGGTGGTGTCCCTACCTTCATTATTGAGGGGGTTTATTGTCAAGGACGGATGTTCACAATTTGAAGCACATCTAGATCAACTGTCATTCTGTGACCAAAAGGCCTTCTTTCATGTCTCCCCAACAATCCATTTATGACAGTCTCTATATATTGACTGGCAGTTATCCATGCCTTTGTGATATCCAGACTGGATTACAGCACAGCACAATTCATGAAGCTACAATTAGTGAAGGATACAGCTATGCGGTCGCTTGGCTGTGTTAGCTATAGGTAGAAATATCACAATGATTTTCAGCTGCAAACTTGTGCTGATTGTTATAGAACCACGTATGGGTAGGGTCCCGATAACTCACAAGTCTGTGCTCTAACTGTTCATAGATTTGAACATTAAGGCAGGTCATTTAGGAGGGTCCAAGCTCTGCAACTCCTTTCCTTCCTCAGTTTCACAGAGCACAAGCTTGATGACCTTTGGGACACAGTGTGAAGCCCACCCCTTTATTCTGAAGTTGCGCATGAGGTGATTTGGGAGTGCCTATAGTCTACAACTAATTAACACCAATTATACAGTACAGTGAAATCCAAAAATACTCTAAATATAATTTATTTTTAAATAAAAATGTTGGGTATTCTCCATTACCAGCTGCCTTTATAATTTAATATAATATTTTTAAAGCATTACCATTTTTTTCTCCTGCAGATATCCAGTTCAGAAAGTTTTTCCAAGAATGAAATTAGAAAAGGAAATGAAAGTACAATTGAAAGAGAAAGTGACAGGTACAGTTAATGCAAGATGTAAATGAAAAGGAAGTGTTCCCATGGCCTGGTAGTCACCACAATTCTGTTACCGTTAAAAGCAGACTAAACAGTAGCTATTATTAATAAATGAATATTAAAAACAGTGTTATGTTAGCATCTGGTGTTGGAAGATGCAGAAAATATCCTTGCTTCTGCTCAGCCACCACAACGTGAAGCAGACTTAATAGAGCTCATTCTTCTATGCAGTAGTGAAATTCTATCCCTGCAGCTCTGTCCTTATCTTCGAGGCGCCAAGTAGCCTGGGTCCAGCATTTCTAAAAGATCGCCTAAAGCTGTGGGACCAGGATCATGATCAGCAACTCTGCTCCTCAGACAGGACGAGACTTTCTACCATAAAGGGAAAGCTCGTCGGTGCAGAAGATAGCACTTTCTTGGACACTAGTATGGGACTGTGAAATGAACTCCCAAAGGAATTAAGGGCCATCACAAACCTCATCACTATCTTCTCCAAGTGCAAGGCACACTTCTTCTACCTTTATATATGCACAACAGCATTTGCATTTTTAAAAAATCCTTCAAAACAAAAAACTACATGGCACACACAATTTTCCCCTGGGGAGAAACTGAAAGAAAGAACATACCTCACATGCCATATGTTAGTCACACTGCTTAATACACGACTAAGACGTTCAGATACTACAGTGAGAAGGAGTATATAAGAACTTATATAGTACAGAACAGTGTTTTGGTTTGGTTTGTGTTTCCCAGACTAACAGGACTTAGATGAGAAGGCTATGATAGACACAGAGGCAGCAGTGGTAGTGACCCAAGTAGTGGAAGACACAATGAAGAGGACTGGATGCAGAAGCTGTGGCATGTACATTATCCTGGAGGGGGTACCTGAAAAGAATTTCATCTGCATGAAGTGCCGCCTGATAGAGCTGATGGAAGAGAAGATCCTAGGATTGGAGATGCAGGTGGAGACTCTGGTTGAGTTTAGAAGGGGGTTCGAGTGGATGATGGAGCAAAGACATGAAGAGGCTGAAGGGAAAAGCTCAGACTTGCAGATGGAAGCAGGACCGAAGAACTCTGAGGGGATACTGCTGGATGAGAAAAGTGGACAGTGGAAGCATGTGACTAAGAGAACCAGGCAGAGGAAAAGACAGGGCAGTGAAGGAGAAATAGAGCTCAGGAACAGGTTTGTGGAGTTGGAAAATGAAAAAGGTGGTCACTGAAGGTGAGAGAGCAAGGAAAAAGAGAAGAGCAGTTAGTCCTATTGGAAGAGGGCAAGAGTCAATGGAGATACCACCACCAAATATGAGCCCCAGGAGGAAAAGGGATGGGTTGCAAAGGATTGCAAGGGACAATAGGAATCGAGAGGACTTGCGGCCAGATGGAACAGGGGATAGACTGGAGAATTGCACCATCGCCAGGAAAAAGCAGGTCTATATGATTGGGGACTCCTTGCTGAGAAGGATAGACAGGCCTGCAACAAGAGCTGATCCAGAGAACAGAAGGGTGTGCTGTCTGCCGGGTGCTAAGATACGGGATGTGGACCTGAAGCTGAAGAATATCCTAATGGGAGCAGGAAAGAATCCACTGATAATCCTTCATGTGGGAACAAATGATATGGCTAGATTCTCGCTGGAACATAACAAGGAAGACTATGCCAGGCTGGGGAAGATGCTATAGGAAATCAATGCTCAGGTGATCTTCAGGGGGATTCTGCCTGTTCCTGGAGAAGCACAAGAAATGTGTGACAAGATTATGATGATCAACAAATGGCTCAGGCATCTTATAGTGGTGCTATAAGGAGGGCTTTGGGATGTATGGCCACTGGGAAGCATTCATGGACAGAGGACTGTTCTCTCGGGATGGACTTCACCTGAGTAAGGAGGGAAATAGACTTCTAGGATGGAGGCTGGCAAAACTGATCAAGAGAGCTTTAAACTAGGAATTTCGGGGAGATGGTTGGGAGATATCCAAGTAATCTCCAGGCCAGTTATTCTCTCAGAGGGAAGAAAACAAAGTAAGAAAGGATACAGCCATGGGTAGGAGACTGGATATAAGGTGGAGGGGCAGTGTACATACCAATCTAATAGGTAATATTAGCAGTAGAATGTGTGTGCCCAATCGGGTAAAGAATGTGAGTGAAGCCAAATGGCAAAAATTAAGATGTTTGTACACTAATGCGAGGAGCCTAGGTAACAAAATGGAGGAACTTGAGCTATTAGTGCCGGAAGTGAAACCAGATATTATAGGGATAACAGAAACATGGTGGAATAGTAGTCATGACTGGAGTATGGGTATTGAAGGGTATGTGCTGTTTAGGAAAGACAGAAATAAAGGCAAAGGTGGTGGAATAGCATTGTATATCAATGATGAGGTAGACTGTAAAGAAATAAGAAGTGATGGAATGGGTAAGACAGTCTGTCTGGGCAAAAATCACATTGGGGAAGAAAGCTACTGGAGCCTGCCTTGGGACAGTGCTTGGGGTGTGCTATAGACCGCCGGGATCCGATGTGGATATGGATAGAGACCTCTTTAATGTTTTTAAAGAAGTAAATACTAATGGGAATTGTGTGATCATGGGAGACTAAGTTCCCAGATATAGACTGGAGGACAAGTGCTAGTAATAATAATAGGGCTCAGATTTTCCTGGATACAATAGCTGATGGATTCCTTCACCAAGTAGTTGCTGAACCGACAAGAGAGGATGCCATTTTAGATTTGGTTTTGGTGAGCAGTGAGGACTTCATAGAAAAAATTATTGTAGGGGACAACCTTGGTTTGAGTGATCATGAGCTAATTCAGTTCAAACTAAATGGAAGGATAAACAAAAATAGATGTGTGACTAGGGATTTGATTTCAAAAAGGTTAACTTTAAAAAATTAAGGAAATTAGTTAGGGAAGTGGATTGGGCTGAAAAACTTGTGGATCTAAAGGAGGAGGAGGCCTGGAATTACTTCAAGTCAAAGTTGCAGAAACTATCAGAAGCCTGCATCCCAAGAAAGGGGAAAAAATTCATAGGCAGAAGTTGTAGACCAAGCTGGATGAGCAAGCATCTCAGAGAGGTGATTAAGAAAAAGCAGAAAGCCTACAAGGAGTGGATGATGGGAGGGATTAGCAAGGAAAGCGACCTTACTGAGGTCAGAACATGTAGGGATAAAGTGAGAAAGGCCAAAAGCCACGTAGAGTTGGACCTTGCAAAGGGAATGAAAAGCAATAGTAAAAGGTTCTATAGCCATATAAATAAGAAGAAAACAAAGAAAGAAGAAGTGGGACCACTTAACACTGAGGATGTTAAGGATAATCTAGGCATGGCCCAATATCTAAACAAATACTTTGCCTCAGTCTTTAATGAGGCTAATGAGGAGCTTTGGGATAACGGTAGGACGACAAATGGGAATGAGGATATGGAAGCAGATATTACCATATCTGAAGTAGAAGCGAAACTCAAAATGCTTAATGGGACTAAATTGCGGGGCTCAGATAATCTTCATCCAAGAATATTAAAGGAACTGGCACCTGAAATTGCAAGCCTGTTAACAAGAATTTTTAACCAATCTGTAAACTCAGGGGTTGTACCGTATGACTGGAGAATTGCTAACATAATTCCTATTTTTAAGAAAAGTAAAAAAAGTGACCCAGGTAACTACAGGCCTGTTAGTTTGACATCTGTAGTAATGCAAGGTCTTGGAAAAAATTTTGAAGGAGAAAGTAGTTAAGGACATTGAGGTCAATGGTAATTGGGACAAAATACAACATGGCTTTACAAAAGGTAGATTGTGTCAAACCAACCTGATCGGCTTCTTTGAGAAGGTAACAGATTTTTAAGACAAAGGGAACGCTGTGGATCTAATTTACCTTGATTTCAGTACGGTATCTGATATGGTTCCACATGGAGAATTATTAGCTAAATTGGAAAAGATGGGGGTTAATATGAAAATTGAAAGGTTTGATAAGGAACTGGTTAAAGGGGGTCACACTGAAAGGTGAACTGTCAGACTGGAAGGAGGTTACTAGTGGAGTTCCTCAGGGATCGGTTATGGGACCAATCTTATTTAATCTTTTTATTACTGACCTTGGCACAAAAAGCGGGAATGTGCTAATAAAGTTTGTGGATGACACAAAGCTGGGAGGCATTGCCAATACAGAGAAGGACCGGGATATCATACAGGAAAATCTGGATGACCTTGTAAACTGGAGTAATGGTAATAGGAAAAAATTTAATAGTGAAAAGTGCAAGGTCATGCATTTAGGGATTAACAACAAGAATTTCTGTTATAAACTGGGGACACATTACTTGGAAGTAACAGAGGAGGAGAAGGACTTCGGAGTATTGGTTGATCACAGGATGACTATTAGTCACCAATGTGATATGGCCATGAAAAAAACTAATGTGGTCTTGGGATGCATCAGGCGAGGTATTTCCAGTAGAGATAAAGACGTGTTAGTACCGTTATACAAGGCACTGGTGAGACCTCATCTGGAATACTGTGTGCAGGCCTGGTCTCCCATGTTTAAGAAGAATGAATTCAAACTGGAAGAGGTACCGAGAAGGGCTACTAGGATGATCCAAGGAATGGAAAACCTGTCTTATGAAAGGAGACTCAATGAGCTTGGCTTTTTTAGCTTAACTAAAAGAAGGCTGAGAGGAGATATGATTACTATCTATAAATATATCAGAGGGATAAATACCATGGAGGAAGTAGAATTATTTAAGCTCAATACCAATGTAGACACAAGAACAAATGGATATAAACTGGCCATCAGGAAGTTTATACTTGAAATTAGACTAAGTTTCTAACCATCAGAGGAGTGAAATTCTGGAATAGCCTTCCAAGGGAAGCAATGGGGACAAAAGACATATCTGGCTTCAAGACAAAGCTTGATAAGTTTATGGAGGAGATGATATGATGGGATAGCCTAATTTTGGCAATTAATTGATCTTCAACTACTAGTGGCAGATATGCCCAATGGCCTGTGATGAGATGTTAGATGGGGTGGGATCTGAGTTACTACAGAGAATTCTTTTCTGGGTGTTTGGCTGGTGAGTCTTGCCCACATGCTCAGGATTTAGCTGATCACCATATTTGGGGTCAGGAAGGAATCTTCCCCAGGTTAGATTGGCAGAGGCCCTAGGGGTTTTTTGCCTTCCTCTTCAGCATGGGGCTCGGGTCACTTGCTGGAGGATTCTCTGCAGCTTGAAGTCTTTAAACCACAATTTGAGGACTTCAATAGCTCAGACATACTTTAGGGGTTTGTTACACGAGTTGGTGGGTCAGGTTCCATGGCCTGCGTTGTGCAGGAGGTCAGACTAGACGATCATAATGGTCCCTTCTGACCTTAAAGACTATGATTCTATGATTCTAGTACAGTATAGAAGACCTCTGAGCCCTGCGTCACCATCAGCATCCTGCTCCAGGCTGGAGTTTACTATTATATGAAAAACATCCTCTCTAGTTTCACAGATTTCAAAACCAGTTTTCCATTTTGTGCCAGTTCTTGGGGTACCCAAGTCACTTTTTGTTAACTCCGGAATAGAGCATGAGGGAGTCTTTCTTGTGATAGCTGAGTGTCAGCTCCCTACCATCACCAGCCTTTCAGCCACTTCTCTGGGCTATGTCAGTCTTAACTTCACGTGCCAGGTTAACAATAGGTGCGCAACCCAATCCTCAAGTCCCTTTGAAGCATTCCTCTGATATCCAGCCCAACACTAGGTACTCACAGAAATTCCAGACCCTCTGCATTCAAAAGTACAGTGTATGCCAGTTTACTGCTTTTACCTTAAACCACTGCTCCTGTAAACCACACAGCACTTGTGAGCACTTATAATAAAACAAAAGTAGGCTTATTTAAGAAAGAATAAAGATTTAACTCGAAACAAGAGAGTGTGGTGGAAAGAAATGGTTACAATACAAAACAATCATAAAATGTGTACTAGGGCCTACATTTATCAAGTTACCTCTCCAATATAATAAAATAGGTTAACACTCCCCCTCCCCACACACACACACCCCTCCAAAGTTCAGACTGTTGCCAAGCTGGCCAATGTCACAAGAACAAGGATCCAAATGTTCATGAAAGGGGTTCACCAGGGGTTCTTCAATGAATGGATACAAAGTGCTCCTCCCTCCTCTGTGTTATTCTGAAAAACTTTTTGTTTTTGGCCAAACCCCTGTCTTGTTGTAAAGTTTCGTTTCTAACTTTAAGAGGTCTTGATTGTTTGTCATTGCATCTGATGGCTTTCCAATCAAAGTCTCAGTATTGCAAAAGGCTAAACAATTGTGCCTTGAATTGTGTCAGTCGAATTGCCATACTGAATCAGACCCGTGCTCCTTCTAGTGCAGCGACCTGTCTCGGAAAGTAGCCAGTACTGCCTGACTCTTGTAGATGGTGGAGGAGTAGTAAAGTGCAGAGGGGCTCAATGTGTGTGTTATAATATGTAGGAAATTCTCAATCTGTCTTACAGAGAGAAAACTGTGATTAACAAGGAATGGCTTTTGATTAAACATGATGGTGTTGGTAGGATATATTGAAAAAACAAAGCAAAATATATTTAGGTTAAAGAAGATGTGTGTGACGCAGAGACCCCTTGGCAAAGGGTCCCAGTTTTTTGTAGACATCTCTCACTTCAAACCTGACAAACTCACTATATTAAACCTATATCTTACAGACTATCATAAAGAGCAGGATGTAAGGTATCCACAGAAAGCTTGTAACTTGCTAAGATTCATAATGATTGTGAGCTGTATGTGTAATAGCTGAGGAGTAATGTATTTATTTTAAAAGTGGGCTTTCTGGATTTGGCATAGAAGTTAGACACCAGGAGATAATGTGTCTCAGTAAGAGCAACGGGGAGTTGTTGTCACCAAGCTGTTTGGCATCAGTGCTGGGGGGATGCAGAGGGGCATCCTCTCCCCCTTCCAGGCTGTGGGCACGCTCCAGGGGCTCTTCACCTCCCTCTGCCCCTACCCAGGCTAGGTACTGCAGGGAGGGAGAGGAGAGGGGGGGTCGCAGGGCAGAGGCACTGTCCCATCCCTGTTGCTCTCAGAAAGTGACAGGAGAGGAGGCAGCAGAGCTCTTTATTTCTCTCATCCCATCCTGTGAGGATGGCTCCAGGCTGCTGCAGAGGGTGGAGAGGAAGCGAGCTCTGCCTGTATCAGCTGTTCTGCCCCACAAGGTGGGCAAGTGGGCCAGGCAGCCAATCAGAGGGCTCAGATCAGCTATAGCCAGGGTAGTCATTAATTAGTTTTTTGTCAAGGTCCAAATTTCTTGGCGAAGGTATACTGAAGGTCCAGATTCCAGAGAAAATAATAAAAAATAATGTTAATAATAAGTAAATTAAAAATACTGGGGTCTGTTCAAATGCATCTGGCAGCCCAGATTTGGCCAGTGGTCTGCCTACTGATGAACCCTGGGCTAGAGGTTCTCGTTTCATCCCGAGACTGGCTCCAACTCCAGCCAAAATCATGTCACTCCCCAAAAACTTGCAAGTGTTGGCAACACTGCAAGTCTGGGAAAAGGGATGAAGAACCCAGGAGGAGCGGAGGTGAGGCTGGGAACGAGCTGATTTGGGGGTAAAGGGATGAATTGATGGGGTTGTGAGCTGGATGGACTGAAGTGATGGGGCGGGGGTAGATTTAAGGGAAGGCCTGAACTAGTAGGGGGGGCAAGCTGAACTGATGATGCGTTGAACTGGGAAGTTGAGGGCTGAATTGAAGGGGGTGGGGGCAGAATTAAATGCAAGGCAGGAATGGGACGATAAGGAGGTGAGAGTTCCTTCAATAGCGGGCCAAAATGACCTTACTCAACAAGTTTGGGGAGTGGGCAGCACTAATTGTCATACACAGACTGAAGATGGGCAGGGGGATTTCAATAATCAAAAGACGGACCAACAAACCACATTTTTTTTTAAACCTTCATGATTTTAATTTCTCAAGGCTGGTCATACTGTGACAGCTGAGAGCAAGTGGCTGCAGTGTCACTCATATTTGTTAAATAGCATCAGAGAAATGTGGGACTAGAAGGGATCTCAAAAGGCCATCTGGTCCAGTCCTTTGCCCTGAGGCAGGAGTAAGTATTATCTAGACCATCTTCTGATCTGACCAGCAGGCTCCTAGTTTTAGCTGCTTTCTGAACTGCTTACACCTCCTGATTTGTGGAGCTGAGGGGACACTGTAGGCTGCATCTCTCTAGATAGACTCCTTCAGGACTATCCACAGAGACTCTAACTATAGAGATGTAGCCTACACCATTGATTCCCAAAGCACCCAGGACCACAGACTTGGAACTAGCACTAGGACAACACGGGGCAGGGTTTTAGCCATCTCCCTCTCTCTCTGGCTACAGGGGCCCGCAAGCAATAGTCAGGGAATGGCAGCCATAGTGAGTTTACAGCAAACCTATCCAGGAAGCAGGAGGCATGAGCAGCCAGAGCTGGACACCAAGGCAAGGGCTGCAGCCCATCCAAGGCATTCCCCCAGCTGGTTGCCAGAAACAGCCAGAACGTTCATCCATCCAGGGAAAACGGTATATAGCAAAGCTAGCAACTCAACCAGACCCCCAGGACAAGGAGCAGCAGCCTGGGAATTTTCCAGAGTTACCTGGACACTAACTCAAGAAGATACCAGAGCCATCCAGGAACATAGCAATTTGTACGCTCCAAATGTTCACATCAGGCTGCAGCCTTGTTAGTCCTAAGTATTGGTAATCGGGATATTCTCTGCCATTTAAGTAAGGCAATGCATATTCATCAAATATGCATTTTAGGGGATTCAGTCATTTACATAAATTCTCCAGATTTCTGAAGCTTTAACAGGCCTGGTCACCAGCAGCAGCAGCAATCTGTCTGAGGGAAAGTCACAAAAGCACTATGTTCTTCTTGTAATATTCCTAGCCTGAGGTGCTTGTGCTCACTTGATTAGAAACTCTTGTCGTTGCCCATTTCCATCTACTCAAACTATAGGAACAAAGCAGGAGCACTTCCATAATATCACAGTGGATCAAGCATAGGCTCACCACCCCAAAGAGGATGGTAAAGAGGAATTCAAGAGAAACTTCACCACATTTGTTTTTAAATAAAAGCATAGTATATTTAAAAATAAATATAGACTATAGCATGTCTGTAGTCAAAGTACTGTAAAAATACTACAGACAATATTGACCTGGCCCCTGAGATGGGCAGTTTAACAATCTTTGACTGTGTTCATTTCAGTCATATCCTATGATATCTATTTTTATCTTTCCAACCATGTCACCCTTTTCCTCTCTCACCATCTAACAGCCACTTTAAAAAAAAAATCACTCGTAACTCATTACAAGTTTTTCCTTTCCTTTAATAGGAGCCAAGAACATATTACATTTTTCCTATGTGAAGTATGCTATTAAATAATAGCTTGTACACTAATTAAAGCAAATGAAATTGTGAGAACACACAGACACTGTTAAAGTAAATTACTCAATTCATTAATCGTTTCATTTCAAGTGACCTTAATTGTATTAATTGTGATATTGAGCAAATTAAATTGAAAAGAATTAAATACTTCGTTCCAGTCTCTCCTTAGAGGATAAATTTCCCCATGAAAGGGGAATAGCACCTACTGCATTCTTCAAAATGTGCATTAAAAAATTAAATAATGCTATAAACTGTGTTACAGATAATTACTGCAACTCTGAAACAGTTAAAGCTACTCCAAGTTTTACTACTTCACTGCAATTTAATCATCAAGAACTTGGAAAAGAACAAAATAATTTGCTAGGTATAGTACATAGTGAAAACGGAGAAAGTCAGATTCTGAAATGCTGCCTCCACCGTCTCTCCTCATCTCCAGGGTTCAAGACTTTTCTGAAAAAGGGTAGAGGTTCATAAACCTGAATTTTCCCTAGCAAAGCGCAACCACATTTCAAATATCCCATACATGAAACAATAAGTTGTTGAAATGGTATTTGATATAAAAAGTATGAATGAGAAGTCATTGTGATAAAAAGTTCATTTTTTCTTCCATACAGAGGATCAGACTTTGGAAGTAATTTAGATACCTGATCCTTGGGTTTGAAGACTTGAAATAGGCAATTCATTTAAATTCTGCTGAAAGGGGGAACCACACTAATAAATGAGCAGGTCCAGAATCCATATTGTGGCTCCCCATTTAAGTTCTTCTGTCCAGAAAATGCAGTATTGCCAACCATGATGAGTCTCAGGTTCACAAATAATCCAATTCCGAAAAATACGGTATGGGAACAAGAATGCATCCCAGAAGCAGGATGCAAAGAAGGCAGCTGTGCATGTTTGGGAAGAGGAAATATAGGGGTCAATGGAGGTCCGACACTGGATAAGAGTGAGAAGTTCAAGGATTAGCAAAATCCAACTGTCAGGATAGGTCTATGATCCTATATATGGAGGAAGAATCTATATTTAAATGCACAAGGGAAAAATAAAAATAAAATATATTTTATTTTGTTTCCATTTTTAGTTAAAATATACATTGCATGCAGAGTTTCATGCTAACAGGAAATTATTATTTGTCACTGAAAACTGCTAAAGTAGAAAGTGTGATTTCCTCTTGAAGGACAGATTTAAGCATTAATGTTCTTGGATTCTTGAAATGATGCATTCTACGTTTCTTCTTTGAGAAGAAATTATTTGCCTTATGGCTGTGTCTAGGTTACCCATAAGAAGGAGCTGATTCCAATTCTGCAACTCATTTGCAGAGGCCTTTAGGAAAATTTAACTTTGTTTCAATTTCCCTATCAGTAAAATGGGGATACTTATCTCAACGCTGTTTTAAGAATTGTTTGTGTAGTGCCTTTAAAATATAAAGCTATATATAACCAGCATTTTTACTTGGAAGATTTCTACAGATCCTAAGTATCAGTAATATAATTAAAGATTTCACAACTCATTTTAAAACCAAAATGACTTTCCTGTTATTGATCAATTAGTAGCCTGAATATGGCTATCTTGATTTGGATAATTGCAAACAAGCATATTCTCATGAGATTTCACTCTGATTCAAAATCCCAATATCCTAAACCACACAAAAATTGAATGGGTAACTTTTTTCTCAAACTAATCACCCCTTTAATTTTAGTCAAAGCCTTTAAAAAAATTCAGCAAAATCGAAGACAAATGTGGCAACCCTACAACTCTATATTTTATATCTATAATAAACATACATGCTCCCCAAATTTAGTATTTCCTGTAGCTTACCAAATCAGACTAGTTTCTGTCATTACCGAGATCTATTTTCACAATGCTTATACTTACTAATGATCTGCCTTATTTCCTTTAACTCACATACACACATCTCCTTTTTGGGTCAGGAACCCTAAAATTACAACACCATGAAGTTTCAGATTTAAATAGCTGAAATCATGAAATTTAGTATTTTTAAAATCCTACAACTGTGAAATTGACCAAAATGGACCGTGAAGTTGGTAGGCCCTACACCTACCATACAATTTCACTAAGTGAATCCTATATCAAGGCCGCAACTTCTGTATGGAATTAGAACATATATTTTAGAAGACATACAGTCTTGATTTAATAACTTCAAGCAATTTAGAATCCACCACATTCCTAAATTATTGTTCCAGTATTTAATTAACCTCCTTAAAATATCTGTGCTTTAACTTTAGTCTGAATTTTTCTAGCTTCAGCTTCCAGACATTGGATCTTGTTATGTCTTTCGCTGCTACATTAAAAAGCCTTCTATTATGAGATATGTTCTCCCCACACAGGAAAGGTTGCACCAGTTGCGTTTTCTGGTATTTTAAAGAGAAACCTGCAAGTTTCCTTCACTGAAACAGAAATACCCAGAATATATTCACATTTCACAGAGGTATGCTGCCCATTTGTATTACCGTAAACCTATATTTGTAGTTGAGACTATGTACATCAAGATTACAATAGAAAAAGGACAACCTGGAATGAAGAGTAACAGTTCATGGGAAGTCTCTGATCAACAGATGGATTCATCCCAATGGTTACAGTACTCGTTTAGGAATCAGTGATTGCCTCTTTACACTGAACTTCTGAAGCGGACTGGATGGGCAGGGAAAATTACATGCTTTGATATACAAACCCTCTCCCACAGCAATCCAAAAATATACTTTATTTAAAATTAAATGATAAAACACAGAAGATTGATCTTGGTTACATATGGAACCAAATTAAAATGCAGTATGTGTTTCACAGTTAAAAAAAAGAAGCAATGAAAATGAAATGGATGCATTATATAAAATATTTACATATACAGAATGTGAAAAAACTATACTACGGTTGGTAACCTTTATGACTTTGGGGGAACCATGTATTTACATATCCTTATCTTCCCATGCGTGTATGTGTGTGTTGTGTATATATTTTTAACAGTTGACAGCTGTTTTAGAGCATACAGAGATGCCAAGCTGAATGAGGGCCTTGATTACTTCAAGATGAGCTATCTAAAGTTTCTATTCATTTTAAGTGTTGTTAGTGGGAAGAGTCATTAGTCACTTCCTTGTCTCATAGAACATCAGCATACATTTACATTGTTAATGAACATTTGGGGTAAATGAATTAATGGCACTTTTAAACATCAATTCAATACTAATAACTTTGTATGTCATAGAAATGTTAAGGTCGGGATAAAAACTAAAAGCCTGCTCATTCAAGGTAACTAATCACTCTTGGCCACAATAAAGGGTAAAATTAATTTAAAATGTTTTTGTAACAGGGTTAAAATCTTGACTTGTCTTGAAACTGAGCTGAGAGAGACGTGTACTTTTTTTTTTTTTAAACTAAACAAGAAACTTGCAATTTTTGATCAGTGTTGGCTACAAACTAATTAAATAAATCACAAATATTTCATTTGGAAAACATGTAATACTTCAGAATTTTATAAATGTTTATTCCTAGGCTTCTGAAAATGTGTACTAAGAATGCATTTGCTTTATCAAACTAATATGGCTATTAACCTTTTAGGTGTGAAGTGTAAAAGCATAGTGACATTCACCTTAAAAAACTATTACCTTTATAGAATGGCTCCACCAACATGTCCATTCTACTTTTCCTCACACTGAAAAAAAGCTTTACAAAGCGGTAAAAAAAAAAATGAACTCTGATTTTAGCTTTTTACAAAATAATTGAAATCTGAATTAAAAATTGAAATGTTGCTCTTTTTAATACATTTTATTATATGGCAGTTTTACACACAGAGGTACACAGAAAACACGTGACTAAGCGGTTTCAATTCTAATTTAAAATGAATTTTTTATCTTGCACTCCTGGTACATGCGTTCAATGACTGGAAAATTACAGGTAGTTAAGGTGTCATTGTGTATAACTGAGTACTTGAGGAATGTTTTCATGACAAGGATGAGGATTCAAGCATCTTGTTAAGCTTTTCATTTCCTTCTAACCAACCATGTTGTCACTACTAGCAAATAAGTAGAAAGGACAAGTAACACAGACAAGCACTTGCATTATGCAAGCAGTTTCTTCTCACTGTTCATTGGAGTAGTCTGAATACTGCCTTCTGTTAATTTACCTTGAGTTACACAGTAATTTCCACTTTAATTCCACCTGTTCTATTTAAGGTTTTATTTAAGGAAAGCAGGAGAGCTAAGTGTTATGATTCAAAGGAAGAAAAGAGGAAAACAGTCTTTTTTCATCAGCATAACCTCATCCAAAATAAAATGCTAAATTTTATTAAAGGAAAAAAATCAACAGTGTAAAGCAACCAAAAGAGCCCATCTTTGAAAAAAGTTGTAACAAAGGCCATGTTGCATTTCAATATTCTTATGCTGAAGTCACTGTTTGGTTTATGATTAAAAAAGGATGACAGCGCATTAAACATTTGGCTAATGTTTCTGTCTGTAATTGAAAGTTGACTTTTCATGGTTTTCATTAGTGTCAGAGTGCTCTACACACACACACACTGAAATGTTCTTAACGTTGCCCTGCTCAACTTCATTGAGAGAATTACACAAATTATGCCAGGCATAGTGATCATCAGTTTCTAAGTAGAAAGTAAAAAGTGTAGAAATATTAAACTCACCTTCTTCGGGCTTGTTCAAGTAACCCTGCAAGGGATCAATGCCTATTTCTTGCTCTTCTGTTTGCAAGGGGTGTCTAGTTTCAGATATGGAATGATACATATTGGCAATTTCCACTAAAGAGCGATTATCTGGGAAGGGAAAACAGAGAGACAACTAATATGTAAGCTTTTCTTTCATTGCTTTACAACAACAAAAAGGCAGCAGAAAGCCTAATGCTGTAAATGCTTAGAACGCTTTTCTGATTTCTAGCATAATGTTACCATTACATGTCTGGTAAACATATTAAAGAAAATTATGTTAAAGAAAATTAATTCCAAATCACTTAACTTCTGCTCAAGTGTTTCTGAGACGTACTTAATTTGTATTAATTATTATTATTTGTATTACCGTAGCACCTAGAAGCCCTAGTCATGGGCCAGGATCCCAAAGTGCGAGGTGCTGTACAATCAGAACAGTAAGTTGGTCTTTGCCCCAAAGAGATTACCATCTAAGAATAAGACAACAGCAACAGGTGGACCTGACAAATGGGGGAGTACAAGGAAACAAGGACACAGAATTGGTCAGCAAAATAGGCAGTAGTCTCAGCACACTGGCAGCCTTATTATTGCCAAGTTTCTCATTGGCATCACAGAAAAGGAAAGAGCTTTAAGGAGCATTAATGAGGTAGTCTACGAATGTTAACAGGGAACTGCTCCCAAGTGTGAAGAGTAGCATGGGAGAAAACACAAAGGTGGTTGTTAGAAGATTTAACAAGTGTGTGACGGAGGCATTATGGGCTGGCTGGAGGAGAGAGCTGACAAACTGTTAGTGAATGAGAGATGACGGGTAGGATGGGAATACACCACAAAGAGCCATAAAAGCAAAGACAAATAGTTTATGTCTGGTACTAGAGCAGCATTTTTCAAATGCAGTCACCAGAAGCGTTTCTTGCAGCCATAGCCTCCTGGGCTATGATTGGGGTCAGGGGGCGTGGCAGAGCAGTGACTTCTCCACCAGGGCTGCCTGCAGGGGTTGGTCCCTACCCTCTTCTGGAGCCAGAAACACTGTAGGAGCAGGCAACCAGTGAGAGTTCCCCACCTTCCCAGGGGCAGCATGGCTCGGGCTTCAGGCTTCTGCCCTGCGGTGATGGGTGGCAGGCTCTGGCCATACACTGGAAAGCTCTGTCCCGCAGTGCCAGGGTTTTGGGCTCCATCCCTGGATTCACCCCCGCTGCATCCTCCAGATCCCCATTGCCCCTGGCCCCCCGCCTCCTTCCCACCTCCTTCCTCATCCAGAGCTTAATTTGTCCCCCAGCATGCCAGGGCTGAGTAAGTCTGCTGTGAAAAGTGTTATTAACAAATATACATCTATCACTTTTCACAGTAGCAGATTTTCGAACTAAAAATCTAAAAAAAACCAAATCAAAACATGCAAAGTAGCTTATTTTTGTTTCTATTCTGTTTAGGTCCAGTAACGAATAGACACAACTGCCCATTATTTTTATTTTTGAGTCTGCAAAAAAAACCCACATAAATAAAATGACAATGATCCGGACATGTATATGTGCATAATTATTTGTTTTTCCTAAAGTTAATTAAGTATTTTAGGAAGAATTGTCAGCACGGCCACCAGCAAGAGTTGGTGGCTGCACTCTGAGGCTATCAAAAAATATGTTGAGAGAACCCCTGTACTAGAGAATGGGAAGCCAATGGAGGAGTACAAAGAGAGGGTTTACATGGTCACAGCAACAGGCTGGGAAAATGATCTTCGCAGCAGCATTCTCAAGAGAAATGAGAAGAGCGAGATGACATTTTGGGTCTTTGTTAAACATTTCGACCTTAACATCTTGAAAGATATGTAGGTAGCTTATCACAGAAGAGAAATGTGTGATTTTCCCAAGCAAAGTAATTAGTTAACTAAGGGTGCCATATCCATTCAGAGATTATAGAATGCTCACTAATATTACCTAAGGTCATCATTCTTTGCCATTTTTGCCAAGCTTATTGACTTTTTAACTCCAGCAGGAAAATTTCTATCTAAAATACCAGGAGAGGAGCAGAAAGAATATTTTACAATAAATAAAAAGTAAGTATATAGAGAACTATCAATACCAAAGCGTAGATATGCACAAAATTCAATCACCTCACAATCATTTTTCCTTCTGCTCATATGAAGTATGGTGCTAATCACATGGTGTACACCTACAGTTTCCTGGCAATGGGTGAGAACTCCTGATTCAAAATGGGCGTTGGATTTTTGAGATTTCCCCAGTTTTATATATTCTGTCTTGCTTCTCCCTATGTTGTATGAAACAAAGGGACTCTCTGGATAGAGAGATATAGATAAAACCATGAACAGAAGACCATGAGACGCTCAATATATTTATAACAATATATTTATATTTATATTTAACGTACTAACTTAAAACAAGCACGTTAGACTGATACATGAATGAGAGGCCACTTTAGGCTTTTCCAATGCAATTTTGCTACATAACTTTATGCTAATCAACAGTAAACTATTTGTAGAATTTTTAACCACAGTAAAAATGATTCAAGCTTTACCTGCACACTTATAGCATCACAACAAAACAAAGATGGAGAGTTATTTATGACCAGGTGGTCTGGGAGGAGCTGGAAAAGGGTGGGCGAGCGGGGGGGGCGAGGAAACAGAGATAAATGGATAAAAAGCTGGAAAGAATTAAAACTATCCATATAGACATTTTTTTTAATGACTGTTTCTATTTGCTGGAATTTTACCTTCTGCCTTGGTTTAGTCTGATATGCTATTGACCTTCTGATTTCTTCTTTACTAAATTTATAAGCTTATTTAGAATTTTATTGCCAGAACTTAACTTCTTGCTGTTATGGCCCCTCTGACATTGCTTCATAATTTGTGCAATTATACTGAATGCCTTTCAAATTGAGAATCAGATCCAAAAATCATTTTGCTGGTCTTTACAATTTTAACAGTATTCACATAGCTATTTCATAGGATTTGTTTCAGATTTCTAGACTTGCTATTTGTTTAGCACACCCAACATGCTTGGAGTTTTACCTACAAAACAGGGCTTTTGCTCCAATGCATTTGTTGTTTTTTATATTCCAATCCCCCCTCCCCCCAATATCCCTTATCCCTTCCTTTAGCACTTCACAACAATCATGCCTTTGCACCTGTAACCTATGTTTGGTGGCATAATTTACTACACACAGCCTACTTGGGCACTTTTAAATAGCTCAAGAGACATACTTTTGACTCTTATACTTACAATTGATCGCACTGTTTATTTGTGTTTTGTTACTGATACGTGGCATTAGTGCTGTAAAAAAAATCACTAAATATTATGATTAGTCTGTCCATTCTTTATATTCCAAGCAATTTTCTTTATAGTTTTATACTTTAATTCTTTCCATTTCTTCCAACAATAAGCAAAGAAAACTATTAAACCATTAAGATTACCCATGGGATCTTGCTTTGAGAAAGATTAATTCTTTACAGATTTGTTTTTGATTTGTAATGGCCCATAACATATTGTTCAAATTAAATAAGATGTAATTTAACAGCATTTTCATTGTGAAACATTAAAAGGTTTAGAAAAATCATTGGAAAGAATTTACAGGCTACTGGACCACATGTCTCAGGGTTTTCTATCCAGTTAATTCTACTGTCACTGCTTGGACTAAAAGTGGGTCTGGGATTTCCTTGCCTCAAGTTATTTGTAAAACTTAAAAGGAACACGGCTTTCAGCTTCAGCGGCGTTTCTACAGGGCTAGTATCCTCTTATTCTTCAACTTAAAATGGAAATTTAGAAGGCACATTATATTTTCAGTATACCTCAATGGAAGATTTAATTCACTTGCATAGTCAGATTAATAGGCATTTATGCAGCTGAAGTGCACAGCGCCTGGTATATCAAAGTCCACCCATCAACCCAAGGAAAAGGCATGAACACAGGCCTCCTGTGAGGCCACTACTCTTTCTTAGGTTTGGAGCAGCAGAAGGCCCTCTACAATTAGGAGATGCACAAGATCCCTCACACTGTGGGATTGTCTACACTTACCAGGGGAATCGACGCGCAGCGATCGATGCATTGGTGGTTGATTTAGCGGGTGAAGACCCACTAAATCAACCACAGATCACTCTCCCGTCGACACCTGAATGAGAAGCGCAAGGGGAGTCGACAGGAGAGCGTCTTCCGTCAACATAGTGTAGTGTGGACCCTGCGGAAAGTAGATCCAAGTACGTCGAAGCCAAAGATGAGTTATTCACGTATCTGAAGTTGTGCAACTTAGACAGATCTCCCTCCATAGCGTAAACAACGCCTGATACTCTACACATGCCCTTTCCACCCGTGCATCCGCAACAGTGCAGGACTTAAAAGCTATGGAAGATCTTGCTTGGGACTGCCACATATGGGTGAATATTATCTTGACTGAATAAACACAGATTAGTTCTGGACCCAAAAAAGGTACAACTATTTAAAAGAAAAACTGCACCTTCGCTTTTACTATTAGTAAGTCAATAACTAACTACACCCAGGATTATCTTTCCGGATATTTATTGAAAGACCAGAGGCCAAAGTGAGGAATACTGTTGGCACTGGTTACAGTCCCATTGAAAAGCCATGTGAATCAGGGTTAGGACCACGGTTGGGCAAAAAATGACAAGAGTAAATGTTTTTTAAAAGTATGTTGCATTTAATCTAAAACATAAATGTACATAAAGGGGCGGAGTTAATCTTGACAGCAACCAGCCAATCAAAAACAATAAATTAAAATTAAATCAGGAGAGAGGCTATTCACCACCATAACTAGAGCAATTCTCAAATATATCTTAACTTTTAAAACTTCTGCAAATTAAAAATCAGCATTGCATAAAAAAATATTGCATGGTTTTATGCCAAATTATTGACATTAATTCACTTCACTCCACCATGTGCATAAATAATCATATTTTACTATATAGATAATAAGACACATTAAAAGGAGCTGTTTGTGGATAATATATACATATTAATCACTTATTAACTGCCTTTTGATTTAAAACAATTCCCCAAAATTTAAAATTTCAGCAGTAAAAATTGGAGCAATCTATTCTTACCAAGATGTGAGACAAAAAGCGAAGACAGGAGTATTTTCTCTTCTTAGGCAATATGAGTATCTGAATATGTGAGTTATTCAAACCACAAATAGGAATGTTTAAAATAGTAAAATTTAATCAAATTATTTTTGTAAGTCTGAAATATATTTAATGAGATAGGAATACTAGGAAGTGTAAGGTACATGGTATATAAAACAGAATTAGGTATAGCCCAGTGTATCCATCTTATACAATGCCCGTTAAGGTGGAAATGGAGTTTTCCTAAAAAAAGAGGGTTGGTGGGAGGGAAGCAGACAAATTGCAGGCATGAGGGAGGGCACAAGGACAGGATAGAGAAAAGGAGGAAAAGAGCAAAGACAACACCAGATCAGAACAGGACAATCAGATAGCACATAAAATGATTTTCAGTACATCTTGGCATGACTCCGGGTACATCTACCCTGCAACTGGAGATGTGATTGAAACTCACATAGGCATACCCACGCTAGCTTTAATCTACCTAGCATGGCTAAAAGATACAGTGGCACAGACCCCAGCACAGGCTAGTAATGTGAGCATGTACACAGACTTCCAGGTGGGCTTGTACAGCCCACAGCAAGGTCTTGCACCTTAGAAAGGCAAAACCCTTATTAATATCACATTCCAACTCTTAGTGAATGACAAATTTAGTATTTTCATTGCTTATATTGCCATATAATGATGGGTGAACCTCAAAAGTTCAGAGCCCACATTCAGAGAAGCATCTGAGAGCAGGAACCAAAGTTCATATGAACATGTCTGATCTATAAATTGGGTTGGCAGGTTCCCTCAAATTTTCCAGTGTTCCCTAATTTTGATCAGATTGAAAGTACAGAGATGAGAAAATTTCTTGCAGTATTCCCATATTTTATCCAGATCAAACACAAGAAATGCAGAAGCAAGAAGATTTTAAAAAACATTTAGACTAAATAGTCAGAACTTGTTTATACTTCCAAAAAGGTTCAAAATTCTGATGGTTCAAACCTCAGGCTTCTTTTATATGAACTGGTTCTGGCCACAGGTGGCTTCTTAGCTCTAGCTCTGATACAGGACTTAGTGACATCTAATTTATTAAAAATACAGTTCTTGGTAGATGAATATTTCTTAACTATCATTCAGACAGCCTATAGAAATGTGTTATTCTAGAGACATCCAGGTACGGTAATATTAGCAATGGCACAGTTCTGATTCATCCTCTCCCAGGTTGGCCTAGATATTCTGTTGCTTTAGAACTCAATCTGAAAGTAAACTTCCATTAACACACAACAAAATACTGTTAGAGGTGGTAATATAGACATGATACCATTGTCCACAATAGTCGTCTTCTTTCGTATGCCTTTGGTAGGTCACAATGACTACAAATTCATATCTAAGTTTGATAGCCAGTACATTGCCACAGCAGTGAGCTGTTGAATATCCTTCAGGTCCCCGGCAAAAGAATGAAGGGGACACTCAGATATGATGTGCTCCATCATTTGTGCCTGGTGACCACAATCGCATACAGGTGTTTGCCTCATTTTCCGTTTAAAGAGGGTTTGTCCATATCTCCCATTAGATGTCCTGATGCAATTCGATCTGCACCAGTCTTTCAGACATACATCAAAACCTGGTGGTTCCTCAGCAGGGCCAACAATGAGCTGTTTGTTTTGAGTGGTCAAAATGCTCCATGTGGCTCTCCATTGAGCCTCAGCATTGAAGTTGGGTGTAAGAGTGTTGATGCGGTTCCATAAAGGGTTGCAGGATTTTAATCTGGTCTTTGGCGGGTTCTGCAGGTCATCATGCAGCAGGATCCTGGTGTTTGCATTGACATGGTTACGAAAGTGAGATGTCTAAGCAGCTCTTCTAATCTGTGAAGGCTGGATGTGCGGTAGGACCGGAGCCAGTCGATTTGAGCATCCCTGACAATGTGCGCATGGCATTATTAAGTTGAGCGTCAAGGAGTTTAGCATGACTGCTGAGAGACCACACGGGCGCAGAATATTCAGCTGCAGAATATACCACGGCAATTATTGCGGTTCATAAGGTCCATGGTCTGGAGCCCCATAACGTTTCAGCCAATTTTCTGATAAGTGTCACACGAGACCTGACGATATCACGAGTGTTCTCGAGGTGTTGTCAAAAGGTCAAACTCCAGTCCGGTGCAATGCCTCATGGCTGACGCCCTCGCCACAGAACTGCACATCAAGTTTGGTATTAGCCATTTTATTGTTCAGATGGAAAGGGGTTACCATGGGGTTTTTTGAATTAGGCCTAAGTTTCCAGCATTTGAAATAATCAGCTATTGTGCTAAGATCTCAGGTTTGGGTGCAACTGATAGTATGAAAGCTTGTATGCTGAACAGGGGAGGACAACGTCATCCGCATAGATTAATTTCCTTGACTCCATCGCTGGTATATCCGTGGTGTATCGTTTAAAAAGTATCGGGGCCAGGACAGCCAGGAGGGATGCCCAAGTTAAGAGTTCTTGGTCTACTGATCCGGCCATAAGGTGTACCTTAAAGCGGTGGTTCCCAGTCATTTCAGTCAAGAGGCGGATTGTTCATTGGCAGTGAATGACACAGGAGATCTTAAGCAGGAGGCCCTATCTCCAGACAGTGTCGTATGCCAAGGACAGATCAACAAGGGTGATCCTGGTCTTCAATTTAAATTGGAGTCCTGCCTCAATGTGTCCGGGAAGTGAAGCTACTTGGTCACAGCAGTTCCACTTTGGGCAAAATCCTGCCTGCTCCGCTGGGAGGATGTCTTCAAAAATATCAGACAGATGGTGGAGCAGCACCTGTTCCATAAGCTTGCTGGTGACTAAGAGGAGAAAGATGAGGCAGTAGCTGGCTGTATCCTCTTGTGGTTTCCCAGGCTTCAGTAGGGCAACCACCGTCGCCAGCTTGTTGGCACGTCTCCGATTTTATGCATGGCAGTAAAAAGCACCGCCAGCCATTCCCGCCCCAGGCTCCCCAGGTTCTTGAGAAATTTGTAGAATGCCATCAACCCCTGCAGCTTTCCGGCTTTTGGTTTCCAACAACACAACATTCATCTCTAACTGAATATGGAGAGGGGAGTGGGGATTTCTCCAGGCATTGTTGGAGGTTTCTGCGGAGTTCCCGCTGGACCTCCTGGTGTGTATTCTTGTCTGTCGGCACCTTGCTGTTAAAAAGAAGAAGAGAGGTGACAGCATTTGTGGTCCCCTTTGCTGGGCGTCACGTTACAGGCTGGAACGTGCTGCAGAAGAGCCCATCCCTTACAGCTCGAATGGGTGAAATCAAGCCTTTGAACAGTCTCTTTCCACCTTTCCAGGCATGCCAAGTTCAAGGCCTCAAGCATCTTTATCTGAGTCACCACTTTTCATATTCCCTCAGCAGGGACTTGGATTCTTTTGTCCAGCAGGGGGTGAAAGCCTTGTGGTGACCACATGGGATGCACTTCTCAGTGGTTGATTTTAGGATGTTTGTAAAACGGCCAAAGATTCTAGGTATCAGTTCAAGCCGTGGGATCTGATCTTCGGTTTCTGAAGTGTAGGGGGCAGTCAGCCTTGCTGAAATTAGAATACGCAATTCAGAATATTGCAGAAGAGGCAATTCCAGGCCAATCTGGAGGATAATTGGGCAATGTTGGCTATGGGGGAAGTGACTCAGGATGGTTCTTGTTGTAGCCAGTGGGATACCTGTGCTATTATGGGTCACAAAACACAGGTCAGAGTTGTGATCCATTGTCTACCTTGCAGATCCGGATGGCTTCGGATCATAGAGCAGGTGGAGGTCTTCGAGAGAGGCCCATTCTGTGATCTATTCCTCAGCCGTGTCATTTGAATAGTATCTCCAGTCTTTGTGATAGCTGTTAAAGTCACCTATGTAAATGGCCGGATGAGGAAGGGAAGAGAAGATGCGATCAAGCCACATGATGTTAAGTGGCCTGAATATGTTTACTATAATGATGTCCCTGATTCTAACTAAGTTGATCCCTCTTCCACCGGTCGATGATTCTTACAAAACTTCCACATCCTCTAATCCATTTTGCATGTACACTGCTAGCCCATTTTTGGGATGTTAACAGCAGCGATTTTGGCATAGCCATAGACTTTATATCTGGCAGCTTTATCTTCTCTCATGTGTGTTTCTTGGAGGGTCACAATTGTGAATGTGATGGTCTTTGAGGGTCCTCAAGAGGTAATCTGCTTTTTCCCTGGACATCCGTTCTACATTATACATAAGTTGGTATACCTGGAGAACTGGCCCAACTGTTCTTTTTTGGTCCTGAAAAGGGCAGTTTGAGGAAGTATAATTGTGGCTACATTCACTTGGATGTCAACAATACAACGTCCAGTGGCTAACTGACAACACTGGTGTGTTGGTGAATTTGCACAAAACACAGAGCACGCAAAACACCAACACTTAACAGAAGCACCACGTGAAGGCTGTCATCTTGCTCCCACCTCAATAGTGAAAAATCACCACATAATATCAACATTACTTATTTTCAACTGAAAAACACATTAATAAAAAAAACAAAGTGCAAGCACAATATTTAAAATACATTAAGCTTCACTATCTCATTGGCAATCTTGGAAATGAGTTCTGAAGCATGGATAGCTCTAAACAGGTTCACTGCTGGTTGCTGAATCTAAGCAATATTGCTTAGTCAATAGGGAAAGGACCACATAGCTACTTTGCAGATCTCTACGACTGAAAGCAGTGGTAGTCTTGGTTTTAACTGAACTAGTCTCTATAGCACTTTCTCCATGTTATATAGCTAACTGCTATGTCCAGTTAAGTCATAGCAATGTAAAATGCAATTAGATGTCAGACCTCTTGGGTGGACTTTCTAAAGGTGGACTTTCTAAAGGCTTTAGTTCAACCAATTACAACAGAACTGCAAAGACCTTTTTAACAAAGCTGGAATGAGCTGACCCTTTAACATTGGCATGCAAAGAACATTGGCAGACTAATAGGCTCATTAAGGCGGAACTCCATCAGCATCTTGAAGAGGAATGAGTAATTCAAGATAAAATGAGGTAGTGCCCCATATATCTGGATTGAGTTAGGCCCCAATCTTGCCAAATGATCCTCCTGGGCAGATCCTGGCACCTATGAGGACCCCGCATGGAGTAACTTGCAGGGTTAGGGCCTTAGGCCAAGATTCTCAAGAGAGAGTAGAGATTTTTTGCATGCCTAACTTGAGACACTTTGAAAGGATTAGGTGAAAGTGATCAACACCCACCCTCTGAAAATCAAGCTCTTTTAAGGTAGTCAGTATTAAGCATTTTAGAACATTTTGGCCTTTTTGTCCAAGACATATGGAGAAAGTAGTCAAATAGTTGTTATATGGTAGAAGTAAAAGGTCCACTTGGGCCTATTTACACCACAATGCAAACCTTTCCTCTTGTCCCCTGCCAGAAACCACCATTCAGCACCACCTCTGGAGGAGCTGATAGACAAATGCCTGAACTATCATGGTGTAACAAACAGAGGCTTTAAACTAGCTAGGATACAAACCAGCAGGACCCCTACTGAACTACTTCTACAGATCAGTACAATTGCCATCATTTGAACAAGCATCTGCTTTAGATAGTAAATAAGTGCACTATGAAGAAAAGTGCACAATTTGACAAATTTTAGATAGCACAAAACAAGACATTTTTGTTTTATAAAATGCATCAGATTATATATCATTAAAATGGAATGATGCAAACATGAAAACGGGCTGACATTGTGAAGTACGTTAGTTAACATTACCATCACCTGGGGTCCAGAATGCAACAAATTAGATCATATCACTGATGAAGAATATGTTAACAGTCAGTGAGTCCGATATTGTGAAATGCAATTAATTTTGTCTCATTTAATAAAAATTCCTGTATTTTAACTTCTGTCTATCTAATCTTTAATAAAAACAGAGTTACATTGGACTCTAAATAAGTTAATTAAGTATTAAAATCAGTCATGTGAAAGCCTTAATATTTAATATTGTTAGATTGTATATCAAAGTGGTTTTATTATTTATTTACTGCAAACCTTTCCAGAATACTTCATATGGCAACAGGGGGTCTGAATCTCACAAGATAAATGCATTTACAATGCCAAATAAATTATATATAAAAGCATTTGTCTTAATACATGTCATTCAATATTAAATATCACCCATTGGTACCACCCTGAAACCCTAATCCATTTTTACCAACCGCACATTTGTATTATTCAAATGTTGTCTATTAAATAGTTGTCTCTAGAGCCACAGTGAAGGGCTACATACCTAAGAACAATTATCATAAGAGCTTTAAAGCACTGTCTGCAGACTTAACTTTACAACTTTCATGTCTTACTAGCACTTAAACATATAGATATAAACTCAAAGGTGAATTAAAATGTCAGGGACAAAATACAATAGAAATAGCGGGAATCACGACAAAATATGTTTTTGGCAGTTCACATGAGGGTTTAAAACTTTTCACTTACAATGAGAAAAGAGCACTGCATTTAAAAAAACCCAGCCCTTGCTTACACCACCTGTTCATTTTGAGGACATGAAATTCTAAAACAGAAGTCTATCAAAGCACAGAACAAGTTTATTTGGCTGATAGTTTACTCTTGGTTACCATGCTTCTTCAAAATACTTCCAGTCGTTTCATAGAGGAAACTATTAAGCAGTGTATGGGATAAGGACCCTGGGAGAAGGGATTTCTTAACTCATATAGACCATTGGACCAAATAATTATGAACCATGGAGTCCCTGCTAACCATATTATCTATAGCCTTGCTCACATTAAGAAAGGTTTGTATTTGACACAGGGCTTCTCTTCTGCCTGTGTGAAAAAAGACTGTCCCACTGATAGATATAGATAGTGTCAACCATGTTGAACTTCCACTGTAAGAAAGTGGGGTTCAACATGCTTTGTACTCTGTGCCAGCAGGACAACCATTTTCCAACACAGGATAAGAATGCACGTAGGGGAACAGCAGGCAATAGGTTCTAGCATATTAAGAGTTTCAATAACGTAATTAGGGCTTTCTGAAACAAAAAGTTCATGTGAAGCTGGGATAGACAGTGCAGATTTCTCTGGTTCACTTTGATGAAAAATCTTCATTTTTCCACATTCAAATATAAGATTGGGAGAGGGCATATCTTTTGCGGAAAAATCTTGACCTAGATTTCAGAACAAGCAAATGGGCAATAAAGGAAGATGCTTGATCACTGACAAGTCACACAGACCTATGAGCTCAATTAATAACTACTCAAGTCCCCACATATGCAAACTCTTCCACAGCGAGGGCAACTCAGAGCCTAGCACAACAAAAAGTAAGCCAACAACAGAACTCCACTGAGCACCAAGCTGCCCACCAGCAGGTGTGAAATCAACGCTTTATATTTCTTTATAATTTGTATTTTCAACTCTAACTCTAATTATTAAGATATCTATAGAGAACTCCTATTTGGTAATATAAGTATTCTTTATTTGGAAATGTATTTATTGACTTGTCTTTTTAATAGAAAGCTAGGGGACATTAAAGTATTGGACTGTTCCCCTGCCCCGGTTACCATTAGGCTTAGAGATCTATTACTCCCTCCATAGTCTCCCCTCCGAGACAGTGCTCCCGGCGAGGGGCTTGCATACCTGTGATGGGCGCTCAGAAGTATTTTAGAATCCTCAGTTGTGGAAGTGGAATCAAGCAGAGCAGACAATTTGCTACTCTCCACGTCTGTCTCTCCTAGATGTAATAGTAGCGTCCATATGGATGCCATGGATCTGCAGATCTAGGTCTTCTGCATGGAGCTCCAACGTTTGGAAGATGTGGGCTCCAGCCCACTTGGCATCCTCCTCCCAAAGTCCTTTCCACCAAATGGAGCTATATCTGGGAAACTGCACTGGATCAATCTGATGGAGTTTCCTGGTCCTCTCTATTCCTCCCTGGAGGAGAGGGAAAAACACCAGCCTAAAATATTCTAAAATCGAAGTCTAAAATATTCTGGATGCAGAAGTCAATAGTTACAAAGTGTTTCAAAAAAGTATGAAATGCAGAATTGGCCTTAGAACTTTTTCTCTGAAAATATAAATCCACGTCTTGATTTCTCTCTTCCAGTATTTCAGAAATACTATAAAGTTTTCCCTCCCCATGACTTAAAAAACCAACGATGTATACAAGTTGGGGAACCACTTAAAGATCGGTAACAAACTGAGGTCCAATCATTAAAGATCATCCATATTTTGAATAAACTTTAAGATATATTCTAGCAACCTGTTTTCAAAACTGTTAAATAAAATGGAAATTAAATATGGTGTATCCAAATATAGTTAAGAGATTAAAGTAGTGTAATTAAAGTAGTGTTTACTGCATGGAAACTATTCTCTTCTGAAGTATTCAAGAGTTTTCCTTTCAAGAACACAAGCACCATGTAATGCTATGCACTTTATGTTTTAGTAATATATATATGTAACTCAAAGGGCCAAAGAATGTCAAGACTGAAAGAAATCATTTAAACAGTGAACTGGAAAAAATGGCAGCTTAGCCTGCAGCTTTATCCAAAATGATAGTAACTAGCTTAGACATTAAAAGTGTATTAAAATGAAATAAGTTTTCAGGATATCACAGTTTTAAAGTACTAAGCAATTAATTTAAGATTCAGCCTTTATTCTTTTACTGGTTTGACAATATTTTTATAGAAACACCCTGAGTGTTCATGCGCTCACAGAGGCATTTACATAAAATATTTCTGTTCTAGTTTTCCTGGGCATTCAATACACACATGCTAAGGGGCATATTCTCATACTGAGGTACAAAGAACACTAGTATAGGTCCCCATTCACCGTGAAAAAAGGACTCAATTTCATAGGTTGTTAAAAGTACCATTGAGGAAGGGTGAAGGAGACAAGGTGCAATCTGAACTTTTGCCTAAGTGGAATCCAGTGAATACATATGATGTGTTTAGCAATCACTGTTAGGCTTTTCAGTTACTTATAATGCCAACCGGAGTAAAAGCTTACTTGTGTATACTGAAAAGCTGTATTTAGAGAAAAACGAAAGTTAGGGCAGCCAAGGGGGCCACTCCCTGACAAACTATTCTGAAGTTTCCCATGAACGTTATCCCTCATAGCCAACTGCTCACTGTCTCATAATTTACTCTGTGCTGGGTACAGCATTTATTTCAACCACCATGCAGTGTCTGTTCTCACCCCATTACTTCAATGTTACTGGATCATGACAGGTTTCAGAGTAACAGCCGTGTTAGTCTGTATTCGCAAAAAAAATAGGAATACTTGTGGCACCTTAGAGACTAACCAATTTATTTGAGCATGAGCTTTCGTGAGCTACAGCTCACTTCATCGGACGCATACTGTGGAAACTGCAGAAGACATTATATACACAGAGACCATGAAACAATACCTCCTCCCACCCCACTCTCCTGCTGGTAATAGCTTATCTAAAGTGATCATCAAGTTGGGCCATTTCCAGCACAAATCCAGGTTTTCTCACCCTCCCCCCCAACTCACTCTCCTGCTGGTAATAGCCCATCCAAAGTGACCACTCTCTTTAAAATGTGTATGATAATCAAGGTGGGCCATTTCCAGCACAAATCCAGGTTCTCACCCCCCCCCCCCCCCCCGACACACACAAACTCACTCTCCTGCTGGTAGTAGCTCATCCAAACTGACCACTCTCCTTACAATGTGCATGATAATCAAGGTGAGCCATTTCCAGCATAAATCCAAGTTTAACCAGAACATCGGGGGGGGGGTAGAAAAAAACAAGGGGAAATAGGCTACCTTGCATAATGACTTAGCCACTCCCAGTCTCTATTTAAGCCTAAATTAATAGTATCCAATTTGCAAATGATTGGTTTATGAATGTTATAATTCTTGACATCTGATTTGTGTCCATTTATTCTTTTACGTAGAGACTGTCCAGTTTGACCAATGTACATGGCAGAGGGGCATTGCTGGCACATGATGGCATATATCACATTGGTGGATGTGCAGGTGAACGAGCCTCTGATAGTGTGGCTGATGTTATTAGGCCCTGTGATGGTGTCCCCTGAATAGATATGTGGGCACAGTTGGCAACGGGCTTTGTTGCAAGGATAGGTTCCTGGGTTAGTGGTTCTGTTGTGTGGTATGTGGTTGTTGGTGAGTATTTGCTTCAGGTTGGGGGGCTGTCTGTAGGCAAGGACTGGCCTGTCTCCCAAGATTTGTGAAAGTGTTGGGTCATCCTTCAGGATAGGTTGTAGATCCCTAATAATGCGTTGGAGGGGTTTTAGTTGGGGGCTGAAGGTGACGGCTAGTGGCGTTCTGTTATTTTCTTTATTAGGCCTGTCCTGTAGTAGGTGACTTTTGGGAACTCTTCTGGCTCTATCAATCTGTTTCTTCACTTCCGCAGGTGGGTACTGTAGTTGTAAGAATGCTTGATAGAGATCTTGTAGGTGTTTGTCTCTGTCTGAGGGGTTGGAGCAAATGCGGTTGTATCGCAGAGCTTGGCTGTAGACGATGGATCGTGTGGTGTGGTCAGGGTGAAAGCTGGAGGCATGTAGGTAAGAATAGCGGTCAGTAGGTTTCCGGTAGCTATTCCTACCTACACGCCTCCAGCTTTCACCCTGACCACACCACACGATCCATCGTCTACAGCCAAGCTCTGCGATACAACCGCATTTGCTCCAACCCCTCAGACAGAGACAAACACCTACAAGATCTCTATCAAGCATTCTTACAACTACAGTACCCACCTGCGGAAGTGAAGAAACAGATTGATAGAGCCAGAAGAGTTCCCAAAAGTCACCTACTACAGGACAGGCCTAACAAAGAAAATAACGGAACGCCACTAGCCGTCACCTTCAGCCCCCAACTAAAACCCCTCCAACGCATTATTAAGGATCTACAACCTATCCTGAAGGATGACCCAACACTCTCAGAAATCTTGGGAGACAGGCCAGTCCTTGCCTACAGACAGCCCCCCAACCTGAAGCAAATACTCACCAACAACCACATACCACACAACAGAACCACTAACCCAGGAACCTATCCTTGCAACAAAGCCCGTTGCCAACTGTGCCCACATATCTATTCAGGGGACACCATCACAGGGCCTAATAACATCAGCCACACTATCAGAGGCTCGTTCACCTGCACATCCACCAATGTGATATATGCCATCATGTGCCAGCAATGCCCCTCTGCCATGTACATTGGTCAAACTGGACAGTCTCTACGTAAAAGAATAAATGGACACAAATCAGATGTCAAGAATTATAACATTCATAAACCAGTCGGAGAACACTTCAATCTCTCTGGTCACGCAATCACAGACATGAAGGTCGCTATCTTACAACAAAAAAACTTCAAATCCAGACTCCAGCGAGAAACTGCTGAATTGGAATTCATTTGCAAATTGGATACTATTAATTTAGGCTTAAATAGAGACTGGGAGTGGCTAAGTCATTATGCAAGGTAGCCTATTTCCCCTTGTTTTTTTCTATCCCCCCCGACGTTCTGGTTAAACTTGGATTTATGCTGGAAATGTCCCACCTTGATTATCATGCACATTGTAAGGAGAGTGGTCAGTTTGGATGAGCTATTGCCAGCAGGAGAGTGAATTTGTGTGTGTCGGGGGGAGGGGGGGTGAGAAAACCTGGATTTGTGCTGGAAATGGCCCACCTTGATTATCATGCACATTGTAGGGAGAGTGGTCACTTTGGATGAGCTACTACCAGCAGGAGAGTGAGTTTGTGTGTTTATGGGGGTGGGGTGGTGAGAAAACCTGGATTTGTGCTGGAAATGGCCCACCTTGATTATCATGCACATTGTAGGGAGAGTGGTCACTTTCGATAAGCTATTACCAGCAGGACGGAGAGTTTTTGTGTGTGTGTTTTTTTGAAAAAAAGGGGGTGGGGGGGGGTGAGAAAACCTGGATTTGTGCTGGAAATGGTCCACCTTGATTATCATACACATTTTAAAGAGAGTGGTCACTTTGGATGGGCTATTACCAGCAGGAGAGTGAGCTTGTGGAGGGGTGGGGGGTGAGAAAACCTGGATTTGTGCTGGAAATGGCCCAACTTGATGATCACTTTAGATAAGCTATTACCAGCAGGAGAGTGGGTGGGAGGAGGTATTGTTTCATGGTCTCTGTGTATATAATGTCTTCTGCAGTTTCCACAGTATGCATCCGATGAAGTGAGCTGTAGCTCACGAAAGCTCATGCTCAAATAAATTGGTTGGTCTCTAAGGTGCCACAAGTACTGGATCATGAGTAACAGATGCTCTTCCAGAGGTTCACACTATTTTTTCACAAGCTTCTTTAGCAGTTCCTTAATAGTCTACTCTATGGGAAGGCTGCATTAATGCTATAATGCCTTCAGGGCAGGGGAGTTCCTGGGAATTAAAGACCAGCTAGAAGGAATTTGTGATCCATGGAACAGCTGAAGGCTCCTACCACCATCTGACCATTAATCACAAGGTAATGCCTTATGCCAAGGTTATTTTTTTGTTGTTATTATTATAAGCATGTTCTTACACTAACATTTTAAACGTATGCTTGTTTTGTCACTCTGCACATCCTTCCAAGAATGAAAATAGGAGGCTGAAGAACACCATCAGTGTCGAGAGACAGATCACTCTGGGCTTGATTCCCAGTCTCTTTCTTACACAAGCAACAGAAGAGAGAAACCATTTGCAGCCCTACAACACACTTCTCTTCACCCCTGTTATCATTATTGCTGTTACAGTAGAATCTAGCAGTATGACCCTCTGTGGGGGGTGGAAGGGGTAGGGAAGGCATAAAGGGGAGAAGAACTATAGTCCAGTCCACTCCCTTTCCAGAGTGTGATTTTCAAGTCTTACATGCCAGTTGCGACTCATTTTCCTCCTCTCCCCACCCGACCTTAAACTCCTGAGCAGCAGGTTGAAGATTTTTGCATCTACCTTACAAAATTTGAAAATGTGAAGGAGGTGAGCGATCCTGATGAAATCTCCAATGACAAAGAAACTAGGCAGGCTAGGTTCTCTGCTTGAGCACAACGATTCTGATTTCGACAGTACATCATCACTTACATACAGAGCATTTATTCTACATAAGAGCACTGAACAAATGTTTGGACAGCCCCTGCTCCTTGTCAGAACATCGGAGACACAGATGTACACAGGAGCTACCATCGCAAGCAGTAAATTACCTTCACAGTAGAACCTCAAAGACACAAACACCAGAGCTATGGACTGACCAGTCAATTGGACACCCTGTGAAACCAGAAGTAACCAATCAGGCAGCAGCAGAGATGATGGGGGGGGGGGGGAAGAAGGGGGAGGAAAAAAAGGGCAAATACTGTACTGTGCCTGTATTGCATCTTAAATGTAGGCATATCTGGGCTGCCTGTCCCCATTCCTACCCCCACCCCCATGCTGAAGGTACCCACTTACAGCTAGGAAGTGAAGACACAGATTCGCAGGCAAAGCTGTGAGCCCCCACTGCTAGCCCAAGACAGCTGGAGCACTGTCTGCGCTGCTTTCCTATAAGCCGTGGGTACTATTTTCATCCTCTCTCCCCCAGCCCGGGGGGGGATGGGGACAGGGACTGTTTTCACCCCACCCCCCTCGCCAGGAGGGGGACACACTATTTCCACCACTACCACAACCCCCTCCACCCTGGCTGGGAGGGGAACTCAAGCTTGCCCAGGCCGGGGAAAGAAGCTGCCTGCAAGAAAGTTGCCTAGCTGCCTCCAGAACCTGGCCCGGAGAGTGAACTGCTGGAGCCGGATCTGCATTTTGTTCAGTGTTACGGACAACTTCCATTCTTGAGATGGCCCTAACTCTGAGGTTCTACTGTACCAGTGAAACTATCTCAACACTCCTAGATCCAGTAACTTTTATACAGGAAGTCCCAGTATAAAATAAAGATTCATTTTTGGTCTTTAAAAAACAAGTTCAGAATTTCAGAAATACATATATATAAAAAATTTTCATTAACAAAAAAGGCTATAATAACGTTAAAATCAAGACTAAGGATGTAGGGTGTGTTTGTTTTAATGGCTTAATGATAGCACATATTAACATCACTTAAGTTACACTTTATTACTTTCAGCTTTTTGGTTTTGGCAGTAAATCATAGAATCAGAGAATATCAGGGTTGGAAGGGACCCCTGAAGGTCATCTAGTCCAACCCCCTGCTCGAAGCAGGACCAATTCCCAGTTAAATCATCCCAGCCAGGGCTTTGTCAAACCTGACCTTAAAAACTTCCAAGGAAGGAGATTCCACCACCTCCCTAGGCAACGCATTCCAGTGTTTCACCACCCTCTTAGTGAAAAAGTTTTTCCTAATATCCAATCTAAACCTCCCCCACCTCCCTAGGCAACGCATTCCAGTGTTTCACCACCCTCTTAGTGAAAAAGTTTTTCCTAATATCCAATCTAAACCTCCCCCACTGCAACTTGAGACCATTACTCCTCGTTCTGTCATCTGCTACTACTGAGAACAGTCTAGAGCCATCCTCTTTGGAACCCCCTTTCAGGTAGTTGAAAGCAGCTATCAAATCCCCCCATTCTTCTCTTCTGCAGGCTAAACAATCCCAGCTCCCTCAGCCTCTCCTCATAAGTCATGTGTTCTAGACCCCTAATCATTTTTGTTGCCCTTCGCTGGACTCTCTCCAATTTATCCACATCCTTCCTGTAGTGTGGGGCCCAAAACTGGACACAGTACTCCAGATGAGGCCTCACCAATGTCGAATAGAGGGGGACGATCACGTCCCTCGATCTGCTCGCTATGCCCCTACTTATACATCCCAAAATGCCATTGGCCTTCTTGGCAACAAGGGCACACTGCTGACTCATATCCAGCTTCTCGTCCACTGTCACCCCTAGGTCCTTTTCCGCAGAACTGCTGCCTAGCCATTCGGTCCCTAGTCTGTAGCGGTGCATTGGATTCTTCCGTCCTAAGTGCAGGACCCTGCACTTATCCTTATTGAACCTCATCAGATTTCTTTTGGCCCAATCCTCCAATTTGTCTAGGTCCTTCTGTATCCTATCCCTCCCCTCCAGCGTATCTACTACTCCTCCCAGTTTAGTATCGTCCGCAAATTTGCTGAGAGTGCAATCCACACCATCCTCCAGATCATTTATGAAGATATTGAACAAAACCGGCCCCAGGACTGACCCCTGGGGCACTCCACTTGACACCGGCTGCCAACTAGACATGGAGCCATTGATCACTACCCGTTGAGCCCGACAATCTAGCCAGCTTTCTACCCACCTTATAGTGCATTCATCCAGCCCATACTTCCTTAACTTGCTGACAAGAATTTCTCACACCATAACAGAAATAAGTTTTTAGGAGCAAATTCAGACCCCTCCTCTGTAGTTATAGAGGGCTAGTTGGCATCTGAAGTAAGATGGGGGGTGGGGTTACTGGACTGTATATCCCTGATGCAGTTAGGAGCCCCGCTTTGTGTGAAGTTCTTATAGAGCAATGCACAGGTGGTGGGAGCAGGTAGGTGACGAGTAGGCTGGGATCAAAGGATCTACCGCTGTCAAGAACTTCTTGTGCTTGCCAATCACCTCCTCCACTACCACCACACACATCCCCTTAAGGGGGGGGGGGGGCTGTTTCAAAAGTGCCTTGATTTTCAATGAGACTTATGCACCTACATAACTTTTCAAAATCCCACTCTACTTCACCCAACACCAGAACATAACTGAATTTCGAAGCATCCTTTGTATATACACGTTACTTGTGTATAACAAACAAAACAGAAATGGAGCCCCCACCCAACATTAAAGAGGTCTGAAGAAGTGTATTAGAATAACATCTGGCTTTATATTTTACAGAAGCTTGCAATACTTTTGTGGCTAAGCTTTTAAGCCAATTTTATTAAAAATAGAACAGATGTAAACAAAATATGGTTATACACCTCCTTGATTAATTTTCTCTTTTGTTTTTAGAAATGCCCCTGCACGCTGTATTTTTATTTGTATGTTCTACCTATCTATATCATTCATAATCCATCACCATGGTATCTAAGTATCAAGTACATAAAATAAGCACTATAGTGTTCCTGAGCAAGAAATTGCTTTCCTAAGAGAAAAATTATGCAACAATAGACAAGAATGTTTGGCCATGGTGTGGGCCCGCAGCAATTTACAGCCCTACCTATTGGGGCAACATTGACCACTCACCTAGCTATGTCAAAAGGAAGGGACCAATGCCAAGATGCTGGGATGGAGCTTACTGTGCCACTATTATGACACGAAAGAGATTCATGTTAAAGGCAATGCAAATTTGGTTCCTCGTGCTCTGTCTGGGAACTATGTCAACGGCTTCCCTAAGGTGCCGATCAAGCACCCTAGTTACAACCGCTTCAAGGGGGAGATGTGCTAGTTATGGCAATTTCCTGTAATTTTCTAGAGAACCCATATTGAATTAAATTTAAGTAGTTTAGGAGATAATTGTATTAAAATGCAAATGTTTATGTATTACAGTATACTCCAAATTATCCGAATAGCATGGGGGACATAGATTTTATTTGGATAAATCAGGAGTTCACATCTTCAAGAGAGCAGGAGACATTCAGCAGCAGGGTCGCCTCGCCTGCAGTCAGGAGCTTGTCGTCGTCGTCGTCCCCCTCACAGTCCCAGCCAGTGGTCTCTGCTCTGTCCTGCTCACTCACTCCCATGACAGTGCGGCTGCAAAGGGCTCCCTGTGCTGCCACAGGGGAGGTGACACTCGATCTCTGGAGGCACACAGTGCAATAGGGAGGCTGTGATCCTGGTGGGGCAGAACAGTGACCCCCAGCTGGGACTCTGCCCTGCCCTGCCGGAACCACAACCTTCACTGAACCTTGGACCTGCAGGGATCAGGTGTCACCAGTCCTGCGGCAGCACAGGGGAGCCCTCGGTAGCTCCACTGTCGTGGTCCCACATGCTCACTCCCTGTGACAGCAGGGCTACAGAGGCTCCCCGCGCTGCCGCAGGAGCCAATCAGTAGCGGGGTGTCCTCTCTCACGGCTGGGGGCTCATCCTTAGAGACCTGCATGGATACAAAAAGGTGCATCCACATCTGATCCACGATCTGCAAAAACTGTCTGCAGATATCCGCATCCGCAGATTTGAAGGGCTCTAAACAGCTCCATAGGTCACTGTGCAGCAGTGATACAGGGCTGTGTCAAGCTCTCAACCACGCCCCCGCCCCATTTCTCCCCAGAGGCCTCCTACCCTGCCATACCTCCTTCCCCTCTCCGGGCAGGGAGGCTACAATTCTGGGTCCTTCTGTGCAGTGCCGCCCTCCCTGTGGGGAGGGGGCTCAGACACCCCTACACAGTTGCAGTGCCTCTAATGCACATAGCCATTGCCTCCTGCTTCTTTAAAGAACCACCCCACCTTTAAAAATAGCGCTTTTTTTTTGCAGAGTCCTGTGCAGATACAAAATCCACGCTGTGATCCACAAAAAAGGTCTGTGGAGATCCATGGATACGAAGTGTTACCCCCGGATTTGCAAGGCTCTACTCATCCTCCTCCTTGCTGTCCTGGCCAAGGATCTCTGCTCTATTATCTGAACCTCCTCGTTATCCAAATCCCTTCCTTGTCCCCCAGCACAAGACACCTGTTACAGAGGGCAGGTATCTCCTGCTGGGGAGCGAGGAAGGAATTTGGATAATGCAGAGGCTCAGAAAATAGGATCTTGGATAAACAGGAGTATACCATATTTTAGGACTGTATGGAACTTCCTTAGGAGGAAGATCAGATCAATGCAATCTCTGGGAAATACTGTGAGCTTCAAAAGACTATGTTGAACAACGTAGCAGACACATATGATCTTTTGGGACACGAAGTGCAAAGTGGAATTCCTAGGAAGTACTTAGGAGGAGAGGACTGAAAACTCCCTGTTACAGACTCAGTCTTTGAAGCTTCACCCTGAAGATGAGGGGAACTTTTTGTCTACCGATCACTAGTTACATAAAGAAAGTTAAAAAAACTGTATGAAGGACCAACTAATTTTCTCAGGAGGGTTTCTTGTTCTAAGCAAAAGGAATGATGAACTCATAATCATAGGAAAGTCGCTGGGTGGAGTCTGAAGGACTGTTC
The DNA here is from genome assembly GCF_965152235.1 of Eretmochelys imbricata. Lineage (NCBI taxonomy): Eukaryota > Metazoa > Chordata > Testudines > Cheloniidae > Eretmochelys > Eretmochelys imbricata. Next base: position 203,273,328 of record NC_135573.1, on the reverse strand, counting down.
ACTGGCCAGAGTCCTTGCTGGAGTCAGGAATGAGCTCTGATAAGCTTATTAGCTTGCATGCAGGTTCTTTTATTGTTTTTATATGTTTTTTGAGTTATGCTTTTACCTTAGAATAAAATGTACTTGCTTAGAAAGAGCTATTTGGCAATTCATCTGTGGCAATTACACTGTTTACCATCTCTGAGGAGAAAGGTAAAGCAGGCCAACTTGCATAGCTTGACTTTGCTGGGGAGCTCACAGTTTAGGCAGGGAGCTGTGCAGTCTGGAAGTACCCCAGTCAGGAGTGAAAGAGACACATATCTCTGCCCATGACAGGTGATGGCTGAGGAGCTAGGAGCCTAGAGTGGGTGTCCTTGCTGGACTATGAGGGGCAATACAAGTGTAGTTGCCATGAACTGCAATTTATATTACCATAGTCCTAAAGGACCAAATACTCAGCCACTTTCATATGTCTGTTGCAGTTATTATCCTCTCTCTCTTTCCTTCCTCCCCATCTTGATCAATTTTTTTCTTTCCTCTTCCTCTAGACATAACGAATGTTGCTAAGTTGTTAGAAGTTTTGCAAAAAAGAGAGTTTCAGATTTTACTCTGGCCTGGACCCTACCTGATCTCCTGTTTAAGGAGTTCCACAGTCAGTGGCCACTGAGAATGCACTGTTCCACAGTTATCAGTAGATTAGAATTTTGAATTGGATCCAGAATTAAATGGAAAGACAGTCAAGCATATAAAACACAGGTGTGAGGTGTTCTCACTTGTCTCTCTTGCTTAATTGACAGGCTGCAGTGTTCCTGAGGTACTCAAAATCACCAGTTACTTTTGAAAATTTGGCCCATCGTATATTATTTAGCAGTCTCGGTCTTCAAAGGCACAGGTGAGCTGTCAGGACCAGGTGTTCTTCATCTTTCTGATCAGGGGAAGAGTTGCCTCAAGGGACAAATCTTTCTTCAGAGGAAAGACAGGGGACTCCTGGCTGGGGTGCTTATTCCTTATCAAATGCTTATTCCTAGGTCACCTGTTCTCAGGGAAGTTGGGCACCTCAAAGACTTCACAGCCAGGCGCCAGTTCCTTTAAATGCTCCTCCTTCAATCTCTTGTGCCTGGCAGGTCCTCACTTCCACAGCTAAGAATGATGGAGAACTCTCTGCTTTTAGCAAAGGAGGCGGAGGACCTGTATCCCTCCACATTACTTTTTATTCTGTTCCCCAGGGCACAGATCAATCCAAACTCAACATTCTTTTTACCATCTGTGTACAGATGCCTTCAGAAAGGGAGGTCAAAGTCTTGACTCACTCCTCTTTAGTGATAAGTAAACATTTTAAAAATGCACTATGATGATTTAAGACTGGATACTAATTCTGTTACCCAATCTATTGACAGTCTGAAAATAAAAATAGAGAAAGCATACTTTTCATGTTACAAATGTGAAATTTCTGTAAGCAATTAAAATAATCCTTTCCAGTCAAATATCTATAACTAAGGAATATCACCAAATCCTTCATAAAAACAAATTAAATTGCACACTGATTGTGGTTCTTTTTTATAAAGATTTAATCCATAGAGCACTAAATTAGAAATAAACTTAAAAACAGCACCTCCAAACACTGAATTTATTCTGTGCAACATTTATAAACAATGTGGTGAATACATATACTATGATATTCCCGTGGTTGAGAAAACATAACTTTAAAGTTACATTCCATTTTTGGCTTAGAGGTTTTACAGTGTCTTCTGAGAATAGAGGGCTGAAACATCAAAAATAACTGACACAATGATTTGGTCAGACTGCAAATACCTCTTTTTGTAAAGAAGCCCACATAAGAATATGAAACAATTTCCAGAAATAACTAAACAATCCTATTTTAGATTTTTTTTTATAATTATTCAGTCTAAATTTTGGAAATTTACTCTTGCAGAACGTTCACTTGCTATCTATCTCCAAGTGAGCAGATAGAAAGCATATTTCCTTGCTCACTTTGAGCCAATGGGTGACTATGTGATCAGTGGATCTGTAGTCAATCCATCAACTATAGAAATGGCAAATTAGTAAGGGGCCCTCGCCTTCCCGTAGACAATCCATGGAGCATAGAGGTAGTCTTTTAAATGTAAATCAAGGAGTGTAAGAAAGCATTTTTCCTAGAATAGTTTGCTTTTTTTTCCCCCTCACAGGAACAAGACTGATCCTTAGATATGTGCAAAAACAAGAGTGGGGCTTGGTTTTTGAAAAACAAACACCAGGCCATTCAGATTCATATCTCATTTAATCCAATCCCCATAAATTTAGGAATAAACGCTTTTTTAGCTTTATCCAATATCTACCTATCATCCCATTTACCTTTCAAATCTGTTCAACAGCACCATGTTAACCTCTACAGATGTATCAAATACTGTGTTCACTGATGCTCTTTGGCTTGTGCTCCATTCCTCCAGCCACCTAATGGCTTGTCTCTACACAAACTGAAACTGCAATAACTATGTCATAAATATAAAGGGAAGGGTAAACCCCTTTGAAATCCCTCCTGGCCAGGGGAAAGCTCCTCTCACCTGTAAAGGGTTAAGAAGCTAAAGGTAACCTTGCTGGCACCTGACCAAAATGACCAATGAGGGGACAAGATACTTTCAAAAGCTGGGAGGAGGGAGAGAAACAAAGGGTCTGTGTGTCTGTCTATAGTCTGTCTTTGTCGGGGATAGACCAGGAATGGAGTCTTAGAACTTTTAGTAAGTAATCTAGCTAGGTACGTGTTAGATTATGATTTCTTTAAATTGCTGAGAAAAGAATTGTGCTGAATAGAATAACTATTTGTCTGTGTATCTTTTTTGTAACTTAAGGTTTTGCCTAGAGGGGTTCTCTATGTTTTGAATCTAATTACCCTGTAAGGTATCTACCATCCTGATTTTACAGGGGGGATTTCTTTATTTCTATTTACTTCTATTTTTATTAAAAGTCTTCTTGTAAGAAAACTGCATGCTTTTTCATTGTTCTCAGATCCAAGGGTCTGGGTCTGTAGTCACCTAGGCAAATTGGTGAGGCATTTTACCAAACCTTGTCCAGGAAGTGGGGTGCAAGGTTTTGGGAAGTATTTTGGGGGGAAAGACGCGTCCAAACAGCTCTTCCCCAGTAACCAGTATTAGTTTGGTGGTGGTAGCGGCCAATCCAAGGACAAAGGGTGGAATATTTTGTACCTTGGGGAAGTTTTGACCTAAACTGGTAAAGATAAGCTTAGGAGGTTTTTCATGCAGGTCCCCACATCTGTACCCTAGAGTTCAGAGTGGGGGAGGAACCTTGACAAACTACATTGGTTTTAATTCACATCTTTAGTTATTTTGGTGCATATCTATGCATGGACACTTATTTCACATTAACAGATCAATTATTTTTTAATTTAGTTTAAGACCATTTGTCCAACTCAAATCAAATGGATAATCTTAATCTGAAATAAGAGTGTCCCCAAACAGACTTTTACCAAAAAAATTGAAGATGTGAATTAAAACCAATTTAGTTATTTCAATTCCAGTTTGAGTGTAGACATTTCAGAAACAAAAGTCTACAGCTTTCTTCTAATTCTAGGTCTTCTGTATGCCATATGTATTCACAATCTATTACATCAATCAGAGAAACCCACAGTTCATACTATGTATATACAAATAAATGTACTGTGCATAGTGGCCCTAAATCATTTTCATAAGAGTAAAAAGTATGTTTAGTTTTTAGCTACCTCCCACAGCCAGAAGTATAAAAATTAGCAAGCTGCAAAATACAAAAATTGCCTGGCATACACAGAGTTTCATTAGTGTCATGCTAGCAATGCTGTAATTATGGTTGAGAATACACTTTCTTTCTAAACCCTCTTTCCAGTGACTTACAACTTGAAAAGTTACCTTTTGGACTTCAGTGTCTCATACTTGTTCTAAACCCAGAAGTGATTTGGGGGTGGAGAGGTAAGTTAAGAAAATCAATTCAGTGGCTCTTAAGTTACTTATGCATGGGGAAGAAATGTGGTTTTCAGTCTCAAGATATTGTTCAGCTGCAGCTGATCCCTTTTCTATCTCAGCCACACAATGTAGTCTGGTGGATCTTTAAAATAGTGGGCAAAATAAATTAGGGTTGCACTATCATCGAGAAGTGACAGGGAGTAATAGTGAAGCGACAGTGTCGAGAAGTGACAATGTGCACCAGTGAAAGCTAGCTTTGATTAGACAGAGTTGTGAGACTTTGAAAATTGCATTTCCAGCACATGCAGTACAATTGGTAAGATTTTCAAAACACATTTTAGCAATGCTCCAAGGGAAGGTAGGCTGAAATGTGTACATTACTAATTCAGCTGCATGGTGAAAAATAGTAAAGTATCTGCAGTGGAGGAGGCATGGAACCTCAAGAACCCTTGCCTCAATGTGTGTGTGCCCTTGCCACACATGCTAGATAGCGAATGACACAAGGGTTGCTGTGTCTTTTCCTCATGTCAGTGCTTGTTTTTTTTAAATGAGAGGAGAGAGATTTTTCCTCTTTTAGATGTTGTAAGGGATGTGTACCCAAGTATTCACCTCTTATGGATTTTTTTTCCCCTCGAAACTAGGAAGTCTATTAAGAGACAGGTTAGATTGCATAGTAAAGCAAAGTCAGAAAGTGACAAAGTTAAACTCACATGCACAGTCTCAAAGTCTCTTCTTTTGCATATATATTACAATAAAGTCTAATTCAGGGGTGGCCAACCTGAGCCTGAGATGGATCCAGAATTTACCAATGTACATTGCAAAAGAGCCACAGTAATACATCAGCAGCCCCCCATCAGCTCTCCGCCCCCCCCCCCATTCCCAGTGCCTCCCGCCCACCGGCAGCCTGGCCTATCAGCTCCTCCCCTTCCCTCCATGCACCTCCTGATCAGCTGTTTCGTGGTGGCGTGCAGGAGGCTCTGGGGGGTGGGGGGGAGGAGTGAGGGCATGGCAGGCTCAGAGGAGGGGGTGGGAAGAGGTGGAGTGGGGGCAGGGCCTGTGGCAGAGCCAAGGCTTGAGCAGTGAACATGCCCTGGCACATTGGAAAGTTGGTGCCTGTAACTCCAGCCCTGGAGTCGGTGCCTATACAAGGAGCCGCATATTAAATTCTGAAGAGCTGTATGTGGCTCCGGAGCCACAGGTTGGCCACCCCTGGTCTAATTAAAGTGATCACATACTATTTCTGACTTTCTCAAATAATACAACACACAACTTTTCTCCAGCCTTAGAGACACAGCACATCTTTGGTACCACAATTACAAGACAAACAGGACTAATGAAGGATACATGTATACTGCATACTCCTTGGGGTGGCGTGTGGAATAAGTATGCTATGTGAACCCCTAGAATGGGTATAAATAGCAGAATAGATAGTAAGGCACTGCTTAGGGAAGTAGAGTAAAAATATGCCCGAACCTGTGGGTATATACACAGGTACATATCCTACAGGGCTCTCTACTTGCCAAACCAGTGCCTCCCTGTCGACATTGCTATTTTTAGCGGCGTAGCATCCTGCTGCTGGAGTCTTTCCCCGCTGCAGGGAAAGGCAAAGGCTCTTGCAGCTCCCTGTTGCAGGAGTCTTTCTTTGCAGCAGCAGGGAAAGACTCTGGCAGCTCTGTGTAGCTCCAGCAGCAGAGAGGCAGTGGGAAAAGGTTCCTGCTGTCTCCCCCACCAGCATAGGCACCGACTTCATACATAAGAAACGGTTACTTATGGTTACTGGACAGTAGTGTTCCCTTGTCAATAGGCCAGGAGCGGGATGGTACAGGGTTTCTAATCTCCATACTTGGTATCGGGCAAGGGTTGGAAGTACCCGCACCACCCCATGCACTCACACCAATTCCATGGGGGCTATGGTTCCAAGGCATGAGCGCCATCCCTCTATGGGTACTGCTAGGTAAATTTCTCTGGCTCCGGTGTGCTGGGCATGCACAGAACTAAGTGTAATATACAGCTGCCTCTATTCGAAGAAGCAGCAAGCTGAACCTTGACATTTCCTAACTTGTGAATGCTTATCTGATACAACCATAACATTCTCTTAACTACATTTATTTAGTGTAATTTTAAAATTTCTAGAAACATTTCTTTTAAACATTTATCTCTATGCATATTTTCTATCAAAAGATTTGGGAGCTTAATGTTCAATATTCATTTACTTGCATACCAAAAGTATTTTAGTTGACTTATTAAATAGGCTGCATGTGATATGGGAATGACCTGCCAAAAACTTAAGTAGTTAACACTGTTCTTTTAAACATGTTAAGAACAGAAGAGGAAAAAATCATTTACGTTTCATTTGTTTGCTTCACAATACCGGGCTTTTTTCTTCCATCCATTTCTTAGTGAAGGAGAGGTGCATTTTTTTTCTGGCCTTGTTCTATGAAAAATGTACACTATTTATGTTACGAGTGCTACCAAATGACTCTTTTCTATGTGCAATTATAAAAATTCAAAAAGGCCCCCAACAAACCAAAAATTTTAAAAGAAACACTACAGCTGTAATATTCTAAACATCCCTGTATAGGTTTTACTGAGACTGAATATGTACAACAGTATGTGAGAACTAAAAACTTTTTCTCCTTTGCTAGAAAACAGAACTAGAGTCAAAAAGTCCTTCTAAATGTCAGCCTTGAACACTATAAAATTATACAGAATGACAAGGAAACAGGGCTTATAATGCATATAAATATGAAAGTATATTAGGCTGCATTTATTTATCAGTTCAAACAACCTGATCTAACCTTTGACAAGTAAAATAAATGTTCTGAATAATTTAACCAAAGCAAACATTTGCTGTTAATGCTGGCTAATTATAGTAAGAGCTGTACGGGTTTATACACTTGCTGCAGTTGCCACAAATATTTCTTGAACTCCCTGAATTTTTTTTTCAAGTAAGGTTTCTATGACTTGGAGAAAGATCACTTCATGTATGTTTATGATAGGAAGCATCATATTAGGACACCCAAACTTGATATGCAAACAATAGCAACGAATAGGGAAAATATGCATTATTAGTTTCGGAAATGTGTTAGGTTTAGGAATGTGTATCTTTTCTAGTGATTAATCAACAGTTCCCAGTCCTCTCTACTCTCTTCTATTGACAAGTAACAAAGAAAGCAATGACAGTTAAACCTTTCAGGAGCGACTGAGCAAAATCTCATCAAGGTCTGTTTTGGATAGAAAGGCCACAATGGCTAGGCACAATGTTATTTGATGTAGCAATTCAGTAATAGTCAATAGTCAATATTGAAAAACTAACTCTAAATCAATAGCCTAATCAACCTGAATATTCCAGTAATATTTCAACTTAAGCTATAGCCTCCCAAAAAATCAATTACTGTGGAAAAAATTCCAATATTTGTTCTACTATTGTTTCTTTAAACCCAGCTACAATAATATGTTTTTGGGGTTGACCATTTTTTAATTGCTAAACTTAAAATATATGCAGAGTTAAGATGCTTATCTTAACAGTCATGTTATTTCACGTCAGATCATTAATAGCTGAGAAACTAAAATCTTCTGAAAAAATTAATCTGTTTTTTTTTCTTTAAGAGGCAGCATCTTACTCTCATACTCGAAATATCCTAACTGAGCACTACTAAAACAACAAGTTAACAGTTTGCACTTCTGATGGACTAATAGCTTCAACTACTTGGGTGGTGAAAAGCTGGCAGCAGGGAAAAACCGGTTACCTACCTTCTGTAACTGTTGTTCAAGATGTGTTGTTCATGTCCATTCCAGGGTGTGTGGACGCCCACGTGCCCAGTCGTCGGAGACTTTTGCCTTAGCGGTATCCAGGGTCGGCTGTAGTGCCCCCTTGAGTGCTGCATTCAGGTGTCGGTATATCAGGCGCTGACGACCCTATGTCTTCTCAGTTCCTTCTTGCTGGCAACTCCGACAGAGGAACAGGAAAGCGGGTAATGGAATGGACATGAGCAACCATCTCGAAGAACAGTTACAGAAGGTACGTAACCGTTTTTTCTTCTTTGAGTGCTTGCTCATGTCGATTCTATTCTAGGTGACTCATAGGCAATACCCTCAAAGGCGGGCTTGCAGTTCACAGTCTAGCAGCTTGCAGTACTTCTCTACTGATGCCAGCATTGTCCCAGGTCTGCTGGATAAGTGTGTAATGGAATGTGAACATGTGGATGGACGACCAGGTGGCCACCCTACAGATGTCCTGGATAGGCAGTTGGGGTAGGAAAGCTGCCAACGAGGCTTGTGCCCTGGTTGAATGGGCAGTGACAATCGCCAGAGGTGGCACCTTCGCCTGGTCATAGCAGCAGCAAATGTAGGCGGTCATCCAAGAAGAAAGTCTGAGCAGACACCAGACGACCTTCCATTCTGTTGACCACTGCGACAAACAGCTGCATAGATTTGCAGAATGTCTTGGTCCGTTCAATGTAGAAAGCTAGTGCCCTTCTGACAACAAGGGAATGGCAGCTGACGCTCCTCCTCCGACTTACGTGGCTTTTGAAAAAAGATGGACAGATAAATGTCTTGACCCATATGAAACTGGGAGACTACCGTGGGCAAGAAGTCTGGGTGTGGACACAGTTGGACATTGTCCCTGTAAAAGACTGTATAGAGTGGTTCCGAGGTAAGTGCCCTAATCTCAGAGACCCTGTGGATCAAAGTTATTGTGACCAAGAACGTGACCTTCCAAGAAAGGAGGAGGAGAGAACAGGAAGCCAGAGCCTTGAAAGGGGGTGCCATGAGCTGAGATAACATGAGATTTAGGTCCCACGGAGGGACTAGGTCCTGACATGCAGGTAGAGGCGCTCAAGGCCCTCGAGGAACCCGACAGTCATGTTGTGGGCAAAAACCAACCTGCCTCAAGTGGCGGATGGAAAACCGAAACAGAAGCCAGATGGACCGTAATGGATGACAGGGACAGGCCTTGGAACTTGAGATGAAGAAGGCAGTCCAGGATCAACTGCAGCAAAGCCCGCTCAGACCGAATGCCTTTGAGGACCAGTATGTAAACTGCCTCCACTTAGCCATGTAGATCGCTCTAGTGGAGGGCTTTCTGCTGCCCAGCAAGACTTACTGGACTCCAGCCGAGCACTCCTGCTCCTCCGCATTTAGCCATGCAGCAGCCAAGCCATCAGGTGCAATGCTGCCAGGTTCGGGTGCAGGAGCGTGCTGTGATTCTGTGATAGCAAATCCGGCAGGAGCGGTAGCTGTAACAGAGTAGCTACCGAGAGGTCCAACAGTGTGCCAAACCAGTGTTGGCATGGCCAAGCCGGTGCTATAGGGTCAGCTTCGCCCTGTCCTGCTTGATCTTCATGAGGACTCTGTGAATCAATGGAACTGGGGGAAAAGCGTACTTTAGATTCCCTGATCACAGGAGCAGAAAAGCTCCAGACAGACAGCCTCTGTCTGACCTCCAAAAGGAGCAGAAGACATGGCATTTCCTGTTGTGCCTGGATGCAAACAGGTCCACCCGGGGAGTACTCCACCTGTGGAAGATGATGCTGACCACCTCTGGATGGAGAGAACACTCGTGGCGAGAGGAGAAGGTCCTGCTGAGGCGATCCGCCAAAGCGTTCTGGGCCCCGGTGTAGTGCACAGCTACGAGATGGATGTTGTGTTGCACAAAAGTCCCATAGCCTGAGGGTTTCTTGGCAAAGGGTAGACAACCTGGCTCCAGCTTGTTTGTTTATATAGAACATAGCAGCTGTATTGTCCATCAGGACCTGGATACCCTGCTCTTTAGGTGAAGTAGGAAGATGTGACAGGCCAAGCGGACCACTCTGAGCTCCCTAACTTTGATGTGTAGTGAACAATCGAGGCGGGACCAACGATCTTGTGTGCTGAGCTTGCCTAAGTGGGCTCCCTACCCCAGTTCCAAAGCATCGGAGATGAGGGTAACCGAAGGGGGGTGGGGGGAAGGGCGCGCAAATGGGACTCCCTCCAGCACCAGTGCAGGGTTTTGCCCCATGCAAACGACAACATACCGTGGTCTGGGACCTTAACTACACGGTCCATGCTGTGTCTGTTGCGGATGTAGACTGACACCAGCCACGCCCACAGAGGTCTAAGGTGGAGTCGCGCATGCCGAACCACATAAGTACAGGCTGACATGTTGCCCAACTGCCGCAGGCACGTATGAGCAGTGGTGAGAGAATGAGCTTGTATACACAAGAACAGCTCTGCCATAGCCCGGGCCTCGGGGAGGAAAGCCCTGGCCTGGGTAAAGTCGAGGACTGCTCCAGTGAACTCTATACGCTGCATCGGGACTAACGGTTGACTTTGTCTCATTTATTAACAGCTGCAGGTCACAAGAGATGGAGTAAACCAGGTTGAGATGATGCCTTACCTGATCCTGGGATTGGCCTTTTATTAACCAGTCACTGATGTATTGATAAATCTGCATGCCTTTGCACCTCAGGTAGGCAGCCACCAACACTATACATTTTGTAAATACTCTCGGTGCTAATGAAAGGCCAAAGGGCAGTGCCGTGAATTGAAAATAGTGGTGGCCCTACAAAAATTGGAGGAAACACCTGTTCCCAGGGAATATAGAAATATGAGTCCTTTAAGTCAAGTGGCATACCAGTCTCCTGGATCCAGAGAGGGGATAATGGAGGCTAGGGAGATCATGCGGAACTTTAACTTCTTGAGGGACTTGTTGAGGCTTCACAGGTCTAAAAATGGGTCTGAGGCATCCTTTTCCTTTTGGGATTAGAAAATAACGGGAGTAGAACCCTTTCCCTCTCATGTCCGGAGGGACTTTCACCGCCCTCAGGCACAGGAGGTTCTCGACCACTTGCATGAAAAGTTGCTTTTGAGAAGGGTTCCTGAAGAGGGACAGCAAAGGGGAGTGGGAGGGAGGGTTGGCCAAGAATTGCATGGGGTAGGCCCGAAGAAACTGTGTTGAGCACCCAATGGTCCAAGGTCAGCCACAACTAGCTGGACTGGAAGGGGCGTAGATGATCAAGAAAAAAGCACGGGGGAAATCCTGGGCAGTGGCTGGGGCACCGTCCTCTGGCGCATCCTCAAAATACCTGTTTCTGGCTGCCCTGGTCTCTGAAGAGGTCAGGTTGGGCAAAGGAGCAGGAAGACGAAGGGTGCTGTCACTTAAACTCCTTGTCTTTTTCCTTTCTGTGGGAGTTGGATCAGGGGACACCCCACGACCTTGGCAGAGGAGGAGGATGGAATCGCTTTCTAGCCTGTTAGGGGGTGTGCAGGGTGGTACGGGAGCATTTAAGGCTGCGGAGTCATGCATTGGTCAGCTCCGAAAAGAATTCTTCTCCCTCAAATGGGAGGTCCTGAAGGGAAGCCTGCATCTCCTGGGACAGCCCAGAGGACTGTAACCAAGAGCTCCGCCTCATTACCACTGCAAGACGACCACCCTGGCTGTCGAGTCTGTAGCATTCCAGGCCATCTGGATTTGCCCTCGTCCACTAAGATGGCAAACTCCCGGGCTTGGTCCTGTGGAAGGCCCTGCTTGAACTTGCTGATGGAGTCCCACAAGTTGAAGTTGTACCTGCCTAGCAGGACCTGAAGGTTAGACAGTCAAAATTGCAGGCTGGCTGTTGAATAAGTTTTCCTGCCAAACAAGTTCAGTCGCTTGCTGCCTTCATTTTTGGGTGTGCCACTGGCCTGGCCTTTTCATTGACAGCAGACACTACCAGGGACCCTGCCAGAGGGTCAGTGTACATATATTCAAATCCCTTTGTCCTTTTCCACTTTCTCGGAGGTAGGTGGAATGGAAGAGGGGGTCTGCCACACACACTTGGCAATTTTTAGGATCCCTGGGTGAACAGGCAATGCGACCTGGGCAGGTGTGGAGGAGGGTGTGATGTTGAAGAGATCACCAGACTCCTTCACTAGCTCCTTGACCTCCAAGTTCCGGTTAGAAGCCACCCTTTGGAGCAGGGCCTGGTGATCTTTCAAGTCATCGGGATTGGGGGTGCTCACTTGCGAGGGGCCTGCCACTGCCTAGTCAAGAGACAACACAGCTGACAGCACCTCAGGGGGATGGACGGCTTCACCTTGTGGGCCGGAGGACAGCATCTTCGACATCAGGGCCTACTGCAATGCCCCTGCGGTGCCGGCTGCGCTGGAAGCAGTTGGTCCAAGGTGGCCTGAGAGGAACAGTGGGACAGGCGGCTGGCGATTCACCTCACCTAGGTGAGGGACTGAACTCTGCCTCAGACGTGGACCACTGCCCTTCCGGCGACCACGATGGAGACGTAGATAACTGAGTCTGTCAGCTGACCCTCATCAGCGACCGGTAAGGAAAGGAAAAGGAACGGCACCTGCCTGAAGAACAGTACCAGGGAGTTAGAGACCGGTGCCGTGACCAGGAACGATCCCTCACCGAGGGCGATCAACACCAGGGGGACTGCCTAGGCAATAGGGATCTGCACTGAGGTAATCTCTGGTGGGAGACCTGGCAGTAACACAGGCACACAGATTGGCATCGTGACTCAGGCATCACATGCCTTGTAGATGGTGACCTTGGTTTGGGACCTAGGTCTTCTAATCTGAGACTGAGACTGAGACTGCGGCGCCGGGGTCCTAGGCCGTGGTGACGGAGATCGAAGCCTGCAGTCAGGGGACTGGGGATGCTCTGTTGCTTCAGAGGGAGGTCCCATAACCAGCTTGCCCTTAGAGGTCTGGGCCTTCACTGGGTCCATTGCCGGTCTACTTGGTCCTTGGCCCCTGGGGCCACCTCGGACACACATGGCCTTACGAGGGGCTGGGATCCCCTGGGCTCCCAGGAGTCAGAGGCAGACCCCCTGGCTCGGGTGTACCCCGGGTAGCTCTGGGGTGGGCACGTGGCCTTTGCCCAAAGCCCCCTTGTCTTGCAGTGCTGACAGGCCCTTGGACTTCAGCTGCTTCTTGGGCACTGGCAAGGGGGATCAGTGCCAGGCAGGCTCCAGTTCCGGTGGTGCACTCCGTGCCGAAGCCGAAGCACTAGGTGTGGAGTCTGACCGGGAGGACTCTGACACAGGACAAAGCTATACATATAAAATGATGGGGTCTAAATTATTTGTTACCACTCAAGAAAGAGATTTTGCAGTCATTGTGGATAGCTCTCTGCAAACATACACTCAATGTGCAGCAGCAGTCCAAAAAGTGAAAAGAATGTTGGGCATCATTAAGAAAGGGATAGATAATAAGACAGAAAATATCATATTGCCTCTATATAAATCCCTGATATTCCCACATCTTGAATACTGCTTGCAGATGTGGTCACCGCATCTCAAAAAAGATATATTGGAATTGGAAAAGGTTTAGAAAAGAGCAACAAAATGATTAGGGGTATGAAACAGATTCTGTATGAGGAGAGAATAAATAATACTGGGACTTTTCAGCTTTGAAAAGAGACGACTATGGTAAGGATATGATTGAGGTCTATAAAATCATGACTGGTGTGGAGAAAGTGAATAAGGAAGTGTTATTTTACTCCTTCTCATAACACAAAATCTAGGGGTCAACAAATGAAATTAATAGGCAAACAAAAGGAAGTATTTTTTCACACAATGCACAGTCAACCTGTGGAACTCTTTGCCAGAACTCTTCATGTTATGAAGGCCAAGACTATAACAGGGTTCAAAAAAGAACTAGATAAATTCATGGAGGATAGGTCTATCTATGGCTACTAGCCAGGATGGGCAGGGATGTTATCCCTAGCCTCTGCTTGCCAGAAGCTGGGAATGGACGACAGGGGATAGATCACTTGATGATTACCTGTTCTCTTCATTCTCTATGGGGCACCTGGCATTGGCCACTGTTGGAAGACAGGATACTGGGCTAGATGGACTTTTGGTCTGACACAGTATGGCAGTTTTTATGTTCTCAAGTGGATATCCCAGTCCTTTTGAGTTCGAGGGTGAAAGTTTTTGCAGATCCTTCACTTGTCTTTTTTGTGTGATTCCCCCAGACACTTCAAACAACTATTGTGGGGCTGGGGTGGGGGTGGGGGGTGTTACTAATGCGCATTGGCCGGGTACACGATGAATATGGCTTAAAGTTCGGGGAACTTCCGGCATGCCCCATTCCTCGGCGAAGTCCAGTTGGGGCTCTAAATACTAAAACTATTATCTAACACTTAGTTTAACATTAAGTTAAGTCCCTAACAACCAACTATAAAGGAGACAGAACGATGGGTCTGAAAGAATCGCTAACACCCTTGCGTTAATGGAAGACGAGGCACTCCAACCAACTGTCAAGGGCAGTAAGAAGGAACTGAGAGGGCATAAGGTCGGCAGTGCCTGATATACTGAGCGTGGCACTCAAGCGGGCGGAGCAGCCGACCCTACTGATACTGCTAAGGCAAAAGTCTCCAACGATTGTGCACATGGGCACACACACAACCAAAAATGGAATTGACATGAACAAGCACTCAAAGAGCAGGTGTCTCCATCTGCTTGCACAATTGCTATGGTTCTGTAAATTCAGAAGACCATGGAAGTGTCTAAGGACAAATACAATGTGGTAAATGAGAAAAACTATAAATCCCAAATCTTGAATATATATTAATATAAAAAGTCTTTATGTAATCTATAAAATACAAAGTGAAAAGCATTAAAAATATTAAAACTGACTATATATTCTCCTCTTTTCCCAAAAGCGATTTTTGGCCAGAAGTTTCCAAGACAAAACATATTATTTTTAAGTTACTTTTTATATTTTCATAAATATTTAAACTTTATATCTGTCTCTCTGCACTGAAATTTTTAATATGTTTATAAAGCCATAAGGCCTCTTATAATGAAAAAGCATTAATTAAAATATTTCTTGTATAAAGGAAAAAATGTACAACTTTTTAAAAGAAAAAATGTATAACATACAAAAAGTTTTAATGTAAACTAATTAAGTGATAATCAGGAGGGGAGAAAAATGGGAGACAAAATGAAGGGAATTTCTTGTGTTACAGTGTAAACTGAATATTGGAAAATTAAGTTTTGAGGTCATTACTACTTTTGCTCCAAAGCTTGGTATGAAGGTTTTAAGCACACAAAGCCGTAAAAAAATTGACACAATCTATGCTTGGCACTCTGGAGAAATATAGGTACAAGATTGATTTTACACTGTGTGCACTGCTGCATGCCAGACAGGCAAGCAGAATGCACTGTTTTTTCTTAAGTTAAGGAAACCACCAAAGTAAAAATCTGCAGTGTAGTTGGATGGGGTAGATTGATATCTGAAAATTGTTAAGTGTAATGAATCAACACTTACCAGTTTTTATACAACTATATCACTGTGGTATCTGAAAGCCTAACTAGAACAACCTCTTTAGGTCATTATACCATCCAAATTTCACTTCCTAAAATGTTGTCAAATTCATCATGCTAAATTCACCACAAATTTAAGTTAAGTTAGTATGGGCAGTTATGCATTAGATTCTAGTGAAAAACAAAAAAACAAAAAAAATAAACCACCCCATACCTTTGGCTCCTTCCTAACAGTTCTGATGAGCCCCTTTTGGAATTTTTTTTCATCAAGATAATTATGCTTTTGATGAACAATAAAATAAGCAAACCTCAGTGGGCCTTGGGCAAAGGCTGCTTCTGAGTGAGGAGGTGAGCACTTTCCAAATAAAAATGTTATAACCAACCCCTCGTATTTGTCAGATGTACATATTGTGGTTACTGTTAATTTTTCAAAATACAGCATACTTTAAAAAGAGTCCTAAGCAAAAAATGTCTGAACTTGTAATAGTTAAGAGGAGAACAATTTTATTAAGGAAGCATGCATTAAATGTCCCCAATAGTCAGCTTAAAGAGGAGAAAGCAGAACATTACTATTTTAAAAATTAAAGCAAAAAGATAACTATTTTACTCGTATACTGACTGACCCTAAAACTTAACAATGCTTAGGCTATTGGTGCACTGATATCACTGCCTAACATGCTGATCAATACTGTTTCATTGTTTCCTTGTACGTGTGTGTGTGTGTAATCTTTTGTCTCTTGCCTTCTACTTGGATTGTACGTACTTTGTGGCAGGGATCATGTTTTTGTTCTGTGTTTATATAGCACCTAGCAACTGAGATTCTGGTCCATGACTGGGGCTCCTATAGTAATACAAATAAATAATAATAATTACCCATACTATTGTGAATAATCAATATATACTGCTAAAGTTGAGGAAATTTGGACAGTTCCCTTGGAATGTCATCTTCCATATCAGGTTGATAGGGGTGTGTGCTCTAATAACACACACACAAATGAAAAACACGAGTAAGTAATTATAAGCATATATATTTTACATATATATATACACACACACACACACACACACACACACACACACACTAATTAATCGCAGTTAACACATGATTAACTCAAAAATATTAACTGTGATTAATCGGGAGTTTTAATAGCACTGTTAAACGATAGAATACTAATTGAAATGTATTAAATATTTTGGATGTTTTTCTACATTTTCATATATATTGTATTCTGTGTTGTATTTGAAATCAAATATTTATTATTACAAATATTTGCACAGTAAAAATGATAAACAAAAGAAATAGTATTTTTCAGTTCACCTCATACTAGTATTATAGTGCAATCTCTTTATCGTGAAAGTGCAACTTACAAATGCAGATTTTTTTTTTTGTTACATAACTGCACTCAAAAACAATAGAATGTAAAACTTCAGAGCCTACAAGTTCACTCGGTCCTACTTCTTATTCAGTCAATCGCTAAGACAAACAAGTTTGTAAATAAGAAGAGGGCAGCATTATCTCCTGTAAATGTAAACAATGTCACCAGAAAGTGAGAACAGACACTTTTGTAGCCGGTATTTATGTGCCAGATATGCTAAACATTCGCTTGCCCCTTCATGCTTCAGCCACCATTCCAGACAACGTTCTTTCATGCTGATGATGCTCGTTAAAAAAATAATGCGTTAATTAAATTTGTGACTGAACTTCTTGGGGGAGAACAGTATGTCCCCTGCTCTGTTTTACCCACATTCTGTCATATATTTCATGCTATAGTAGTCTCCGAAGATGACTCAGCACATCTTGTTCATTTTAACAACATTTTCGCTGCAGATCTGACAAAACACAAAGAAGGTACCAGTGTGAGATTTCTAAAGATAGCTACAGCACTTGACCCAAGGTTTAAGAATCTGAAATGCCTTCAAAAATCTGAGAGGGACGAGGTGTGGAGCATGCTTTCAGAAGTCTTAAAAGAGCAAAACACTGATGTGGAAACTACAGAACCTGAACCACCAAAAAAGAAAATCAACCTTCTTCTGGTGACATCTGAATCAGATAATGAAAATGAACATGGGTCGGTCCGCACTGCTTTGGATTGTTATCGAGCAAAACCTATCATCAGCATGGATGCATGTCCCCTGAAAGAGTGGTTGAAGCATGAAGTGACATGTGAATCTTTACCACATCCGGCACGTAAGTATCTTGTGACACTGGCTACAACAGTGGCATTAGAATGCCTGTTCTCGCTTTCAGGTGACATTGTAAACAAGAAGTGGGCAGCATTATCTCCCGCAGAAGTAAACAAACATCTTTGTCTGAGCGATTGGCTGAACAAGAAGTAGGACTGAGTAGACTTGAAGGCTCTAAAATTTTACATTGTTTTATTTCTGAATGCAGTTTTTTGTACATAATTCTACATTTGTACGTTCAAATTTCATGATAAACAGATTGCATTACAGTAGTTGTATTAGATGAACTGAAAAATACTATTTGTTTTTTTACAGTGCAAATACTTCTAATCAAAAATAAATATAAAGTGAGCACTGTACACTTTGTATTCTGTGTTATTGAAATTAATATATTTGAAAATGTAGAAAACATCCAAAAATATTTAAATAAATGATATTCTATTATTAACAGTGCGATTAATCATGATTAATTTTTTTAATCACTTGGCAGCCCTAATATACACACATAAATATGTATACACACAAATTTGCTGTATATGTGTAATAACGGTCTATATCAAAATGTATCACTGAATACCATGGAAACAGTCTATAGTTATATTCCCTGTGCCTGTGATACATAATAGTTAAGTATTCTGTGGTCTGTAATACTTTGGTCTAGTTTCAGCTGTCGAGTTTAGCATGCAGGTGCTGGGTGGTAAAAAATGCAAGAGGTCAGACTAGATAATCTGGCAGTCCCTCTGGCCTTAAACTCTGAATCTGTGCAACAGTTGTCAGAAAAATAATAATCAAAAATGACTAATGGGTAAAATGGACTAAAAAGAATGACCATATGTGTATTATTGAAGTATTACTGTACATGAACTCCCCACCCAACACTTCAGCCACAACCATTCAGTTACTAGGAATGACAATTAATTTAGGCTGTCCTAGAAGTCTCTAGTATATTTTAGGTTAAAACATACTTGTAGATACTTCCTGAAGAGAAATCACTTTCTCTGTATGATGATTTTGTGATGAGGATTTCTGTTCACAAGGAATCTAAATTGATAATACTGTATTAATTTTATATATTATGTTAGACTCAAATGAGAAGTGAAAGACCAGCATCAGCAGGGTTCGGTGATCAGCCACTGTTTTTCTCTTCATAATTTATTTGTTAGTTTAATAATTACAACAATGCCTAGATAATCTGTAGCTTCAGTGTCTTGGAATGAGAGGAAAAGTTAATAGCACAATTGAGAGCAGATTTTTATTTAAAGAGATGCCCAAATAAATTGCAATGAGAATATTTGAAACCAATATCTAAACTGAACTAGAACACAGACACTGGTTTAAAGCAAAATTAATTTATATCACCCAAATCCGGAAAAGCATAATTTCAAGCCTTGATCTTATTAGGATACTTAATGTAATCTCATTAGGGTGCATGCTTCTATATATCAAAGTGGTTTACACATTCTAAATATATTTTAAAGAGCTCCAATAAAGATTGGCACTGAAGTGTTTAACAGTATCAAAACCGACTTTTGCAGGGCCAGAGTGCTAGATCATTAATTAAAAAGATAGCAGTGGCAATGTAGTCCGGTGTGGAGGAGGGTGCGCTGTCATATAGGGGGACCTATTTTCAAGTAACAGATCCATAGTCTCCAGAACCCTAAGAAATTACAACTTCATTTCCTAGGCTAGTTGAAATTAGGCATGGGGGACCTAATTTTCAAGAGTGCTCAGCACCCATATCTCCAGATAAAGTAAATGTGCACTATGGATGCTTAGCACTTCTGAAAGTCAGGCCTAGTATCATGTACAGGGGAACGCTGCCAGAAACATCACTCATAGTATGCATCCCTGCCACTCCATAGAGAATCATATATGCTCAGTGACAGAAAGCAAATGGATAGGAAAGACCTACTAGGGAAAACTGGGCATCAGAATAAAGGGGAGGTTTTGTCTGCACTTTTATCCTCACTGACAAAATAAAAGAAACAGAGAAAAGTCAAACTAGTAAGAAACTGACAAAGCTAATGCCAATTTTTAAAATATTTTTAATGGCTACAGAAGACCTTGAGAGAGAGAACTATTTTGATCTTATTGGAAACAGCTTCAATACTCCAACATTAATGTATGCACATATATATTAATGAAGTAGACATGTTAATCCCCCAATGTCTATATCTGTGAGGCATCTAAGCTCTTATTTCCTTCACCATCAGTCTTGTGTAAGTAACATACTGTGGCAACATATGAATAGTTCATAGCTCCAGGAATAAATGAATGAATGAACAGTGACCTAAACCCTGAGCAGCAATTAAGTTTCTTTACTGATCAGCTATCACATACCTCACAGCAAACAAGTGTGTTTTTTGACATGCACACTTGCCTGCTAGTAAATTAAATAAGGGAACTATTTCTGTCAAGAACTTTTGTGATTTTTTCCCCCCTACAAACCTGGTTTCTTGTTAGGAGTATTGGGTTTTATTCTGATAGAGCTGTTCATGACAAGCCAAAGAAATGGAATAGGTGGTGATAGGGGATTAAATAAAGAATACTCTGCAAAAGCACAAAGGGACTGCCGTTGTTTCCCATGAGTTGGTGAGCTTCAGTTTGGCCTTTCTGAAAACTGCAACAAAAAGCTACTGTTGAGTATTTGATCTTGGTATACAAGTAAACACCTCATGCAAACATTGGTACACTAGAAGAGTTCAACAGCAAATAGGTGATTGTCAATATGATCATCTGGTTTTTCATGTTTGAAAATGGGGAAGGAGGACCTAGGGTTGACTATTATTGCTCCTCTTTACAGTTTGCATTTGTTTCCTCACACACACATATACATATTATTGTACACACAGTATACGCATACATATTCCAAGATTCATTTTATTCTGGTTCACATCAGTAAAATGAAATTTAGTTATGTCAAAGTCAAAAAGAACAGCAGCTGGACTTTCAGAGTTCAGGATGCATGTTCACCATTTGCATTTAGAAAACATATCCTTTTACTTGTAACCAGAACCCACTTTCTCTGGATGTCTTTGAGAACCCTACATGGAATCCCAGAAAGCCATCTCCAGACTCACTTGTCACACTGTAAAACGTTAAATCTATTTTCTCTGGACCCCTAAAATATATTATCCCATATTCTCATCATTCCTTATTTAAAGCATGATAAAATTGAACTCTGAAAAAAACAAGTTTAAGAAAATAACACCAATTCAGACTGAAGAGGAAAGCCAACTCCTACACCACCTGAATATTATGTTATAGTATATTAAATTAAAATAAGGAGCACAACAATACCTTAGTCTTTGCAGAAAGTAAAGGAAGGCAGGAACAGAAGAACAAAAGTAATAGTTCTGTGATCAGCAGACTTTTCCTCCTATAGCGTGCTTCTCAGAAACAACAGAATAGTTTTCTCCTATTCTCCCTGTTAATCAAAGAACAATGAATTTGGATAATTAGTCAAAAGGGACTAAGAAGCCACTATAATACAAAGCAAACAATTTGACCCTTTATTCCACAAGATATTATAGTCCCTTGGTAAGCTTTGTAATTCTAAAACTGAAATTTGTAGGGAATAAATGAATATGTATTGTAACTAATGTTTTATACTTTTTAAACATTATTTTTACTTCATGTACAGTATGCTCCAGAAAAATATCACAACTATCTGAAGTTCAGATTAGCTCTTCCTCTCCAGAACTAATTTCTAAATCTGTAGCATATGTACACAACACACACACACACACACACACCACTATCACTTCATTATCTGTGCACATGATGCTGTTTTTTCTCTAACGCCTCACAATGCTGTTAGTGTAAGTTAGACGTTATTCTGTCTTATAGTTTAATTCTAGAATTTAACTAGAGAGAAAAGAGGCAAAAATGGAGAAGTACATTGCTACTTTAGGTACACTGGCACCTCTACAGATTAAATGCAGTGTCTCTCTCAACTGAGGCCCCAAATTTTGTTTTTGGAGGAAAGTGATTAAGAGTTTTTATAAAACTCAATATTTCCCTGAAATTTAAAAAAATGAAAACATTTATTTTAAAGAGAATTTAATTTCCCTGGTATTTGAAGCCAAACACTGCAGCCTCCTGCTAATGTAGTAGAATCAGAGTGTGAAATGGATTATAAACTGACCATAAAACCATAAAAGTGGCATCTATTTTCATCGGCAAAGTCAAATGTAAATCAAGAAGGTAAAAAGATTAAATGGTGAAAAGCAAATTATCTTTCAAAAGTTAGTAACATGGGGAAAGAAATCTGATTTTTAAAATGTATCTCGCCCCCGTCTAGGTGGGCTGGGAAGAAAGGAGCCTGGATTTGATTGTGCTGGCAGGGGACAGGCAACACCTGGAGACACAAGGTGCTGAGCTGAAGGGCCAGGCTTTTTGGCCAGGCTAAGCCCTTGGGGTTCTGTGACCCCGCGCACCAGGTCACAATGCCACTCACTCAAATTTGGATGGAGATGACGGGTGTAGGTGCTCACAGGCCAGAAGTGTCAGGCTGCTTGGGGTGGGGTGCCTGAGAGGGGAAGTGAAGGGGAGCAAAACTAAGAATATAAGTATCAGGGGGTAGCCATGTTAGTCTATATCCACAAAAACAACAAGGAGCCTGGTGGCACCTTAAAGACTAACATATTTATTTGAGCATAAGCTTTCGTGGGTAAAAACCACACTTCTTCAGATGCATGGAGTGAAAATTACAGAGGCAGACATAAATATACCGATACATGAAGAGAAGGGAGTTTCCTCACAAGTGGAGAACCAGTATGGACAGGGCCAATTTGATCAGTAGTCCACTCCCAACAAGAGGTGTCAATTTCAGGAGAGGCAAAGCTGCTTCTGTAATAAGCCAGCCACTCCCAGAATATAAGAACACCCATACTGGGTCAGACCAAAGGTCCATCTAGCCCAGTATCTGGTCTTCTGACAGTGGCTAATGCCAGGTGCCCCAGAGGGAATGAACAGAATGGGTAATCATCAAGTGATCCATCTCCTGTTGCTCATTCCCAGCTTCTGGCAAACAGAGACTTTAGGGACACCATCCATGCCCATCCTGGCTAATAGCCATTGATGGACCTATCCTCCATGAACATATCTAGTTCTTTTTTTAACCCTGTTATAGTCTTGGCCTTCACAACATCCTCTGGCAAAGAGTTCCATAGGTTGACTGTGCGTTGTTTGTTTTAAACCTGTTGCCTATTATCTTTGCCATCTCTCCGCCGCCGGTCCCCCCCTGCCCCCCCCCCCCCACACACACACTTTAAATGGGGCTCCTCAGCACCTGCATGGAAATCTGAGGTTCAGTTGATCTGGAGCCTTCCCTGTCTACACTTAATCCAAACCACTTGTGGAATTATGCCTAGGCAGGGAAGGGGAGAGGTTTCCCACTTCTGCTTGCCAACCTTTGGCCAGGCTGTGGGAGGGGAAGGGAGTTCATTAGCTCTAAGGGGGTTCCATCACTGTATTTAAATCCTTTCTGGGCATGTAAGAGCAGCCACCCTTCCGTTGCTGCCCTTTAATGGAGTTATAGTTTGCACTGCATTACCAAGATGCTGTGTATCTGACCAGATCACAAATTTTTAGGATCAGGAAGTTTTCCCTCAGGGTAAGGGCATCCAGCAGGCTTTTTTACTTTCCTCACAGCATGCTGGAGGCTTGGTTTTAGGTTAATAAGGAATTATATAGTAAGAAGCAGAGTCCCCGGTTTGATTGCAACTTGTGGCAGGTTGTAATGCAGGTGAGAGGCCCCAGCTCCCAGAGAAAAACACAAGTAAGGGACTCAAGAGATAGCTGGTGGACTCAAATAGCCTGTAGGGAAAGGGACCGCAGTCAGAAGACTTGAGGCCTCTTCTGCTCATGTGTACCCTCATTTCCCTTCACAGGAGAGCAAGGGGTAAGATAAATCCTCCACGACCCTCCTTATTTCTGCCAGTCTTTGCTCACATACTTCTATTCCTTTTTACTCTCTACCACACAGTACCTTTTTCAAAATAGGTATTGTTATGTACTTATTAGGTCATAATAATACCTTACATTTTCTATTGTTTGAATTATTCCATTAGAGGATTTTTTTTATATAAAAAAGCATAGGGAATACACTCACAAAACTAAATTAACGTGGCATTAAAGGCTAGGCTTAACTCTGTACATTGAGAAAACTAACATTTTCTATAGGCTACCTTAGACAAAGCTTTACGGACTTACATATCATTCTTTATAGATCAACTGATGTAATGTATTCAGATCTTGATCTGAATGGGAATTGCTAAAAAACAAACGACAGCTGAATTCTGCGGGGGCCATGTTTGGATTATTTTACAAACTTCCTTTGCCTCACTGACTCAGGGAACTGACCCTGGAATTAATTTAGCCAATTGCCTTTAAGGAAGACCCAGGAATGGGGTTAACGAGCCCTTTTTCAAATTTTCAGGGGATTAGGAACATTCCTCTGTTCTCCTGAACTAACCTATTTTCCTCTCGCAACTCCTCATGTAAAGTGGGGACCTAAACTGACCACCTACTGGAATTTTTTTTTTTAAACCAGAACCTGAACAAATTTTGGGGGAAGCTAAGTTCATATTGAGGTTCAGTCTCCAATTCAGAGAGCTGTATCCTTTCAGCATTAAGTCCCAAGAGCATAAGTCAAGTACTGCATTTTTTATCCCTTGAAATCTTCAGTGCAAGGCTGGCACTCAGCAAAACAGGTGCTACATTTCCTACTTTTATAGTGGTATCTCTTAATTTTTTTTGCACCTTGATAAACCTAACTGAAAGCTTTGCTCCTACCATGGGTATTCACATGGCCTAAAGAAAAAAATGCAGGCATTCATTCCTAGTCATAAAAGTAATAGCAACAATGTAGATGTAATTAATAACTTTAGGATACTCAGAATTCAGTTATTGGTTAGGAACAATTGGAATTAGAAAACACAAAGAAATGAGAGCTCCAACTATCATTTTTCTTATCTGAAAATTCTGAGTTAACTGGTGAGAATCTGTAGTGGAGCAAAGCTCTTCTGGATGTCTTGTCTCATAGGTATCAGTTTCAAACACGTCTAAATCCTCAGAAAGGCACACATACTACCTCTTAAACATATCTCATTTTGAGGGACATCACTCATTTCAGTCCAGAAGTTCCACACACATTTGGTGTCCCCTCATTCTTACTATTAAAAGTTATTTTCGTCATTAATGAAGAATCATGAAAACTGAGGTTATAGGAAGAATAACTTAAGACACTTAGAATTTGAACTTTCCTTTCTCTCGCTGTCATTTTAGGTCTTTGTCACACACTGCTTTCCACATTTGGGCTTTGGCAAGTTAATGGTATAACCTGAAGAGGAGGGCTGATGGACAGATGAGGGAGACTAGCATCTTTCATTATGTGAGCACACAACACTAGGCAAAGTGACATGCTATTTGGCAAATAATACTATACTAAGTAACTTCATTTTTTCTACAGTTGCACATAGCATTATGCATTATTACATGTGCTCTTAAAACAAAAAATCATTAAATAATTAAAACTGTGAAAAAATTAAATATGAGAAAATAAGTTGAACTGTCTATTGTTGATTTATACTTAATAATGTGTTTTTACCATGACCTGAGAGATACATGTAGTATTTCTACATATGTGTTTTACGATTATGGAACAGAAGACATTATGAAAACACCTACACATAAGAAAGATTTTAAATTATTGTGGAAACCTTGATAGAATAGTGTCAGGTTGACCTAGGCTCCTCCCCATATTAACATTTGATTAAAATAAGACTTTAGAAGCCCCCAAAGCAATACACTGTAAATGTGATCATTTTTAAGCATTCCACTGAAAGTCATTCCACTGTGTTGTGCTAGTTAATGAAAGCCAGGAAGTGAAACATTAAAACCACCCAAATTGACAAATGCACCAGTATTAATGGTGGAAAGCAAAATGGATTTTTCAAGTTTTTAGCTTTAGTAATCTGAAGCAATAATAGCTAAGGAATTTTGTTTTTAACACACACTATGAATTTTAACCAGTTTTCCTTTAACTGTGAATTTTCTGAAATGTTGTGCGGTTATATTCACAACCTTAACATTCCATTGATGGTATTTTATTCATATAATTATCCACTCATTTCAATTTTCCTACAGTGCACTTAAACACAATTGCAAACGTAAAAATTCAAAGAAAATCCTCTACTACATGTTCTCTCAGGTCCCTCCCCTCCACCCTCACCTCTTCTTTTCAACCACACCAAGGAGTACTGTTTAAAAAACAAACTTGTGCCTGACATGCCATATTAAGCTTGAAAGTACTAGATTCACATCTACAAAAAATCTAAAAAGCAATGGGAGTTTTTGTGGACAGTTTACATATTAATACAGTCAGTTCTGTTATGTCCCAGAGAAAACATCTTATTAGTTCTACAATTAAATGATTCAGCAACCATCCACACTATCTTTGCCTTTTAACAGTTGCAATCAGTAGCAGATCTAGGTGTAATCAACAGCAGCAGGGGGTTTTAGGAAGCAAAACAAAACAAAAACAGTAGGGATCTTTACTAGTATACAGTAATTGATATAAGGAGACATTTTATTCTAAGTTAGCCCAAGATATAAGGATGCACATGTGTTGCATTCTATTATCTACAATTAGCATTTCAATTCATCAGCAGCAATGCAATAAGCTATTTTAAAATGGTTTGATATTGTTTAATCTTTTGTGGAGTTCTTCCGCTCCTCCCCCTGCAAAGGATCATCTGTGTCTCTAACATAGCACTTAATGTCCCCCGTTTACTTTTCCTGTTACAAGGCCAACGTTGGAGTTACCATAAATTCAGCTGAGACCTGGATAATTCAGAATCTACAGATGTCACCCCTTAAACTGGTGAGTGGGCTGTTCCTGTGAAATATTCCCTTCCCTGTAAGTCTGCACAACTCTTTGAGTCCCTGCTATGCATGGCAACAAAACTATGTCTCCCAAAATGACTGAAGAATACCATATACATACATATATACATATACATATTATATATAAATATAGACATATATAGTCTACCTAAATTTTTGTGTTGTTATAATCTCTTTCCACTAACATTACCCTACATGTAGGAAAGTAATGCATTTTTTGCTATTCAAGATAAATTGATAGGTGGCACAGTAATTTAAGTGCCTTTTTGTTTTGTTTTGTTTTTGAGATCTGAGTTCAATTCCTGCCTGAGACATATATGGTAAATGAGTTTTCCACCCTCCAGGTGTAACAAATATTACTGTCACCCTGCACTGCACTGAAAACTACTGACAGGAAAAAAAAATATGTCACAATAAATGGGAACAGTTTAGTTTGCTACTGCTTAATGGTAACCAGCTCCCACCATAGAGGTAACTTCCTTTCGGTACATTAGCTAAAATATACAGTGTTTAAAAATGTCTTTAAAATTCCCTGAAATAAATGAGATACTCAAATAAATTCAAAATTAAATTCCTTGTAGCTTTTCTGCTTTATTAAAATCATAATATTTAGAGATTAGACATATATTATTTGTTAAAATCTGGTATAGATTCCACTCAAGTCTAAATATCTGGGTTTTTTTCCCATCCATTCACTGTTGTTAAGAACATACACTAGTAGATACAGTACTGTACCGTACATATGAGGTGGAATGATTAGTTGTGGTACTGCTAGGAACTTCAATCAGGACCAAGGCCCCATTGTATTAGGCACTGAACAATTAAACGCACAGGTAGGCGTGGCCTCTGCTCCATGATCTCTGCCCCACAAAACAAAGAGCCTAATTTGATATAACACATTACAATGGGAGTCAAGGAGACAAAAGTGAAAATAATGAAAATACCGTATGGTCACAAGGCAGCTATTGTAGAATTTAATGGTTCCTTGATGGTTCCAAATCATCTTATTTTTTAATAAATGATAAAATCAGCTAATTCTGACTGTTGTATAAATTAGTCTTCTTGGTTGGCTCATTTCTTGTAGGCATCACAGTAAAAGTGTTTCTTGTGGAGCAGAGTAACAGCCGTGTTAGTCTGTATTCGCAAAAAGAAAAGGAGTACTTGTGGCACCTTAGAGACTAACCAATTTATTTGAGCATGAGCTTTCGTGAGCTACAGCTCACTTCATCAGATGCATACCGTGGAAACTGCAGCAGACTTTATATATACACAGAGAATATGAAACAATACCTCCTCCCACCCCACTGTCCTGCTGGTAATAAGCTATTACCAGCAGGACAGTGGGGTGGGAGGAGGTATTGTTTCATATTCTCTGTGTATATATAAAGTCTGCTGCAGTTACGGTATGCATCTGATGAAGTGAGCTGTAGCTCACGAAAGCTCATGCTCAAATAAATTGGTTAGTCTCTAAGGTGCCACAAGTACTCCTTTTCTTCTTGTGGAGCAGTGTCTGCTCTCATTTATATCGGAGGAGACAGCACACTCATGATATCTCATTCATTTGTGGAGCCTCGATTCACACCCGGCAGGCTGCTGGTCACAGATGCACCAGAGAGTCTCCCACTCTCTTCCCTAACAAGAAGGGTAAACTTCCAAAGTTCCAAAAGTTCCCCCTAACAGGGGGGAGACAATTCTGAGCATTTAAGCATGTGCATTGTTCTTGGATAAATCTAAGTGCACAACTTCTAGAAATATGGGGCCCAGCTTGCAATTTTCTTCTGCTGGAAAACGAAAGGCATTTTCATAGAAAAAGGGGAACTATTTTCCCGACAAGAAAGAAAACAGAAGAAAAAGGGAGGAGTCAGACTCATTAAGTTCTTCATCTCTCCCAGACTGCCTGCCTAGAAGAATTTTTAGGGCTGGATTTAGGGTTCCTAGAATAAGATTTGTAGTTCTGTTTCATGTATTTAACAAACTCATTTAATCTAGGGAACACCCAAGAGTAATTGTGAGACGATTCCACAAAAGGTGGAGGCTGTTACCATAATTAGCCAGTCCCTTCTGAAATTTATGCTCAGTGTCTAGCTTCTTTGCTTCTTGGATGCATTCCCCAACAAAGCTGAGGATTTTTTTTTTTAAATTAATTCATCAACTTTCCTGCCCCAGATAGACCTTGTCCCCTAGGAGAACTCAGCCGAGCTGGTCATTGTCAAGATTGTGAAAGGATGGGGTTTACTGGAAAATAGCATTATCAAGTACATATTCCACATATTGTGAGTTTAATCTCAACATTTTGGGTTTGCATTTCTACCATGACTTGTGTAACCCTCTGAGACCTTCAGCACATTGTAGTAGTTGCAAGGCAAACTGATTGGCACTTAACCTACCCATTTGAGACACAGCTTCTTCGTTATTGGCATTCATGTGACCATTCACTGCCAGATTTGCTAGTACTCACCAAGTGTCTCAGATTCTCTTCAGAGCCAGAAAAAACAGACTCCATGACCAATCTGGGGGGGGTAGACAGACATCATTACTGGCAAACTAAGGCTTACGTAGGAAAAAAGGGACTAATTAAGGGAGGTGGATGGAGACATGGGTGTGAGATCCTCAGGTTCACCTTTTGCAATAACAAACTCAGTGGTCCCATCTTTCCTGCTCACCACCACAAGGAGGTCAAAGGAAGAGTCAGGAATGGCAATATAGGAGGCTATCTTTTAGAAAGAGAATGGAGAATGCATCTGCAACTGTATGGCATCAGTCACCTGAATTCCCGTTATATACTCTGACAAGTCAGGGATCTGCATTTCAGTGTTTGCTATGCAAGAGCTGGGAGTTTCAAAAGATTGTCTCTAAACTGGTGTGAATTTGGACTCACCACGATATTATCCCTTTGAAATTTTTCCAGGTTGTGGGATGCGATAAGTTTTGTCTCGGTCTGAGAGTCAGACAGCAGCTCACACATCAACAACTAGACATCCAAACTCTCCTCAAGTTATGCAACTGATATGAGCCTTTTTACTGCCTGCCTTGTCTATAGCACATACTACAGGGCTCACCGCATTCTAAGCATTATTAATAGTATAGCTGACTTGTTTTCAGGGGGACAGATTTTGCCCTCAACATCTGAAAGGTTATAATGCACTTATTTCCATATAGGGTGCCCACAAGGCTGAACAATTAAGGTGTTGTCCTCTTCTGTATCTTTACTTAAGGCTGTGAGTCTGACACCAAGGTCACGAATTCTGTGGCTTTCTGGAACCTCAATGACTTCCGTAGATGCAGCTACCTTTGTGGCTGACCTCAGGGCAGCCCAAGCAGCTGGTCCTAGAGCCAGCCGTTTGAGCGGCTGCTGGGGCGGCCATGGAGGCAGCCGCACCGGCTGGCTGCTGGGGCAGACCCCAGGGCAGCCACTCGGGCAGCTGCTGGGACAGCCACTTGGGCAGCTGGCCCCAGGGGCTACTGGAGCAGCAGCAGTCCCCAAGCAGCAGCAGTCCCAGGAGCAGCTGTTTCCAGGGGCCTTGAATAAACAAGTGGAAGGGGGCTGTCAGTTCCTGCCACCAGAGCTGGGGCCCCCCAGAGTAGCTGCATCCCAGGGTC